>NC_064575.1:29905700-31155700 GCF_937001465.1 Orcinus orca
GCCTCTGTGTAATCTAGGATATCATAACACTGCTATAAGAAAACATTGGCAAATGTATTTCCTAATCTTTGGTGGGGGAAGCTCTTTTAAACATGACTAAAGAAAAAGGTAAAATACCTTTTAGAAACTGAAATTTCAAAATTTATACTGAAATATTAATTTCAGAGTAATAAAAATTCAGTATTCTGCATGAATATGATCCATAAAGTATTAATATACAGAGAGCTGATAAAGTTGTTGTACATCTTATACATAAGTTATTTTTAATATAAAATGACTCTTACCAATCAATTGTAAAATCTCAAGTGGTCAAAGGGAGAGAGAGAGAAAGAGAGGGAAAATGAAGAAAAGAGAATGAAAAGACAGTTCTCAATAAGGGAATGAAAAATCCTGCATAACTTACCTTTGCTAATCATTTCAAATATTCATTTTTATTTAATTAACATTTTCCACTTGTCACATTTGTAAACATTCAAAATTTCACTAATAGAGAAGATTTTCTAGCATTGGTAAGCAAGAATCTTATGCACCTTAGATAGGCATATCAGTTGGTACAACATGCTTCAAGACAAATATGGCAAAATCTATAAAAAATAACAATCTTTAGGCAGCAAATTTTATTTCTAAAAATTTATACTACCAGTAAATGTGTTCTTGTCTATTCAAAGATATATGTGCAATAATTTTTATTGTACTTTTTTTGCTCTGGGAAGCAAATATCCATCAATAAGGGACTGGTTAATAAATTATGGAACATTAATAAATTATGGTGGGAGTCTGTCACCAATATAAAGAATGAAGCATACCATATGTGCAAAGGCATAAAGATATCCAAGATATACTGAAAAGTGAAAAAGTGCCAGAAAGTGGAAAGAGATTTATTTTATTTGTATATAATTATTTACTATATCATATCCATATACAATATAGCTATACAAATATTAATTGATATAATTTGTAATTATATAAATATACATTATAAAATAAAATATATATTTAAAATCATGGCTGGAGGAGGGAGATAATTTGGGTCTGAATTCTGGCTGTACTACTTTCTAATTGTGAGGCATTGAGCAAATCATGTAACTTCTCTGTGTGTTATTTTTCTTGTTTGTAAAAAGGAGGTAATAATAGTACTTATCTGAGGGTTGTTATGATAATTCTTTTGTGCTCTGTCTGGCTAGACATATCTCAACGTTATTAATCTTCTCAAAGAACCAGCTTTGGTTTTCATTGATTTTCCCTATTGTTTTTCTGTTTTCTCTTTCATTGATTTCTACTCCTATATTTATTAGTTCCTTTGTTCTGTGTATTTTGTGGTTAATTCATTCTTTCAGTATCTTAAGCCAGAAGCTGAAGTTTATGTTTTGAGATCTTTCTTCTTTTTTAATATAGCCATTTAATACTATTCTCTCTAAGTACTGCTTTAGATGTATATGCAAATTTTCGAATGTTACTCTTTTTGTTTTCATCCTATTCAAAATTCTTTTTAACTTCCCTTTTTTATTTCTCCTTCACCCATTGTTTATTTGGAAATATGTTATTAAGTTTCAAAATATTGTAGATTTTGCCAGCTAATGATTTTAAATTTAATTCTGTTTTTGTCAAAGAACATATTTTGTATGATTTGAATCTCTAAGTTTATTGAGACTTTTTTTTTTTATGGCCCAGAATATGGTCTATGTAGTACATGTTCCATGTACACTTTAAAATTTTTTTAATTTTGCTATTATGAGGTGGAATATTAGTTTTAATAAAATGTGTATTATTTTAGACAAGTGCTCACTCATTCTTTTTTGAGTATGCAAATAACATGTATATTAGATGAATTAAACCTATCACATGTCTCAATATGCTCTGTTCTGTGTGTGTGTTTGTGTGTGTATGTATGTGTGTGCTTGATTCTCTTTTTTTTCTTCTCTGTTCCATTTTGGATAATTTCTTTTGTCATGTCTTTAAGGTTACTAAACTTTTTGTCTGCAGTGTCTAACCTATAAATTATATCTATTATATTTTTCATATCAGACATTTTAGTTCTCATCTCTAGAAATTTGATTTGCATCATTTATATATTGTCCATGTTTCTACTTAAAATGCTCATTATTTCCACTAGTTTATGGGATGCATATATAATAAGGGTTTTAATGTCTTTGTCTTCATATTCTATCACATATCACTTCTGATATGCTTTGAATTAATTTATTTTTCTCTTCATTATTAGTTATATACTCATTTTTTTTCTGCATGCATGTTTTGTAATTCTGCATTGAATTTCAAGTATTCTAAATTTTACTTTTTCAGTGATGAATATTTGTTTCTATTTCTCCAAATTTTCTTGAACTTTGCTCAGGGCCCAAGTTTAGTACTTGACAGCAGTTCAATATTTTTATATCTTGCTTTTAGTCTTTCTTAGATTTAGTTTGGGTCTAATTTTTCCCCACTACTGAGGCAAAACTTATGCATATTCTACCTGATGTAAAATAACATTGCTCTGTGAGAAAGAAATTAACAGTACAAATTGTAGAGTTTGAAAATAATAGAGACTGAATCAGCCAATCATGAAAAACAGACTCTATGTAGCTTATAAATGTTTGTATTACACTGAAATAGGTAATAAGGGTAATGTGTATGAATCTGCATAATTTATTTTGATGTCCTTTCAGGTTTTTATGTCTTTTTTCTTTTTGAGTGGTAGTTCCACTACTCAAAATGATCTGAATAAAATTAAAAATGATCTGAATAAAATTTAAAACATATGTCTACTAGCTTGAAAGTTTCTTAGAATAATGACACCTTCTAAATCAAGTTCAAGTTTCACATGAAGTGAACAAAAATTTTGATTGCTTTTTACATATGTGACACTGTGTAGATGTTCTTTTAACTCCTAAAGACATAAATGAAATATTTTGAATTAGAATCCAGTAACATTTAACTCTCTTATACTTGCTTTACTTTTCATTTTTTGCCTTGTCAAGTCAACTGTATTTCAGACTTTTTAAAAAACTTAAGTGTTTGTTTCAAGAAAAGAGGTCCAAGCTAATAATTTAATTAAATTAAATAATTTAACTGGTTAGTTTTGTTTCTACAGTTGCATTTTTAGATAGAAGGATGAGTCTTCAAACTCAGAAAAAAACATATTTTCAATAACTCTAGAAATTTGACTAAAATATTTCTGATACTATTTTCAGTTGTCTCTGTAAACACATCTTATGTAATCATAATTTTGGAGTTTCAACAGAGAAAAATATTTTGTCAAAAGTTAAAATTACATGCCCTCTACCTTAGGTCAATGATTGATTAACAAGATCTCAATTGAGACATTTTTGTTCGTAGGAGATTGTGTGTGTGTGTGTGTGTGTGTGTGTGTGTGCATATTACTCAGGGTACATTTTGATGGAGAAGTAATAAAACTGTTAGTAACTCAGAGGCTACATCTTAACAACACTATATTTTTATTGTGTAAGAAACACAAACCATGAGACCTACACAACAATTTTTAAGTACTTTATTGTTAATTATAAGTATAATGTTGTACAACAGATCTCTAGAACTTCCTTGTATGTGATGAGTAGCTTTTTATTGCTGCTTTCAAAACTATCTCTTTGCCTATGACTTTTAACAGTTTTATTATAATGTGTCTTTGTGTAGGTCTTCTTAGATTTATCCTGGTTGGAGTGAATTGAGCTTCTTGAATTTGTCCACTTTTTCTCAAATTTGAAAAGTTTTTAGCCATCATTTCTTCAAATAGGTTCTCTGCCACTTTCTCTTCTCCTCTGGGATTCCTATAGTGTATATGTTATTTTATTTGATGATGTCCCACAAGTCCGTTAAGCTCTCTTCACTTTTTTCTTCTTCTTCTTTTTATTCTTGCTCCTAAGCCTCAGTAATTTCAAAAGTCCTGTCTTCAAGTTTGTTGATTCTTTCTTTCTTCTGTCTAGTCAAGAGCTGTTAAGGCTCTGTAGTGAATTTTTCAATTCAGTTATTTTATTCTTCAATTCTAGAATTTCTATTTAGTTCTTCTTCATAGTTTCTATCTCTGTTGATATTCTCATTTTGTTCATACATCATTTTCCTGATTTCTGTTAGTTATTTGTCTGTGCTCTCTTTTAATTTATTAAAAAAAAACCTTTATGATGGCTATTTTAAATTCTTTGTCTGCTAATTCATATTTCTCCATTTCTTTAGGGTCATTTTCTTGGGATTTAATTTGTTCCTTTGAATATCCCATATCTCCCTGCTTTTTGTATGTCTTGTTATCTTCTGCTGGAACTTTGGAATTTGAAAAATCAACTATTTCTCCCAGTTTCTGTGGCATGGTTCTGCACAGGGAGGAACTTCTTCAGTCAGCCCAGCTGGATATTCTAGAGATTTTTCAAGCCTTTTCTGGGGATGTGTTCTGTCTAGGCTTGTGTGTATAATCTTGTTGAAGAGGTTTGCCAAGTTCTAATCAGGAGTGCCACATAGTGTCTATATATGGTACTGTAGATTCAGGTACACACTGAAAAATTTTTGTTCTCAGTGGACCTCAACCTGGCACCCTATTCCTGTTAGTGCTTAGATTCAGACAAGATATAAATCAGGCAACCCACTGAAAAGCCAGAACTTTGTGTGCATGCACCACTCTTCTCTTTCTCCTGAGGGAGAGGCCATCAAGCTGTTCTGAACTTTGTCTGCTGTACCATGTGTGTTCTGAAGAAGCAGCATGCTACCCAGCTCTTATTTGTTCTCAGAGGCCACCAGGCTTCTAGAGTATGCTGAGTTCTGTCAGTGATCTCAGAGAGACAAGGCAGAATCCAATCCCTCAGGCAGTTCCCCTGAAAGGTCAGAACTTTGTACATACAGTCCAGACTTCTCTTTACCTTCCTAAGGAGAAATCAGGAGCTGGGAGTTTTCTCCTGATTGTATGGAGCTGTACTGGTGGGAGAGACTATGGCTCGAGGGTGCCATGAAGTTTTTTACCAGCTTTGATGCGGCTGGTTTTGTGCTCACATGGAGTACAAGAGCCTCTTATTTAGTTTCTGGATTTCTCGCAAGTGGAATTGGTCCATGGATTGCTGTAGAATCAGTGTCTCTGTGGGAGAAAGGGGGTCTCAGGCTTCCTATTATACCATATTGCTCAAAAGCAATTTATTTTTATTCTGTAATTATGGCATACCTCTACCAGAGACCACATTATGAATCAGTTGTTCTAAAATTATTTTAGAAAATGTTTTATTTAATGTAATTATGAAAATAATATATAAACAATGTGTACATTTATTGTATACAGAAGACTACAAAGCATAAGTTACTTATAATTATACTCTTAAAACATTGACTGTTACAGACATCAACCTTTTCCTATATTTTTCCAAGTTTTTAATTCAGAAGCAAATGGCTTTTGTATATTTTTAACCAAAGTTGAATACTAGTTGAACAAAGTTAATGGAACTCATTTCCACTGGCCGTTATAAAATTACCATATTCAATGTAAGTAACAGTTTTTAAAAGTTATGAATTTTAGTGGAAGCATAATATATCCAATGGATTATCATACTTTATTTAAACATTTCCCTATTGATTGTCATTTAAGTTGCATAAAATATCTTACACACAGGGTTTTGAATACTTATATATTTAAATACCTGATTATTTCCTTAAGAAAAATTCTTAGATACGTTTCATCAATGTGTCTAAAAAATTACATCATTTTTGACACATGCTGTAAATTTATTTCTTATAAAAGATCTAAAACTTTTTCATTTCATTCCATTTAGCCTGTTAGCTTATAAAAGAGCCCAGTGTGTAGGAGAATAGTGTATAGTATATAATGGAAGAAGTATCATACATCAGTGGGGAAAGGCTAGTAATTTTTTAAATAAAAAGTGTTATTAGAAAAACAGATTTGATAACTTATTATGTAGAATATATAAATCAGACCCTACCAATTCTAAAATTCAAATATGGCATAGGATAAAAGTTAGGTTTTGAGTATGTTGAATATATCTGACAAAATAAAAAAAGAAATTCTGAAAAAAAAAGTGTTAGAAAATAATCTGTACACATGGGAGAAAACTTTAGTCAGCTATTTAACCTGACATCATGTGACAAAAATTATCTAAGATGGATTAATTATTAAGTTAAAGATAGAGATAACAATAAGAAGAAACTATGGGTATGCAATTTATATTGAGTTGTCTAACATGTGAAAGTAATGAGATTAAGAGGAAAACAATAGTTTCAGAAAAATCAACAAATGATATTATAAAAGAGGATTAATATAAAGAGTTCACAAAATCTAATTATCAAACATTAATATTCCATTAAAAAATGAAAATAGGATTTATCACATCTTTTTAAAGTTGTTTTGAAAAATATTAAAAAATAACTTCACACATTTTTCTTGTCAGAATAGTGTGTACAAAAATGAAGCTGGATCATCAGTAGGTGTACTGAAATGTACTTTTGCATAAATATCTTATAGAATGATTGAACTAATTTGAGCATAAATAACCAGTGTTCTGAATGTATGTAATAAAATAAATTTCTTTACTCAAACCATTTACCTACACTGTCCAAATTACATTAAGATATACCAAGTGGAATATTATCTTGAATCAAAATTAGTTATTGTGAAATTAATGAGGTAAATCAGTATTTCAAATAATGAATAAATTTAATTATAATCTGTACTATGTGCAAATGATAAATGCATCATACTATTCATGTACTTCATTGGCCAGTCCATTTAGTATGTGATTATTCATCTCTAAAATAATATTGCTTAAGTAATTGAACTGAAATCAATGTAAATGTTTAGGTGGTGTCAGAATGAAGTCACTAATCAGTGTAGCCTTGTTAAATGGAAAATTACCATGGTTAACTATAATTTATGGCTAAAATATATGATTGTCAGGTGAAAACGAAGAAGCTTTTTCTACACAAATATGAAAATAATTTTCTTTTATTAATTTATTGCTATTTATAAAGATTATCTCTTTGGTCCTCTAAAGAACCCTGTGAGATAAAGTCAAGCTAAACACACACACACACACACACACACACACACACACACACACACACACACATATATATATGCATCTTTTTCCTAGCATCATGGTGCTAGGTAAGAGAAAGAATGATATCAGTGAATCAGAAATATTTTTGGAAGATTATAGTCTTACATTTCTTATGTTATTTGAAATGTTTTCTTTTAAATGTTTCTGTTTACTTAGCATATATATAGTCAATCATTAGTAATGCCATCTAAATTCTTCTTTGGTGATCAACCCCTACTGCATAGAAAGAAATCCTCTGTGGATCTGGCACCTGACCCAAATTTGTTCACTACTACTTTTGTGGAATAAAAATCTTAAGTATGGCAATTATGAAGCTTGATTTATTCTGACTCTGGCACCATAAATGTAATTGACTTTGGGTTAAATGTCAATCCTTTCTTCAAAACTTTCTCTTTTACTACACCAAGAAGAATCAATTTCCATTTCTTAAGTCAACAATTCATAATTTATATAAGAAACAAAAACTATGCAAAATAATGGGACACATCACTTAAAATATCAACAGAATTTTAAATGTCCAGAAATGAACTAAGAGAAAAATGCAAACCCTTTATGAGACAAACTATATAATTTGGGGGGATGGTATTAAAAAGACTGGGAAAATAGAAGCTAGACTGGTATATGATAAACATATATTTCTACCTAAATTAACATATGAATTGAATAGAATGGAAATGAAAATGTTGTCAGAATACTTTATGGAACTTGAGAAGAAAATTGTAGGTATCAGTTGGGCTTCTGGCAGTAAATAGACAGCATATTAGATGAGAATGATGAAAGAGAGTCTAAGGAATGCACTACTTACAAAAGTGAGGGTAAGATTTTGGGAAACTAACGAAAGATGGTGAAGCATCCAGGGACTTCCAATAGTAGGAAATCATTACAAAGTCTCTCTGAAGGGGAAAGGGGAGGGAGGAATTATCAGGATCTGACTACACATTGTATCTACAGGTTTTTCCTGTGGCAACTGGGGTCTTTGGTACAGGTATTCAGCCTCTGCTACACAGTAGTCCATCAAAATGGCAGATAGGGGAAATAACTACCTCAAATTCTCTCATTTATTATCTCCTTCCTTTGCCTCTCATTGGCCAAATTTAACAAAAAACTAACAGAGTAGAGAAAGTTAGAAAGGGAATCTGAAGGGGACAAACATAAATATTCAGCAACATAATTTTGTCTGGAAGAGCAAACATTTAATATGTTCCAAGAAAATCTGGTAAAATTTCAGTTGGAAAATTTATCTCACAGTTATCAAAACATATTCTAATAGTAAAATAATTTAAAAAGTGGATTGCAATAAAGTTCAGAAAAACCTTCATAACTTTATATCAATTTATATATGAAATCAAGGACATTTCAAATCAATGAGGATAAGATAGAATTTTCAACAATTGTTTTTGGGACTTCTATCCATTTGAGATGAAAATTCTTAGCTCATACATTATTCAAATTGTAAATTATAGGAAATATTAAAATGCAAAATCCTATAAATCTTTTGAAACAATATATAATCATTTTATTAGTAATAATCTTCTCAATAATATATGGATATTATGAAGAAATTCTTAACAGATTTGACCACAAACAAAATCATAAAAATTATGTGGTAAATTGTAAACAAGTAAAATCATTCTTAGGAAACCAGAAGTAAATATTTGCAATGTATATAATGATGAAGATTAAAGAACCATAATATATAAAGAATTACTACAGATAAAAAAGACAAAAATTGAAAATGGGCAGTATGTATGAATGAAAATTCATAAAAGTATGCAAGTGGTAAATACATAAATAAATGAACTTTAATCCTCAGTAAATATCAAAGGCATGCCAATTAAAACAATATTTAGATTTCATTTTCTGATTTAGCAAAATTTATCAGAATTTATTATTACATGTTTTATAAGGAATTTAATTTATAGAAAACTGTGCACTTATCTGCAGATGTTCAGGAAGGAAATTTATTGTAGCATATTTTTAAATAGCAAGACTTGGAACCGTTTAAAACCTCAACTTTAGAAAAATGATGACCTAAATTATGATACCTCCATACTATGGAGTCTTTCAAAAATATTGACATTTATTTATACATACTAAAATGGAAAGCTGACTAGGAAATACTGACAAGTGTAAAAGAGGAAAAATTAAAATAGAAGATCTTGCCACAGAAAAATATTAATGACATGATGCATTTATTTAAATTATGTGAGTTAAGCTGATGAAAGAATCTTAATATAGAGCAGGTTAGAATGCAATGTAAAACTATTGTGAGAAAAAAAAGAGAAAGAATCATAATCATTGTAGTTTGGTTACACAACTTTCTCAGGAACTGAGAGACCAAATAGATTAACAACTGTAAACTGAACATTACAATTTTAAAAAGTCAAACTTTTATATATATGAAGAACTCCACATCAACAGAACTTTTTCCCCAGCATGTAAAAAATAAGGAATAATTACAAAAATATATTGTATATAATGGTCACACAGAGTCAAGTGTAAAACAAAACAAAACAAGAAAACTTAAAATTGATTTAAAAGAATAGAAAAAGTACAGTCCCAAATGTTGGAAATGAAATAAATACATGTTGCTGTACCCCACTGGTTACAAAAGGAAATTAAGAAATAACTCTCAACCAAATCATAGTAAAATCACTATATTTCAGAACATATGAGGTATAGTTAGGCCAGTAGAGAGAAGAAATGTGTAGTGTTAAATACATTTATTAGAAAACAAGAAAAAAGGATTTTAAAAAAAATAATGAAATAAAGACAGAGATCAATGAACTAAGAAGCAATATTTACACAGAAACAAGCTATTTGTGAAATAAAATGCTGTTTAGAAAAAATCATTTTGGAAAAAGCCTTATAAGCACATGAAATATAATAAAGACACAATAAAGATTTCAGAAGTATGTGTTGTAAACAAGTCTATTCTAACGTATTGAAAAACTAGATGGAAAGAATACATTTCTAGAAAATATAAAATGTCAAATGAAAGAGATGTATGAATTAGAAAACTAGAAAGTACCAAAAGGAATTGTTGTAATAATTATTAAAAAAAAAACCAAAAACACACTCCGACAGTTGATCTAATGAATTTTCCCAAACTTATAAGAAAAATTTCTATTTTACACAAGTCCTTCCAGAAATTACCTTTGTATTATTTAACATTTCATATATAAGCATTCTACATTCTGGTAATTCTAGTGTTTGAGGTATTTGGAGATCTGTATTTATAGTTTTGACTTTATGCTGACTCTTGCTCATGGTTCTTTCATTCCTTTAGTGATTTTTTATTATAAGCCCAGATATGGTTGGAATATCTGGAAAGCCTGAGGGTCAAAATTTAGTATGAAAGCAGCAAACTTGTATACAGAATTTACTTTATGGTAGACACAGTTAAATACATTTCTTATATTTACTAAAGTAATCATCAAGCATGATGGAAATTAAATTCAGTATTACAACTTAGTGCTCCAAATTCAAATAAAAAGAGAAAACTGAATGTGTGATTCTGAAAACAGCAGGCTCACTAAAGCCTATGTAACAAGAGTAGTAATATTAACCTTAATCTGTATAGCAGATCTTTGAATATCGTGCAAAATACCATGAAAAGACAGAGTATATGTAAAGAAGAAATAGAGAAATATGGAATTCTATGAAATATTGTATATACACAACCCCTACACCTATATACCCATATCCATATATTCATACCTTTAGTTTTGAATATCTGTGTTCATAAATATGTCTATAGAAAATCTATCTGTCATCTATCTACCTACCTACCTACCTATCTATCCATCTATCTATCGGTATCATCTACTGAGAGAGAATGGAAAAGTAAAGAGAATTCAAAGTTGGACACTAACACCAGTTTAATTAAATAAGTCTAAGATTTAATCCAATTTTTTAACGGAGGAGAATTGATGTTTAATACCAGAAAAATACGAGTTTGTCCATTTTTTGGGAAAATGGAAGAGACATTTTTTAGGGAGGAAAAAAACTGACTCTTTCTGTACAGTACATAGAGGATAGTCTGAGGGTATCCTCAGCACTAAGAAAAGGAAGTTCTTACGAGAAGAGCAGAAAAGTGTGTCAAGAACATGAGAGATTAATTAAATCTGTTGACTACTGAAGATAAAGAGTAGTTAAGGACTATTGGTACATTGCCTGAAGAGGTGACTGTTTTAATTTTTAAATTTTGATTCAAATAAACTAATATTTAAATTCATGGCCGTTTGAAATGTGACCTTAATTATAATGCCAAAAAAAACCCGATGTAATGCTAAATTTTAATAATAAAATTTTAGGATATAGCATTAGTTTTTTAGTTTAATATTTAATTAATTTAATATTTTTGTTTGGATTGATTATAGTTTTTTCTGTAAGCACTGGTTAATTTTGGTAATCAAATTGAATAATTCTGTCTCTTGCTTTTCTATAAATATAATTTTATTTTATATTTCCTAATTCTGATGTTGCTATAAATGTGTATATATCATGTGTACATAAATACATAAAAATATCTATAGTAGGGCTTCCCTGGTGGCGCAGTGGTTGAGAGTCCACCTGCTGATGCAGGGGACACGGGTTCGTGCCCCGGTCCAGGAAGATCCCACATGCCGCGGAGCGGCTGGGCCCGTGAGCCATGGCCACTGAGCCTGCGCGTCCGGAGCCTGTGCTCCGCAACGTGAGAGGCCACAACAGTGAGAGGCCCGCATACCGCCAAAAAAAAGCAAAACTATAGCAATGTGAGTATATGTATAGTTACGTTTATAACAGTATGGTGACTATAATTAATGGTGCTGGTTTGCTAATATATTTGATAATGCATATTTTATTAAGGGCTCATTTTCCCTAAAATAGTATCTTCATATCTGTTAGACTTCTTTGAAGCATGGATAAACATTAATATATCCAGAAAGAATTTTTTTCCAGGCATTTAGAGTTGCAAATCAACAAAATTAAAAAATAGATCTTTGATGCCTCGCACGTGATGTAGATTCTAGCCCCAATATCATGAGCTATGGTTAGGAATTTTCAGAGACACTTTCTCTTCTCTTTTTCCATTCCTTTTAGCACCACAAGTAAGAGAGGAAAATATCTTCAGGAACTCTCTTTGTAAGGTGGGCTTTTTCAAGTTCACCCCCCAAGAATATTGTTCTTGAAGGATTTATGAAGGAGGATGTTCACATCTGATCTCTCAGACAGACTTTGCCACTGTCTCTAGGGCTTTCTTACCTCTGTGACTGCACTTTCTTTTTATTTCTGGCTTTTGAGGTTTTTTTTTTTTTATTTTTCCTTTTACCACCTCATATATTTAAAACTATTTCATCCATAATTTTTAATTGTGCAACTTGGTTCCATAAAAACCTAAACTACCATATTCTGAGCTTCCTCTCATGCTCAGTTAACCTTTTGAGGAAGTTGCAATTTAATATTGAGACCTTGCATTTGTTCATCAAATATTTATTGAATGGCTACTTTGCAAATACATGAGTGAAAGATAAAAATAAAAATCCTTGTCTTGATGGAGCTTGCATCTTAGTGGCTAGAGGATGTAATATACAGTAAGCACAAGAAATAAATCAGTAAATTTGATAGTATGTTAGAAGATAAAACCATGAGGAAAAAAAGCAGAGTCGGGTAAGGGAGCTGGTAATAGCAGGTTAAACTGTAGGATAAACTAGCAGAGTCATGAGAGGGTGAGATTTGAATGAAAATTTGAATCTAGTGAAAGAGTTGAGGGTATGGCTTTCTTGGCTATCAGGCTGGGCATCAAATCTCCATAATCCCTTCTGCCCTGACTTGTAAAAGGCTCTAAGCCCCAGTATTTGTCCTATCTTGGAGTGTGGGATGGAGGAAAGGGGATAATGGGGGAAGAAGGGGAAGGAGAGAGGGGTGGAGGGAATTTAACACCAAGTCTGGACCTTCTTCATCTGCCCTAATTTTCAATAAGTAACAAGTCATACTCTGTTATTTTCTGTGAAATTCTATAAATGTATTATATTAGTAAATTCTTTTCTTGGAATAGTTTCTGAGGTGTGTTCAAAATTTAAATTTCTTTCACCCATATTTCTCTGGATTTCCTCTATCAATAATTAGTACAACTTTTTTCCAAATCTCATGTTTGTGTGATTAGAGAAATGCTCACTTATTTTTAATTTCTTATGCAAAGTGGCAGGTATTTAATATGCATGACAGTATTTTACATATAGTACTCATACTTTAGAAGAATGACCTATCTTAATGTGCCATGAATTCAGAAGGTGTAGTATAAATGGAAATTATATAATTAATCAGTGTTCAATTTTTCTGATATGCATTTCTAATCAGGATTTGCTTCCATTTATCCATAAATACTATATATCTTCATATAAATATACATTTTAAAATAAGTAGTGTTTAATATTGGTTAAAGTTTCATTAGTATGGACCCTTATAGAAATACTCAGTAAATGCAAGGTCCTTTTTAACCAAGATCTTTATTAACACTTTAGGAAAGCAAAAAATATATTCATAAGGAAAACATGTTCAAAAATGTTTCCCCAAATTAATATTAAAGTTCAAAAGTAGCATTCATTAGCACTATTTTTTTTATATTGTTCTTTTTCTAGTACTCTAGTTTTACAGGGAGAAATGGTATCCATTAAGCTAATGCATGTTCTGCTTGAAGCTGCATCAGTCTTGCTGATACTCAGACACACTTCTCCAAAACTGTGTTTTGGTCTGTTAGGCTAATGGACTTGAGTTTATCTTAATTAAGAAGATGTCCTTTAACAATCTTTCTAATCACTAGTTTCCATTTAAACTGAGACCTTAACTGTCCCAGTATTGATGCTAATAGCCAGTTGGGAATTATCCTTCTTATCATGACTTCTTCTAACTGATCTGAAAATTGGAATAAAATAGCTTTATTAGACTTGTGACTATTTCCTGGCACATGAAAAACAACAGGAAGGAAAAGAACAATACATGGTATTCACTTTCTATGAATCCTTCTGGTTTTCTTCTCTTTCTAATTTACTTTTAAGATAAAGTCAAGTTTTTTCTTTTCATAAAGGTCTAATGCTTTCAGGTTTTAGAATATGAGTTTGAGTTTTGATGAGGCTCTTTAAGACCTTATTTAATTTTTTTTTATTTTGGTAAAAGTCACATAATATAAAACATACCATTTTAACCATATTTAATTGTACAGTTCAGTGACACTAAGTACATTCATGTTGTTGTGCAACTCTCACCATCATCCATCTCCCAAATTTTTAACCTTCCTAAACTGAAACTCTGTTTTTAAATATAAATCAACTTTATTTCCTGAATATTACCTTTAAATAATAATGAATAAAATGTCATTTATATAGTCCATGACTAAATATTTTCATTTAAAATTGTGTTATAATCCTTTGGATCTTTCTATGTTGTTCGTAGCTTTCTATGTAACCCAAGAGGAAAGGGTATGGAGATGACAACATTTATCTTGACATCACTGGCATAAGTTCTTTGTAATGGGAAACAGGTTTAGAGGTTAAATAAATAAAATTAAGAAACAAAAGAGAAAGGTGTTAAGTTTTTACAGGCATTGGTATGATTGTTTTTCTAGTCAAAAAGTAATATTTAAAATTTCTTAAGTGTGATGAGACATTTTTTTAATGTCATTAAATTCAGCCTGCTTACCTAGATGAAAATGGTTTTGCTGTGTTGTCTTCATTAAGATAAACATTTTCTATGATTAGTACAGAGACCATAGACAATTACTGAGGCAGTAAATGTCCCCTATAAGGAGTGAGACTGCCTCATACATTTTGCTGCAGTGATTCAGCTTTTCCATTGTTAACACGCCTTTAATACAAATTCCCATGATCATTATTCAATTTGATATTATGTATGCTTCTCTATGATCTATGGAAGGCTTGACTTTCAAGAAAAGATTTACAGTAGTGCAGCTCTAACATTTAAAAATAATGGGTTTCTGTACTAAGTGCATGCTTCTCTTACCTGTAACAATTGCCAGGAGACTCTATACCTTCCTTTATGTCCTGCTGATTGACTGAAAGAAGTAAAACAGTCTCTACAATCAGATAACATCTTGGCAAAACACTACTCTTTACTTTTAAGAGTAGGATCTATGAAAAAATTCCCATGTCTATACAATTTACACATAATTCTACAGCTATATTATACTTTGATATTTGAAGATAACTTTATAATATAAATGTTTGGCTGTAAGAAACAAAATATAAGACAGTAGAAGAGTTACCATAAATTTTTATTTAAGCAAAATAAATGACTGGTGACAAATAACCTTTTATTTATTTATTTATTATACACTTTGAGCTCTGAAGATCCAAATGTTAAATATTCAGAGATTTTTTTGAGCCAGTTGTTAAACCACTGGCAGTTTCAAACTAGCCATGGTAAAAATATCTACACCATGAAAATCAGCAAATGTTACGGCTTGGGGCTTGCCCCACACTCATCTTCCTCTCCTCCACCATACAGTTTACTGCCAAATTCTTGTCAATATTTACTTCTGTATTAGTTGCTGATATAAATATCAGATGTAAATTTTTTTTTTCAGATGTAAATTTTTATCATATACAGAGGACTGCCTATAAACTGTCATTCATTAAGAAATTTACTCAATAGTTGAATTAAATGTCAACTTTTATTGTCAAAATATCTAAAATAATTTCTTATAAAAATGTGTGAAATAATGAATTGTCTCTTTTGTTTTCAGTGATAGTGGAAATATAATCTCTTTTGTGGCTTATATTAATTCTGGATATTGTAAGATTTGCAGAAGTATTGTAGGACTTTCAAAACCACAATCAAGAAAAGTGGTAAGTTTTAAACTTATGTATTCTTTTTAATCAATTAGCCTATCTTAATGAATAGGAGATATTGAACATGTTTTCTTGTGTTTATTGATCATTTATTAATTGTCTTCTTTTGTGAAGTAGCTGTTCAATTTTTGACTAATTTTTGTTGCATTTATTTTCTTCTTTTTACTGAGTTGTAAGATGCAGGAATGTAAAATAAGTTGTAATATATATTGAATTGTAAGACTTAGGAACAACCTAGAAGCACATTAAAAGATGCTTGACATCATTATTTATCAGAGAAATGGAAATTAAAACTACAACAAAGTACTTCTATAAGCATATCAGATTAGTTAAAATGCACTTAATATATGACCCTGAAATTCCACTCTAGATATTTACTCAAGAGAAATAAAATATATGCTTACAAAAAGACTTACATGAATCTTCATAAGTCAGAAACTGTAGGTAATCCAAATATCCATTGACAGTTGAATGGATAGAAAAATTATGGTATATTCATTCATTGGAATGTCATGCCTCAATAAAAAGAATTTATGATACATACAAGAATACGGATGAATCTCAAAGCATTAGGTTGGGCAAAAAGGTCAAACTCAGAACAGTGCATTCTGTATGTTTCCAGTTTTATGAAGTTCTAGAATAGGCAAAACACTAATACATAGTGACAGAAAAGTTAGAACTAATCCATTTTGGCTGGTTAGGCAGTCTTCAACGTAATTCAATTTAATATGCAAACTTCATTGAATTTTGCTGTACTAGTCATATGCAGTGTGAAGATTTTCCATTTATATAAGTGGCATATCAACTAGTTAGTTATTGGCTTTTGACCCCAGGGTACTTAGTAAAGGCTTTTACCTCTTCTGAGTTCTGTCACTGTCCTACCCTGAGGGCTACATTCTATTTTTTTTTTTTTTTTATCTTACTGCTCAGCAGCTCATCCTTGTTTTAATACTGTTGGGCTCTCCCTGAAAAGATAATTTGGAGTTTCAATTTTTTTCTCCAGAACTATGCATATTGAAACTACTGTCAGATCTTTTCCACAAAATTCCTTATTTGGACTTAAACTGCTAGTTACCTGAGTCAAACTCACTTTCCATTTTTCTTTTTTTTATTTATACGAAAAAGTTAGGGTAGAATCTCATCTTTTGCAGTTAATCATCTCATCAGTTCCATTCCTCGCACTCTCTGCTTATTTTCATTATTCTCTGCTGGTTCAACAACTGTGCCTTGCAGCTGGAATTGAGGTAACAAATGGTTCACAAAGCATACTAAATTATGCTTACAAAACAGTATCCTAGGACCTTAAAAAATGGAATGAGTTCAAGATTTCATAAACATCTTGGTGTATTAACACATTTAATTTCTAGATCACTAAACTACAGTGTCTTCAACTGTCTTAGATATGCTGAAGTTCTCACCAATCTATTATTTTTCTAATATAATTTAAATACATATATAAATAAATGTTCTCTGATTTGCATGAAACTGCTAATTTATTTTAAATACCATATACCAAAATTATTTATCCATTATATAAAAGTGGTTTCATTAAACATCAGTTACTATATCTCTTACAGAAAAAAATACGAAACTTGTGTATATGGGTCAACTTAAGGAGAAGGAGTCTTTTGGTGAGATTAGTGTTCTTCAAGTTCCTTTCACATACACAATAGTTACTGGAATAGATGTTGAGATGGCAATTATTGAAGATAAGGACCTACTTGGTAAATACATAAATGTCTTTTATTTCAACTGTTATACCATTTTATTTGATGAGTTTTGGGCAAGAGTAGACATATTTTGCAGACAAATTGAGACACTCAAGTAAGTATGGGTGTATGTATGTTATTTACAGAGACAGCATATCTATATATAACCCCCTTTATAACTTCATAGTCTATCTGACTTAATTGTGCTACTTTTAGAATATATTAGCAATATTTTAAAAGACTGATTTTAAATTACTAAAATCTCTCTGCCAATTCCCAAGTTACCATTAATAGCAACATTTTCTCCTTTTCTGGAATATATATATATATATATATAAAATCATTGCTTAAGTGTTTCTGGTTCAGGTCAAGTGTGTACTATCTTCCAATAGATCAAGTGTATATGAAGCTCCATGGATTGCAGTATTTAAACTTTTATATGAAATTTTATTTTATTTAAAAAAAATTATTGGAGTAGAGTTGATTTACAATGTTGTGTTAGTTTCAGGTGTACAGCAAAGTGAATCAGTTATACATATACATATATCCACTCTTTTTTTTTTAGATTTTTTTCCCATATAGGCTGTTACAGAGTATTGAGTAGAGTTCCTTGTGCTATACAGCAAGTTCTTATTAGTTATCTATTTATATATAGTAGTGTGTATATGTCAAACCCAATCTGCCAATTGATCTGCCTCCCCACCTTAACCCCTGGTAACCATAAGTTTGTTTTCTACATACGTGACCATACTTCTGTTTTGTAAATAAGTTTATTTGTATCCCTTTTTTTTAGATTCCACAAATAGGCATTATCATATGATATTTGTCTTTCTCTGTCTGACTTACTTCATTCAGTATGACAATATCTAGGTCCATCCATGTTGCTACAAATGACATTATTTTGTTCTTTTTTATGGCTGAGCAATATTCCATTGTATATATGTACCACATCTTCTTTATCCATTCCTCTGTTGATGGACATTTAGGTTGCTTCCATATCCTGACTATTGTAAATAGTGCTGCAATGAACATTGTAGTGCATGTATCTTTTTGAATTATGGTTTTCTCCAGGTATATGCCCAGGAGTGGGATTGCTGGGTGCTAAGGTAGTTCTATTTTTGGTTTTTTAAAGAACCTCCATACTGTTCTCCATAGTGGCTGTACCAATTTACATTCCCACCAACAGTGTAGGAGGGGTCCCTTTTCTCTGCACCCTCTCCAGTGTTTACTGTTTGTAGATTTTTGGACGATGGCCATTCTGACCGGTATGAGGTGATACCTCATTGTAGTTTTGATTTGCATTTTTCTAATAATAAATGATGTTGAAATTTTAGAGTTCTAGTGATATTAGAAGAATAATTGTGCAGTCACCTGTGATTGACCCTCCAAACATTATAAATATTCAGATAGGATATGCAATTGAATATGAAATATAAATGGTTAAAAGATCTAGAAACTTATAGAAATTAACATGGGTGAGAGATTTGCTTTAAATAAGCTCAATTAGAAATTTTTCCATATTACTTGTGTATGATTTGACTGAGTTCTATTTTCTGAATTTCAAGGTTTGTTTTAATTTTAATATCTCAGAATATGTATACTCTACCTTCTTAACTCTGATTTTTTTTAACTTCAAATTCATGTATCCATTTTTAATAGGTATACATTTGAAATAGCACTGATTAATATGCTTTCCCTCTGTGAAATTCAAATACCAAACCCCTCAAGGTTCATATCACTTAAAAATAATTACAGACCACCAGTTATAGTTATAATATTCTCACTTGACATAGGCTAAGTTTTTCTTTTCCTGTACTAATTATGTTAACTGCTGCAAGGTAAATAAATACACTGTGGACTCTTTTATGTAAATCAATATTTCACAAATGAAAGTGCTTCTTTCAAGCATGTATCAGAATCTTCTTTGCCCTCCGACAAACTGAAATTCAAATAGATGGCGTAGTATAAGCTTTAGTTGTGCTTTTGTGTGTGTTGTTCATATTTTAAATTCTATTCTGTATTTTGTTCATTTGAGACAGATGTTATAAAGCTACTGACATGTTTTGAAACTAATTAAACATTTAGTTTTCTAGTAATTCATTTTTTTTTTACTATATATAACAATCTTTTATAGATTAGAATGTGCAGGCAACGTAATCCACATATGAGAAAAAGACATTTTCTCAGGTATATAGTTCACACTCTATCTGCACCCATATTGAAGAGCCAACATCACTTAAATGATCAAGTTTATCAATAATATTTAGAAAATACCTAAAGGAAGCAATAAGTTCACCATATCTCAACCTGGGATAAGTAGAACAGAATACAAGAAACATAAAAGAGTGCATAAATGTTACATATTTTATCTGGAAAATTATATATACAATTATTTATATACAATCTTAGAGGAAGATGTTCAATAATTAGTTTGACAGTATTTAAAAGGACTTGAAGAGTGATTTCTTTGTTTATTTAGGTTGTTAACTTTTGGAAAATAGGAAATAACTTGTTTTGTAATCTGTGTACATGCTTCTCAGATATTACCTTGAGCATCTAAAGAAAAATGAGAACAGGATTATTAAGTTTAAGCAATATAAGTACATTCATTTTTTTCATATAATGCCACTGGTAAGTTAGTTTATGAAGGCAATGTATTTTTGTCCAGATGCAGAATTTATACCTCACATCATTTAGATTAAAACTATGCATACCAACTACCTTAATTTTACTGATATCTGGAATTCTCCTGTACCACAATGTTCACTGCAGCACTATTTACAATGGCCAGGACATGGAAGCAACATAACTGTCCATTGACATATGAATGGATAAAGAAGATGTGGCACAAATATACAATGGAATACTACTCAGCCATAAAAAGAAATGGAATTGTGTTATTTGTAGTGAGGTGGATGGACCTAGAGTCTGTCATACAGAGTGAAATAAATCAGAAAGAGAAAAACAAATACTATATGCTAACATATATGTATGGAATTTAAAAAAAATGGTCTTGAAGAACCTATGGGCAGGACAGGAATAAAGACGTAGAGTAGAGAATGGACTTGAGGACATGGTGGGGGAGAAGGGTAATCTGGGACAAAGTGAGAGAGTGGCATTGACATGTATACACTACCAAATGTAAAATAGATAGCTAGTGGGAAGCAGCCGCATAGCACATGGAGACCAGCTTGGTGCTTTTTGACCACCTAGAGGGGTGGGATAGGGAAGATGGGAGGGAGACGCAAGAGGGAGGGGATATGGGGATATATGTATACGTATAGCTGATTCACTTTGTTATACAAAAGAAACTAACACAACATTGTAAAGCAATTATACTCCAGTAAAGACTTTTAAAAAAAATTAAAAATAAAACATAAAAAAGAAAAGAAAATAACAAGTAAATAAAAATTAAAAGAAAAATAAAAAAGGAACAGAACAACAACAAAAAAGAAGTAGTAATGTTTTCCTGTGGCCTTAGCTGTCAGTGTCTTTGCACCATCAGTGAGTCACAGCCAATCCCTACCTACACAGGAAGTCCTCCAATGCTTCTAGGTAGGTCTATGGACCTGCTGTGGCCACTGTGGGGTCAGCTCACGCTCTGATCTGGCCTTACACCTGTGTGTACTTGCCCCCAAAGTCCACAGCCTCAACTCTGGGAACTCTCATTGTATATTCAGATATTCCATAGATGTAGGGTTTACAAAGCCGATTGCCGGGATTTAATCCACTGGTCATGCAGCGGTATTCCGTTTCTCTTCTTTGGTTGCACAGCTTCTGTGGTTCAGCTTTGGTTTTCACCCCGCCTCTGCGTGTGGGCCTCCCTCAGGCGTCTGTTCCCCTCCCAGGCAAGAGGGGGCGAAAGCAGCGGTGGATTAGGGCTCACTTGCTCACTGAGGCTTGGGGGAGGAAGGGATATGGCAGTCACAGTTAGGATGTGCGGGGAGTACCTGCGGCAGCAGAGGCCGACGTGAAGTTGCAAGAGTCTGAGGCGCACCGTATGTTCACCCGGGGAAGTTGGCCCTGGATGGCGGGATCCTCGGCACTAGCGGGCTGCACAGGCTGCTGGGAAGGTGTTGGCAGTGACCTGCTTTGCACACAGGACGCTTGGTGGCAACGGTGGCAGCCTCTGTTGTCCGAGATAACAGCCGCGGCTAGGGCTTGCGCTCACGTAGGTGTTGCCCTGCAGTCTGTGAGCACACAGGAAGGAAGCTCCTATGGTGGGCCATCTATTGAGTACCCCAGAACAAAGGTCTCCTGCCTCTCCGAGATGCCCAGGCTTTTTCCTGGACTCCCTCCTATCTAGCTTTGGCACACTAGCACCCCCAGGCTGTCCTCACGCAGCCAATCCCAGTCCTCTTCCTGTGGTCTGACCTCTGAAGCCCAAGCCTCAGCACCCAGCCCTCACCCCCACGCCCCATCCCCGCCAGCAGGTGAGGAGACAAGCATTTCTGGCTGGTGAGTGCTGGTTGGCACCAGTCCTCCATGTGGAAATCTCTCCGCTCTGCCTTCTGCACCCCTGTTGCTGCACTCTCCTCCACGTCTCTGAAGCTCCCCCCATCCCTGCCAGTGAGGGGGCTTCCTAGTGTGTGGAAACTTTTCCTCCTTCACAGCTCCCTCCCAGAGGGGCAGGCCCATCCTGATTCCTTTGTCTTTTTTTTCTTCTTTTTTCTTTTGCCCTGCCCAGTTATGTGGGGATTTTCTTGCCTTTTTGGAAGTCTGAGGTCCCCTGCCAATGTTCTGTAGTTGTTCCACATGTAGATGTTTTCTTGATGTATTTGTGAGGAGGAAGGTGATCTCCATGTCTTACTCCTCCGCCATTTGCCCCTCGTCCCCATAATACTTTATTTCTCCACAAATATGCGGTCTCTTTCATTCTCTTATACTCTTACATATCAATAATGTATCCTATTATTAAAATTCCTAATATTTTAATGATTTAAGTTCAGTCAATTTACTTACATTAATTTTTCATTAGATTTTCAGAACAAGTTTCTCTCATTTTGTGAAATGGCATCCTTCCTTTTTAGGGACAGTGCAATTCATGACATTTTCTACGTTTCCTAGATTCGAAAAGAACAATGTCACTTTGGGGACTTTTCTGGCAGTCCAGTGGTTAAGACTCCACGCTTCCACTGAAGGGGGCATGGGTTCGATCACTGGTCAGGAAACTAAGATCCTGCATGGCCAAAAGAAAAAAAAGAAAAAAAAAGAAGAAGAACAATGTCACTTTTGACTTTGTGGTAGCTTCCTTACCTAGATAAACTCATGTTATTATTTCTTCGTTACTTTCCCTATTTTTCATTTCTGCTACTTTAATCAATTTTAGTTATGATTACATATTTACCTTATAACAGAATTTAAAATATATTTTAAATTTAAAAATATATAAATGCATCAAGTATCTGATATAGAAGTAGATAGATGGATTATTTCAATAGTAAAAAAGGCAGAATTTACATATGTTTTTGATTAATGGGGTTGTATATTGGCTGGTATTTTTCTCTCAAGAAAAAAACAAGTGTTACTGGAAACTAGATTTTTTTGAAGATGATGATTAATGACCAGTACTACTTCTACTGACCCAGAATTATAGAAGTATCAGCTCAATAGATTTAGGTGAAGCCACCAACCATATAGGTGATATTGAAATAGTTGACCCTGACTACAAATAACAGTTTGAAATGAAGCCAGGCAGAATTTTGGCTTTAATGCATTATCAGAAACAGAGTTAATCATGCATCTTTTGCTTACCTGGACATGAAACATTTTGATAACAATAATTAGCTCAGTTTTAGTCTTTAACTTTCACAGGTTTTTGAGTCTTCAATCTTATAATTATATAAGACCTTAATCATGAATTTCTTTTCAGCAAAAATTTGACAGATCATATAAGTTTTAGGCAGTGTATTGTCTTAACTTCGAAAATGTTTTGTATGCTTCATAATTGAATTGTAATTGTCTGTAAATTAAAGGAAATTATTACAAATTTTTTGCTAATAAAATAGGAAATTACCAAGCCTTGCCAGAGTGCCTTGCTGGTTTAGCAGATAATACAATATTAATCAGATAGCAAGTTCAAACCTATCCCAAAATTGATGAAAGTCCTGTATTTTTTAAACATAGTTTTCAAATTAATTCACATAAAATTTCAGGCCAAGTTTTTCCATAAACTGTATGCGTCAATATTTTTAGAAGGGCTCCAAATCTACATATTCACAAATGTAATTTTATAAACTTATAATTGGATTACATTTCTGATGTCTTAATATTTATATTGCAAAAGATTTCTTAATTATTGGAAAACAAAATAGTTTATACCTGATTAATTCAGTATTACAGCTTCTGATAATTCCAAACATGCTTTCATAGTAGAGTGTTTTTATCTTTTGGTTATTTATATTATTTGGCAAAACTAGTCCCCTACAAAATACTGATCTCTTACAAATAATTCATGAAAAAGAAAATCAAAATATAGGCAATACTGTGCTTTATCAATATGTACAAGGCAGTTATATCCAACATGTATTATAGCCACTGAAATAAAATAATTAAAGTGAATAGTTATTTTGCATTTTATATGTCTTGTTTCAGAGTGTTTTTCAAGAGTATTTCTGATATTACATCTTGTCTGCTAAATATTGACTGTCACTCATTTTTCAGGAAAGAATTTAATTGAGTAAAATGTGTCTTGTAAGTAATTCAATAAAATCACTTCTATGTACAGTTATGCACAAATAATGAAAATACTACATTTTAAAATCTGATTTTTAAACCAACATCCTAATAAGGAAAATTCCAGTAAAAGAAACTATCACTGAGGATATTTGTTCTCATTGCCAATATTTACTTCTTTTACCATGTTCTAGAACAATATGCCTGTGTGGCAGAGATTGACTAGAGGTTTAGCAATCTCCCTTTTCTCTTTCTAAGCATAGAGGAAGGTTAAATTCCAGAGTCTCTCTTGCAGTTAGGTTGGAGACATGTAACTGGCTCTGGTTAATAAAATAGAGGGAAATTGTTACAGCCTGGCCATGAAAGATATTATCTTTCATGATCTCACTCACTGTCTGGAAGTGAAGTGCTCCAAGATATCAGAATCACATGATGGTGGGAACTTGGACTCTAGGATCCTCTTCTTGGATGGAGCTGCCCATAAGAGTAGCTCAGCCAGGAACATCAGTATTAGACTTGTGCAAGTGACAAACATTTGTTGAATTAAGCAACCAGATTTTAGTTTGCTATAGCAACTAGCAAGTGCTACCCTGAGTCTTACAACTGACAACAATGCAATATTTTCTGAGGAGTTCTTAGAAAAGTAAAAGTTCCCAAATTAGGACCTAAAATGAATATGTCTTTCATTATAATTTTTTTTATTCTTAACATTTAGATAGTACTCAAAAATAAGTTCAAGGCACATTTAGGAATAAGAAAATATATGTGCATAAGGAAGATATATGCTAAGTTTTAGAATAAGATTTAGAATTATTTTGGTATGTTTTTATAATAAGAACATTGTATATACAAGAGATGGAGGAAACATAAATTCAGCTGTTTTAAAAAAATTAGTACACTTAAAAATCTCCTAAAAAAATATTTGTAAATCAGCTTATCGTTTAGTTACATATTTCCAGAGCATAACAAGTGCTGTAGAGTATACTGTGTGGTGTCTGTTAACACACGAGAGGTAAGTAGAATTTAGCACATTTCAAAGAGAAAGCAAAAAGTTAGACAAATCAATAATCAAAATTAACCCCAATAGACTATGTCAGATAAACATCCACCAAGATTTAATAGAAAATGACCTAGAAATATTTGCAGGCAAGGTTATCTGTAAATCTACTGAGAATGTTCATGATGGTCATCTTTTCCAAAGGCATAGAATTTACTGTAAGCAAGTATTTATATTCAGTATAGTTATTACACAGATTCTCTTTTCTTAGGCTATTATATCTTAGATACTGAATTAAGGCTATTAGATTGAAATATCAGTTTAGAAACCATTCCAAAGTCTCAAAGAAGAAAATGAAATACATTATAACATGCAAGACAAAATTTTCATCCTTTATTTACTTTTTAAATGTCTTAGTGCATATAAAATCCCACAAAATTGCTTATAGTTACCATATATTAGAAGGAAAATTTGAGTTAAAAGTTTCAAGGTTTGTTCCACAGCCATAATTGATTTCTTCCTTCAAACTTTCCTGATTTGCTTGTAGGAAGTACATTCATGATCCTATGTCCATCTATTTTCAGGTCTTAGATCTACTGGAAAGGTGTTGGTAAGAGATATGTAGATTTCTTGGAGGAGGAATTGCTCTTTCCTGTAAACATTTAATAGCTTATCATTTAACTATATGTTGGATGAAAATGTAGGAAATTATGTAAGGAAAGGAATTATAATATTAAATAATAACAGAGATGATATTTCTGTGGCTGCTGAGACTTCTGTGCTGTGTGTTGTGTTGTGCTGCTGTGCTAGATGTTTCTGATAGGCTCATTCAATCTTTACAACAACACTAGTGTGTTGGTATTTTATTGCAACTGGTAAAGTAAGACAAATTTGAAAAAAATAACAGAATATCTAAAGATAAATTAACAAATATATAAACAAATGTTCTCTACAGGGATTTAGAACTAAGGTGCTCTGAGAATGTAGGCTTTGCTGGGACTTGAGAGCAGACTGAGTCAGAAAGTGAATAGGGAAAAAGCAGATACTCAGTTGGTGAATCTGAAAAGTCAGATTCAGGAATCAGGAATGCATAATAAGAGAATAAGAGTTAGGACTCCAGAGAAGTTTATCTGGGAAGCACAACATTAGGAAATGAGATTAAAATTGATGTGGAAAAATGGGTGAATATTGTCAAGGGGCTTGAAAAATCAAAATGGAGCAAAAGCAATAAAATAGAATTTGGTAGTTTGCCAAAGTCTTTGGTGACTGAGATGCTGTCTACATATTTTTACAGAGTATGGTCAGCTTCCAGTTCAAAAGGTGAATGAGTGTAACTTTGCAGGCAGAGCATGTTATTGTCACCTGGTCGGAATGAGTAATTCAAGGAAAAATTAGAAAGACACCTTTTGCCATCTTCTAATTTGCAAATGGGGGTTGAGTAAAGGATTTCCAAATTCATCCATCCATCCATCCGTTCATCCATCTATTATTTGGTCAGTTAGGAAATAATTTTGAGCACCTGCATTATCCAGGCATTCTTCCAGGTGCTAAGGGAATGACATCTGGAAAGAGCCCCAATCCTATCAGTTCATATTATGATGAGAGAAGAGATAGACAATACTCAAGTAAACACAGAAATGGGAAACCCAATGATTATTTCAGATGAATGAGAAAAAAATAACAGGTGATAGACTAGAGAATGCTTAGAGGTACTTCTTTAGCTGTGGAGTCCTCTTCCTCTCTGAGAAGGCAACATTCGAGGTAAGACCTGCATGTTGAAAAAGAGCCAATTAGTAGCATGAAGATCTGGAGATGAGCATTCTAAGCGGAAGGGAGAAGCACAGGCACAAATGTTTTGAGAAGGGAACAATTATGGCATGAATATCAGAAAGAAGATTGAAGCAGTTATAAGGAGGGAGTAAAGAGAGAAGTCTGGAGAGGTAGACAGTGGTAAGAAGATGTAAGGTTCACCAGACCATATAAGGTATAGGATCACATTCTAATTGTAAGGGAAAGGATCTAAGAGAGTTTAAGAAGGGTTTCTACAGGAACTGTGATCAATAAGCTTGGGAAACTTCACATGCTGTAGAGTTATATTTCAAATTATCATATTATAGGTTCTAAAAGTTAGTTAAGAAACTACTTAACTTTTAACTCAGGAGCTTTCAAATTGAGAACCCATTTTTTTCTAATGAAGTCTAGACTTTCCAGTTGAGAATGGTACAATTTGTAATTACTTATCTGCATTATGTATTCTCTCCATCTCAAAGCATATTGTTTGATCCAATCAGGTTGAACCCTTAATGTCTCTTCCCCCATAGCAGACATTCCCATTCATTGCTATAACCCTTTGCTCAATGCTAAAAGACCTTTTTCTCTCCTAACTTCATATCAAAATCATATCTATCCTCTATGGCCTATATAAACATCAATTCATTAATTTTCTCCTTTGATGAAGACAGTATGCTATGGTAAGAATATCATGAGTGTTTCAGTTAAAACTTCAGTGCTCTAATTTGTGCTCTATCATCTACTGTGAATTATGATTGTAAGAAGTTACCCTAACCGTTAGATCCCAACATTCTAATAGTAAAACTTGGTATGAAATAATTATTTTCTTGAAGTATCCTGACACAGGTAAAAGCACTTAGAAAAGTGTCACACATTTTAGACATGCATAGTCATATTTGAGTAATTTACTAGAAATCTGCATATTAGTAATCAAAATAGCTAACACTGGTGATTATTTACTGAATTAAACTGCTTTATTTGCATTATTTCATTTAATCCTAATGACAATCCTTTGAGTTAAGTTTATTAAACCAATTTTACAGAAGAGGAAACTAATGCTTATAGAGCGTAAACCACTTGCACAAATAAACAGGAATTTACAGTGATGGAACCAGAATCCAGGCCCAGTTCTGTCCAAAGCCCATGCTCTTAACTAGGCTTCTTATTTCAGGGAGGAGAAATTGGAACCTTAGAAAGAGTAAAAAATTTAACTGAGGACATATGTCTAACATGTGTCAGAACACATCTTAGATACCAGCTCTCTAGGCTCACAGTTATATAATACTAAACATTGGTATTTATTCATTTAATTTATGTATGAATAGCCCTGAGAAGTAGAATAATTCTACTCTGCATGTAATACAAAAATACATGTTATATTAAATACTATTTATGGGAGTAAAGTGTTTTTATTTAATAAAAAAATATAAGTAAAAGATTTTGAAATAAAGTAATTTTTGTTTAGAGGAGTGGCTTTAATATACAGATATTAAAGAGGAGTTCTTTAAACAGGGAAAAATCAATGAAACATTGATATACCAATTATATATAACTTTTATGAGAAATACTCATTGTTGTCTATTTAGGGATAATTTACTCAAAATAAAATAATAGATAAAACATCTTTCATAATTCTTAGGAAGTTTTGGGGAAAAAGAATGTTCCAGAAAAAAAACTTTCTGATTGTTCATATATTTATTTTTTTTAAATAGGAATAATTTGGTGCAATGATTTTCAAACTATTTTGAAAGCACAATTTTATCACGGGAATATTTTTTGAAGGTGTACCTCAATAAATGTATACTTAGTCATATATAATATGTATATGCTATTGTATTAATATATCATGATTATAATAAAACACAAAGGTGATTGTTTTAAAGTATGAGATTAAAGTAAAAACAAAAGGAAATTCTAATATTTTCTTTCCATACCATATTGGATGATCTTGTGTAGGAAACCAGAGCATACACCTTCCTTCAGAGAGCACTGGTTTGTATATACAGGTAAGAAATAAGAAGCAAAGATGTAGTCAGGTTTTAGCCTAATGATGCAGATGCCAATGTATTAAGTTTTGAGAAATATAAATTTTGAATTATTGTGCATCAATGGTAAATGAAGAAATCAGATATAAGCATGAAAGTATGTAGTAGGACTGGTAGATGAGATAATATTTAGAAAGCAGGAAGTAGTTAATGATTGTGTACAATGTAGGAAAAGTACTCATGGCAGAAGAACTTGAGCTCTGTTACACATTTGTGTCTTGAACAGTTGAGAGTTTTACAAATATTTTTGAATGGGTTTGCATATGAGTCAGATAGGGGGAAATGGTAATGCACTAATAAAAGAATTATGTCAGTGGAGATAAAAATGTCTAAAAATGCCATTCCTCAGTTCACCTGAAACAGAATTGCTAGGAATTACTTTTGTCATGTTTGAGGTAACTGTAAACAAATTCATGTAACAAACAGTAGTTTGAATGGGAATTTCTATTTCTGTACCTGAAATGCCATTGTGTTTATCCAGCTATAACTAAATTGTATCAAGAGAGTGACATTTCTGAAAAACAAAACAGACTTAGGAGTTTCCTGGGGCTGTGGGGAGGAAGGAGGTAAAACAACTGCCGTGTAATCTATTTATCTTTATTGGAGAGATGATTTAAGGGAAAGAAAGAAGGCAGATGACCCAGTCTAATCTCCTTGGAGGTCTTAAGAAATAAACTATTGATATTTAGTAGGAAGAGTCCTTATCAGTGGGATGCTCTTAGAAGGATGTCTTTGGCTAAGATTGCTTGTGGTAAACAAACCTAGGATATGTGAGGTCTAATTTCATGGAAAATATTAAATAAGATCACCTATCTAGATATAAACTAAAAATTCTTCATAACCTTAATGCTTCCTGCTCTGTGGAGTAACTGACATGTCTTATATGGAAACCTCATCTGGTATTCTGAGTTAGAAATTACATGTCTAATGAATGACATAATGGCCTGGGGAACCGTCATTGATGTCCAAATGTCTCCCTGCTCTACTTGTACTTGCTACTAGCTTGTATCATTGAACTATTAGTAAATATGTAAGTCCGATCTGACAAATATGATTCTTTGGTTAGCTCAGAGGAGAGAAGAAGAAAGAAAATAAAATAAAATGTAAGAAGTTGAAAGAATAACTAGAGAAAGAAAGAAACGTGAAGTTGCTAGAACAGCTGACTTAATCTGGAAGAAAATAAAAACATAACCAACTCTATCTTATTGCAAACATAAAAATTAAAATTCTAGATGCTATGTAGAGTTGGCAGTAAAAGAAATCGTTCAACATGTTCTTTAATAGTGCCTCTTCTCTTCTCTTTTCATTTTTTAGATATTTAATGTAGCAACTCACTTCCAGGTGTCAAATCCTATTGTTTTTGGAACAAATTACTGCAAACTTAGTGGCTTCACAAGAAAAATTTGTAATCTTACAGTTCCAGATGTTGGAATTCTGAAATAGGTGACACTAGGCTAAAATCAAGGTGTCAGCAGGCTTGTATGTCATCTAGAGGTTCCAGGAGAAAATGTTTCCTTCCCTTTTCCACATTCTAGAGGCCTCTTACATTCCTTGATTTGTAGCCTCTTCTTCCATTTTAAAGCCAACAATATCCTATCTTCAAATGTCTCTCTGACTCTGACACTCTGCCTCATTCTTCCACATTTTTTTTAATTACAGAAGGAATTTTATTTATTTATAAATTATTTATACAATTTTTAAAGGTTGTACTCCATTTACAGTTATTACAAAATATTGGCTATATACCTTATGTTGTACAATATGCCCTTGTAACCTATCTTACACCAAATAATTTGTACCTCCCACTCCCCCACCCCTATCTTGCCCCTCCCCCCAACACTGGTAACCACTAGTTTGTTCTCTATATCTGTGAGTCTCCTTCTTTTTTATTATATTCACCAGTATGTTGTATTTTTTATTTATTTATTTTTAATTTTTTTGTAGTACGCAGCACTCTCAGTGCTGTGGCCTCTCCCGTTGCAGAGCACAGGCTCCGGACACGCAGGCTCAGTGACCATGGCTCACGGGCCCAGCCGCTCCGCGGCATGTGGGATCTTCCCGGACCGGTGAACGAACCTGTGTCCCCTGCATCGGCAGCCGGACTCTCAACCACTGCACCACCAGGGAAGCCCAGTATGTTGTATTTTTTAGATTCCACATATAAGTGATACCACATAGTATTTGTCTTTCTCTGTCTGACTTATTTCACTTAGCATAATGCCCTCCAAGTCCATGCATATTCCTGAAAATGGAAAACTTTCATTCTTTTTTTATGGCTGAGTAGTATTCCATTTTGTGTGTGTGTGTGTGTGTGTGTGTATATATATACCACCTCTTCTTTATCCATTCATCTGTTGATGGACACTTTTAGGTTACTTCCATATCTTGGCAATTATAAATATGCTTCTGTGAATATTGGGGTGCATATATATTTTTGAATTAGTTGATGGTGAACTTTTCATGTGCCTCTTGGCCATCTGCATATCCTCTTTGGAAAAATTTCTATTCAGTTCTTCTGCCTATTTTTAATCGTTTTTTTTTGATATTGAGTTGTATGAGCTGTTATATATGTTGGATATTAATCTCTTATTGGTCATATCATTTGCAAATATTTTCTCCCATTCAGCAGGTTGTTTTTTCCCTTTGTAGATGATTTCCTTTACTGTGCAAGAGCTTTCCAGTTTAATTAGATCCTATTCGCTTATTTTTGCTTCTATTTCCTGTGCTTTAGGAGACAGATCCAAAAATATATTGCTGTGCTTTATATCAAAGATTGTTCTGCCTATGTTTTCCTCTAGGAGTTTTATAGTATCTGGTCTTATATTTAGGTCTTTAGTTCATTTTGAGTTTATTTTTGTATATGGTGTTAGAGTCCACTTTTGAGGACCCTTCTGATTACAATAGGTCCACCTGGATAATACAAGATAATGTCCCTATTTTAAGGTCAGATGACAAGCAACCTCAATTCCATCTGCAACCTGAATTCTCCCCTGCTCCATTGCTATGTTAACATAATATATTCACAGGCTTCAGGGATTAGGAAGTAGGGCTTTTTGGAGGAGAGCATCATTTTGCCTACCAGAGATACCATAACAAAATGGTTTATATTAAAACAAAATATATACATACATATATATTAACTTCTATATTCAAATGAATTCTTACAATATACATACATATATATTAACTTCTATATTCAAATGAGTTCTTACAATGGGTAGGTGGTATTTCTTTTCACCTATATTTTGTTCATACCCATGGGAGGATTATATGTCTCACTCCTAGTGCCCACTCACTCAGGCATGGCCATGTGCATTACTTAGGCCAATGAAATGTAAATGCAAGGATGTGTGTTATGTGTTAGCAGAAATTTTAAGTATCATAGTATGTTCCAACATGTTTCCTTTTTCTCTATATAATGATTTCTGAAATATTGCAGAAAATGGCTATTTCACCAGCCTGGGTCTAGGAGTGACACTGTAACAAACCTGTGAGGGATGTGGAGCTTGAGTTAATAAACAATCTTCTTAACTATTAGCTCTTCAGAGTATGCAAAACTTGATGAGGAAAAAAAATCACTAAATAATATATTAATCCTAAAACTTAAAATTGAATTAGTTCAGAGATAATTTCACCCTCAAAAGATGAGCAGAATGTTTTAAAAGAAAATTTAATTTTTGTGAATTTATATTAATGCATGAATCTGCTTGTGTATGAAGAATGAAGATATTACTAAAAAAGGAAATAAGGGATCTAAAACATAGAATTACAGAAACGAATGCAAGCAGATATTTTCTAGAATCTGGTAGCAATGTCTAAGAAAAATTCTTAGTAAAAGGAAAATACAAGAAAAATACTTAAATGTGATACAGATGATTTACCAGAAACCAATTGGAAATATCTCAAAAGTGATGGGATGCTGAAACTATTGTAGATAAACTTTAGATCAAGACAATAATGTCTAGCATCACCCACTAGTACTTTTTGGGAGATTTTAGATAATATAATAAGACAACAACATGAAATAGTAGGAAAAAAGAACCAACTTTCTTTATTTGCTTACTATGATTACATACATAAATAAGAGTGCTCATTTAATTACCAGCTCAGTACACCAGATCAATATTACCAGATCAATATAACTTACTAATTAATGCTAAATTTTAATAGTAAAATATCAAAATCAATAATTTAAACTTAAAATTTAATAGTTTTTACAATAAAAATTATCTATTTAGAAATGGAAATGACAAGATAAAATAAAAATAAAAATGAGTGATTTAATAACAGATTTTTGGGTCTATATGAAGTAAACTATAAAAATATTAAAGAACTAAAAAGGAACTAAAGACACATCATTTGTGTTTTTTTGGTACGCGGGCCTCTCACTGTTGTGGCCTCTCCCATTTCGGAGCACAAACTCTGGACGCGCAGGCTCAGCGGCCATGGCTCACGGGCCCAGCCGCTCCGCGGCATGTGGGATCTTCCTGGACCGGGGCACGAACCCGTGTCCCCTGCATCGGCAGGCGGACTCTTAACCACTGTGCCACCAGGGAAGCCCCATCATTTGTGTTTTGAAGGCAAAATTTAATTTCATAAAGTGTGACCATTTCTAAAATATACATGTAATTTAAATACGATCTGTTCAGCATTTTAATATTTCCATAAGAATATCTAACTACCCACTAGCTAGTAATGAGATAAAATTATTTTACGTTTGTATGGAACAATGAATAACTCAAATTTAGAAAAAAAATAATAATTTAAAATATATTTTAAGCAAAAGGATATGATGTTACCACAAGAAAATACAATAATCAGAAGAAAGGATCAAGAAAATCAATCCATGGAAATATGGACATTCCTTATGGAGAACTAAGTGCTCTCATATATTATTGGAGGGAATGTGAGATGCTTTTTAGAATATGATCTGACATTATTAGTGTTTTTCTTTTAAAACATAAACCTCCTGACTCAGCAATGCAATTTTAGGATTTTCTCCTAAAGGAAAATAATTGATGGAAAATGAATATTTATTACATCACGTCTTTTTGTTTGTTTTATTTTTTGGAGTGGCCTAAAACTAGATGCAACCTCAATGAACATCAATTAATAACAGTGGCTAAATTACAGAATAACTGTATTATAGAGCACCATGGAACTATCAACTATGAGCTCAATCTATTGTGAATATACATTCTGGTTCTCTCAGGACAGTCTCTGTTTAGAACTGTTGTCCAAATGTGTTTTAATAGCATAGCCTTTCTAAGTTTGGATGATGAATTACAGTCATACTATTTGTTGATACTAAGAATTTTCCAAAATAAACTTCAGGATATATATATATATATATATATATATATATAAAGCAAATGTAAACAAAACATAAAAATTTTATGTAAATATTTATATGAGTATCCACAAAAGGGTGGAAAGATACTCACCAGGTTGTCAACTTCTGTTATCAGGATTTGGACTGAATAGCATATTTGACTTTTGAAATTAAAAAAAAAACTGTAAAGAATATTTAAAAAGGCAAAAAGATAAATATTGAATAGCTAATTTGATCCCCAATTTATGAGATCTTCAAAAGCCTCATAATTTTTCATTTTATTTTAATATTCAATTTTGTAGAAAAGCATTTATAATGTAATTATATTATAGAGATACCAGCTAATTTAAAAATAATGATAGAATTCTCAACAACTCATTTCAGAAGTTAACCCACATGCCCATATAAAGATACTTGTTTCAGTCTATCTGTTCATCAGACCCATGACTTGATACCTGGTGCCATGCCCTTTTGAGAGTTCTATTAAAGGAGTTGAACCACACATTTATTAAGCACCTACCATGAGCCTGGCACTTTGTTACGTGCTCTAAAAGTGTTTGCTATTCCCCTTTTAGAAAAAAAAAGAAGTAAGGTTCCATTATGCTTAACTTTTTCATTATTAGGAAAATAAAGAGTCAGCATTTAAACTAAGGTCTTCCTGACTCCTGATTCTTTCCTTCTTTCCCACAGTGCTTCTCATGCATTTATAATTCTGTTATTTTTCATACTATAACATTAATATATCCTTCTTTATGTACACTGAAACCTTTATACTGCAGGAATTCTTTCTTTTTTTTTTTTTTTTTTTCAGTACGCGTGCCTCCCACTGCTGTGGCCTCTCCCGTTGCGGAGCACAGGCTCCAGACGCGCAGGCTCAGCGGCCATGACCCATGGGCCCAGCCGCTCCGCGGCACGCGGGATCCTCCCGGACCGGGGCACGAACCCGTGTCCCCTGCATCGGCAGGCGGACTCTCAACCACTGCGCCACCAGGGAAGCCCAGGAATTCTTCCTTTTTGAGTGGCAGCTCCCAAGTGCAAAATTAACCTGTGTTTAGAATTATGTCACCTTTATCAATATTGTGAAATGCATATGAGAGAATAAATAGCAGCAAGCTGTATTATCTTTGTTTTAAAGAAACACAACTTAATGTTAGAAAAGATAAATGACTTGTCCAGTTGTACAGCCCAAATCATGCAAAGTGAAAAACAGAATTGTGAAGAAGTTAAGGGCTCTTTGGCTTCTTAGTCTAAAATACTGTTTATGAGATACCAATGATTCTTTGATTTTAGAACATAGTGATATAAATTTTATTGCTTGCCAGGACTGGTAATGATTATGAGACCTTAGTATTTCTGACTTGCTGAAAATCAGATTCAAATAAGGCTCATTCACTTAGTCTTCAAATTCATTTGACACGTCTTTTAAAGTAGACACACTGCTTGAATAATACAATAATACTGAATGTAAGAGAGAGAAGTTTTAATTGTGTATTATCTGCATATAAAATTGTCTAACAGAACCCTTATAAAATTGGCTATTTCATCTGTAGCCATTAGATAGTCTTAAAATATTTTGTTCATCTTTCAACAGATATTTACTGAGTGCCTGCTTTGTGGAAGGTACTAGTCTAAGCACTAAGGATAAAATAATGAAAAAAACAAAAATCTTGTTTACATGAAACTTACTGGGGGAGATAAATACTAAAAAAATTGTATGTATATATTAAATGTCAGGCAGTAGTAAGGGCTCTGAAGAAAAATAAAGCAGGTCAGAAGATAGAGATGGATGGAGAGATGCTATGTTATACAAAAAGATCAAGAAGGACCCCTTAATAATATGATAATATACCTGAGACCTTAGGAAAGTGCAGGATGTCTGGAGGAGGAAGGATATGTGCAGAGTTAATGGGAAGTATAAAAGATCTAAAGTAGAGCCTGCATAGAATGATTACTGATAAGTTCAGTGTAGTTCAAATGAGTGACTAAGTGGGAAAATTGTAAGAAATGAAATCAAAGTAGTAGCAGGAGAAAAGTTGATGTGGGGCCATTAAACTATGGTAAAGACCTTAGATTTTATTCTGGATGAGGCTTTGAGGGTTTATAAAAAGAGGAGGAATATAACCTGAGAAGTTTTAAAAAAATCACTTTAGTACCATATGCAGAACAGATTTGAAGGGCAAGGATTGAAGCAAAAAGATCAGTTGTGAAGGCATTAGAAAGTTCATGTAGAAAACAATGAAGGCATACTCTCTAAATTAACCTACAAATTCAGCAAAATCCCTATCAAAATTGCAGCCTGATTTTCTGCAGAAAATGACATACTGTTACTAAAATTCATGTGGAAACACAAGAGAGGCAGAATAGCCAAAATAATCTTAATAAGAAAAAATATGGAGGATTTCCAAGTTTTAAAACTTACTATAAAACTGTGTAGTAGTGCCATAAGGAAAGACATATGTACCAGTGGAATAAGATTGAGAGTCTAGACATAAACTTTTATAGTTATGGTCAATTTTTGACAGGATGCCAAAATAATTCAAAGGGAAAGAATAGTATTTTCATAAGTGATCCTGGGATAATTGGATATCCACACACACAAAAAATGAAGTTGGATCCCTCTTCACACTATAGGCAAAATTTAACTTAAAATGGGTCATGGAGAACCATAGAATTGAATGTAATAACTAAACTAATAAAACTCTTAGAATAAAATTTGGGAGTAAGTCTTTGTGATCTTGGGTTAGGCAAGCACTTCTTAGTTATGATACCAAAAGCACAAGCAAAGAAAGAAAAAAAAAAGATATATTGGACTTCATTAAAATTAAAAACTTATGTGTTGCAAATTATACTATCCAGAAAGTGATAAGCCAATCCACAGAATGCAATAAAATATTGGAAATAATTTTTATGATAAGGTGTTTGTAACCAGAATACAGTGAATAGTCTGAACAAATATTTCTCCAAAGTGATACAAAAGGGCAATAAGCCCATAAAAAGATGCTCAACATAATTAATGATTAAGAAAATGCAAATCAAAACTGCAATGAGATAACAATTCTTTCCTGCTGGGGTAGCAAGAATTTTAAAAGACAGACAATAAATGTTGTCAAGGATATGAAGAAACGGGAACTCTCATATACAACTGATGGGAATATAAAATGGTACAACCACTCTGGAAAACAGCTTGACAATTCTTCACAAAGCTAAACATATATTTACTACATGACTAAGCAATTTCATTCTTAGGTGTTTGTAGCAGTATTATTCATAATAGCCAAAACATGGAAACAACTCATATTTTCATCAACTGATGAGCAAAATGTGGTATAACCTTCCAATGGAATACTCAGCAATAAAAAGGAGTGAAGTGCTAATACATGCTACAACATGGATGAAACTTGGAAACATTGTGCTAAGTGAAAGAAGCTAGTCACAAAAGACCACATATTATATAATCCTGTTTATATGAGATGTCCAGAATAGACAAATCTATAGAAATAGAAAGTAGATTAGTGGTTGTTAGGGCTGGGAGAGAAAATGGGGAGGGATGAAGAGTAACTGCTAAAAGATATAAATTATTTTTGTAGTGATAAAAAATATTCTAAATTAAATTGTGGTATGGTTGCACAACTCTGCAAATATAGTAAAAGTCATTGAATTTTTCTCTTTCAAATGCGTTAGTTGTGTGGTATGTGAATTATGTCTTAATAAAGCTCTTAGGTATTTGTTGTTTATTTTATTTTGTTTTTAAAGAGATGATGATGGCCTGGCCTAGAATGCTAACATTGAATGTGATGAGAAATGGTCTGATTCAGGACACATTATGGGTAGACATCATATATTGCTGGCTTTTAACTTTTTTTAATCTAAAACTGACCATTTAAAAATGTTCAACATCATGTTTTGAAGATCTTCCTACAGGTTTTTTTGATGCCATCACTATGAAATGACTACAAGTTCTTGGGCAGAGGAATTGAAAAGATAAGGATGACATTAACTGGAATCTAGAAGATTGGGAGTAGAGTAAGATTGGGGATGGAATCAAGAATTCATTTCTAAGCAGGTTAATTCTACAGACACTAGACATTATCAAGAGGAGATTCCAGAAGGCAGATTGGCAGCAGTTCATTGTTTAGGAAAAAGTGGCAAGACAAGACAAGACTCATGCATAGTTCACACTGTGACTTAGACAACTTTTCTTGCTCTTCCGGTAATATTCTACCTCCAGAAACATTTCATCTGGGCTGTTAATTAGATACAATATGATCAAGTAGTCTTAATTCTTTCCTAAAATAACAAAAATGAGGGTTTGCAAGTAGACATACACACTAAATTATTATTTATTAATGTGTGTTATCTAATATGAATTCACATTTTTAGACAGCATCTAGTATATAATCAGAACTAGGCTTTGAGAATTTCAAAGAAATATAAACTATCCTTTCTTTCCCCAAAGAGATTGTGAGGTTCATAAAAAGTAAGTATGATTTGGAAGAAAATGCCAGTTACACCTAAATAACAGGAAGTTTAAAAGTAATAAGGGATCAATATATGAGATGTAATAGACTAAATGGTAAGTGCCAAGATGAGTGTGGAAATCATAAGTACTATACCTTGGAAGAGGGAAGGAAAACTACCTGTGGACTGGCATGATCATAGAATTGCTATAAAATAAGTATGACTTTTTCAAGACCCCAAAGACAGCAGATGTGAATACACTGATGGGAGAGAGAAAGATAACAAAAATTCAGTGAAGCAATTTTAAGTACAAGTGAGAAGGCTGGATTATACATTGACTATTGAGGGAATAGTGAGTAAAATATATTGTCTTCTAGATTTCTTATAGCCCAATATGTAATCAAGTTCCTTGAATAAATGACCAGCTGAATGGAGAAGAAGATCTAAACAACCACTCTTAGGTTAAAGGTATAATAAAAATAAAATAACAACAATAATAATAATGATATCTAATTATAAAATACATGTTTATTTTTGTGGGCATGGTCAAAGTGTATATTTTTTCATCTGTTGATTGGACATAATAATCATCCATACTGAGTATATTATGAATATGCTACTATACTGGGGATTATTTAAAATCAGAACTGCTTTGAATAATTACATTCTAGCTTAGTGCTATAAAATAAAAAGATTCTTAACAATACAAAGCACTGATAAATGTCAAGTAATTGTTCACAACTCTAAACCTAATACCTATTTAAATGAAGAGATCATCTATGAGCTGGGGTGTAAAAAGTGGTAGGATGGTTTAACTTTGTATATGTGTATTCAGACTTATTTTTTAAAAATCTTGTTTGCAGTTACAATTTACATTCTCCGTTTTATTCCCTCTTCCTCTCTGTGGCTAATAGGAAAGCCTAGAATAATAATTTATATTCTTTTATCTGCTCTTATCTGTATACCAAGGCTCTGATGATTAAAAACCTACCTAGATGGTATATTATAAGATGTAAGAACCTCTGTGTTTTACTTTTCCAGTTTGTGATATCCATATATCAAAAGGGGACATAAATTCTTATTTTTTAGTTATTTTTTAATGAAAATATTTAGCTTGGGTTTCAGATAATTAAACTCATTATTCATTTGATTAAGCCATCTTGATTTTAAATTTTTTATGGCTCTTTCTCTGCTAACTCAGTAAAAAAGAAAATTTTTTTATAGGGATAAAGAAATACCTCTATTGTTTTCATTACTGCCATGATGAAGCAAATCAAGGTGAGGTATTATTTATTTCCTTTCCAGTAAACACACTAAACCACCAAATCAATTAATTGAATTACAGTAAAATGATACTGTTTTAATACCTTGTTACCACTTTGTTTGCTAAACTTAGATCAACACCTCAGAGTACTTTGCTTAATGATTTCTCACTTGAGACTATGACAACATAAAATTAAATATATTCTTAAAAGTTGACATATATGAGTATAGACTCCTTCTAGATAAAGATTGAGCATGAAAATAGTTATAAGTGAATTTAAAGATTCTGCAGATACAGTACATAGTTGTTTGCATGCTTGTGATATCGGCAAGGATTTTTTTGTCAATAATTTTTTTTTCTGCAATTCTATGGCTTTTGGAATAGTTCTAGAGAAAAGGGAGAGAAACAATTTTTTAAAACTATGTTATACGTAATAAAACATACTGAATTGTTCACTCTTTTAAGAAATATTTATTGATGTCCTAATAGTGCCAAACAATTTTTAAAATGCTGTAATCAAGATTTACAAAGTAGTTATGAACATAGCAAAAGGAAAGAATTGTTTTGTGTAAAGTAGTGGTGTAAATCCTTGGTGTGTGCATGTGTCATTTTAACCTTTTCAGAATCTCGTGACAGCTAGTGATCATTCTCTCCAGAGGCAAGGCAGGAATGTTACATAGGCTTGCCCACAGAGCATTTTCCATACATTTTAGGAGTTCATAGAGGTTAATGGAAAGCAGATAAAAACCTCATAGTCTAATAAAGGGAGGCTTATGGAAGAAGACATATTGAGGTGCCTAAGTGTACTGATATTTTCCCCCAGCTCATTCCTTCCTTAGGGCTCTGAAGTTATGTTATACAACAACCTTCTTCAATCTTTTGTGACTGTTAATCTATAATGTGACATGATAATCTATGCAGTCATATAAATTAACTTTCTCCAAACACCACATTATAAGTTTTATAGAACTATAGAAATTTCCTTTAACTCATTTAGCAAACCTCTATTAGATCTGGGATGTTGCCTCCTTTCATTGAAATGTCCATGATCAACTTAGAATCAGCTGCTCTTTCTCATGGCATCTTATATATTTGTCTTTTATAATACTTTGCAATTTTAAATTTTATAGCAAAAGTCTTCAAGGGCAAAAATAATTTTTTATTCCTTGTAAGTCCTCCTTTCTGTAATATATTTTTTAAATAACAAAAATTACTTTTAAAATTGTTATTGTGGAAAAAAAATGAACAATGTACTACCTAAATAGTAAAAATAAATAACATACCTAAAAGTAGTAAAATTTCTCTTTAAATCTCCCCAGTTTCCACCTTTGAGATAAGCAATTCTTTTTCTTTATTTTCTTCAAGACTTTAAACACATATTTATATGCTTCTATATAGAGAGTTGACCCTTGAACAACATGGGTTTGAACTGTGTGGGTTTAATTATATGCGGAGTTTTTTTCAATAAATATATTGGAAAATTCTTTTTAGATTTGCAACAAGTTGAAAAATCTTGCAGATGAATTTCATAGCTTGGAAATACTGAAAAAAATTAAGAAAAAGTTAGGTATGCATTGAGTGCACAAAATATATGTTGATACTAGTCTATTTTATCATTTATACCATAAAATATTCATAAATCTCTTATAAAAATTAAAATTTATCAAAACTTACACACACAAACACAAATCATATATGATGCCATTCACAGTTAAGAGAAATGCAAACAAATGTGCAGATGCAATGTCAAATCAAAATTGCATTAAATTAACTGCAGGACCTATTGTACTGCTGTCATAATTTCATAGGCACCTCCTGTTGCTATTACGATGAGCTCAACTGTTGCAGGTATCTGCTTAAAACACTGTGTGATACTAATCATCTCCACATGAGCAGTTGGTCTCACCAGTAAATTGGTATCCCAGTAGAAAGTGATCTCTAGTGGTTCTTGTGTATTTTTAATCATTTTTAGCACAACACTGTAAACTTTGAATAACACCAAGAGACCCATATGAAGTGCCTCTAGTGATGCTGGAAGTGCTCCCAAGAAGTGCAGAAAAGATGTGAAATTATAAGAAAAAGTTGAATTGCTTGATATGTACCATAGATTGAGGTCTGCAGTTGAAGTTGCCTGCCACTTCAAGATAAATGAATCCAGCATAAGGACCATTGTATAAAAACGAAAAGGAAATAAGTGAAGCCATTGCTGATGCCTTGCCAGCAGGCTTGAAAATCTTGTACTTTTGCAAACTACTTTTCAAAATCTCATATTAAAAATGCAGTTTTGATGTGGGTGCAGGATTGCTCTAAGGAAGGCATACCTGTGGACTCTAATGTGATCTGAGGAAAGTAAAATCATTATATGAACAACTTAAAGCAAAAGGAAGGTGAAGGATCTAAAGCTGGATAATATAATGCCAGCAAAGGATGGTTTGATAATTTTAGAAAGAGGTTTGGCTTAAAAATATCAAGATAAGAGGAGAAGAAGCTTCTGCTGACCAAGAGGCAGCAGATGAGTTCCCAGGTGCCATTAAGAAAATCTTTGAGGAGAAAGAATATCTGCCTGACAGGTTTTTAATGCAGACAAAAGTGCCCTATTCTGGAAAAAAAAAAATGCCACAAAGGACATTTATTAGTAAGGAAGAGAACTGAGCACCAGAATTTAAGAAAGGAAAGGATAGGCCAACTCTACTGTTTTGTCCAGATGCAGTCAGGATTATGTTCAGGACTACCCTTTTCTAAAAAGCTGCTAACTCCTGAGCCTTGAAAAGATAAACACCAGCTGCCAGGCTTTTGACTGTACAGCAAGAAGGCCTGGACAATGAGAACACTTTTTCTGGACTGGTTCCACTGATGTTTTTTCCCTGAAGTCAGGAAATACCTTGCCAGTAAGGGATTGACTTTTAAAGTTCTTTTGATATTGCACAATGTCCCTAGTCACCCAGAACCCCATGAGTTCAACACTGAAGGCATCAAAGTGGTCTACTTGCCCCCAAATACAACGTCTCTAATTCAGCCTTTAGACCAGGGGGTCATAAGCACCTTTAAGGCCCGTTACAAAGGACTGCCAATCTATGGAAGAGAACCCTGATGAAACATCATAAAAGTCTGGAACGATTACACTATTGGAGATGCCATCACTGTTATAGAAAAAGCTGTAAAATCCATCAAACCCGAAACAATAAATTCCTGCTGGGGAAAACTGTGTCCAGATGTTGTCCATGACTTCATAGGATTTACAATAGAGCCAATCAAGGAAATCATGTGGTTTGCAAAAAAATGTGGGGGGTGAAGCCTTTCAAGATATGGATCTTGGAGAAATTCAAGAGCTAATAGACAACACATTAAAGGAATAAACAGAAGACAACCTGATGGAGATAAGTGCTTCTGAACCAGTGCTGAAGAAAAGTAGAAGAAGCCATGCCATAAACAAAAAATTGACATTGGATAGTCTGATAGAAGAGTTCTGATTATCCAAGACTGCTTTTGACGTTTTAAACATAGATCCTTTTATGATATGAGCACTGAAACTAAAAGAGACAGTGGAAGAGGGATTGGTACCATATAGAAGCATTTTTAGAGAAATGAAAAATCAAAAAAGTCAGACATAAACTATGATGTATTTCTGTAAAATTACACCAAATGTGCCTGCATCTCATGCCTCCCCTTCCATCTCTTCCACCTCTTCTGCCTCTGACACCCCTGAGACAGCAAGACCAACCCTTCTTTCTCTTCCTCCTCAGCCTACTCAGTGTGAAGACCATGAGGCTGAAGACTTTTGTGATAATCCATTTCCACTTAATGAATAGTAAATAATTATCATGCCATACAGTTAATACACTTATCTGTTGTGTATATGTGTGAGTGTCTTCATGTGGAAATATAATAACTGTGTGGCAAGAACTGTATAAGACTTGTTTCATCATCATCACCTAAGTATTAATAGTGTAGAACACCATGTGCAACATTTGTATTGAAGTGGAGAGCCTACACTTACATAGGCATAAGGTGAGTGATATTTAATGTAACATTAATAATGTGTTAGTTTTCTTAATGTTTTATAACTTGGCTTTCAAATAATTATACTATGTCTACACGATGCCTTTCTCTCTCATAACTGGAGAAACTGTGTATCAGCTTATCATCACAGGAGTTTTTGTTTTTTTTAATGTAACAAAGCTTCCAATACTGTATTATGAATATGAATGTAATATACTGTATGCCATAAAAGTTTACAACGATTCATTCATTAGTGTTAGGCAAGGCTACTGTGAATCAATCATATAGATCACACTAGGCTACCATAAAGCAATCATATTGCAGCTTCTTTATTATCAATGCATGAATCATTATACCTGTAAATAAATATGAAGTTTTTCACATTATCTTTTCATTTTTGATGTATAGTGTTAGTAATATGTATAAAATCTATAATATTTTGTATCATATAAGACAACATTAAAGCAAGTCCTGACACAATTCATCCTGTAAACAGACACTGTAAATTTACAGTATCAATATATACAGTCCAGTACTGTGAAGTATTTTCTCTTGCTTATGATGTTCTTTTTATTTAGTTATTTATTTATGGCTGTGTTGGGTCTTCATTGTTGCGCATGTATTTTCTCTAGTTACAGCGAGCTGGAGTTACTCTTCGTTGTGGTTTGTGGGCTTCCCATTGTGATGGCTTCTCTTGTTGTGGAGCATGGGTTCTAGTCATGCAGACTTCAGTAGTTGTGGCACGTGGAATCAGTAGCTGTGGCTCGTGGGCTCAGTAGTTGTGGCTTGCGGGCTTAGTTGCTCCACAACATGTGGGATCTTCCCAGACCAAGACTCGAACCATGTCCCCTTCATTGGCAGATGGATTCTTAAGCACTGCACCATCAGGTAAATCCATTGTTTATGACTTTTTGATAATATTTTCTTTTCTCTACCTTATCTTATTGTAAGAATACATTATATAATACATATAACATACATAATATGTGTTACCTCTTTATGTTATCAGTAAGGCATCCCATCATTAGTACACTATTAGCAGTTAAGTTTGGGGGGAGTCAAAAGTTACATACAGATTTTCAACTGCATGAGGGGTGATACCCCTAACCCTTGCATTGTTCAAAGGTCAACTGTATATTCAAAATTTTAAATATTAGCATTAGTTAGGTTCATTAACATAAATTATACATATTGCTCTTCAATTTTCCTTTCTTAGTGATGTATGTAAGATGTCTTACTTTTTGAGTATATATAGATCGAAGATATTCTTTAGAAACGATTACAGTATATACCATAGTATGGATGGATGCACTATAATTCATTTTAATATTCTCTTTTGTCTAAACATTTATTTTGTTTATGAAATTTTGCTTTTAGAAATATTCCTGATATTAGCACTCATATTTATGTTTTTTATACATTGATATTTCCATAGACAAGATCTAGAAGTGGTGTTACTTAGTCATACTGCATGCACATTATAAAATTTGTAATTCTACCAGCACAGTATTCAAATCCTTGTTTCCCCATGCAATATTGAGTATATAATTATTTCAGGCATTGCTCATCAGATGATTTTAAATGATTCTCACTATCCCTATATTCTCTATTTGTGAACTTGCCTGGTCACTAAAATTAATTTTTAACCCCTAAATCAATATTCATGGTGCTTTTTGGATTATTCATAGACATACTCAGGGTAATGAAAATTTTGAATCACTCAACACACACTTTCCCAGCTGAGGAGGAACAAGATGATGCTCAGTTCTCATACTGCAAATAAGTGTAATTTTTGCAGTCTATTTAGTGCCACATTTTCCATATTTTGTGCTTCTTGGTGATTTTGCTGTTTAAAATGGCCCCTAAGTGTAGGGTTGTTGTGCTATTTGGTATTTCTAAGTGCAAGAAGGCTGTGATGTGCCTTAGGGAGACAATATGTGTGTTAGATAAGCTTCAGTAATACAAGAGTTATAGTGCTGTTGGCTGTGAGTTCAATGTTAATGAATCAATTAACAATATTTATTAAATAATATGTCTTTAAACAGAAATATCCATAAAACAATGTTATATATTGATGAGTTGTTGAAAATGTTGTGACTAGAGGTTCACAGAAACCTAAACTTGTATTTCCCTATAAAGTTGACACAATAATTGTTCAGTTTGTGTGGCAACTTTATAGAACATAAATACTGTGAATAATAAGAATCAAATGTCTACCAGTTTGATTTGCATTCCCTTAATTATTAATGCTGTGAAACACCTTTTATACATGTATTTGATATTTACAGTTCTTTTTCTGCTCTTACCTATTTATAGCATTTGTCTATTTTCATTAGATTGTCTCTTTTTCATATTCATCTGAATTTTTCTTATATTAGTAGTACTGAAATTTTTCCTGTTTTATATACTGAAAATATTTTCTCCAGCCCATCCATTGTTGTTTTTCTGATATTTCAACCACTCCCTTTTATTAATATAATGAATGTGCTATAGTTTTTATTTGTTTACCTAGTTCTTTGAATCATCTAGAATTTATTTTCATGTAATGCAGGGATCATTTCTACCCCCAACAATCATGTACAGCTAATTGCCCTAGTATTGTGTATTTTAATAGCCCATTATTTTATCACAGTTTTAGGTGAAAATATTTTAAAATATATATATATATATATTTTATCTGTTTCTGGACTCTTGATTATTTGATTTGTTGCTTTATTATTTGAAAAGTTATCTCTCTGTTTTAATTACTCTTATTTTATAGTGCAACTTTATATTTGTCAGGGGCACTTCTTCCTCTTTTTTTTTCATTTTCTACATATTTTATTTATTCTTGTGCATTATTTCTTCCAGAGCTGTAAATTTTACTTACCTATAAATTGAGCAGGTAATGTTAATAATATTTGTATAAGTCAGAGTAGTAAACTGCATCCCATGACTAGAAATGTTGGCATAACTCCTTTATTGTACCCACTTTCCTAGTTGTATGTGTTATTTCATCTGTCACCTTGATCCAATGCTCTTGCCACTGTGCTATTATAAAGCCAAACTATTATTTGTTTTGTAAGAGTGAAATCAGAGCAAAAGAAATGATATTCAAGCACTATTATGCCTCAATGCTGGGAAATATAAATGAAACATAACTCTGCCACAAAAGAGAGTTTACCTCTACAGTTTATGTAGTTTACCAGATAGTCCATGGCAACAAACAGACCTTATCTCTTTCTTGGTTAGTGTTGAAGATATAGTAAAATTACAATATAGCAAAATTACATTTTGCGTTCATAGTCCTCAGAATTCCATGTAGATTTCCTTCCTTTTATTGAAACATAGAATAACCTCATAGAGCCAGTGTCTTTATTTTATGGTCTGGATTATACCTGTGTTATAGGCAAACACATTTCTGCAAATATTCCCTTGTTATAGTAATAAATTTGAAATATTATTGTATCTTCTTAAATATTTCCTGGAGACGTCTAAATATTTATGTTTGGATTTTGTTAAACTTTTTAAGAATTAAACTGTTTTTCCATTTCTGGAATTACCTCATTTTATCCCTATGTGTTGACATATCTTGGGCACTTTTTTTAGAGAAAATAGATCGCCAGAGAAAATAGAAATTCCCTAGTTCTATGTGAGCCTGTTGGTAAGTCAGGCTTGTTTATCTGTATCAAAAATGTAATAAACACTTTCTCTACCTGTTTGAGTTAAGTTAAAATGCATCAAATATATATTTTTATGATCCTTCTCAATTTTTTAAAATGCTGTTCAACATAATTTTACTCTCAGTTGCAAACGTTTCCATAAAACTATAGATTTCTTGACATAATCCGTCTTTCTTTAAACCTGATTCATCCTCCTTTTATTGTATTTCAAGCATGCCTTTCATCACTCTAAGTCTCAGGGAGGGCTATAGGGTTGTATATAATTCCCCGTCTTAGAAGTTTAAATTCACCATGTCAACCATGTTCAGTACATTAAGCTGTAAACATATTTTGCCCGAAGGCTTCTACCTGCCTTTCTCAAAGTTTTTCCTATGACTTATTGGGCTTTAATTCTATTATTAATATTCTTTTAGACCAAGAATGACAGGAAATCTAAAACAGACTTACAGATTTTACAGCTGTACTTTCAAACCCACCTATTCGCCTATGAGGAGAAAATTGTTCCCTTAGTGGGATACTTTTTCTACTTGTCAGATTGTTATTCTTCAATCATTAATTTTTTAATTAAATTGAGGATATTTTCCCCCCTAGATGTTAAAGATACTAAAATAAAATTATTTATTTCCATTTATTTGTTTATTATAATGGAACAAATATATTTCTGTTTTCTTTTCATGCCTCATTTTAATTACTTCACTAGTTTAACCTGTGATAATTCAATAGACAACAGTTATTTTTGTTATTGGTGTTCCTTTTATGTATAAATATAAATAATGAAAATTAAGTCAGAATTTTAAAGCAGCTGCCAAATATGCACTAGTCTTAAGGATGCTAAGACAAAGGATGCTTGTGTCCTAAGGCATTGTTAGACTTCGGCAGTATGTATATGTTGATATAGGATATGATTTTAAGGTCACTTAAGCACTCTTCCTAATACCCTTTCCAGTTGTCCCCAGTGCCTCCCCCCTCTTCAATCTGTAATTTTTGTGAGGGAAATTCACTTAATGTGATATAAATTTATCTAGAAGAAAGTAAATAATATGGATTTTGTGTTTTAAAGCTTTGAGTCTAGAATGAGCCTGCTAGGTTCCAAACCCTGGACTCACACTTACATTCTGTGTTGTCTTGAATCACTCTTCAGCTCCCAGTGCCAAAGATTCAGTCACATGGGAAGAGAAGGAGTGTTATTCAAATATTTAACACTTGGAAGAGCCCAACCCTGATCGGTTCAGAAGAAAGTGCTCAGAGCAGGATCTTGAAGGATCCCTGACATGCCAATCATCATGTATTTAGTAGTGGGAGATCTGAGGTCTAGAGCAGCTGAGGTGCTTGTAGGATACTTAGGGTGCTTTTACAATGGTTATTTAACTCAGTTGGTGAGGAAATATTTCAATGTTATAATTGGTTCAGCTGAACTGGAGTAACCCATAACTAATTGTCACTGATATTAAATTATTTACATCAGAACTTTTCCAGATACATTTTTCTAGGGAGAAGAGTAATGATGTCAGAAAAGAATAAAAGAAAATATTCTACTTCACAGATTAATAATTGGTGAGCTCCAGTTTGAACCTGTTAGGAATAAAGCTATTGTGAACATTCTTGCACGTGTCTTTTGGTGGGCATATATACTCATCTTGGGATTACGAGCAATAAAATGTCTAGCTTTAATAGATATTTCCAAGCAGGCTTCCAAAGTGCTATATTAATCTACACTCCCATGAGCAATGTATGAGAGTTCCAGTTGCACAATATCTTTCCTAACAGTGGTTGTTGTCAGTCTTTTTAATTTTAGGCATTCTCTTTGGGGGGGGGGTGATTATATCTCCTTGTGGCTTTAATTTGCATTTCCCAGATGAATAATAATATTAAGCACCTTTTCATATGCATACTGGTCATTTGAATATCCACTTTTGTGAAGCATCTACTTCTAATAAAATTTGAAATGCACATAAACCTTAAAAAAAGAAAAAAAATAATTGGTGATCATGGCCCTGGCAATGTCACCTTATGTAGGTTGTTCCTGTTGTAACATTCCAGTTTCACCTTACCTTCCTTTGTCCCTACCTGGAGTGATTCTCCAGGACTCCCAGAGGTTTTATGAGCTACCAATTACCTTTCCACTACAAGCCTTTTCTGTTTAAGCTAACCAGATTTAATTTCTCTCGTTTACAACTGAGAAGGCTGTTAAAGAATCTAATACCATGGCTGGCAGTGATACATCCTTCCATGAAGAATTGATTTGCTGAAGGACTCTATTATTCCTGGTAGAAAATTGAAATTTTTTGCCATATTTGGTTAAATTATGGTTTGTTGTACATTTGGAATAAGAGCAATGTCTTTAAGGACTTTTTAGGAAAATATCACGATGTTGCAATATGCTGATTAATTATTATGGCCATCATACATATTTTCCAAGAAAGAGACAAGCTTTAGCCTCTCTGGACACAAAAAATAAAGAAAAGACAGTTTTTATAGTAAACATTTTCACCGTTGATAATTTGATTCTTTGAATTGCTGGAAAATACATTGTAATCTAAATTTAATGTATGATAACTGAGACAGAAAGAATTCTCAGAAGATTAGATTACTTAAAATATAAGTCTGAACACTTAAGCCTCTTTCAAATACCTCTGGTTAACCCAGTGGTTTCAACTTTGGCTGCACATTGCTTTTTAAAAAATAATGATGCTTTGCTTCCAGCCCCTGAAATTCTTATTTAATTAATTTTTCTTAGAAAGTAGTTTGAGCATTTTTTTTTAAATGTTCCTTACGTAATTTTGAAGAATAATTCTGTCTCATTGAAGAAGTCTCTGGAATGTAGCCTGGAGAACAGAATCATATTCCAGGTTTTGATTTATCTTGGTCTGAAGCTATTAATTTGTGAACTAGAGTGTGCTTAGTGCAGAAAGGCTTGCTGTGAGGAAACATTCAAAAACTGTGCATAAATATCCTCTTTGGGTGTGGTTTCTAGTCAAGTCGATAAACCAGAAACAAATATATTGGAGGCTTATTGAGGTTTTAAATATAATTATATTGAAATAAAATGAGGCTTTAGTGTCCTAGATTCTTATTCTTCTGACAAGTAAATGAAATATTATATGTTAATTACCTAGCACAACGCCTCACAGAACGCAGGCCCTCACTGAAGGGAAGTAGTTTTTAAAAATTATTATCACTGTTATCTTTATTCTTCCTTCTTCTCTTCCTCCTCCAACTACTATTGAGAGTAAGAGACTGTGTGTTTTCTAAGTAAATCCAATGAATATCTCGACCACAATTTTAAGATGTGTTTTCTATGTGCTGCAGTACACATGATTTGTGTTTTCACAGTTCTTTTGGATCCCTGAATGCATTTAATCTGAGGAAAAGTTTGTTGTCAATAGGGTATCAGACCCAGTGTGAAAGCCACCTCCTCAGCCCCCATCATGTGATTCAATTACAGGACAAATAGTACTATTTCAACAGTGAATGACCATGACTTATTGACAAGTTTTGTTTTGTTTTGTTTTGTAGTATATATCTCAAATGTCCAGATCAACCAAGAGTCCTATTAGGGAGTGGATTGCTGTCAGCATTCTGGTGATGGATCCAGTACAGAACTGTCTGACAAAAGGCCAGCATCACGGAGGGTATTTGATCAACAGGGAAGAAGAACAGGGCAGGAAGGCCACTCTGATGGAAGTTTTTTGTTTTTTTTTTTTTTGCGGTACACGGGCCTCTCACTGTTGTGGCCTCTCCCGTTGAGAAGCATAGGCTCCGGAAGAACAGGCTCAGCAGCCATGGCTCACGGGCCCAGCCGCTCCATGGCACGTGGGATCTTCCCAGACCGGGGCACGAACCCGTGTCCCCTGCATTGGCAGGCGGACTCTCAACCACTTCGCCACCAGGGAAGCCCTGATGGAAGTTTTTATGTCAAAAAGTATAGGGGATGAATCTGGGCAGAAGGCAAGGGCATGAAAGAAGAGAATATAATGTTCCTTAGGGTAATATACCTGAGAGAAACATTGTAAGATTATGGGATACAACCATTTCTTTGATTTTTTAAAATAATATCACAAATGTATATGGCAGGTATTTAGTAATAATTTGTTAATGGTTTATTATTGCCTAAGACAGGGTTACAAATTTTCTTAATCTATGATTTTGTGAGATACCTAAATGAGTAAACAACTGCATGGTTTATGTTCTAAAACAGTAACACATGGAAGGAATAAAGAAAGAGAGACATTATAAGCATTACTCATGCTGTGTATCTTTTGAAAACTCCATTCTTCAGATATGACAATTTACTTGGGCATAAAATGTGATTAACAATATTAATGGCAGAAGGAAAGCCTACATTCAATATTCTGGCTGATACACCCAGGTCACTATTTCAGAGATTTGAAACTATCTCAGATTTTATTGTGATTCACATTAAAAATATTAGAATTATTGATATCTCTTTCACCACTGAAAAGATTAGCTCTGGTAAATATCAAACATCTGTTATTGGGGAGGAGCTTCAAGATGGTGGAAGAGTAAGACATGGAGATCAACTTCCTCCACACAAATACATCAGAAATACATCTACATGTGGAACAACTCCTACAGAACACTTACTGAACGCTGGCAGAAGACCTCAGACCTCCCAAAAGGCAAGAAACTCCCCACGTACTAGGGTAGGGCGAAAGAAAAAAGAAAAAACAGAGACAAAAGAATGGGGACCAGACCTGCACCAGTGGGAGGGAGCTGTGAAGGAGGAAAGGTTTCCACACACTAGGAAGCCCCTTCGCGGGCGGAGACTGAGGGTGGCAGAAGGGGGAAGCTTCAGAGCCACAGAGGAGTGCACAGCCACAGTGGTGCGGAGGGCAAAGTGGAGAGACTCCCACACAGAGAAGCGGTGCCAACCAGCACTCACCAGCCTGAGAGGCTTGTCTGCTAACACACTGGGGGCGGGCGGGGGCTGGGAGCTGAGGCTCAGGCTTCGGAGGTCAGATCCCAGGGAGAGGACTGGGGTTGGCGGCGTGAACACAGCCTGAAGGGGCCTAGTGGGCCACAGCTAGCCGGGAGGGAGTCTGGGAAAAGGTATGGAACTGCCGAAGAGGCAAGAGAATTTTTCTTGCCTCTTTATTTCCTGGTGCGCAACGAGAGGGCATTACGAGTGCCGCTTAAAGGAGTTTCAGAGACAGGTGCCAGCCACAGCTATCAGCGTGGACCCCGGAGACAGGCATGAGATGCTAAGGATGCTGCTGCCGCCACCAAGAAGACTGTGTGCAAGCACAGGTCACTATCCACACCTCCTATCCTGGGTGCCTGTGCAGCCTGCCACTGCCAGGGTCCCGTGATCTAGGGACAACTTCCCCAGGAGAACACACAGCACGCGTCAGTCTGGTGCAATGTCATGCCGGGCTCTGCCACCACAGGCTCACCCCACAATCCATGTCTCTCCCTCTCCCCGGCCTGAGTGAGCCAGAGCCACCGAATCAGCTGTTACTTTAACCCTGTCCTCTCTGAGAGAAGAAGAGATGCCCTCAGGCGACCTACACATAGGGGCAGGGCCAAATCCAAAGCTGAACCCCAGGAGCTGTGCGAACAAAGAGAAAGGGAAATCTCTCTCAGCAGCCTCAGGAGCAGTGGATTAAATCTCCACAATCAACTTGATATACCCTGCATTTGTGGAATACCTGAATAGACAACAAATCATCCCAAATTGAGGAGGTGGACTTTGGGAGCAATGGTATATATATATTTTTTCCCTTTTTCTCTTTTTATGAGTGTGTAAGTATATGTTTCTGTGTGTGATTTTGTCTGTATAGCTTTGCTTTTACCATTTGTCCTAGGGTTCTGTCTGTCCGTTTTTATTTTATTTTATTTTATTGTTTGTTTAGTATAGTTTTAACACTTGTTATCACTGGTTGATTTGTTTTCTAGTTTGGTTACTCTCCTCTTTCTTTTTTTTTATTACTACTTTATAATTTTTTTAAATAAATATATTTTTTTATTTTAATAAATTTATTTTATCTTCTTTCTTTTTTCTTTCTTTCTTTCTTTCTTTCTTTCTTTCTTTCTTTCTTTCTTTCTTTCTTTCTTTCTTTCTTTCTTTCTTTCTTTCTACATTTTCTCCCTTTTATTCTGAACCGTGTGGATGACAGGCTCTTGGTGCTTCAGCCAGGTGTCAGGGGTGTGCCTCTGAGGTGGAAGAGCCAACTTGAGGACACTGGTCCACAAGACACCTCCCATCTCCACACAATATCAAACGGGGAAAATTTCCCAGAGATCTCCATCTCAACACCAAGACCCAGCTCCACTCAATGACCAGCAAGCTACTGTACTGTATACCCTATGCCAAACAACTAGCAACACAGGAACACAATGCCACCCATTAGCAGAGCGGCTACCTAAAATGAAAATAATGTCACAGATACCCCAAAACACACCACCGGACTTAGTCCGGCCCATCAGAAAGACCATATCCAGCCTCATTCACCAGAACACAGGCACCAGTGTCCGCCACCAGGAAGCCTACAACCCACTGCACAACTGAAGTCACTGGGGGCAGACAGCAGAAACAATGAGAACTATGAACCTGCAGCCTGCAAAAAGGAGACCCTAATCACAGTAAGTAAAGCAAAATGAGAAGACAGAGAAACACACAGCAGATAAAGGAGCAAGGCAAAAACCCACTAGACATAACAAATGAAGAGGAAATAGGCAGTCTACCTGAAAAAGAAATCAGAATAATGATAGTAAAGATGATCCAAAATCTTGGAAATAGAATGGAGAAAATAAAAGAAACGTTTAACAAGGACCTAGAAGAACTAAAGAGAAAACAAACAGTGATGAACAACAAAATAAATGAAATTCAAAATTCTGTAGAAGGGATCAATAGCAGAATAACTGAGGCAGAAGAACGGACAAGTGACATGCAAGATAAAATAGTGGAAATAACTACTGCAGAGCAGAATAAAGAAAAAAAAAGAATGAAAAGAACTGAGGACAGTATCGGAGGCCTCTGGGACAACATTAAACTCACCAACATTTGAATTACAGGGGTCCCAGAAGAAGAAGAGAAAAAGAAAGGGACTGAGAAAATATTTGAAGACATTATAGTTGAAAACTTCCCTAATATGGGAAAGGAAATAATTAATCAAGTAGAGGAAGCACAGAGAGTCCCATACAGGATAAATACAAGGAGAAATATGCCAAGACACATATTAATCAAACTATCAACAATTAAATACAAAGAAAAAAAAATTTAAAGCAGCAAGGGAAAAACAACAAATAACACACAAGGGAAACCTCATAAGGTTAACAGCTGAACTTTCAGCAGAAATTCTGCAAGCCAGAAGGGAGTGGTAAGACATATTTAAGTGATGAAGGAGAGAAAACCTACAAGCAAGATTACTCTACCCACGAATGACCTCATTCAAATTTGATGGAGAAATTAAAACTTTACAGACAAGCAAAACTAAGAGAATTCAGCACCACCAAACCAGCTTTACAACAAATGCTAAAGGAACTTCTTTATGCAGGAAACACAAGAGAAGGAAAATACCTACAATAACAATTAAGAAAATGGTAATAGGAACATGGATATCGATAACTACCTTAAATGCAAATGGTATAAATGCTCCAACCAAAAGACATGGACTGGCTGAATGGATACAAAAACAAGACCCATATATATGCTGTCTAAAAGAGATCAACATCAGACCTAGGGACACATACAGACTGAAAGTGAGGGGATGGAAAAAGATATTCCATGCAAATGGAAATCAAAAGAAAGCAGGAGTAGCAATTCTCATATCAGACAAAATAGACTTTAAAACAAAGACTATTACAAGAGACAAAGAAGGACACCACATAATGATCAAGGGATCAATCCAAGAAAAGATATAACAATTGTAAATATTTATGCACCCAATATAGGAGCACCTCAATACATAAGGCAAATACTAACAGCCATAAAATGGGAAATCGACAGTAACACAATCATAGTAGGGGACTTTAACACCCTACTTTCACCAATGGACAGATCATCCAAATTGAAAATAAATAAGGAAACACCAACTTTAAATGACACATTAAACAAGATGGACTTAATGGATATTTGTAGGACATTCCATCCAAAACCAACAGAATACACATACTTTTCAAGTGCTCGTGGAACATTCTCCAGGATAGATCATATCTTGTGTCACAAATCAAGCCTTGGTAAATTTAAGACAATTTTAACCCTATCAAGTATCTTTTCCAACCACAATGCTATGAGACTAGATATCAATTACAGGAAAAAATTAGTAAAACAAACACATAGAGGCTAAACAATACACTACTTAATAACCAACAGAAGACTGAAGAAATCAAAGAGGAAATCAAAAAATACCTAGAAACAAATGACAATGTGAAAACAACAACCCAGAACCTATGGGATGCAGCAAAAGCAGTTCTAAGAAGGAAGTTTAGAGCAGTACAATCCTACCTTAAGAAACAAGTAACATCTCAAATAAACAACCAAACTTACACCTAAAGCAATTAGAGAAAGAAGGACAAAAAAACTCCAAAGTTAGCAGAAGGAAAGAAATCATAAAAATTAGATCAGAAATAAATGAAAAAGAAATGAAGGAACAATAGCAACGATCAATAAAACTAAAATCTTTGAGAAGATGAACAAGATTGATAAACCATTAGCCAGACTCATCAAGAAAACAAGGGAGAAGACTCAAATCAATAGAATTAGAAATGAAAAAGGAGAAGTAACAACTGACACTGCAGAAATACAAAGGATCATGAGAGATTACTACAAGCAACACTATGCCAATAAAATGGACAACCTGGAAAAAATGGACAAATTCTTAGAAATGCACAACCTTCTGAGACTGAACTAGGAAGAAATTAAAAATATGACCAGGCCAATCACAAGCACTGATATGAAACTGTGATTAAAAGTCTTCCAACAAACAAAAACCCAGGACCAGATGGCTTCACAGGCGAATTCTATCAAACATTTAGAGAAGAGCTAACATCTATCCTTCTCAAACTCTTCCAAACTATAGCAGAGGGAGGAACACTTCCAAACTCATTCTATGAGGCCACCATCACCCTAATACCAAAACCAGACAAAGATGTCACAAAGACAGAACACTACAGGCAAATATCACTGATGAACATAAATGGAAAGATCCTCAACAAAATACTAGCATACAGGGCTTCCCAGGTGGCACAGTGGTTGAGAGTCTGTCTTCGATGCAGAGGACACAAGTTTGTGCCCCGGTGCAGGAAGATCCCACATCCCACGGAGCGGCTGGGCCCATGAGCCATGGCTGCTTAGCCTGCACGTCCAGAGCCTGTGCTCCTCAATGGGAGAGGCCACAAAGGTGAGAGGCCCCCCCCCCACACACACACACAAAACAAAACTAGAAAACAGAATCCAACAGCACATTAAAAGGATCATACACCATGATCAAGTGAGATTTATCCCAGGAATGCAAGGATTTTTCAATATACACAAATCAATCAATGTGATACACCATATTAACAAATTGAAGGAGAAAAACCATATGATCATCTGAATAGATGCAGAGAAAGCTTTCGAAAAAATTCAACACCGATTTATGATAAAAACCCTGTAGAAAGTAGGCATAGAAGAAACTTTCTTCAACATAATAAAGGCCATATATGACAAACCCAAAGCCAATATCGTCCTTATGGTGAAAAACTGAAACCATTTCCGCTAAGATCAGGAACAAAACAGGGTTGCCCACTCTCACCACTATTACTCAACGTAGTTTTGGAAGTTTTAGCCACAGCAATCAGAGAAGAGAAAGAAATAAAATGAATACAAATTGGAAAAGAAGAAGTAAAGCTGTTACTGTTTGCAGATGACATGATACTATACACAGAGAATCCTAAAGATGCTACCAGAAAATTACTAGAGCTAATCAATGAATTTGGTAAAGTAGCAGGATACAAAATTAATGCACAGAAATCTCTTGCATTCCTATACACTAATATTGAAAAATATGAAAGTGAAATTAAGAAAGCAATCCCATTTACCATTGCAACAAAAAGAATAAAATATATAGGAATAAGCCTACCTAAGGAGACAAAAGAATTGTATGCAGAAAATTATAAGACATTGATGAAAGAAATTAAAGATGATACAAATAGATGGAGAGATATACCATGTTCTTGGATTGGAAGAATTAACATTGTGAAAATGACTCTACTACCCAAGGCAATCTATAGATTCAATGCAATCCCTATCAAACTACCACTGGCATTTTTCTCAGAATGAGAACAAAAATTTCACAATTTGTATGGAAACAGAAAAGACACTAAATAGCCAAATCCATCTTGAGAAAGAAAAATGGAGCTGGAGGAATCAGGCTCCCTGAGTTTAGACTAAACTACAAACCTACAGTAATCAAGGAAGTATGGTATTGGCACAAAAACAGAAATATAGATCAATGGAACAGGATAGAAACCCAGAGATAAACCCATGCACATATGGTCACCTTATCTTTGATAAAGGAGGCAAGAATATACAGTGGAGAAAAGACAGCGTCTTCTATAAGTGGTGCTGGGAAAACTGGACAGCTACATGTAAAAGAATGAAATTAGAACCATCCCTAACACGATACACAAAAATAAACTCAAAATGGATTAAAGACCTTAATGTAAGGCCAGAAACTATCAAACTCTTAGAGGAAAATATAGGCAGAACACTCTATGACATAAATCACAGAAAGATGCTTTTTGACCCACCTCCTAGAGATATGGAAACAAAAACAAAAATAAACAAATGAGACCTTATGAAACTTAGAAGCTTTTGCACAGCAAAGGAAACCATAAACAAGATGAAAAGACAACCTTCAGAATGGCAGAAAATATTTGCAAATGAAGCAACTGACAAAGGATTAATCTCCAAAATTTACAAGCAGCTCGTGCAGCTCAATATCAAGAAAACAAACAACCCTATCCCAAAATGGGCAGAAGACCTAAATAGACATTTCTCCACAGAAGATATACAGATTGCCAACAAACACATGAAAGAATGCTCAACATCATTAATCATCAGAGAAATGCAAATAAAAACTACAATGAGATATCCTCTCACACCGGTCAGAATTGCCATCATCAAAAAATCTGCAAACAGTAAATTCTGGAGAGGGTGTGGAGAAAAGTGAACCATCTTGCACTGTTGGTGGGAAAGTAAATTGATACAGCCACTATGGAGAATGGTGCTGAGGTTCCTTTAAAAACTAAAAATAGAACTACCATACAACCCAGCCATCCCACTACTGGGCCTATACCCTAAGAAAACCATAATTCAAAAAGCGTCATGTACCAAAATGTTCATTGCAGCTCTATTTACAATAACCAGGATATGGAAGCAACCTAAGTGTCCATCAACAAATGAATGGATAAAGACGATGTGGCACATATGTACAATGGACTATTACTTAGCCATACAAAGAAACGAAATTTAGTTATTTGTAGTGAGGTGGATGGACCTAGAGTCTATCATACAGTGTGAAATAAGTCAGAAAGAGAAAAACAAATACAATACGCTAACACATATATATAGAATCTTAAAAAAAAAAAAAAAAAAAATTGGTCATGAAGAACCTAGGGGTAAGATGGGAATAAAGACACAGACCTACTAGAGAATGGACTTGAGGATATGGGGAGGGGGAAGGGTAAGTTGGGACAAAGTGAGAGAGTGGCCTGCACATATATACACTACCAAACGTAAAATAGATAGCTAGTGGGAAGCAGCTGTATAGCACGGGGTGATCAGCTCTGTGCTTTGTTACCACCTAGAGGGGTGGGATAGGGAAGGTGGGAGGGAGGTAGATGCAAGAGGGAAGAGATATGGGGACATATGTATATGTATAACTGATTCAGTTTGTTATAAAGCAGAAACTAACACACCATTGTAAAGCAATTATACTCCAATAAAGATGTTAAAAACAAAAACAAAGAAATCTGGTATCTGGTAACATGTGGAGAGTATTTAGGGAAATTAATTATCCACTGACAGTGTGAAATTCCTGCATATTTGCATCTTACTTTCAGTATATTTCTCTGTGGCCCTTGAAGTGAAGCCCTTGTCTTATGATTCGCCAAACTACAAAACTTCGTTTGATCGCTTGTATCAGTTGAAATGTATCTTCTTTTAATTAAAAAAATTATACCATAAAGAGAGATTTTAGAAGACCATTCATTTAAAATACCTGTATCTCAGTATATCATCTAAGCTGCTGATTCCAACCTTTGTTCATGAATGGGGAACATTTTTAATGTGAAATACTTTATTAACGTCTATAGGATGATATTATACTGGTAACTATAGATTGACAAAATACCTAATGGCAAAAAGCTACTATGAATTTAATAACAATTTCAGTGATTTTGTATCAAAATAAATTCTCCATGTATTTAAAAATAGTTTTGAAAAACATATTCATTCACTAAGATAATATATAGTTTATATGAGGATTTACATGCCACTGATAGCATCTTCATGGCTACCGATGGTCCACAGACCCAGATTGAGAAACAGGGTATAAATCAGACTTTTAAAACACCACAGAAGTCCTTGCTTGACCTTTCCCATTTATTTACAAAACCTATCTGCATCCTCAAAATTAATCACTATTCTCACTGGTAATTCTGTAAAGAAGTTTTGCTCATTTTTAAGTTGTACATAACGAAATATAGTGTATAGTTCAGTTTATGGCCTCTTTTGCTCATTATTGTGCTTGCAAGATTCATCTATGTTGTTGCTTAGATCAGTATTTGTTTATTCTTATTGCTGAATGACATCCTCTTATCTGATTATACTATACTTTTTAATCAGTTCTATTGTTGATTGATATGGTTGAGGATGTTGGTATTGTTTGTAATTTGGGTTTGTTATGAAAAAATACTGCGATGAATATTTCAGCATTCTAGTAAATGCCTTTTATTGAACGTATTTCTAGTAGTCTTATTTCTCAGAATTGAATTTCTAGGTCGTAGTTTATGCATATGTTCAATTTTAGCAAATATTGAAAAATAATTTTTCAAATTGATATGTACAAATTTTCACTCCACCTATCAGTCTATAAGAATTCTCATTACTTCCAATCCTTGCCAGCTCCCTGTATTTTCTGTCCTTGCAGCAATTTGGATAGGAAGTAAAGTTATCTCGTAGTTTCAATTTGCATTACCTTGAAGAATAATAAGGTTAAACAGTGTTAAAATATTTTCATTTGTGATTTGGATATCCTCTTTGATATCCACTTGCTCATGTGAATATTGGGTGGCCTGTATTTTTAGTCATTTGTAGATTTTTTCAGTAAATTTTTTATATGAGTCAGATGTATATATGGCATATATTTTCTCCCACTTATTGGCTTGAATTTTCTCTTAATGAATTTCTCTTAATGTTTTCATTAGATGAGAAGTTCTTCATTTTAATGAAGTCCAACTCATCATTTTCCCCCATATAGTGTTTTTTTATATTCTTTCAAGGAAACTCATATTACCTAATATTCTTGAAGATAGCTGTCTGCATTGTCTTGTAGATATTTTTGTTTATTGTATCATCTTTCTCCTTTAGTTCTACAATACACTTTACTTTTTTTTTTTTTGCGGTACGTGGGCCTCTCACTGTTGTGGCCTCTCCTGTTGTGGAGCACAGGCTCCAGACGCACAGGCTCAGCGGCCATGGCTCACAGGCCCAGCCGCTCCGAGGCATGTGAGATCTTCCCGGACCGGGTCATGAACCCGTGTCCCCTGCATTGGCAGGCGGACTCTCAACCACTGCGTCACCAGGGAAGCCCCACTTTACATTTTTTGATTGTATTTTATGTCTTGCGTTCTTGGTAATACCTCTTCAAATATTGCTCTACTTCATTGTTTCCTTTCTTCATGGGATTATAACCCTTAGTACATCAGACATCTTCTTAAATTTTTCTCTGTATTTTCTTTCCATGCCTCAAGTTGAGCATTTTCTTCTGAGCTATATCCAATTCATTAATCCTCTGTATCTAATCTTCTTAATCCCAATTATCAAGTCTTTAATTCTTGTTATTTTATTGTTAATTCTATAATTCCCTTTTGATTTTTATTAACAGATACTAGCTAACTACTAAAATTTTTTACCCTGAAATATATTTTTCATAAACCTATGAATCAAAGTTATTATAAAGTCCTTATAACTTTAACATCTAGATCACCTTCCTGAATCTCTATTTTCCATTTTCTTTTTTTCCCCTTTGTTTTATGTATATTGATCTTGTGTTGTGATAGCCTCATAATATATGATTGAATCCTAATTATTGTGTAAAAATACAGTAGGGATAATTTTTATATCTGAATGATCCTATCTTTCCCATAGATATTTACTTTTGCATATTTCTGGCTTATCTCTTGAATCCAGTATTGAAACTGAGCTAACTTAAAGCTGAGTTTCAGTTTTTTTAGGGCAGGTCTATTTCAGATTTGACCTTGTACCTGAGTGCAGACTTCCAGGATCTGATGTGTTAATCAGCCTTCTTAATTGGCCCTGAGCTTTAGCTTTGCCCTTCCCTGCACCGTAAGACTGCCAAAAGATCTACATAACTTCTCAGACTCATACACCAACCTCTAGTTGATTCTCAATCTCTAAGCTTTCCCCTGCTTAGGAATCAGCAGATATCAGGAAAGAAAAAATGGCACCAAGCCACAGTTTCAGCATTTTCCATTCTCTCTGAGATTTTCTCCCTTCAAATCTTGGTTGTCTTGGTAATTTCTGATGCCTCCAAAGATATTTAATGCATTTTACCCAGATTTTCTAGTTGTTCCTGTCAGTAGAGTGGGTTTGACACAAGCTAGTCCATCATAAGCAAAAGCAAAGTCCCAAATATAATGTATTTTTGATAGGCTTGTCATGGTCTGTTCTACAAGAATCTGAAGAAACATTAACTTTCCATTTTCATGATGTCACAACTTTCTTTTCTAACTAAATAGCATCAATTATTTTTACTTTTCCTAATAGGGCTTTTTTTCTAGTTAACATTGTCTTTGCCAGATATCTTCCTGGTTTACTCCCATTTTGAAATGTAGGGCCCCATACTGACCACGAACTTTTAGTGTATGCCTTACTAAAACAGAAAATAACAGAATTTTAACTCCTTCTACTTATATTTGAGATTCCATTAATTGAAATGCCTTTCTGAATCCTTTCTGAGAGCTTTGGGCTACTTTTCTCTTTCTATTCTTCTCCCCCAGTATTTATTAGAAGATTTTTCATATTTTATTTTAAATATTTTAATTACTTCTCTATCACTAGTGTATATATCTATCCAAGGTCATAGCTATGTTTTATTTATCCTTATTTATGGCACATAGTTGAAGCTAAAATTTTTACCGAATGAAAAAATAACAGAAGTCCTTATAGTTCCATGTTTAACTTTCATTTCTCCAAAGAAGATATACAGACTGCCAACAAACACATGAAAGAATGCTCAACATCATTAATCATTAGAGAAATGCAAATCAAAACTACAATGAGATATCATCTCACACCAGTCAGAATGGCCATCATCAAAAAATCTAGAAACAATAAATGCTGGAGAGGGTGCGGAGAAAAGGGAACACTCTTGCACTGCTGGTGGGAATGTAAATTGATACAGCCACTGTGGAGAACAGTATGGAGGTTCCTTAAAAAACTACAAATAGAACTACCATATGACCCAGCAATCCCACTACTGGGCATATAGCCTGAGAAAACCAAAATTCAAAAAGAGTCATGTACCAAAATGTTCATTGCAGCTCTATTTACAATAGCCTGGAGATGGAAACAACTTAAGTGTCCATCATAGGATGAATGGATAAAGAAGATGTGGCACATATATACAATGGAATATTACTCAGCCATAAAAAGAAACGAAATTGAGCTATTTGTAATGAGGTGGGTAGACCTAGAGTCTGTCATACAGAGTGAAGTACGTCAGAAAGAGAAAAACAAATACCGTATGCTAACACATATATATGGAATTTAAGAAAAAAAAATGTCATGAAGAACCTAGGGGTAAGACAGGAATAAAGACACAGACCTACTAGAGAAGGGACTTGAGGATATGGGGAGGGGGAAGGGTAAGCTGTGACAAAGCGAGAGAGAGGCATGCACATATATACACTAACAAACGTAAGGTAGATAGCTAGTGGGAAGCAGCTGCATAGCACAGGGAGATCAGCTCTGTGCTTTGTGACCGCCTGGAGGTGTGGGATAGGGAGGGTGGGAGGGAGGGAGACGCAAGAGGGAAGAGATATGGGAACATATGTATATGTATAACTGATTCACTTTGTTATAAAGCAGAAACTAACACACCATTGTAAAGCAATTATACTCCAATAAAGATGTAAAAAATAAAACCTTCAATTTACTAAAAATACAACTCTTATTCATTCTATAGCTAAGCTCAGGCATTTCACAGGCAGGATTAGTCGAGATTAAATATATCTGCATTTCATTCACACACAGATTTAAAAGCTCATTGTACAAAATTCTCACAAACATTGTGCTATTGCCAAAGATGCTGATCTATAACCAACTAGAAAAGTTGTTCTTAAAAATATATTCATAAACACAAAGTAAATAATAAGCCACCCACCGGAAGCTGATTTATTAAAGTTTTATTGATGGGAATTTATTGACAATTTTTTAGCCTTCTCCTGACGTTCATATCTTCTATTTTTTATTTTTAATTTTTTTACATACATATCTGATGTAATATATATATCACTGTTTCCTAAATTCCCACCAAGTTATGTGTACTGAGACATTTCCTGTAAATTAGCTGAATTTTCCCATTAAAACCACCGCAGCAGTAATGTGACAAATGCTATCTTAATGACATTAAAATACTATTTTCCCATAAATACTAAGATGAGTGGCCATGAAGTGAATAGAACTCTAAATAATATTGTTTAAACAGTATGCAATTTTCAGAAACAGATGGTTTCAATTGTATAGGGAAATATTTGACATAAAGTTTTTTTTTTTTTTCTCTCTCATTATTGCAACTGAATGAAATTTTATGAGGATTACCTCAACATTCATTAGTGCTTTGGGGCACAAATCCACTGGATTGCCCTTTACTTGTAGTTAGAGGTAACTTCAATACCTTAGATTTATCATACAAAAAATTTCAGGAAAAAAATTTAAATAACTTGAACTGTTTTTTCAGTTTAAATTGAGATACCCATATCCTTCATTTTGTCCATTTTGGCAAATTAGGAAATTACTTTCATGTTTGTTCTATTAAAAATATAATGACTGTTTTCTTACAACATACCAATTCCTCTGATATATCGTGTTATTTTATGTTCCTTTTAAATATTAAAACTAGGATGAAGTGACATCTGCAAAATATAAAAATAACAGAAGCAAAATAGTTAATACAGTATCAACATATCACTTCTGGCCAACCAATATGGCTAGGATTCTACTCTCAAATGTTAGACAAAAGAGAAAGATGTGCCTAAAATGTACAAGTAATTTTATTAAGACATGCTTATGTTCTGATGTTTTGAATAACAATCATCTGCATGTTTTCTGTTCAAATATTTATTTTCCAAGCTCACTTGAATCTAGACCTCATTATGCTACAATTCCCAAGAAAAATATGAACTTTCATAATATACTAGGAGGCACTATGTTTTCATATTTGTGTTTCTTGCTACTTTAAATTCCTATACCTGTATTTTGAAATATTCAAGTTTTCATTCACCTGAAGGATTGTTTTACTTTTAACAACTAGTATCTTTTAATTTTAGGTATTTACCTTGGTGGATTTTATACTCTAATTTAATTATAACCCTTGAATTTTAATTGGTAAACCTAACCAGTTTAGCCACTGCTTGTATAAATGCTTATGTTATTACTATGTTTGTCAAATGGTCAGATTTTTTTTTTTTTTTTTTTTTTGCTATTTTAATGAACCTACCATGTGCACACTTGGAAATGAATAATACGTAATAGATATGTGTGGGTAGAAGGTTAGGAAAGGAGGAGTTCATAGATACATACTAATAATATCATACCTTAAGGTATAATACAGTAACTATTAAAGAAACATTACTGATTACATCATTATGTATTTTTCTTTATACATTTAGTATTTTTCAAAATGTACTGCTACTTCTTTATAACAAATGTAAACAAGTATTTTCTCATTACAAAAGTAATTTCTATAATGAGAAAATACTTGTAGTACTCGGTGATTTTGATCTCATTTTGCAAGCTGCTGGGAGTATATTTTCTGAATGGAGAATCCAGTTTTTGATGATAAAGCTGAGCTTCACAAGCAGCACCTCCCCAAATGAGTTACAGGTGTGTCAAGGAACTGTGGTTTTTCTCAGCCCTCAGGGGCCTGGGTGCCTGATGCTGCAGATCTGTTTCCTCCAGCAGCAAGCCACTTGTCAGATTCTCCAAGAGAGGCAAAGTGGAGAGGGATCTGCTGAGTTCCCAGTAATACCTGCAGATGGCAAGCAATGTGAGCAACAACTGGCATTCATTGCTACAAAAGGATCTGAGCACAACCCAGGAGTTGCCGTCTCATGTGGATACCAACTTCACCTGCTTTGGAGTATGTGGCATTAGTTTTCTCTGTAGCAGTAGTTTTCTCCATGAGCACTAATGGAACTCCAAGAGCATATCAACTATTGGTCCTCAAGCTCAGAGTTTCTGATTCAGTAAGTCTGGGCTGTGGCCCAAGAAATATGTAGTTTTAACAAAGAACCAGGTGATACTTATACTGCTGGCCTGAGGAGCACACTTTGAGAACTACTGCCTCATAGGATCTTTTGTGGCTGTAGGTTACTTCTGAAGATTGCCTTAAAATGTCCTGTTTTACGCTCCTAAAATTTTATACACTGGTAAAATTGCAGGTATCACTATCAAAGAAGCAGTCTCAGAGCACAGAATTTTCAGATCCTGATGAAGATCATCTGTTGGGAAATTAGGTAATAAAAAAAGATGATATCCTTACTGGAATGGAAGAATTAACCCTATCTCTCTTTGCTGATGACTTAATTGTGTATATAGAAAATCCTTAGAAATTCACAATAAACTATCAGAGTCAATAAATGAGTTCAGAAGGATACAAAATTTGTATATAAAAAGCAACTGTATTTCTATGCCCTATCAATAAACAACCTGAAAATGAAACTAAGAAAATAAGTCCATGTATAATAGCATCAAAAAGAATAAAATACTTAGGAATAAATTTAAAAAAGAAATGTTTGCCTTGTACACTGAAAACTACAAAGCATCATTGAAATAAATTTAACGAAAGCCTAAATAAATGAAAGGCACCGTGTATTCATGGATTGGAACACCTAATATTGTTAAGATGGCAATACTCACCAAATTGATCTACAGGTTCGACATAACTGATCTACAGGTTCGACATAGCCCCTATCAAATCTCAGTTCTCTTTTTTTCTTGCAGAAATCAACAAACTGATCCTAAAATTAATATGGAACTACAGGGAACATAGAATAGTCAAAAGCATCTCAGAAAAGAAGAGCTAAGTAGGAGGACTCACACTTTTGTATTTCCAAACTTACTACACAAACTACAGTAGTCATGATTGTATAGTAGTAGCATAGGGATAAATTTTAGAGGTATTAAATATAATTAAGAATCCAGAAATAAACCCACATATTTATGGTTAATTGATTTTCAACAATAGTACTAAGACAATTTCAATAAATGGTGCTGGGAAAACTGGACATCTATAAGCAAAAGTATAAGTTTGGACCCCCCTACCTCCTACCATATGCAAAAAATAAGTTAAAAGTGCATCAAATACTGAAATGTAACAGCTAAATTTATAAAACTCTTAAAAGAAAACATAGATGTAAATCTTCATGACCTTGCATTAGGCAATGGTTTCTACATGTGATACTTCAAAGAACATGAAGCCAAAGAGATGATAGATAAAGTTGACTTCTTAAAAAATTTTAAAGAAGACAAAACTTTTGTGTGCTTAAAAGGCACTATTTAGAAACTAAGAAGACCACTCACAAAATGAGAGATATGTGATTTTCAAATCATACATCTGATTGCAGTCTAGTATCCAGGATATATGCAGAACTATTGCAATTCTACCAAAATAACTGAAATAAACCAGTTAAAAAGTGAGCAAATAATCTTGAATATCCGTTCTCCAAATTAGGAGAAATGCTAATCAGAAAAAATGTGATGTCACTTCCATCCACTAAGATGGCAAAATAAAAAGCACAGGCAATAATAAGTGTTAATGAGAATGTAAAGAAATTGGAACCCTCATACATGGCTGATGGGAATGTAAAATGGTGCATTGGAAAATAGTTTGGCAGCTCTCAAAAAGTAAACCACTGAGCTTTCATATAGCTGAGTAATGATACTTCTAGGTATATACCCAGAAGAACTGAAAACATGTCCACACAAAAAGTTTTACATGAATGTTCCTAGCCCCAAAGTGGAAACAAATGTACATCAGCTGATGAATGACTAAAGAAACATGGCACGTCCATACAAGGGACTTATTCAACCATAAAAGGTAATGAAGTATCAATTTGTGCTACAACATGGTGAACCTCAAAAACATTATGCTAACTAAAAAAGCCAGACACAATAAGCTACATATTGTATGATTTCATTTGTATGATGTATCCAGAAAAGGCAAATCCATAGAGGCAGAAAGTAAATTAGTGTTGCCAAGGGTCTAGGTGGAGGTGGGAATGGGGACTGAATGCAATTAGGTACAGCATTTGTTTTCGGGGATGAAAATATTCCAGCATTAGACGATAGTGATGGTTGAACAATTTTGTTAATGTACTAAAAAATACGAACCTCATCTCAAATAAAATCTGCTTTTGAATGAACACTCTCTCCTAGATTTTCTTTTTTTTGTTATTCAAATTCAATACAGTTTAAATGTTATGATAATACTATAGGCACACCACAAACTGCTTCCTAATTTCAATTTAGATACATATTCTTTTCTCTGATATAAACTGCTTGATATTCTAAATTATTAAAAGCAACATAGTGATATGGGTAATCTAAGGTTGGTGTAAGAAAACATGAATAATAGTATAACATCTATTATGACAAAATGATGTTCCTATACTTTTACACTGGTAAAATTGAGGAAAAATCCATACAATTCTGGCTTATGCCTTATGTTAACAAAAATCAATAGCCATATCTGTAACTTCGAATAAAGTCATTATCCATTTTTCTACCTTTTTATCAAGATAGACAGACCTTGGCTAAAATTCTGGCAATGACGCTTGCTTAATTGTCCTGAGGCATCAATTTCTCGTTTGTATAATTGTTGCCAGAAAATCTTTCTTATTGAAATTATGTGAGGATTGCATTAGATATTATGAAAGTTGTCTGAGGGGTGCCTAGCATTTAATATGCCCTATCAAATTCTAATTTGCTTGACTTCTTTCTTGTATCAGACCTCTTCATTTTCATGTTCCATTCACAGGCCCAGAAGTGAAAGTTTCTTAATCTCTTCTAACTGAACCAGAGATAGACTCTTAATCTAATGTAAACAAATTTATAGGTTTGGACAAACCAATTATCTTCTCAATAAGTAAATTCTGTCATAAACACTAGGGTCAACTTGTAGTATCCTGAATTACAAGATTATGTAAACTTGGATTTTGGGTTTCCTCATTAAGAGCCTGTGAGGGAAGCCAGCTGATAATGTAAGGGGGTTCAAACGTAGCGGTATGAGAGGTATTGTGTTATTCCCAACATACAAAGCTAGCACCCTTGTTCTCTGATATTTCTGAACTCAGATTCAATTCTAACTATGTCCTTAGAACTTGCTATATTATTTTGTATGTCCTTATTAGGCATACATCTTTTTTACTCTAGCTGGCTTAAAGTGTATTCTAATCATTACAATCAAATGAATGTGTTATAAATTACTCCACTGCTTTTAAAATTCTGTTGTTTAGAGCAAATTTGTTTAGTTTTCAAGATATTAAATTGCATCATAGTTTTAAAATTAATATTGATTTTAAGTAGACTATAAGATTGCTTATTGATATCATGTAGTATGTTTTGAAACTGACATTTTACCTTAAAAATTAGTGGATTCATCATAAATTCCTATATTGAAGATAAAAGAGAATACAAAGATTACATAAGCCATAGGAGGAAAAATTATTAAAACAAGTTTGTCCAATAGTTGAATGGGTTGTGCATGAAGTACCATGGTCCCAAATTTCACTACATATTAATATTTATAAATATATTATTTAGGATGCTTTTGATGTGAGTAAAAAGAACAACTAATTAAAAGAATAAAACTATTTATTGTGTAAGAAGACGCAAACTATTCAACTACGTCAGAAAAGATTCTGGCTCTTTCTGTTTTTTCATTCAGCTATCCTCAATGTTTTGGCAGTAGTCCCTTTCATGCATCCAAGATTCTGCTTCAAGCTTTGTGATCCAACACAGCCTTGTCCAAAGCATAAAGGGTAGTTGCTCAACCTAGACTGTTTTTATATCCTGGAATCTAGATATTCCCAAAAGTCCCCTGGCACATTTCCACTTCAGATGTGCTCTACTGTCCAAGCAGAATTATGAATACTTCCCTTTTATTCTCAAATGTGCTCCCATTCGGATGATAAATTATGACTACTTTAGTTTTGGTCACATGGGTATAACTTAAGAGTATCATATCCTATAAAAAAGCAAATGTCTGATATTTTTAGCTTCTGTCATGGAAAGTGATTCTGGCAAGGGCTAAGTTAATGGCTTTGGGGTAGGCAACCAATAATATCTGCCACATGTGAAGTACTATACAATTTCTAATTTCTGACTATTAAGTTAGACATTGTACAAATTAGATTAAACAATTCACGCTTATGGTTGTCTGTGAATGTGAAGTTAAAAAGAAGTCCCAGTGAGTCAATTTTATTATTAGGGAAAATCCAATATTGTCTTTTATATCAAAATATTGGTAAAGATAATACTAACAACTTCTCCATTTTTTGCTTATTTTTTATTTATTTTGATGATATTCTAAATATTTTGTTTGGTTTCCCTCTAGCATTAAACCCAATAACCAAGCAACTTATGCTTCAAACAGTTAAACCAACTTTTGGCCATCTGTCAGATGTAAGTAAAATTTCAAATTATAACAAATATCGCTATTCAGGGTAATTAAATGTAAGCATTTATTATGTCTTAATGTTTAGTTGCCTTGCTACTAAAAATGACTTCATATCATCCACCCTAGAAAATAATGGAATAGGATATTTGTAAAAGTTCTTACAATGATCCAACCACCTACTTATGTGTTTTGATGTTACTTATGGAAATATTTTTATAATGTGGAGATTTATAACACACTACAAAAACTTTTACAGCGTATCTCAACAGAAGTATACCATGTAATCAGTCTTATAAAAATAAAAAAAAGTTTCACCTATTTTTCTTCTAGGAGTTTTATAGTTTCAGATTTTATGTTTAAGTCTTTAATCCATTTTGAGTTGAGTTTTTTATACGGTGTAAGATAAAGGTCCAATTTCATTCTTTTCCATGCCTGCTATATGGACACGTAGATGAACTTTGAGGTTCTTAGGCTAAGTGAAATAAGCCAGTCACAGAAAGACAAATACTACATAATTTCACTTACATGAGGTATCTAAATTATACTCATGGGAGCAAAACATAGAATTGTGGTTGCCAGGGCTGGGGGAAGAGGTAAATTGCTAATTAATTAGGCTAAAATTTCAGCCACACAAGATGAATATGTTCTAGAGATCACCTGTACAACATTCTGCCTGTAGATAATACTACAGTATTACATACTTAAAAATCTGTTAAATGGGTAGATCTCAAGTTAAGTCTTTTTAAGACAATAAAAGAATTTAAAAGTTTCACATTTTTCAAGAGCAGTACAAACATTTAAACAGATATTTCAAAAGCTGTAGGCCATTTTAGTTTTAGTTTGAGCATATTCTTTTCTTGTAAACAAAATATAGTTGCAATAAATACACCTTATACCAATCTCCATAAAACTTACATTTACAATGTGCTATAGAATGCATAGAGGGCCATTATAAATTAGACAATTTAAAATATTTAGTTTTTGCATGCTAGAATATTTAGTAACTTATACAAGAAATGAAAAAAACTTGAACAAGTTTATGATATAATGAAGAATATGGAGAAAGTTTAAATCAATAACATTATAGAGATGTCTGGAGAAGGCCAGATGGCCGATGATATTTCTCTACATGAAAGGAAGGGAGAACCCAAGTCCACATGTCTGGAGTGGGTATTTGTAAAAGTGGCAGACTATGATGTGTGATATGAGAAAATGGAGAAGTCAAAGGGAAAAGGAAACAGATTGGCATTTTAACCGAATAGGATTTTTGAGGACCAGAAATTCCCTAAAGGGATTTTTAAAGACTAACTTGTTTATAGTGTGGTGCTCAATGCTAGCCCTCCCCTCCATCTCCCCCACAAAACCCTTAGTGAAATCCATTTAACTCATTCTAATGATTTCAGTGTTTCCTTATGGTTGAATTTGAGCACACATTGAATACTCTTTTAAGACTAAAGTGTGGTGAGAATAGAAGTTTCCCAAAGGGGATAACATCTGGGTTATATTTTGAAAATTCATCTGGGATTTATGAATTAAGGTGCAGCTCTCAGCTGTGTTTTGGATTAAATCATCATGATGAAAGTGAGACAAGAGTGTTTCTTCACTATGGCTGACAAATGACACAGACCATGATGGTAATTGGCATATGACTGAATAGAAGACGGACATTATGAGATGAACATTGTGCACAGTTTAATAGTGAAAGATTCAAATAAAGTGCTAAATACACGAACCATTCTGTGTATTTGAGTGAGAGAATTAAGAAGCATCATTCTGAAGTTTTAGGCTAGTAATGGATATATAATTGAGCCATGCCAGTTAACCAAATCTTAAGGTATTAAAGCATTTACAAGATTGTTATAAGATGTCCATGGCAGATGTCACCCGTAGAGGTGGAATTCCCTAGAGAAAGTACATTATAGGTGATTTGGTAATCAATCAAGTATTATAATGATTTGTTTACGTCAAAAACAGCCAGAAAATAGAGAAATGTATTGGGAATGTAATGCCAGTTACATGAGAAAAATATTTTGATTTGTGCCTAGAATATGCCACTGAAACTCTCAGGAGGAGCAGGTATAAAGTAGACAAATGAAAGAGTTTACAAAATCATTTGTAAGACCAGTGCTAGGACTTATATAAGGTGGACATGTCTCTGTTTTGGTGGCATTATATGATAAAGTGGAAAGTAGCTGGGATTAAGATGACAGGATTCTGATCATAAGTCAAAAAGGCAAGTAATAAAATACTTTTACACATATTTTAAAGACTCAAGAGACTTTGTAATAAGCCTTCTGAAATATGATGTGGAGAAAACACTGGAACTACCCAGAAATAGTTACTTTAAGAGCAATTTATAAATTAGCTTTCCTGGAAAGATCTTGAAGTTATTAAAAAAACAAACTTTTCCCTGTATAACTGTCTCTTAGTAAAGCTGTTTCAGAAGGAAGAAGACTAAAGGTATGAATGCCTGCCCTCAGTAGATAAAAAGAAATAGCAGAGTTGAAACTTCAATTGTCAGTTCAAATTGACCCATCTGCAGATTACTAACATGTGGCTCAGCTGCCTGAGGTCATATGTGTTGGAGAACAGGAAGAAATTGGCTTCTGGAACTTGCCCTTAGACTCAAAAGAAGAAAATTTTTTCACAGCTAAGTCATCAGACTGGGATAGGAAACACTACCCCAAAAGAGGACGCTGAGAAGGCTCTGTTATCTCTTGGTTGGGAGAGGAATTTAAGCAAATAATCAATGGAGTCCTGGAAATAGCAAGTAAATCCTGGTGTTGTCTTCTCGTTGAGAAAATTTTTTTTTTTTGGTGGGGGGGATGCAAATATTTTTCTGTAAGAAATATATAAATGAGAAAGAAAGAATGTTTGTTATTCATCAGGGTTAGTGGATATAGGAAGTGCTGGGAAGGGTTGGTGAACTGGCTGGAAAGGCCAGCCCTGTGAGCAGAGATGTAGACCATGCATCCTGGGGATCTGAGCATAAAGGGGAATGTGATGTGTCAGAGGAAAAGACAGCAGAAAAAGCAAAGTGTGGCAAGGAGAAAATCCTAGGTTGGAAGTGTGGCCAAAGAGAGACTTAGAAGAAAATACACTTTATAAATAAACTAAGTTGTTTACAGTGGCAGGTTTAAAGTAAAAGTTCTGTTTTCCCTCAAATATCTTCAACTGCTCACTAATGATTTTGATTTTTTTTAACACTCAGTTGCAAACTCCAACTTCCAGTTTAGTGGGAGCAAGAACAGATGCTGCCTACAAAGCCAACCACGTGTTAAACCATGTAGCACAGAAAAATAAAGCACACTTTATTTTCCAAATGTGCTAATAATCATACAAGTGTTCATTTTTAATTCTGTGTATGTCACTATGTGGTTTTGTGATGATTCTAAAGCTGCTTCACATTTTGCCTCCTTCAGGGGCATCTATTCTGGTGCTTTTCACAAGCTAGAATTCTTTTGTTAACTAATTCTGGCAGAATCAAAACTATATGAGCAGAATACATATCTGAGTAAAACACCTGTATTCTCTATGTATTTTTTTCATGCTGATCAGCATTTTTCCGCAGTCACAGAACTATTTTGACTAGTTTGTAAAAATGAGGCGTTTCAGACGCAGCTCAGTAGTGTCTGTATAATTACTGGAAGTTTCAACAAAGCCAAATTCTCATGCATGGTGCCACAAAGAGCCGCCTTCAATATTCATCTTGGACCTTCCTCCCCACTCATCTACTCAAACTGTGTTTAATTCTCCTGTGTTTACTTCTAAAAACCTCTCTTGTTTTAATTTTCACAATTAACATGAAGTTGGCTTTTGAGAATGGTATGAATTTAAGATCAAGTTTTTTGTTTTTGTTTTTTGCATATGGATATCCAATTATGCCAGTTCCATGTAATGGAAAGACCATCCTTTATCCACTGAACTGCATTGCCACCATTGATATGAATCAGGTGACTATATATGCATGAGTCTATTCATGTAGTCTCTATTTTTTAATATAGCATATTGTTTATTTCCAAACTAGTGCTACAATGGCTTAATTTTTGAGAATTATACATAAATTTTGGGCTTTTTGCAGATTAAATCCTTCTACCCTGTTCTTCTTCATGATTGCCTTATCAATTCTCTTCCTCTTTGAATTTCCATTTAAATTTTATAATAAAATTGACTTATCGATATACAAAAAATAACCTGCTTGGATTTTGAGGTTTCCTAGTTGTCTTTGTTTTTCAGTAATCCTATTTTGATGTGCCTACCTCTGGTTTTCATTTTATTTCTTTTTATTCTGTTTCAGTGTTAGAGCTTTTTCAATCTACAGGTTCACATCTTTCATTAGATTTGGAAAATTCAGCTAGGATTATTTCAAATAATGATTTTGCCTCATTCTTTTTTCTCTCCATCTCAGACTCCATTTAAATATATGTGAGAAATTTTCACTCTATGTGTCTTTTTCCTACATTTTTACTTATTTATATTTCTTTTTATCTCTGCTTCAGTGTGCATACTTTCAATTGTTCTTCTTTCCAGTACACCAATTCTGTCTTCTACTCTTTAATGTGCTGTTAAATTTGTTGACATCTTAATTTCCAATTATATAGATTCCAATTATCAGATGATATCTACAATTTTTCATCCTTTTAATTCATCTTTTTCCACTATTTTCTTGAACATATTTGTCAAAGTGATTTTCTTTTACTATGTTAAGATCACTTCACATAGATTTACCCTCTAAACAAATTTCTAAGTGCCTATATGGTACTGTTAACTATAGACACAATGTCATACAGTAGATCTCTAGAACTTATTTATCTGTATAACTGAAACTTAACACCTATTGAACAGCAACTCCACATTCTACTCTCTATTCTATGAGTTTGACTGTTTTACATACTTCATATAAGTGGAATCATGTATATTTTTCCTTCTGTAACTGGCTTATTTCACTTAACATAATTTCCTCCAGTTCATCCATGTTGCTGCATATGGCAGAATTGTCTTCTTTTTTAGGCTAGAATACCATATTTCTTTACCTAAATGTTGATGGACATTTAGGTTATGTCCATAGCTTAACTATTGTGAATAATGCTTCAGTAACATGGGACTGAAGATATTACTTTGATCTCCTGATTTTAATTATTTTGACTGTATGCCAATAAATGGCATTGCTGGATCATATGGTAGTTCTATTTTAATTATTGAGGAACCTCCATACTGATTTCCATAGTGGCTGTACCAATTTACATTCCTACCAACAGTGTACAAGAGTTCTAATTTCTCCACACGTTCACCAACAGCTAGCCTTTGTTTTTTGTTAATAGCCATCTTAACAGGTGTGAAGTGAAATCTCAGTGTGGTTTTAATTTGCATTTCCTTGATGGTTAATGATGTTCAGCACCTTTTCATGTACCTATTGGCCATATGTATGTTTTCTTTGGAAATATGTCTAAGTTGTTTTCCATTTTTTGTTTTGTTTTTTAAACCAGAACGTTTATTTAGTGACTAATTATTCCATTCCTTAAAATGAACTGGATGCTGCAATAGCAGGCCTCTCAGATCTGGTTATGGTTTCTTCAGGGACCTCATGCCTGAATCTGTGGTAGACCGTACAAATGTCATTTTGTCATTTAGTCTTGGTACTGGAGTTATACTATTTGCCACAGGTTCACTTCTTAAGGTGGTCGAATCACAGTGACATCACATTATATATACCTTATTCTGATACTTTCCATTCCATTTGTCATCTTAATTCTGTGGCCTAGTCCAAAAAACGATTATTTTACCTTTAAAGGAACTAAAAGTCTCTTCATTATAAGCATGGGCATTTATCTGGATATATAATCATTAGATTTCTATCACTGTTGTCTTCAGAAACAAATAATAGTAATGCAACAAATTTTAAACAATATGTTAACAATTTTTCTTTTTGAAAAATTATGAATTTAATCATATATAAGATGAGATCTGTAATTTAGAATACTCAAATTTCACTTACTCTGAATGTAAGTTGCTCTTGATAGACTGGGTAGAAAATGTTTGTCTTATTAACTAAGAATTTACGTATATGTGTGTGTGGGGGGGGCATACTAACAACAAAATAGTTCAGTAAGATTGTGATTTATGTTTGCCCATTTTTTTTTGTTTTTTCTCGGTACGCGGGCCTCTCACTGTTGTGGCTTCTCCCGTTGTGGAGCACAGGCTCCGGACGCGCAGGCTCAGCGGTCATGGCTCACGGGCCCAGCCACTCCGCGGCATGTGAGATCTTCCCGGACCAGAGCACGAACCCGTGTCCCCTGCATCGGCAGGCGGACTCTCAACCACTGCGCCACCAGGGAAGCCCTGCCCATTTTTAAATCAGTTTATTTAGGGATTTTTTTTTTTTTTTTTTTTTTTGCTATTGAATTAGGAATGAGTTCCTCCTAATATATTTTGGATATTAACCCCATATCAGATATATGGCTAGCCAATATTTTCTCCCATTCTGTAGGTCATCTTATCTTTTCACTTTGTTGATTTTTTTCCTTTGTTGCAAAGAAGTTTTTTAGTTTCAGGTAGTCTCACTTGTCTGTTTTTGCTTTTATTGTTTGTGCTTTTGGTGTCATTTCCAAGAAATCATTGCCCAGGCCAATGCCACATAACTTTTCTCCTATATTTTCTTCTGGAGTTTTAAAGTTTCAAGTCTTACATTTATATATTTTGAATTGAATTTTTTAAATTTATGGTGTAAGATAAGGGTTCAATTTCAATCTTTTGCATGTGTATATTCAGTTTTCCCAATACCAATTGTTGAAGAGATGATGTTTTCCTTATTGTACATTCCTGGCATCTCATTGAAACTCAGTTGACCATATATGTGTGGATTATTTCTGAGATCTCTATTTTCTTCCATTGGTCTGTATGTCTGCTTTTAGACTAGTGCCATACTGTTTTAATTACTGTAGATTTGTAATTTGAAATGAGGAAGTGTGATGACTCCAGCTTTGTTCTTCTTTCTCAAGATTGCTTTAGCTATTTGGGGACTTTGTGGTTCCATATGAATTTTAGGATTGTTTTTCCTATTTCTGTAAAAAATACCATTGGGGTTTTGATATGGATTACATTGAGTCTGTAGATTACTTATGGATATTTTAACAACATTAATTTTTCCAATCCATGAACACAGGATGTCTATCCATTTATTAGTGACTTATTTAATTTCTTTTATCAATGTTTTGTAGTTTTCAGTGAAGCCTTTTACCACCTTGGTTAAGTTTATTCCTAAGTATTTTATTATTTTTGATGCTATGGTAAATGGGATTATTTTCTTAATTTCCAATTTAGGTAGCTTGTTGTTAGTGTATAGAAATACAACTGATGTTGATTTTGTATCCTGCAACTTTAAAACCAGATAAATCACTACAAGAAAACTATAGCCCAATATCCTTTGAGAACACAGAATCAAAACTCCTCACAAAATACTAGCAAACCAAATTTAGCAGTTCATTAGAAGGATTATACATCATGATCAAGTGGGGTTAATTCCTAAACTGCAAGGATGGTTCAACATAAACAAATTAATTAATGTGATACACCAAATGTATAGAATGACAGATAAAAATCACATGATTATATCAACATACGCAGAACAAGCATTTGATAAAATTTATTACTCTTTCATGATAAAAACTCTCAACAAACTAAGTGTAGTAGGAATGTACCTCAACATAATAAGGGGCATGGCAAGCTCACAGCTAATCTCATACTCAATGTTGAAAAACCAAAAGCTTTTCCTCTAAGATAAGAACAAAGGCAAGAATGCCCGTCACACCACTTTTATTCAGTGTAGAACTGGAAAATCCAGCCAGGATAATTAGGCAAGAAAAAGAAATAGAAAGCATCCAGATTGAAAAGGAAAATGTAAAATTATCTGTTTGTAGATGACATGAGCTCATATGTAGAAAATTCTAAAGGATCCACACAACACACACACACACACACGGAACTGTCAAAGTTAAATTGAAGGCCTGATCTCTGAACTTGACATCAGAATAATCGGTCAGTCTAGATCATGTAATTCTTTTTATTTTTTCTTGGTTATCAGTCACATTGTCTTTCTGGTTGCCATTCTTGGGAATTTTCAATTTAATGCTGGATATTTTGTACAAATATTTTTCAGACTTCAGGTGATATCTTCATTTCTTCACTGGGCGGATGGAATAAGGGTTTCAACACTTTAACCAATCAGAGAATTGAGGCTGCATCACACTTTTGGTAAAGCTCAGTCTACTATTGAATCCCTGTCGTTCTCCAGGGTTTTCAATGGAATTTGAAAACATCACGTGGGTCCTTCCCTGACAGTTCCTGAGCTTAATTTTTGTCTATTTAGGAAAGAATACTGAAAACCCAGCTTTTTCCAATGATTTTGGCTAACGTTTTCAGGTTTTTGCCTGGCACAGATTCGAGGGTGACAATTTACCTTGTGTTTTAGGGCCCAAAAGTCTTCATTTTTGTCACTATAGACACAAGAGATCACCAAAAGCTCAGATAATTTCTCGTTACTGGGAGGCAATGACCTTCTATCCAGGTAAATTTCTCAAGCAGTACCAGTAAATGACCCCAAAGTAGTAAAATCAGCTCCACATTGAGAGTTCAACTCCAGATTATCAGATCTTTATGTCTTCAAGGGATTAGCAGATATCTGAAGCCTTTAAAAAAATAATTTTCCCCAGATTTTCTAATTGTGCTCAGCAGGAACAATGGTCAACCACAAAGTAATCCACTATACCCAGAAGCAGAAGTTCTGCATATATTTTTGCTAAAAAATATGAAACAAAGCACTTGCCCTGTGTTAATTTTATTCCCATATTTTCTTTGGCTCTACCACTTTTCTATGGTTTTCAATCTCAGGGATATGACTAATTCATAGTACCTTTTTAAGCAAGTGTTTGACAGTATTTTTTCCCAATGAACGGTTCGAATGCCTATCAACCCATAATATCTGGAGTCATTCAAATTGAGTCTCCCTTGCACCCAAGTGTTTTCCACCATAGGAATATCTTTACTTATGATAATTAACTATCCTACCTTTTAAACATTTATATTCTAAGATTATACCACGTGAGTGAAGCAGACATTCCTTTTCTCTCACTTTATTCTTTGTGGAAAGGCTAGACTTCAAGCAAGGTACTTGACCATGATTTGATAAATAAATGAAGCCCATGGAGAACAATGGAAGTCTGGTAGTTACATGAGAATAACTGACAGAATGCACAAAAAGAGTTTTAAATACAGAAGGACTAGAGAGACATTACTTCGAACTAGAGTTGACTTGCACAGGCTGAAAAAAGAGCAGAAGGAACAGAGAGAATAAAGAGAAACATTTAAAATATTGTGAGTCCAATTCAATAATAGACCAAACTAATGACAAGTTTTACCCTCAGTATAGAATGTTACATTCAGTGAAACATATTAGGAATAATAAAACTAGGTATTTTTAAAATGGAAAAATATAGTCAGAGACACTTTATAGCTGGTGAAAATCTATTCTGGGGGCTTCCCTGGTGGCGCAGTGGTTGAGAGTCCGCCTGCCAATGCAGGGGACACGGGTTCGTGCCCTGGTCCGCGAAGATCCCACATGCCGCGGAGCGGCTGGGCCTGTGAGCCATGCACGTCCGGAGCCTGTGCTCCGCAACCGGAGAGCCCACAGCAGTGAGAGGCCCGCATACCGCAAAAAAAAAAAAAAAAAAAAAAGCTATTCTGTTACTACTCTTGGGCTAAATCAGGTTTGTGATAGAGCAGAACAGATTTAATTTTTAAAGATAAAAATCAAAAATTTCACTCTAGAAATTTAGAAGATGTGGTAAATGGGAAATCAGAAGGAAAATTATGAAGTTCTTGTTTATTCAGTACTTCCTTACTCCTTAGGTTCACCTGTCAGTGAACATACTTTCTGAAATATTCTGAAAATCTATGTAAAAAATATATTTGTGTTGTACAAGAAAGTATTAATTAAATAGTCTCTAGAAAAGTCAGTCTTTAATGCTTGTTTCGATGTTTCCCATTTTAACCTGACTGAAAACGTATTGTGTATGTAATATTCTGCCCAGTAGTACACCACTGCAATCAGGAGCATAGCAGTGGTGAAGCAGACACACAAAGCCACAAGAATGCTTGAAGTCCCAAATCTCTGCTCCTGGCATTTCTCACTTACCTTAGTGGTTGATATTCAAAGATAGAAAAGGCAATGTGATAGCAAAATGAAGGTTTGTAGGTGTAATATTTCTTTACCCCACAATGTATGTGCTTTATGAATCTTTTCCAGCTTCTTTTCGGCATTTGACTGGGGGACCAGCTACAAAATGGGCGGAACTTTAAAAATGAAGAAAGGAACTATTTTAGTTTTTGTAATATTTCTATTTAATATACTTGGAACAAGTTTGTGATTCTCAACCTGGAATACATAATAGGATTACTTGTGGAAATTTTTGAGTAGTTATATTTACTCTCCTCTTATTCTGCAATTTCTAATTCAGAATTTTTGAAATGTATGTCAGACACCTGCATTTTTAGTTTCATAAAGGATTGCATTGCAGTTCCTTTCAAGCTTGTAGACATTTACCTGGCATTAATCCAAAAACATGTATTTTTTATACTTTGTTGTTTAGTCCTGAAATAAAAAACAAACTTCTTTAAAAAGACCATTAGGGGGCTTCCCTGGTGGCGCAGTGGTTGAGAGTCCACCTGCTGATACAGGGGACACGGGTTCGTACCCCGGTCCAGGAAGATACCACATGCCGCGGATCGGCTGGGCCCGTGAGCCATGGCCGCTGAGCCTGCGCGTCCGGAGCCTGTGCTCCGCAACGGGAGAGGCCACAACAGTGAGAGGCCCGAGTACCACACACACAAAAAAATACCATTAGGCTAATCCAGGTTGTCTCTTCAAGCATATGTGTTCCTTGTCAGCACCATTACCTTTAAAAAATATGGTGGTGTTGATCATCTTTTAGTTCCACTAACTCTTAAAATAACTGGTTTTGTACTGGACAAGAAAAAATAAAATAGTAATATTACAAAAAGCTGTCAGGAAACATAACATGGAAGTAACCCTCACTTATTCTCACTCATTTGAGAATCAGTGATTGAGGTTTTCCTAAACAATATTCAGTCTAACTCTTTGCTTAGATCTGGAACTTTTCAAACTGTCCTTTAGAAACAAACCAACAAACAAATTTCAAACCTCTTCTACATATTATGCCACAATATATAAAGCTGGAGCAAATTATTAAATTTTTGGTTGGAAGTGGTAGTGGATCTCCTTTTATCTATGTGCCCATGTATATTCATGAGCACTCACATGGGCACACAGGACAGCTCCTAAAGTAAAGTGAAAATGTGAAACTTACTACTTTAGAAACTCTGCAGTGGATTGTTGGGTTAAGCCATGTCACATGATAGTTGTGTCCATCCAAATTAGATTGCTTTGGCTTTGCTGAATTGTGTTCTGTGTCATAGAACAGCCTAAGTTGAGAATGTTATTACTAGAAATGTCAGAGCACTTCTGACTGTACTATATTGGAAGGATGTAGGTATGGTTGTAATTTCTAATATTGCTTTTATTAAGACACATGGGAAATGTTTTTATGGTTATAGTGCCAGTAATAGGTCTTTTCCTGAATGAGTACTTTGTTTTCATTTCGAGGTTACTGTGACCCATTAAATGAATCATTGATCCTTCCTTGTGTTGACTACTAGAAAGCTTTGGGCTAAATTTGTGTCCCATCTTCAGCAGATACAGGAACAGTTGATATGCTTTCAGTGTACTCATCTCACTTCTGACATCATCCCCTTTTCCTATCCTCATTTTCCCTCTGTCCCAATTTTCTCAGTCTTGATTTATTTTATTTGCAGTGTTGAATGTATTTTTATAAGGAGTCTCTTTTAAGATATATCTTTTAACCAGAAAGGCAAATAAGTTGAGTTCAGGTTAATCTTTATCACAGAGTACCAACCACCTAATTTAAATAATTTTACATTTAATCTACATATATATAAATGATATACTTTTGCAATGATCAAAATGATATAATTTTGCAATAATATTATTTTGATTACTAGTATATTATTTTATTCATGATTCAAATAAGAATATAAAGCAATACATAAAAATGACCAAGATTATTACCAGAGAATTTTAGGGAAAGCTCTCATTTTATTTACTAGCTTGAATTAATGTATAATTAAAGAATGTATAAAGAATGTATAATATAATGTATAATTAAAGAAAAATGTACAAAGGGAATAATTATAGTAAGTCCCCTACATACAAACCTCCAAGTTGTGAACTTTAAAAGATGTGAACATGCATTCCGTCAGTCAGGCGTGAATGAAATTGTAGCTTGCCCTCCATCTCCTATTGCTGACGATCCTTCTCCTCTACAATCTCCCATCTCCTCTCTCTCCTCCAGTCAGTAACTCTTCTCGCCTGTTCAGTTGATGCCAGCCCTTGTACGCCAGCTGTTGTACTGTACTACTGTACTTTTCAAGGTAATGTACTGTAAGATTAAAAATGTTTTCTTTATTTTTTGGGGTTTTTTTTTTGTGTGTATTATTTGTGTGAAAAGTATTATAACATTATTACAGTACAGTATTATATAGTCGATTGTATTAGTTAGGTACCTAGGCTAACTTTGTTGGGCTTACAAAAAAATCGGACTTAACGTATGTGCTCTCAGAATGGAACTATTTAGTATGTAGGAAAATTACTGTAGTAATATAATTCAGAAAAAAAAATTAATTAAGTGTATAAAACCCGATCTTTGTCTTTAGATACTTTCTGAATAGACTAAATAGGCTAGCATTTAATTTGATTAATCATTTGATATGGTCAATTTATTCTATTACATTTCCAGTCCTAGGCATTATGATTGCTGTGGATCATCAATATTAAATGATACATGATTTTTAAATTCAGTTGAAACTGAAATGTTTTCTAAAAGAAATATAGATAATAACTATAAACCCAGAGGAATATGCAAAAGATTTAGTGTGACTACCATATTTAATATTCTTACCAAATCAATTATGAAAATAAATTTTAGGAAATAAAAAGCAAATGTTATGTTGCAATATGAAAATTACCCTGCTTCTCATTAGAACAAATGTTATGGTCTCTTAAAATTACTCTTGATTTAATATGTTTTTCTTTTCATGCACAATTATTGTGAGAAATCCTTCTGTTTGTAATCGCAGTTTTCCAGAAGAAATAAAACCATAAAGCAAATTTCTAGAACTTGGCAATAATTTCTCTCTTTGAAAATGGGTTTTCAAATTTTCTAAACATTTTTCTTATTGGAACAACTATTTTTTCTTGCATAAATAATTTAAAACTAATAAAGAGCATTCAAGGTTCTCTATTATTTTAATGAGTTATATTTCTGAAACAAAACAGGAGAGTCTTGCTATTGGATTTACGAGTCTTTCATTGTTGCCATTTACTTATGTGTATAAGATGCAATATATTTTTGCTCATGAAATACACAAAGTACGGATAACTGTTACTTGATGTATAATTAATATTGCTAGGTTTTTCCTATTGTACTGCTAAGTAAATCAAGTACAAATAATTCAATCTATATTTAACAGAGTAGTTTACCAAAGATGTAATACTCTTATGTGTTGACAACCCCCAGCGAGCTAATGACCCCAGAGTTTCTACAATTATCTTTATCTAGTAGGAAATTAGAGTCACCATGTGATCTATTTTTTCATTTCATAGACATAAATTGACAACCTAATATGCAACATGTTCTATTGTTAATCACACTGACCTAATTTGATGCTTATCATTGCTGATATGTCATAATCTTCTAAGGACTGTGCATTTATTTTCAGGACCAAAGGGTTTAGTTCTAAGGAAAGCTAAGATTTACTACTTAAGAATAGAATTCCTTATTACTATGCATTTTTCGCTATTCCTTTAAAGGTTACTGTTTTTCATATTTAGAAGGTTTACCCAAAATCTTTCATTACTTAGGTTTAACTGAAGTCTTTCATTATTTAGGTTTGTTTCAAATTAGTGTTAGATATTTAGTTATTTTTACATCTGAGGACTCATATAATTCAGGATTAAATTGCATAATGACTCTAAGTATACATATGTGACAGAGAAAAAGAGATAATAGAGTTTGAAAGGTGGCATCTAATATTACATGGCAATCATTACGAATCTGAGCTATAGTTAAACACACTTGTAAGACAAATTCCAACATGTTTTCCTCTAGAAATTGACAAGTTGATTGTAAAATTTGTATGAAAATATTCAGTATACAGAACAGCCAAAACAATTTAGAAATATATGAAAACATTTAAAATAAATGAGCACAATTTAGAAAAAGATGAATCTAATTCCAAAACATACTATAGAGCTACACTGAACACATGATATTGACATATAAGTCAATAGAACAGAGACTACAAATAGAATTAGACCCATACATACATGGTCAGTAAAGTGATCAAGGCATTTTGAAGAGGAAACATGGTCGTTTCAACTTATTGTAGTGGAATAAGTATGAAAAAAAAAAAAAAACAGGCTTGTCCCTTACCCTATTTCATATACACAACTTAACTAAAGAGTGTCAAAACCACAAATTTCAGAAAAAAAAAAAAAAACAAAGGAAAGAACTTTTACAAATTCGAGTAGACAAAGATTTATTAGACAAGAGATAGACAGCATGAAACAAATAAAGCCTGCTTTTCTAAAATTAGATAGTGTTGGTCATTATACAACTTTGAGAATATATGAAAAACTAGTGAACTGTATAGTTTAAAAGTATAAATTTTATGGTTTGCAAATGATATCACACTAAAACTGTTATAAAAAAACATGTTTAAAAGTAAACCACATATTAAAACATATTTGCAAAATATATGTCTGATAAAGGACTTTTACCCAGAATATAAAATCATCTCTTACAAAGAGGGGAAAAAAAAGGAAGAAAAACTAATATGGTCAAAGTTTTGAATACACACTTCACAAAACAAGATATACTAATAGCCACAAGCACATTAAATCAGTCTTCAAAGTAATAAATAATAAAACTATAATGAAATATTACTACACAGGTAATACATTTAAAAGACTGACAATACTAAGAGTTCACTAGGATGTGAAGCTACTGGAACTCTCATATATTGTTGGTGGGAATGAATTATGATACAATTGCTTTGAAAAACACTTTGGCAAAATTATAGATGCTCTGAATGTTGTTACTTTCCTCCAGAAAATTAAGTTTTCTGAGAGCTGAAAGGTCATGGGGAGATTACCTTGATTTAATTAAGACTGGTCTATTTTCAGGTCTTTGGTGTTCTTGCAACAGAATCTTCTCCTTCGAGCTGTCCATTCTAACACTGTTCCCGACATGAGGGATAGGACTACTAACGTCACAATCCTTTTTTTCAAGTGACTCAGGATTACAAACAGACTTGAACATATCTAACATTGATAACTGTAATTAATAGGAAAATTAGTTTTATGGCAGTTGGGGAAACATGGAGTCACTTACATACTTATGTTTTCAGTTTTCTTGACTTTAGAGTCTGAAATTTTGAAAAAATTATCTTCTCAAACTCTACTGCAGCTGGGTGACCATATGGCCCAGTTCTAGTCAGTGAAATACTTATAGAAGTTTTCTGTAGAAGGCTTGACTTCTAAAGAAACAGACAATATCTCACTAGTAAAACATTTTTGGCCTTTCCCTTTCCTTTATTCTAGCCTGGAACACAAGTTGTAGGAAAAGAAGGTGTCGTAGCAAGGAGATAGCAAGAGGCCATTTCCTTGACCATATCTGTTAATTGGGCAGCCTACCTACAGATTTCACATATCATTGATCCAATCAACCTCTAACTTCTTCAAGCCATTGCAGTAGGACTAACATATATTCTTACCACAAACAATGAGACAAGAGAAAAGAAAAGCTTATTTTACATACAGAAATTACAGAGAAATGTAGATGGAGTGATTCTACATGAAAAGTGTACCATTTTATCAAAGCTGCTTGAAAATTGAATAGGCTTTTTTAGATGTAGATATTAGGAAATGGTGAGATGATTTATACTTTAAGTGCCACATGAAGTGTAAGGAAAATACAAAGTTGAAATGGAGAAAATATGATGCACACTTATGGTAGAGAAGTCTGAGAAGTAATTTGGTGTCATACTTTGCAAGTGGCTTGATTTTTATATAGCCAGATCTTCTCCTATGGTCTCCATGATTCCTTAAGTAGGAAGGTTTTCGGGGGTTCCTGGACCCAATTTCAAAGCACACACACATGTGTGTGTGTTTTTATGTGTGTGTGTGTGTGTGTGTGTGTGTGCGTGCAGAGGCTTCCCACACCAAAAAGCAATTCCCAGACACCAGCAGGGTGTCCAAAAATTCAACTAAATTTAACTCAATTCTGACACAATCTACCCTGAGGTAGCATCAGATTCCACCAATAAAGGTTTCAGCCCCACAAGATGGCCCTCCACTTCAGAGGCCAATTGCAAGCCCTCTGCTTCTGACTGAATGGCTATACATCAGAAGTTCCCACGACCCCCTACCTGGGTTCAGTTAATTTGTTAGAACAGCTCTTTGGGAAACCCATTTACTCACTAGATTACTGATTTATTATAAAAGATATTAAAGGATAAGAATAGCCAGATAAAAAGATACATAGGGTGAGGTCCTGAGCAAAAGAACTTCTGCCCTCATGAAGCTTGGCCCAGTACCTGGAAGGTCTGGTTTCCCAAGCTGGAAGCTCTCCAAACCCCCTCCTTTTGGGTTTTTATGGAAGTTTCATTACATAGGCACAATTGTATAACTCATTGGCCATTGGTGATTAATTCAATCTCTACCTCTTCTCCCCTCCCAGGAAATCAGAGGGTGGGATCGAAAGTTCCAATGCTCTATTCTTGGTTGGTTCCCTTGGCAACCAGCTCCTATCCTTAGGTGTTTCCAAAAGCCCTCTTCATTAACATAAGCCTGAGAGTGGTGGAAAGGCATTTATTATGACTAAGAAGACACTCATTTCACCTTTATGGCTCCACAGAATTTTCAGGAACTGAAAACAAGAGATCAAATATTTTAACAAAAGATGTTTCCATTGCTCAGGAAATTCCAAGGGTTTTGTGAGCCTGGATGAAGGAGAAATTAGAAGCTGTGAATGAAAACAAAATAAATATTACAAACATATTTTGATCATCTGAATGACCAAATATGTACATATTTCTTATAAATAATGGTAATGCAGAAGGTATGCAGTCAATATTTCATAAAAGTTACTTATGTGGAAAACAGATTGGGAGTATGAGTATAGGAAGGACTTGATGCAAGTAACCCATCCCAGATATACTTAGTTCTGTGACTTCCATGCAAATATATTGAAATGATGTAATATAATGTAATTCCTCAGTGATGTAATTCAAATGTAATCTTTAAATCTCCATTATTAGAGTGGCCTCTGATTTTTTGGAGGGATATCAATATCTATAGAAGATTACAAAGGGTAAAATCAACAAGAGTGCTCCTATTAAGAGTCTTAAAGCCTTTAGTCTGTTGAACATTTTTTTTTTTCCTTGACCTGACAGAGCTCCAGTTCATCGAACTTCTGGGCACAAAGCAAGGGACATCTGTTCAGTTGATCTTTTCGTTATTGATATGCTAATTAAAAATGACTTTTAGCTTTTAGCATTTTGTTTATTTTTCATGATACATAGGCCCTGTGGCATTTCACAATGGGTGTTGTCTTAAAATTCTCAAATACAAATAAACAAAGCAAGCTATTCATTATTGCTTCTGGACTTAACATTGTATATGATGTAACTCTAAGTGCTTTCTTTCATCTTTCTCTGGGCAGAATATTCTGGGATTTCCTCCAGAATAAAGATCAGCTCAGTGGGATGCATGCATCTGTCACATCTGGACTATCTCAGTGTAGCCTAGTAAGTGTGCACAGAGGTGAGGTGAAGGTTGCAGTTTTCATAAAGTACAGCAGCCTGCTTATATTGATATTTTGCAGCCAAAAGCACAAGCATATTACAAAACTCCCTACTTTCTAATGTAGGATTCTGATACATTATTTTTATTACTCACACTAACACCAGTCACAAAATAATCAAGATAAATTTACACCAAGCTGGAAACCAATCAGCATCTCTGTGGCATGCAGGAGAAAGACTCCCTAGACCTTCGTTTGGAATCATGGCTTTTAAACAGATATAATATATAGCTTGTGATGAGATAGTTAATCTATAAATAATAACATAACTGCAGAGCAACAACAGAAACCTGCAATGAACCTGCCTGAATATGTGCATAACCTGTTGGGATTTTCTTGTTTTCCTTTCCTATCCAGCCTGTAGCAGAGGTGTTATCCATTTCCAAAATGCTGAAGGTTAGTGGAAGGAGGAACTGAGCTTCAATAGTATATTAGACAATTGGGTATAAAAAATGAATATCAATAACATTTTGTAGACATACATAGATATAGATGTATATGTAGATAGGTATAGTATATTCCAATAGGGTTACACTTTTACACTTCAAGGTTAAACATAATGCTTAATATTTCAGTATGGACATATTTATACTAGGCCCACTTGATAATATATATTTATAGGTAATAATATACACCAAACTGAAAAAATCATGAAAGTTAACATTATCAGAAAAAACCAAAATGATGTGTTTAACATATAATTGTTATAATTTTAACCATCAAAGTAAAGCAAATCTGAATTTGCTGATTTAATTCTCATTATAACAGCAAAAGTACTTTAATAACTTGTTATAAAAGTAAAGCAAGTGATAACATATGAGATTTCATTATTCTAAATATTTTTAAATTGTTCTGAAACATGATGAAAGGATATTTTTTAAACAATTAAAGTTTAGAAAAGATGAATATTAAGCAAAACCAACACCTTATGTTTTCATAAGTGTTGTGTTAAAATGACAAAAGAAAAACTTACCTTCATAAAAATTTTAGCTGAGTCTTTAGCAAACTTCTGTAGAACACCTACATAGCACAGGGAGATCAGCTCTGTGCTCTGTGACCACCTAGAGGGGTGGGATAAGTAGGGTGGGAGGGAAACGCAAGAGGGAGGAGATATGGGGATATATGTATATGTATATGTATAGCTGATTAACTTTGTTATACAGCAGAAACTAACAACTATTTTAAAGCAATTATACTCCAATAAAGATGTTAAAAAAAAAGAAAACTTTATTCTAGAATCTAGAGAATGAGAGATTTAAAAATACATTTAAAAATTCCCTTCCTTTAGCAGATTTTGTAATCTATTTGAGAATAAATTTACATAATAATTTACTGGCATGAGTAGTGGTAAAATTTTGGACATTCTGATGTGTGGTGATTTCCTTGTTTTCCTGCCTCTGGCAGTGATATCTTCACCCAAACTCCTGGTAACTATACTAAGAGTTTTGCATATATTATTTCATTTAAACTTTGTGAAAATTTTAGGATTATTATTCTCACTTTATAGATTGGGAAACTGAGGCCATGATTGTCTTTGTGATTTTAGAGGCAATGCTTTTAACCTCTACAGAGTCATTCTCTGTATTGTTTTCAGAGCAATCTATTTAAATAAACAATTTCTGATTGTGACAACTTCCAAGCTTTTCATTTTTCCAGTGACTGTCGTTTGCTTACAGAAACAAATCTAAATTTCCTAACATGGTATGCAAATATTGATAGATTTGTTCCTGCCCATTTCTCCTGTCCCTGATCTTTCTTCGCTTAGCAATTTAAAACCTCCCTATCTTAGCATCCTGGGCTCCTTGTAGTTTCCAGTATTCTGGCTTGTGTATCTGTGTCTTATGTTTCTTGCTCTCCTTTGAATTTCCTTTTTCCTTCAACTTGCAACATAGACTTTTCCTTTTTCTTCATAATAAACTCCAGTGTTATCTGCATCCGAAAAACTTTGCTGACCCTTGAAGTCACTGACCACCTTGCCCATTTGCTTCTATATCATTCTATGCACACATTTATTGGAATGTTTTAACTTGTGTATCTATCACGACTCTTATCAGACTGTAAGCTCTCTTACGGAGAACGGAGTTTATGTGTTTGGTTCTGTTATCTTCGTGTATGGAACATAATAGACCAACACAGTAAATGTTCATTAAATGAATAAATTAATGACTCCCTTTATTTAATAGATAAAAGAAATATGATGAGGAAGCTGATCTATCCTATATAAAATAATTACTTAGTATGTTTAAGATAGTGTTATCTTGATCTCCAATTATTTATTTATTTATTTATTTATTTTTTATTTTATTTTATTTTTTTTGTGGTATGCAGGCCTCTCACTGTTGTGGCCTCTCCCGTTGTGGAGCACAGGCTCCAGATGTGCAGGCTCAGCGGCCATGGCCCACGGGCCCAGCCAATCCGCGGCATGTGAGATCCTCCCGGACCGGTACACGAACCCATGTCCCCTGCATCGGCAGGCAGACTCCCAACCACTGCGCCACCAGGGAAGCCCTTGATCTCCAATTTAATTCCCTGTTTATTACAACACTGTACTACTCTTAAGATCTAACATGGGTTTTGTCTTTCTGGGTTCTCTTATGTCTCTAGTATCTAACATAGTGCCTGGCAAATAATGATTAAATGAATAGCTGACTTGAAATAATGAAATACTAGACAGAGGAAGAATAAGAATGAAGTGGGAGGAAAATTACTTCTTGAAAACAGGGATGTCTTCTCCAGTTCTTACTGTGATAAGTTGCCTGGTACATACTGGGCTTTCAATAAGTATTTAATCATATAATTGAATGAACTTGCCAGACATCTGGTTACACACGTATACTAGAAAGAACTCGTACATTACCTTTGACTACCTTTAACAATTAATGAAGAAAAGAGACAACATGTTGTCTTTGATAAGAATTTTCTACTGATTTTGCCTCCTCTAAAATATGCACTCTTGGTGCAGCAAATAAGCCCAACCAGACACTGAGCATCCCTATACACATTCTTTTAACAGCTTCTTTCCTTCTGCAGATAAATCTGATGGTACAAGTGAAAACCTTTCAAGCTACACATACTTTTGGAGAATTTTATAAACTGTTTATGAAACTTTAGTTTTCCATATAGAAAACTTAAAGAGAACTAAACTGTTTCTCTCCTAACAAATATAATTATTATTTTGTAAAAATAAAGTGTTTCATTGCTTTGTTAATAATAAGTGAGGTATTTCCAGAAGCAGAATAGGAAAAGAGAAAAGAGACTCAAGGAACAATGTACAAAGGGATAAAATATGGATGTTGAAAAAGGGGCATATTGGGTTCAAAACATTCTTCACATTCTTCCCTCTGCCTAAATAAACTCCAGTCTTGTTTCACATCTTCTGTCATCTTGACGTCTTTGTCCATGAACTTTTAGGCATTACATGTGTGTATTCCATGATAGATGTTTGAGATCTAGACTGTTAAATATAAACATTATTCAATTTTAAAATCACTTTGCTTATGGATAGCTAGAATTATAAGGTCAAAGATTTAGGACATGGATAATTTGGTTTGCAAGGTTCTTGGAAAAGTTTCTTGGAGAAGATAAAATTTGAAGATAAGTCTTCAGTGATAGTACAGAATTGGAAAGGAAGCAGACGACGTTGATAATTTCAACAAATAAAAATAACGATAAAGTAAAGAAGAAATGCAGTATATTCATCCAGTTTGAATCCTTGTATAAGGATTCAGATTGCTATAGGTTGTGTAAATTTTGTTTTTTTTAAATTATGTAGTGAGACATAATAACAGTTTCAAGCCCTCTTTTGTCATAACCAGGCATTATAAAAAACAGTAAAATACAGAGTGAATTATAACAATTTCCCTACAGGTCTAAGAATGATAATAAAACTAGATAACCTGTGATATCACAGATATTATCTGGTTTTTTTTCTGAATCACACACGTGCTTCATTTTAATGATAGAAATAAATAATATCAAAATACTTATGCAGAATATTGCTGCATTCATATTTAAAAGGAAAAATAGCATTCAGTGGAGCTTCCTTTTTCAAAAGATACTAAAATTATCCTTTTTATTGTTAATTCTCTTTGATTTTATATTGCCATAGTTGAGTAGTAATAGTAGTTACAGAGAGCATTTACTATATGCTTTACATTTAATAACGTAAATCCTCACAAGAATTCTATGAGGTAGTGCTATCAATATCTGTTTTTAAGATGAAAAAATTGAGGTACCAGGAAGTTAGATAAATTTCCCAAGGTCATCTGCCTAACCAGGCCCATGGCTGAAGTTTGAACCCAGGCTATATGGCTCCACTGTCTGGGCTCTTAACCACTCTATACACTGTATCTTGAGTAACCCATTCTAGAAATGTTATCTTTTATATTAATATTTCATGCTTTGGAAGATGTAGGTAAAACTTAATTGACCCACAAGTTTATTTAAATATGAAAAATTTCTTATTTATTTAATCTAAGTATTGGATATATACATATAATTTATGAATTCTTTTTTAAAACATTGCTTAGTGTACAATTGACAAGGTTGATTTCCTTTTAGCTTCTCTGTTTACTGCTTATATGATACCACAATTAAATATGTGTAAATGTTTTTATCTAAGACAAATAGCAAAAACAACAGTAAACAAACAGCAGCAACAACAACACAACACACACACACACACACAAAGAAGAAAAATAGACAAAAACTAGGGAACAAACAAAATAATTCTAATATGAGAACAGTCAATAAAGACTAAACTAACAAAAACAAAGAATGAAAAATAAATCAAAAACAGAAAGCAAACAGACAACAAAAAAAAGCAAAGAAAACATAAAATGTACACATAAAAACAATAAGAAGGACTAGGCGGAAGATGGCGGAAGAGTAAGACGCAGAGATCACCTTCCTCCCCACAGATACACCAGAAATACATCTACACGTGGAACAACTCCTACAGAACACCTACTAAACGCTGGCAGAAGACCTCAGACCTCCCAAAAGGCAAGAAACTCCCCACGTACCTGGGTAGGGCAAAAGAAAAAAAGAAAAAACAGAGACAAAAGAATAGGGACGGCACCTGCACCAGTGGGAGGGAGCTGTGAAGGAGGAAAAGTTTCCACACACTAGGAAGGCCCTTCGCGGGCAGAGACTGCGGGAGGCAGAGGGGGGAGCTTCGAAGCCGCGGAGGAGCGCACAGCAACGGGTGCGGAGGGCAAAGCGGGGAGATTCCCGCACAGAGGATCGGTGCCGACCGGAACTCACCAGCCCGAGAGGCTTATCTGCTCACCCGCCGCGGCGGGCAGGGCTGCGAGCTGAGGCGCTGAGGCTCTGAGGCTCTGAGGCTCCGGTTTCGGTTTCGAACGGAGCGCAGGGAGAGGACTGGGGTTGGCGGCTTGAACATAGCCTGAAGGGGTTAGTGCACCACAGCTAGCCGGGAGGGAGTCCGGGGAAAAGTCTGCACCAGCCGAAGAGGCAGGAGACTTTTCCTTCCCTTTTTATTTCCTGGGGCGTGAGGAGAGGGGTTTAAGAACGCTGCTTAAAGGAACTCCAGAGACGGGCGCGAGCCGCGGCTGAAAGCGCGGACCCCAGAGACGGGCGCAAACCGCGGCTAAAAGCGCGGACCCCAGAGGCGGGCGGGAGACGTTAAGGCTGCTGCTGCCGCCACCAAGGGGCCTGTGTGCGAGCACAGGTCACTCTCCACACCCCTCTTCCGCGGAGCCTGTGCAGCCTGCCACTGCCAGGCTCCCGGGATCTAGGGACAACTTCCCCGGGAGAACGCACAGCGCGCTCCGGTTGGTGCAAAGTCACGCCGGCCTATGCCACCGCAGGCCCGCCCCGCACTCCGTGCCCCTCCCTCCCCGCCGGCCTGAGTGCGCCAGAGCCCCCGAATCAGCGGCTCTTTTAATCCCATCCTGTCTGAGCAAACAACAGACGCCCTCCAGCGACCTACACGCAGTGGCAGGGCCAAATCCAAAGCTGAGCCCAGGGAGCTGTGAGAACAAAGAAGAGAAAGGGAAATCTCTCCCAGCAGCCTCAGAAGCAGCGGATTAAAGCTCCACAATCAACTTGATATACCCTGCATCTGTGGAATACCTGAATAGACAACCAATCATCCCAAATTAAGGAAGTGGACTTTAGGAGCAAGATCTATGATTTTTTCCCTTTTCCTCTTTTTGTGAATGTGTATGTGTATGCTTCTGTGTGAGATCTTGTCTGTATAGTCTTGCTTCCACCATTTGTCCTAGGGTTCTATCCGTCCATGGTTTTTTTTAAAAAAATTTTTTTTCTTAATAATTAATTTTAATAACGTTATTATACTTTACCTTCGTTCTTTCTTTCTTTCTTTCTTTCTTTCTTTCCTTCCTTCCTTCCCTCCTTTAGACAACGAATCATCCCAAATTGAGGAGGTGGTCTCTGACAGCAAGATTTATGATTTTTCCCCATTTACCTCTTTTAGTGAGGGTGTATGTGTATGCTTCTGTGTAAGAGTTTGTCTGTATAGCTTTGCTTCCAACATTTGTCCTAAGGTTCTATCCGTCCCTTTTTTTTTTTCTAAATAAGAATTTTTAAATTCAATAACTTTATTATACTTTATTTTATTTTTACTGTATCTTCTTTCTTTCTGTATTTTTCCTTCTTTCCCTCCTTCCTTGCTTCCTCCCTCCCTTCCTCCCTCCTTTCTTTCCTTCTTGCCTTCTTTCCTTCTTTGCTTCTTTCTTTCTTTCTTCCTTCCTTCCTACCCTCCTTTCCTTCTTTCTTTCCTCATACTTCTACTAATTCCCTCTACTTTTTCTCCCTTTTATCCTGAGCCGTGTGGATGAAAAGCTCTTGGTGCTCCAGCCAGGAGGCAGGGCTCTGCCTCTGAGGTAGGAGAGCCAACTTCAGGACACTGGTCAACAAGAGACCTCCCAGCTCCACATAATATCAAATGGCGAAAATCTCCCAGAGACCTCCATCTTAACACCAGCACCCAGCTTCACTCAACGACCAGCAAGCCACAGTGCTGGAAAACCTATGCCAAACAACTAGCAAAACAGGAACACAACCCCACCCATTAGCAGAGAGGCTGCCTAAAATCATAATAAGGCCACAGACACCCCAAAACACACCACCAGACGTGAACCTGCCTACTAGAGAGACAAGATCCAGCCTCATCCACCACAACACAGGCACTAGTCCCCTCCACCAGGAAGCCTACACAACCCACCGAACCAACCTTAGCCACTGGAGACAGACATCAAAAACAGCAGGAACTACGAACCCGCAGCCTGCAAAAAGGAGACCCCAAACAGAGTAAGATAAGCAAAATGAGAAGACAGAAAAACACACAGCAGATAAAGGAGCAAGATAAAAATGCACCAGACCTAACAAATGAAGAGGAAATAGGCAGTCTACCTGAAAAAGAATTCAGAATAATGATAGTAAGGTTGATCCGAAATCTTGGAGATAGAATGGACAATAGAATGGACAAAATGCAAGAATCAGTTAACAAGGACCTAGAAGAACTAAAGATGAAACAAGCAACGATAAACAACACAATAAATGAAATTAACAGTACTCTAGATGGGATCAATAGCAGAATAACTGAGGCAGAAGAACGGATAAGAGACCTGGAAGATAAAATAGTGGAAATAACTACTGCAGAGCAGAATAAAGAAAAAAGAATGAAAAGAACTGAGGACAGTCTCAGAGACCTCTGGGACAACATTAAACGCACCAACATTCGAATTATAGGGGTTCCAGAAGAAGAGGAGAAAAAGAAAGGGACTGAGAAAATATTTGAAGAGATTATAATTGAAAACTTCCCTAATATGGGAAAGGAAATAGTTAATCAAGTCCAGGAAGCACAGAGAGTCCCATACAGGATAAATACAAGGAGAAATATGCCAAGACACATATTAATCAAGCTGTCAAAAATTAAATACAAAGAAAGCATATTAAAAGCAGCAAGGGAAAAACAACAAATAACACATAAGGGAATCCCCATAAGGTTAACAGCTGATCTCTCAGCAGAAACCCTACAAGCCAGAAGGGAGTGGCAGGACATACTGAAAGTGATGAAGGAGAAAAACCTGCAGCTAAGACTACTCTACCCAGCAAGGATCTCATTCAGATTTGATGGAGAAATTAAAACCTTTACAGACAAGCAAAAGCTGAGAGAGTTCAGCACCACCAAACCAGCTTTACAACAAATGCTAAAGGATCTTCTCTAGGCAAGAAACACAAGAGAAGGAGAAGACCTATAATAACGAACCCAAAACAATTTAAAAAATGGGAATAGGAACATACATATCGATAATTACCTTAAATGTAAATGAACTAAATGCTCCCACCAAAAGACACAGATTAGCTGAATGGATACAAAAACAAGACCCTTATATATGCTGTCTACAAGAGACCCACTTCAGACCTAGAGACACATACAGACTGAAAGTAAGGGGATGGAAAAAGATATTCCATGCAAATGGAAACCAAAAGAAAGCTGGAGTAGCAATTCTCATGTCAGACAAAATAGACTTTAAAATAAGGACTATTAAAAGAGACAAAGAAGGACACTACATAATGATCAAGGGATCGATCCAAGAAGAAGATATAACAATTGTAAATATTTATGCACCCAACATAGAAGCACCTTAATACATAAGACAAATACTAACAGCCATAAAAGGGGAAATCGACAGTAACACATTCATAGTAGGGGACTTAAACACCCTACTTTCACCCATGGACAGATCATCCAAAATGAAAATAAATAAGGAAACACAAGCTTTAAATGATACATTAAACAAGATGGACTTAATTGATATTTATAGGACACTCCATCCAAAAACAACAGAATACACATTTTTCTCAAGTGCTAATGGAACATTCTCCAGGATAGATCATATCTTGGGTCACAAATCAAGCCTTGGTAAATTTAAGAAAATTGAAATTGTATCAAGTATCTTTTCTGACCACAATGCCATGAGACTAGATATCAATTACAGGAAAAGATCTGTAAAAAATACAAACACATGGAGGCTAAACAATACACTACTTAATAATGAAGTGATCACTGAAGAAATCAAAGAGGAAATCAAAAAATACATAGAAACAAATGACAATGGAGACACAACGACCCAAACTTGTGGGATGCAGCAAAAGCAGTTCTAAGGGGGAAGTTTATAGCAATACAAGCCCACCTTAAGAAGCAGGAAACATCTAGAATAAACAACCTAACCTTGCACCTCAAGCAATTAGAGAAAGAAGAACAAAAAAACCCCAAAGCTAGCAGAAGGAAAGAAATCATAAAAATCAGATCAGAAATAAATGAAAAAGAAATAAAGGAAACAATAGCAAAGATCAATAAAACTAAAAGCTGGTTCTTTGAGAAGATAAACAAAATAGATAAACCACTAGCCAGACTCATCAAGAAAAAAAGGGAGAAGACTCAAATCAATAGAATTAGAAATGAAAAAGGAGAGGTAACAACTGACCCTGCAGAAATAAAAGAGATCATGAGAGATTACTACAAGCAACTCTATGCCAATAAAATGGACAATCTGGAAGAAATGGACAAATTCTTAGAAATGCACAACCTGCCAAGACTGAATCAGGAAGAAATAGAAAATATGAAGAGACCAATCACAAGCACTGAAATTGAAACGGTGATTAAAAATCTTCCAACAAAGAAAAGCCCAGGACCAGATGGCTTCACAGGCGAATTCTATCAAACATTTAGAGAAGAGCTAACACCTATCCTTCTCAAACTCTTCCAAAATATAGCAGAGGGAGGAACAGTCCCAAACTCCTTCTACGAGGCCACCATCACCTTGATACCAAAACCAGACAAGGATGTCACAAAGAAAGAACACTACAGGCCAATATCACTGATGAACATAGATGCAAAAATCCTCAACAAAATACTAGCAAACAGAATCCAACAGCACATTAAAAGGATCATACACCATGATCAAGTGGGGTTTATTCCAGGAATGCAAGGATTCTTCAATATACGCAAATCTATCAATGTGATAAACCATATTAACAAATTGAAGAAGAAAAACCATATGATCATCTCAATAGATGCAGCGAAAGCTTTTGACATATTCAACACCCATTTATGATAAAAACCCTGCAGAAAGTAGGCATAGAGGGAACTTTCCTCAACATAATAAAGGCCATATATGACAAGCCCATAGCAAACATCATCCTCAATGGTGAAAAACTGAAAGCATTTCCACTAAGATCAGGAACAAGACAAGGTTGCCCACTCTCACCACTCTTATTCAACATAGTTTTGAAAGTTTTAGCCACAGCAATCAGAGAAGGAAAGGAAATAAAAGGAATCCAAATCGGAAAAGAAGAAGTAAAGCTGTCACTGTTTGCAGATGACATGATCCTATACATAGAGAATCCTAAAGATGCTACCAGAAAACTACTAGAGCTAATCAATGAATTTGGTAAAGTGGCAGGATACAAAATTAATGCACAGAAATCTCTGGCATTCCTATATACTAATGATGAAAAATCTGAAAGTGAAATCAAGAAAACACTCCCATTTACCATTGCAACAAAAAGAATAAAATATCTAGGAATAAACCTACCTAAGGAGACAAAAGACCTGTATGCAGAAAATTATAAGACACTGATGAAAGAAATTAAAGATGATACAAATAGATGGAGACATATACCATGTTCTTGGATTGGAAGAATCAACATTGTGAAAATGACTCTACTACCCAAAGCAATCTACAGATTCAATGCAATCCCTATCAAACTACCACTGGCATTTTTCACAGAACTAGAACAAAAAGTTTCACAATTTTTATGGAAACACAAAAGACCCCGAATAGCCAAAGCAATCTTGAGAATGAAAGAAGGAACTGGAGGAATCAGGCTCCCTGACTTCAGACTATACTACAAAGCTACAGTTATCAAGACGGTATGGTACTGGCACAAAAACAGAAAGATAGATCAATGGAACAGGATAGAAAGCCCAGAGATAAACCCATGCACATATGGACAGCTTATCTTTGATAAAGGTGGCAGTAATGTACAGTGGAGAAAGGACAGCCTCTTCAATAAGTGGTGCTGGGAAAACTGGACAGGTACATGTAAAAGTATGAGATTAGATCACTCCCTAACACCATACACAAAAATAAGCTCAAAATGGATTAAAGACCTAAATATAAGGCCAGAAACTATCAAACTCTTAGAGGAAAACATAGGCAGAACACTCTATGACATAAATCACAGCAAGATCCTTTCTGACCCACCTCCTAGAGTAATGGAAATAAAAACAAAAATAAACAAATGGGACCTAATGAAACTTCAAAGCTTTTGCACAACAAAGGAAACCATAAACAAGACCAAAAGACAACCCTCAGAATGGGAGAAAATATTTGCAAATGAAGCAACCGACAAAGGATTAATCTCCAAAATTTACAAGCAGCTCATGCAGCTCAATAACAAGAAAACAAACAACCCAATCCAAAAATGGGCAGAAGACCTAAATAGACATTTTTCCAAAGAAGATATACAGAGTGCCAACAAACACATGAAAGAATGCTCAACATCATTAATCATTAGAGAAATGCAAATCAAAACTACAATGAGATATCATCTCACACCAGTCAGAATGGCCATCATCAAAAAATCTAGAAACAATAAATGCTGGAGAGGGTGTGGAGAAACGGGAACACTCTTGCACTGCTGGTGGGAATGTGAATTGGTTCAGCCACTATGGAGAACAGTATGGAGGTTCCTTAAAAAACTACAAATAGAACTACCATATGACCCAGCAATCCCACTACTGGGCATATAGCCTGAGAAAACCAAAATTCAAAAAGAGTCATGTACCAAAATGTTCATTGCAGCTCTATTTACAATAGCCCGGAGATGGAAACAACCTAAGTGCCCATCATCGGATGAATGGATAAAGAAGATGTGGCACATATATACAATGGCATATTACTCAGCCATAAAAAGAAACGAAATTGAGCTATTTGTAATGAGGTGGATAGACCTAGAGTCTGTCATACAGAGTGAAGTAAGTCAGAAAGAAAAAGACAAATACCGTATGCTAACACATATATATGGAATTTAAGTAAAAAAATGTCATGAAGAACCTAGGGGTAAAGCAGGAATAAAGACGCAGACCTCCTAGAGAACGGACTTGAGGTTATGGGGAGGCGGAAGGGTGAGCTGTGACAGGGCGAGAGAGAGTCATGGGCATATACACACTAACAAACGTAGTAAGGTAGATAGCTAGTGGGAAGCAGCTGCATGGCACAGGGATATTGGCTCGGTGCTTTGTGACAGCCTGGAGGGGTGGGATAGGGAGGGTGGGAGGGAGGGAGACGCAAGAGAGAAGACATATGGGAACATATGTTTATGTATGACTGATTCACTTTGTTATAAAGCAGAAACTAACACACCATTGTAAAGCAATTATACCCCAATAAAGATGTTAAAAAAAAATAAGAAAAGAAAATTAAAAATAAAGGATGAAAACAAGAAAAAACCCACGAAGCTACAAAAAGTAAAAATAGAAAAATAAAAGTTATATATATTAAAAAATTTTTAATTAAAATTAAGAATAAAAGTTTAAAAAAATCAACAATACCAACAACTGAACAAAATGAAATGAACAAAAAGAAAAGAATAATAGTAATAAGAATATTTTCCTGGGCCCTCCTCTATCGGTGTCCTTGCTCCCATTGTGAGCCAGAGCCAACACATTCCAAGGAGACCCTCCAATACCTCTAGGTAGGTCTCTGGACCTGCTGTGGGCACTGTGGGGTGAGCTCAGACTCTGACCTGGCCAGATTCCCACATGTACTTGACCCCAAATTCCAGTGCTGCGAAGGCTAGATGGGTCTCAGTTGTTGAAACACTCATCTATTCAGGTATTCCACAGATGCAGGATTTACCCAGCTGATTTTGGGGATTTAATCCACAACTTGTGCAGCTGTCCTCTTCCTTAGTCTCACCAGCCCTGGAGCTCAGCTTTGGTTTTGACCCCACCTTGTTGTGTGCACCTCCCTAAGGCATCTGTTCCTTGCCCAGGCGAGAGGGAGTGAAAGCAGTGGCTGCTTGAGGCACACTTATTCACTCAGGCCGAGGCAGGGGTGCTGCGGCCACAATTGGAGTGTCTGCAAGCTGCCTGTGGCAAATGGTTTCAGGATAGTGTTAATTTAAATTTTCTACTGTTATCTTTGAAATTCTTTTGCTTATAAAATACCCATCATAGAAATTCTATGGATAACTAAAACAAATCTGTAGGTTAATTCCTATACCATTAAAAAAAGAAAACATCAGTAAAAAGAAGAGATTCACATTAATTCAAGTATGAAATAGTGCACATACTGATATCCCATCATTGCGTTGATGACTGTGGACTGCCAAGACATTCAGCATCTCATCTTTAATAAAGTTTGACAACACACTCCTGATAATTTAGACGTCACTCATTTTTCAACTTATTCCTGAATTTATTGCATTTGAAATTTAGTGATCCTTGGTCAACCTTTGGTAACAAATGGTACCGTAGGGCATGATGCATTCAAGACAGTCCATCAAGTATTCAAATATTTTATTAGTCTGTTTTCACACCCTTTAAAGACTAGAAGAGCTCTGGGACTACATTGGAAACTCACTGAATGTTTAACTGCAACTTCAATTTTCCGTTGAAAGGGGTTTCGTTCATAGACAAACTAACCTTTTATCTATTTACATTTTATTCTATGCAATGTCATATTTGCAATGAGTTCTGCTATTTGAACTAAGGTATTCAATTTTCTCCATTGTTAAGGATCCTATTCTCTCCTGTCCATTGACAGATGAAAGGATAAAGAAGATGTGGCTCATATATACAATGGCTATTACTCAGTCCCTTCCAATTCTAAAACCCATTCATTCATGTTCCATGGCTTACAAGTTAGAGTCCAAGTAACTTAGCTAATACCAGCTCATCCATGACTCAGCCCTTACACAGACTTCTCCAGCCTTTTACTCTTTGTTGTAATCAACTAATGCGAAATTGTTTGAATTTTTTTTTTTTTTTTTTTTTTTTTTTTTTTTTTGTGGTACGCAGGCCTCTCACTGTTGTGGCCTCTCTCGCTGCAGAGCACAGGCTCCGGATGAACAGGTTCAGCGGCCACAGCTCACGGGCCCAGCTGCTCCGCGGCATGTGGGATCCTCCCGGACCGGGGCATGAACCCGTGTCCCCTGCATCGGCAGGTGGACTCTCAACCACTGCGCCACCAGGGAAGCCCAAAAAATATTTTAGTGTACCATCTTATTTCTTGCCTCTGTGCCTTTGCCTATGTTGTATTCTTCTTTTATCAGCCTGGTGAGTTCATCTTTCAAATCCTGTCCATAGGATATTTCCTCTCTAAAGTCTTTCTCAATGCTGTACGCCTGCTGGGAAGATTCTTCTCTTGCTTTCCTGTTCTATACTGCTTTTGTACTTGGTGCATTATTTAATTTTATTTGTAAGTCATTTGAAATTACCTCTCCCTTCTACTAAAATGTAATCTCCTTAAGTGTGGAAGCAGTCTTTCTCTATCTTTAACCTCTGCTAAGGAGTTGAGGTGAGGTGAACATAAAAATCTACCTAGTCCACCTGCCATGTTTTATAAATTAAGACTGATTGCTATAAATGTTAAAATGCTATTTTATATTTAAAAAATTAATTTATATTTCATTTAGAACTACCAAAGTATAAATCAGAAAATACTTGGTAGTGAAGTGAATATTCTTATTCAAGTAATACATGTTTGTGTCAGTTTTGTATTGCAAAAAATAAAAAGTCCCATATTCTGATAATGCATTTTCTCCTAAGAATTAGCATTGAATTAGTCTGATTTCCTGTCTTGAAACAAGAAAATCACATTATTTTTCTCAAAATCCTTTTGGTGCCCTCCTGAATACAGTAATATATTTGACAGTGTATCTTTATAAACCTATGTCTTTGTTATCATAATTCCAACCTGCATGCTCTAGAACTTGTCATTGTAGTCTGTCAATGGTTAGCTCTAAGGTACGAAGTGTGATTGGAGGGAGTAAGAAAAAGAAAGGGGGGTTATTGTTATTTTATATACTTTTATGCTTTTTAAAATTTTACAATAAGGTGCATTTATATTTTTATTTTAGTAAATATAGAAAATAAATAGCATATCTGACTAAATATGGTTCAAATGTTTAATCGAGTTCCTTAAAATGTATTTTATTATTAAAAAATTGAGTTTTGAAATAATTTGGGGTTGAACAATGTCTTCTTTATACATTGTCTTTAACACTCTTGACCAGAGATAGCAGTTTCTTTTTTCAAAATTTTGACTCATATATTTCGAGAATTAAATATACAGAAGACAACTGAATAAAAACTAAGGTCTTTTTTCTCCTCTAATATTTTTCCTCCTAACACAAAATAAAACATAATATTTCTATTGGAAGTTTATACACAGAAACCACAATAAACATTACTTGTTGATCCAGATACATGCTTCCATTTTCCAATACAAATGAATTTGTAAATACAAACAGATATAACCTGAATAAAATATTCATATTTCTGTTTCATCTAATGTTCTTCTTTTATTCATCTGTAAAGTTAGTGAAGAATTGTTAGTAATTTCTGAAATCCTGCCTCTATTTTCTTATCAATAATTTCCTAATTTAAATTATTAAAAGCCACATTTCCAATGATTGATAGTATTTATTTTTAGATTTAATTTTAAATTAATTTTAAATTTTAAATGTCTTCTGTTTCTTATTTCTTCCAATGTGCCTTTTTCTCACTTGGATTTTTTTTTTAATGTCTTCATTTTTGTTTGTTTTTATATACCAAAATGTTTTACTTTCAACTCACATTTGAATGCTACGTTAATTGGTTAAATAACCACACCTTCAACATTATTGTATTGCTTCATTTTTCATTATACAGATAAATAATCTGAAGCTAACCTCATTTCTTTCCTGTGTTTTATCTTTCTCTTAAGTTTCTGTTTTGACTCTCCTTTATTCTTGAAGTCACTAATTTCACAAGATATATTTCTAAATGTGGATCCTTGTCAATGAAAGTTGGGCTCTTTCATTCTGAAAACATTACTCTTTCTAAAGTGTGGGAAAATTTATTTGATGTGTACTATTCAATATTCATTAATTAGCTTATTTATCAAATATTGATTAAGTATCTACTAAGTTCCAGTCAGTACATGAATACAGAGGGCAGAGTAGGTGACAAAACAGCAAGTGCCAGCAGTGTGGAGAAGGAGACCAACAATAAAGCATAAATAAATGATTTTGATTGATCAACATTGCAGAGATAAATATAGTAAAGCCAGGGAAAGATGGAGTGCCCTGCGTGAGGCATGTTATTTTACAAAGTATAGATAGGGAAGCCCTGTAGATATGCTGATATTTGAACAGAAACCTGAAAAAGCTGAGGTAATGAGTCTAACATTTATTTACACAAGTGTTCTAGACAAATGGAACAGACATAGCCAAAGGCCCACCTCTTATTTGAGTTGAGAACATGTTAAACAACTGCTAGGGATAGAAAGAAAGCCCGTGTGGCTGGAATGGAAGGAGCAGAGATGAAAGTGGAAGGAGATGATTCAGAAAAGTAGTTGTGGCATCTGAACACTTCACTGGAATGTGAGCATGGAGAAATGCTCAATCAATGCTTGTATTCTTCAGTCATGTTAAATTGGATATCCCACTGGATATTTTCTTCACCTAAAAATGATGCACTCTCCAGCTTGGTGCACATAAACAATAGATAATAAGAACAAATTAAGCAGGAATATTTATATACTTGAAAAAGCTTTCCTCTGGATATAGTTCTGAGTGGGAATATATACTTGTCATTTCTTTGATAGTAAGTAGGCATATACAATTAAAGGGTAAAGACTGACATCTTATTTTTTTCTCTATTTTTCCATTTCATAAGTACCCATTTTTTCCATTTTCATTTTTGTGGTTCTTAATAGAAGGAAGCAAATTGATTTATTTTTCTATACAACAGTGAAATATTAGTCAAATAGGTTAATCTCTGAATAAAGACAAAATCTAATACTAGATCTTGAAATAAATATAACTATTTACTTGATAAAGCGTACATTTTTTAGAAGCTAAAAGAATATTTTCCAAATCTTCCTCCACATTATCAAATGCTAAGTAGGTGCAATTCTCAGACCAAAGTTCTTGGCTAAGACAACTTGGAGACTTTTATATCTTATTACTTTGACCATTTTTCCTTTAAAAAATGTATACATTTGCATAAACAAGTTTAAAATGCTTTACTGCACATAAAACAATTTCCAATAATTCAAATCCTAGTGAATATTTTGCTCTAGTAAAATATAACATTTTTCCTTGAGAAATTAAGATTACCATGCCAAATTTCATGAGATAACAAGATCACCATTCATTCAAAAGAATAAATGCAAGTAACAGAATATGAATATAACACGACTTCTGTTCAAAATTGCATGAGAGATCTGAAGTTCAAGGATTTCATTATTGGGGTGCTGCACATTTTTAAGTTAAAAATGATATCACAAATGCCAAGTATGTTGTTTCTCATCTTATACATGTTTTTCTGGTTAGGAATAGCACAGACATTCTGAAAGGGGAGCTGACAACTTAGTTAGAAATATTAGAGAATGGGTATAAAGAAAGGTACTCAGAATAAAGAAAATAAGACAAGTTACATTTTATCCATCATCATTATTTTAAAGTATTTTATCCAGAAGATGTAAATGTATTCATTGTCCAGGTCATAGAATAAGAATTAATATTTGAAAGTCATAAGAAATTTTGTTTCAAGTCAGTATAAGACAGCATTTTATAAGGTCCTGTAAAACCAGCAGTGGCCCCTGCTCACCTGTGAAGTAGTGTTCAAGCTAAGACTGGGATTCCATGTCTCAAGAAAATTATAGAGGAAATTCCATTACTATTGTGCTAGGTAAATTATGTCTAAAGTTCCACCTAAAAGATTCTATAATCTTTTCTTAAATGTTGTTCCTATACAAATACAAGGGTCAAAAGTCATGTGTCTTTTTTTTTAAGAAGATGTTGGGGTAGGAGTTTATTAATTAATTAATTAATTTTTGCTGTGTTGGGTCTTCATTTCTGCGAGGGCTTTCTCTAGTTGTGGCAAGCGGGGGCCACTCTTCATCGCGGTGCGCAGGCCTCTCACTATCGTGGCCTCTCTTGTTGCGGAGCACAGGCTCCAGACGCGCAGGCTCAGTAGTTGTGGCTCACGGGCCTGGTTGCTCTGTGGCATGTAGGATCTTCCCAGACCAGGGCTCGAACCCGTGTCTCCCTGCATTAGCAGGCAGGTTCTCCACCACTGTGCCACCAGGGAAGCCCCAAAAGTAATGTGTCTTTGCTTCAGGTTGGATTAATTCCTTTAGAAAGCTTGTTGGTGTTTTGCTTCTGCTGAACAACAGATTTTTGTTGAACTTGTTAAGTAATCACTCCCTCTCATTCATTAACAGTACTCTAAATTAATTTCTTCTTAAAATTATAAAAATTGGACAATATAATTTGATTATTATTTATGCTTTTTTAATCTGTCAATGTTGCTATTTTCTTGGAACATGAATGTTAGGTTTAAATTATAAGAATCTTATCTTTCTGTGATTAAATTTCACTGTAAACAATTAGTGATGATTTTAAAAATTGTACATGCAATTACCATTTTCTTTCTTTTACCCCAGGTGCTTTGTTTTTTCAGAGACAACATTTGGTGATAGGTTTGAGACCTTAAGTGGATGATTAGAACACTTTAAGTAGAAAGAAATAAAGAGTTAGCCTGTGCTCTGCAATGAGAGAGGCCACAACAGTGAGAGGCCCGCGTACTGCAAAAAAAAAAAAAAAAAAAAAAAAAGAGTTAGTATTTGCTACCTAAGTGTAATATCTTCAATATCTTAAGCTGTAGATGATTTCATAGGTCCTTTATTTCTAACAGCACTAAAATTGGATGCTTTCTTAAGGGTTATTCAAATAGGAATCAAAGTAAATGCATGTTGTATAGAGCTGCTTCATGTAATCTCCTTTAACAAAATTGGAACAAATTATTACAATATATTACCTACCAAAAAACTTGTCAGCTTAAAGAATCTCAATGTGGATTAGAATTACTCTATTATTGTTCAATAACTTATACTTCCATTTTGTGAAAACAACCCATTATTTAGTTTACATACACTTTACAAAAATTTTGTTTATATCTATTTTTCTTCTATATGATCAACCATAAACTATCCCTGCAGTTCACAAAGACCTAAACATAATGTTGTGACAGAAACTAGCTGTTTATACAACAAAATCTTCTTACTTTCCTCCTGAACACACAGCTAGATTGCATTTTTCAGATTTCCTTGTAGTTTTCAGATTCCCCACTCATAATCCTTCATTCTCCATCCTCCCTTGTTTGAGTCTGGATTCAGAGGATCTAGAGAAGGACTCAGAGGCCTCTGGAATGAAGGTGCCATTAGATGGAAAGAGTCTGGGTCCCTGAATGACTATGCAAAGCAGAACCACCACCTATCCCTACCAACCTGCACTGGAAATAAACCTTGTAGTTTCTTACAGTTCTTTGCCTGTCATTTCTAATGATAGTCAGGTAGACATAATTTTTATTGAATTTTATGGGAAAGCATCATCAGTATTTATCATTCAAGACAGAAAATATCTATTTTTAGTGTAACTTCACTCTGATTTTAAGTGAAAATTATTTATCTTCTGGTTAGATGGGCCCCTGCAGAGGGGCAGCAGGTGCCATGTCAGAGCATGTACAGTGTAAAGGCTGATGTGGCAGGCTGATGCTGAGTGTCTTAGCCTTTGCAGCTTGAGAAGGTTGCCTACTTAGGAGGGCTGCTCCATTTAAGGAGTGTGATCTGGAGAGGGGAGAGGGCAGATCCCTTCCAGAGGGTTCAGAAATTCCATGCAAGGTTTTGGAGCTTGAGGAGGGAAGCAGGTTGCTTGCAGTGGGCGTGGCCAAGCCCTAGCGTTGGAGCCTGCATGGGGTAAGAAAGACTTCCTTGAGGAAGGGGACAAGGTGTATCATGCTGGGTACAGTGAAGAGGTTGTCCTCTATCCATTAGGAGGGATCCACCAGCGTGCGTTGTGAACGTCCAGGCTTACTGAAGAGGGCGCCGGGTTAGCAAAAGTAGGCCCAGAGTGGGATGTCTTGAGAGGGAGCTTCTTCAGGAGGGAATCCGCTGAGGGAGGTGGGCAGTGGTGGTGATAGGAAATTGGTCACGTACAGCAGATTAATCAAATGTGTAAATATGTTAGGATAATTCAAGACATGTTACTCACCATTAGGGAAGTTAGTTACAATTTGTAAAAGAGAAGAAGAAAACTAGAATGAACCCTGTAGTAGCGCATTGGAATTGAAAGTATTGGATATTGGTTAAAGTGTGTGTGTGTGTGCACTTGGGACAGTGACACTCATAGCAATGAGCACATGTAGCAGCCGCCTCTAGGATTCTGAATATATATAATATTGACTATATGTCTATCTATATATATATTATGTATAAAATATATATTATATATACTATATATGATATATCAGTATGTAAAATTGATTAAACTCTTTGAATAAAATTGAAAACCATGTTTCCAAATAAATAAATGGAGCTGAAAATGTAAAGAGGAATGGAGTATTTCCAAAGTAACTCCCCCATAAAATATGTCCTAATTACAAAGAGAAGGAAGTAATAATGCAGTGGAAAAATCAGGCAGACACCTTCTTAACCAAGTTATCAGAGTTACCTGGTTTTTGATGATTGTAGTATGAGCATGTAGGAAAATGTCCTTGTTTTTAGGAAATAATAAGGTATTTAAGAATGATGGGTAGGATTGTTCAAAAGAAAAAAATAAATCTAGAAGTTTCAGTAAGTATATAATATAAATTTAAGAAACTAACCAATAGAAGAACTACTACTAATAATAGTATGACAAAAATTATGAGGAGTAGCAAAGGAAAAGTGGGAATTATGTAAATGTGCTAACTTTCTAACTTTTTTAGGGTAAGTAGAAAATATGTAAATTTGAGTTTTAAGAAGACACACGTTCTTATAACCTATGGAAGTCAATTGGCATATCAAGATTAAAAAGGCACATGTCCACTGATCCAGAATTTCCACCTTGGGGAATTTATCACATGCACTGGAACATACATGAAATGATGTGTGTTAAAAGTTTTCAAATGCAAGATTTTTGTAAGAATAGAGAACTTCAATTGCTTAAATGTTCCAGACTCTGGTTAAATAAGAGTGATAAATCCATTAAAAGCATACAAAAATGAAAAAATAAATAAGGTATTTCCCAATGTGTCAATTTAGAAGGAACCCCTAAATATTATTTTTAAGTGAAAAGACAAGGAACAGGGCTTCCCTGGTGGAGCAGTGGTTGAGAGCCCGCCTGCGATGCCGGGGACGTGGGTTTGTGCCCCGGTCCGGGAAGATCCCACATGCCGCGGAGTGGCTAGGCCCGTGAGCCATGGACACTGAGCCTGCGCGTCCGGAGCCTGTGCTCCTCAACGGGAGAGGCCACAACAGTGAGAGGCCCGTGTACCGCAAAAAAAAAAAAAAAAAGAAAAAAAAAGAAAGAAAAGGCAAGGAACAAAGCAGTGCACATCATATGCAATGTTTAATTATAAAAAAATGATTAAGATAAGAATCTATATTTATAATTGCCTATACATGCACAAAGAAATTCCAAAAATGAACTTCTGGAAATTAAGTAAAAATAAGACTAACAGTTACCTAGGAGATATAGGAATGGAACACAATGGGGTTGAAAGAAAGAAGGGAGCTTTTTCATTATCACCTCTTAATAGATTTAATTTTTAAACCATGTTCACAAATTACCTATGAAAAATTAAATTTAATAATTAGATAGAAAAAACCCCAGAAAATAAAAGTGTAAAAGATAAATGTGGTAGACAGAATAATAGCACATCCTAATTCCTAGGACCTGTGCATATGTTATCTTACATGACAAAAGAACTTTGCAGATGTAGCTAATGATATGGACCTTCAGAGGGGGAGATTATCTGGGTGGGATCAATTTAATTTTATGAGTCCTTAAAAGTAGAGAACTTTTCCCAGTTGTGATCACAGAATATTTCTATGGAAAAAATGAGCTTTATCCGCTGGCTTCACTCTACACGAAAGAAGAATCCAAGACAGGTCAAACAGTTAAACATAAAACCCAGAACTATAAAGCTTCTAAATAAAACATAAAAGAATATATTTATGACCTTGATGTGGGCAAATATTTCTTAGGACACAAAAATCACTGATAAAAGTTTATCTAAAATGATAAAGTGGTCTTCATCAATATTTCAATATCTGCTTATCAAAAGATATGATTAGTAAAATCAATAGGATATCCACCGACTAAGAAAAATAAGCACAGCATATGCAAAATATGTAAATTACTCTTCTATCAGTAGAAATAAAATCGAATACTCAATTATACAATAGGCAAAGGATCTGAACAGACACATCACAGAATAAGATATGAGAGTGATCAATAAGCACATGAAAAAGTGTTCAGTATCATTAATCATTAGAAAAATCCAATTTAAAACCACAATTAGGTACTATTTCATATGCAGTAGAGTGACTAAAATTTAGAAAGCAAAATAAAACTGACTATTTCTATGGAAAAAAAAATGAATTTCAACCCTTAACCTCACTCTATAAAAATAAAATAATAATACTAATAATTTAAGATGGATAAAAGAAACATAAAACTTAGAATTTCTAGAAGAAAGCATAGTAGTGTCTTTAATGAACTTGATGTCATACGTTGGCATGTAGCAGGATGAGGCGCAATCAGAACTAGTGTATATTCTTGCTGTAGGTATAAAATTTTACAACCATCTTGGAGAAATCTTTGACCATTTCCTATAAAGTTAAGCATACATCTACCCTATGACTCAGTATTTTTACTCCTAAGTATTTAACACAGAGGTCAATGAATACAAAAATATTTTTACAAGAATGTTCAAAGCATTCTAAGTTTTAATAATAAAAAAAGGAAAAACATAAATGTCCATCAACAGGAAAATTAATCAACCATCTGTGATTCATTAATAAAATGGAATACTGCTTGGCATAAAAAAGTAACAGACTGATACACATAACAACATAAAGAATCTTACAGATATTATGCAAAGTGAATAAAACTAGAAACAGAAAAGGATATATTGTATAATTTCATTTAGTAAAATAGTAAAAAATAACCTACAGTGGTAGAAGTCAGAAAATAATTGCCACTGTGAAAAGGGATTTGACTGAAAAATATTATGAGGGAAATTCTCAGGGGGGTAGAGAAATTCTTTATTTTGTTTTGGGTGTTGGTAGTACATGTGTATGTAATTGTCAAATATCATCAAACAGAAAATGTAAGAATGGTACATTTGATAGTATGTAATTTATACTTCATTTTAAAAATAATGTTGGCTGAAATTTCACTTATAAAATTGCTACTTAGGGAGGAGCCTTAATTCAGTTGAATAGTGTTTATTGCTTATCAAATTCAGGATACTGTGGCACTGATTAGGTGAGGATGACACCTTACCCACAAAAATGAGGAAGGAAGGAAGGAAGGAAGGAAGGTAGGAAGGAAGGAAGGAAGGAAGAAAGGAAGGCAAGTAAACAAACGAAAAACAACTATTTTTTTTCCTCTTTCATATAGCCAACAAATATTTATTGAACACTACTATATCCTCTATTCTAGGCCCTGGAAGTAGAGTGATAAACAAGTCAAGTGACTCACTGCCTTCACAAAGCTTCTAGTAGGGAGAAATACATAAGTGTACAATGTCAGATATTCCACTTGAATTGAACCAGGGAAGTTCACACTGAAAAGATATTTGAGTAAGCTGAAAATGAACAATGAAGGAAGCCACTTAGAATTTTTGGACAAAAGAAATTAATTTAAGAATTTGTTTTGATAATGCAGATAAATTACCTTTACATGTTATAGCTTTTTATTTTATTTTATATAGAAATAGTATGAAAATAATAAAACTAAATGTAGTTTTTAAAATATAATGTAGTTTTTAAAATATATACTTTTATTTTTGAAAGAAAAATAGTTTCGGCATCAATGTAGAGATTGGAATGTGGGAGGATATTATTATCTAATACATAAACAAAATTCTACTCTTACAAAACTAAATGATGCTGCTAGGAAATCTTACACTCACTGGTCAGAATTTTTTACACAAGAGGATCTAAGGTTTCCATTCCTTGCATATGTTTAGTGTGTCACCCTGGACATCTGCTAATGTTGAACATCTGTGTTTTGTTTTCACTGAAAGATGTCTCATTTGGACTGCCAAAAAGAGAATGGGATCATTAGTTATCCAATAATGTGAAGTTATCCAGCAGATTATCCCTGTATGAGGAATATTAATGTCAGTAAATTCATAGCCACTACAATTAAGCCTAAGGTTTGCTTCATACTGGCATAATTTCAAAGGAGAATGCCAAACTATCACAAATCTCAAAATAAAAACTAAAGCAGTTTTATATAGCATTTATCACCCAGGAATCATTGTAAACCGATATTTTCTGAATACTAAAGTAAAAACATAAGTAATGAACAAGGTAAATACTTAGATGCCTGCTGAATTCCCAAGGTTTGAATTATATTTAGTGTAGCTTGAGTTCATATATGTCTGGTGAAAATGAATACTCCATGTGACTTACTCTCTATTAATTTATTTGATTATTTTATTAATTATAAGTTATTAACCATCATGTTGAATAATTGGAAACTTACAATTTTATGTGAAAGACCATATTCCAGAAGAGAAATAAGCTGCTGTACATTATATATCATTAACATCCTTATTATATATGATAATGTTTAAAACGTACTCATTATCATTTGAATTATTTTGATCATATATAGGCCATAAGGTACTATTACAGGTCTTGATATGAATAGTTAGAATGTTAAGTTGTTCACTCTTTTTTCTGCTTAAGAAATCTGTTTTAATATTCATGTGTTTGTGCTCTTCTAAAATGTGTAAATGTAATAGACATGTAATCATGTCCTTCTAAAATGTAAAAATGTCATTTTACGTTTGGTAATTAAAAGCTCATTGGGAGACTTAGTAAGATAGTTGTTGATTTTTAATGTTTAATTTTAATAAGCATTTATTCAACATATATGTAGATCTATATTCACTCACTATGTTCACAATTTAAATTTAAAAGCAATAAAAACGAAAAAGGATTATATTCACAGAAGAAATGGAATAATAACTTAGTGTTATATAGCACCATAGAGATCATGTTGACCATATCTTTATTTTTTTTAATTTTTTATTATTTTTTATTTTTTTAACCTCTTTATTGGGGTATAATTGCTTTACAATGGTGTGTTAGTTTCTGCTTTATAACAAAGTGAATCAGTTATACATATACATATGTTCCCATATGTCTTCTCTCTTGCGTCTCCCTCCCTCCCACCCTCCCTATCCCACCCCTCCAGGCTGTCACAAAGCACCGAGCCAATATCCCTGTACCATGCGGCTGCTTCCCACTAGCTATCTACCTTACTACGTTTGTTAGTGTGTATATGTCCATGACTCTCTCTCGCCCTGTCACAGCTCACCCTTCCGCCTCCCCATAACCTCAAGTCCGTTCTCTAGGAGGTCTGCGTCTTTATTCCTGCCTTACCCCTACGTTCTTCATGACATTTTTTTTTCTTAAATTCCATATATATGTGTTAGCATACGGTATTTGTCTTTTTCTTTCTGACTTACTTCACTCTGTATGACAGACTCTAGGTCTATCCACCTCATTACAAATAGCTCAATTTCGTTTCTTTTTATGGCTGAGTAATATGCCATTGTATATATGTGCCACATCTTCTTTATCCATTCATCCGATGATGGGCACTTAGGTTGTTTCCATCTCCGGGCTATTGTAAATAGAGCTGCAATGAACATTTTGGTACATGACTCTTTTTGAATTTTGGTTTTCTCAGGCTATATGCCCAGTAGTGGGATTGCTGGGTCATATGGTAGTTCTATTTGTAGTTTTTTAAGGAACCTCCATACTGTTCTCCATAGTGGCTGAACCAATTCACATTCCCACCAGCAGTGCAAGAGTGTTCCCGTTTCTCCACACCCTCTCCAGCATTTATTGTTTCTAGATTTTTTGATGATGGCCATTCTGACTGGTGTGAGATGATATCTCATTGTAGTTTTGATTTGCATTTCTCTAATGATTAATGATGTTGAGCATTCTTTCATGTGTTTGTTGGCACTCTGTATATCTTCTTTGGAAAAATGTCTATTTAGGTCTTCTGCCCATTTTTGGATTGGGTTGTTTGTTTTCTTGTTATTGAGCTGCATGAGCTGCTTGTAAATTTTGGAGATTAATCCTTTGTCGGTTGCTTCATTTGCAAATATTTTCTCCCATTCTGAGGGTTGTCTTTTGGTCTTGTTTATGGTTTCCTTTGTTGTGCAAAAGCTTTGAAGTTTCATTAGGTCCCATTTGTTTATTTTTGTTTTTATTTCCATTACTCTAGGAGGTGGGTCAGAAAGGATCTTGCTGTGATTTATGTCATAGAGTGTTCTGCCTATGTTTTCCTCTAAGAGTTTGATAGTTTCTGGCCTTATATTTAGGTCTTTAATCCATTTTGAGCTTATTTTTGTGTATGGTGTTAGGGAGTGATCTAATCTCATACTTTTACATGTACCTGTCCAGTTTTCCCAGCACCACTTATTGAAGAGGCTGTCCTTTCTCCACTGTACATTACTGCCACCTTTATCAAAGATAAGCTGTCCATATGTGCATGGGTTTATCTCTGGGCTTTCTATCCTGTTCCATTGATCTATCTTTCTGTTTTTGTGCCAGTACCATACCGTCTTGATAACTGTAGCTTTGTAGTATAGTCTGAAGTCAGGGAGCCTGATTCCTCCAGTTCCTTCTTTCATTCTCAAGATTGCTTTGGCTATTCGGGGTCTTTTGTGTTTCCATAAAAATTGTGAAACTTTTTGTTCTAGTTCTGTGAAAAATGCCAGTGGTAGTTTGATAGGGATTGCATTGAATCTGTAGATTGCTTTGGGTAGTAGAGTCATTTTCACAATGTTGATTCTTCCAATCCAAGAACATGGTATATGTCTCCATCTATTTGTATCATCTTTAATTTCTTTCATCAGTGTCTTATAATTTTCTGCATACAGGTCTTTTGTCTCCTTAGGTAGGTTTATTCCTAGATATTTTATTCTTTTTGTTGCAATGGTAAATGGGAGTGTTTTCTTGATTTCACTTTCAGATTTTTCATCATTAGTATATAGGAATGCCAGAGATTTCTGTGCATTAATTTTGTATCCTGCCACTTTACCAAATTCATTGATTAGCTCTAGTAGTTTTCTGGTAGCATCTTTAGGATTCTCTATGTATAGGATCATGTCATCTGCAAACAGTGACAGCTTTACTTCTTCTTTTCCGATTTGGATTCCTTTTATTTCCTTTCCTTCTCTGATTGCTGTGGCTAAAACTTCCAAAACTATGTTGAATAAGAGTGGTGAGAGTGGGCAACCTTGTCTTATTCCTGATCTTAGTGGAAATGCTTTCAGTTTTTCACCATTGAGGATGATGTTTGCTATGGGCTTGTCATATATGGCCTTTATTATGTTGAGGAAAGTTCCCTCTATGCCTACTTTCTGCAGGGTTTTTATCATAAATGGGTGTTGAATTTTGTCAAAAGCTTTCTCTGCATCTATTGAGATGATCATATGGTTTTTCTCCTTTAATTTGTTAATATGGTTTATCACATTGATAGATTTGCGTATATTGAAGAATCCTTGCATTCCTGGAATAAACCCCACTTGATCATGGTGTATGATCCTTTTAATGTGCTGTTGGATTCTGTTTGCTAGTATTTTGTTGAGGATTTTTGCATCTATGTTCATCAGTGATATTGGCCTGTAGTTTTCTTTCTTTGTTACATCCTTGTCTGGTTTTGGTATCAAGGTGATGGTGGCCTCGTAGAAGGAGTTTGGGACTGTTCCTCCCTCTGCTATATTTTGGAAGAGTTTGAGAAGGATAGGTGTTAGCTCTTCTCTAAATGTTTGATAGAATTCGCCTGTGAAGCCATCTGGTCCTGGGCTTTTCTTTGTTGGAAGATTTTTAATCACCGTTTCAATTTCAGTGCTTGTGATTGGTCTCTTCATATTTTCTATTTCTTCCTGATTCAGTCTTGGCAGGTTGTGCATTTCTAGGAATTTGTCCATTTCTTCCAGATTGTCCATTTTATTGGCATAGAGTTGCTTGTAGTAATCTCTCATGATCTCTTTTATTTCTGCAGGGTCAGTTGTTACCTCTCCTTTTTCATTTCTAATTCTATTGATTTGAGTCTTCTCCCTTTTTTTCCTGATGAGTCTGGCTAGTGGTTTATCTATTTTGTTTATCTTCTCAAAGAACCAGCTTTTAGTTTTATTGATCTTTTCTAGTGTTTCCTTCATTTCTTTTTCATTTATTTCTGATCTGATTTTTATGATTTCTTTCCTTCTGCTAGCTTTGGGTTTTTTTTGTTCTTCTTTCTCTAATTGCTTGAGGTGCAAGGTTAGGTTGTTTATTCTAGATGTTTCCTACTTCTTAAGGTGGGCTTGTATTGCTATAAACTTCCCCCTTAGAACTGCTTTTGCTGCATCCCACAAGTTTGGGTCGTTGTGTCTCCATTGTCATTTGTTTCTAGGTATTTTTTGATTTTCTCTTTGATTTCTTCAGTGATCACTTCATTATTAAGTAGTGTATTGTTTAGCCTCTATGTGTTTGTATTTTTTACAGATCTTTTCCTGTAATTGATATCTAGTCTCATGGCGTTGTGGTCAGAAAAGATACTTGATACAATTTCAATTTTCTTAAATTTACCAAGGCTTGATTTGTGACCCAAGATATGATCTATCCTGGAGAATGTTCCATGAGCACTTGAGAAAAATGTGTATTCTGTTGTTTTTGGATGGAGTGTCCTATAAATATCAATTAAGTCCATCTTGTTTAATGTATCATTTAAAGCTTGTGTTTCCTTATTTATTTTCATTTTGGATGATCTGTCCATCGGTGAAAGTGGAGTGTTTAAGTCCCCTACTATGAATGTGTTACTGTCGATTTCCCCTTTTATGGCTGTTAGTATTTGCCTTATGTATTGAGGTGCTCTTATGTTGGGTGCATAAATATTTACAATTGTTATATCTTCTTCTTGGATCGATCCCTTGATCATTATGTAGTGTCCTTCTTTGTCTCTTTTAATAGTCCTTATTTTAAAGTCTATTTTGTCTGATATGAGAATTGCTACTCCAGCTTTCTTTTGGTTTCCATTTGCATGGAATATCTTTTTCCATCCCCTTACTTTCAGTCTGTATGTGTCTCTAGGTCTGAAGTGGGTCTCTTGTAGACAGCATATATAAGGGTCTTGTTTTTGTATCCATTCAGCTAATCTGTGTCTTTTGGTGGGAGCATTTAGTCCATTTACATTTAAGGTAATTATCAATATGTATGTTCCTATTCCCATTTTCTAAATTGTTTTGGGTTCGTTATTATAGGTCTTCTCCTTCTCTTGTGTTTCTTACCTAGAGAAGATCCTTTAGCATTTGTTGTAAAGCTGGTTTGGTGGTGCTGAACTCTCTCAGCTTTTGCTTGTCTGTAAAGGTTTTAACTTCTCCATCAAATCTGAATGAGATCCTTTCTGGGTAGAATAGTCTTGGCTGCAGGTTTTCCTCCTTCATCACTTTCAGTATGTCCTGCCACTCCCTTCTGGCTTGTAGGGTTTCTGCTGAGAGATCAGCTGTTAACCATATGGGGATTCCCTTATGTGTTATTTGTTGTTTTTCCCTTGCTGCTTTTAATATGCTTTCTTTGTATTTAATTTTTGACAGCTTGATTAATATGTGTCTTGGCATATTTCTCCTTGTATTTATCCTGTATGGGACTCTCTGTGCTTCCTGGACTTGATTAACTATTTCCTTTCCCATATTAGGGAAGGTTTCAACTATAATCTCTTCAAATATTTTCTCATTCCCTTTCTTTTTCTCTTCTTCTTTGGAACCCCTATAATTCGAATGTTGATGCGTTTAATGTTGTCCCAGAGGTCTCTGAGACTGTCCTCAGTTCTTTTCATTCTTTTTTCTTTATTCTGCTCTGCAGTAGTTATTTCCACTATTTTATCTTCCAGGTCACTTATCCGTTCTTCTGCCTCAGTTATTCTGCTATTGATCCCATCTAGAGTACTTTTATTTTCATTTATTGTGTTGTTCATCGTTGCTTGTTTCATCTTTAGTTCTTCTAGGTCCTTGTTAACTGATTCTTGCATTTTGTCCATTCTATCTCCAAGATTTCGGATCAACTTTACTATCATTATTCTGAATTCTTTTTCAGGTAGACTGCCTATTTTCTCTTCATTTGTTAGGTCTGGTGCATTTTTATCTTGCTCCTTTATCTGCTGTGTGTTTTTCTGTCTTCTCATTTTGCTTATCTTACTCTGTTTGGGGTCTCCTTTTTGCAGGCTGCGGGTTCGTAGTTCCTGCTGTTTTTGATGTCTGTCTCCAGTGGCTAAGGTTGGTTCAGTGGGTTGTGTAGGCTTCCTGGTGGAGGGGACTAGTGCCTGTGTTGTGGTGGATGAGGCTGGATCTTGTCTCTCTAGTAGGCAGGTTCACGTCTGGTGGTGTGTTTTGGGGTGTCTGTGGCCTTATTATGATTTTAGGCAGCCTCTCTGCTAATGGGTGGGGTTGTGTTCCTGTTTTGCTAGTTGTTTGGCATAGGTTTTCCAGCACTGTGGCTTGCTGGTCGTTGAGTGAAGCTGGGTGCTGGTGTTAAGATGGAGGTCTCTGGGAGATTTTCGCCGTTTGATATTATGTGGAGCTGGGAGGTCTCTTGTTGACCAGTGTCCTGAAGTTGGCTCTCCTACCTCAGAGGCAGAGCCCTGCCTCCTGGCTGGAGCACCAAGAGCTTTTCATCCACACGGCTCAGGATAAAAGGGAGAAAAAGTAGAGGGAATTAGTAGAAGTATGAGGAAAGAAAGAAGGAAAGGAGGGTAGGAAGGAAGGAAGGAAGAAAGAAGCAAAGAAGGAAAGAAGGCAAGAAGGAAAGAAAGGAGGGAGGAAGGGAGGGAGGAAGCAAGGAAGGAGGGAAAGAAGGAAAAAATACAGAAAGAAAGAAGATACAGTAAAAATAAAATAAAGTATAATAAAGTTATTGAATTTAAAAATTCTTATTTAGAAAAAAAAAAGGGGACGGATAGAACCTTAGGACAAATGTTGGAAGCAAAGCTATACAGACAAACTCTTACACAGAAGCATACACATACACCCTCACTAAAAGAGGTAAATGGGGAAAAATCATAAATCTTGCTCTCAGAGACCACCTCCTCAATTTGGGATGATTCGTTGTCTAAAGGAGGGAAGGAAGGAAGGAAAGAAAGAAAGAAAGAAAGAAAGAAAGAAAGAAAGAACGAAGGTAAAGTATAATAACATTATTAAAATTAAAATTGATTATTAAGAAAAAAAATTTTTAAAGAAAAACCATGGACGGATAGAACCCTAGGACAAATGGTGGAAGCAAGACTATACAGACAAGATCTCACACAGATGCATACACATATACATTCACAAAAAGAGGAAAAGGGAAAATAATCATAGATCTTGCTCCTAAAGTCCACTTCCTTAATTTGGGATGATTGGTTGTCTATTCAGGTATTCCACAGATGCAGGGTATATCAAGTTGATTGTGGAGCTTTAATCCGCTGCTTCTGAGGCTGCTGGGAGAGATTTCCCTTTCTCTTCTTTGTTCTCACAGCTCCCAGGGCTCAGCTTTGGATTTGGCCCTGCCACTGCGTGTAGGTCGCTGGAGGGCGTCTGTTGTTTGCTCAGACAGGATGGGATTAAAAGAGCCGCTGATTGGGGGCTCTGGCGCACTCAGGCCGGCGGGGAGGGAGGGGCACGGAATGCGGGGCGGGCCTGCGGCGGCAAAGGCCGGCGTGACTTTGCACCAGCCTGAGGCGTGCTGTGCGCTCTCCCGGGGAAGTTGTCCCTGGATCCCGGGAACCTGGCTGTGGCGGGCTGCACAGGCTCCGCGGAAGAGGGGTGTGGAGAGTGACCTGTGCTCGCACACAGGCCCCTCGTTGGCGGCAGCAGCAGCCTTATCGTCTCCCGCCCGTCTCTGGGGTCCGCGCTTTTAGCCGCTACTCGCGCCCGTCTCTGGGGTTCGCGCTTTTAGCCGCGGCTCGCGCCCGTCTCCGGAGTTCCCTCAAGCAGCGTTCTTAAACCCCTCTCCTCACGCACCAGGAAACAAAGAGGGAAGAAAAAGTCTCTTGCCTCTTCGGCAGGTGCAGACTTTTCCCCAGACTCCCTCCCGGCTAGCCGTGGTGCACTAACCCCTTCAGGCTATGTTCAAGCCGCCAACCCCAGTCCTCTCCCTGCGCTCCGTCCGAAACCGAAACCGAGCCTTAGAGCCTCAGTTCGCAGCCCCGCCCGCCGCGGCGGGTGAGCAGACAAGCCTCTCGGGCTGGTGAGTGCCGGTCGGCACCGATCCTCTGTGCGGGAATCTCCCCGCTTTGCCCTCCGCACCCGTTGCTGTGCATTCCTCCGCGGCTTCGAAGCTCCCCCCCTCCGCCCCCTGCAGTCTCCGCCCGCGAAGGGGCTTCCTAGTGTATGGAAACTTTTCCTCCTTCACAGCTCCCTCCCACTGGTGCAGGTGCCGTCCCTATTCTTTTTTCTTTGTTTTTTCTTTTTTTTTCTTTTGCCCTACCCAGGTACGTGGGGAGTTTCTTGCCTTTTGGGAGGTCTGAGGTCTTCTGCCAGCGTTCAGTAGGTGTTCTGTAGGAGTTGTTCCACGTGTAGATGTATTTCTGGTGTATCTGTGGGGAGGAAGGTGATCTCCGCGTCTTACTTTTCCGCCATCTTCAAGATCCCCCCATATCTTTATTTTAAAATGGGAACAGTTCTAATGTTATTGCTCTGTTTCTTAGTTGTTTTGTATTTTATAAAATTGAAGTTTATTAAGAGAAAAGAATGCCTGGGAAGACTATGTGCGTGTTTGTGTGCTTTTGTGTGTGTGTGTGTGTGTGTGTGTGTGTGTGTGTGTGCATGTCCATTTATATAAATATAATTAAATTGTTTATATATTTGGTAATTATTCATTATAAGCTACCAGTAAAACTTTGTTTCAAGATCTTCGTCTTTGAAGATGTGGCTCTGTATTCCTATCTGAGGCATTGCTCAAATAGTTTACCCCATAGCTTTTCACCATGTGTCTATTCAACTTCTCTACTATTATTAGGTCTCTCCAGTTATACATGTTCAAGGTTTAATTACAATACAGAATACTAAATAATTGAAAATAAATATTGGCTCATTTAATCAATCTAATCTTATGTTTTCTTATAGGAGGATGTCAAAAATGAATATTTGCAAAAGGAAAAAAAGAGGGAATGGAAAATTTTCAAGGTATAATACCATATATTACAACGAATATATAGGATAACTAATCATTCTTTAAACTGTGTTAAATTAGTGAAAACGTTTTCAGAGTATGGCTATTAAGGAAAATGAAATTTCATTACAATAACTGGATGTTAAAATATTTCTATTAAAATATTAATTGTTTAGTTCATTATAGATTAATACTGTCTTGTAACAAACATGTAAAATAAATTTGTAGTAACTCTATTTTTTTCTCAGAGGGAAGGTTATGCATTAAGTACCTACTGTGTGCTAAGCAGTTTATGTATGCTGTACCATTTAACCCCAATAACTACAATGATTGCTTTTCTTATTTTATGGAAAAAGAAACCAAGGACTGGAGATTAAGGAACTTGTTCAAGTAACAGAGATAGTTAGTATAACTTCCAGTAATGCAGCTTGGGTTTGCCCAATTCAAGATGCAATGAGTTCCTTTTAATTTTATGTCTCATTCTATGGAGCTATAGAATGCAACTGGCAAGTGGGGATAAAACTATATTTTGTAATATATATGTCAAAGGAGAAGTTATTGACTACAGTAATTTTCATGTTGCTATGTGATTAACCCAAACTTTTGGCACTTTGAAAAACTGACTGCCAGAATCATCACTATTACTACCATCATCATTATCACTATCTCCACCATCACTTACACATACCATCTGCAAGATACACAGAGTGGGTGGAACAACTTTAAATATTGCATTTGTGTGTATCTTTAAATGTGTTTAGAAATGAAAATGGGATAACTCTGAAGATTGTGTCGCAGCTGAGACAATCTCTGATACGTGTGAAAAAATTAAAAGGAACACAACATAAAGTTCTAAGACAATGTACCACCTTTTTAAAGTATCAAACTCGCTTTATTTTTCTGGCTAACACAGTAGATTATTGTGGTATGAGATACCACTTCATTAATATAAAGTAAAATTGACAGAGATTTTAACTAGGACATTTTATTTAAAAAAAAATATACCAATGGGACAGCAGGGAAGATGGCAGAAGAGTAAGACATGGAGATCACCTTCCTCCCCACAGATACATCAGAAATACATCTACACGTGGAACAACTCCTACAGAACACCTACTGAATGCTGGCAGAAGATCTCAGACCTCCCAAAGGGCAAGAAACTACCCACGTACCTGGGTAGGGCAAAAGAAAAAAGACTAAACAGAGACAAAAGAATAGGGACCGGACCTGTAACAGTGAGAGGGAGACGTGAAGGAGGAAAGGTTTCCACACACTAGGAAGTCCCTGCACGGGCGGAGACTGCGGGTGTCGGAGGGGAGAAGCTTCAGAGCCGCGGAGGAGAGCATAGCAACAGGGGTGTGGAGGGCAAAGCGGTGAGATTCCCGCACAGAGGATCAGTTGCCGACCTGCACTCACTAACCCAAGAGGCTTGTCTGTCACCCGCCTGGGAGGGCGGGGCTGGGAGCTGAGGCTCAGGCTTCGGTTGGAGCGCAGGGAGAGGACTGGCCCCGTGAACATAGCCTGAAGGGGTTAGTGCACCACGGCTAGCCGGGAGGGAGTCCAGGAAAAAGTCTGGACCTGCCAAAGAGGCAAGAGACTTTTTCTTCCCTCTTTGTTTCCTGGTGCGCGAGGAGAGGGGATAAGAGCGCTGCTTAAAGGAGCTCCAGAGACGGGTGTGAGCCGCGGCTAACAGCACGAACCCCAGAGACGGGCACGAGACACTAAAGCTGCTGCTGCCACGGCCAAGAAGCCTGTGAGTGAGCACAGGTCACTATCCACACCTCCCTTCCGGGGATCCTGTGCAGCCCGCCACTTCCAGGGTCCCGGGATCCAGGGACAACTTCCCTGGGAGAACGCACCGCGTGCCTCAGGCTGGTGCAAAGTCATGCCAGCCTCTGCCGCCGCAGGCTCGACCTGCACTCCGTACCCGTCCCTCCCCCTGGCTTGAGTGAGCCAGAGCCCCAGAATCAGCGACTCCTTTAACCCGGTCCTGTCTGAGCGAAGAACAGACACCCTCCAGCGACTGACACTCAGAGGCGGGGCCAAATCCAAAGCTGACCCCTGGAGCTATGCAAACAAAGAGGAGAAAGGGAAATCTCTCCCAGCAGCCTCAGGAGCAGCAGATTAAATCTCCACAATCAACTGGATGTGCCCTGCATCTGTGGAATACCTGAACGGACAATGAATCATCCCAAATTGAGGAGGTGGACTTTGAGAGCAAGGTTTATTATTTTTTCCCCTATTCTTATTTTTGTGAGTCTGTATGTGTATGCTTCTGTGTGAGATTTTGTCTGTATAACTTTGCTTGCACATTTGTCCTAGGGTTCTATCGGTACTTTTTTTTTTTTTTTAACTTTTTTAAAAAAATTTTTTCGTATTATTTTTTATTTTAATAACTTTATTTTATCTTATTTTCTTTTCTTTTATCCTTTTGTTTCTTTCCTTTTCTTTCTTTCTTTCCTTCTTTCTCTTTCTTTCTTTCTTTCTTTCTTTCTTTCTTTCTTTCTTTCTTTCTTTCTTTCTTTCTTTCTTTCTTCCTTTCTACTTTTTCTCCCTTTTATTCTGAGCCGTGTGGATGAAAGTCTCTTGGTGCTGCAGCCAGGAATCAGTGTTGTGCCTCTGAGGTGGGAGACCCAACTTCAGCATGCTGGTCCACAAGAAACCTCCAAGCTCCACGTAATATCAAATGGCAAAAATCTCCGAGGGATCTCCATCTCAACACCAACACCCAGCTTCACTCAATGACAAGCAAGCTACAGTGCTGGACACCCTATGCCAAACAACTAGAAAGACACGAACACAACTGCACCCATTAGCAGAGAGGCTGACTAAAATCATAATAAGTCCACAGACACCCCACCACCAGACGTGGACCTGCCCACCAGAAAGACAAGATCCAGCCTCATCCACCAGAACATAGGCACTAGTCCCCTCCACCAGGAAGCCTACACAGGCCACTGAACCAACCTTAGCCACTGGGGACAGACACCAAAAACAACGGGAACTACAAAACTACAGCCTGCAAAAAGGAGACCCCAAACACAGTAAGAAAAGCAAAATGAGAAGACAGAAAAACACACAGCAGATGAAGTAGCAAGTTAAAAACCCACCAGACTTAACAAATGAAGAGGAAATAGGCAGTCTACCTGAAAAAAGAATTCAGAATAATGACAGTAAAGATGATCCAAAATCTTGGAAATAGAATAGACAAAATGCAAGAAACATTTAACAAGGACCTAGAAGAACTAAAAATGAAACAAGCAATGATGAACAACACAATAAATGAAATTAAAAATACCCTAGAAGGGAGCAATAGCAGAATAACTGAGGCAGAAGAAGGGATAACTGACCTGGAAGATAAAATAGTGGAAATAAATATGGCAGAGCAGAATAAAGAAAAAATAATGAAAAAAAAAAAACTGAGGAGAGTCTCAGAGACATCTGGGACAACATTAAGTGCACCAAAATTCGAATCAAAGGGGTTCCAGAAAAAGAAGAGAAAAAGAAAGGGACTGAGAAAATATTTGAAGAGATTATAGTTGAAAACTTCCTTAATATGGGAAAGGAAATAGTTAATCAAGTCCAGGAAGCACAGAGAGTCCCATACAGGGTAAATCCAAGGAGAAACATGCCAAGACATATATTAATCAAAGTGTCAAAAATTAAACACCAAAAAAACATATTAAAAGCAGCAAGGGAAAAAAACAACAAATAACACACAAAGGAATCCCCATAAGGTTAACAGCTGATCTTTCAGCAGTAACTCTGCAAGCCAGAAGGGACTGGCAGGACATATTTAAAGTGATGAAGGAGAAAAACCTACACCCAAGATTACTCTAACCAGCAAGGATCTCATTCAGATTTGATGGAGAAATTAAAACCTTTACAGACAAGCAAAAGGTGAGAGAGTTCAGCACCATCAAACCAGCTTTACACAAGAAACACAAGAGAAGGAAAAGACTTACAATAACAAACACAAAACAATTAAGAAAATGGGAATAGGAAGATACATATCAATAATTAACTTAAACGTAAATGGATTAAATTCTCCCACCAAAAGACACAGACTGGCTGAATGGATACAAAAACAAGACCTATATATATGCTGTCTACAAGAGACCCACTTCAGACCTACAGACACATACAGACTGAAAGTGAGGGGATGTAAAAAGATATTCCATGCAAATGGAAACCAAAAGAAAGCTGGAGTAGCAATTCTCATATCAGACAAAATAGACTTTAAAGACTATAGAAGAGGCAAAGAAGGACACTACATAATGATCAAGGGAGTGATCCAAGAAGAAGATATAACAATTGTAAATATTTATGCACCCAACATAGGAGCACCTCAATACATAAGGCAAATACTAACAGCCATAAAAGGGGAAATTGACAGTAACACAGTAATAGTAGGGGACTTTAACACCCCACTTTCACCAATGGACAGATCATCCAAAATGAAAATAAATAAGGAAACACTAGCTTTAAATGATACATTAAACAAAATGGACTTAACTGATATTTATAGGACATTCCATCCAAAAACAACAGAATACACATTTTTCTCAAGTGCTCATGGAACATTCTCCAAGATAGATCATACCTTGGGTCACAAATCAAGCCTTGGTAAATTTAAGAAAATTGAAATTGTATCAAGTATCTTTTCTGACCACAATGCTATGAGACTAGGTATCAATTACAAGAAAAGATCTGTAAAAAATACAAAAACATGGAGGCTAAACAATACATTACTTAATATTGAAGTGATCGCTGAAGAAATCAAAGAGGAAATCAAAAAATGCCTAGAAACAAATGACAATGGAGACAGGACAGCCCAAAACATATGAGATGCAGCAAAAGCAGTTCTAAGAAGGAACTTTATAGCAATACAATCCTACCTTAAGAAACAGGAAACATCTCGAATAAGCAACCTAACCTTGCACCTAAAGTAATTAGAGAAATAAGAACAAAAAAACCCCAAAGTTAGCACAAGGAAAGAAATCATAAAGATCAGATCAGAAATAAATGAAAAAGAAATGAAGGAAACAATAGCAAAGATCAATAAAACTAAAAGCTGGTTCTTTGAGAAGATAAACAAAATTGATAAACCATTAGCCAGACTCATCAAGAAAAGAAGGGAGAAGACTCAAATCAATAGAATTAGAAATGAAAAAGGAGAAGTAACAACTGACACTACAGAAACACCAAAGATCATGAGAGATAACTACAAGCAACTCTATGCCAGTAAAATGGACAACCTGGAAGAAATGGACAAATTCTTAGAAATGCACAACCTGCCAAGACTGAATCAGAAAGAAATAGAAAATATGAACAGACCAATCACAAGCACTGAAATTGAAACTGTGATTAAAAATCTTCCAACAAACAAAAGCCCAGGACCAGATGGCTTCACAGGAGAATTCTATCAAACATTTAGAGAAGAGCTAATACCTGTCCTTCTCAAACTCTTCCCAAATATAGCAGAGGGAGGAACACTCCCAAACTCATTCTACGAGGCCACCATCACCTTGATACCAAAACCAGACAAGGATGTAACAAAGAAAGAAAACTACAGGCCAATATCACTGATGAACATAGATGCAAAAATCCTCAACAAAATACTAGCAAACAGAATCCAAAAGCACATTAAGAGGATCATACACCATGATCAGGTGGGGTTTATTCCAGTATTGCAAGGATTCTTCAATATATGCAAATCAATCAATGTGATACACCATATTAACAAATTGAAGGAGAAAAAACATATGGTCATCTCAATAGATGCAGAGAAAACTTTTGACAAAATTCAACACCAATTTATGATAAAAACCCTCCAGAAGGTAGCCATAGAGGGAACTTTCCTCAACATAATAAAGGCTATATATGACAAACCCACAGCCAACATCATCCTCAGTGGTGAAAAACTGAAATCATTTCCACTATGATCAGGAACAAGACAAGGTTGCCCACTCTCACCACTCTTATTCAACATAGTTTTGGAAGTTTTAGCCACAGCAATCAGAGAAGGAAAGGAAATAAAAGGAATCCAATTGGAAAAGTAGAAGTTAAGCTGTCACTGTTTTCAGAAGACATGATTCTATACATAGAGAATCCTAAAGATGCTACCAGAAAACTACTAGAGCTAATCAATGAATTTGGTAAAGTAGCAGGATACAAAATTAATGCACAGAAATGTCTGGCATTCCTATACACTAATGATGAAAACTCTGAAAGTGAAATGTAGAAAACATTCCCATTTACCATTGCAACAAGATGAATAAAATATCTAGGAATAAACCTACCTAAGGAGACAAAAGACCTGTGTGCAGAAAGTTATAAGACACTGATGAAAGAAATTAAAAATGATACAAAGGGTTGGAGAGATATACCATGTTCTTGGATTGGAAGAATAAATATTGTGAAAATGAATCTACTACCCAAAGCAATCTACAGATTCAATGTAATCCCTATCAAACTACCACTGCCATTTTTCACTGAAGTAGAACAAAAAATTTTGCAATTTGTATGGAAACACAAAAGACCCCGAATAGCCAAAGCAATCTTGAGAAAGAAAAACGGAGCTGGAGGAATCAGGCTCCCTGACTTTAGACTATACTACAAAGCTACAGTAATCAAGACAGTATGGTACTGGCACAAAAACAGAAAGATAGATCAATGGAACAGGATAGAAAGTACAGAGATAAACCCATGAACATATGGTCACCTTATCTTTGATAAAGGAGGCAGGAATGTACAGTGGAAAAAGGACAGCCTCTTCAATAAGTGGTTCTGGGAAAACTGGACAGGTACATGTCAAAGTGTGAGATTAGATCACTCCCTAACACCATACACAAAAATAGGCTCAAAATGTAGTAAAGACCTAAATGTAAGGTCAGAAAGTATCAAACTCTTAGAGGAAAACATAGGCATAACACTCTATGACATAAATCACAGCAATATACTTTTTGATCCACCTCCTAGAGAAATTGAAACAAAAACAAAAATAAATGGGACCTAATGAAACTTAAAAGCTTTTGCACACCAAAGGAAACCATTAACAAGATGAAATGACAACCCTCAGAATGGGTGAAAATATTTGCAAATGAAGCAACTGGCAATGGATTAATCTCCAAAATTTATAAGCAGCTCCTGCAGCTCAATACCAAAAAATAAACAACCCAATCTAAAAATGGGCAGGAGACCTAAATAGACATTTCTCCAAAGAAGATATACAGAGTGCCAACAAACACATGAAAGAATGCTCAACATCATTAATCATTAGAGAAATGCAAATCAAAACTACAATGAGATATCATCTCACACCAGTCAGAATGGCCATCATCAAAAACTCTAGAAACAATAAATGCTGGAGAGGGTGTGGAGAAAAGGGAACACTCTTGCACTGTTGGTGGGAATGTGAATTGGTACAGCCACTGTGGAAAACAGTATCAAGGTTCCTTAAAAAACTAAAAATAGAACTACCATAGGACCCAGCAATCCCACTACTGGGCATATACCCTGAGAAAACCATAATTCAAAAAGTGTCATGTACCAAAATGTTCATTGCATCTCTATTTACAATAGCCAGGAGATGGACACAACCTACGTGTCCATCGACCGATGAATGGATAAAGAAGATGTGGCACATATATACGAGGGAATACTACTCAACCATAAAAAGAAATGAAATTGAGTTATTTGTAGTGAGGTGGATGGGCCTAGAGTCTGTCATACAGAGTGAAGTAAGTCAATAAGAGAAAGGCAAATACCATATGCTAACACATATATATGGAATCTAAGAAAAAAAAAAATGTCACGAAGAACCTAGGGTTAAGACAGGAATAAAGACAGGGACCTACTAGAGAATGGAATTGAGGATATGGGGAGGGGGAAGGGTAAGCTGTGACAAAGTGAGATAGTGACATGAACATATATACACTACCAAACGTAAAATAGATAGCTAGTGGGAAGCAGCCGCATAGCACAGGGAGATCAACTCGGTGCTTTGTGACCACCTAGAGGGGTGGGATAAGGATGGTGAGAGGGAGGGAGACGCACAAGGGAAGAGATATGGGGACATATGTATATGTATAACTGATTCAGTTTGTTATAAAGCAGAAACTAACACACCATTGTAAAGCAATTATACTGCAATAAAGATGTTAAAAAAAAAAAAAAAAGAACGTTCCATTGGGCTCCTCAAGTAAATAGAAGAAAGGGTAAAGTATTTTCAACAGCTCAATACACCATAGGTAAGTGCTGCACAACTACTGTATGACTTTAAGCCCAGCATATATTTCTCCTTTGTGTTGTAGTTTTGTGGGGTAGGGTGGGGACACTTACCATTTAGAACGGATGAGTATGTCAGAAATCCTTTCCAAATATTTATTTCTGTTAAGATAAGAACAGTGAAATAAAGAGTGGAATGAATTCCCACATCAAAACACTACCTTCCATAACCGGGTGCAATGATGCAGTCTTTGGCAGAGTGACAGTTTGCTCTTGCCATGATAAATTTCTATTTTTGTGTTCCAGATAAGGTAGTTCTTATAAGTTTGTTCATATTCTTGTCAATGAGATTTGATTTTGCTCCCATCAGGAATTTGTATTGCTCCAAATATTATAATTTACTAAAAAAATAAGGTTAAGTCTATTGTTGAAATATATAGTATTTTTTTCTTTTAAATTCTAGTTCTTTCTAAAATAAAATTTGATCAATTCTGTATTCATGCACAAAATAAAAATAAATAAGTAAAACTATTTTAATACCTTCCAATTTTCCTTAAATAAATCTAGATCTGTTTTTAAAAATTTGCATGTGATTTTATAAGAATTTTGTTCCTACAAAAACCTCCTGCCTACTGAACTTTCAGTTCTCTAAAAGGCCATTTTCTCTCATCTGAAACACCTTTACCTGAACTGATTTGTAACTGCTTATTGTCAGTTTCACTACTACACTGTAATTTCAATAAGGGAGAGAAATTGACAGGCACACTGCCTGTCACATAATGGGAACTCAATAATTATGAAAAATGAATGAATGAGTGAATGAATGAATGGTATACCTACTATCAGTAGAAGCTTTTGCTGATGAAATGGTCCAGAATAAAGGTGCCATAACTTTGTTGAGGTCACCCCAAACCTATGATGAGGAAATCCTTGGAAAATCTGGGAATTCAAGGCCCTTCATTCAAGCTCTTTTTTCTTTAATGATATCCTTCTGTAAAAACACTGCTATTGTGAAACCACACTCCTTCTCAGATGAGACTTAACTCAGATTTGGACTTGAACCCAGAATCCCTGGCTTAGGAGGGAACTCAAACCCACTGTGTTCTAATTAAAACTGCTCACCTGGCGTCAGGACTTACTAAAGCCCAGGTCTTTTTTCTCTTCACAGAAAGAATTCAGGATGAGGCAAAGGCATAGGCAGACAGTGCATTTATTACCATAGTATGCTTGTGAGAGATACAAGTGGGCCGGCAACAGAACACAGCCCAGAGAACAAAGAGGGCGGCATTTGTATGATCAAAGAAAAAGTGGGGAGGGGAAAAGACCACCTTCTTCCACATTCTTGGTTAGACATAAAGGCTTACATCATTAGTTTCTCCTTTGACCCTATATGGTCTAACCAGGACTGTGCTGACACTATTTAAATCATATGTATATTAGCAAAACGGTGGTAACATACTAAAATACTGTAATTCATCTCAAGTTTCAGTATAATGTCCCCTATCACCTAGTTTCTTTCCCCTTTCACTTATATTCCTGTCTTGGCTACATGCAGAAATGTTACTCGTCAAGAACCATTAACTCCCTTACTTCATGTAACAAGATTCAGACCCCATAACTATTGTCTTGTGTTTTAACTATCAGGATTTTTGGCTTGAGTATGGCTGCCGCTTGAATGTGCCTGGGCTTCCTTCAAGGTAGAGTAGATTGTTGCTAGGTTACTGGATTCTTTCCTTGATTGGTCATTAGCTTACCACAATCTCCCAAACTCTGTTAAAATTCCCTTTCTGTCTTTAATCCCCTAGTGGGATTTCTAAACTAACTATAATATTTAATTATTCTGCTCAGTTCCTATCAATTGCATATTTAGAAAATGATTCATGGAACTTCTAGCTGGATATGTAAGACTATCAGATTTAAATTATTGTGTAAACAGTTTATGAAGAGCAATTCACAGAGTTGTCCCTGAAGTTGTTACTCAACAACTTGTTCTAGAACAGAAGATTTCTGTTCTAGAGCCAAGGAGTTGCTATGGCTCAACCTTGATTTCTTTCCTATATTGGAACATCTAGGCATTTAAAAAAAAACAAAAAACATCCTGTGAGACTGGGCACATCAGGTTTCATAGTTTGTAGACCTAATACGTACACTAACAAGAAGAGATTGTGAATTTTCATATTCATGCTTTCTAGCCTAGTAGCCTTAAGCAGTATATGTACTCTATAGACATTCTTCTGGTTGAGTCATAAAAACTGGAGCTAAAAACCAATCGGAAGGTGTATGGAAAAATGAATATTTGTACACAATGGTGTGTTAATCAATGTTTAGCAAACTACTCCCCACCAAAAAGAAAAAACAAAGCAAAACAAAGAAACAAAATCCCTTGATTTGTAGCATTCGCAAATTTTCATGGTATAATATTCTCATCTTAGCCAATTTCAAGCTCCTAACGTGATGTCATTGTTCATGCAGTTTGGAAGAGGTGCACACATTGGCACACATTTGGCTCTCATGGGACATGAACTGGCCCCAGCACACAAGTAGTTCCTGATGTCTGTGAGATTAGGTGTTTACACAAATCTGACTTAACCACTAGTTCCAGGAAAGTGGCTTTAATTTAAGAACTTCCAGAGAATAAAGAAAGTGATGATGAGATAGGGAGCCATTCCACCAGGATTGGCTGAGCCACTCCCCACACGTCCTGAGAGGTGAGGTAGCCACTTAGCACTATTATGGAAGATCAAGTAAAAAGTAGAAATTTGGGGGATACTTATGGTCTGTAATTTACAGTTATGTACTTGCTTATATACTGAAATATTATTTTATAAATGTTTTATATATGTGTCTCCCTCTCTTTTATTTTAAGGTACTTACAAATAGAGACCATACAAAACAGAATAGCATTGAAACAGGAAAATAATAAATACTTAACGCTAACTTGAATATAGAACTGGAAAAAGAATAATTTGATAAATTACTTTCTAATGCCTTTATCAGATTTCAATTTCATATTTAAAATATTTGAATCCTTTAGTAGTTTGAAATAAAAAAATGATAATAATGATTACAATTTATATACTTCACTCAAATTTATTCTCAGGATAGGGATTTTGTTTTTTTTTTTGGTTTTGGTTTTGGTTTATCAAATGGGTAATTTTTAAAATTATTTCATTCTACTTGAAATAAAATAATGAAATAATTATGAATTGAAGTAGAATTGTGAGTCAGAGTAGAAATCCCTTCTAACATAAAAATATCTAAAGCAAATAAAAACACTACAAAAATTAGAATAAAATTGCATTTCAAAATATCTGAAGTAGTGACTCATTAATTTTTAAACTGTATTTAAATTTTTTAATGTAAATATTCAATAGGTTGCAGAAATAGTAGTCTAAATCATGGACTGTGGTCCACAGCTGTAATTTACATGAGTTAAATGGTTTTATAAATTTTGGAAAAGGGGTCCAGTGGACAGGAATTGGTAGTCTCATTTTCAGTGGACATATTAAATGATCAATGATATTTGCTACAGTTGTTTAGGTTTGTTTAAAACAGTATACTTAATAAGTATCTCCGATTAATCAAAGAATATTAATTGCTTATTACTTTCAAGAAGAGGCACATGTACATAAGTTATTTTATAACTCCAAGTTGTACCCAAAAAGCACAACTCAAAAAACAAGAAATTACTCCACAAAAATACAAAAAAAAAAAAAAAAAAAAAAATTCTCACTCAGTTATAGCTAATGTAAGTTATTTCTTGCCCATAAGTCCAGAGCCAAAAACATATAATTCTATGGGGAAAATATTTCAAGTAAACATAAGTGTCCAAATGCCCTACTTGCATATGTATTGGTGATTATTGACACATATTTAAGTCAGTATTTGCACTAGTTCTTTGACTCCTCATATCATTCCTCTACTATATCCCTTCAAGCAAAATTAAATATCATCTTACTCTTCTCTAGGCTATATTTCATTAGTTCCTCCAGTTCCCCTCATAAATGCTATATTTCTTTTTTGTTTTTAATTATTGTGTTGCTCTCTTCGGGACCCTCAATGATTAATATGAGATTACTAAATTAAAGTTCACTTGTTATGCCTAAGTCTTTATGTACCAAGTAATCATACTAATTGACCTGGTGCCTCAGGCTAGTCTTCATGACTGAAATGGAATACCTTTATTGAGAAGTGAAAATCTTTTTCTTTTCCCATTATACCAAGGTTTATCTTTTTACCATAAAATTAATATTTTTTTACTCTTCCTATAGGGATTATTATTAAAAGAAATATTAATCAATCACATGTCTAAAGTTTTTAGATGGAGAATTGAAGCTTTTTTTTTTATTACACATCTTTCTCATCTCTTTTTGAGAACATTATCTTATTATTTGACATTGTCCTTCTGTTTGTTTCCTGCTGTAGATTTCAGGTTCTTTGAAGGTAAGATCTCTTGTTTACAGACATTTGTCCATAACTAAGCATGGGAATGGTATATAGAGAGGCCTTCAGTAAGCATTAGCTAAAGGTTGAAAATGGATGAATATCAAAAAAAATGACTATCTTCTGAAATATAAAAAATGAAAACCATTCTTATAATTTGCTAGTATTTATTGAGCACTGATCTGTGTCAGGCAAAGTAATCAGGAGTAAACATAGTCATTCCTTTTATGGATCTTCTGGATCTCTTTGATGGGAGATACAAAAATTATAGAAACAAGGACATGAATAAGTATATGCATAATACTGTGAGAAGTTCTCTAAAGGATGCTGTAAAGGAAAAGAAATAATCATATGAGATAGAATAAGACGTTCATTTAACAGTTTTTCCTTTGACTTATTGGAATTTGCTTTATTATCTTATTTAAGACTAAACCTAAAACCTTAGTTATATTAAACTAATTTGTTATTTTTGATGCAGTTCTCTTTAGCACTTTTTATAATTAATATTTTAATTTTTTATTGAAATGAAAATCACATAACATAAAATTAACTATTTTAACGAGAGCAATTCAGTGGAGTTTAGTACATTCATAATATTATGCAACACAAATTTCATCCAGTTCTAAATTATTTTCAACACCCCTAAAGGAAACCTCATATTTACCAAATAGTCATACCCCATTCTCCCCTTCCTCCTATCCTCTAGCAATCACTAATTTGTTTTCTGTTTCTGTGAATTAACTTATTATTTTCTATATGTGGAACCATACAATATGTTACTTTTTGTATCTGGCTTCTTTCACTCAGCATAGTGTTTTCAAGGTTCATCCAAGTTGTAGCATGTACTCCATTCATTTTTATGGCTGAATCCCGTGCATGTGTATATAGCAACATGTTTGTCCATTCATCTATTATTTTCTTCTGGTTTTATTGAGATATAACTGACATAAACCACTGTATAAATTTAAGGTGTACAGCATAATGATTTGACTTACATACATCATGAAATGATTACAATACATTTAGTGAATATCATCTCATTATAGATGGGTAATATGGTGTAAGATTAGATTATTTTTTGAGACTTTTCTTGTTTTCTGAGGCAGGCCTTTATCACTCTAAACTTCCCTCTTGAACAGCTTTTGTTGCATCCTAAAGATTTTGGTACATTGTGTTTCCATTTTCACTTATCTACAAGTTTTTTTTTTTTTTAATATCCTCTTTGATTTCTTCAATGTCTCATTGCTTGTTTAGTATCATGTTGTTTACCCTCCATGTGCTTGTGTTTTTTTTGTAGTTGTTTCCTTGTAGTTGATTTCTAGTTTCATAGCACTGTGGTTGGATACGATGCTTGATATGATTTCAATTTTCTTAAATTTACTGAGACTTTTTTGTGGCCGAGCATGTGATCATATGTGTATATGAGCTATGCTCTCCAGAATGTGAACCTGGAGAATGTTCTATGTGCACTTGAAAAGAATGTGTATTCTGCTGCTTTTGGATGGAATGTTCCATATATATATATATATGTAAAGTCCATCTGTCTAATGTGTCATTTAAGGCCCAATATTTCCTTACTGACTTTTCTGTCTTGATGATACGTTTATTAATGTAAATGGCATGTTAAAATTACCTACTATTATTGTGCTACTGTCAATTTAAGTCTCTTAATATTTGCTTTATGGACTTAAAAGTTCTATGTTGGGTGCATGTATGTTTACAAGTATTATACCTTCTTGTTGGATCAACCCTTTGATCATTATGTAATGTCCTTTGTTTCTTATTACAGTCTTTGTTTTAAAAACTATTTTGTCTAAGTATTGCTGCTCCACTTTCTCTTTTGTTTCCATTTGCATGGAACACATTTTTTCCATTCTCTCACTTTTAGTGTATGTGTGTCTTTAGATCTGAAATGGTTCTTTTGTGGGCAGCATATATATGGGTCTTCTTTTTTTATCCATGTAGCCACTCTATCTTTTGATTGAATCATTTAGTCCCTTTACATTTAAAGTAATTATTGATAAGTATATAGTTATTGATATTTTATTAATTGTTTGGGGATTGTTTATGTAGTTCTTTTTTTCCCCTTTATTCCTCTTTTGTTCTCTTCCCTTGTGATTTGATGATTTTTATTAGAATTATCTTAGCATTCCTTTCTCTTTTTTTGTGTGTGTGTATCTATTACTGGTTTTTGGTTACCATGAGATTATTTTATAATGACCTATGTGTATAGCAGTATATTTTAATTTGATGGCTGCTTATGTTTGAATCCATTTTAAAAGCACTAGATTTTTACTTTCCCCTCACCACTTTTATGTTTTCAATGTCATTTTTTACATGTTTACATTGTGTATTCCTTAGCTAATTAATGTAGATACATAAGATTTTACTAGTTTTGTCTTTTAACCTTCATACCAGCTATATAGATGGTTGATCCACTACGTTTGCTATATTTTGCCTTTGCCGGTGAGATTTTTCTTTCACAATTTTTATATTTCTAGTTATGTATTTTCTGTTTAAATAAATTCTTCAACCATTTCTTGTGAAATCTCTTTAGTGGTGGTGAACATCTTCAGCTTTTGCTTATTGGAGAAACTTTTTATCTCTCCTTCAGTTCTAAATGACGATCTTACTGAATAGAATACTCCTGATTGTAACTTTTTTCTTTCAGTACTTTGACTATGTTGTACCACTCATTTCTGGCCTAGAAAATTTCTGTTGAAAAGTCAGCTGATAGTCTTATGGGTGCTCCCCTAAATGTAACTACAGGCATACCTCAGAGATATTGAGATTTCAGTTCCAGACCACCACAATCAATAGAATATCACAATAAAGTGTCACATAATTTTTTTTGATTTTCCAATGCATATAAAAGTTATGTTTATACTATACTGTAGTCTAAATATGCAATAGCATTATGTCTAAAAAACAATGTACATACTTTAATTAAAAATAATTTACTGCTAAAAATTGCTAACCATCATCTGAGCCTTCAGTGAGTCTTAGTAGTATCATCAAATTTCACGGATCACAGATCACCATAAAAAATATTGTAGTGAAACAGTTTGAAATATTGTGAGAATTATCAAATTGTGACACAGAAACATAAAGTAAGCAAATGCAGTTGGAAAAACAGTGATGCTAGACTTATTTAATGTAGGGTTGCCAGAAAATTTCAATTGGTAAAAAAATCAGTATCTATAATGCATAAAAAAGTGAAGCACAATAAAATGATATATTCCTTTAGTTTTTCGTATTTTACTGCTTTTAAGATTATCTCTATAACTTTTGACATTTTATTTATTTATTTTTAACTTTTTGTTTTATACTGGGGTATAGTCCATTAACAATTTTGTGGTAGTTTCAGGTGCACAGCAAAGCGACTCAGCAATACATATATATGTATCCATTCTCCCCCAAACTCCCCTCCCATCCAGGCTGTCACATAAAACTGAGCAGAGTTCCCTGTGCTATACATTAGGTCCTTGTTTGTTATCCATCTTAAATATAGCAGTGTGTACTGTGGTACATATATACAATGGAATATTACTCAGCCATTAAAAAGAATGAAATAATGACATTTGCAGCAACATGGCTGGACCTAGAGATTGTCATACTGAGTGAAGTAAGTCAGACAGAGAGACATATCGTATGATATCCCTTATATGAGGAATCTAAAAAGAAATGATACAAATGAACTCATTTACAAAACAGAAAGAGACTCATAGACTTAGAGAATGAACTTATGGTTACCAAGGGGGAAGGGTTGGGGGAAGATATAGTAAGGGAGTTTGGGATTGACATAACTTTTGACATTTTAATTATGTTTCTTTGGCCTTTGGATCTCTTTGGGTTCAACTTGTTTGGGACTGTATGCTTCCTGGACTTGGATGTCTGTTTGCTTCACCAGGTTAGGAATATTTTCAGACATTATTTCTTCAAACAGGTTTTCTCTCTCTTTCTTATCCTTCTGGAATTCCTATAATGTTAATGTTAGTTCACTAGGTACTGTCACAAAGGTCTCTTAAACTATCCCCTCATTTTCTTGGTTTCTTTTTCTTTTCCTTTTTTTGTTTGTTTTTGTTTGTTTGTTTTGCTATTCTCATTGAATGATTTCCACTAGCCTGTCTTCCAGATTGCTAATCCTTTCTTCTGTATAATATAATCTGCCACTCATTTCATCTAGCGCATTTTTCATTTCCATTGTTGTATTCTCAGCTCTGATTATATTTTCTATCTCTTTGTTGACATTCTTATTGTGTTCCTCCATTCTTCTACTGAGTTCAGTGAGTATCTTTATGACCATTACTTTGAGCTCTTTATCTGAAAGTTTGTTTATCTATGTTTCATTTAATTCTTTTTCTGAGGTTTTGTCACGTTCTTTTCTTTGGAACTTATTCCTTTGTCTCCTTATTTTGCCTAACTCTCTGTGTTTTCTTCTATGCATTAAGTACATTAGCTATGTCTCCTGGTCTTGAAAGAGTGACCTAGTTTAGAAGGTGTCATTCGAGCCCAGTAGTGTGGTTCACCCTGGTCACCAGAGCCAGGTGCTCCAGGAGTAGCTCCTGTGTGTACTGCTTGTGTTCTACTGTTTTGGCTGGGCCATGCTTATGCAGGAACACTGGTGTGTATGGCTATCCTCTGATGCAGCTGACTGTAAGGCCTGGTCAAAATTCTTATGAGTGCTTTTGTGTGTGGTGCTGGCCTACATGGTGTAAGCTGCTTTGAGGGATTGCCAGTGTATTTGAAGGGCATCCACCAGGTCTAGTGGGGCATGGGATGCTTTGGAGGGTGTCTGCTGACCACCAATAGTATGAGTAAGTAGAGTCAAAAATGGCAACGCTTCCAGCACTAAATCAGCTAGGTAAAAGGTGAGCCACAAGCAAACAAACAATCAAAAACAAACAAATGAAAACTGACACCTACCAGCTTCTCTGTATCCAGAGTAAATTTCAACAGATCCCTACACCTTGGGCACATACTCTAAAATTATTCAGTGAATCTCCTTTATGTATGACCCAAGCACTTTTCAGAATGTTGTCTCTGTACTGGGATTCAGAGAGAGTGAGTTTTTGCACATGCCCTTTAAGAGCGGAGTCTCGGTTTCCTATAGCCTTTCAGCTGTCATGGATGTAAACCCCAATGGCTTTCAAAGCCAGATATTATGGGAGCTCATTTTTCCAGTGCAGATCCCCTGGCCTGGGGAGTCTGATATGGGATTTGAATCTCTCAGTCCTCAGGGGAAACCTTCAAGGCTATGATTTTCCTCCTGCCTATAGATCACAGTACTGGGAGTGTGGTTCTTGACAAGACCGTCTCCACCCCCCCAAGCCCATCTTAATGTGGCATTTCCTTTTTATTTTTATTTGTGGAAAATATTTTCTGGTAGACTTCAAGTCATTGTCAGAGATAGTTGCTCTATATGTATTTGTAATTTTGGTGTGCCCATGGGAGGAGTTGAGCCCAGGATCTTTCTACACTGCCATCTTGTCCTATGCTTTTGTAACACTTCATAAATGTGAAAGTGGCTAGCTATCAGGAAGCTTTTTCTTTCAGAGCTTAAAATTTTATTTATTTATTTATTTATTTATTTTGCGATACACGGGCCTCTCACTGTTGTGGCCTCTCCCATTGTGGAGCACAGGCTCCGGATGCACAGGCTCAGTGGCCATGGCTCACGGGCCCAGCCGCTCCGTGGCATGTGGGATCTTCCCGGACTGGGGCACGCACCCGTGTCCTCTGCATCAGTGGGCGGACTCTCAACCACTGCTTCTCAACCACCAGGGAAGCCTTTAATGTTATTCTTGAGAATCCAACCCCAACAACTGCCTTGCTGTCCTTCCCTTTCCCATAGTGTTTGTAGGTGACACTGGTCATCATAGCTGGACTACTTTTCTGATGCTGAGCTTGCCCATTTCTCAGCTGCTACCTTTGATAAAAGATGTAATCATCTGGGAAATATAAATTAAATTTCTGGAGAGAGCCAAGTCCTTCTCAGAATTATTGTCTGGTGGGTCAAGTTCTGTCATCAGACACTCACAGGCAATTCACACTGAAATACATGTGTAAGGATGTGGGAATATGCAGACAGATTTTACCCTTTGCATTTAACTTGGCAGTCTTCTTCCTCACTGCTCATTTTATAACAATGACATCTTCTTACATGATTCCCATGACTAGGTTTTTAATAGAAAAACCTGCTGGTTTTCATAAAATTTGGGGAAAGGAGGTTGGATAGGGAGGCTGTTACAGTTTCTGTCCATTTTCAAACCAAGCAATAAATCTGAAAAGCTCTGTGTCTAATGTGAACCTGAAATGAAGAGGTGCTGAAAAGTGTTCAAATTAATTTTCCAGTGCAAATGGAAAAAAAATGCAAGTTCTGTACTAGCAGCTTCTGCATTTTCTCTTTTAGCCCCCCCAATTTCAATTTCTTTTGTTTTTTTTTGCTCTCTCTTTCTATCTGTCACAGTCTCTCTCTCTCTCATGACAAAAAGATACACTTTAATTTACTGTCCACTAAGCTTATTATTTGCAGAACCTTTCTGAGTTTTGTTGCTAAACATGCTCATGGTATCCAGATAAAGAAAAGTTCTATAAGAGAGAGTGAGGATCTGTTGCATGCTACAACATGGATGAAAGTTGAAGACATTATGCTAAGTGAAATAAGTTAGACAAGAAAGGGCAAATATTGTATGATTCCACTTATATGAGATACCGAGAATAGTCAAATTTTATCTTAAATTCATAGAGACAGAAGGTAGGTTAGTGGTTTATCTGGAGCTCAGGGGTGAGTGGAATGGGGAGTTATTGTTTAGTGGGTACAGAGTTTCAGTTTGGGACAATGAAAACCTTTTGGAAATAGATTGTGGTGATTATTACAGAGCAATGTGAATGTACTTAAAGCCACTGAACTGTACAACTGTAAATGGTTAAAATGGTAAGTGTTATGTATATTTTACCATATTGAAGAGAGAAAGAGAAAGAGGAGAGGGAGAGTTCAAGCATAAGACAAATGAATACATTTTAGACCATAATTAGTTCCCTAATTTTGGAAAGAGATAATTTTATTTTTCCATGTTATCTGTATTTGATAATTAAAACACAATGGCTTAAATTGAACATGTAGTAACACAATATATCACCAAATTTAACAACAATAATAAATCAACAGAGCCTAACTTTGAGTATTCTTAAGACTTAGCCCTTTAAAAAATGTATACTTAACAAAGTAAATTACTAAGAATAAAATGAAAGTTACTAGCATCTGGTTTTTTTCAGCTCCCAGGATTATTGTGTTTATAGTGGAGTTTCAATGGGAAAATATTCATCATTAATCCAGAGAAGATATAGAGAATAATTTCCATGTGGTTGGTAGAAGCTGAAAGCACAGAGGGGTATTTGAAGAACTTTTTTAAAACTTTCTGAGTGAAACTGAGTTTTATATGTTCTATGAAAAAGAGGACTTGTGCTAGCTCCCCCATAGTACCAACTGAGGTGACCCACTTGAGAGAGAATAACTGTGTGGTAGACCTGGGGAGGGTGGACCACAGACAATGACATCTTAAAAGTGATAGAGTCACCCAAGGTTAAGGCATAGGTGGGCTCAAAGCAGAGCATGTCATTAGTGACCACACGTACAGACAACATGCTCCTCCTCAAAGGCTTAAACTACATTAGATCCATGACATTTACACAATTCTGAAAAGAATGGAAGAGATATCAAGAGTGACTAAATTCAATTTCCTGTAAATCCAGAGTGAATTTTTCCAAGTAGGTTAAGTGTAACTTAGAAAAATTTGCTACATTTTTGTGCTGTATGATAGGGTAAATTTTAGGACCATTGAATGAGTTTACTTTTTCCTGAAAAAACTGTTATTAAATTTATGCTATATTTAACACCAGTGGGGTTTAACTATACTTTGAGGAATAGATTTGTTTTATTCAGAAATGGAAGCCATGAAACATAAATTGTCATTGTAACTTAGGTGCCTATAAAGCCAAATATGTTTGGTGCTAAGATGCAGTAACTTCTATTAAACAAGTGTTCTTATTTTGTTATTATTTTCCATATGTCCTATGAACTGTCCTCTTACTGGCTTTATTGGTCTTCTTTGCTTTTATTGCATCTTTTATTTAACTCCAATTATTTTTGAAAAAAATAGCAGTATAAATAAAAGATAAGTAAGCAATCATAAAACAGTTTGATGCTAATTCCAACAAAATATTATTTTTTGGGCTTCCCTGGTGGCGCAGTGGTTGGGAGTCCGCCTGCCGATGCTGGGGACATGGGTTCGTGCCCCGGTCCAGGAAGATCCCACATGCTGCGGAGCGGCTGGGCCTGTGAGCCATGGCTGCTGAGCCTGCGCGTCCGGAGCCTGTGCTCCACAACAGGAGAGGCCACAACAGTGAGAGGACCATGTACCACAAAAAAAAAAAAAAGAAAAAAAATATTATTTATATTGATATCAGCTTCTAAGAAGAAAGAATCCATGATTGTATTTCTCTGATATCCTGCTACATTTTTTTGTCAACAATTTTATTCATTTTTACTTTTCAGTCATTAATATCAGATCATGAGTTTTGTAGGGTTTTGAACTATTCACTTTAAATAGTGTTATGCTATATTTAGAACTTTTGTGATAACATAAACAGAAAATTGAATTGGGTTCAAATCTGTGCTTTACCATTTTTGAGCTGCATGACTCAAAGGTTACTTAACATTTCCAAGCCTTAATTTGGAATTTTTCAACCTGTGGAACACTCGTTCCTTATGCTCTGAAAGTTCAGATCTCAGTGAAACAACTGATGTCTGTATGGTATCAGGTATCTCATTTTTACTGTAAATCTATATATTATTACTGCTTGTTACTGTCAATGTTAAAAGAAAATAATATAAATGCATCCTGAACTACTTGTATTACCACTTTTAAGTATCTGTTTACTGCCCTGAGGTTCATTTTCTCTCTCTTTAATTAGTACTGCTTTAATTATCAGTACTTTTGTGGAAAAAAGTTAACAAGTTTAATATGAAATTTTTCCTTTGTAATAACTCAATGGAAAATAATGTAATGGTAGGACATTAAGTGAAAAGAAAGTTTTTCAGCCCTGCAAATGAAGAAATGAGGTATAAGAATTAAATTAATATGCTGCACACAATAGTCTAAGCATACTGAACTAAAAACAAAAACAAACAAAAAACTTATGCTGTAATAATCAATACCATATTTATTTCCTGAAGCATGATATAACTTCAACTTAACTATAACATCTTTCAAATTAAATTAATGTTAACTTGAGTATTATTGATTTCATAGTTGTTTTTATGGACATTTTCTATGGTTTAATAGGTATAAAATATTTATGCTCTAAGAATTAAACATAATTTTATTATTATGTATTTAAGTAATGTGTAATTATTCACATCAACCCTTAGAGTCAACTAGAATTTTTTTTTTTATTAAAAACGGCCTTAATGTCTTCTACTAAGAATTAACCAAATAATCCCCATCTTTCATGTTTGTTGTGAGGGTTAAATGGGTCATAGTAGACAGTGAACACAAACTCATTCCCTTTACTTATTTGTAAATATCACCTACTTTCTATGGCTTTTATTTTATTCTCTGTTTTCATAAATAAAGTCAATATAAACAAAATTAAATTAAATTCTAAGGTTTCATAAGTAAAGTCAATATAAACAAAATTATAAATTAAATTAAATTATATTAGAATAATATATGTTTTTAAAATATTGATGTAATCTTCCAGATTAGGCTAAATTTTGCTATGTTACAAATGACTCCCAAGCCCTCAGTGACTGTCAGCAGTAAAGATTCCCTTCTCACCCACTTGCGCAGCATAGCTTGACTCCTGTCTATATTATACTGCGACTCAGAGTGCCGCTGTCACATGGAGAAAAGAGAGACAGTGTAGGAAACACCCAATAGCTCCTGAAGCTTCTTTTTGGAAATGTCAACCTCAACTCTCATTCTATTAACCAAAGCAAGTTACACAGCCACTGCTGGCATCAATGGAACAGAGAAGTCTAAGCCTCTTCTAAGGAGTGACACCACAGACAGTTACCCAAGTTAGGAGGTTCCAAAGAGAGGCATTAACAATTTTAATTATAATACAAGCTCTTTCAGTTATTATAATAGTTTATGATCTTGGCAAATAATAAAAATAGGGGAAATAATTCCTTGTTTTATCTGCTTAATATCAGTATCAAGATGATAAACTAAATACCATGTATACAAATTTTCAGGAAAAAAAGCATGCTTTATAAATTCAAAGAATAATTTCTCCTTAAATTCTCATTTTAAAAACTTTAAAAATATCCCCACTGAGAAATAATTTATAGGTATAGAATTTTATTTAATAGAAAATTGATTGTGTATAAATTGTATTTTTTATAGATTTTGCTTAGGTGCAAATTCTATCTACAAAAGTTTTTTTTTTTTTTTTAACATCTTTATTGGAGTATAATTGCTTTACAATAGTGTGTTAGTTTCTGCTTTATAACAAAGTGAATCAGTTATACATATGTTCCCATATCTCTTCCCTCTTGCGTCTCCCTCCCTCCCACCCTCCCTATCCCACCCCTCTAGGTGGTCACAAACCACCTAGCTGATCTCCCTGTGCTATGCCGCTGTTTCCCACTAGCTATCTGTTTTACGGTTGCTAGTGTATATATGTCCAGGCCACTCTCTCACTTTGTCCCAGCTTACCCGTTCCCCTCCCCATATCCTCAAGTCCATGCTCTAGTAGGTCTGTGTCTTTATTCCCGTCTTACCCCTAGGTACTTCATGACCTTTTTTTTTTTTCTTAGACTCCATATATATGTGTTAGCATATGGTATTTGTCTTTCTCTTTCTGACTTACTTTACTCTGTATGACAGATTCTAAGTCCATCCACCTCACTACAAATAACTCAATTTCATTTCTTTTTATGGCTGAGTAATATTCTATTGTATATATGTGCCACATCTTCTTTATCCATTCATCGGTCGATGGACACTTAGGTTGCTTCCATGACCTGGCTATCGTAAATAGAGCTGCAATGAACATTTTGGTACATGACTCTTTTTGAATTATGGTTTTCTCAGGGTATATGCCCAGTAGTGGCATTGCTGGGTCCTATGGTAGTTCTATTTTTAGTTTTTTAAGGAACCTCCATACTGTTCTCCATAGTGGCTGTATCAATTTACATTCCCACCAACAGTGCAAGAGTGTTCCCTTTTCTCCACACCCTCTCCAGCATTTATTGTTTCTAGATTTTTTGATGATAACCATTCTGACCAGTGAGAGATGATATCTCATTGTAGTTTTGATTTACATTTCTCTAATGATTAATGACATTGAACCTTCTTTCATGTGTTTGTTGGCAATCTGTATATCCTTGGAGAAATGTCTATTCAGGTCTTCTGCTCATTTTCGGATTGGGTTGTTTGTTTTTTCATTATTGAACTGCATGAGCTGCTTATAAATTTTGGAGATTAATCCTTTGTCAGTTGCTTCATTTGCAAATATTTTCTCCCATTCTGAGGGTTGTCTTTTGATCTTGTTTATGGTTTCCTTTTGATACTCTAGTCAGTTATTAAAGATATCATCTCAAAAGAAGCTGGGGATTTCAGAAAGAATTATTAATTCTTTCTTTTTCTTCATTTGAAATCACTATAAGGGTCTACAAAGTTCCTTACACCTCTATTTATTCCTGTTTCCCAGATTCCCAATAACTTAGTCATATAAATAAATTCCTGCTAATATACTTATATTGGACAACTGAATCTTCTTTCAAATTTTTTTCATGGTGTTAGAGTCTTGTATCATAAAATAATTAAAAATACTTTCCATAGCAATTTTTAGAGGACCAAAAATTGTAAAATAAGATTTCTGATCATCTAAATCCCAATAGGTAATTAAATACCATGCTTTGGCTCATAATATTAAGCATAAATTGAAATTAAAAAAATATATATACATATTTTGCTATTTAAAACCTATGAAAATAGTTTTATTACCATCTTAAATCTGTTTGCAAAGCATAGCCTATTTTCTGTGGATTCTATAGTATATGTATATAATATGGCTTACTCAATTTGGGCTGCTATCACAAAGTACTACAGACTGGGTAGCTTAAAAACAACATAAATTTATTTCTCACAGTTCTGGAGGCTGGAAAGTCCAAGATTAAGACACCAGCAATGGTCACATTCTGGTGAGGACCTTCTTCCTCGTCCATAGTCTGCACCTTCTCCTTGTGTCCTCACATGATGGAAGGGGCTAGTGAGCTCTATGGAGTTCTTTTGTACTAATCCCATTTATGAGGGCTTCACCCACATCATTTAAACACCTCCCGAAGGCCACACCTTATAATATATACTATCACTTTGGCCATTAAGATTTCAACATATGAATTTTGGGAGGACACAAACATTCAAACCATTGTATAAGCAAATAAAATTTCTACCCAATATATTTACAAAATATATTTCATAAAGGCTAACCTCCACATGATTCTAAAATAACCTATTTAAAAATTTATAGCTCTGCAATATTTATCATCATGATTTTGATACATTTTCTTTGATGCTATGAGTCCTTCTAATTCCTGTAACATCTCCTAGAAAAAAGCCTACAAGTCATCATGTGGCATATCTCATTGCTTTATCATTTCATGTTCAGACTTATTATTTTTGATAATACTTAATATGTGCTTTGCAGTAATAATTTATCCATACAATATCTGGAAACTAATTTAAGCAGAAATAGTGATAGAGATGAAACAGTTTGTTCAAAATATCAGTAGAAATATGAAAATCTCTGTTGGTTCCTCCGCCCTAGTTGGAAGCAGGGAATTGATAAATCCAGAGCAGGTTTTGAGAGTGACTATGCAGGACTTGTCTAATAGAACATTTTAAAATTCCATTTTGATGATTCCAAGTGTCTTCAAATAAAAAATAGTTTCAAATTCCCTCAAAATCTGCATCCTAAACAAACTTTTAGTTTGACCTAACATTATATGGTAAGTCTTGACACTTAGAACATTCGTAAGCATGCAAACAAATATTAGTAGCTCACTACTTCAAAATATTTAGAATTGTTATAATATATTAATCATTCAAAAAATATTACAGAGTGTTTAATACATGTCAGGCACTGAACACAGCATGGGACATTAAAATATAATTAAAATATAGACCATTCTATTGGGGCTAATCCAGGTTTAAAGAAAAATATGTAAGTAAAATCTATAATTATGTAATAAATGCAACCATAAGTATACACTAAGTATGATGGTGTTATCCAGGAAACAGTGATCAAATTGTTAAATTTTTCAGAGCAAGTTTCATATATTAAGAGATAAGAGTTGAGTCCTTAAGAAAAGGATGGACATTTTTCTGAGCAGATCCAGGGAAAAAAGGCTTCTGAGACAGAGGATAAAAGGCATTGCAGAAACATGGAATAGCAAAGCAGAATAGATAGTTCAGAATCTATAATTACTTATGCATTCTTAAACCTGAGGGCACTTGTGAAGAAATGTCAGAAGATGATGTGTTAAGCGGCAAGTGAGATCAAGACCACACGTCATGTGTGTGCTACTTGTGCAATGGCAATGGGCCTCATGTTTAGAAAATCCCAGGTTAAGTTTAATGCTCTTCTCATCATCTTGAAATTCTTAATAATTTATGAACAAGAGACCTTGCATTTTAATTTTTCACTGGACTCACAAAATTATGTATCTGGTTCTGAATGAAATCTACATTATGATTAATCATATATACCAAACCGAAGGCTTGGGTTTTACCCTATGTGGCCTACAGGGCATGGAATGGTTTTATGTAAGGAAATGATGCCATAATATGATGCCATAATATTTATATTTTAGGAAAATCACACTAGTGGAGAAATTAGCAGCAAGAACACGATAAGAGAACAATATCAATAGTCCAAGTGTTATATAATGAGGGCTTGAATCAAGCAATGCTTGTGCAGTTGGATAAACATATACAGATTCAGAGGTATTGAAGAGAAAACTTAAAGGGATTTGAGTAGTTATAGGCAGAAAAGAATACAAGTTTCTACCAAGTTGATTCTACCAAGTTACTTTCACATATTTTAACCATTTAACCTATATTTTAACCATGAACCTATGATGGGAAAGTTTGATTAGTTCTTGTATCCTTATGATGCAATCCTTAATGATGCAAGCATTAAATCTTACCTCTGCCCTACTGTCTACCCACAAGTAATTCTGATAAAGGGTACTCCACACTGTGGAAATGTTGAAAGCCAGATCTATTCTGAATCTTGCAGGAACTCAAACTTGTTCCAGTTGCAGATCTTAATTTGTTTCAAGGACTAACACAGAATTAGAAGAAGAGTTGGAGTTATATATAGCAACAGAAATATATTATTTATAAAGGACACACATATATGTATATATAGAGAGATACATCATAGGTAGATAGGTAGGTAGATGATAGATAAATAGATAGATAGATAGATAGATAGATAGACAGATAGATAGATAGACAGATAGGATCGATACATTTCTGGGAATTTTGGTTTTTACATTTTTTGTTAAAGTGAAGAGTGTCCCTCTTTTATCAAGGTCAAATACACAAATACATCCACTTGTTCTGCAACCCAACCGCTATAACTTAGGCAATTACTTCTTTACCTTGCTTATTCTCTCTCTTCTTCACTATCAGAAACTTCCACCATACTAGGTAATCTTCAGCATACAAACTTGTAATATTCTGAATGTTCCCAATTACAACCATAATAACATCCCCCAAATCCCTCATTGGCAATCATTAGCCCTCAGTTAACTTCACTGTTAATAGACTCTCTTCTTTAACACTGTCTCCATTCTCATAACTCACATTCCCTCTTTTATATTATGAAATATTCAAACTCATGAGTACAGGTAAAAGAATGATATAAGAGACATTGATATGCTCTCTATTCCTATTTAACAAGTAATAACAGAATATAAGCCCTTTTTCCAATAGAATCAGGATCAGCAGTTAATCAACTAATGGGGAAAGTTTGTCATATTGAAGAATTATGGAAAATTGTGTATATATATAATTTATGTATGTATACATATATTAAGCATTACAATATTAAAGCATGAAATGAATTCATTAGATTTAGAGTCCCATTATTAAGAAGTTGAAATTCTGTATCATCTTTCTGGCATAAACTACAAGCAAAGCAGCTTCTACAACATCCCGGGGTTTTTTGTTTTATCAAGTAGAGCAAAAAGTGGAAGAAAGTTTCAATAGGATCTAAAAACAGAATGCCTCTATACTTTTTAATCAATTTTTTAATCTAAGTTTTTCTATCATTTGATCCATTATTAATACTGTGGCAATACTTTAGGGGATCATTTTTCCCTTTTTAAAAATTTGAAAGGTACTCAACAAAACTTCCATATGAACGATATCATTTTCATATAACATTAATACATTTACTGAGTGATTACATTACATAATTGAAACATGTACAATATGCATAAAAATGTTTCTAAGATTTTGGAATAATCAAATGAATGTAAGGGGAGCCTTCTAGCCACATACATTTTGGTTTGCTTTGTATATTAATCAGTGTATTTTTATGTAAGAAATAGAGAGCCTTGGTTAATTTGGTGAATTTATTAAACAGTTATTACTTAAGAAAGCTTTTACAGTAATAACAATTTTTAACATAAGTGAGAACTTGTTATGAGTCTTTAAATGGCTAAACTCAATTCTCTCAAAAACCATATAAAATAGGTTCTATTATTATTCCCTACTGTACAGATAAGGGAATGAATACACATGGAGGTTAGTATTCTAGTAAATGTTAATAAATATTCTTTTGTGTTTGTTTGTCAATTTGTTTTTGATGAGAATCATAAGGAAAAATCCAAATCATAATAAACTAACTATAGATATTTTGTCAAGGCTTTAATATGCCTCTAAATGAAAATAAAGCAGTTTCTGGCTGTGTCAAGTGATCTCATTCATTATTGCAGAAAAGAAATGTCTTTAGTGGCTCCTAGAAGAGGTCCATAGTCCTCTGCCACCATCCTCAAATTGTGGACTTGTGTTTGATCTGAAAATACCATAAGCTATAGAGGTTTTTACTAGCATTCTACTGCTTTTCTGTTTTAATTTCTTTTATGGTGTGCTGTTTCATACCTTCCCTTTATGAATAATGTGGCCTTATGTACAGTTCTTTTAAATCTTTCATGCTTAAAAAACCATGAAAATATATCAGATCATGTACAAATTGCTGTCTGAAGGTGTTTTCAAGTTCTTGTCTTATAAATGAAATAAAATACAGGAGTTGATGCCTGTTCACGTAAATGGAGAATATTGACAGTATAAAGTGGTTTGAATTACCATGAAAGTATAGAATTATAAGATAATAGAACTATAAGGGCCATGAGAAGTCTTCTGTTTAATCTGCTTGTCTTTAGGCAGGTAAATTTCTAAAATACTTTGTGAAAATATTTTTCCAGTCCTTTTCTTAATAGCTCCAAGCAGAAAAACTCCAAAACCCACCTGAGAACCTGATTTAAATGATTTTTGGTTACCAAAGGGGAAAAAAACCCCAAACTTTTACTTATGTACAACAAAAATTGCCCCTGATTTCTATTAAATGAAATTTAATTTTTTTCCTTTGACTAAAGAAACACAAATCTTTTCATGCTTTTTTCTTAAGACCTTACTATTATTTTTTTGATCGTTTTGTTACTTGTCACTGTCTCTTTCTAGGTTCTTAGATAATTTTTTCAAATAGAATAGCCAAAATTGAAATTTTTACTAGTCAGTTCTTGTAGAGTGATGTCACACAGTAATGTTGTTGCTCAATCACTGTGTATTATGGTAAATTTGAATAAAAGTTAATTGAATTTTGCTATTTTTTATATATTCCTTCCAATTTTTGTCTAACCTTAGTGTTCCCACTATATTAACCATAATTAGAGCTGAAATACCCTCAGGATAACCAGACCCCAGTTGTGATAAAAAGTTATTTTGATCAAAACAGAAGGTTATTTGTGAATTATCTTTACATATGTGTATTTTTAACTGTCCTTAAGATGCTTATCTATGGGTTTTTTGGAGTGTAACATTGAAATGGTTACAATCTGCACTTGGAAAATAATGTAAAAAAATTGTGTTACTACTAGTGATATCACTCAATTATTATTCTAATTCTTGCCACATAAATTCAATAACATTCTTACTTCTGTTTTATACTTTTTTCTGGTGTTGTTTGTTCCCTTCTCTCATGAATTGACTTTAAAAAGTTCCTGTTGAATATTTCCACAAAGTTATTACAGAGATACCTCAGACTCAATATATTCAAAACTAAGTTCACAATTTTCTTCTGAAAATTATCTCTTCATCCTGTGTTTTGCTGTTCAGCTGATGGCATCATCATCCATTGAAATGTATTACCTTAGAAGTTACTCTTATTTTCCTTTTTGGTTCCCAAGTTAAAAATCCTGGAAAAAATACCATGTCAAATTTCATAAGGTATACCTAGGGTCAATTAGATGTGGCCAAGACATGGGCTATAAAAATATGACAGCTGTCATAAATTTGAAATAGGTAGAGGAGTAGTAAATGGTATTCCCAGAAGTTGGGAGTGGTAACAGGATGATAAGTTAATTAATGTCATCTGCTACTGGAGTCTTGATTGATTAATTTCACCAAGGCAGGAAAAGGAGCAGGTTTAAAGGAAAGGTGCTGAATTTAATCTGGGATAAGTTGAATTTTCAGTTTCTATGGAAATACAGATGGACATGTCTAGGAAGACACTAGATATTTAGAATTCAGTCATTAAAAATGGGGATTTGGGGCCTCCCTGGTGGCGCAGTGGTTGAGAGTCCGCCTGCCAATGCGGGGGACACGGGTTCGTGCCTCGGTCCGGGAAGATCCCACATGCCGTGGAGCGGCTGGGCCCGTGAGCCATGGCCGCTGAGCCTGCGCTCCGGAGCCTGTGCTCCACAACGGGAGAGGCCACAGTAGTGAGAGGCCCGTGTACCGCAAAAAAAAATTTAAAAAGGGGGTTGAATTAGTGAAAACTTAAGTCACATAAATTAGATTGGGCAAGAAGTTTATGAAAACCCAGTGAGAGAATGGTAGGGATACAGCTAGGCCTTGGGAACAACTAGAATCCAAAACACAAATGCCTCTCTTTGTACCCATATTCCATCTTATTTGTATGAAAATCATTCTGTGAAAGTTTTCTTTGGCAGATTGAATTTTTCAAGGACTGCCATAACAATGTAGTTCCCAACTTACATGGTGTTTTTTCATGTAAAACTGAGGCCTTCTCATCAAAAAGTAAAGTCTGTATTCCTCACCTTGAACATAGCTGACCCTTTGCAACTGTTTTGACCACTAGAAAGAAACAAAAATGATACTGTATTATTATAGAGGGTAGGTCATAAGTGATAATAAGAGTTCCATGTGGCACATTCCTGCTCTCTTTCAAAACACATACCTTGAGAATTCAGAGCCAAAACATGAGTTTGGCTACCCTCATGCTGTCATGCTTGAGACGTCTGCCATTTGGAGAGAGATCCAAGGAAACTCGGCTGTTCAAATATTCTCAGACCAGGTTCCAGACATGTGCATGAAAAATCTTTATGATGAGCCCAGCAGTGGCTACCATTTTACTCCAATTTGTGAGAGACTCTGAGGCATTCTTGCTTATTTACTCTGTTGGAGGTGGAAAGGGTTTCTGTCATTACCAAACTTTCTGCTTCCTGTGAAGTATCCCATTGCCCTCTGGTTACATATCTATTGAGGCACTGGGTTGTCTTCATTCTTTTCTGATTAGGGCAGGTATAGCGGTTGGTGAGAGAGCCTTTGAAGCTGAACAATACCAAGTTCCCCTCTGACGGGCATGGGGACTTTCTGGAAATGCAGTTCTACTGAAAACTTGCTTGGCCATTTAATTAATTTCATTTGGGAGAATTCCACTGGATAATATGTGAAGTCAGAAATCTTGTACTAGTATGTAAATTTGGATTTTGTTTCTCTCTGGCTTTAAGCAATAGGCTGTAAGTTCTGTCTATTCTTTAATATTCTAGTTTAAAAGTTGCTCATTTTATCTTTGAGCATTAGAAAATAAGCTATGTAGATGTGAAATAAAGCTCATTTTTTGTAGAAGACTACTCCTGACTAACAGGAATAAGGTGCAAACTGGAGATGCTAGGTTGGAATATGGAAAACAGAAGATATCCTCAATTCTTCTGACTCTTCCAAGGTGGACACATTTAAAGTTCTAATACAGCATTTTTTACTGGGTGAACTCACCTTTTCCAGCACAAAAACATATGATTTTTTTAACCTCCAACAGTCATGGATCCTCAGTCATAGACATAAAATGGCTTCTCAAAACAGTATATGCTCACACAGCCTGGTCTTTCCATTTGTTTCAGATGAGTTAGCCATATCTTTTGATACTATTTTATAGCATTCCATTAAAAGCCACATAAAGTAATCACCCTCATTCAGCTTCAACTTCAGTGGGTATGGCAAATATCAAAAGATGTCCATTTTACCAACTACTTACATATCATTAAATACTATATTTCCAGTACATGGACAAAATAATAAATATTTACAACAATAACTCAGCTAACTGACTGCCAGATTTAGTGCTGTATAATATAAATATATAAAATGACCAAATGTAGGTATTCATCATAGGACATGGGAACTATTACTATGCTGATTTACAAAGAAAGGAATTTAGGCTTATCCAAGACTAGGATGACCAACCATCCTGGTTTACCCAGGATTGAGTAGTTTCTCAGGACAGGAGACTTTCAGTGATAAAATGAGACTTTCAAGGGCAACCTGATATAGTTTGTTACTATATCAGTAGTTAATGCAGAGTAAAAATCAGCTTTACTGAGTCCAACAACCAAGAATATAATTACTATGCAATTTTATTTCTTAAGAGATATAAAGATATTTACTATTCCCCATTCATTTTGAATTAATCATTTACAAAATTTTGATCCTCTCACTTGAAATTTTCTAATTCCAGAAACCAGTTTCTCTCTCAGGTAGGATTTTTTGTTGTCAGTAATTAAAACCCAACAAAAGCTAGGTTAATTCAAGGAGGTTTTAGCATTTCATCAACATTGTTAAATGCTAAAAGGAAAATAATTAATATGATAGATAAGATTCACTGAAATTTTTAATTAAGTATTTAAAAAAGCAATTTTTAAAATTTAAGGTCAACAGTTTAACAGTCAAATAAAAAACAGTTTGAACTTCCAAATTAATAATGAGTAAACTTGTAATGCTTTTTGCTCAACAAATATTTGTAAAAGTTCCCAGTCAATGCTTACAATCTCCCGGTTACTTATTTTTAACCTCAGCTCAGAGCCCTGCTCTGAGATTTTCTACTCTGCCTGGAAACTCGGAAGCTTCCTCCATGCTAGTAGTATAGAGAAAATACAATAGTGGGAAGACAACCCTCCCCAACCCAATCCAAACACTGACAGAGCTTTAGTGTTACTGAAGCTTGGGAAGGGGATCATAACACCTGACAATTAGATCTCAGACATCATGTCTCAAAAAATCTGTTGGATATGTCCAGTCCAATAGTTTTCCCTACTACCCCTCAAACTTTTCTCTCATCTGGACATGCTACTGAGTCCTGTTCCCTCTCAGTTCAGAACCTCTTTCTCACATTCCCTATCCCCTGAGGCCCAAACACCAGAGAAACCTACAAATCAGTTATCACCTTAACAGTGACACACCCAAGGGAGACACCTCTTTATCATTATATGATTACTTGATGCCTCACCAACTATCTGTCAGACTAGATTATGGTCTTTATCCTTATATATACAAAAGGTTCAATAATGGTATTTTCAAAATTGAGGTTAGCCATCACTCAAATTCTGTTTTTCACCATTTGGAAAAGTAGCTACAAGAAACATTTTAAGATACATTTTAAAAATTCTTATAACAGGAGGAAGATGAATTGCTATGATTTTGGTGAAAGCAGCTGGGGAAAGTAAAAAGATATTGGACTACATTTTCAGGAAACTTGGCTTAGATGAAAAGTATGTAGATTTGGCATCAGCTAACAGGGCACAGGTTTTTATTCAAGGTTTATTTTTTTTCCTTTTCTTTTCCTGTTTCTTTGCTTCACTTTGAAATATATGGGAGACTTGAACATGTTTAAGTTAAAAATGTGAAAGTAAAGAATGTTAAAAAAGGATATATAAAGGTAAAGGAAGGAAAGAAGGGCTTTTTGAGAGGCAGTGACTCACCACTTTGTTTAGTAGTTAGTTTTCTCTTTAGCTTAACAGTTCCAGGATAGGAATAGAGAAATGGCAGTTTGATTGATTCAGGCTGCAGAATTTATAGAGCATATTTAGCAAAAGTATGAGGGAATTAAGGGGATTTTCAAAAGAGGAACAAAATCAGGGCTCACCTAAGGTACAAGTAGAATAAAGAAGAAAGTAAGGCCAAGTAAAGGACAAATAAATGGAAATAAAATGAAGAATAGTGAGACTCTAAATCCCAATGCAATTGGAATACACATAGTGAGAATAAGAAAAATCAAAAGAGCTGGAAGGAGAGGAAACAGCAAATAGATGGTAAGGATGCCCAATTTTAAGATTCAGAAGTTAGGACTCCTACAGGTCAAAGACTAAATATTATTTTTATATTTCAGCTATGTCTAGCTCCTAGAAAGTGGCATGATCAAGAAATGTTTATTGAATGTAATTTATTAAGTTTATCAAATTTTAAAAGAGTAATAGGACATTGTGATTATAAAGGAATATTTTGGAAAGCTGCTTTTGGACTTTTAAAAAATCAATAAATTTCAAAATTATATTAAGACTGCATGAATCAAATATTTTCTACAAGTGGTACAGTTTCACAAATTGAAAAATCAATAAACAATAACAATAATGTAACATTTCCTTAACACAGAGAAGAATGACCCTGGGTTTGATATGATCACTGAGTAAGAACCCCCATCTAAATCCATATATACCACCTCACTATAGAACCTGCAAGCCATACAATTTATAAAGTTTGTTTCCATGAATGAACTCTAGTTTTCAATCAAATTTTTGGCTCACCTTTTAAAAATCACTGTAATGAGGGAAAATATCCTCCATTGAAATTATGACTTACTAATGTAATGTAATAATTTGGAAAGGGAAAAACAATCAAATATGTTATTAGTTAAGGTACTTTGAGCTTCAAGTAACCAAATCTCCTACTAAATTGTTTAGCATAATGATATTATTTTCTCACAACAATGTATCCTGAGGTATAAAGGCTATCAATAGCCCAGAACCATTTGATCTCTCCTTTTGGCCTTTCTTGGCATGTCAGTTCAGTCATCGAAGACCAAGTTCTTTTAGCAGATTTATTATCCTATCAGGTTTCACCATCTGGATTTGGAGATGTGACCAGCCTCCTGTGAAATGTAAGTCTATGTGGAAAAGGTGTCTATCTGTGGAAACCTGCTGTTCTGGTTGGAAAGATAAAGAAGAGAGGGAATGTATTTTGGATAGGAAAGCATCTATTCTGCCAGCCTCCAATTTGCAGAATTTGAGTAGCAGCTGATTCTAGAAATAAGACAACTGGACAAGAAGAACCCAGAAAGACTGGGAATAAAATATTTTGTATAGGACCAGAAGCAAGAAGCACCCAGGAATTCCCCAGAAGTCTTTAGTTAATGGAATGTTTTATAGAAATTAAAGATGGAGTGTATGGAAAAAACGCAGAAAAAGCAACAAAAACTTCAGAAAAAGAGAGTTGACTAACCATAATCTGAGATAAAGTATGTTGGAATGTTGGTTGATTGATTCATATATGAATAGTGAGAACAACAGAGGAGCAAATAGTTACATAATTTCAGAAGTTGGAAGGCAGATGGAAGAATTTTGTGACATAGAAGTTCTAGAAATAAAAAAACCCTCTAAACTAAGAATGAGGAAGGCCAATATTTAACTATTCTTCAAAAATGAAACCCCAACAGGTTTGGGAGCTGATGTCTCTAGATGATTCCTGAGAGGGTGCAGGGAGAGTCCTAAAATGAGAATGGTTGTTTGATAGTTACTTAAGAACTTAAAGTCTTAGATCCTCTTCTGCACTTTGCTGTTTGATTTTCCCTCCAACACCACAGTAGAAGTCTAAATATTTTTTCCTAGTAGAGGGTAATACAGAAGGCCACTGGACTGGGGACACCAAACACATCAAGGGACTTTATATCATACAAAAAAATTCAAGAAAAAATACCCAGAATTAAAGGACATACATTTCCAGGAATTAGAAGGTCCAACACAGGAAAGGAAAGAAAAGGGGAATCTCTAGGATGATTATTGAAGGATATTCTAGCATAATAACTTTGTAACAAGAAAAGAGGGCAGCCTGTTCTTTTTAGATACATTTGACATAAAACAGATATGCTGAGGGCTGTCTTTATCTTGCCTATGTCATATTTGTAACATAATGAAGCTATTAGAGTTTCACAAAACAAGGGAGTAAACAAAGACAAAGGTGAGTATAAGATCCAGAAAAAAAAAAAAGACTGGTTTAGGGGAGAGATACAGGAAATTGTTCTATAATGATAGAGAAGGAAATATTATGACAACATATTTATAGCAGGCCTAGAGAGTAACAAAAGTGGGTAGAAGTGGAATGGAGTTTTCCAGGAAGATGTCTCAAAGAAAAGAAATGGAACCTGTAAATTGCCTGATGGTATTTCCATTGAGGAAAAAATTACTGAGAAACAACTGGAAATAGGGTAAGAAGTTACAAAGAAAAATAACAAAGGAAAACAAAGAAATTACAGACTTTAGGAAAATCACACACCTACTAGGATGGCTATTATGAACAAAAGAAAGAATAAGACATTTTAGTGAGATTATGGAGAAATTGCAACCTTCATATGTTACTGGTAGTGATCCAAAAGGATGCAGTGGCTGTGAAAAACAGTTTAGCAGTTCCTCACAGGTTAAACATAGAATTATCATATGATGCAGCAATTCCATTCCTAGGTGCATAACATAAAGAATTATAAATAGGCACTCAAACAAATACTTGTACATGAATGTTCATAGCAGCACTATTCACAATAGCCAATTTGTAGAAAAAACCCAAATGTCCATAAATAGCTGAATGAATAAACAAAATGTGATACATAAGCACAATGGAACATTACTGATTAATAAAAAACATCAATGTACTGATATATAGCACACTATGAATAAACTGCAAAAATATTATGTTAAATGAAATAATCCAGACACAAAAGATCACATATTGTATGATTGTATTTACATGAAATATTCAGAATAGGTAAATCTATACAGACAAAAAGTAGACTTGTAATTTCCAGGGGCTTCAAGAAGGGGGGTGAGGGTGGAGATTAATTGCTTAATGGGTACAGCATTTACTTTTGAGGTGATAAAAATATTTTGGATCTAGATAGTGGAGGTGGTTTCACAATCTTGTGAATATACTAAAACCACTCTTTAAAAATAATTAATTTTGTGTTACATGAATTTCAACTCAATTTTTAAAAATAGAAAAAAAAGAAAAACAGAAAACAAGAAATAAATGTAATCATGATGTGCTACAATCTAAGTATGAATCATAATTTTTGTATAGGCATAAGTAATAGGAGGCCAATAGAAAATTTCTAAAAAATAATGATTAAAAGGGGAACAGAATAATCATGTTAAGCAGAAATATAGAGATGCATAAATACACCAAAAATTGAAATCAGTCTGCCTCTTGGGAGAATAACCAGGGGGAGTGGGGAGGAATGGGGCAGAAACTGCTAGATCTTTCTATAAGCTTTTGGTAATATTTGATTTCCTATATAATGCACATTTATTACCTTGATATATATAACAATTAATATTGTATTAATTATTAACGGATTAACTATTGATGTAGGAGTCATAACTTTGACTACATAATGTTTTTAAATTAAAGCAAAAGAAAAACACCATAAAATTATAACTATTTTGAACAAGACTAATAGCCTTTGGGAAAAATTCAAAACATTGAACATGCAATTCATGGAAACAAATTTCAAGTCATTAAGCTGTGAAAGTCTTCTCAACTTCACTGACAATTAAGTAAGTTTATTTTTTCAATGATGTGAAGCTATGATTGCTTGGAATACTATAAAATAGTAAAAAATATTTTGAGGGAAACTGGGTAATATTTATTAAAACCTTTAACATATTCAAACTTCAAATCACTTTCTAAATGGAATCTCAGTTATACATGCAGTCTCTTATAACAAAATCCTACAACTTCCTTCAAAGTAAAAGTCTCTGCTAATACACTCTCACAAGTAGATAAACCTTTAAATACAAAGACTTTTTTCAATAATATTTGTAACAGTGTACTGATGAAATTATAGTCAATCATCAGATAGACTACCATGAAGCCATTTCAAAGATGCTCTTAAAATAAAATTCATGTACTGACAACAGAAAGACAGTGTGAAAAGCAAGTTACTAAATAATATCTATTGCATGAGTCTATTTATTCATATAATGTAATTTAAATATTTGTAGGCAGATACTGTACAGAAATATATGGACAATTGTTAACAGAGGCTACTTGAAAGGGACAGGCTATGAAGAGATAAGCAATTTGAAATTTCCATACAAACTGGCAAGGTTTTCCCAATGATAATGTGTTAGTTTTCTTAGTGAAAATAAAATAGCATCAGAAGAGAAATTATTTGTGTGCTTCTTGTCTGATTAAAAGTCAGTCTTGGAGAACTCACAAGACTAGATCATATAGATGTGAGTAAGTGGGAGCAACAGGCATTAATGTACAATTCGTTCATATTGATCACTTAATAAACTTAATCATAGAGTAGCAAAGGTAGAAGGAATTTAATTGACTACTTGTTCTAATTCCTTTAGCTTACAGATGAGAAAGCAGAAAACCATAGTCATTAAGTGAGTTTCCAATCACCAGGTTAAACAAAAGCACTTATGGTTCATATCCTCACATCTCTCATGTCACAATTTGTATCTATCTATGTATAGATCCCTTTTTTACTTGGATTCTTCTGGTGTAATTGAATCATTAATTTAATTTGACCTATTTTTCCATAAGTCTTCCATCAAAAAAGCAGCTATTTCATCCTTAACTGGAAACAAACTTTGTGTGCAATATCCCATTTTCAGATTTTAAAAAATTTCTTAAAAAAATTGAAAGCTCTGAGGATGTTCATGTTTAACATGACCTGATGCAGCCATTCCCTGTTAGCGAATATCAGAGAACCAATATTTCTTGAAACACATCTTGGCTGGTTTATCTCATTACTAATATTTGTTCACTCAATCTTTATTTACTTGTTTTCAATTTCTCACATCATGTCTTTCTAGCATTGTAGAGAAGTTGATCAAATAATCTCAATTTTACACCTGAGGTTTTGGGTACTGGTAGTCCATAATCTCAAAAATATGAAGAGCATTTTAGGCAAACTAAAATATTTTATTGGAAAATTATAACTTTTTAAGCTTACATAACTATTTATAATAGTTACCAGACAAAGAAATAATAATTTGGAGCAATCTGTCTTATTAAACATAAAACATATGCTCATACAGCCACGATTTGCTTTCTAGTGCTCTCTCAAAACAAATCTGCTTTCCCTTGGATATATAAGCCAACAGAATGAAATGCTTTTCTTGGTCAGAAGCCTTATGTAATATTTCAAACTTATTCTCTGTTGTACACCCAGCGCTGTTACAACACAACTGTCTTCTTTTATTCAAAGTTAAGATCTCCTAGTTCTTATTCAGGAAACCAGCCTTGAAACAACCTATGACAGCTCTAAGGGCTTTGACTGTAGGTGGATTTAGGCTGTTTTGACTTTTAAAAGCTGGAGTTGATGTTGTTTTGGAGAAATGCCTTGAATATCAGCTTATTCTCTCTAAGCCTCCTGTCTTTAATTATGCACAGAATGAAGCAACTAAACAAACTCTTTTATCTGTTCTGCTCCTAAAATGACCCAGGTTTGTGTGTGTGCATGTGTGTGTATACAAACATCTAGCATTCATTCTAGTTCCCATCCTTCAGTATTTCTTTATAATTAGAACAGAAAAGATAGGTAAACTGATATGAGATGAGCCTGATTCAACAACACTGTCGGTCTACTCATTGACATTTATATTCTTCAGTTCATTTCCATTCTCCCAGCAGCCAACAGTATTCCATAAGGTTGTGCCTACTACTTCCCAGTTTTTACAAAGCAATATACATTTTACAATTTCTCTGCTTCAGACCTTTCATGTTCAGTATCCTTTCAGATCGGCCTCGTTACTAACTGACATAATTCTTTCTTATTGATTTTAAAGGATCTAAAACTCTTCTAAAAAATTAGATATGATGTTTGTACAAAATATAGATTTTTTTTAGAAAACAGTTAATTAGTGTACTCTTCTGCACAATGTAGCTTTCTAGATTTCTCAATTTAATTTCAAATCCATTAGCATATATATTTGAATATATTGAATTCAATTATTGAATTGAAGTCAAAAATTTTTTTTTCTAGAGGAAAAGCCATTAAAAATTAACATAGTTATAGAGCCATTTGGAAAGATACAAATTTAAAGGAATCCATGAAATCATTAAGAACATTTGAGTCATTTCCATAAACAATCTTGATACCTCAGAGATTTCAAAATGTGTTAGGATTTTAAAAATTTGAGAGTGGATGGATACAAAATCTAAATGTACCATACATTTGCCACTATTCTATTTTATATGGGCTTAGTACGATTTAAATATGTTTTTTGGTCTAAATCCTTGAAAAATCTGCCAAGTTCTTTCATTTCAAAACAAATTGTTTTGTTGAAAAACACTTTGGCATTTCCTCCCCCTTAATGTCATATATTTTTATTGATGATCTGTATAACATTATCTCCAACAGCCATCTTAATAATGTGTGATAATAATCACACATATGAGTGATTTGTTTTACATCATCTTTTAAAAATAAAGGCTTTAAGAAATTTGTTTGATCCTAGATATCTAATAGTCATTTTCTACAGTTTCATCTACTTGTAGACTACAAGGAAAATGAATGCGAAAGGCATGTATTTCTGCTGGCCAAATGTGTGGGTGTGGTGGAGATAAGCTTCCTGGTATAGTAAGGATTTCCATTATTTTTTCTTCCCATATTTCACACATCCATTTTACTGATAGTAAGTCCTTAGATACTTATAAAGACAACATTTCAATTGAACCATTTGTGAAACAGGTAGCTTTAGGCAATCAAAAAGTTTGACATTGGTTATAAGGTAGATATCATTGATTCTACTTTTAGACATTACTATAAAGAGTTTCCAATTAAAAAAAAAATCAGTTTTGACCTTTGGCTTATCTAAGTATTGGAAGTGCTAAACAAAACAAAACAAAACCCCCTATTCTTGATTTTTCTTATGGGTGAAATCTGCTTGTCTAAGACAGTGTTTCTCAAAATATGGCACTATTATCAGAAACATCTTCATCATCTGAAATGTACTAAAATGCAAATTCTGGGTCCCCACCACAGACTGACTGAATCAGAATTTCTAGGAGTGGGGCCCAGAAATATGTATTTTAAAATCTGTTCATGTGATTCTGAAGCACACTCCAGATTGAGAAACACTATTGTGATAGAATTCTTAAAATAAATTTTAGTTTTCCTAGATATTTCCTAGATATTTATTATTCCTGCAAAAGAGACTTCCCTGTTGGCCCAGTGGTTAAGAATCTGCCTGACAATTCAGGGGACATGGGTTCGATCCCTGGTCCAGGAAGATCCCACATGCTGCAGAGCAACTAAGCCCATGCACCACAACTGCTGAACCTGTGCTCTACAGCCCACGTGCCACAACTACTGAAGCCCACAAGCCTAGAGCCCATGCTCTGCAACAAGAGAAGCCACCAGAATGAGAAGCCTGTGCACTGCAATGAAGAGTAACCCCTGCTCGCCACAACTAGAGAAAGCCTGTGCGCAGCAATGAAGGCCCAACACAGCCAAAAGTAAATAAATAAATTAATTGAAAAAAAGAAAGAAAACTTCCTGGAAAAGATGTGCTAAGGGGAGATGGCATCACAAAACTAAATTCATAGGTGGCATTGTTACAGAAAGTATTGTATCACCACATTTGTAGCTCCTAAGAAGACAGAAGGAGTATACATTATTCCAGATACTCTACAATTCTTGAACTGATCACTAAAACAGAAGTTTTGGAACCATTATATTTTAAGTACAACAACTATGGTAATGAATGATTAACTTGTAGTTTGTAGGTATTTCAAAATGCAGATGCGTTTTACATACATGCTGTTCATTAAACTGTAGAGGCTAAAAATGCATAACCATTTTCAGGCATCTTGATAAATTATCATACTGGAATTTATTAACTACAAAATGCTTTGATCCAAAAATATATTTCATGTCATAAATAAACATGGGAGCTAAATTTCTTACTCATCATTTTCAAAAGCTTAGTCCTTTCCTTCTATACATACATTACATTACATCATAATCTATATAACCAATTACTCTATTGCTCTTAAATACTTTGTGTCCATTTTGGCAAAATAAGCTATGGAAAAGAAAATAGCTTTTCCATATATTAAGATAATTCTGTATAAATCTTTAATCTTATCAGTAAGTGAACTGCCAATTTAATTGATTCTAGCTACCTCAATTAATTTTTCAAGAATAGATTTAAGAAATCATTTGTGTAAATCTGAATGCTAAAAATTTACATCCCAGCATAGTACTGTTTTTACTAACATGTATTAGAAATATTAGTCTTTTGTTCAATAGCAAAGTTTTACTTTCGAATACATAATCCATTTTTGAAATGTATTTTCTTTTAAATTGGCTTTACACTATTGAACATTTTGAAGTTTTAGATAAATATATAAATATTTATTTGTTTATTTTTATTAGAGTATAGTTGATTTACATAGAACTATTAGTTTTTAATGGTTCAGTGATTAATGTAAATTAGCTAAATGCATATTCTTTGCACCAAACAGTAAAACATTGTTCAAATAAGTGTTTCATGGTTTTATTAGGTAAAAAGAGCTACAATTTCAATGTATATTTTATTAACTTCTCTAAATCTTGACTTTAAAGTGCACATAGCACCTACTGCCAGGATTATTGTAAAACTCTATTGAGAGACTTGATATGAGTCAAATATCTCATATTAATACACTTATATAACTCAACAAACATGAGTTATATAAGTGTAATATAATGAACATATAACTAAATGAATATACATGTATTAAAAATAGTTGAGCAGATCACATAATTCTGTAAAATAATGATGAGTTGGAGCATGCAAATGTGTATAATAATAGGACAGATAACCTATTAAATAATGCAAAAATATATCTATCAAGAAAGAAACTATGTATCTCTGAAAGACAAAAGTATATATAATAGAGCTAAACATACAGAATTAAAGAAGGAAGCCAGGGAGTTTGGAGAGGAAAAAACAAATAAATATGGGAAATAGAAATGAAAAATGGTAAAAGAATGCAGGTGTGAATAACTAGTAGATGATTAATCAATACTAATTTATATTAGCAGTTGATTTAAAAATATTTGCTAAGTGACTGCATGGTTACCAAGATGTGGGATTTGTTGATATTATGTCTCATTGGAAAGGAAACAGTCAAAAGAGAACTCAAGTGTTTATTATTTGATGATGAAAAGTTTCCCAGCTCTCAGCAATTTGTGAGGTCTCTATTTTTAGCCTTTCTCCTCTGTTTTTAAAATCTTTGCGTTGATATTATTCCTCCATTTGAGCTTCTTAAAATAAACAAAACAGCCATAAAGAACAAATCTTAAAAATAAGAGACTTATTAGGGTGATGAGAATAAAATATTGTTTCATCAAGTATACAATGTACTAGTTGTAATCAAGGTGTTATAGTTATCTCTAAATACGTATTTTTCTGCTACTGTTGAATAAATACAAAGGTCTGTATTTGTCTCATATTTCATGTGATGGGCAGTCAATTGAGGATGGGAGGTTGTGTCCTTACTGGCTGAAGAACTGGATCTTGATTCTCTTCATGGTTGATTCAGAAAGTACTTCTATGAAGTCTATGCTTCAGCAGCATTTGTTCGAGTAGAATGGGGCTTGCCATTAATGCATGAAGTGATTTGAGCATGTGATCTGGTTGCTCAGCTAATCAGTAACAAACAAGGAGGGGGAAGTGAAGTCATCTTTTGGCTGGATAGCAGACAGCAGAGAATACCTAAAATTCTTGCCTGTCTGGTTTTAAACTGCTACATAGTAGCCCTGGGAATATCTAGTGAGTAGAGGAATGTATGAAAATTATTGCTTGTATTGGATCTGTGCCTTTACCTTTGATAGATAACATAAGAGCAACCTTTGATCTGAGACAGCAAAAGATTTCCCACTAAAATGGCCTACATATTAAGTAAGGGTATGAGCCTGGTGCAGTGAAAAGATCTCTAGGAGAAAGTCCAGGGGAGAAGCAGGGTGGTAGATGGAGGCTGAAGTGAGGATGAAGGTAAAACAAATAGAAATAAGCTTTGAAATAATCCTTTCTTACCATTGGAGAGGGCCTTAGATTAATTAACACCAAGTTATTATTTAATTTTTCCATTTTAATTCCATGAAGAAAAAGAATGCAAAAAGCAAATTTCTCATAGCTATTAAGAATGGTAGGAAGGCAGTGCTGAACTAAGAAAAAACTCTTACGTACAACAATAAACAATTTAGTAAATTTCTCTAATCCTCAATTTCTTTCATTGTATGGTAGAAGTCATAATGTATCTGGCTTCATAAACTTGTGGAAGCAAATGGATTAATAGTGTGAAGAACTTAGAACAGTGCCTGGCATTTACTTAGGTAAGATTTCTTCTACTAGTAGTTGTACTTTCAGCTGTGGAAGCCTTGGAGAGTGGGGATCCATGAAGTTGGTCCCACGAATAACCCCTATCCGTTCCACTATAGCTACTCCATTACTCTGACCATTTGCCACACTGGGGTTGGCTCATGTCAAATAGCAAAGTCATTCTGTCTGCTTGGTTGTTCAGTGACTCACCACGGAATATACTCTTTTTTTTTTTTTTTTTTTTTTTTGCGGTATGCGGGCCTCTCACTGTTGTGGCCTCTCCCGTTGCGGAGCACAGGCTCCGGACGCGCAGGCTCAGCGGCCATGGCTCACGGGCCCAGCCGCTCCGCGGCATGTGGGATCTTCCCGGACCGGGGCACGAACTCGTGTTCCCTGCATCGGCAGGCGGACTCAATCACTGCGCCACCAGGGAAGCCCCGGAATATACTCTTTGGTGAGCGCTAAACATGTGAAACATAGATCTTCTCACTTCATGACCAAACCTATATGTTCACCTACATATTTATTCTCTGGAACTCTTTATCCCTAGTCTTCCAATATTTTTCCTTCTAGGCCTCTGAACAACCACCCAAGGCATTAGTCACTGCTTGTGAAACTGTATATATTCTTACTTAAAGCCAATTCTCTTTCCACACAGGTAGAATTTTCATTTTCTGCTGACTGATCATAAGAAACCCTCCATAGGGGCTTCCCTGGTGGTGCAGTGGTTGAGAGTCCGCCTGCCGATGCAGGGAACATGGGTTCGTGCCCCGGTCCGCGAAGATCCCACATGCCGCGGAGCGGCTGGGCTCGTGAGTCATGGCCACTGAGCCTGCGCGTCCGGAGCCTGTGCTCCGCAACGAGAGAGGCCACAACAGTGAGAGGGCCGCGTACCACAAAAAAAAAAAAAAAAAAAAGAAACCTTCCATAGAGGAATAGGTAGGAGCTGAGGGAGATTTATCAGTGCTATAGTAGTAGATGACATGAGAATTCAGGCCAACTCAACTTATTTGTGCCCTCTGTCCCTGCTCATGCCTAGTCTATATACCAATTCCATCTTCACTGTGTTGCTGCTCGGCCTGCCTGACGTTATGACTTGGTGGTTCTGACAGAGATTAGTGCGTGATTGATACTTGATGTCCTGTGGTCAACTGCTCCATTTCTATGAGACAAGTGGCATGCTACTTCACGTTGCCTTCCTAATACAACCTAAAATTGGTTTATTTGCCATATCTAACTTCAGAATCACATTATGTGCATACATAGTCTTCACAATTTCATCCCAATAGATTTTGTATTTTTCATCACTTCCCCACCCCACCCACACATGTACACATTTTGCACAATAAAGAATGATTTAAATTTTCTTGACTACCCTATGCTCTTTCACACCTACATACATTTAAGAATACTCTATTTTACCTTGAATTCTTGTTCTTTCTGTGATGTAAAGTCCCATAAAACTCGTCTCAAAGGTTATCTTCTTGTTTAAATCCTCTCTGATTATTCCACTTAAAAATGAATCCTGTCTCTCCCTTTGTTCCCATTAAAACTTGCTCATGTTTATTATATTCCATGAACACTTGCTTTGGTCATTTTTGATTTTTTTTCTTTGCATATGAGCTTTCAAGGACCAAGACAAGGTCTATTTCATCCCTGCATATCTGTGACTATTCATGGTAAACCCTAAAACAATACATTAGGTAACTATTGTATCTTTCGAGCTAGTTTTCAGGAACCAGTTTAGCAATATACCTTTCAAGATTTCAAATAGTAGGGGGAGGTGGTTGTCTTTGTTTTCTGTTTTCTTTTCATTCAATTGAAATAAAATAGAAAATAGAAGTTTCCTCTATCCAAAACTTACAGAAGAACACAGACTTCTGATATTGTTTACTGTTTTGCTACAAGCTGACAAATAATACATACTCTAATATTTCTACTAGACTAAGATATGGCTCTTATTTTGAATAAACTCATTTATCCTGGTAAATACTGTGAAGTCAATAATTCTAACAATGTGCTTAGTTTGATTTTTCTTACTGTTGAAATCATGTCTCTCATTCAACTTAAATATTTTGGATAATGTGAATAGCATTTAAAATATATTGTTCACAGCATTGTGAAACATATATTCTTACAACAATCCCAATTTCTTAACTCTGTATTCCCATTCCATTGTGTTTCTCCCACTTGGTATTACTGTGAAAATGACACTTTAAATGATTGCCTAAATTTCTGCAGAGAAAATGTTTCATGAATATTATGACTTCAAACTTCTTTCACTTGCATCTCTTCATCTTTCATAGAATGTTTACTACTAAACTTTGTCATAATACCTTTTAACTATGTTAGAATCAGCACAAACTTTCCTGTGGAATTAGACTGACCAAATGGCTTTGGGTGGAAGATATTCCTCATACAATCTTCCCTCAAAGTGGACACATTTCCTCCTTGCCATTTTTCTTTGGTATGAAAACTGCATCCTCAGTCCAAGTGCTTGATGGTGTATGACATTTTTATGGCATTTGAATAAACCACGTAAATTCAGATCATGAATCTAACCAGTCTAATCATAATTTCCAGTTATTATACTAATTTATAGTTTGAAAAGAACGCATGGCTTCAGTAGAGGAAGATTTAGAATATTCCTAGTGTTTTTAGACTTTTGAAACTTTCTAGAAAATCTTCTAGACTTCTAGGCTGAAATTGCAGTTAGTTATGTAACAGCCGCTTTACCCTCATTGGTGCACTTAACACTTAAAATATTTACGGTGTTGTGTTATTTATATGTATTAGGAACTTAATATATGGGGGTAAACATCTATGATGCATTACCTGAAGTAAGCGGGGTTGTGGACATTCCATGAGAAAATAAATGATTATAAATGTTAATTGAGAATCAAAAGTCCAATGGGGACAAGTTTACTAGAGATGCTTTCCATATATTAAATTAATTTTATATAAATGGTAAATTCAGAAAAAAATGCTATCATGTGAGGGTTTTGTTTTAAAATTAGATCAGATCAAAAATATAGATAATTGCTCCATATATCCTATTTAATATCAAACTATTATGTAAAATAAAATAAAGTCCATTTACTTAAAAAATTTGGGAAAGTTTCCTGATGCTTCCATGTTTTTTTTAATAAAATTTCTTCAAATTTTTTTACCTCCCTCAGTGCTCTGGACCTGAGTTGTAGGGGAATGGCCTTAAAACCATTCCTTCAAAAGAGCTGCTGAAAATGATCTACTCTACATATCAGGTTCATTCAATTTATGCACATTACTGAGTGGTTACTATATGTGTTAGCCACTATGCTAAGCAGTGGAAGTTATTCCTTGTATTACTTAAGCTCTTCCTGGAGTTTTATAACTGCATAGACCTCACAACACTTTAAGAGGTATTTATGAGTACCTGTAGGAAATTCCTTAAGGATTCTCAGAATTAAATAATGAATAGTACAAGAAGTGCTGTATGACCTGTGACACTAGATAGATAGCCCAATAAAAGATTATCTATATCTATATCTATATATATATATATCTATATATATATATATATATATATACTTATGGGATGCTGGTCTGGAATTAGTATTTATAGAAATAAAAACAAGGATAGGGCTTCCCTGGTGGCACAGTGGTTGAGAGTCCGCCTGCCGATGCAGGGGACACGGGTTCGTGCGCCGGTCCGGGAAGATCCCACATGCGGTGGAGCAACTGGATCTGTGAGCCATGGCCGCTGAGCCTGCGCGTCCGGAGCCTGTGCTCCGCAACGGGAGGCCACAACAGTGAGAGTCCCGCGTAACGCAAAAACAAAACAAAACAAAACAAAAAAAACAAGGATAGAATGAAAAAGACACTCTGATAGGAAAAAATATTAGGAATCATTAAGCCTGATGACGGGAAGAGGAGAAAAAAAATAAAGAAAATATATTATGCTGTTGTAAACTCAAGAAATGAGAAATGCAATGGCCCCACATTTCTACCACATTTTATCCATATATTTTTATACAATCAGCTTGAAGACAGAGTTTGGATTTACTTTGCTTTGTGTGAATTTGTGAGTTCTAATTGTAGATATATTAAAAAGAAAGGGGCAATTCCTTTGTATATATTTGAGTATGTAAGAATGATCCTTCAGAAATGATGCATTTCCAGGGATGGCTCAGGGCCAAGAAGAGAAAAGAGCTAGTGGTTTGTGGCAGCTGGTTATATTTATCAAGCCTGGGGTTCCTCTTGTGTGGTGGCTTTGCCTGAGTTTTTAGTTGCATGGTTAGCTAATAATATGAAAACAGAATATGATGGGAGAGCCAAAAAATGTTCAATTCTGTAGTCAACAAATGCTATATTTGGGCCAAAAGATATGGCATTTTTACATCATACATTATAAAAGTATGATCTCATTTCAAATAAATAGTGTAGGAAAAAAAGAGAATGCCTAGCAATATATCTTGCTGACACATACAAGGAATATTTTTTTACTAATGTCAGCTCATACACTGAAAAAAAGAGTAAGCCATACATTATTTTTAATCACTGAAAATCAGTCACAGCAAGAAACAAATTGGTTTTCTGTCTATGTATGCATTTTTCATTATAATCATGGAACACATTTTTTCACTAACAGTTTGATTTCATTCAGTGCCTGCAAAGTGCCTTAGAATCATTTTTATGAGTTTTTTCCTACAAAGTTTGAATGTATTTGAGGGCAGATGCATGTGATAAATAGTCATATTGGGAGGTATAGTCAGGAGAGGAAAGACGAGGCAGATTCTGAAACCCTGGTCTTTATTTCAATGAATAAATTTGATTTCATAAAAGTTACACTGTAGTAATTCAACCTTATCATGCAGAGTTTATGAATCATACCCACTTTTTATCTTTCAACACTTCACTTTTGAGTAGGGGGTCCTGGACATTCTCTGTTGGTTCTTAGAACTTTACAACCCATTTACGATTTCCTCAGTATTAGGGGCTGTCTGTAATAGTTTCGAGAATCTTTGCCTCCAGGGTTGCATGTACAGTTTACATTGCACCAACAAGATGGATTCACAGGAGATGTGGTAGGATGAAAAGAAGCAGACACCACTTTCTTCTTTCTAAGGCTGTGGGGCTGACAGTGGGAAGCTGTGATATATCAAATCTCTGACCCCTCTGAAATAAATCTGAAGCTGGTGGTAGATCTGAATTTTACAACTTTGAATTCTCCAGTCTGCAACTATTTTCTAAATGTCTAATTGCTTGCATAATATACCTTCCTTTGTTAAAATCAAAGATAATTTCTGTATTACAAATTGAACCAAGAGTGATAGATGTGGCTATAATTTTACATAAAATTTTAAAAAGTCATTGTAACATAGAAGGTAGCCAGTCTTTGACCTGGGGTATGAAATTCATTTCTGAATTAAGGCCCAGTTGAGAGTTGAAAAACCACAAATAATTTCTAACATATTAAAAATATGTTAATAATCATGTCAAAAATATATTATCAGCTTTTATTATCAGTTCCTGATTTTATGCCGTACAAAAAAGTCTCCATTACTAAAATATGCATTGAGTTGTCATTTCAGGAGGCAACTGGTAAGTTACTTCCCACAAGTTAGTTTTTAATTTTTAAAATAAAGTAAAATATATTTCATCATTAAAACATTTTATGTTTTCTTAATATTATCTGTGTTTTGTTTTTTAAAAAGTGAAAGCAAACAATTATATTGAAGTATAGTGAATACAAAGTTTGGCTCTAACATCTTTGCCCTCTCTCTGGCATTTAACTAATATAAAAACTGACTATGTTATGCCAGAATAAGTTATTTGCATCATTAATATAAATACAATAACTCTGAAAAACATAGAATAGCTCTACCTGGAATGGATGAGAAACATGTAAAAAGAATCAATTATATTAAATCAAGAACAGAATACCAAAAACAAGTGTTCCTGCACAAGAAGGCAACAATCTAGGGAATATAACTGCACTTACTAACTTATCTCATGTCAGAAAAATAATTGCAAATAAGAACTTCTAAATATACTGTTGTATTTACAAAAGAAAATGTATAAGCTTCATCTCTCCAAAAAGAGAGAATTTATGGTTCATAATCAGTAGGAAGGCTGATCTTCTAGAGACTAAAGAACGAATTTTAAATTTGGGAGAAATTTTTAAATGACAACTGTCTTAGCTCAGGCTTCAATTACAAAATACCAAACTGGGTGGCTTAAACAACACACATTATTTTCTGACAGTTCTGGAGGCTGATAAGTCCAAAATCAAGGTGCCAGCAGATTGGATTTTTGATGAGGGCTCTCCTGGCAGGCAGACTCTCACCTTCTCAGTGTATCCTCAAAAGGTGGAGAGAGGGCAAACTCCAGTCTCTTCTTCTTCTTATGAAGACAGAACCTATCATGGGGACCCACCTCCTCTAAACCTAATGAATTCTCAAAGGTCCCACCTCTAAATACCATCATATTGGGAGTTAAAGCTTCAATAAATAAACTTTGGGGAGGCAAAAACATTAGTTCACAGCAACATTTCTATTTATAAAATAGTTACTAAGTGCAGCAATACTTTAGTACCATAATGCGAACATCAGAATGCATATTGACAAATAAATGATGCTATATTAAATTGTTCTCAATGATTATGAAAGATGAAGAGGCTGTTAAAGAATACAAACATTGTTTAATAGATACACAAACAGCTGAAAAATCTTATAAAGAATAAAAAGACAGTGCATTTGAAAAGGAACCATTGATAATAAAGTTATTTCAAAGGGAATATAGGAGACAGTGCCAGTTATAATGTCACCACTTAGCATTACTCCAATCATATTACATCTCTTCTCCATAAGATTATAGCAAACTCTTACACCATAAGGTCAGTAAGTTGCACAATAAAAGAACAAAAGCAAGTTTTGGTAGTCTTCTAGATAAGGTTTTATTTCTGGTGTTTTTACAAGGGAAATACAGTAGTCATTATTTTCCATAACTTCTTTCATTTCTCTTCATTTCATTGTCCTTTCACTTTTGAATATATGTAGAAAAGATTAAATACATATGCTTAAATGCTTATTTGTTTTCAGAATATCTGTTTCAGTCCCCTCTAGTATTTGTCTTTTTTTCCCCCTTTGGGTGCTATTCCTTTAGTAGGATATTTTACATATTTGAATACATCTCTTTTTGGTAAAATGTGTTACCAATATATTCTTCCACTGTATGATTTGTGTTTTTACTCTTTATGAAAACTTATGAAGAAATTTTAATGTATCAGTATTTTTCTTTTTGGTTAGTACTCCTTACACCATGTTTATGAAATCTTCCCTACTCTGAAATCATACAATTATTTCTTTATAATACATTCTACAGTTTTATTGCTCTGCTCTTTATATATAGGCCAATCTGTAAATTATTTTGAAATATATATATATATATATACATATATATATATAAAACACCTATTTCTTGATATTTTAATTTTCTAATCTTTATACCTTTTGAATTGCTGAGATAGAACAAATTTTGTCATAATGCCCCTTATTAGGTGGCATTATGGTAGGCCACTAACCCAATGGTGCCCTTGGATAAGGAGAAATTTGGAGACAGACACATATGAACAGGGAAAATGCCATGTGCAGAAGGCAGAGACTCAGGTGATGCATCCACAAGCCAAGGGCCAGCAAAGATTGCCAGCAAACCACCAGAAACTAGGAGGGAGGCATGGAATAAATTCTTCCTCTCAGCTCTCAGAAGAAACCCTCCCCTCCCCACAGGTAGAAAATCAGCTGTCACTCTTAACTGCAACTCACTTGAAGGGAATTTATCTTTTTTGTCAGAGTGCTTCAGAGATTTTCTTTTCTTTCTTTTTTTCTTTTCTTTCCTTTTCCTGTACAAAGTTTCACTATGAAATGTTTAGGTTTGGACTTCTCCTTATATATTTGACCTAGATTTTGCTGGACTTCTTACATTTCTGAAATAAGGTTTTTCATCAAGTGTGGAAAATGCTCAGCCTCTATTGCTTCAAATATTTCTTCTGAGCCATTAATCTCCTCCTTCTTCTGGAACTTCAGTTAAGGATACATTAGTCCTTTTTACTCCATCTACTTTGTCTAATATATATCCTGCCTTGTCCATTTTTTCCTCATATTGAATTGTGGATTATTAATTTCAATTTATTTTCTAATTCAACAATTTATTAATTTAGCTGTTTATTATCTGCCTTTAAACCTGCCCACTGAGTTTTTTAAACATCTTTATTGGAGTATAATTATTTTACAATGGTGTGTTAGTTTCTGATTTATAACAAAGCAAATCAGCTATACATATACATATATCTCCATAACTCTTCTCTCTTGCGTCTCCCTCCCACCCTCCTTATCCCACCCCTCTAGGTGGTCACAAAGCACCGAGCTTATCTCCATGTGCTATGCAGCTGCTTCTCACTAGCTATCTATTTTACATTTGGTAGTGTATATTAGTCCATGCCATTCTCTCACTTCACCTCAGCTTACCCTTTCCCCTCCCTGTGTCCTCAAATCCATTCTCTACATCTGTGTTTTATTCCTGTCCTGCCCCTAGATTCTTCATAACCATTTTTTTTTCTTTTTTAGATTCAATATATATGTGTTAGCATATGGTATAATTTTTTCACTTTCTGACTTACTTCACTCTGTATGACAGACTCTAGGTCCACCCACCTCACTACAAATAACTCAATTTTGATTTGTTTATGGCTGAGTAATATTCCACTGTATATACGTGCCACATCTTCTTTATCCATTCATCGGTGGATGGACATTTAGGTTGCTTCCATGTCCTGGCTATTGTAAATAGAGCTGCAATGAACATTTTGGTACATGACTCTTTTTGAATTATGGTTTTCCCAGGGTATATGCCCAGTAGTGGGATTGCTGGGTCATATGATAGTTCTATTTTTAGTTTTTTAAGGAACCTCCATACTGTTCTCCATTGTGGCTGTATCAATTTACATTCCCACCAACAGTGCAAGAAGGTTGCCTTTTCTCCACACCCTCTCCAGCATTTATTGTTTGTAGATATTTTGATGATGGCCATTCTGACTGGTGTGAGTTGATACCTCATTGTAATTTTGATTTGCATTTCTCTAATGATTAGTGATGTTGAGTATCCTTTCATGTGTTTGTTAGCAATCTGCATATCTTCTTTGGAGAAATGTTTCTTTAGGTCTTCTGCCGATTTTTGGATTGGGTTGTTTGTTTTATTGATATTGAGCTTCATGTGCTGCCTGTAAGTTTTCGAGATTAATCCTTTGTCAGTTCCTTTGTTTGCAAATATCTTCTCCCATTCTGAGGGTGCCTCTTCACCTTGTTCATGGTTTCCTTTGTTGTGCAAAAGCTTTTAAGTTTCATTATTTCCTATTTCTTCTTGTTTTTATTTACATTTCTCTAGGAGGTGGGTCAAAAAGTATCTTGCTGTGATTTATGTCATAGACTGTTCTGCGTATGTTTTCCTCTAAGAGTTTTATAGTGTCTGACCTTACATTTAGGTCTTTAATACATTTCGACTTTATTTTTGTGTATGGTGTTAGGGAGTGTTCTAATTTCATTTTTTTACTGTAGCTGTCCAGTTTTCCCAGCACCACTTATTGAAGAGGCTGCCTTTTCTCCATTGTATATTCTTGCCTCCTTTATCAAAGATAAGGTGACCATATGTGCACGGGTTTATCTCTGGGCTTTCTATCCTGTTCCATTGATCTACATTTCTGTTTTTGTGCCAGTACCATACTGTCTTGATTACTGTAGCTTTGTAGTATAATCTGAAGTCAGGGAGCCTGATTCCTCCAGCTCCGTTTTTCTTTCTCAAAATTGCTTTGGCTATTCGGGGTCTTTTGTGTTTCCATACAAATTATGAAATGTTTCATTCTACTTCTGTGAAAAATGCCATTGGTAGTTTGATAGGGATTGTATTGAATCTGTAGATTGCTTTGGGTAGTAGAGTCATTTTCACAATGTTGATTCTTCCAATCCAAGAACATGGTATATCTCTCCATCTGTTTGTATCATCTTTAATTTCTTTCATCAGTGTCTAATAGTTTTCTGCATACAGGTCTTTTGTCTCCTTAGGTTTATTCCTAGGTATTTATTCTTTTTGTTGCAATGTTAAATGGGAGTGCTTTAATTTTTCTTTCAGATTTTTCATCATTAGCATATAGGAATGCAAGAGATTTCTGTGCATTAATTTTGTATCCTGCTCCTTTACCACATTCAATGATTAGCTCTAGTAGTTTTCTGGTAGTGCCTTTAGGACTCTCTCTATATAGTATCATGTCACCTGCAATCAGTGACAGCTTTAGTTCTTCCTTTCCGATTTGGATTCCTTTTATTTCTTTTTCTTCTCTGATTGCTGTGGCTAAAACTTCCAAAACTGTGTTGTATGATAGTGGTGAGAGTGGGCAACCTTGTCTTGTTCCTGACCTTCGTGGAAATGGTTTCAGTTTTTCACCATTGAGAACGATGTTGCCTGTGGGTTTGTCATATATGGCCTCTATTATGTTGAGATAAGTTCCGTCTATGCCTACTTTCTGGAGGGTTTTTTATCATAAGTGGGTGTTGAATTTTGTCGAAAGGTTTTTTCTGCATCTATTGAGATGATCATATGTTTTTTGTGTTTTTATTTATTTATTTATTTTATTTATTTATTTTTGGCTGCATTGAGTCTTCATTGCTGTGCACAGGCTTTCTCCAGGTACAGCACGTGGGGGCCACTCTTCGCTGCAATGAGGTGGCCTCTCACTGCAGTGACCCCTCCTTGAAGAGCACGGGCTCTAGGCACTCGGGCCTCAGCAGTTGTGGCACACGAACTCAGCAGTTGTGTCTCGTGGGTTCTAGAGCGCAGGCTCAGCAGTTGTGGCACACGGGCCTAGTTGCTCCATGGCATGTGGTATCTTCCTGGACCAGGGATTGAGCCCATGTCCCCTGCACTGTCAGGTTGATCCCTAACCACTGTGCCACCAGGAAAGCCCGAATATATGGTTTTTATCCTTCAATTTGTTAATATGGTGTATCACATTGATTGATTTGCGTAGATTGACGAATCCTTGCATTTCTGGAATAAACCCCACTTGATCATGGTGTATGATCCTCTTAATGTGCTTTTGGATTCTGTTTGCTAGTATTTTGTTGAGGATTTTTGCATCTATGTTCATCAGTGATATTGGCCTGTAGTTTTCTTTCTTTGTGACATCCTTGTCTGGTTTTGGTATCAAGGTGATGGTGACCTTGTAGAATGAATTTGGGAGTGTTCTTCCTTCTGCTATATTTTGGAAGAGTTTGAGAAGGATGGGTGTTAGCTCTTCTCTAAATGTTTGATAGAATTCACCTGCAAAGACATCTGGTCCTGGACTTTTGCTTGTTGGAAGAGTTTTGATGCCCACTGAGTTTTTACTGTTGTTTATTATTATTTTTTTAATTTTAGAAGTTATATCTCATTCTTTATCACTTTTCCTGTGCCACTCTTTGTAGTTCCTATTTGCTATTGGTATTTTAATATGTATTATCTATCTCTTTAAATGTATAAAATGAAGTTATTTTATAGTCTATGCCTGATTCCAATATATGATGTCCTTGCAAGTCTGTTTATGTTGTTTCTGGTTTCTACTAGTTATAATTTATTACATTTTTTGTGTGTTTTTGAATATTTTTACTAGATATTGACATGTATGAATAATTTTAGAATTAATTGATAACTAGGTGACGATACCTTCCTCAGCAAAGTATGTGTGTTACATCCTTCTAGAAGAGCTTTAAGACATGTACCATGAAAGACACAGGGGTTTCAAATCATGTGAACACTCATCCATTTCTTATCTACCATCCACCTCAGGGTTCTGGATTTTGGAGACACAGCTTAAATCAAAGTTAAAGAATGTAGTAATAACCAGTGACACTGATAAAATTTTTTTTTTGAATTACTTATGCAAGTCATTGATGACATTCCTTTTGGATTGTACTAAAAGAGCTCATTGAAATGTACTGCAGTCCTCTTATGTGTATTAGGACAAGATTCACAAGATGCCAGGAAATCCTTTATATTTAGGATTACACAAAATGTTTTGATTTCTTGTAGCTAAAGTTCACATCTGATAAGTAGAATTAAATTTAGATAACATCATCCAAAACTTTTAAATGGTCATTTTATTATTTCCTTACCTTAGTACAGATATGTCTCAGGGAAAACAAAGAGAAGGCCTTTCTCAGCACAATTCACTCCTAGTCATTTGTCCTATACTAAGCACAAGCTGCTCTCTTATCTAGTCATACTTTTTTTTTTTTGGCCAAATATGAAAGTTTAAATAAAGGAAAATAACTATCACTTCTGAACAAGCAACCAGCCAGAGGGAAATCTTATCATTTTGGCAGAAAAATGAAGTAAAAGGAGACAAAGAGAGATATTTTGACCATTTCCTATTTCCGTTCTCTTTTATAAAATATTCCAATATTTATAAAATATTCCAAAAAAACTGATAACATGTCGTAACTCTGCTCCAATATAATTTTGATTTCAGCTTTTATCTCACTTAACATTAAATCTCCAAGAAGAGAATACATAAAATGCATTTCTAAATCATATAATATTTTAACATGGAACACTTTTGCTCCAATAGAGTCTTGCTTAAATGTATATTAAGAAACTCAGAGGTAGAAGTTCACTATTATTTGTTTGAAATAAATATTCACTTTTGTGGTGGGGTAATTTTCTCTTATTTTTTTTAATTTTTCTAAAGGTTTTGTCATATATTCAATATTATGATCATTGTAAGCTTGCTTCATTTGACCAGCTGCTGTGATATGTTTTGTTACTAGATTGATTATTTCAAATCTTCATTGAGTTGATTTGGTGACAAATTATGTTTGGCCATGGTAGGTTATTATCTTAATATTCAGTTAAGTTTAATTTAATATATTTTTATTTGTAGTATTAGTTTATATCTTCTAATTGAGGGCTGTTTTACATATTCTGGTATCATGAGGCTGCCAATACTAGAAAATGCATATGAATATTTAAACATTTTATCTGTCTTTTAGATCTTATCTACGATTTTTGGAAATTTCTTACAAAAGTAATTTTCATGCTATCAGGTCTGCTATGTATGAGTGAAACATCTTTTTTTACCAGTAGCAGTTGAGAAAATCTGAAAGCAGCTACTTAGTAACCACTGAGGAAATTTTAACTAATTACAGTTCCTGTGTCTTCTTTATATTAGTATTTTAAGCATAATAGGTGTTGTCAAGAACTGTCAAGAATCTTGAGATTTTACCATTCTTGTAGGCTAACAAGTTAGTATTCTAGAGTTTCATGGATGCCAAAAGAAGACGCAAGACTCCAGGATCAAAGGCACAGGACTTTATTATACAAGGCATAGCAGGCAGAATGAACTTCATGTTTGGATCAGTCCCATAGGAACAATGTAGAGCTGCCCAGCTAGGTGTATACACTCAGTAGGTCATGTCACAGCTGAGGGACACTGAGTTTAGAAAATACTAATCTGTGAAAGACTTGCTAGCAAACTTACTCCACTTTGCCTCAGAGGGAGACAATATCTTTATTATTCTGGAAAGCAAACATATCTGCCTTTGCTGCACTGGGAGACACTATCTCTATCTCCCATAGCCAGTCACTATAAAACATATTCTTAAAAAACTGCCTGTTCTGTGACTCAGAAGCAACTCAAAAGCTCGGGAGATGGGAATAAATACCTATGGAGAACTATCTTCCAGCAGTTGTTTTATCACTATGTTTCCAAACATCTCTTAAGTTTTGTCTCCAGTGTATAATCTACCCTTTGCTTGTACCTTTTATATCTCATTTTTACATTTAATTTTTTTTGCTATACCCCTTTCTACTTCATGATTAAATTCAATCTAATTTTGCTTGTTTGCTCAAAAACATAATCTTGGATGAAAGTGTCTATCATGTTACTGAGTGTCATCTTTGTGCATATCCCGTCTGTGCATGAGCTATTTCTTTCTATTTTAGAGAGTACATTTTTACCTCTAAAACGTTGCTTTGTTTTTATCTTATGACATTTTAAATTAGACAGCTGATTGATTATTAACCAATAGAAATCTTAAAACCAGTTTTCTGGCCCATCTAAAGAAAGATGAGTGCCTTTGTGTAAGCTTTTAAATATTTACATACAACTTCACTTTGACCTTAACCTTTGGTTTTCTTTACCTTTTTCCCCAATATGGTTGAATATAAATAACTTAATAAGTATTGGTATCATTTTAGTGCACTGTAACCAAATAGTGCAGCATGCAAAATTTCCTCCAATCCCTGAGCTAGGTGGTAGGGATAAGATGATGAACTAGAAAAACAAGGTCATTGCTCTTGCAAAGCTTGCAGAAAGGTATATATCCACCATAGCATTTTTTACAATTACAATTTTGCATATTTTGTGAGATTATTATTTTTTATTGAAGTGTAGTTGATTTTCAATGCTGTGCTAGGTTCAGGTGTACAATAAAGTGATTCATATATATATATATATATATATATATATATATACACACACACACACGTATATTCAGATTATTTTCCATTCTAGGTTATTATAAGAAATTTAATATAGTTCCCTGTGCTATACAGTAAATCCTTGTTGCTTATCTATTTTATGTATAGTTATTCATATCTTTTTATCCCATGTTCCTAATTTATCCCTGCCCACTCTCTTTCCCTTTTGGTAACCATAAGTTTGTTTTCTATGTCTCTGAGTCTGTTTCTGTTTCCAATATAGATTCATTTGTATTATTTTTTTTAGATTCCACATATGTGAGATTATTTTTTATTATGTATTTTTAATATATTCTTCCTCACTGGACTGTAAGATCCATAAGAACATTGACTAAACTTCTGCTCACACATTGCCAAAATGTAATTCTCCAACCTTATAACTCATAAAAATAGAACTTCTCCATATTTTAAAATATTTAATTTTTAGTTCCTCAAACAAAGTGGACTTGTTGCCTCAGTTTCTTACAGTATACTTTATTTGGCAAGCTTTTCCCAGTTTTTCTAAAAGGGATTCAGAATTTCTCTGAGGCTAAAACATACACCAGAACAAATTATTCCACATATAAAAATATTACCCCTCAACAATCATTTAGTTTTTGCAAGATTAATTTGAACCTCTTTCCTTTCCCTTAATTCATTGTGACTTCTTAACTCACTTGGAGTATTTCTAAGAGATAGTTATTTATCAATTATTTCCTGGTAGCCAGAATTATGTGTTTTTTTTTTTAAATATAAAATATGATTTGACCATTTTAAAGACTAGCTTTCTTTTTCCTTTAATATATTTAATTCCAAGTACAAAGTTCAAGATTGTTTACGTTAAACCCCATACAACTGTCTGGAATCAAGATACATCTTCTACAACTATTCTACATGTGCCTTGTACTCTAGCCGCTAAAAGTCATTTTTACTTTTTAAACTTTATGTATATTTTATGCTTTCATATCTTTGTCCAACCCTCTCCACTGGCTGTAATAAAATAAAGATTAGAAGAGATGACAGGGAAAGGAAATTAACCAAAATAGCATAATTAAGAACTGTTACAGAGCCCAAGCTCTTACTGCTCATCACAGAACAGTAAATCAAGAACGAGGTGTTGGGGCAAGGAATAGCAACTTTATTTGGAAAGCCAGTAACCCAAGAAGATGGTGGACTAGTGTCCCAAAGAACCATCTTACCCAGGTTAGAATGCAGGTTTCTTTATTACTAAAAGGGGAAAGGGTGTAGCTGGTTATCACAAACTTCTTCTTGACAGAACTTTTTGTGCTTGTAGCTGTCCACGTAGGTCTGATCATAATGTTCCTGTAAACTTCCAACAAGACAAATGTTATTCTCTGTTCTGAATGGAAAAAGGTTATACATTTAATGGTCAAATCTGAGAGGCAGAGCATTGAGAAAGGGCTATTACATATATTTCAGGCTATAGGTCACATTATTTTACAATGGTGCAGAGCAAGCATGACTAAGCACAAGAAACAGAGCACAAAGATTACAGCTAAAGGGCTAGATCCAATATGGAGTCAGGTTTGTTCTCCTCTGTTGAAGAATGTAGCAAACAGATAAATTGAGTGACATAAAGAAGGATTAATGGAATAAACACAGATAGCCTTTGTAAACAGGTTAAGGGAAAATAAATAAACATTTAAATTCACAGAAATAGGAGGATTCAAAGAATATTGAATTCCCTGAAATGTCTGGAAACAAAAGAACTAAAGTAATAATGATAAACAAGGGTTGAAACAATCTAAGTAACAATTATTAAAGTTTTAAAAGGAGTTATCCCCAAGAGCTATTATGAAAACAGTAATTTGAAATTGGGCACATAGCCATGAGTCTGGAAGCAAGATTTCCTAGGTCATTACAGGAATTCACTATCAGCTTCACAGGATTGCTACTGTATAAATCACAAGTTGGAGAAAAATGCAAAAGAAGTTTTTGTCTTAAAAAGGGAAAGAAGTGCCTGACTGTGGCTGCCTTCATATAGATTTCAGGCACACAAACTTGTGTTCAGTAACAGTAGAACATTCTAAACGTGAATCAGTGGGCTAACTAATTGACTAAAGTGTTAATTTTGATCATAATTTTCATGGGATATCTAGAAAAGAAAATAATAATTGATGGAAAGATGCATGTGACACAAGTTTAGAGCACGTTTCAAGAAGGAGCCAAAGTAAAGATTCAAATAGGATCTCATTTTATTAAATTTTGTGTACCTAGACTCTAGAGCCTTAACACAACACCTGTTGATTAATAAGTGATCAATAATACTTGCATAAATGTTGGATGAATATAAGACTCAGATTCATACTCTTGAGATTTATAAGCTATTTATTTGGAGTTTGAACATTGAGTGTGATATTTTTGTGGAATAAATGAGTTCATGGCTGGTAATAAGTGCTGTTAAGTGTATCTTTCTTTTCTCTCTCTCTCCTTTTCTTTTTTTTTCTTTTTTTGCAATTTTACTAGAAAGAGGAATTACAGCAATTTTCAAAGGAGAAAAGAAGGAGTTTTGCAGAAGTGGGTATTCACAGAGATTTCCAGTGTAAACCTTCACTGCTCTATTCCTTAATATGATATCCACCTCATCCTATGATGTTATAATATATACAATTACATAAGACTGTATGTAACTAGAAAACCAGGAGAAAAATTAACATCCAGAGTTTTAGCAGCCTTTGTTTCACTCAATTCACTGATGTATATATCTTAAAAAATAATCTTATTACTAAGTTTGTAAAACATGACCTAATTTTGATTTTAAAAATGGAGCACTGTTATGTCTTTAAAGTAAATCCTTCATCACAGTAACATTGAATTAAGATTTTAAACAAATTGGGATATGACAGAGCATACATCTAAAAAAGAATTTACATTTTACTGGAGTCTTATTCTTTGCATCCCCTTCTATAGTTCTGTTTAAACAGATGTATCATAGATGTGGAAACATCTGGCAGGTCAACACATTTCTGCCATGCCCATACTCAGTTTAGGATTGTACATTTTTTTAATCTAATTGTTAAGTAAGGACCCTTCCCTGGAAAAAGTTTGGTACTTTGCATCAAATGATATTTTTCCACTTGCTTCTCCTTTCTTTCCAATAAGTGTTTTCACATGTGCTCACTAGAAATATTTTGGTAGCCATGGTTACTTTTTATTTGTTTTAGAAATGTATGTATAATCTCATTGACCTTTAAGTAATCACCTACTTAAGTGTTAGGACCAGGTTGAATTATAATCAATAGATCTTAATTTCATTTGTGGGCCTATTCAAATTACAAGAAAATTGTTTCAGTTTTGCATGGTTAAATATATACCAATCCATCGAGTTCTTGAGTCTTCTTTCTTCAGTTGTGTTGCATATGTCAAGGAGATGAATGAGACTTCTTTTAACCTTACACCTAACCACAGAAAAGACTTCATTTGGCTTCTCTCTTTTATTAGCATAATATAGAGCACTGAGTATACATATAATGTATACTGAGTGTGTGTATGTTTGTAATTTTAGGATTTTTTTTGGTAGAAGAGGGGATAAGAAATTAGAAGATTATAGAATTTTAAATTTTATTTTTGTAGTACACATTTATAAACCTAGCAGTAAAAAGTTGCAATGTTTACTTTAAATTATCTCTCTGCTTTTATGAGCCAAAAAATAGTTATGAGACTGAAGAAAATACAAAATTCAGGGTCTGAATATCTATAACTTTACCCAAATCAGAGCAAATTAATAAGATTTACAGCACTTTGCAGAGAGTGTTAGTAAATCCTGAGGGGAAAAGCAGATTGTAGCATTTCATTCAGTGCTGGGAATTTGGTTGATATGTGGTGACAATAAGAGACTTTTCACTCTTGAAGAGACTGAGGCTATGTGACCCCAGGGATCAGCATGCACTGAGGCATGCTGTAAACCACATCTAATATTTATCAAGATGTGCAATGTAATCAAAACATCCTGAAATAATACACCACACAAACAACTTTAGTCCAGGAATAGGATAGCAAAACAAGGACATTTAAGGATAAACTAGGTTCTTAAGGTATGTTTCTCAGCACCATTTGTTTAGATTCATCAGCTAGTTGTTTATTTTTCTAGCTACTTTAGAATTTCTTATTGAACTAGATTTATTTTCAAATGCATCATGAAATACCAAAATTGCAAGGTTCTTGTTTGTTTGCTTGCTTGTTCTCCTTCAAAACATGCATTTTCCTGAAAAGTTTACTTTTGTTTGTGTTTAAAATCAACCACCCATCCACAGTTTAATCAGGTTATGGAAATCCTAAATATTAACTCTGGCTCAGAAATTCATGACCACCCCACACCTACTTGGAAGATCAACAAACATAAACCATGAGTTTACACAGTATCACCACAGGACAAAAGCACCGTGAGGGAACATTCGAAGTTGTGAATATTCTAATCTAAAATTTTCCATTACAGATACTCACTGAAAACAGATTTTTTCAAAAAACTAGATGATTGTTATAGAGTTGCACTAAAGAGGTCCAGAAATTCTAACAAAACAGTCTTCATGGCAATCATTCCACAATGGGCTTCTAATTCCTTCACTATAGAGGCCAAGTCTACTTCCAAGTTTCCAACCAGGATGTTTGCAATGTGCCTCCCCCATTGACAGCTGTTAAATGCCATAAGGGTTACAAAAGCATACGCTGGGAGTACTCCAGATGTCTTCACACAGTGGTAGGTCCATTTCTAATAAAGACAATGAGAGAGAAATGCTGACATAATATTTATAGGAACTTCTTAATCTCTAGTGTATTGTAAATGTTTACAGTTCAAGGTGGGGGAATCTGGCTGCTTACCAAGTGTACTTTTTCACCTCTGAGTTTAAGCATCAGATTATATTTAAATATTTCTATTCCCTCTCACTATCCATATTTATGTCTCTGTCTCAAGTCTGAATCAATCTCTTTCTCTTTCTCTTTTCCCACAAATATTTACTGTGCAATTTTTCCCAAGGTGTATTTAACTTATCCATGCCAATCTCTGGCAAATAAGAGTTTCTGTCCTTTGGACCTGTCTATATACCAAAAATGCTCTGGACTGATTCAATGTAACATTGGCATGTTTTTTAAATTATTAACCCATATAGAAAGATGCCTTATTGAAATCCTGAAGCAATTTAATTTCTAAAGAGTAGTTTTCCATTGGACCTATTTGATTTTGACCACAACCCCTGTGTGCAGAAATGTTTCTTTGGTCTTGCCCTCCTCATAAATTATAAGAGATGAATAAAGAGAGAATTATTTTAGGCCAATTGTTGAATTTTTAAAAAAGCCAATGAAAGATAGGAAATTAGTAAAAGATGCTGAAGAAAACATCACAAAATGTGATATTGGGCTGGTTGCAAGCTTATTTTTGAGGGAGTAAGGAGTGGAGTTCTCTCTCTTTTGTAAAAGGAGAGAATTCAGTTATATTTTTATGGTTTCTTCCAGTCCTAAAATTTATTAATCTCTAGTCCAACATTTTTTCGAGCCTTCTGGCTTTCTACAGCTCTCATGAGCATGCCCACCTTAATATCTGATATCACCTTTCATATTTCTTTAAAAGTAACCTTGTTCTCACCAACTCCCTTCTCTTCAACCACACCAGAAAATGAAAGTAGAGAGAAAAAAACCGATAATAAAAATAGAATAAATTTTTGGTCTATCATGCTATTTTTTAGACTGAAGATACTAAACAAGGAATATCCTTTGATCACTTTCTTTTGGAGCTACAACATTATCTTAATGACTCAGGGCAGAAAAAAGTTACCACATGAAAATAAGCAAATTGTGCTTTGATTGTGGAAGCAAAATCTGATTAAAATAGCTATAGAAAACAAAAGTCTTCAATAGACTAAAATTAAGATCTATTGCATATCCTACTAATTTGTATTTATTTTGATTAGTATTAACACAAAAATTAGTGAATGGTTAGTATCATTTAGTTAATGAAAGCTGTTTTGTTTTAAATTTGGAGGTATAGGAGGAAGTACACATTCGTCCTTTGATTTGCTCATATATAAGATTTTTCAACTCAGAACTGCTCTGTAATAATGACCACCCAGTCACCAGTTAATCATTAAGAATGTTTTGCTATTTGTATTCTAAGCAAATCATCAACAAGGTACTTTAAATTCTAAAAGTTCTTTTTCTACCACTTATTTTGATAATTGCTTTTGTCTTATGAACAGTACATCTGCCCACTGGTAATTTATAGCCATGTTATGACATTTAAGACAAATATACAATTAAAAGAAAATCTAACCGTATTAATTTTTTTGAAGGGAGAACAACTAAGATCTAGTCTCTTAGCAACTTTGTTGTTTGTAATACTGTTGTCCCCCATTATCGGAGGGAGATTGCTTCCCAGACGCCCTTGGAGAGCAAAATCCGAGGATGCTCAAGACTCTTATATAGAATGGTGTAGCACTTGCTTATAACCTACTCATATTCTCCCATATACTTTAAATCACCTTTAGTTTAGTTTACTTACAATACCTAAAGCAATGTAAACACCATGAAAATAGTTTTAAATACAAATACAAATAAATGCTATGTAAATAGTTGCCACCATCTGGAAAATTCAAGTTTTGCTTTTTGAAACTTTCTGGATGATTATTTCTTAATTAATGTTTACAATCTGCAGTTAGTCAAATCCTTGGATGTGGAGGCTGCTGATAACAAAGGGTCAAGGGTACCACATTGTTGACTATAATCACTATGCTCTGCACTAACCCTCCAGGACTTATTTATCAATTAGTTTTAAGTTTGTACCCTTAAACAATATATCCCCAATAGCATTATTATTTGAAGAGGTTTAAGACATGAGTTAGATTAGTTTATCAAACATTGGACAAGTATTAGAATCACCAGGAGTACTGTTTAAAAGAAAACAATGTACCTGAGTTGACCTTAGGCTTCCTATTCAGAACATAAGGAACTGAATTTTAACCAGCTTCCCAACTGGTTCTTAGGCACACGACTCCTGAAAAACACTACACTACAGCCAGCAGCGAGGAATCTAACTGGTCTTCCCTTTTTGGATCCAGGATAGGAATAACTGAATTGCCAGAAGGTATCCAGTGGGTCTCAAGATAGAGGCTCTGGCTTCCCCACCATTGTGAACAACCTTTGCCTTTCTCCCTCTTCCAATGAGAAGGAAATAGTCCTTCAGAGGTAGCAAACTACCTGTCCTGCTGGTCCCTCAGCTTCAGGTGTAATCTGAGATACTAACCTTCAAATATTAAGCAACAGCTGTACCACATGGCCAGTGCTCTAGGATACTTCAGTGCTGCTAACTAACATGGGTATTTATTTATAAATGAAAATGCATGCTCTTTTCCTGTAAAAAGAAACTCCCAGCCTCCCATAGCAAGCATAAAATAATATAGCTTGTTTTATCCCACCATAAATTATTTTTATAAAGTTTAGTTAAATATAAGGGACACATTCTAACAATGAGGGGTCTTAATAATTAAGATTTGTCAACTGAATAACATATATTAAGATTTAGACTTATTTAAATGCAAAGTCCGAGGTCCTGATTTTTAAATAAAAATGACTTACAGCTTCTTTCCCTTATATTATTTATTTCCTAGTAAAGATTCTATTAATTTAATATACTCTTATTAGTTCTTGAGAGAACAAGCACTAAAGTCATAAAGGTTAACAACTGTTATTAATTTAAAGTTAAACTGAGCTTACAGTAACTGAGTTAACATTTAATTAGTCAATCATATTACTGGATTAAAATTCTAGGCTCTTCAGTCCTGACGGTTGCAAATTTTTAAGTAAAGTTTATATTTTCTTATTATTCTTGCTTGGGGTATATCTCAAGATTGAATTTAATTGTTTAAATATTTTATTTTGGAAGGATTGAATTGTATGAAATCTAACTTTCTCTCTCTATCTCTCTTCTCTCTCTGTCTTTAATAATGCTTTGCATTATTGCTTACCTTGTGGTTTGTTTTTGACTAAATTTTCTAACATAATAAGGAGCTTAATATTTCACTTTCTAGGAGTAGGAATTGTACCATAGGGTAAGGACGGGATGGAGTACTGAGATCTAGAAGTAGGTTATGACACAAAGGTACAGAATTAGTGGGAAGAGAAGAGAAGTTGAAAGTCATTTTCCATATGGATGACCTTATTGGATCTTTGTGTAGTCCCTCTTTCAAACTGATTCTTTTTTCTCTCCTTTGTGTCCTAAGCTGTTGATATACAGAGATGGATTTTGATGTGTTTCTATCATATCGGAATTAAATGTTTTCTACAACCCCATTTGAAATGGGGTTTATTCCCTATACTAATTAATTTCTAATAATTTGTATTTAATAATCCAAAGTGAATTGTGTTATTGCTGTTGTTTTGCATCAATTGTTTATACCACCTGTCACAGAACGAGATAAGAGTTCACTAGAAGCTGGGGCGTTAGTGTAGGAGGCACCAGTAGGAATAACAGTTGGAAATTTCTCTTCACTAGAATCATTGCTCAGACTGAAGGATCAGACATTTAACATGATGCACAAGCTGAAAACTGGAGATTACTAGGAACTGATCTAGAGGTTATCTAGTTGAAAATCCTTACTTTACTGATAAAGTGTTATCTGGAAATGGTAGGTGATTTTCCTTAAACCCATATCAGATAATTATCTTCTGCAAACAATTTTATTTAGTAGACTGCTGGAGTTCATTTAGCAGAATGGGTGGCTTGGTGTAGCATCACCATTTCATCTGTGACCTCAACAAGTTCATTACCCTAAGTAACTCAGTTTCCTTATCTCTAAAATAAGGATAATGATAGTTCCTACTTTGTAGAACTGACTTTGACTATTTAAAATATGTAAAACATTAAAAAGAGTAAAATATAATAATGTATTGAGTAAAACAATGTGTTAGTTATAAATTGTATTAGAATGTTTATTCTAATTTTTGAACTTTAAAATAATTGGTTTTAATTTAAGTTCAGTTCATTATGAATGCCAAATAATATAAAGTTTATAAGTGTCAATGTTCTTATAGTTTAGGCAACAAAATTCTAGAGCTGTTTACACTGCCAGAAAATCTAAGAGAGAGATATATATATATATAAAACAGTGAACATATGGGAAATTATTTTCATTCTGTTTATTTCAAGGAAAAAGCCTTTAAATATTTAATGCCATATTTAAATATTTACTTTAATTGGGAATTTTTCTTCCTACTTTTCATCTCAATAAACTTTCAGTCTTCATCAAACTGTATTGGTCATTATAAAATATCATTATCTTTGCATTGAACTATTCATATTTTTTATTTTAATGAAGATTTTGCAGCATCTTCAATATTTTTCCAAACTTTGGAGTGTTTTTTTGATACAACTTGGTAATATGCTGATAATTATGTTCAAGTCCTTTATCAAAATAAAAACATACCAAAAACTCATTGTTTTCCAATGTATGCTCTTGTTCCATTTCTTCACTAAATAAAAATAATAATAGCATTCTGAATTTAGTTTAATACATATTCTTTAGTAGCCAGTTTCTTTATAATAATCGAAACTTTTCTTTTCTTCTTTCTTTCTTTATTTTGCGGTACGCAGGCCTCTCACTGTTCTGGCCTCTCCCGTTGCGGAGCACAGGCTCCGGACGCGCAGGCTCAGCGGCCATGGCTCACGGGCCCAGCCGCTCCGCGGCATGTGGGTTCTTCCTGGACCGGGTCACGAACCCATGTCTCTTGCATCGGCAGGCAGACTCTCAACCACTGCGCCACCAGGGAAGCCCAAACACTTTCTTTATTTTTAAAGTACATTGACTGTTTAAAAAATTTTAAAAATGTTCTTTGTGTAGAAACAGATGAGTTATTTTGCTTTCCAGCCTCATCTTAAAATTGTTCTTGTTGTACACTACCTAAAATATCTAACCTATCATCGTACTTTAGATAATTTCAATTTTGGGAGAGCTTTCATACTATATTAATGAATTATTGATATACAAAATGTTTGGATGTCTGTTGTAATTTAAGATCGATTTTCTTGTCACATAGTTTGCTCTATTTAGCCACAATAAAAGAATGAAAAACCCTGGCCAAAGCAAGTCTTCAAATCAATATTTTCGGTAAATACATAGTGTTTATGTATATGAAGTGTTTTTTATTCTACTAAATTATTCTGCAATAACAAAATAGATTAAAATTAAGCTACAGTCTAGATTAAAATCAAACTTTAAAGAGTTTTGAGGTCAAAGCAGATTTTGCAAGGATTGGCTAAGGGATTCATTAACTAAATCTTGGAGATTAGAGAGTATTCTCAATAGACCACTTTGGTACAAGTCACCATTTCAAAACCAACCCTCTGTGATGGAAGAGGCAAAAGGACCATGAGGTTACAGTAAGGGAAAGCACAATTTCCTGAAGAGGGGTTGTGTTGTTTTAGAAGATGAGGTGGACGGAAAACAAAAGTAAATAGGAGTCTACTCTAGTCCATTGCTTGACTTCCCAGCAAACACACACTGACACACAAACTGGTACAACCTCTTCTATAATATTTCCAAAATATTCTCACCCAACTTGATGCAGTGTGCATCACTCTTCCAAAAAGAGACACCCCAAACTCATTCCAAGCTTAAATACTTGCGGATCAGTGAACTAATAGCCCAGATTTTCTGACATTATTTTATTTTATACTATTCAATCTTGGGCAATTCCAGATCCTGCTTCTTATATATACTGCAACTAGTGAGCTATAATACCAATATAGAAATCCTGAAAACACTTGACATATAAAATAAAGAAAATGAAAAATATGCATTAAAACTATTTATTTGCCACTTCATCCCCTCCCAGGTGTGGTGTAGTCATAGCTGAAAGCACTTTGGAGTAGAAATTGATTCCCCTGATTTATGTAGGAGTTTCTGTAGTCTCCTTTCCTAATCCAAGATCCTACTATTTCCTATCTTACTCGTTAATGTTAAGATCTGGTAAAGAATCTATCTTCTGCAACTAAGTAAGGTGCACAGCCCTTAATAGTTGCATATTACTTGCCCTATGCAGACATGTCCCTTAAAAACTTATATGGTTATTTTCCTCTTGTCTCTCTGCTTTTAAACATGCCAGCTTGGAGTGAAGCTTGTTTTCTTGTAGTATCTCAAGAAGGTTACTAGAAATTGGTTTAGCACTCCTCTCTCTAGTTTTCATGATGTGCAGTGTTCCTTGTACACTCCTGCTCCATCTCCCCAAAAATAAATGGAATAAGCAACCATCATTGATCCATTTTTCTCATTTGGATGAAATAAATCTACCTAATGACTTAAGCCTTAGGAGACTGAACCCTCATTCCCTGTCCACATCAACCAGTAGAAAATAAAGACTAGATAATGTTCCTACAAACTGAAACTCCTTTTCAGGTAGGTAATTCCAAGGTCAACAGTGGGGCACAAAGTGTTAGTAAACCTGGTCTAGCTGTCACACTTAGCTGTGCCCTGTTACTCAGTCTTAATAAGAAGCAAGGGAAATATTTGTCTTTTTTATCTAATGACTATCTTGTATTATCTCATATTTGATTCAGAACTGGTATTTATGGGACTCCCTCAAATACTAAAATTGGAAGGAAAATTAGGGAAATATTTAAGCAAATTTACTGAGTTTTTGGGATATCAGTTTCACTAGCTCAACTAATAGGTACTGATCATTTTTTCCACACAGCAAATATCTGTCAATATATAGAGAAAATTTATTCAAATTATGGATAATATTGAAAGTAATGGAACAATATTTTCTTTATTCTCAAAGAGAACTCACATTTTCTGCTTGGGGGTAGAAAGGCAAGAGAAAAAGTTTTGTAATGCCAGGGGTATTTTTTAATCCATTTCATTCTAAATGATTGTAAATATTTTGTTTCTATTTCCACCCACAGGTCTTTTCATTTATCCAATGCCTTGGAAGGTGGAAGTGTGGATGGAAATAAGTAGAAGAATAAAAATGGAAGAACCATAGCATTATAACAGTGCCCCTTTTTATGCCAAGGTTACAGTTTAACTCCTTTTCTCCCTTTAAGTCCTAATTTGGTGATGTGTGACCATTTTATGCATGAGTATAATAATTTTCCTTTCATTAAAATGGATAGAGCACTTGATCCATGCATCAATTTCATATATAATCATAACTTCAAAGAAAATTGAAGAACAAAGTAAATTATTCAAATAATCTAGAATCACGTTTTTATATATCAGTGTCAAGATAATTGACAAAACATCGCAGACTTCGATTACCTCCAAAATGTATTTTGATTCTCTTGGTCATTTGGAATGTTTTGATGTGGGTTTGCATTTAATCTACTTTATTTTTATTCTTTTATTGTTATTTTTAAAATATATTTTATTATTGTTTTTATTCTTTTGTGACTATGTCAACATCTTTTGTAAATATTTTGCCTTCTGTGCTTCTAAAAATCCAATCCAAGTATAGAAACAATAAGCCCATTTATTGTAAGAAACTTCAGGTATTCAAATGCACTTCTTTTCTTTTCTTTCTTAAGATTTTCTGCAATTACAATGAGTCAATATTCTGATACTTTTCCCCAAGTTTCTATTTTTCTGGTATCTCTTATCTACCAACATGAGACAGGGAAGTAAAAAGGCAAAGGAAAATCATCTATAGAGGAGCTTTCAGGAAAGGAGAAATAATGCAAAACTCAAACAGAAAACAGGGCTTCCATCAAGAGTCAATCTCTATGAATCAGTCAGCACGGGTGAGAAATCTGAAAGGAAAAAAAAAATTATTTTATTGCCATATTTTAAAATCTCATTTCAAGTACTCATTATTAACAAATGAATAAAAAAGAAATGGCTTTGAAATATAAGCCTTCCAACAGAAAGATGTGTGGGGTAGATATCTTCCTTTGAGGGCAAAAATACACAATTTTTCAGGGAAGTAATTACTTTCATTTCAACTTCTGGGTCTTACACCAGCTCTCCTCCAATGACACTAAATAGCAACAGTGATTGCAGTAGCCAATACTGAAAACAGCTCTGCTCCAAATGCTCTTTCTTTTGAATGTATGACATAGAGAAGCACCAGAAAACCTGGTGAGTGTTTGGGTCACCTCCATATCTCACACATCATTACTTTGTTAGTACCAGTGGCAGGACTACTGCTAATGCAGCAAAAGTCCTCAGGGAATCTGTCTCTGTATGGGCTGAACATAAAGAATTCTGAGCCCAGTTAGTGAGACAAAGCCACAAGTTTACATATAAAGAATCATTTTTCCTCTAGCTCTTCACTAGTATAAACAGTCTAGGCAATTGTTTGAGCAATAATGAACAAAATCTCTTCTTTGCAACATTTTAGATTTTTTCTAATATATAAATATCAAATAGAATCCTACTTTTAATAATTATTTGTGTGTTTTTCTTCTTCTGTTTTCCTTTTAGCCTGTCTATACTGGAAAAGGTTGTTTCATTACTATAAGAAACTGCTTTACTTTTCTCCTGCATTAACATTTCAAGATATGTTAACAATATAAATGTGTATAGAATTTCAAATGTTGTTAACTGAGTGAACTGGGCATTGCCTTAAGGAAATATTTCTATTTGCCATAATAGAAATCCCAGAACCCAAACTAAGTAATAATATACTACTATTATCAAAAATAGTGTATAATAAGTTATTTTTATACTTTTATTTACCCCTTGTTTTTGATTTGTTTGATTGTGTTCTGAGGTCTTTTGAGGGAGCAGAACTCTATCAACAAGGGACTATCTTTGCTTTAGCTACGTGGTTCTCTAAATGGCTCAGTTATCTATTTATTGCCTTTTGTGGAAAACAACAAAAGGTGGATAAATTACAATGATGCAAACTTGAAATATATAAGTATCACATGAAATTACAAACATAAACACACGTGATCATGGAAAAAGTAAGCTATCAAAAGTAAGCTAAGTACAAGCTATTATCTCAGAGGTTGTTCAATTATTTTGCATTATAACAGACACTGTCTTTGAACAATAAAAACATTATTAAAATTAATAACTTCCTACACATTTTCCTGACATTTTAAAAACCAATCGTGTGTTTACTTGTAATAATGAAACATCTTTGTTCAGTTAATAATATATCAGTCTTCTAGAGGAATATAGATTGAAGTCACTATATAAATGGTTTTAGGTAACATTAAGTGAGTAATAAAAGTAACTAAAGGAAGATGGAATTTCAAGATTTAGATAGGACCAAAGCAAATTCTTAAGACAAACACAAAATTTTAACCAAATGCTTGAAAGATGACAAAACATTACAATATCTGTAACTGTAGTACTTTAAAATAGAGATTACCATTATTTATAAATAAATTTTTCAAAACTTATGTCTCACAGGATGTAGATGTAAGAATGACATTAAAATAAATCTAAGTAAATGAGTGAGTTGAAGAAACTCTTTATTAAAAAGAGTTGAAAGTATCTACATCTTTTTATCAACATCATATTTTGCCTATGGATCATTTCTCATTTCTGCTTCCTATTATCATCCTCTCATCATGGAGCCGTGGTTTCATGGGGATTGGCAGCTCCCAAATCCACAGGAGAGATCTTAATCCATCTAGGCAACTCATGCCAGTTCCATTTCCTTTTACCTATGACTTGTTTAGAATTAGGTGTGGACTCCAGTTGTGGCCAGTGAGACAGGAGGAGAATTTTTCTTGGGGTCTTTGAAGGTACACTTCTTTATCTTCAAAAAAAACTAAAAGAAAAACTGTTTTCTTCTGGAGATTGCTGTCCTGGGAAGTGATATCTAGAACTGCTGTAGCTATTTTATAACTCTTAGAAGAAGGAATATTGAAGGGCAAGTATTTAACACATTAAGGGTGACAGAGTAGAGAGAGGAGGAAAACCATCTGGATTCTCAATGATATTAATAAATTTCAGATTAGACCAGGGCAACAGCCTGCCTTAATTCTGGCTTTCTTCTTCAGTGAGATGAATAATGATGATGATGATATTGTTCAAGAAAATTTGAACTGAGTATTTTAACTCTTCTTGCCAAAATATTCCTAAAATATACAATTTCTTATGCATACCAACAAATCCTGTCTGATGACTTATATGAAATCAAATTAAAGGGCTAAGAGTACAACAAGTAAAAGGAAAAGAAACAGTACTGAGACATTTATTAATGATTGTTTGGTTACACCACAAATAACCCAATGCTCATATACACACAATTTGAAAAAAAAAAGGTCTAATTTCAGAATCTTTCCCCAAAGCATCTAGTGATGCCAAAATAATTAGTTACTTTGATGGCATTTATATAGCAGCATTTATATCAGTTTGGTATTATGCAGACCGGGCAATCAGTAGATTGATTTCATTCCAAGTGTTTTGGCATAATGAAGAATAAATAATCTAGGATAATTTTGGAAGTTTGTTTTGGGACAAGGATTTCAGTTCTAGTTATCCAGTAAAATATATTGATTGAGTATATATACCATATCCCATAAAATTAAAGAAGTGAATAAAATATAGACCCAACTCTGGGCTTCCCTGGTGGTGCAGTGGTTGAGAGTCCGCCTGCCGATGCAGGGGACATGGGTTCGTGCCCCGATCCATGAAGATCCCACATGCCATGGAGCAGCTGGGCCCGTGAGCCATTGCCGCTGAGCCTGTGCATGTGGAGCCTGTGCTCCACAATGGGAGAGGCCACAGCAGTGAGAGGCGCGCGTATCGAAAGAAAAAAAAAAAAAAATATATATATATATATATATACCCAATTCTAACATCCCAATGCATAATTCGAGGTGTTAGCAGTTATAATATCTCAGGTCTTTCTCCAAGGTATGAATAAAAGAAAATGGAGTAAATCTCATACATATACTTCAAATATAATCTGTATTTCCAGAGTAACAATCAAAATGGAAGAAGATTTTTTGACTAAATATGTTTACAATGCAGATTTTTGGGGAGCATAGTTTGTGGATGATCTAGTTCATAGCATAATTGTTTAATTTTGCTTTGAAGGTCTTTTTTAATATCTAATAGAATAGACATGAAAATCTAATTCAATCATTTGCTTTTATTAAAAACTCACTGCCCAAAAAGCTTCTTTCTTGATGTTATCCCATAACATCTGAGGATCCATTTTGGCTCACATAATTTCAGCATGAAGAGCATGAAATACATTCAAATAATGTGTCCATGGTATGTTGGCATTAAAAATGTTAGGCTATTTATTGTTGTGAGGCGCTCGAATTTGAAAGGGACAGCTGATAAAGATGTAATTAAAATCTTGCCTGTTAAGAAATCTTATGAATTATTAAAATCCAGATCCTATTATTCCTCCTTAAATTATTCTTTTCAACTTCTTGTTGCCACGTGCACCATCCTCCCTCAAGTGTTAAGCAATTACCCTTTCTAAGGTCAAAGAAGCACCCATAGGGCCCGTCTGGAAAGCTGAGATAAGGGCCTATGGTTCAGACAAAATAGCTCTTTGACTGAAACATTAAGATCAGGTTGGGGAGGAAGCCATTACCTTGGGGTTCTCTGAACAGCTAAAAAAGATTTATTCTAGTACACTTTACATCAATTCTTGGATGCCTGTCTTTATTTTTATACAGCTTCATTTTCATCTAACTTCAAAATGTTGGCTTTGTATTGACTTATGTGAAATGCTAGATTGAAAACTGGAGACAATTTTTTAGACTTAAAAATATACTTTATGAAAGATGGATTAACTGTCTATTAATTTCATTAAAAATATTAAATAGAAATAATCCTTATTCAAACTGTTCAAACTTGAGGTTTATTTTAAAGCAAAACTTCTTTTACATATTTATTTTTTCGGAAGAAAATTTCTCTGTATTTCCAGAGGAGAGAAAGTTTTATTTAATCAATGCTTGAGTTTAAAAATACTCAAAACATTCCATCAAAGGAATTTGCTAGGTTAACACTATGATTGGGCCTTTATAGAATCACTGACACAAACATTTGTATCATAAATTTGGCCTATTCTTTTACCTATAATATTGAATGTTTTCAAAGATAAGTTAAACTTTGGCTTGTGACCTGTTTAGACAGAGTTATGTTGGCACCTCCACTGAGGCTGAATTCTTAGATGCTGATGATATAATAGATCCTTAGCCAGGGTGGAGTAGAGATGAACAATGCCACTGCATGACTATAGCAGGAGTTTATGAAAGTAAACATTTTGCTCTGAACTCAGCCCTCCATCAAAGTAATTATACATCACTAATGAGAAGTTTTGATTTTCTTCATACATGGGTAACAGCAGAAAAATTTCTAAGTATTCCAGAGTTAAAGCAGATAGGGGTTAAAACACTTCATTATGCCTCCAGCTGGATCAAAGCAATAAAAGAGGTGGTGTATAAAATCATTGGTGAAAACATGAAATATATTTACATAATCATCTGAGCATAGATCCTACAGATAAATATTGATGTGACAGTGTGGATTATTATTATTTTAGCCAAAACCCTAAATCTGCATGGCTATTTTAACCATTATGCAAGAATTCTTCAAATGTGTACTGCTAAATTTTCATCTATGTATATATCATTTATTTTGTTATGGCAATATATGTCATGGAACACTTCTTTAGTGAGTCATGCAATGTAATAGAGAGCAAGATTAAAATTTTATATATATATATAATATTATATATTATAATTTTATATAATATATATAATGTGTGGGCCATATATATATATATTTATATTTATTAATAATTTACTGTATGGTGCCAGGCACTGAACTAAGCATTTTTATGTATTATCTCATTTAATATTTTTTAAAAGTCTAGAATGTGTAAGTAATACTATCATTTCTGTTTTTCAGACGAGAAAATTGGAGTCTGGGTAGTTTTAAGTAGGGTTACATTACATGGCTAGTAAGTAGAGGGATTATGATTCCAACTCTTGCAACAGAGAAAGCTGTATAGTTGCTAGAATAAGTGAGAGTTTTGTCTTCTGATTATATGTGAGGTCAGGGATAAAGAGCAACCATGTGATCATATGATATTTATTAATAAATTTGTATAAATTCTAAAGCAAAATAATCATGATTATATCATAATTATTGCTTCCTTCCTTTTTCCTGTTTTTAATTTTTTTAAGTGTGTTGTCATAATTTCAAACTCTAGTGTGGTCTCTCCTAGTTCCTCTAGCTCAACTCAGGCCCTAAAAGATCTGCATTTACTTATTTTAAATTGTTCTATGTATGAGCATAGAAAGTTGAGGAATGGATATCCTCTTTAACATGGGGGATAAAGAAGGCGTGTTGAAAGTTCTTGCGGGATATGAATTCAGACCAATTCATTTATCAATTCTTTCTCCTCATTTGTCATTCAAAGAGAAGTTAAGCAATCTTGATCAGGGAAAGCAAAAACTGGCTGAGTCAGTTCAACTGTCTTTACAGAGTTGAAATCATACTGTAATCAAAATTTGAAATTGAGCATTCCCAGTATCTTACTGATCATAAAAATGCTGCCTGTTTTTCACCCTCACAATCCATGTTCTTTGAGAGGAAAGTAGAAAAGTTGAGTCTTATGGCCTATGATGGAAGTTAGCCAGTAAGGGCTATAAAATTAGGTCATAAAGATCTATACAGGAAGGAAGGGAGGAAGGGGGAAAAAGAAAGGAAGAAAACATTATTTTGGATGAGTTTTTTAATAGTAAATAACAATAATGTTTACTGAATAATTACTTCATGAAAGGACAGACCTAGATTTTTGGGGGCCTGAAAGTTATAAAATCAGGGGCCCTTTTAAAGAAAACAAAGTTCCAAAAAAAATATAACCATGGTCAATCCAACACAACTTGACATGAAAAATCATATATAGAAGGCCCTTATCTGGGAATTGGGCACTTCTGAGTTAAAAGCCCAGAGGCTTAAGCTCCAAAAGCTTCAGGTGAGTCTGTCTCTGACTGAAGATTAGACTACATTGAGCTTATTTAACACCCTCATCAAAAGAAATGAGGGTGGAAACTGAGGTCTGGAAAGGTTGAATAATCTCCCCAAGAACCAAGATGCCCACTAGTCATTTGTTCAGATGCCAAAGCACATGTGCTGAACTCCTCTAGGTCTTTTCTGCGGAGCTTATTAGTATCTGCAAATGTATGTTATAAATGCAGCATGGAAAGAAAGGAACATCTGGTTAACACTGGTAATTTCATGAAGGTTTTTAAAATTGTGTATTTTTATGTTATTTCTTTTTTCTACTAAGGTTGACTTACATTGTTTCCTAAAGGGTACAGTTAGCCTGCATCATATCCTGTATTATGGTGGAAATGTGTTAATAACAGCAACAACAGCAAAACTGAATGGAACCAAGAAATGGTCCAGAGAATAATGTATTAATTATCTGAGGAATAGAGACATTTACATATTGAGAAGACACTAAATTCTCAACATTTATTATTATATTCATTATTAACTATGAAAAGATGGAAGCTCATAAATAACCTGAAACTTTTTAAATGGAGGATTTGATAATTATTTATCCAACTGTATAGATAAATAGAACAAAGGGGAAAGTATTAATGCTATGAAGAGATGGGGCCGGAAAAAGGAAAATAAAGTGCATCTTTACTCTGTGAAGTAGTGGGAGGTAAAATAATACAATATGTTATCCTTAGAAAGGGATTTTAAAAATGTTTTCATTGGAACTCTAGGAATTTCAAGACATTCCTGGACACTGCCTCTCTACCTCAGACACATCTCCACCTATATCATATATTCTAGACACATTTTTGAAAGAAAGTAAAGAAATAAAAGCAGACTCTGTTTATGGAGGATCCCCAGGAATCATGTCCTAAAGGTACAAGTAAGGAAAAATAATAATATCCTGGTTTTAGGGGTTTATTGATACATGTGGAACTAACTAAAATCAAATCAACAAAAGTCTTGCCTATATAAATAAGCCCAAACTGGGTATGTATGTAATGGACTGGTGGTGCTCTTAGGAAATCTAACTTCAGATCAACCAGAATAAATAATAGTTCATGAGTAAGAAATCCTATGATGATGATACATGTTTTGAGTTTAGAATTTAAATAATTGGAAAATTTTCAGACAGTAAAATTCATTTTCTAATACCTCATCAAGTTTGAAAGAGCATGTTCTGACACTCAGTGCTTTGCATCAACTCTAACAATACAAACAACTCAACAGTAATGTCATTATTTCATTTTTTCAAAAAAAGTCTGGAAGTTATAAGTTTTGTGAGTAAAAAATAAGAAAATTTTCTTTGTTCTTAAGTCTTGGTTTAGATGTAAAGAAGGGATACTAAATCTTTGCCAGACATAATAAAAGTAGAAATGCTAGGACAAAGCATGGGGAGTAATACAAGCACAGTAATGTTAACTGAATGAATAAAGTAATGAATTAATTAAATAAACTTACCAGTAGGGAAAGAGCATTATTCTTGTCTTGAAATTCACTGAGAACTCTTAGCAACTGTGCCAAGCATAGCTTCATAAACACTGATTCTTGAACTATACACTTTCCAAGATATCACAGAAGTGATTTTTAAATTGCTTTGAAGAAACCTGGGGGTCCAAGAGGGGTTTTTGTGTTTGTTTTGTTTTTTTGATTAAAGATTTAAACTTTTCAAGGAATCCATGTTTTTTTATATGTTTTGTGAATTTGTAATTCTAAATAAAATTTCAACACAAAAATACTTATGTCTTAAAAGAGGACAATCACCACCATAAAATCTTTGAGCACATATGAGACAACTCTGGAAGAATCTCACTAACGCAGCACAGAGGGAGTTTGCAAGGGGAATGGGGTACTATAATCACAAGCAAGGGCTTAACCAGCTAAACCAGCACAAATGCTAAGACCTCATTTATACAGAAGACTGGTAAGGCCTGAGGATTTTATGTTGGCGAAAAGATTCACTTAACTTTATCTTCCAGATTTACGGATGTTGAATACCACATACTGATACTCTGAAGCCTGTGGCAGTAATTAGGCATTATTGGGTTGGGCTTGAGTATAATGTATCCAATGAAACTAGAAGAATTATTTCTGAAATAAACTGCAACCAATACATTCTATTATTATTAAACTCTTAACTATGTACCTGTAAATTCATGAAGCCATGGTCCCAATCAACCCAATGAGTGAATGAGAAAGAGAGGTATCAGGATACTGAACATTGCATATTATGACTTTATTAGAATAACCATGTGTCAACTTGAATTGCCTTTTGAACTGTGGTGAGCTTGCTGAGAATTAGGTTGGAGAGTGAGAGGCATTTTGCCCCATACATACCAAGGTTCTCATAATACTTAGCTTTTAATAAAGCAAGAAAAATTAAACCACAGTGTAAATAAAACCTCTGTAGAATTTTTATATAAAATGTGATCATATTTTCATTTTTATGAAAAACAAAGTTATTTAATGCCTTATGGATCCCACACAATAATAGGCAGAATCCTGTAGACAACAACATAACAACTTGTAATTTGAGATTTGTTGAGACAGAAAACATGTTGGACACTGCCAACTGGAAGAATTAGATGAAGCTTTTGCTTAGAGCGGTTACAAAATAAGAGTAATACACATTTTAAGAGTAAGGACTTAAATGTAAATGGTTTAGTACATCAACTGTCCAAGTGGAAAATGACTCTCATTTTTCCTATTGAATTCTGTGTTTTGTATACAGGAAATCAAATTCTATTTTGAATATTATATTAACCTTAATGGCACATTAGATAATTATGAAATAAGACTTATCTTAGTCAAGTATCAGCAAGGTTCCCCGGATGACTAGTATTAAGCATTCAGTAAATACTGGTTGCATGCATGTTTAAATTAATGAATAAAAGACGTTTATCCCTTCTTTTAGTTTAGCATTATCCTCAGAAAGATCTTACAAGAATTTCAAAATTTAAAATGTGCCAATACACATAACTGTGTAAGTATAATTAGTCTTATATAGTTCCCTCCTGTGGATGAAAGATAAAATTTAAATATTTATTAAGAGATTCATAACTCAACCATTTAACTGAATTGATTATAAAACACATTATGCTGAAATATGTAAAAGTGTTCTAACCATACTACAAGAAAACTACTAGAGCTAATCAATGAATTTGGTAAAGTAGCAGGATACAAAATTAATGCACAGAAATCTCTAGCATTCCTATACACTAATGATGAAAAATCTGAAAGTGAAATTAACAAAACACTCCCATTTACCATTGCAACAAAAAGAATAAAATATCTAGGAATAAACCTACCTAAGGAGACAAAAGACCTGTATGCAGAAAATTATAGGACACTGATGAAAATAATTAAATATACTACAAACAGATGGAGAGATATACCATGTTCTTGGATTGGAAGAATCAACATTGTGAAAATGACTCTACTACCCAAAGCAATCTACAGATTCAATGTAATACTTATCAAACTACCACTGGCATTGTTCACAGAACTAAAACAAAAATTTCACAATTTGTGTGGAAACACAAAAGACCCCAAATAGCCAAAGCAATCATGAGAAAAAAAAAAAAACGGAGCTGGAGGAATCAGGCTCCCTGACTTCAGACTATACTACAAAGGTACAGTAATCAAGACAGTATGGTATTGGCACAAAAACAGAAATATAGATCAATGGAACAGGATAGAAAGCCCAGAGATAAACCCACGCACATATGGTCACCTTATCTTTGATAAAGGAGGCAGGAATGTACAGTGGAGAAAGGACAGACTCTTCAATAAGCGGTTCTGGGAAAATTGGACAGGTTCATGTAAAAGTATGAGATTAGATCACTCCCTAACACCATACACAAAACTAAGCTCAAAATGGATTAAAGACCTAAATGTAAGGCCAGAAACTATCAAACTCTTAGAGGAAAACATAGGCAGAACACTCTATGACATAAATCACAGCAAGATCCTTTTTGACTCACCTCCTAGAGAAATGGAAACAAAACCAAAAATAAACAAATGGGACCTAATGAAACTTAAAAGCTTTTACACAGTAAAGGAAACCATAAACAAGATGAAAAGACAAATCTAAGAATGGGAGAAAATATTTGCAAATGAAGCAACTGACAAAGGATTAATCTCCAAAACATATAAGCAACTCATGAAGCTCAATATCCAAAAAACAAACAACCCAATCCAAAAATGGGCAGAAGACATTTCTCCAAAGAAGACATTTCTCCAAAGACATTTCTCCAAAGAAGACAGAAGACATTTCTCCAAAGAAGATATACAGACTGCCAACAAACACATGAAAGAATGCTCAACATCATTAATCATTAGAGAAATGCAAATCAAAACTACAATGAGATATCATCTCACACCGGTCAGAATGGGCATCATCAAAAAATCTAGAAACAATAAATGCTGGAGAGGGTGTGGAGAAACGGGAACACTCTTGCACTGCTGGTGGGAATGTTAATTGTTACAGCCACTATGGAGGTTCCTTAAAAAACTGCAAATAGAACTACCAAACGACCCAGCAATCCCACTACTGGGCATATACCCTGAGAAAACCATAATTCAAAAAGAGTCATGCACCAAAATGTTCATTGCAGCTCTATTTACAATAGCCAGGACATGGAAGTAACCTAAGTGTCCATCAACAGATAAATGGATAAAGAAGATGTGGCACATATATACAATGGAATATGACTCAGCCAGAAAAAGAAACAAAATTGAGTTATTTGTAGTGAGGTGGGTGGACCTAGAGTCTGTCATACAGAGTGAAGTAAGTCAGAAAGAGAAAAACAAATACCGTATGCTAACACATATATATGGAATCTAAAAAAAAAAAAAAAAAAAAGAAAAAGAAAGAATAAAAAATGGTCAGAAAAACCTAGGGGCAAGATTGGAATAAAGATACAGACCTACTAGAGAATGGACTTGAGGATATGGGGTGGGGGAAGGGTAAGCTGGGACAAAGTGAGCAAGTAGCATGTACATATATACACTACCAACCGTAAAATAGATAGCTAGTGGGAAGCAGCCGCATAGCAGCAGATCAGCTCAGTGCTTTGTGACCACCTAGAGGGGTGGGATAGGGAGGATGGGAGGGAGGGAGATGCAAGAGGCAAGATATATGGGGACATATGTATATGTATAACTCATTCACTTTGTTATAAAGTGGAAACTAACACACCACTGTAAATCAATTATACTCGAATAAAGATTTTTTTAAATAATTAATTAATTAATTTTTTAAAAAGTGTTCTAACCAATGTTTCCATATTCAGCATATACTGTGTACTATAGGAATGTGTATAGAATGTGAAGTTTGGCAAGATATGGGCAGTTAATAAAAGTGAATGATTCTGTTTTAATTCAATTTCAAATATAAAACTTATTAAAGAAATACTATATGATGAACATTATATAATACACTAAGAAACAAAGCTATGGTGAAGTGATGAAATCAACAAAGTGATGGCTGTCAAGCAATGAACTGCTAGTCATTCTGCCAAGAAAATACTAAGGATCTCTAGAAATTGTAATCTTGAGGTTAGAAACTGTGAAAAAGAGGTAGAGTCACTTTGTCCTTCAATATTGGAATAAAGTTTAAATTAAAAAAAACTGTTGAGCTTCCCTGGTGGTGCAGTCATTGAGAGTCCACCTGCCGATGCAGGAGACACAGGTTCGTGCCCCGGTCTGGGAAAATCCCACATGCCGCGGAGCGGCTAGGCCCGTGAGCCATGGCCGCTGAGCCTGCGCGTCTGGAGCCTGTGCTCCGCAACAGGAGAGGCCACAAGAGTGAGAGGCCCGCGTACCGGAAAAAAAAAAAAAAAAAAAAAATACTGTTTACTTAAAAACTGTATTCAATCAAAGGAAAAGCAAAATTGAAAGAATCTTATAAAGACCTTACACTCACCAATTTGATTTTATTATACTCACTGTGTTTTGTATCTATCAAATATTCTTTTTATATCCATTTATTAATCAGTTTTTTAATCCATTTAAATTACAAACAATAGAACATTCTTCCCTAAATGCTTAAACATTTATGTCATTAAATAGATACTATATTTGTTTATGGTATTTTTTGATGTAAAATCAAAATAGAGTAAAATGTATGTATATATTCTCTTAGCCAAAACTTTTGAAGGTACAGAACATTAAAATCATCTCCAACAATTCTCTCTCCCCCTTCCCAATAAATTTCTGCCCTCACAACCAGAAATGAATGTTCTGATTATTTCCCAGGTTAATTTTGCCTGTTCCAGGATATCATAAAAATGGAATTACAGAGTATAACTTATTTTGTGTGAGGCATGATTTACTCAGCATAGTATCTTCTAGATTCATTCATGTTGTTGCATATATCAGTATGTCATACTTTTTATCTTTTTGCTAAGAAATATTATGTTATATGGATATACCAAAGCTAGTTTTTACATTGTTTTTCTGATGAATACCTAGGTGTATTTTCACTACCGCTATTAGAGATTAAACTGCCATGAGCATTCTTATACAAGTCTTCTTGTCAATATATGCATTTATTCTCATGGCCCAATATGTAGGGATTGATAGGGCATTTCACCTTTCCATTTGCCAGATAAGTAAATGAGCTTGAAGACTTTTATGTTTATTTCAGATATCTGTAAATCTTCTGTAAAGTTTCTGTCCAAATCTTTTTCCATCTTTTTTTGCTTCATTTATACATATTTTATTATTAATGAGAAGTAGAAATTAGGTATAGACATAGGTATAGATATAGATCCTGGATATTAGTACTTTGATATGTTTTTTCAATATTTTTCCAAATATTTTTGTGGCCTGCCCACTGATTTTTTAACAGCATATTTTAATCAACAGAAGGTATTAATTTTGATGTTTAATTTATCTTTTTTTCTGATAAGATTATTGCTTTTTGTAAACTATATGAAGAAAAAAAAATCTTGCCTGCCACCAAGACAAAAATATCCTCTTATGATTTTATTTAAAAGCCACTGTTATTTTTTAAATTGAATAATTTTTAAGATAATTTTTAGATAATTATAGATTCACATGCTATTGTAAGAAATAATACAGAGAGATCTCCTCTACCCTCTACCCAGTTTTCCCCAATGGTAACATCTTGCAAGACTACAGTACAGTACCACAACTAGGAGACTGATATTGATACAACCAAGACACAAAACATCATCATCACAACAATACCTTATGTTACTCTATTATAGTCACATTCACTTTTCTCCCACCTCTACCCTCTCTTTAATCCCTGGCAAGCATTTATTTGTTTTCCATTTTTATTATTTTTCCATTTCAAGAACATTGTATAAATGAAATCATACAGTATGTAACCTTTGAGAATTGGCTTTTTTCACTCAACGTAATTATCTGGAGATTATTATGTGTATCAGTAGTTTTGCTTATTTGTTTTAATTATTTTTATTGCTGAGTAATATTCTGTGGTATGGCTGCACCACATTTGTTTAATTCATTATTCATTGAGGGATACCTGGGCCAATTATAGTTTGGGGCTATTACAGATAAAGCTACTATAAACATTTATGTCTAAATTATTGTGTGCACATTAAGTTTTTATTTCTCTGGAACAAATACCCTAGAGTGAAATTATTGAGTCATGTAGTAATTGCACGTTTAGTTTTAAAAAAAGACAATCTTCTTCCAGTGAGACTATATCATTTTTCATTTGTACCAGCCATGTATGAGTGATCCACTTTCTCTGCATCCCCACCAGCATTTGGTGTTGTCACTACATTTTAAAAATTTTAGCCATTCTGACTGCCTATGGTTATTGTTTCTAAACGGTAGTCTGACTTTTGATACTGTTTAATTCTGTTGACATATGCTTTATGCTTTGAGTCATGAGTTGAGGAGTATGTTCCCCATTCTGTTATTTTAACCTGGTATGTGGGAGAGTCCAAAAGATATGAATTTATAAGAAAAATAAAATCTATCATAATACTTAAATTTCCAAAGTGCACTCCATTTTTCTTTTATATCACTTTTCCAGTTTGTAATTGCATATTCATTATGTGACTGTATGACATTAGATTATTTGCTTACTATTATATCTGCCTCCACCACTAGAGGACAGGAATCCTGTCTATCTTCCCCACTGTATTGCTTCTGCCTAGTGTATAACACCTAATAGAAATACGTAATTATTTAATGTTAATATGCTTTCCAAATGTGTTCATATCTTGAATATGCAATTAATAAATAGATGATTTAAATTGGTAGTTACAGAAATAATTGTTTAAAAATTGTGTTAATGAGCATTCTATAATACTTTGGTGCATTGGCTTAATTCAGTTTTATCACATACATAAGAGTTAGAAAGACCTGAGTTAACTCCCACTGGTTTTTAAGTATCAGAGAATATTATATTCTTATTCAAAAGGGAATGTTTCTCTTTTAAAACATTTCTAGTGAAAAATAGTTTTAAAGCTTAAAAACCAAATCTTTAGTACAAATAAAAATGACTCCTTTTTATAAATTTCTGGTAGAAAACTACAGGAGTTATTCAATATCCTTTGCTTCAGACACCGTACAGAGAAAGTTCCCCAAGACAGAACTTAAATCATTCTTAAAATTTTCCAGTAAAAAATATTGAACTATCTGTATATTTTCCCCCATCTTAATATGTGATCCATTGCACATTCTTGATTTTGTCAGTGCCCTGTTCGTATGTTCTTGCCTACCTTACCACAGTGCTGACTCTTGCCAGCACATGTATTTTTGCTGAGTACCTGCCCTTGCTGGTAGTATCTCTTGGCCATCTACATGACAGACTGGCACTGCTAGAGATGTAGCTCTCTAGCAGGGACTGATAGCAGTTGATGTAAGAACACTGGCTCCCAGAGTTCTCCCAGCAGGATTAAGCTCTAGTAACCAACAGTGTAAAACTTGCTTGAAAATGAACACTTTTTTGGCTGCCTTACTTTCTCTCTCTTACTTTCTAACCCCAACTGATGCTTTTCGGAATCATCTCCAAAATACATAACTTGGATTTCAATCCTTGCTCCAGGGTCTTCTTCTGGGGGATCCAAAATAAAAATTCCTATTTGAATTAGAAAATGGATAGCAGTTATTCCTATCTATCCAAATATTCCTAATTTTCATGAATGTAATGCAGTGAATTTAATGAATGAGCTGAATTCTGCCAGGTGCAAATAGAAAGGAGTGTTGTTTTTTCCTCCCTCACTACAATCCTATTAAACTTATTATGCCAATTCTCCCGTCTCTAGGTAAAAGCTTGTGGAATTCTGATAACTTTTCTGTTCACTTTCAAGTATAATAAACAGTGTCATACTTAAATATTAGCGTCTGTGATTTTTGCAACCCCAGATAGAAACTGATCAGGCTCAGAAATCAGCACTAGAGAAAGAGGCAAGGTTTCTTTCCTTTTCTTTTTTTTTTTTTTCTTTACTATTTATCTGCTGTAGGAGAGCAAAATTTGCCACTCCAAAGTATGTCTCTTTGGCATATTAATTATTTTAAGCTGGTTATTTCCTAAGAAACAGTAGACATGGAAAAAACTCCGAAAACCAAGTAGGAGTTTCGCTTTAGTGAGAAATATTTATATTTATAAGGTAAATCTTAATTTTGTAAGGGTCTCCGTCCACTGCACCAGGAAGAAGAGGATGACCAAATCTCTAGAAACATATCAATGGAAAAGCTTTGACTTAAATCTGCATAACAACCTTACCCTTGTTTACTGTGTTTTTCCTGGTAACCTCCCCTACCCTCAACATCCTCTTTTGTCTTTAGCTGAGGATGGTATTTAAGGTGAGGGCTTTGGCCATTTTGATGAGTTACTCAGTTTTCCTGGGTCTCTCCCATGTATACATGTTATTAAACATTTGTTTGATATTTCTTTTGTTAATCTGTCTCATGTCAGTTTAATTCTTAGACTAGCCAGAGTAACCTAGAAGGGCAGAGGAAAGCTTCTCCTTCCTAGATACTGTATTACTCTTCTTCTCCTGCTCCACTCACTCTGCTGCCTCTGGCTCCTCAGTGTTGGAGCAGAGAAAGAAGAGAGAAGGCATGGCCAGAATGTTATAATCTGGAATGGTGTGGCTGATGGCACAGTGCTGGCTCTTTCTCTTCTTGGAATTATGGAGGGCCAGAAATCTCCCCATCTTTATTGTAGATCTTGCTTAGCACTATTGCCTAAAGTAATAACGTAGTCCCCAGCTGGGATTTTGCAAGTCTTGCCCTTTCCACCTTTGCCCATTCCCTCTGCATTGGACAGTATACCCCTGCCTCTTTCAGCCAGGTTCATCTTTCCTCAGGTAGGAAGTCCTTTGGGTGGGACTATTTTCAAAATAATTCAAGGCTAGTTAACTTTGGGAGTTCCATGAGGTCTCATGCACCGCTGCCTATGGTCAGTGAAAATAAAATTTGCTCCCACCAAAGCCCTCTCTGTGAGTCAACCAGTCAGGCAGCTATAGGCAGCCCAGCCTCTTGACATCAGACTTCACCAAGAATGGGTCAACACCAAGCTTGTTCCCCCAACTCCAGGAAACAAGGTCAAGTACTGAGGGCCTCTCCATTTCCTTGCCCCAGATTAGTCTCCCTCCTGGTGGTAAGCATGATCATGCTGTGTGAGGCAATTTCTTACTTTCCTCACTTGGCTTCAGATATGGAGAAGAAAGGAGAAATGTACAACTCTTCCTACAGAAACCTATTTCTTATGATCTTTCTCTTATTGATCTTCCTACTTCCCTTCCTATTGGCTTGAGGCAGCTCACAGACAAGTGTTTATCCATCTGTCTTATGAGTTACCTCTTAGCAAATTCTACACAGCTGGTCTGGTATCTCACTTTCAAATTAGTGGGTATTTAACACCCATTCTTCAAATCTTTGTGACCTCAGCTGAAATACTGAGACAGCAGAAGTTTCATTTTAACATCCTGATACAACTATAATTCTAAGTAAAGGAACTGAAATTTTTAGGGTTTACATTTTTCCAAAATTTGTGCTATATTTTGATCATACATTATCCCATTAGAATTGACTTATTTTATATATCATTTGATAATTTTCATTAGTGACACCCAAGTTACAAGCAGTTTCCATCAAATGATTTTTTAGGCATTGAGACCAACTTATAAGGATATATCGGGAGAGCATATTTAAGAAAACACCCGGGCGTTTGCAGATATTTTCAAGAATTGTTAAAAATGTCTTATATATAAAATATATTGTGAATCCTAAAATGACAAAAGAAATATTGCACATCGTATTCTGTAAACTCTCATTACCCAAATTAGTTGCAGATTCAACATCAAATATCATTTTAATATCACTTTAAAAGTCTCCCTTCTAATACCTTTCTATATTTTGAATTTTTCCAGTAATGAACATATATTCAATGTACGTAAATTTTATTTTTAGAAATAAAAGTAGCTAAATCAGAATGCAACAGCTGTGTTTTAAGAAATCTTCAGAGAGTTGACATTCTTAGAGCCAGTTTTACATCAGGCAGATTAGTAACATCGGTTAATTGATTTGGCAGTTATTTAATATTATAATTACTCTAATGACTGGGCAAAAGCAGTTGGCTATCTTACTGCTAGTTCACTTCATGGTTTCTCAAAACCAACAAAACATCCGTAAGATGTTCACATTTTATTTAAAGCTGAAATATTGATGTGAGATGTGGTTGCAAAGACACTGAATCCAGAGGCATAGTGTTTATGTGCAGATATTAAGAATAATGACTTTTATAGAAACTCATAAACCCCGGATACATGCATTATGTTTTTTTCTTATCTCAAGTTGGGAAGCAGAGCCTTTTTAACCAGAATACTATTTAGAACATTCATCTCACTGAAACTCAAAATGATTATTTGACCAAGGGAAATTCTACTTTATAATAAATAAACATGAGCTTCAGAGAGTTACAGAGTTTGAGATGGCACTTAGTAGTGTAGGTTTCTCCCACTTTCTTTTAAATAAGGAATTCCTTGAGATATGTAAAAATCAACTAATTTTAACCTGTAATTTGCAGCAATATCAGAATTTATGGCATTTTTCTGTAACAGAAACTAAAATTGTCCTCTTGGTTGTAGAAATTTAATGGGCCTTAAAAAAACATTCTGTTTAAAAGATGTTATTGTCTTATTACATAAAAATGATTAGTATTTACTTGTTGGAAAGTAAAATCATACGCATTCAACCTGTCAATGACCTTTCTCTATTTACAAATAAAAAGTTTCCTTTTCTCATGCCAGGCAGTGAACTGAACCCGAATTCTCAGAATCATGCTGTGTTCTTTCTCATTCACATCACAGGAGTAGTAAGGTTCTGCAATTAGAACTGAGCTGACAATTTTGGTGATGAATGAGGCACAAAAAGACTTCTGATTGCTCTTAAACAACGGCATCACTGGCTTTTTATAGTATCAGCAGCATTCAGCTTTTCTTCAGGAAATAACATAAAAATAGAGGAAGTGGCTTAGATAATGTTTGTCTCACATTTAAGATGTGTGCTAATATTCTCAGGGTGATACACAATGAGCCAGAAGGGAAAAACAAAAAATCAGTTAAGAGTGGGAGGCAAGTGTTCCTCAGAGGCTGTATGGGGAGCGGTGTGTTACCGGATAGTATCCTGGATCTGAGCAGCTTAGCAAGGATAGGAAGAAGGGAACGGAGAGCAGCATTGGGATAAATAAATACTGCACTGTCTCTTCAAAAATATTAAGTAAATAAAAATCTGAAGTGAGGTTTTTAGTATTTTTTTTAAGATCTCTGTCATTTAAATTTAGGTTTTATTTGAGTGTATCAGGCACGGGTGACAGGCTTCAAGGCAGGCAAGCAATGTGCTGCTTGCCTATATAATATCAGAAACAGCCAAGATCATTTGGTTTCACAATTAATTAACATCTTACTGACATTTTAAAAGGTGATAAAGAATTTTGCTTGACTACTCAGCTTCTTCCTACCTGGAGTATATGTTTGCAGAGTTAATTCTCATCACTCTTTCAGATAAAAGAAAAGACAATGAATGTTGTGCTATTTTGTGTGAGACTGTGTATTCATTTTCTGTTTGGTGTCATAGCAGACTACCACAAACTAATTAAAAACACACACACAGGGAATTCCCTGGTAATCCAGTGGTTATGATTCCACACTTTCACTGGTGAGGGCCCCGGTTCAATCCCTAGTCAGGGAACAAAGATCCTGCAAGTGGCATGGCAGGGCCCAATACACACACACACACACACACACACACACACACACACACGCCACACACACCCATACAAGTATAATCTTACAGTCCTGGAACTCAGAAATCTGACACAGTTCTCACCAGGCTAAGATCAAGGTATGTTGCAGGTCTGGGTCCTCTTCTGGAAACTCAAAGGGAGTATTGTTTTCTTTGCTTTTTCCAGCATCTAGAGGCTGCCCTCATTTCTTGGCCCATGGCCTCTTCCTCCATTGCAAAGCTAACAGTTGTGGGCTGAGTCCTCACGTTGCTTCTCTCTGAACAACTCTTCTACCCTTTTCTTCCTCTTTTAAGGATTCATGAGATGAGATTGGGTCCATCTGGATAATCCTGGGTAATCTACCCATTTCAAATTTGGCTGATTGGAAACATTAATTGTACTTGTAACTTTAATTTCCTTTTGTCACATAAGGTATCGTATTCATAGGTTCCGGGGATTAGGGTGTGATCTCCTTTGGTAGAGGTCATCATTCTGTGAACAAATTCCTGCACCACCTACCAGTTATGTTAAGTCATACGAGAGATTCAAAACAACAGTGATTTAGATAAAATAAAATTTATTTTTCTCTTACATAATGTCCTAATGGAATGACTAGCATCTTTATATTATAGATGTTAGAACTAATTACTTCAATGAATTACATGGACAACAGATATTATTAAAAGATGAGTTTGTTTCCATTTTAACACCATCACAAATTTCTAAAATAGGCTAATTCTATGTATATATTAAGTCATTACAACCAGTCATGTTTATTGACTTAGTACAAAGCAAAATTATTTTCTAAAAAGAAAAAAGAAAAATGAAAGCTAAGATCACTTTTCATCCATTTGTATTAGGATCACATAACAACAAGTGGCATTGGAAATAGTAACTTGCAGTGAAATCGATCACAGAAATGTGTTTTTTGGGAGGATATTAAAAGGCAATGGGACTTCTTGGCTATATGGACATAGCAATGTATTTTTAAAAGGTTTGTGAGAAACTGAATCTCCCAAAACACCTTAATGGACAGAAATACTAAAATAATTCTTAAAATGTAAAATTTAATAAGGATAATGTGATTTAAAAAATAAAAAGAGAGAATAAGAATATAGTATTTTAGGAGACACATCTGTTCAATTTTTTTTAGCTGGTAGTAGAGACAGAATGTCTTAATAGTATAATATCCACATGCTCATTACATTCTAAATGAGTAAAAGACATTGTATAGAGAATATTTTTTTAAAGGTGGTGGGGATTATGATATCCTGGGCTATTCAGAACACACCTGAATATTAAGTACAATTCTGGACACAGTAGCAAAAAAGGCATGTTTAAGCTGGAGCACTTCCAGAAGACAATAAATCAGCAAGTGAAAACCTGAGACTGCCAATTCAGAAGCCAGAACTGTGGTCTCGTGGAGATAAACATGTAAGAAATGTGACTGTCTTAAAATATCTAAAGTGTGTCAGGTTACAGGACATTAAACCTGGTTCATGTGGCCTCAAGAGACAGTACTCAGACCAGGGGAGGTTTTGGTTCAATACATTGTCAATATCTTTTTAATAACTAGAGCTTTTTGGAAGTAGAATGGACTACATCATTAGGAAGAGAATGATCCACCACAAAATTGTACCTGCACAAACCAGGAATGTATCTTCTAGGAACATTTCTAGAGAAGACTTAGGTCCAGTCCTTAGATGTTCTCTTAAGCCTCCTTGACCAATTGCTCCTATATTACTTTTAAGTAAAGCATGAATGATACTTTCATATATGGCATCCTTATTCTTTGATTCTTGCTATTCTACTTCTTAGACTTTGGGGATGCTATATTCTTTCAGCCAGTATATAAGGAGGAGAATTCTGCAAATTGCATTTTAGGAAAATAAAAGCCAAAATATATTTTGAATATTACTGGTTGTAATTCTATAGTAAAGAATATATCTTATTGGTACCCTGATATCAGAGATAGCATTGAACTCAGGACCTCAAGTGAAATTGTGTTAACATGATAGTAACAACAATCATTCTCACAACTCCCCGCAGGATTTCCTTCTTTCTTTGAAATGACAGTAACTAAGATTGCCAATTTGGATACACCATAAAAATCCCTAAAAGTATTATAGGAGGGAGGATATGTGAAAATGAGGAATGTATTTTGTAATAGGTAGATGGCAGCTTGGATCTATTTTGTTTGAATAGCTCTGGCTAAAAATGTTAGCTTCTGTAAGATCAATGTTCCCACCAAGAGAAACAGAGAAGCTAGATAACACACACACACGTACACACAAACAACAGAAAATAAGGTAAAAGCTGTTTGAAGGTATTAGAAAGAACAAAGCAGCTAGACCTAAAGGGCTAAGATCCCAGGAAGAAAGGAAATACCTTTTGGTGAGTCTCAAATTGTCTGTTTTCCCATCCAGGAATTTTTGACCAAGCAGAAAACTGCAGCTCAGTGTCTCCCACAGTCTCATAAGGCTGGGTAGATAAAAACTGAAGTTTAGGGTTACCTAGGCAGGCACCACACTAAAAGATAAGATTTTAAAAATATTTTGGGCTATTTTTTCCCTTGAGGCATTCTGCCAGTTCCTAAACTGTGTACAAGATATTGAAAACTTAAGCAGAAATTGACATATGAGAGGCTAAAATTAATCAGGGATTTCAGAAATCCCACTAGGATGAGGAAATTAAAAAAAAAAAAAAAAAGAGTTCATGGTCTTACAAAGAAAATGGGCTCTAGTAATCAAACCTAGACCTTCCGTCGAGACTGAAGGACCACACCCTACTAGTAAGAGCAAATCAAAATAAAGAAGCTTTTAAAAAACCCTGAAAATACTCTTTAATCATCTCAATTGCTGACTGGATTAAGGTTATTTTCCACTAATTAAACTGCTTTCCAAAAGAAACATAATTCCTCCTTTAGTAAAACTGGCATCATTCAAAGGCTAGATATATTTTTATGCACAATGTCTGGGGTTTAATTTTAAAATCCACAAGATATGCCAAGAGATAAGATCAAGTAGCTGAAAATCAAGGTGGAAAGAAACAGAAAATATAAACAGATCCACAGGTTATTCAGATACTGGGGATATCAGACATTGTGCTAATCTGGTATTGATGTATTCCTGGCTACAAAGATAAATGTACAGTGAACACTATGATTAGTATATTTTTAAAAAGTTGAAAAATTATACTTGAAAAATGGAATCCATAAAGAAGAACTAAATGAAAGTACTAGAATTTAAAAAAAACAGCTTAAATGAAATTAAGGAATCAATAGAATAGTTAACAGCATTCTAGTTAGTAGGTCAGTAGAAAATATCTGCACTGAATTAGGGAGAGTAAAAAGAACACAAATATAGAAATAAACATCAGAACTAAATAAGATAAGATAAAAATTTCTACCATATGTGTAATTGGTGTTCAGAAAATAGAAATATTTGAAAATATATTGAACAAGACTTTTCCAAACTGATGGAAAACATTAAGCCAAAGATTAAAGAAGCTCTGTGATCTACCTAGAAGAATAAATAAAATTTAAATCACATGTAAGCATATCATAAAAATTATATAAAAATAAAAAGGAAGAAAGAAAGGAAGAAATAAAGAGAATGATTATTATAGGAAAGAAAAAAATGCATTACCTTCAAAGAAGTAAAAACACTGATAGTTGAGTTTTAAGCCAAAATGATTACAACGAGAAGATGAAATAACCTTAAATAGCTAAAACAAAACAAAATAAAAACAAACAAAAAACTAACCCAGCAAAAATATTCTTCATAATGAAGGCTAAATAAAAATATTCTCAATCAAATAAAAACTGAGCTAATTCATCATCTATTGTATAACATATATTGTATACATTATATGTATATGTATGTATACATACCAGTGAGTAATAAAGGCTGTTATTATTCAAGGATAGATAAATAGACCAATGGAGGTGACTAGAACAGTAGTTGGCAAACTGTGACCTGTAAATCAGCTGTCTCTTTTTACAAAGTTTTATTAGAGCACAGTCATAGCCATTCACTTACATATTGTTTATGGCTGCCATATGATCCACAGTGTCTGACATACAATTGACTTAATATCTGTCCTTTAAAAAATTTTACCTACCATGTACTAGAGAGTTTAAAAACAGATTCAGATATATATTGCCACTTGACTTATGACAAATGTAAAACAGTTATGCAACAAGTATGATCATTTCAATAAATTGTGCCAAGTCTTACAGAAATGCTTAGAGGAAACATAACTCTTGAACTATTCTTTACATAATATTCAAAACAAATCCCCCAAAAAAGTGCAAATCTAAATCTGAAAGGTCAAGTTTATACAGTAAGATTTTGGCATTAACAATAGGAGACCTTGGGGGTAAGCAAAGAATTATTAAACAGGAAAAAAAGGCACTAACTCTAAAGGAAACCTGGAATAAATTTGACTTCATTTAAATTAAGAATCTTCTATCAATAGATATCAGCCTCCACACTGAGGGAAGATATATATCTTGACAAATCATATGTGTGAAAGACATTATATGAATATATAAAGACCTACTACAAATCAATGTGGAAAATTCAAACATGAAAATGTCACAGATTATAACAGGGATTTCACCAAAAAAGTGATATAAAATTTCCAATGAACACATGGAAAATGTGCTCAAATTAATAGACATATGGCAATATTCATGAAGAAAATGAAAATTAAAATCACAATAACATACTTCTACTTTCTCATCAGAAATAGCCATTTTTAAAAAACTGACAATAACAAGTATTATTAAGGACTTGTAGCAGCTGTAATTCTCTTACACTGGTTGAAGTATAAATTTTTATAATCACTTGGGATAATTGATTGACAACATCTACCAAAGGAGAATATATGCACTATATGTACTCAATAATTCTTTTTCAATAGAAATATATCCATATGTTCACCAAAGGACATAAACAAGCATATCTATAGCAACACTGTTGTAACTACCCCCAAATGGAAACCACCTAAATGTTTATCAACATTCAAAGGAATAAATAAATTAGGTTAAATTATACAATAGAATACTTTTAAACAAAGAAAAAGTCTGAAATATACATATGTGCAAAAATATAGATGAATTTCACAAACAATGTTAAGTGAAGGGAACCAAACAAAAACGCCTACTATATGATTTCAGGTACATACATTTCATAAGGAAGCAAAGTCAATCTACAAAGGTAGGCTCCAGGAGAGTAGTTCTCTGGGTCAGGGTGTAGTTTATGTGAAGGGGCATGAAGGGGCTTTTAGAGTGATGGAGATAGTCTTTCTTGACCAGGATGGTAGTTATACAGGTGTGTTCACTTTGTGAAAATTGATTTATGTATTTATAGTTTAAACACTTTGGGGTATGAATGTAATCTGTCAACAAAACATTACCTCATCTTATTCCTCAGCTTTTGAAGCAGGTCATAATGTTTATTATATCACTACTACTCTGTTGAAAAAGAATGGAGAATATTTTAAACAATGATTGTTTTTGTATAGTAAGTTTAATACATATACATATATAAAATTTTCTCATCTTACTATAATGAATAGGAATTACTTCTATAATAAGAATGAAATAAAATAAATTAAACTTTATTCACAATAACACAGTTGGACTTTTGGTCTCAGCTATGCAAGCTATATATATATTTAGTCTCTCACGTTTCCCTGAATTATGCGTACAACTGACTTTCAATTACAATACATTCTTCCAAATTACTCTTACAGAAGGCATCCTGAGAAATGCCTATTATAATTGTGGTATCAGAGATCTTACTGTTTAATCTGTCCTTAGGTAATATAATATTTTAATATCTAAATACTGATTTATACACATTCTAACACTATGAGAAGCCTCATCCTTTATGTACTTGTTCCCTTTTTATCAAAATTTCACCTTCTCTTTCCCATACTATCTCACTGACATCATGCCTGAACTGGGGGAGTAAAGTTAAAAGTCTCCTGATATTCTGCATTCCTGAATTCCTGTTTCACTGATTTATACTCACATTCATGTGGATATAATTTTCCCCCATAGGTATAAAATACATTTTTATATATTTTGTGGGCCATCAGGTTTCCTTGTACTTTCTTGTTAAATTAAACTTGTCTCTTTCTTCCATCCCATCAATTTTCTAAGTCTTTCTTATATTTTTCAGTCTATAATAATTTGTTTTGAAAGGAGTTTTCCTTTTATGTACCAGAAGAAGATCTTTTGGCACCTGAGCTTTTCTTTGTTTCTATTTGAAGTCCACCATTTTTTGCACCTGAGTACTAAATTCATCCAGTATGATCAGAGAAGCAAGCACATACCATATGGACCAAGGCAATTCAATTATTCCTAAGATTATCCTACACTTGGGGGCCATTGTAGGATGGACCAAGCAGTGAAAGCAGGATCAGAACTTCCTGAGCTACAAATTGTGATCATTTTATTTTCAAATATCCTCTTAAATAAGTTATTATATTTAAAGCACAGGTGGCATAGATCACAACCACAGACTGAACAACTTCTTTTTATATTCAGAGATGACTAAACAAGGAGGGCCAAGTTGTACAGCAAACAGCATCTCAGTTTATACCACAGTGTAATGTGCAAATAGGTCAGATGTATAAAAGACTTCAAACTTATCAAAATGAGAAAAGTGTAATCAAAGCAACACAAAACAAGTAGCTTAAAATAGCTTACAAAATTGTATGGACCACCGTAATGAGGAGTCTTGGGATTCTTTTAGTTGTTATACAAAGCAACAGCAGGCATCTTTCTCAGACAGATAAGATAGATACTAGATCATTCTTTAAACAGCTCTGAGTCTGGTCTGTCTGAAAAATTGATAGCGTTTAGAAAAACACTTAAATATAGATGGAGGAGAGGTATGGACTTCTCACTCCTCCTCCCTGATTCCACCCAAAGGGGTGTAAGTTCAGGAAGCATTAGAAGGCTTCCTAATCACCTTACTGGTGATAAAGTGTTCTTCAGTAGTATGCCCAGCTTATACTCTCTTGGGTATTCTTCACTCCAGACCATATATTCTGAGTAAAGAAAAGAAAGTAGATTATTTTGGCAAATCTCTTGAAGGCATACATATTTCATTGCCACACTACAGAGCTCCTTTTGGTATTTACTGGAACTGTTTACAGTCTACCTGAAAATCCTAAATTTGATTTTCAGCATTCTTCACTCAGTTCTATCATACCAATTGCAATGTCTAGTAATTTTTAGCTCTCTGGAAGATTTTGTAATATCCCAGTATGTCCCTGCCTGCTGCTTTATTCAACTATCTGAAATCTGAGTAGCAAGGGCCAATATTATTTTCCATCACTCGGAGCCAGTCTTTTCTGAAGGAAAGTGGGAAATCATTTAACTCGTATGAATACAGGGATTTTTGGAAGTCTAGCTGAAGCAAACCGGTCTCTCAGCTTCTATCAGGTGTCAGGAAACTCTTTTCTGTAAACAGTTAGCAGACATTTTAGGCTCTGCAGCAACTACTCAACTATGCTACAGTAGTGTGAAAGCAGTCATAACAGCCATAAATAAACAAATGGGCATGGCTGTGTTCCAATAAAACTTCATTAACAAAAGCAGCTGTCTGGCTAAATTTGGATAGTGGTCCATAATTAGCTGACCCCTCTTACAGGTCATTCCCCAAATTGCCCCATTCCTTTATTTCAAGCCAGTGACTCTTTTCATAATATAAGGGAAACTTCTATGTACTATCAGCTCTCATATACAACGTTGTAGGAATAATCTTTCAGCTCCAAAAAGCAGTTTTCAAAAAAAGGCAAAAAAGAAAAAAACAAAACAAAAAAAACACAAAACACTGAGAGACCTGGGCATAAGTAAAGCTGACACGTGGCATCAATTTTCAGAAGAACTGATAAGAAAAAATTGACTGGAAAGCAGAAGGCAAACCACAGTGAATTAACAATTTTTCCAGGGTCCATATCAACTTATTCATTCATTCATTTACTCATCTATTCAGTCAAGCATTATTGATAACTTAGTTACTATGTCAAGGGGTACTATAATAGGTATAAGGATAGGGCAATGAATACATATGAGCCAAAGTCCAGGCCTTAACAGAGTTTTCAATCTAATAGGAAATACATATGCCAAGGAGGTAATTAAAAGTATAATGAATACTGTAGAAGAGAAGTAGAATACACTGTGAAAGCAGATATGGGAAGTCTTATGTAGAAGGTTGGGCTGGAGGGGGGCTGGGGATGCTGAAAAAACATCTCTGAGCAAGTGGTGTGTAAGCCAAGATATTAGGAATAAGTCAGTCAGTCAGTTGAGGAGGACTGAAAGAAAAGATGGGTAAAGCTATTAAGGTTTTTTAATTCAGATTGCTGTCCATTTTCCAAAGTCAAGTCCTTAGAATTGCACTTAATTAAGATACTAAGGATAACCTTGTTTCACTTGGTACATTAGAGTAAGTATTTTCTTATTGTGATTACTGGATTGTATTTCAGATGTTTTGGAACAAAGTGAAAATTTGTGTGATCCCCTTGAATAAGCTCTGAACTCTAGGCCAAAATTTTGCCTAGTTTCATATTTGATTTTTATCTAAGTAGCGAATATAATTAGTTCACTAAGAGTAAATCAAAACATAAGGGAAACATTTTAGCCAGGGTAAAATTTATATTGAGTGATGAATGTGAAAGAAATAGAAAGAAAGAAAGAGAGAGAGAGAGAAAGAAAGAAAGAAAGAAAGAAAGAAAGAAAGAAAGAAAGAAAGAAAGAAAGGGGGGAGGGAGGAAGGAAGGAAAGAAGGAAAGAAAGAAGAAAGGAAGAGAGGGAGGGAGGGAGGGAGAGAGACAAAAAACAACCTTGATGTGAAGAGATACTGACTAATGACTAATAGTGGAAAAATGCCTTCAGTTTATTTCTTTGAACTTAAAATGCCACCCAAAAGGCATTTGGGGAATTGTTTTGCAAGTAAATGTCATACCTGTAAGAAAAAAGACTAATAGACTCTCTGAACTATAATGGTCTGGCCTCAGTAAAATATACAGTCAATTTTTATAAGACTTATTCATTGTGTAATGAGTAAAACTTTTGTCTCAAAATTATAGTGTCCCTGATAAATACTGCATTTGTCTCCTTTGTTACAGTATCTAATACTCTGTGTATTGTGAGATATACACCAGGTTTACAAGACTTAGATACTGAGAATTGGTACAGCCCTTAGGCTTGCTTTATGATTCTGACATTTTCATTCAGCTGTGATGCCTGCAACTTCAGCAGTGTAACATAAAAGGGCAAATACATTCATACAACTGTCATCTCTTTTATCACACATCTATATGGCCATGAAGATCACTGAGGCTCAGTTGCCCTGAGATTCCAAATTCAATATTTATCCTCAAGTTTTCTGGAGAGATTTCAACCTTTCAGATTCAGTAGACTGGCCCCTAAAATATCCAGACAGTTATTTCCTAAATGGAATATCAGTGACTCAACTTTAGGGGGAAATTATTGATGAGTTCTCCCAGATAATTAGTGTATACACTGAGATAACTATTTCAAACTGTTTTTCTTTAAGAGCTTATACCATACAAACAGCAATAGGTAGATGGTAGATGGTTAACTCCTATTTATTTTTCAGATATCATTGCAATGGTCACTTGTACAGAGATGCATTTTTCTATCTTACAAGCAATTGTGAATCCCCCACTTAAAAATTCTGATAACTTGAGCTCCTTCTCATTTTCTGTAGTACTTATCACATCGGAATTTTACCCTTATTTCAGTAGGTATTGGATGAATATCAGTCTTCCACAAATACCATAAATGATGTGAGTATGTGAAACATATCTAGTTTTACCCACTTTTGTGTTCCAGAGAAGTGCCTGCAATATCACATAATAGATGTTGAAAACTATTTACTGAATGAATAAATTAATGAATGGAAGATTGAATAAAATAATAGCCAATAAATTATAGAGGGCTTAATAGATTTATAGAAGGTAAGTGTTTGCTTTGATTTGGGGAGTATAGTCAAAATAATCCTCTTAACAAAAATATGCACAATCAGATTGCTCAAGGCATTTAATTAAAAAATATTAGAAACTTAATCTTTTATTAGGAATTTCTGGTAAAATGCAATTATTCATAGGTGAAGATACTGCATTAGATAATGCATTAGATGATTAATTCTATAGCTGGGTTTACTAAGATCTGTATTTCTGGATCTGTCAATGAACGGGAACATTTTCACAGATGCTCTTTTTCAAATTAATCTTTATGGCCTGGTAAATAAAGAGAATGAATGAGTGAGTATGTGAGTGAGTGAAGTAGGGAGGGAGGGAAAGAAGAAAGGAGCAGAACTTAGAGCAACCATAGCGTAGTGGTTTAGAGCCTGGCATCAGATTGTTGAGCTTTATAAACCTCTCTCTAAGGTGCATTCACTGTGTGTCTTATGCAATTTTTTAAACCCCACTGGGTCCTCAGTTTTTCCATCTATATAACAGTTTTATTAATGTGCCTACACCATTAGGCAATTAATAGAATTAATTATAGCAATGTATGCAGAGTGTTTAAAACAGTGGTAATCACACTGTAAGTGCTATGCAAGTGTTCACAATTAATTTTACACCCTTCTCTAAACTTTATATGTTTCAGTCCCAGAGGCATATCGCTGCTCTTTTCAGAACCATAACTCTTTAGAATTTGACCGTCTTAGAATATAAAGTTGTGGTTCAACATTTAGGAAATACTGCATAAGGCAGTTTGCACACAAATATTCTTGTTGGGTTTGCAGCTTTTGTATTTCATGTAGTAAACACTAAAAAGTGTTAGGATAGATAACAAAACCGAGAAAGTGATATAATTAAAATATTTTTACCATACTTCTTTTCCTATGTTCCAAGTGTTCTATATCTATATTTCATAGATGGTAATTAAACAATAAGCAAGAATACGGATACCATCATTTTTTAAATATACATAGATGCACACACACAAAAGTGAAGATTAGAGTCTTTTAGTACAAACTGTATCTGTCTCATCACTCTTTATAGGATCAGAATGGCCACCAGGTAGCACATGGATTTCAAGTGATAATACAAATTAGATAAGGCATCTAATTTCCCGAAAAGCTTATTGTCTCCTAAACCTGGCTACACCACAGAATCACTCTTTCTCCCCTCTTATCTGTCTACAAATTTGGAGCTTCCATAAGTTGAATCTTCACTATACAATCAAAGTAATGCTCACCATTTGAGATACAGTTTTAATAATATATGCATATTAGTTCTATAACAATACAAATAGTATTTTATTTTCATTCTGTAGCCCCAAATGCTTTTAGGAAAGAAACTGCCTTCAAGATATTCCAGGGGCTTCCCTGGTGGTGCAGTGGTTGAGAATCTGCCTGCTAATTCAGGGGACACGGGTTCGAGCCCTGGTCTGGGAGGATCCCACATGCCGTGGAGCAACTAGGCCCGTGAGCCACAACTACTGAGCCTGCGCGTCTGGAGCCTGTGCTCCGCAACAAGAGAGGCCGCGACAGTGAGAGGCCCGCCCACCGCGATGAAGAGTGGCCCCCGCTCGCCACAACTAGAGAAAGCCCTCGCACAGAAACGAAGACCCAACACAGCCAAAAATAAATAAATTAATTAATAAACTCCTACCCCCAACATCTTCTTTAAAAATATATATATTAAAAAATAAAAAGATATTCTAAAGATATCAGTTTTAATATCAGTCCTACTATACTAAAACTGGAGGAAAACATCAATTATAATGATTAGAATTTTAAAAATCAGGATTAAAACTTTCTTCACACATGTCCTGCTTTCCATAGTCATTTGTTTGTAACACTAATGGATGTGTTATTAGCATCCATAAATGCTTACTAGGATTTTTCTTAAACATCCATAACCTCTCTAAAACTGTCATATTCAAAAAATAAGCCTGGTGTGAGAGGAATATGATTCAGTAAATAAGAAAGGAATCATAGAGTCATAAAGCAAATACATTGGGCTTTCTGTTTCAGGACTGAATGAATTTGAGGAAATTTAAAAGGAATTTTCAAATGTCAGGAAAGGTCAGTGTACTAAAATTGTTAAACAAGTACTCAAGAAATACTTTATACCAAACCAAAATGTGTACATGATTCAAGGCTTAAATTTATTGCAATTTGGCTCCATTTGAAACTAGACAACTGTATTTATAGTTTATAAATTTCATCTTCAAAATTATATTAAGGACCTACTATGTGTCAATCACAGTTCTACATGCTTGAGATGTAAAGTTAAAATAAGGTCTTGGTTCATAAGTGACTTATATATATTAGGTTCCATAGACACTATCAAGTAAGCAAGTAAAATAATTTCTGAAAATAATAAGTCATAAGGCAAAAAAACCCAAAACTGCTCAGAGGAGAAACTTTTGAAGGGCTTATATTAGGCTTATATTAGGCTAAGAGTTTTCCTCCTGACCAGGAGGAAATAGCTACATAAAGTTTTACAGGAATAGTTACAGAGAGAGAAGTTACCCAGTGCCAAGCCCTTGGCAGAGTACCTAGCTGAGGCTGGCATGGGTGTACAGCAATAAGAAAGCCTTTGTGGCTAGAACTCAGTGTGTATTTATTAGAGAGAGAGAGAGTGGTAGGCAAGGACTAAATAGTAGAAATCCTAAAATGCATTGGAGCACAACTTGGACTGTCTTTATTGTCTTCAATGTATGATATACAGTTAGAAGCAGTACAGTGCCATGATCTTCATTATAAGATCACTCTGGTTGCTACTGAAGCAGTTTAGATAGAACATAATGTTAGGGTAGAGTGATAGCAGTAAAGATGGAAAAGACTGAAAGGTAAGAAAAGGGAAATATTCTGGAATAATGGCAAGGTTTTGGTTTGACTAATTGAGTGTACAGGGTAAAATTTACTAAGGAAACATTGGAAGAAGAATACAATTTGGAGAAAATTAAGAATTTTATTTTGGCCATGTTATATTTCAAATTCCTGTTAGACATCCAAATGGAATTGTTAATTAAATAATTAGATACATAGCTCTGGGAGAAAATCTAGAAAGGATATATACATTTGAAGAAGTCGAGAGAGGAGATGCATAGAGATGGAACTCACTAGCTGAAAGAGAAGAGGGAAAGTTTCAGCAGCAATATTGAGGTCATGCTGACATTGTTACTTGAGCAGTTGATTAGAACCTTGTAAAAGGGAAACGTGAAGATATGCTGTTTTACAAAGTACCAAGAATTTGTTTTTATCAGTCATGATAAGACATGCAGACACAGAAATGACTGTCATGAAGGAAGACTTTTTATATTTACAGATCACTAGAACATGAGGCATAGCCACACGGGGAAACATCAGGGTTGGTCAGGAGGGAGAAGAAATGGAGAAATAGGTAAGCAAAAGAATGTGGTTTTTACAGGAAGGAAAGCTAAACTATGTCTAGTTGGAATAATTTTGGCAAGCTCTGGGGTGTGACATTGTCCTTAGTTGTCTGGTACCTGGACTTGGGGTAATTAGAGTAGGGGAATATTTGCTTTCAGTTTAAGAGCCTTATGAGAGCCCAGTAAAGGAGATGGTTGGGGGTACGGGCTTTGGATTGATTGGTTCATGAAAGGCACACTCACAGAGAAGTCATTTGCTATCTTTAGGAATTACTCAGCCCTGTGAGGGGCAGGCTCTCCTAGATCAGCAAAGTCCTAAGTTGTCAAAGCATCAAATGCTACAAACGAAAAACATGATTAATACATAAAGTTTTCTAAATATAAAAGAAACTAAGGATATGATATGAAAGTAAAAAAGGAAATTGCAAGAAATAAGGAATTTTCAGTTATGTCAAAAATGGTTGAGAGTAGATAAAGTTGAGAGAAGGAAAGATACCATTGACATTGACAACATAGAGCTCCCAGTGACCTTAAAAATAACAATTTCAAAAGAGTTGTGAAATTGAAGCCTGTCAGAATGAGTTGAAGATACAGTTGGGGGAGATGAGAATTTTGAGAAAGAATCTTGGTAAGAAGGGAACAAAGAGATGGTATATAAGATAGCTTAATTTTGTCTCAAATTTTCTTGGTGACTTCCATTAAAGAGGCACTTGATTTTGCCAAATGAATGCTGAATGCCAAACTTACCCCCAACTGTCTTGCTCTCTCAGCTCCCAGAACACTGACACAATCAGAGACTTACAGTTGAGGCAGGGTATTGGAATTTTCTATCCAAAGGCAAAAGACCTAAATATAATGGTATTTGGATTCTCTAAAAGATGGCCCCCTCAGATGATCTTACAGTGGAATTCAAATTGACGAATCCTACCTACATACCCAGAGCTTCCAAAACAGAATTTGCATTACTCCTTCCTTATACAATATACAACATGTACGATCTTTCAATGGAAATAAGAGTTTGTGATGTTTAAGATTCTAGATTTCAGATATACACTGTCTGGATTAAAATTGCAACTTTATTACTAACACTGTGGGTACCTTGGGCAATACATTTAATTATCTTTATCTCTAAAATGAAGATTATTAACTTCCCAGCTCATAGAGTGGTATGAAGCTAAGGAGCAAATTTGAAATACATCCTTAGTAAGCATTATATCAATACCAAAAATTAATACTGTAATTGTTTTATGACTACAGTTGGTAACAAAATACAAAGATAAAGAATGAATTTAGGTAAATAATAATATTGAGGAAAACCGAAAATAAAACTACTATAATTCTCAAAAAGATAACAAGATACTGAATCTATAAAATAATTTTAAAATGTCGTAAATAACACCAGAGAACAACAAAAATTATGTTGAATATTTTTAATTGAGTAGAAATAAAAAATTCAATAGAAATATTGGAAGACAAAGCTGAGAAAATCTTTGAAAAACAGGAGCAAAGAGAAAATGAGATAGTATATGGAGAAAAAATTAGAGAATTAGAAGATCAATCCAGTAGGTTCAATATAATGTTCTCCTTTGGCATCTTAAATAAAGAGGAGGCTGAGGGAAGACATTTAAAAAAGCATGGAAGAAAGGAAATCATCAATGAACACATACCAGGTAATTGCACAGATATGAAGTGTTTGAATTTCTAGAATTAAAAAAAAAATTCCACTGAGCTTCAGGCACAATAGATGAATTAGATCTACACATTATACTATTCTAGCAGAATGTTATTTTCATACACATGTGAAAAAATAATTTTCATGTGTAGAGTTTAATTTATTTTTTTTACACATCTTCATTGCAGTATAATTGTTTTACAGTGGTGTGTTCGTTTCTGCTTAATAACAAAGTGAATCATCTATGCATATACATATATCCCCATATCACCTCCCTCTTGCGTCTGCCTCCCACCCTCCCCATCCCATCCTTCTAGGTGGTCACAAAGAACTGAGCTGATCACCCTGTGCTATGCGGCTGCTTCCCACTAGCTATCTATTTTACATTCGGTAGTGCATATATGTCTATGCCAGTCTCTCACTTCATCCCAGCTTACCCTTTGCCCTCCCTGTTTCTCAAGTCCATTCTCTACATCTGTGTCTTTATACCTGTTCTGCCCCTAGGTTCTTCAAAACCATTTTTTTCTTTTTCTTTTTTTTTAGATTCCATACATATGTGTTAGCATACAGTATTAGTTTTTCTCTTTCTGACTTACTTCTCTCTGTAAAACAGACTCTAGGTCCATCCACCTTACTACAAATAACTCAATTTCATTTCTTTTTATGGCTAAGTAATATTCCATTGTATATATGGGCCACATCTTCTGTACCATTCATCTGTCGCTGGATACTTAGGTTGCTTCCATGTCCTGGCTATTGTAAATAGAGCTGCAATGAATATTGTGGAACATGACTCTTTTTGAATGATGGTTTTCTCAGGGTATATGCCCAGTAGTGGGATTGCTGGGTCATATAGTAGTTTTATTTTTAGTTTTTTAAGGAACCTCCATACTGTTCTCCATAGTGGCTGTATCAATTTACATTCCCACCAACAGTGCAAGAGGGTTCCCTTTTCTCCACACCATCTCCAGCATTTATTATTTGTATATTTTTGATGATAGCCATTCTGGCTGGTGTGAGGTAATATCTCTTTGTAGGTTTGATTTGAATTTCTCTAATAATTAGTGATGTTGTACATCTTTTCATGTGTTTGTTGGCCAGCTGTATGTCTTCTTTGGAGAAATGTTTATTTAGGTCTTCCACCCATTTATTTATTTATTTTGCTGTACGCGGGCCTCTCACTGTTGTGGCCTCTTCCATTGCGGAGCACAGGCTCAGGACACGCAGGCTGAGCGGCCATGGCTCACAGGCCCAGCCGCTCTGCGGCATGTGGGATCTTCCCGGACCGGGGCACGAACCTGTGTCCCCTGCATTGGCAGGTGGACTCTCAACCACTGTGCCACCAGGGAAGCCCTTCAGCCACTTTTTGATTGCATTGTTTGTTTTATTGTTATTGAGCTGAATGTGCTGTTTGTATATTTTGGAGATTAATCCTTTTTCAGTTGCTTCATTTGCAAATATTTTCTCCCATTCTGAGGTTTGTCTTCTCATCTTGTTTATGGTTTCCTTTGCTGTGTGAAAGCTGTTAAGTTTAATTAGGTCCCATTTGTTTATTTTTGTTTTTAATCTCATTGCTCTAGGAGGTGGTTCAAAAAAGATATTGCTGCGATTTGTGTCAACGAGTGTTTTGCCTATGTTTTCTCCTAAGAGGTATCAAGTTCCCTGACTTCAGACTATACTCTAGGGCTACAGTAATCAAGACAGTATGGCAGTAGCACAAAAACAGAAATATAGATCAACGGAATAGGATAGAAAGTTCAGAGATAAACCCACACACCTATGATCACTTAATCTATGACAAAGGAGGCCAGTGGAGCAAAGACAGCCTCTTCAATAAGTGGTGCTGGGAAAACTGGGCAGCTACATGTAAAATAATAAAATTAGAGCACTCCTTGACACCATACACAAAAATAAACTCAAAATGGATTAAAGACCTAAATGTAATAAAAAAAAGCCTTTTGTGTCTCACTTCCTGTCACCAGATAGGCTTAAGGTCAGATATACTCTACCACCCATAAAGGACACATTTGAGAGAAAAAATAGTAATTACCCTGGGACAACAGGCAAACTGGAAATGCTTGTTGAAGTTTTACTGGTCTATTACATCCAGAAATCCGAGGTGGTGGTGGGAAAGAGGTCTTTTATTACTTATTTAATTTTCAGCTAACTCTATATACATTAGTCAACAAATATTTGTGAATGCTTACTCTATGCAAATCATTCTGCCAGAGCTGTGACTACAAAATGAGCAAATTTCAATGCCTGCCTTTGAGAGGTAAGGACAAGCACTTGCAAAATCACTGCATTTGATGGCAAAGGCTCACTCACTTTCTTGACACAGTGCTCTCAGAAAGTACCTTACACTTCGTGTAGTTGTTTTCCTCCTTCTACTGGCCTATGACTTCAAATTTCCTTCATGAATACATTCACAAAATGGATATTAATTATAAATATTTCATTTTAGTCACTGATTAAAATCAAGAAAACATTTAATTATATTTTTCGATGCTTTAGGTAAAATGTCATGACACATGAATGAATATTTTTTGAGGGACAGGAAATTTGGTAACCGTAATATGTACTTTTACTGTTTTTAATTTGTTGTAATAAATGGGCATCTTATTAAGGCTCATCCTATGTGGAATATGCTTGTAATTCATTTTCAATAAGTTCTTAAGGAATTTGTGCAAAAATAATCCAATAATATAAAGAAGTTATAAGAATAAGAAAAAATATGTACTAGTTACACAAACATCATTAGAATCTTTTGCCTTTCAAGTTCTAAACGTTCTCCAAAATTATGGCACTAAATCACATAGCCACAAGCAATGCACAGAACACCAGTTTCAATAGACTTACAGTAATCATGGACATATCATGTTAGAATTTTTTCTAATAGCAGAGGGAAAGTGGTACCATATTATTTCAATTTATGTTCCCTTAATGTTTATAGTCATGAAATATTTCTCCACATTTTGCTCCTTTGAATTTTCCCACTTGCTATTTATGAATAAATGCTAATATTTTAAAATAAGCCAATACTATGTCCCTACTGTCTTTTTCTATTAATTGTTACTGAGATATAATTAAGTTTGATCAGGGAGTATAAAACCCAGTTCAAATGATTATTATGATTATGTTGTGAAATTTTATGTATATACTCCACTACAGTGTGAAAGCATTTAGTATTTACTTGAAAATTGTAAAAGCAAACTGACTTTTTTTTTTTTTTTTTTTTTGCAGTACACGGGCCTGTCACTGTTGTGGCCTCTCCCGTTGCGGAGCACAGGCTCCGGACGTGCAGGCTCAGCGGCCATGGCCCATGGGTGCAGCTGCTCCACGGCATGTGGGATCTTCCCGGACCGGGGCACGAACCCGTGTCCCCTGCATCGGCAGGCGGACTCTCAACCACTGCGCCACCAGGGAAGCCCGCAAACTGATTTTTAAATAATAAATTTTGAAATTAGCTGTTTTGGGGGCCTTTTAAAGAATTTTGTTAGAAGGATTTTGTTTCATATGCATAAGTTTTGCTAAAAAAGTTCAATGACCAAGAAATGCCTTCCAATAGAAAACTTGGAAAGTTCTCATTTGGTTAGCAACTGTAATAAAAAGATTATAAGACACATTGTTAACTGTTCTATGGTAGGAAAATCAGTACCTTTAATGAATTTAAAAGGCCTGTCTGATTTCTGCATAACAGATTGCACTACAATTGTTTTCCACTTCTTTATATTATAATGTCATTGCATGCCATTCTGACATGTTTTTACCTATTTTGTCTGAAATCATCTAAATTCAGCTCACTAACAGCAGCTACTTAAGTAAAATAGTTCTGTCTATTTTCTCAACCATTAAATCAGCAGTTTGACACTCAATTTAGTACTAGCTTTGTAATGATAAATGTCTTCATTAGGAACTATACTAGTGTCATGGGTGATTTGGTTTTGCCATATAATGCTCAATGAAACTGACAGGAAGTGACCTGACATAGCTCTAATGGAGGAGCTTCCTTGTCTCTCTCACTAAGAAATATATTATTAGTTTTGCTTGTTTTTTTAAAACTTTCAACAGGAAATATTTGATACAGGCAAAACTTCTTTCTTTACTTATATGCACTCCATACATGTATATCATGAAGCACAGTAGCAGAAAAACACCTGTAAACCTACTATCTAACCCAAGAACTAGAATTTCTCAAAACCTTTGCCTTTCTACCTGTGTGTTCTTTATTCTGTCCTAATTTTTTTAGGATGGAATAAAGAACTAGCTGGGGGCTTCCCTGTTGGTGAAGTGGTTGAGAGTCCACCTGCTGATGCAGTGGACATGGGTTCGTGTCCCGGTCCGGGAAGATCCCACATGTCACGGAGCGGCTAGGCCCATGAGCCATGGCTGCTGAGCCTGCGCGTCCGGAGCCTGTGCTCTGCAACAGGAGAGGCCGCAACAGTGAGAGGCCCACGTACCGCAAAAAAAAAAAAAAAAAAAAAAAGAACTAACTGGAATTTTGAACACATTGTTTAGATTTTTTAATCATTTTTCAGTTTTATATATGTATATATGTATGTGTATAAGTGTGTGTGTACATTATATTGTCTAGTTTTGCTTAGCATGTGTTTTATAAAATAATATTTTACTATTTGTAATCTTATGTATTTGCTTTTTCCACTCTATGTTATGATTCTAAGATTTATTCATGTTGTTGTTTATAACAGAAGTTCATTAATTTTCACTCCATTTTAATATTTCATTGGGTGATTGTATAATATATATAGGAGTTGTCAATACGGCAGAGTAGGATGACGTAGAGTTCACCTCTTCCCACAGGGCCATCAAGAATAAATCTACAAATGGAACAGTTCTCACAAAGCACCTGCTGGACACCAGCAGAGAATCTTAGACACCTAAAAGAACAAGAAAAGATCCCCATGTAACCAGGTAAAATGAAAGGGAGAAAACAAAAAAAAAGAAAAGAGGAAGCAGAACAGGACCTCATCCCTGGGGGAGAACTGAAGGAGAGGAGAGGTTCCTGCACCCAGGGAGGCCCCCTCACCAGTGGGGAGATTAGATGAGACAGAAGGGGAACTTTGGACCCAGAGGAGAGTGCAGCAACCGGTCTGTGGTAGGCAGAACAGAGTGAGACCTACAGAGATGGTCTGTGCCCCAGCCCTGTGCAACCCAGCCTGAGGTGCGTGTTCGCTGGTGTGGATGGGGTATGGGTGCTGGAATGTGGGACTTGAAGAGCAGACCTAGGGAGGGGACTGCTGTTGCCTTCGAGGAGACAGCCTGAGAGGATGGGAGTGGGGAGCTCCACAACCCGGAATGCTCTTGGGGAAGCCCGGAAAGCCTTAGAAGTGAAATGCCATTGTTGAGTGATGCGTAAAGAGTGGGGCTGCCATTGCACCTTCTCTCCCCATGTGCCGGCCCCGGTCTCTGCAGGCACTAAGAGGGGCTTCCGCCAGATCGGGTTTGTGCGCATCAGTCAGTCACCTCAGTCAGTTGCCACCTCCTCCCCATCCTGCCTGAGTGAGGACAAGTGCCCCAGTTGGTCACTGCTGCTGTCCCCCTCTCTCCTAGGTGGGGGAAAGACACCTGTGTGTGTCCTACATGCAGAGGTGGAGCTGAAACCAAAGCTGAGTCCCAGGGGGGCTGTGTGACTAAGGAAGAAGAGCTGAAATTCCTCCTTGCAGCTGTGTGAACCACAGATTAAACCATCATGAACAGCTTGGTAAACTGAGCACCTGCAGAACATCTGAACAGACAACAAGTGCACCCACAACAGAGACAGGTCTAGCTTTAGCAGCTGTGGACTTTGTGTGCACGTACATGTGGGGATTGGACAAGGTCAGAGTCTGAGCTGCCCCTGTAGCACCTGCAATGGGTCCAGATCCATGATTACTGCAATCCTGGGACCTGAGTTCACTGTATCTATGCTGGGGGCCTGGTGAAAACAATGTCTGAGAGATACCAGGGCCAATTACTGGCATACCCACCGTTAAGGTGGAGCCAAGAGCAGTGCCAACAGCAGAGTAACTTGTGAGCTCACACAATGGGTGAAAGGTGGCACAACAGAGCATGTTCACAGGTGAACAACTCTAGAGGAAGAATAGTCAGTGGCTTCTCTCCCAGTGGGAGTGCTCTAGTCCCACCTACCTCACACCACAGATCAGAAACTCAGCAAGAAATAAATCTGGGGGCCTCTACTCCAACAACTAGGGAGCAGACCCCACCCCTGACAGTCAGTGACAAACACATAGCAAAGGGGAGGCCCTGCTCAATGTCCAGGACAGGCTGTGATCACCACAACACCAGTCAAACTCCCTAACAAGGAGATAATGACCAGCATACACTGAGGAAAGAGGTGGCAGACATCCACACTAAAAGGAGCCCTTGCACCAAAAACAAATAATAATAATAATAATATTAAACACATGCAGACTACACAAAGATGTTCCCACATAAAAGTAGCCCTCCAAAACAGTCTGACAGTCTGGCATTGGGAGGAAGAATTCTAGAGCACCTAGCCTTGAAGGCCAGTGGGGCTTGAGGATAAGAACTCCACAGGGCTGGGGGAAACAGAGACTCTACTCTTGGAGGATGCACACAAGGTCTTACATGGCCTGGAACATAGCACAAAGCAGTACATCCATAGGAACTTGGGCTAGATCTACCGAAGGGGTCTTAGAGGGTCTCCTACAGAGATGGGGGTTGGCTGTACCTCACCATGGGGGAAAGGACACTGATAGCAGAGGCTGCAGTGAATATTAATTTTTGTGGGCTCTCCCAGAGGTCCCCATTTTGGCACCAAGACTTGGCCCTACCCAACAGCCTGCAAGGTGAAGTGCTGGAACACCTCAGGTCAAACAACCAGCAAGACAGAAACACGGCCCCACCCATCCACAGACAGGCTGCCTAAAGTCATACTGATCTCAGAGCCATCACAAAACATACCCCCTGACATGGCCCTGTGCACCAGGGGGAAAAGAAACAACTCCACCCACCAAAGGGCAGGCACCAGTCCCTCCAAAAAGGAAGTCTGAAAAAAACCCAGGACCAACTTCACAGACCAGGGGGCAGACATCAGAAGCAAGAGGAGCTATGATTCTGCAGCCTGTGGAAAGGAGACCATAAACACTGTAAGTTAGAGATGATAGAGAAGTATGTTGCAAATGAAGGAGCAAGATAAAAACCTACAAGAACAACTAAATGAAGAGGAGACAGGCAAACTATTTGAAAAAGAATTCAGAGTAATGATAGTAAAAATGATCCAAAATCTGAGAAAAAGAATGGAGGCATAGACCAAGAAGATAAAAGAAATGTTTAAAAAAGAGATAGATGATCAAAAAAACAAGCAGAGGTGAACAACACAATAACTGAAATGAAAAATACACTAAAACAAATCAATAGCAGAATAACTGAGGCAGAAGAATGAATAAGTGAGATGAAAGACAGAGGGGTGGAAATCACTGCTGCAGAACAGAATAAAAAAGAAAAGAAAAGAAATGAGGACAGGCTAAGAGACCTCTGGGACAATATTAAATGCACCAACATTCCCATTGTAGGGATCCCAGAAGAAGAAGAAAAGAGACAGAAAAGGCCTGAGAAAATATTTGAAAAGATGTAGTCAAAAAGTTCTCTAACATGGGAAAGGAAATAGTCACCCAAGTACAGGAAGGACAGAGAGTCCCAGACAGGCTAAACCTAAGGAGGAACACATATTAATAAAACTAACAAAAATTAAATACAAAGAAAAATTATTAAAAGCAAGGGAAAAGCAAAAAATAATATACAAAGGATTCCCAATAAGTCAATGAGCTGATTTTTTTCTGCAGACACTGCAGGCCAGAAGGGAGTGGCATGATATACTTAAAGTGATGAAGGGAAAATACCTAAAACCAAGAATACTATACCCAGCAAGGTTCTCATTCAGATTTGATGGCAAAATCAAAACCTTTACAGACAAGCAAAAGCTAAGATAATTCAGCACCACCAGACCACCTTTACAACAAATGCTAAAGAAACTTGTCTAGGCAAGGGTTGGGGGGAAAAAAGAGGTCACAAGTAGAAATGAGAAAACCACAAATGGGAAAGCTCACTGATAAAGGCAAACATACAGTAAAAGCAGGAAATCATCCACACACAAATATGATATCAAAATCATCAACCATGTGAAAAGAAGAGTACAAATGAAGGAAACAGGAATTGCATTTGAAATTAAGAGACCAGCAACTTCAAACAAGCTTGGATACATATAGATTGCTATATCAAAACCTCATGAGAAATGCAAACAAAAAAACTACAATAGATACACACATACAAAAGAAAAAGCAATCCAAATGAAACACTAAAGATTGTCATAAAACCACAAGAGAAGAGAAAAAAAGAGGAAGGAAAGAAAAAAGACCTACAAAAACAAACCAAAAACAATTAAGAAAATGGCAATAAGGACACACATATCTATAATTACCTTAAATGTAAAAGGATTAAATGCTCCACCCAAAAGACACAGACTGGCTGAATGGATATGAAAACAAGACCCATATAAATGTTGCCTACAAGAGACCCACTTCAGACCTATGGACACATACAGATGGAAAGTGAGGAGATGGAAAAAATATTCAGTGCAAATGGAAATTAAAAGAAAATTGGAGTAGCAAAACTCATAACAGACAAAATAAACTTTAGAATGAAGACTGTTACAAGAGATAAGGAAGGACAGTACATAATGATCAAGGGATCAATCCATGAAGAAGATATAGCAATTGTAAATATATATGCACCCAACATAGGAGCACCTCAATATATATGGCAAATGCTAACAGCCATAAAAGGGGAAATCAAAAGTAACACAATAGGGCTTCTGTGGTGGCGCAGTGGTTGAGAGTCCGCCTGCCGATGCAGGGGACACGGGCTCCTGCCCCGGTATGGGAAGATCCCACATGCTGTGGAGCAGCTGCACCCATGAGCCATGGCCACTGAGCCTGCGCATCCGGAGCCTGTGCTCCGCAACGGCAGAGGCCACAACAGTGAGAGGCCTACATACCACACACACAAAAAAAAAGTAACACAATAATAGTGTGAGAGTTACCACAATGGACAAATCATCAAGATAGAAAATTAATAAGGAAACATAAGCCTTAAATGACACATTAGACCAGATAGACTTAATTGATATTTATAGGACATTCCATCTGAAAGAAGCAGAATACACTTTCTTCTCAAGTGCACACGGAACATTCTCCAGCATAGATCACATCTTGGGTCAGAAATCAAGCCTCGGTAATTTAAGAAAATTGAGATTGTATTAAGCATCTTTTCTGAACATAATGCTATGAGATTAGAAATCAATTACAGGAAAAAAAAAACCCTGTAAAATACACAAACTAATGGAGACTAAACAATATGTTATTAAACAACCAGCAGATCACTGAAGAAATAAAAATATACCTAGAGACAAATGAAAATGAAAACATGATGATCCAAAACCTATGGGATGCAGCAAAATCAGTGCTAAGAGGGAAGTTTAGAGCAATACAATCCTACCTCAAGAAACAAGAAAAATCTTAAATAAACAATGTACCTTTACACCAAAAGCAATTAGAGAAAGAAGAACAAACAAAACCCAACATTAGCAGAAGGAAAGAAATCATAAATGTCGGAGCAGAATTAAATGAAATAGAGATGAAGAAAATAATAGAAAAGATCAATGAAACTAAATGCTTGTCCTTTGAGAAGATAAAGAAAATTGACAAACCTTTAGCTAGACTCAACAAGAAAAAAAGGGAGAGGACTCAAATAAATAAAATCAGAAATGAAAAAGAAGTTACAACTGATACCACAGAAATACAAAGGATCATCAGAGACTACCACAAACAACTATATGCCAATAAAATGGGCAACCTAGAAGAAATGGATAAATTTTTAGAAAGGTACAACATTACAAGACTGAAGCAGGAAGAAATAGAAAATATAAACAGACCAATCACAACTACTGAAATTGAAATTGTGATTAAAAAGCTACCAACAAACAAAAGTCCAGGAGCAGATGACTTCAGTGGTGAATTCTGTCAAACGTCTAGAGAAAAGTTAACACCTATCCATCTGAAACTCTTCAAAAAAATTGCAGAGAAAGGAATACTCCCAAGTTCATTCTATGAGGCCACCATCACCCTGATAGCAAAATCAGACAAAAATATCACAAAAAAGGAAAATTACAGGCCAATATAACTGATGAACATAGATGCAAAAATCCTCAACAAAATAGTAGCAAACAGAATCCAACAACACATAAAAATGATCATACACCATGATCACGTGGGATTTATCCCAGGGTGCAAGAGTTCTTCAATACACGCAAATCAGTCAACATGATACACCACATTAACAATCTGAAAGACAAAAATATATAATCCTCTGAATAGATGCAGAAAAAGCTTTTGACAAAATTCAACACCCATTTATGATAAAAACTCTCCAGGAAGTGGGCATAGAGGTAAAACACTGCAAAATAATTAAGGCCATATATGACAATCCCACAGCAAACATCATTCCCAATGGCAAAAAACCGAAAGAATTTCCTCTAAGATCAGGAACAAGACAAGGAGGTCCACTCTTGCCACTTTTATTCAACATAGTTGTGGAAGCCCTAGCTGCAGCAATCAGAGAAGAAAAATAAATAAAAGTAATCCAAATTGGAAAAGAACAAGTAAAATTTTCACTGTTTGCAGATGATGTTACTATACATAGAAAATCCTAAAGATGATTGGGAAAGCTACTAGAACTCATCAGTAAATTTGGTAAGTTTGCAGTATACAAAATTAATACACAGAAATCTCTTGCGTACCTATACACTAACAATGAAGGGCCAGAAAGAGAAATTAAGGAAACAATCCCATTCTATTTCATCAAAAAGAATAAAATACCTAGGAATAAACCTACCTAAGTAGACAAAAGAAGTGTACTCAGAAAACTATAAGATACTGATGAAAGAAATCAAATATGACACAAACAGATGGAGAGATATACCATGTTTTTGGATTGAAGTATCAATATTGTCAAAATGTCTATACTACCCAAAGCAATCTACAGATTCAATGCAATCCCTATCAAATTACTACTGACATTTTTTACAGAATTAAAACAAAAAAAAATTAATATTTGTGTGGAAACACAAATGACCAAGAATAGCCAAAGCAATCTTGAAAAAGAAAAATGGAACTGGAGGATTCAGGTTCCCTGACTTCAGACTATGCTTTGTCTGCTTCAGACTATGCTTTGTAAAGCTACAGTCATCAAAACAGTACAGTATTGGCACAAAAACAGAAATATTGGTCGGTGGAACAGGATAGAAAGAGATAAACCCAAACACCTATGGTCACCTAATCTATGACAAAGGAGGCAAGATTATACAATTAATTAAAGACAGTCTCTTCAATAAATGCTGCTGGGAAAACTGGACAGCTGCCTGCAAAGGAATGAAATTAACACCATACACAAAAATAGACTCAAAATGGATTAAAGAACCAAATGTGCAGTTGAATACTATAAAATGCATAGAGGAAAACATAAGCAACATTCTCTGACATAAATCACAGCAAGATATTTTTTGGTCCTCCTCCTAGAGTAATGAAAATAAAAGCAAAAATTTAAAAGTGGGACCTAATTACACTTAAAAGTTTTGTACAGCAAAGGAATCCATAAATAAAACAAAAGACAACCCAGAGAATGGGAGACATATTTACAAATGAAGAGACTGACAAGGGGTTAATCTCCAAAATATACATATAGCTCATGCAGCTCAATATCAAAAAACAAATAACCCAACCAAAATAGAACAGAAGATCTAAATAGACATTTTTCCAAAGAAGATATACAGATGGCTAAAAAGTACATGTAAAGATGCTCAACATCACTAATTATTAGAGAAATGCAAATCAAAAATAAAATGAGGTATCACTCACACTTGTCAGAATGTCCTTCATTAAAAAATCTACAAAAAGTAAGTGCTGGAGAGGGTGTGGAGAAAAGGGAACCCCCTTACACTGTTGGTGGGAATGTAAATTTGTACAGCCACTATGGAGAATAGTATGGAGCTTCCTCAAAAAGTAAAAATAGAGCTACCATATGACCCTGCAATTCTACTCCTGGGCATATATACAGAAAAAACGATACCTCAAAAATATACATACGCCCCAATATTCATTGCAGCACTATTTACAATACCCAGAACATGGAAGCAACCTAAATGTCCATCAACAGCAGAATGGATAAAAAAGATGTGGTACATGTATACAATGGAATATTACTCAGCCATATAAAAAGAACAAAATAGGGCTTCCCTGGTGGCGCAGTGGTTGAGGGTCCGCCTGCCGATGCAAGGGACGCGGGTTCGTGCCCCGGTCCGGGAGGATCCCACGTGCCGCGGAGCGGCTGGGCCCGTGAGCCATGGCTGCTGAGCCTGCGCGTCCGGAGCCTGTGCTCCGCAACGGGAGAGGCCACGGCAGTGAGAGGCCCGCGTACCGCTAAAAAAAAAAAAAAAAAAAAATGGCATTTGCAGCAATATGGATGCACCTAGAGTTTGTCATACTGAGCAAAGTAATTCAGACGGAGAAAGACAAAATATCATTTGATATCGCTTGTATGTGGAATATAAAAAAATGGTACAAAACAGAAATGGAGTCACAGATGTAGAAAACAAACTTATAGTTACCAGGGTTGGGTGGGGGGAGCAGGAGCAGGGGAGGGATAAATTGGGAGATTGGGATTTACATATACACATTACTATATATAAGGTAGATAACTAATAAGGACCTACTGTATAGTGCAGGGAACTCTTCTCAATACTCTGTAATGATCTATAAGGGAAAATAATCTAAAAGAAGAGTTGATATTTGTATATTTACTTGCTGTACAGCAGAAACTAAACAGCATTGTAAATCAACTGTACTCCAATAAAACTTAAAGAATATTATAATATAATGATATATAAAATAGCTTATAATATAGCATATTCAATGTGTAATATTATATATTATTTTGTAATATACAGCAACTGCCCCAGGAATATGACACAAAGAATGTTTCAAACAACAGTCACAATTTCTGGTTAGAAATATAGTCTACTTCCCTCTGAACGCCTCCCTAGCTGAGAGAGACTGGGTAACATGGAAAACTTTGTTCTCCTTTTTGGAGACTAGCATAGGGTTAAACAACCTTTATAGGTGCACTCTCTGTGGACCCCACTAAATTCCCATTTAACTTTCTTTTTAATCTCCTGTTTCCAAATGTGTAAAAATGTATGCAACTTAAAAATTACTTATAGTAAACAAGCATGTAATCATTACTCAGATCAGTAAATAGAATGTTGTCCCCCTCATGCCCCAAATTTGTTACTATCTTAGATTTTATAATAATCACTATTTTGCTTTTCTCTAAAATACAACCACTTAAGTGTACATACCAAACACTCTGGTGTTGCCATAGTGTGAACTTTAAATAAAGTGTTTATACTTTATATCTGGATTTTTCACTCAAAATTATTTTAGTCAGTTTCATTCTAAATGCACAAGACTTTTCTTTATCTTGCATTTTTACTGATCTTAGGGGAAATTTATTAACTTTACTATTAACTATGATGGTAGCTATAGTTATTTTTAGATGCCCTGTATCTAATTAAGAAAATTCCCTTTCATTTGTGTCTTGCTGACAATTTTTAATGTCAACAGATGTTGAATTTTGTCAAAATTTTCTGTATCTATATAGATAATCATGTGGCTAGATATGGTAAATTACATTGATTAGTCTTCTGAGGTTTAACCAAGCTTACACTCCTGCTCATTCAAGATGTATTATGCTTTTTATTGTTGAAGTCAATTTTCTAATATTTTGTTAAAGATTTTTACTTTCATGATACTGAAAAATATTAGTTGGCAATACTTCTTTCTTTTATATACTTTATGGGGTTATAGCACCAGGATAATGATGGTCTCACTAGTTTAGTTAAGGAGGGTTTTCTTCTCCACTACTTCTGGGAAAATTGTACATATGGTTGTATTTATTTCTTCTTTGGTAAACATTTGATAAAATTACCAATAAACCCATATGGCCTTCAAACTTTCTTTTTTGGTAAGGATTTTGCCTTCATATTTATTTCTTTGGTAGAGTAAGCTCTATTCACATATGTTTTTCTTCCTGTGTAAGTTTTGGTAATTTGTTACATTTTGGGGGATTATCCACTTCCTTTGATTTATCAATTTTTCTGACACATAGTTTATCATATTTCCTTTTTTAACCTTTTAATATCTTTAGGATTTGTAAGGCTGCCTCTCTTTTGTTTATGCTATTGGTAATATGCCTCATTTCCTCTTTCATATTTATCAATCTAACTAGAAATTTATAGATTTTTTTGATCTTTAAAAACAAACAACTTTGGATTTCATAGTTTTTCTGTATTTTTAAATTTTCTATTTCCGTTTTGCTATTTATTTATTAGTTCTCTTCATTTACTTTAGGTTTAACATATTTTTGTTTCATAGCCTCTAAAGGTACAGAAGTAGAAAATTTTATGAGATTTTTCTTCAATTTTAAATATTTCAGTCTATAAATCTTTCTTTAAGCACATTCTTAGATCTCCCTCAAATATTAAAAGATTATTTTTCATTATCATTATTTATATAACTTATTTATAAATTTATCCTTTTATTGTTTTGAACCACCCTTCTTTATCACTTATTAATATTTCTTGTTCTGAAGTCTATCCTGTTACTGAGTCATTTGAACTCTTGTTACATTTTGCATAGTACATTTTCCAATGCTTTAATTTTTTAATAGACTTTATTTTTTAGAGTTTTAGGTCTATAGCAATATTGAGCAGAAGGTATAGAGAATTTACATGTGTCCCCTGACGCCATACATGTGTATCCCTCCATTATTAATATCACCCACAAGTGTGGTATTTTTTTATAGTTGATGAACCTACCTTGATACATCGAATCCCTCAAAATTCATTGTTTATGTTAGGGTTCACTCCATGTTATACATTCTGTGGGTTTGGGTAAATGTATAATAATATGTATCCACCATTATACTATTATGAAGAGTAGTTTCACTGCCCTAAAAATCCTCTTTGCTCCACCTAATCTTTCCACACCTCCACACCTCCCAACCCCAACAACCACTGATTTTTTACTTCTTCATAATTTTGCCTTTTCTAGAGTGACATATAGTTGGAAACATTCAATATGTAACTTTTCAGTATGACTTCTTTCACTTAGTAATATGTTTTTTTTTTCACTTAGTAATATGTATTTAAGTTTTCTCTATGCTTTATCATGGCTTGATAGCATATTTCTTTTTAGCCCTTAATAATATTCTATTATCTGAATGTACCTCAGTTTATCCACAGTTTATCACCTACTGAAGGACATCTTGTTTTCTTCCCAGTTTTGACAACTATGAATAACGCTGCTATGAACACCCCTGCACAGGTTTTTGTGTTGACATAAGTTTTCAACTCTAGGTAAATACCAAGTGGTATGATTGCTGGATCGTACAGTAGGAGTATGTTTGTTTTTGTCAGAAACCACCAAACTGCCTTCTTAAGTGGCTATGTGCTCTGTGCCCTTTTATGAGGTTGTCACTTAAGTGTGGCCACAAGAGGAGACAGGGGAAGGGCTCAGGAATAAACAAGGTTTGCGATTCCCACAGGTCTTAGAGACTGGAGGTATGGAAGAAAACTAGGGTGGTCAAGAGACATAAGAGAGGAGCAAGGGGAAAGCATTAGGCCAGAGCCTTAACGGGAGTTCTATAAGAAAGGCAAAGCAAGGCAGGGTGAATAAGTTTAGATTGGATAATTTGAATAATTTGGTGGTCTCTAAGGTATAAGGGTGGTCACTAATTTCACTAATTTCTGGGTACCTGGTTCAAGGATGATTAAGGCAGAGGAATACTGCCTCCTGGGATGTACAGGCCAACTAGAGGAGGAATGGCTCTGGAATGTAGTGTGCATATATCAAAGGCATGCTTGCAGCTGGGTCTTTTCCTATCTCTAAGAATTGGCTAGTCCCAGCTAGAAAGATTTTTTAAGATATCAAAACATCCTAATAATATGAAAAAAAAAATATATATATATATAACTATTTTAATTTCCATCAGCAATGAATGAAAGTTCCTGTTGTTTCACATCCTCACCAGCATTTGTTGTTAGTATTCTGGATGGTAACCATGCTAACAGGTTTGTAGTGGTATCACATTGTTATTTTAATTTGCATTTCCTTGATGACTTATGTGGAGCCTCTTTTCATATGCTTATTTTCATCTGTATTGCTTCTTTGATGAGATATCTGTTAAGATAGTCACCCATTTTTAAATTGGGTTGTTTCTTTTTTGTTTTGAGATTTAAGAGATTTTTGTATAGTTTGCACAAAAAATCCTTTATCAAATATATCTTTTGAAAATATTTTCTTCCATTCTGTGGCTTGCCTTTTCATTCTCTTGATACTGTCTTTTCTTAGAGGAGTTTTTAATTTTAACGTACAGCTTATAATTTTTTTGTTTGTGGATTGTGCCTTTACTGCTATATCTAAAAATTCATCACCAAACCCAAGGACATCTAGATTTCCTACTACATTATCTTCGAAGAATTTTACAGTTTTGTGTTTTACATTTAATCCTATGGTTCATTTTGAGTTACTTTTTTAAATGGTTTAAAGTCTGTGCCTAGATTCATATTTTTGTCTATGGATGTCCAGTTTTTCCCGCAGCATTTGTAGAGAAGACTATTTTTTCTTCATTATATTGCCTTTGCTTCATTGTCAAAGATCAGTTGAGTATATTTACATGGATGAAATACCTGGGCTCTCTACTGTGTTCCACTGATTTATTTGTCTATTCTTTCACCAATGCCACATTGTCTTGATTGCTGTAGCTTTATAGTTAAGTCTTCAAGTCAGGTAGTTTCAGTCTCCAACTTTGCTCTTTTGCAATATTGTGTTGGCTATTCTGGGTGTTTTGCTTCTCCATAAAAATTTTAGAATCAGTTTGTTGATACTCAAAAAATAACTTACTGTGTTACTGATTAAGATTGCATTGAAGATCTATATAGATCAAGTTGGGAAGAATTGACATTTTGACAATATTGGGTCTCATGTTGCATGACCATGAAACATCCCTCCCTCTATTTAGTTTGTTTTGATTCCTTTCATCAGAGTTTGGTAGTTTTCTTCACATACATAGTGTACATATTTTGTTAGTTTTATTTCCAAGTATTTTAGTTTGGAAGGGTGCTAATGTAAACAGTATTTTGTTTTTAATTTTAAATTCCCCTTGTTCATTGCTGGTATATAGGAAAGTGATTGACTTTTGTATACTAATCTTGTATCCTGCAACCTTTCTATAATCACTTATCAGTTCTTGGAGGTCTTTTTTTCTTCTTGATTCTTTCAGATCTTCTATATAGGTGATTATGTCATCTGTAAACAATGACAGTTTTATTTCTTCCTTCCCAAACTATATAACTCTTATTTCATTTTCTTTTCTTATTTCATTAGCTAGGACTTCTAGTACAATGCTGAAAAACTGTGATGAGTGGGGAAATTCTTGTCTTGTTTCTGATCTTAGTGGGAAAGTTTCAAATTTCTCATCAAGTATGATGATTGTGGTCAGTTTTTTGTACATATTTGTTTATCAAGTTGAAGAAGTTTCCCTCTATTCCCGGCTTGCTGAGAGTTTTTATTTTATGGGTGTTGAATTTTGTCAAATGCTTTTTCCATATCTGTTGATGTGATCAAGTGATTTTTCTTCTTCAACACACTGATGTGGGTTAAAGAATTACATTAATTAATGAATTACATTAATTGATCTTTGAAAGATGGACCAGCTTTGAACAACTGGGATAAATCCCACTTGGTAATGGTGTTAATTGTTTTTATACATTGTTGGATTTGATTTACTCATATTTTGTTTAGAGTTCACACATCTATTTTCATAGAGATATTGATCTGTAGTTACCTTATCTTATAATGTCTTTGCCTGGGTTTGGTATTATAGTAATGTTGACCTCATAGAATAAGTTAGGAAGTATTTCCACTACCTCTATCTTCTAAAAGAGCTTGTAAAGAATTGCTATAATTTCTTCTTTAAATGTTTTGTAGAATTCACCATTGAACACATCTGGATCTAGTGCTTTTTTAAATTAATTATTGATTTGATTTAGTTGACAAATATGTCTATTCAGATTATCTATTTCTACTATGTGAGTTTTGGCAGATCATGTCTTTCAAGAAATTGGCCCATTTCATCCAGGCTATTAAATTTGTGGGCACAGAGTTGTTCATAGATTCTTTTTTTTTTTTTGCGGTACATGGGCCTCTCACTGTTGTGGCATCTCCCGTTGCGGAGCACAGGCTCTGGATGCTCAGGCTCAGCGGACATGGCTCACGGGCCCAGCTGCTCCACGGCATGTGGGATCTTCCTGGACCGGGGCATGAACCTGTGTCCCCTGCATTGGCAGGCGGACTCTCAACCACTGCACTACCAGGGAAGCCCTATAGTTTCTTTTATTATCCTTTTAATTCCCCTCTTTCTGCAGTAATGTCCCCACTTTCATTTTTGGTACTAGTATTGGTTTGGCCAAAAGTTCATTCAGTTTTTCTGTAGTATCTGACAGAAACACCTGAACGAACTTTTTGGCCAACCCAATAATTAGTGTCTTCTGCTTTTTTCCCCTTAGATCAGACAAAATACATTGAGTGCCAAAATGCTGCAGCAATATGGGTTCATCACTCAACTGGTTTGGCATCTGTATGCCTTGTCCCCACCCCAAACCTCAGACCAGTTTTTGATTATGTTATTTTTCCTTTTATTGAAATCAGCAAATCTGAATTTGCTACTGTGGGGAAAGCAGGAAGAAGAGAAAAAAAAATGAAGGTTTTTAACCTTCAGAGAGTTCAGAGGTTCAGTCTGAATAAGCACAAAAACTTTTCCGTGTGCTTTTGAATTCCTTGAATTTGCAGAACTGTTCAGAACTGCTAACCTAGGGATTTTGATTCAATTAATCTTGGGTGGGGCCTGAACATCTGCATGTCTCAAAATCTTCATAGATGTGTTATGAATCATTGCTCTAAATATTTAATGAATATAAGCAAGTACTTGTATAAAATATGTGTGTGATCACCTATCTAGAAGATATTTGAAATGTAGACTATTTAAGATTAATATACTTAGAGTAAGTACAGGAGGATGATATTTACATAATCAATTTTGTGGTTGCTCCAAAATTTACTATTTATGTCTTTAATTAATCACACCAAAACACTATCTTTAACATTTCTTGTAATAAAGTTCTTTGGGAGATTAATTTTGTCTACTTTTTTCATTTGAATTGTCTATATGTCTTTCTATTTTTGAATTATACTTTTGCTGGATAAACAATTCTTGGTTCACTGGGTTTGTTTTTTATTCTTTTTTTCTTTTTTCTTCCAGTACTTCATAGATACTCTTCTACTTTTTCTGATTTACATTATTTTTGACCATATGCCCACAATTACTCTTATTTTATTCCCCTCTATATTATTTCCCTTTCTTTCTTTTTTAAAGATTTCCTTTATCTCGTTTTCAGTAGTCTGATGATGATGTGGCTTGTTGTGGTTTTCTTTGTGTTTATCCTACTGAAATTTGTTCAGCTTTTTGATTCGTAGTTTTGTCAAATTTGAAAAATTTCTGCCATATTTTTCCCATTATTTTTCTGTCTTCCTCTTTTGTGGAAAACCATACTGCATGTGCATTGGAGAATTAATATTTTTTTGTGAACACTTTTTTCCTGCTTTAATTTGGATATTTTCTATTATGGTATCTCCAATCTTGCTGATCTTTTTTCCTACCGTATTTCCCTGCTACTAAGATCATCTGTTTATTTGTTTTAAGTTTTCCAGAGTGTCTTCATTTTCAGACACTATAGAACTTTAAATACTGTGTCAAAAAGATTTATAAAATATAAAATATTCTCCGCTCAGCCACATTTGAATGTAAGATAGTCAATATCTATGTCTGAATAAGTCCATGATATGGATATATGATATAATACACCTACATATATATTTTTTCACATGTATATATGCACATTATTCTATCTCTATTTATAGTAGATACTTCTTTTATAATTGTGATTTGATATCCATCCTCCACTATTTACTCTTTCACTCGTTATCTAAATCTTCAATTTCTTTCCATTATAAACAGTCCATTAAACCCCTAGTCAGTACTGTCAGGGTGTTCTTGCTCAGAGAACTGTTAATAACAAAGTGAAGTACTACTTTCAACCTCTCACTTCTGAACACAAGGTCAGAGTTTATCTGATGATGCAGCTGTATACTTCCAACAAGGAGGGTATTTTTCTTTGGTAGTTGGCATGACAACCACTTTATATGAAAGCTCTTCAGAAATATCACCACTTTCTAAACTAATTAGGATTGTGCCTTTAAGCTCAATTACATCTGTATTTATTGCTCAAGGTTGTTGAGTGAGTAAAGGTATGTGAGAAGTCATCATTAATTCCTTCAGCTAAGGGGTACAAGAAGTCTCCTCAGTTCATTGCAACTCTACTACCTCAAAAAGCAGACCAAGTTCTATCACAGTGATAGCTTTGTACTCTGTTGCATTTTTGCCAGAGATGCTTCCAATAAATGAATCGCTCATTGCACATGCACTCTTTACTGCTTCCACCTATCTTGCTTCTTCCAGTTCCTTGTTGTACTATTCTACTCAGTACGAAAAACACTCTTGAGTTCTTTAACATGAGGTATGTGCTAGAATATGTCTTCAGCCATGAGAAAGAGTGAAAGCACAAACAATATTACATCCAAAATTTTAGTTGATGCAGTCTGACAAGTTGATTTGATTTGACTTCATTTGAGTTGATTTGAGATCATTTTCATTTTCACAATAAAGCCTAACTTTGATTACACTGAAACAAAAGAGTTCATAAAATGCTTGTAATAGGCAAACGACTTTTCCAAGATCATATTGTTTATATGACTCAATAATCTTGTTTGCAAAATCCTACACTTAAGTGTAGCATACTGGTCTATGACACACATATCCTTAGCAGGACTGAAACCAGTTCTGTACTGAAACCAGCCACCTCCTCCCCCGCAAAAAAAACACATGGTATTCCTAAACTTGCTAACATCCCTGGCAGTATTAATAACAGATGAACCAACTGTCACTTTAATGATGACACAAGACTCAGCTATCACCAAAGGAGGATATCAGTACCGTAGGGAGGCTCCCTGCTTTTATCTTGTGTTCCACTGATGACAACATTATGATTAATGATATTCTCAAAGTTTTAAACATCTATTATCCCTTTCTCCAAGGTTAATTCCTGACAACCACTGTCTTACTAAGTGCTTTTCTCCTTGCTGTCACACATGTTAATCAAAAAAGACTGAAACCAACCACCAAGCTGGACTTTTCCTCTCAAGTACAAATTGGCTCTTTAGTCAGTACCTGGAAGAACATGAAGCCATGAAAATCTATTAAACCAGATGTAGAAAATATCCTGGACTAGCACATATTCTAAGGTATCAGGACCACCAATCTGAGATTTGACTTCTTTTGGAAGCAGTTGCTCAGGGGAGGGAGTCTGTTAGATATCACTGCTGTGTTGTTCCACTTGTTCAATAATATGCTCAATGGTTTGGATGTTGATCAATAATTCATCTTGTGTATTATGACAAAACATAGGAATTTGAACACCTCAATCTCTTTGCCTTGATATATACTACTATAGTTGTGTGTCCATGATTTTGACCATGGCATTCACTCTTGATCTAGGAGGAAGTTCCCCCTTTTTAAAAGGGGGGACATGGCTGTGGTTGTAAAATTCATGTGGTCTTAATATATTACAAACCACTGCTTGCAGACATGAGTAACCATTGGTTTCTGAGTCCTCCAGTCATAAGGATAGCTAAATATCAAATTATCCTCTTTCAACAAATGCTTTGCTGCCTGAAGCACATTTATTACCACAGCAGTTCCTTCTTTAAGTACAGTCTTTGAAGTTTAGGATCTGAAACATCTGTGAAAATGTCATCCTCATCTAGTGAAAATATCATTAACAGGTTGTGTTGAAAATCTACACTGTAATCTTCCTTATCATGAATTGGGACTGTGTGAACCAATCCTGTTCATTTTGTCATGGTCATATAATTTGAAGACAAAAGAGGAGAGCTTTATCAGGAAATATAGGATGGGTACAAATACCATTTTTCAAAGTTATACATGAAAATATTGAAATAACTTCAAATATTGTTTCCAAAGTAGAAGCAACAGGTGTTACTTTATCTGCAGGAAATATATAGATATTTCCAGAACTGGAACATTTCTCAATAGTGTACTTGGATTTGGGCACATAGCAAACAATGCAACTGGTTGGAAAAGTCCAAGACTGTGTGGTTCAGACTAAAAAAGCTAACAGAAGACAAACTATCTATAAGGGATGTCAACTTAGAAAGTTTCAAGTGAGAGAATTTTAAATGTATAGAACAACTGACACACTCAGGATTTTATTCAAGTTCTGCTGAAGCAGAACCTAAGCAGTCCTTGACCAGGGAAACCAAAACACAGGTTTTGTAAAATCAATAAACCAAGCTGTTATCAAACACTTATTAGAAAATTCTCAATTGTTTGGCTTCATATTTTCTATCAAATGTAGAGTAGCAATTATTGCAATCTGCCATTACTATTCAAAGACTAAATGTCGATTTCTGTTTCTCATTGGCTGCTTTACCAAATGAACTTTCTAATTTCACGGATGAAAGATTCTGAACTTTTTCACCAAGTTCTGGTAATACTTTTACTTCAATGAGTAACCCATTACAATATCATCATGACACAAAACGTACTTTGGAAACTGTCATCATAAGGTATAAGCCGGTCATGTCTTTCAAAATCTTATTTAAAGCATGTCCTACATGAAGGTCACCATTTGCATAAGGAGATCCGTCATGAAGACAAAATTCTGTCGTTTCTTTCTCTTTGCCGTGAAGTTATGAAAATCTACATTTCTAGAAGTTTCTTCACTTACATTTTCAGCCAATAAAATCTGCTAGATCTCCATGTCTGTGTTGGGCTGCTGGTGGCCCAGCAACTTCAAGTCAAAAGGGGATCTACAACAGCAGCTCCATGTTGTCCTATTTGCCTCTATTCAGGTTAGGCAGCTGGCCACTGCCTCCGGTGACTAACCATGACAGACACCTTATCTTGGTTCCTCACCTTCCCAGGTGACAGGAAAGGCAGGGTGGCCCCACAGATTCCCTGCGTGCCTGGCTCCCAAGGGCCCAGCTCAAAAGGCACAACGGGACACTCAGGCCTCCACTCCAGCTCCTGATGCTCAGCTCCTGCCATCTGGGCCCCAGAGAAACTCTGTGGCACCCACCGGGAATGCGTGTGCACAGAGCACAGAAAGAGCCTGTGGTGACGTTTTCGTTTCAGATATTTTATTTTTTCTCACTAAGTCTTTTATACTTTCTTTTTATGACTTTATTTTAAATATTTTGTTTATATTTCATTCAGAGTTTTGAATATATTTCTAATAGCTCTTTGAAATTCGTGTCTGTTAATTCCATTGTCTCCTCTTTTAAGGTGTTTCTACCAAAGGGCTGGTGGCTTGGTTATGGATGGAAGTGGAAATGAATGTCTGTGCTTTTAATTTTTAGTTATTAAACTTTTCATGCCATTCTCTATTTCTGTCATTTAAAAATGTTTGTCTTGCCATTGTTTTTCCTTGTATTTCTAATCCATCTATGTATTTTAAACATTTTATACAGTGTAGATAATTATTTACTAGTTTTGATCTTTTTGTTTTTGCTATCTTTGCTCACATTGACTTGTTTCTCACATTTTCTTTTTCATTATGAACTCACTACCAAAAACGATAGGTCAAGTTGAGCTAAATTCATCCAATATGTATCAACCTGATATCAGTACAGTACAACCTGATATTAATACAGTATCAACCTGATAGCTCCAAAATGAGTCTTCGTAATTTATTAATTCAAACTCACATTTACAGTTTAAAAATCAAATAATTCATTAGCTTGTTTAATATTAGGGTAAGCAATATTGTTTCTCAGAGTTAGAAGGAAGTTTTAAGAAATCTTATTGTGAGGAAGAATCGGTCAAATGCAAACCACAGCACAATTAAGGAGTAGACAGAGTTTGTCTTTATATATTATCTTCTCTTTTCTTTCCCCTTGTCCACCTCTGTTTCCCACCATTACCTAGTAATCTCATTTCTACAACATGCTTTTAGTGGACTGTCATTCCAAAGAGTGATATAATATGACTTTTATCCATAATAAATGTGTAGTGGTTTGCAATTTAAAATGTGCCTACTTATACATTTTGTCTTTTTAGAATTCTCATCACAACTGAAATAAATATTATTAGCTCCATTTTTAAAGTGATAAAATTCAGTTTAAGAGAAGTAAAATGACTTATCCAAGTTCAGACACTGAAGACTTAGGACTTAAATCAATGTCCTCTAATTCCAAATTCCATGTTATGATAATTTGAATTTTGGTGTTATAAAATTTACCAGTGAACTACCCAAATTGCATGGGGTGTCATCCAGTTTCAATTCTAAGACTAAGTATGAATGTTTTAATCCTTGATAGTGTAATGAGAAATTGAAATAAAATAGATCATATAGATGATAATACTAAATGATCCTTCATTTAATAAATATTGTGTCCTGTACATGTGCAGGACACTACTGGACAATATAAATTATATGTAATAAAAACATAAATACTATCAAATCAGTAAGACATAATCCCTCATCTCTAGTCCAGATAACCAATGGATAATTCCTTCTCTTTTGGACAATATCTGATGGAATACTATACTATAACCAAACTCAGAGAAAATAAAATGTGGATTACAATGGCAGTCAGTTGATGTAAAGTATTGATCTAGTTAGTGAACTAAAACAATCCTTTCTGCAGAAACCATACTTACCATGGTAAATATCTATTTTGAAACCCAGATCAATGTTATAGAGTGTGTAATTTGAACACACAGTAACGAAGGATTGAACAGATTTATGAAGCTTTTCAGGGACCTGAGAGTTAATAATTTACCGTCTCACTAAATAATTGTTTTTCAAATTGTATTTTACTCATCTCTACAAAATATAGCTTTCTGATACTAGACCCTTGAGGATAAACAATGAAACTTCACAATTAAGAATGTCTGTGACAGGCCCAAGCATATGGTTAACATTCAATATTTGCTGAGTTAATTGATGACTAAATGAGTAAAGGAAGGAAGTAATAAATTTTTCTGAAATAGCATGCAATACAAAATTGAAACAAACTAAATTTGGGGCAACATACACAGCCTTTAGTTCTCTATATCTTTTATTTTTAATTTCTTCAAAGGTTCTCCATAACCCTCTCCACACACACATGTGAAAACACACACACACAAACACACAGAGAAAAAGCAAAAGTAGAGATGGAGTGATTGATTTTTTTAAGGTATCTCTAAAATACTTTAAAAACCACAAAATAAAATATTTGAAAATAACATTTATTGAAAACTTTATAATTAGAAATGCAGTACACATCTGTTGTAGGAAATCTGTTATATATCTCACAGAGATAAGAGTTGTAAACATTTAAATATATTTTCTTTTTTTTTTCTATTAGTAGGCAGTTTAAAGACAAAATGTGAAGAGAGGCTAAAAATGAGTTCATTTATATGAGTAAACATGTTTTTGAATGAGTTTGGATTGGATACTCTTAAGCTAATACTATTTAATGGGAATTTTTTAGTTTCATGGTACATAAAAACCAGTAGAGAGACACTGTTTATAAGATTATGATAAATTAATACCAGTTCCACCTGTGTCCTGAAAATCAGTTATGAATAATGATACTAACCATAGCCTTGTGTGTAGCTTGTAAAATAATAGTAAAACTGGCAAAAGCAGGCTTTTATACTGAGTGCTTCTACACCTACCTTTCTGTAAAGTGGGGCCCTGACAGAGATGTAGCAGTGTCTTTTGTTAAAACCCCATTATATATTGATGAGAACAGATGGTTATAGAGAAATGTCTCAAAACTATTAAGTGACTGTACCTGGTATATAGAAGCCAATCAAAAAATAAAGTTGATCTCTGTTTTTTTTTTTTTAACATCTTTATTGGAGTATAATTACTTTACAATGGTACGTTAGCTTCTGCTTTATAACAAAGTGAATTAGCTATACATATACATATATCCCCATCACCTCCCTCTTGCATCTCCCTCCAAAACTCTCTATGTCACCCCTCTACGTGGTCACAAAGCACACAGCTGATCTCCCTGGATTATACAGCTGCTTCCCACTAGCTATCTATTTTACAGTTTGTAGTATATATTGGTCCATGCCACTCTCTCACTTCATCCCAGATTATGATTCCCCCTCCCCATGTCCTCAAGTCCATTCTCTTATATCTGAGTTTTTATTCCTGTCCTGCCACTGGTTCTTCATAAACATTTTTTTTTTTTAGATTCCATATATACGTGTTAGCATATGGTATAAGTTTTTTGCTTTCTGACTTACTTCATTCTGTATAACAGACTCTAGGTCCAGCCACCTCACTACAAATAACTCAATTTTGTTTCTTTTTCTGGCTGAGTAATATTCCATTGTATATATGTGCCACATCTTCTTTATCCATTCATCTGTGGATGGACATTTAGGTTGCTTCCATGTCCTGACTATTGTAAATAGAGCTGCAATGAACATTGTGGTACATGAATCTTTTTTTTTTTTTTTTTGCAGTATGCGCACCTCTCACTGTTGTGGCCTCTCCCGTTGCAGAACACAGGCTCCAAACATGCAGGCGCAGCGGCCCTGGCTCATGGGCCTAGCCGCTTCACAGCATGTGAGATCTTCCTGGACCAGTGCATGAACCCGTGTCCCCTGCATCGGCAGGTGGACTCTCAACCACTGCACCACCAGGGAAGCCCCATGACTGTTTTTGAACTATGGTTTACTCAGGGTATATGCCCAGCAGTGGGATTTTTGGGTCGTATGGTAGTTCTATTTCTGTTTTTTTAAGGAACTTCCATACTGTGGCTGTATCAGTGGCTGTATCAATTTACATTCCCATAGTGGCTGTATCAATTTACATTCCCACCAACAGTGCAAGAGGGTTGCCTTTTCTCCACACCCTCTCCAGCATTTACTGTTTGTGGATTTTTTGATGATGGCCATTCTGACTGGTGTGAAGTGATATGTCATTGAAGTTTTGATTCACATTTTTCTAATAATAAGTGATGTTGAGCATTCTTTCACGTGTGTGTTGGCAATCTGTATATCTTCTTTGGAGAAATGTCACTTTAGGTCTTCTGCTCATTTCTGCATTGGGTTATTTGTTTTTTTTTTATATTGAGCTGCATGAGCTGCTTGTAAATTTTGGAGATAAATCCTTTGTCAGGTGCTTCATTTGCAAATATTTTCTCCAATTCTGAGGGTTGCCTTTTCATCTTGTTTATGGTTTCTTCGCTGTGCAAAAGCTTTTAAGTTTCATTAGGTCCCATTTGTTTATTTATGTTTCTATTTCCATTTCTCTAGGAGGTGGGTCAAAAAGGATCTTGCTGTGATTCATTTCATAGAGTGTTCTGCCTATGTTTTCCTCTAAGAGTTTTATAGTGTCTGACCTTACATTTAGGTCTTTAATACATTTTGACTTTATTTTTGTGTATGGTGTTAGGGAGTGTTCTAATTTCATTCTTTTACATGTAGCTGTCCAGCTTTCCCAGCAGCACTTATCAAAGAGGCATTCTTTTCTCCATTGTATATACTTGCCTCCTTTATCAAAGATAAGGTGACCATATGTGCATGGGTTTATCTCTGTGTTTTCTCTCCTCTTCCATTGATCTATATTTCTGTTTTTGTGCCACTACCATACTGTTCTGATTAATGTAGCTTTGTAATATAGTCTGAAGTCAGGAGCCTGATTCCTCCAGCTCCATTTGGTTTCTCAGGATTGCTTTGGCTATTTGGGGTCTTTTGTGTTTCCATACAAATTGTGAAATTGTTTGTTCAAGTTCTGTGAAAAATGCCATTCGTAGTTTCATAGGGATTGCACTGAATCTGTAGACTGCTTTGGGTAGTATAGTCATTTTCACAATGTTGATCCTTCCAATCTGAGAGCATGGTATATCTCTCCATCTGTTTGTATCATCTTTAATTTCTTTCATCACTGTCTTATAGTTTTCTGCATACAGGTCTTTTGTCTCTTTAGGCAGGTTTACTCCTAGGTATTTTATTCTTTTTGTTGATATGGTAAATGGGAGTGTTTTCTTAAGTTTTTTTTCAAATTTTTCTTCATTAATGTAGAGGAATACTAGGGTTTTCTGTGCATTAATTTTGTATCCTGTTACTTTAGCAAATTCATTGATTAGCTCTAGTAGTTTTCTGGTAGCATCTTTAGGATTCTTTGTGTATAGTATCATGCCATCTGCAAACAGTAACAGCTTTACTTCTTCTTTTTCGATTATGATTCCTTTTATTTCTTTTTCTTCTCTGATTGCTGTGGCTAAGACTTCCAAATCTATGCTGAATAATAGTGGTGAAAGTGGGTAACCTTGTCTTCCTCCTGATCTTAGTGGAAATGGTTTCAGTTTTCCCCCACTGGGAGTGATGTTGACTGTGGATTTGTCATATATGGCCTTTATTATGATGAGATAAGTTCCCTCTATGCCTAGTTTCTGTAAGGTTTTGATCATAAATGGTGTTGAATTTTGTGGAAAGCTTTTTCAGCATCTATTGAGATGATCATATTGTTTTTATCCTTCAGTTTGTTAATATGGTGTATCACATTGATTGATTTGCATATATTGAGGAATCCTTGCATTCCTGGGATAAATCCCACTTGATCAAGTGTATGATCCTTTTAATGTGCTGTTGGATTCTGTTTGCTAGTATTTTGTTGAGGATTTTTGCATCTATGTTCATCAGTGATATTGGTCTGTTTTCTTTCTTTGTGACCTCTTCGTTTCATTTTGATATCAAGGTGTTGGTGGCCTTGTAGAATGAGTTTGGGAGTGCTCCTCCCTCTGCTATATTTTGGAAGGGTTTGAGAAGGATAAGTGTTAGTTTATTCTCTAAATGTTTGATAGAATTCCCCTGTGAAGCCATCTGGTCCTGGGCTTTTGTTTGTTGGAAGAGTTTTAACCACAGTCTCAATTTCAGTGCTTGTGATTGGTCTGTTTATATTTTCTATCTCTTCCTGGTTCAGTCTCAGAAGACTGTGCTTTTCTAAGAATGTGTCCATTTCCTCCATGCTGTCCATTTTATTGGTATATAGTTGCTTGCAGTAATCTCTCATGATCCTTTATATTTCTGTAGTGTCTGTTCTCCTTTATCATTTCGAATTCTATTGATTTGAGTTTTCACCCTTTTTTTCTTGATGAGTGTGGCTAATGGTGTATCAATTTTGTTTATCTTCTCAAAGAACCAGCTTTTAGTTTTACTGAGCTTTGCTATTGTTTTCTTCATTTGTTTTTCATTTATTTCTTATCTTATCTTTATGGTTTCTTTCCTTCTGTTAACTTTGTTTTTTGTTTTTGTTTTTGTTATTCTCTAATTGTTTTAGGTGTAAGGTTAGGTTGTTTACTTATGTTTCTTATTTCTTGAGGTAGGATGGTATCACTATAATCTTCCCTCTTAGAACTGCTGTTGCTTCATCCCATAGGTTTTGGGTTGTCATGTTTTCATTGTCATTTGTTTCTGGGTATTTTTTGGTTTGCTCTTTGATTTCTTCAATGATCTCTTGGTGATTAAGTAGTATACTGTTTAACCTCCATGTATTTGTATTTTTTACAGATTATTTTTCTATAATTGATATATAGTCAGTTTCATAGCATTGTGGTCAAAAAGATACTTGATATCAATTTTCTTAAATTTACCAAGACTTGATTTGCAACCCAACCTATGATCCATCCTGGAGAACAATCCATGAGCAGTTGAGAAGAATATATATTCTGTTGTTTTTGGATGGAATGTCCTATAAATATCAATTAAGTCTCTCTTGTTTAATGTGTCATTTAAAGCTTCTTTTTCCTTATTTATTTTCATTTTGGATTATCTGTCTATTTGTGAAAGTGGGGTGTTAAAGTCCCCTACTATGTTACTCATGTTACCGTTGATTTCCTCTTTTATGGCTGTTAGCATTTGCCTTATGTATTGAGGTGCTCCTAATTTGGGTGCATAACTATTTACAATTGTTATATCTTCTTCTTGGATTGATGCATTGATCATTATGTAGTGTTCTTCTTTCCCTCTTGTAGTAGTCTTTATTTTAAAGTCTATTTTGTTTGATATCAGAATTGCTACTCCAGGTTTCTTTTAATTTCCATTTGCATGGAATATCTTTTTCCATCCCCTCATTTTCAGTCTGTATGTGTTCCTAAGTCTGAAGTGGGTCTGTTGTCGATAGCATATATATGGGTCTTAACATTTGTTCTAAAGCTGGTTTGGTGCAGCTGAATTCTCTTAGCCTTTGCTTATCTGTAAATGTTTTAATTTCTCCATCGAATTTGAATGAGATCCTGTGGGGTAGAGTAATCTTGGTTGTAGTTTTTCCCTTTCATCACTTTAAACATGTCCTGCCACTCCCGTCTGGCTTGCAGAGTTTCTGCTGAAAAATCAGCTGTTCACCTTATGGGGATTCCCTTGTATGTTATTTGTTGGTTTTCCCTTACTGCTTTTAATGTTTTTTCATTGTATTTAATTTTTGATAATTTGATTAATATGTGTCTTGTTGAGTTTCTCCTTGGATTTATCCTGTATGGGACTCTCTGCACTTCCTGGACTTGATTAACTACATCGTTTCCCATATTAGGGAAGTTTTCAACTATACTCTCTTCAAATATTGTCTCAGTCCCTTTCTTTTTCTCTTCTTCTGGGACCCCTATAATTCGAATGCTGGTGGGTTTAATGTTGTCCCAGAGGTCTATGAGACTGGCCTCAATTATTTTCATTCTTTTTTTCTTTTTTCTACTCTTCGGTAATTATTTCCACTATTTTATCTTCCAGGTCATTTATCTGTTCCTCTGCCTCAGTTATTCTGCTATTGATTCCCTCTAGAGAATTTTTAACTTCATTTATTGTGCTGTTCATCATTGTTTGTTTCCTCTTTAGCTCTTCTATGTCCTTGTTAAACGTTTCTTGTATTTTCTCCATTCTGCTTCCAGGATTTTGAATCATCTTTACTATCATTACCCTGAATCCTTTTTCAGGTATACTACTTATTTTCTCTTCCTTTGTTAGGTCTGGTGGGTTTTTATCTTTCTCCTTCATCTGCTGTGTGTTTTTCTGTCTTCTCATTTTGCTTAACTTCCTGTGTTTGGGGTCTCCATTTTGCAGGCTGCAGGTTCATAGCTCCCGTTGTTTTTCATGTCTGTCCCCAGTGGCTGAGGTTGGTTTAGTGAACTGTGTAGGCTTTCTGGTAGAGGGGACTTTTGCCTGAGTTCTGGAGAATGAGACTGGATCTTGTCTTTCTGGCTGGCAAGATTGCATCTGGTGGTGTGTTTTGGGGTGTCTGTGACCTTATTATGATTTTAGGCAGTCTCTCTGCTAATGGGTGGTGTTGTGTTCCTGTCTTGCTAGTTATTTGGCATAGGTTGTCCAGCACTGTAGCTTGCTGGTAATTGAGTAGAGCTGGGTCTTAGTGTTGAGATGGAGATCTGTGGGAGAGCTTTCATCATTTAATATTACATGGAGGCAGGAGGTCTCTGGTGGCCCAATGTCCTGAACTTGGCTCTCCCACCTCAGAGGCACAGGCCTGACACCAGGCCAGAGCACCAAGACCCTGTCAACCACACAGCTCAGAAGACAATGGAGAATAAAAGACTTAAAGAAAGAGAAGAATAGAATAAAATAAAGTTATTAAAATAAAAAATATTAAAAATTAAAAAATAATATAATGTAATTAAAAAACGAATAAAAAAAAAGGAAAGAAGTGAGCAACCAAACCAAAAATGAGTCCACCAATGATAACAAGCGCTAAAAACTATAAAATAAAATAAAATAAAAAACAGAGAGACAGAACCCTAGGATAAATGGTAAAAGGATAGCTATACAGGCAAAATCACACGAAGAAGCATAAACGTACACACTCACAAAAAGAGAAAAAGGAAAAATATATAAATGTAATTGCACCCAAAGTCCACCACCTCAATTTTCAGGTGATTTGTTGTCATTCAGGTATTCCACAGATGCACTGTACATCAAATTGATTGTGGAGATTTAATCCACTGCTCCTGTGGCTGCTGGGAGAGATTTCCTTTTCTCTTCTTTGTTTGCACAGCTCCTCTGGTTCAGCTTTGGATTTGGACCAACCTCTGCGTGTAGGTCACCCTCTGGCATGTGTTCTTCGCTCAGATAGGCTGGGGTTAAATTAATAGCTGATTAGGCAACTCTGGCTCACTCAGGATGGGGGAAGGGAGGGGTATGGAATGCAGGGCAAGCCTGCAGCTGCAGAGGCTGGCATAATTTTGCACCAGGCTAAGATGCGCAGTCTGTTCTCCTGGGAAAATTGTCCCTGGATCTCGGGACCCTGGCAGTGGTGGGCTGTACAGGCTCCCAGGAGGGGAGGTGTGGATAGTGACCTGTGCTTGCACACAGGCTTCTTGGTGGCTGCAGCAGCAGCCTTAGCATTTGATGCCTGTCTTTGGTGTCCGTGTTGATGGCTGCAGCTCATGCCCATCTCTGGAGATTGTTTAGGTGGTTCTCTGAATCCCTTCTCGTGCACCCTGAAACAATGGTCTCATGACTCTTAGGCAGGTCCAGACTTTTTCCTAGACTCCCTCCTGGCTAGCTGTGGTGCACTAGCCCTGTTCAGGCTGTGTTCGTGCAGCCAGCCCCAGTCCTCTCCCTGGGATCTGACCTCCATAGCCTGAGCTTCAGATCCCAGCCCACACCCGTCCTGGCTGGCAGGTGGGCAAACAAGCCTCTTGGGCTGGTGAGTGCTGGCCAGCACAGATCCTATGTGAGGGTATCTCTCTGCTTTGCCCTCTGCACAACTGTTGCTGTGCTCTCCTCCGTGGCTCTTAAGCTTCCCCCCGACCACACCCCGTCTCTGCCAGTGAAGGGGCTTCCTAGTGTGTGGAAACATTTCCTCCTCCACAGCTCCTTCCCAGTGGTGCAGGTCCTGTCCCTATTATTTTTTCTCTGTTTTTTCTTTTTTCTTTTGCACAACCCAGGTACATGGGGAGTTTTCGCCTTTTGTGAAGTCTGAGATCTTCTGCCAGCATTCAGTAAGTGTCCTGTAGGCGTTGTTCCACATGTAGATGTATTTCTGGTGTATTTGTGGGGAGGAAGGCAATTTCCACATCTCACTCTTCCGCCATCTTGAAGGTCTAGAGATCCCTGTTTTTATAAATAGCATTTATGATGAGATAACGATGGCACAGTGAAAGATGACATGACCCTTTACAGCTATGGTTAGTTAGGAGTTTGTGTGACATCGGGAAAAATGGCAGCATGAGTGAACTTTTATGAAGTACCTTTGCACCCTGCACAAAAATTAATTGTGACATGGTACTGTAACTTTAGAAGTATTAGTCAAATATGTACAGTTTTGATAGGGTAAAGAAGACTATAAGTTAACAAATAGTTGCCCACAACATGAGCAAAAATTTACTCTTGAAAGTAATAAGTATACAATGTTTTGATTCAGTTGACATCTCCTGCCCTGGTGGGGTGAGACCTGAGAGCAGAAGCAGATTCCTGCAAAGGCAGAATGCACATCCTCAGTGGGCATATATTCTTAAAACAACAGCAACACCACCAGTAACAGCAACTCTCAATAGTGCTATTTCGTAAAGCAAGTAAACAAAAGAAAAAGAACAATACTACAAAAATTTGGCAGGGGTAGATATGTAAATAAACATAATTGAAAGGCTTAGTTCAAATATATATATATACATTTTTTTGTTGTGGATAAACAATTTTTGTGGATAAACAAAACAGCATAACCATTATTAAAATTATGACTGTAGTATTTGGACTCAGACTTATTTGTCTTTTACTATAAAATTTTCCACCCAAAAGCAGTGAAAATGGTACTCTGTTATGTCTGGGGCAGAGAAAAACAACATGAAATGGGGACACAGAGAATGGTCTTCCTTTCTCCCTCTCTGTAGCTATGGAATAATGTGATTATTTTAAAACTACACCATAGATTTTATCCTCACTTTAAATTCTTGTTGATTTCAAAAAACTTTACAAAAGTTTTAAACTAATTAACTAGACCAAAGATCTAACAGTATATGTAACAATATAAAAATGGAGTGTTTTTATAACTCTTGAGTTTGATGGCTCCCTGGAGACAACTTTGAGGGAAAATCCAGCAATATACTAATTCTGATGTTCCTGGTTTTAATAGTTGCAAACTCCACAGTTTCCACTGATATTTTGCAGTGTTTCACAAATGTTTTTATAAGAAAACTAGTTCCCTGGGATATTCATAAATATTTGTTTGCTATTGTTGTTCTTGCTTTTTAATCCTATGGGTAATAAATTTGGAAACATTGGAATTAACAAAATTAAGGATGTTTCTTTACTACAAGACTTTTTAAAATCTTTAAATAATTTTTCAACCCTCCAAGAGAATGACAGAGGATGCATTATTTCCCAAATTAACTAACAAAAGAATCCATTTTTGTTTGGACTGGGGATTGGTGTCAGATGGGGGAAAGTGTCTCAGGGGACAACAAATTATGGAAATTTACTTTGAAACACACTTATCTGACTACCAAAGAATATGCTACAAAGACTTACTTAGTTATGATTTACTTGGATACTGGCAAAAACTATATTATAATGTCTCATTCACAAAGAAATAAATATATATATATATATAGTCATGAGCATGATTTGTAGATGATTCCCTTGATTATTTTGTGATAATTTAGAAACTTTTTAAAATTGATGTAAGGTTGATTTAAAATGTTGTGTTAGTTTCAGGTGTATAGAAAATTGATTCAGTTATATATATATATATATATATATATATATATATATATTCTTAGATTTTTCCATTATAAGTTATTATAGGATATTGAATACAGTTCCCTGTGCTATACAGTAGGTCATTTTTGTTTACCTATTTTATATATAGTAGTGTGTATCTGTTAATCCCATCTCCTAATTTATCCCTCCCCCACCTTTTCCCTTTAGTAACCATGATTGTTTTCTATGTCTGTGAGTCTGTTTCTGTTTTGTAAATAATTTCATTTGTATCATTTTTTTAGATTCCATAAATAAGTGATATCATATGATATTTGTCTTTCTCTGTCTTACTTCACTTAGTATGGTAATCTCTAGGTTCATACTTATTGCTGCAAATGGCATTATTTCATTTTTCATGGCTGTGTAATACTCCTTTGTGTGTGTGTGTGTGTGTGTGTGTGTGTGTGTGTGTGTGTGTGTGTGTATGTGTGTATGTATATGTCTCACATCTTCTTTATCCATTCCTCTGTTGATGGACACATCGACTTAGGTTGCTTCGATGTCTTGGCTATTGTAAACAGTAATGCTATGAACATTGGAGTGCATGTATCTTTTTAATTAGTTTTCTCTGGATATATGGCCAGGAGTATGTCACCTGGATCATATGGTAACTCTATTTTTAGTTTTTTAAGGAATCTCTATATTGTTCTCCATAGTGTCTGCACTAATTTATATTCTTGTTTTCTTTTTTTGATTTTTGTTTCTTTTTGTTGTTTTGATTGGATGGTTTCCATTATTCTAACTTCCATACTGCATATGCATTCTTCTGTATCACCTAGTCTGCTTTTAATTCCTTCTAGTGTGTTTTTTATTTCACTTATGTATTCTTCAACTTTGATTGATTCTTTTTTAAATTGTCTAGTTTCTTGTTAGAATTCTCACTGTGTTCATCTATTCTTTTCCCTCATTTGGTTAGTATTCTTATTACTAATGCTTTGAATTCTTATTTGGTAAATTATTTCTGTTTTATTAGTTGTTTTTCAGGGGCTTTATCTTGCTCTTTCAATTGAGATTAATTTCTCTGTCTTCTCATTTTGCTTACTTTTCTCTGTCTCCATGAAATTAGGTAAAACAGTTACCTATTGTGGTCTTGAAAGGGTGTCCTTATGTGGTAGCATCCTTATACAGTCTATGTGTGCTCAGTGTCTTTAAAGTGAGAGCTAGATTTGATATGAACAAAAGCCATGTCTTTCCTCAGGGTGTGCTGGCAACTATCACCTTGGTAGGTAGAAAGGTTGGAGATGGGGGGTCTAGGGCTGGAGTCAGTTGTGATGTGGACTTTCCCTCTGTCTAGTGGTCATAATCATCCAATCAGGGGCAAGGTTGGGTCCCAAGTTGCCAGAGCAGAAGCCCTGAGGTTCGGGTCTGAACTGGCTCCATTCCCTCTAAGTCTATGCTATGCCCCCTCTAGGTACCTACACCCTCATCCCAGAGGGGAGCAGTGATGTAGCCATAGGGCCTGGTGTGGGTATTCAGGGGCTGGGTATGCATGCCCTTGTTACCCAGTAGGGCCTGGTTAGGGCTTGGACTGTGGCAGACTAGCTGTCAACAGAGACCCAAACTTCTGATGTACTCCCTGTGTAAAGTGCCAGTAATGGCTGTCTTCTCCCTACTCACATCACTGTGGGTCTGAGACTCCTTTGTTCTTCACAGCCAAGCTCTCTTCTCAGCTGTGGCAGCCCTCACCCTGGCGTGGAGCTGCCTCATGAATCAAGTGGGGCGGGAGCAGTTGTTAGACTCAGGTCGGGGCAATTCTCTGGTGGTTTCAGGAACCAGCCAGCCACTCCTGCAGTCTCAATCCACCCTCTCCACCCTGCTTCTGAAGCAAGTAAGTTGTGTAAGAGCTCCTCATAAGTGGAGTCCAGGCTTCCCCCAGCCCTCCTCTTAGGCCCCTGGACTTCCAAGCATCCAAGGGGGCTCCTCTTCCCTCTGTGGGACACTGGGCCTGGGTTGCCAAATATGTGGCTCAAACCACTCAACTGCCTCCCAGGGAACATCTCCACATGTGTAATTTCCCTCCTCTTCTGAGTTCCCTCCTAGGGGCACAGGTCCCAACCTGACTGCTTTTATTTCCTTCGTACCCAATTCAGTGTGGATTTTTGTTACAGCCTTGGTTGTGCAGGAGTCTTTCTGCCAGTCTTTCAAGTTTTCAGTGTCAATTATTCCACATGTAGGTGTATTTTTTATGTGTTTGTGGGGAAAGGTGAGTTCTAAATCTTCCTACTCCACTATCTTGATCTCCTCTCCAATAATTTAGAAACTTTTAAACTGTTCTCATATTTCTTAATCTTAGAAATGGCTTACAGTATTTCTAATTTCAGCAAGTCATGTGGTCTCTTTTACTTTTCATTAGAAATTATGAAAGTATGACCTAATTAAACTTCAAAGCTTTTGCACAGCAATGGAAACCATAAACAAGACAAAAAGACAACCCTCAGAATGGGAGAAAATATTTGCAAATGAAGCAACTGGCAAAGGATTAATCTCCAAAATTTATAAGCAGCTCACGCAGCTCAATAACAAAAAAACAAACAACCCAATCCAAAAATGGGCAGAAGACCTAAATAGACATTTATCCAAAGAAGATATACAGAGTGCCAACAAACACATGAAAGAATGCTCAACATCATTAATCATTAGAGAAATGCAAATCAAAACTACAATGAGATATCATCTCACACCAGTCAGAATGGCCAGCATCAAAAAATCTAGAAACAATAAATGCTGGAGAGGGTGTGGAGTAAAGGGAACCCTCTTGCACTGTTGGTGGGAATGTAAATTGATACAGCCACTATGGAGAATAGTATGGAGTTTCCTTAAAAAGCTAAAAATAGAGCTACCATACGACCCACTACCGGGATTGCTGGGACCCACTACTGGGATTGCCCAGCAATCCCACTACTGGGCATATACCCTGAGAAAACCATAATTCAATAAGAGTCATGTACCAAAATGTTCATTGCAGCTCTATTTACAATAGCCAGGAGATGGAAACAACCTAAGTGTCCATCATCGGATGAATGGATAAAGAAGATGTGGCACATATATACAATGGAATATTACTCAGCCATAAAAAGAAACAAAATTGAGCTATTTTTAATGAGGTGGATGGACCTAGAGTCTGTCATACAGAGTGAAGTAAGTCAGGAAGAGAAAGACAAATACTGTATGCTAACACATATATATGGAATTTAAGAAAAAAAATGTCATGAAGAACCTAGGGATAAGATAGGAATAAAGACACAGACCTACTAGAGCATGGACTTGAGGATATGGGGAGAGGGACGGGTAAGCTGTGACAAAGTGAGAGAGTGGTATGGACATATATACACTACCAAATGTAAAATAGAGAGCTAGTGGGAAGCAGCCGCATAGCACAGGGAGATCAGCTCGGTGCTTTGTGACCACCTGGAGGGGTGGGATAGGGAGGGTGGGAGGGAGGGAGACGCAAGAGGGAAGAGATATGGGAACATATGTATATATATAACTGATTCACTTTGTTATAAAGCAGAAACTAACACACCATTGTAAAGCAATTATACTCCAAAAGATGTAAAACAACAAAAAAAAATGTTAAATATTTGAGTCTACAACCATAATGAAAGTGATGTCCCAAAGATGTGCATGAGTAAGTGCCAAATATTCAACAATAAAAAAAAAATATGAAAGTATTCATCTGCCAGTAAATTCAGTGAAGTGTATAAAATCATTTTTGACACTTGTGAGTTCCATTTAAATGTTACATTTTTAATTTCTTTGTGGGTTAAAGAATATACCTCCATGCAGTGTTGAAATTTAGTATTCCTAGTAAATAGACATTTGTGACTGAAATTGCAGGTATACATGTGTAAGGCAATCATTCTGTAATTTAATCAAAGTAAGCAGACCAGAATTGCATCAGCTATGAAATCTCCAAGAACAGGAAGTAGCTGTATTTAATAATTACACTAATTTTACTTAGATAATTTACCTTTCCAACTAGTCAACTCTGTGTCATTGCAAATGTCCCTGAATAGGCTATTTAGCATGCTTGCATTTTTATTTTATTTTGGTGGCATAAGATAGTGCTATGACTCAATTTAAGAATATAAATGGGAAGAAAATACATAAACAGTTAAGTTTGATAAAATAATAAATACAATATGACTATTATAAACAGTCACTCTTCTGCATATTCAAAACATATAACTGTGTGATTTCTAAAAAGTTACTATGCCACTTTATATCCTTTCTACCACATCTAATTTATGCTTCTTTGCAGAGCCATGGTATTGTGGGGAATCAGTGTTCTTCTTTGGATTGGTCTAAAGATAATGACAGTTTTACTACCCACATCTCAAACTGGCATTTTCTAAACTGTCATTTCCTCACATGAAATCCCTTTTTAGAAATGGTTTCTTTTCATTTTCTCTTTTAAAACCATCCATGTACCATATTTATTGTGAACACAGATTTCTTCTTTTTGATATGTTTACAGGTAATTGAGAATCCTAATTAAATACTCAGGATAAAAATTCAAGGAATAAGTCTTTCTGGGAAATAATAATAATTAAAAACAGAAGCTATAGGGAAATTTCTCTATCACTTAAAAGGGAGAGAGCGGAAAATGTAGTGTTGAATCCAGTTAGAAAATCCTTCTGACAAAATGAACTTTAAATAAACTACCATTGTACAATTGATCTCTTCTGCTGACCAAGCCCCAAGAGCTTTCCTTGATAGGATTCTACTTCAAAGCATGCAGCCTCAAAAAGGGAATTTACACTGTAGTTTACTGTGCAAGCTGGTTTTAACATATCCTCATCTGGATTGCATTTTGATAAATTTCTGCCCTGGTTACATTTAGCAGTAGAGTCAACACATAAAGATTCATAAAAGAAAATATCTTGTAAAAACTTAATATTAAAAACATTTCAAAAAAAAAACATTTCACGTTGTTTACGTTGCACAGTAATCAATACACTTTTGCCAATTAAACAGGTATAACTAGTGCATCAAAGTTGGATACAACTGAAATTTGGGTTGCATTGGGGAAATAACTTAGGTGTCTGTTTATTGACTCTTTTACACATGTTCGTAAGTTTTCTAGTAATTAATTTTTTTAGCAAAGAAAGTATTATTAGGGAAGAAAACATAAAGTCAAATCTTTGGTAAACTTATATATAGCATCATTTAAGAATCAACAGATGAATGGATAAAGAAGATGTGTCACATATATACAATGGAATAATACTCAGACATAAAAAGAAACAAAACTGAGTTATTTGTAGTGAGGTGGAAGGACCTAGAGTCTGTCATACAGAGTGAAGTTAAGTCGGAAAGAGAAAAATAAATACCATATACTAACACATATATATGGAATCTAAAAAAACAAGGTTCTGAAGAACCTAGGGGAAGGACAGGAATATAGACGCAGACATGGAGAATGGGTTTGAAGACATGGGAGTGGGAAGGGGAAGCTGGGATGAAGTGAGAGAGTAGCATTGATATGTATACACTACCAAATGTAAAATAGGTAGCTAGTGGGAAGCAGCCTAATAGCACAGGGAGATCAGCTCCATGCTTTGTGACCACCTAGAGGGGTGGGATAGGGAGGGTGGGAGGGAGATGCAAGAGGGAGGAGATATGGAGATATATGTATACATATAGCTGATTCACTTTGTTATACAGCAGCAGCTAACACAACAATGTAAAGCAATTATACCTCAATAAAGATGTTAAAAAAAAAGAAAAGAATCACCAAAAATCCTTACCTACTCAAATCTTGAATGAGGGTGCTTAATGTTTCACAGCTCTTGACTTTTGCTGAATGATATGGATTGTTCTCAAAAATGCACCTAGGATGCTGTACTTTGGAGGAAGAAATTGTATTCCTCCTTTGGGAGAGAAACATATCTTCTTCATTTATCCTCAGAAACAATGGTATTTCAATTTTAGCAAGATGTCCCGATTTCAGCTGTACTTGCCAACTCTAAAGTCAGCTATGCTATAACTGAAATCTGTTACAAATAATTGGAAGCTAGAGCACAGAGTATATTTATTTTAGAGATAAAGAAGATACAATAATTTCTTTTAAATAAGCAAATTGAATTAACTAGCAGTTATCCTGAGAGTAACAAAATGTTTACACACCTAGCTTAGGCAAACAGTGTATATATCCTTAAAAGGGTTTCTGCACAATTTGTAAGATTTGTAGTCCATCTTACTGAGTTACTAAATTGATATGTACTTCAGTAATTTTGTTTTTTTTGGTCAAGATGTTAGTTACATTACTAGCTCCCAAAATTCTGAAAAGAAATAAAAGCTATCATATGAACAAATATTAAGATGTATTTTCAACATGTGAGCAATAAAGTGAGTGTGAAAACACCAGCAGGTACTGCATTCTGTGCCATTTCAATATAGTACTTTACCCTTGATTAGATAGTTAATGAGGAAATTATGTATTTTTTCACAAGAGAGATAATTTATTGCTATTAGACTTTAAATTTAGATCCAAAATTTCTGAAATAAAATCTAATACTCAAGCTATTCCTACTTTTTAATATTATTTTCTATAAAGATGTCATACAAAATAAACATGAAGGTATTATGGCTCTTAATAATAGAGTCAATATATAAATATATTTCATTAAAAATTCTTAAAACTTGTGAAGATAATATTCTTAGAGATATCTTTTTCAGTCACTTTTAAAAATCTAAAATTTCTGGAATCGTTTTGGCTTTGGGGATGGTGAGTGTAGGTAATTGTAAATACTGTTGGATTTAATGATCAGCAATTATTATAACACTGCATACCATCCATTTCACTCTCCGGTACCTTGATTTTCTTAGGGGTTAGACATGTAACCCCAGTCTGGCAATGAACATTAATCATCAAATTACTTAAGAAAGCATAATTCCTACACTTTTTTCTCAGACTATTTGGAAAGATAATTTCTATTTGGGGATTATGAAAGAGTCTAGTTAGTATAATAATATGTTTTATTAAATAATACATGATAATGTAATAGATAGTAATGGACTGGAAGTGGATTTACTTTAGACTGAGTTTTCAGCACTGTTTTCTCTGAGGAGGTGACATTGTAGCAAAGCTCTGAAAACAAAACCTAGAGAAGGAAGCTTCAAGGCAAAAAGAATTAAAAAATATTAAGTGAAATATTTAAAGAAAAATTACAATGAGAAAACTTACTATTTGGCATGAGAAAGAAAGATCATCCCTTGAGAAATTATCTTTTACATGTCAATCAGCAAATGACTTCTGAATTTCAATCAATTTTAAATTCTGATTTTGTTGGTGATAAATGCAAAACAAATTGGGGATCACATAGATTGCTTTGCCTATTCATTTCTTGGAATGTTAGGATACTTCAAGATCATGTTGAATTGAGTGGTTTTATTACCATTTTCCTCAAGTCAATAATATACAACTTTGGCAAGATGTGTATTACTGATGCATTAAGAAAACAATTAATCAGAGACTTCCCTGGTGGTGCAGTGGTTAAGAATCCGTCCGCCAATGCAGGGGACAGGGGTTCGATCCCTGGTCTGGGAAGATCCCACATGCCGTGGAGCAACTACACCCATGCGCCACAACTACTGAGCCTGCATTCTAGAGCCCACACACCACAACTACTGAAGGCTGTGGGCCTAGAGCCCGTGCACTGCAACAAGAGAAGCTGCCACAATGAGAAACCCATGCATCACAACGAAGAGCAGGCCCCACTCGCTGCAAATAGAGAAAGGCCACATGCAGCAACGAAGACCCAACCCAGCCAAAAATAAATGAATAAATAAAATTTGTTTGAAAAAATTAATCAATTAAAATTTTCCTGACCAATAACACTTAAAAGTATTCTAGGGTGATCTTCAGTGTTATCTACAGGAAAATTGACCAGATTATTATTCTCACTCCTTTGTGAAGTAGTGTCTTCAGTCCTGAAAAATCCTACTGTGTCTCACCTTTATTCTTTAAGATTGCACCATGACCAAAATTGTAAGTCACAGATTTAGAATTTATCCTTATAGGGAGTGTAAATATTTGCATGCTGATATACCTTATTTCAACTGAAAATGGTGCAGTAAACCAAACCATGAGAAACAACCTCCCTACTACTATTTTTCTCTTAATTACTAGTAACAACAAAAAAGCAGGATAGGGATGGGAATTAACAGAGCTGGTGTGGGTGGGTATTTACTATTAATTAAAAATACTTCAAGAATTATCGTAAAGGATGTCAGTGAATTTCTGAGTGAAAAAAGGAGGGTATCAAGTTCTGTTTTCTTTTCTTTACATACACATGGGGTAAAAATGGTGATTCAAAGCCCCCCCAAATCATGAAGATTTATCAACAATAAGCAAAGTCTTTGACATAAATGCATACATATAGAAAAATCAGTGAGTCACAATGGCATGCAAAAATGACCATCTTTACCAAATGCACTACCAAGCATCGCAAATGCTGCATTATAATTTTGTTTGACCAAAAAACATTTCTACCATTTTAATGATTTCAGAAACCTTTGAAATTTTATAGCTTAGGAACTAAATCTTGATGACATTGGCATGTATATAAATGGATAAGAATGAATAACTTTTTGCATTAAAAGTCTCATTAATTCCATCCAACTACATGCTGAAAGTTATTGAATTAGCTGCCAATTTTCATGGCTTTTTCCAAAATTCTAGAAAAATATCAAAATAATTTTATAGTACAAGTAGGTATACAGTAGTATTACATTCTCCCCTATATATTTGGATACAATAATATCTAATAATAAACTTTTCATAAAATTAATATTTTTCACAAACAAAATTTCAGACTAATAGAAATTAAATATTTTCACCACAATGTATTTGTATACCTTTGTGAGGTTAGATTTTATTTCATTATATTTTTCTTATATTCTGTAGCATGCATACATTGCCTTTACATTAACTATATAAATAACAATGTATAACAAATTCTCATGGAGTGCCTATCAAGCGGTTGGAACTGTTGTAGTACTAGGGTTATAGCAGAGGACAAAAGAGACAAAAATACCTGAGCTTATGGGGCTTCCATTTTAGTTAGGGATGAAGGGGAGCATGAAAGTGCAGAAGACAGGCATTGAGTAAATGGAACAAACATGAAGACATTAGAAATGACAGAAGTTGTAATTTTTAAAATTACTTAATTTAATTTTTTTTATTAATTGACTTACACTAATACATTAGTTTCAGGTGTACAACATAATTTGCTATTTTTATAGAATATACTCCATACAAAGTTATTATAAAATATTGAATATATTGCCTGTGCTGTACATCCTGCTAACATTTATTTTGTATCTAGCAGTCTGTACCTCTTAATCCACTTCAATTTTGACCCTTTCCCCACCCCTCTCCCCTCTGGTAACCATTTTTTTCCAGTTTTTTTTTCCAGAAAAAAACAGTTTTTTCTCTGTATCTGTGATTTTTAAAACTTATGGGTTCACTTTGTAAGGTAGGAAAATTTGGCTCAAATTCTGCAATTAGTAGCACATTTTGATTTTATTTCTGAATTTCTTTTGGGTCTCATCACTTAAAAGGAAAACAAAATTTAGAAAAATTAGAGATTATTCAGAGAAGTGTTCTTGAATCTTTTCTTTCTGTATGAGGACTTTTGAGGGACACTGAAAATAATATGATCTTTTTTGTAGAGATCATCTTTCATTTCATTGAAAATGAATATATTTCCAGCAATGCAGAGAAGAAAACTCAGCCTTGATATTTATAATCCTTGCCTCTATTACTATTCAGTGTAGGGGTGAAAAGAGCAGTTATATTGCACTGGGGAGAAAATTACCATATTTTGTTGCATATTTAAATAGACTTGCTATATTTGATACAAAGGCTCAAATTTACTCTGAAATGAAATTTAGGGTCCCTGCTAATTTTTCAAGATGTGTTTTTCAAAAATCCACTTTATTGTACACAAAAGTTTAATATCATTTTCAACTATAACTTTCTCTAAGGGAGAAATGAAACTGACCCCTAAAGAATAAATGCCCTCAACTTAACTGGTCATTAGATGTCACTCCTCTCCCAAACAGATGTTGCTGAAAGAGGGTTTCTGTTTTCCTTAGCAACAAAACCAAATTGCATCTAACAAGGAATAAAAAAGCATTTGAATGGGCACTACAGATGTGTAAAACATTTGGAAAAATTACTTATACTGAGTTAAATGAAATTTATGGAAGTATTTTGAACTAGCTTGGAACCATTTTAAAAGTTTATATCATATTCGAAATACCTTACCACACTGTTACATATTGCCCTCAGTGGTTGCCTTTTGTTTTCCACTAGTAGATTTAGTCTTTGTGAAAGTGCCAGAAAGTCATTCCTGGAGATGAAAGCTTACTCGAAGTACAAAAAATAACATGAAGAAAAAAATATTTTACTCTTTTCTGGTTTTATCTATCTATCTATCTATCCATATATATATATATATATATATGTATGTATATATATGTATATATAATTCTCAATATAGAGAGAATTACCAAAGAATTCTGAGTAATAGTGAACTTATTTTCCTGGTATAGGCAGAAAAATCCACTGGTCTAATAACAAAAAGCACAGATACCTTTGTTAATTATGCCAACGTTCTGAATTCTTCCTAATGATTTTATTCCTCTTTGTTTTGTAAGTCACAGTGTGAGTCCCAATTTGGCCATTGGACAAAATTGAACTACCATTCAATAGAGACAGTTGAATTATGTTCATATAACCTAAAACCTGACTGGTCTGGGCTTCCCTGGTGGCGCAGTGGTTGAGAGTCCGCCTGCCCATGCAGGGGACACAGGTTCGTGCCCCGGTCTGGGAAGATCCCACATGCCGCGGAGCGGCTGGGCCCGTGAGCCGTGGCCGCTGAACCTGCGCATCCGGAGCCTGTGCTCCACAGCGGGAGGGGCCACAACAGTGAGAGATCCGCGTATCGCAAAAAAACACAAAAAACAAAAAAAAACAAAAAACCTGACTGGTCTAAGAAGCAAGGTCTAGAAAGTCTATGGGGTCACATGTTTTTACCATTTGTATTTTGTGGTAATTATATTATGCTGCGAAAATTAGTTGAATAGGCATGTGTTAACACTAAGACAGCAATACTTTTTAGTTTTGTTAAGACTAATCAAAGACATCAGGAAGGAAAGAAAAATCAGGTTCATTTTTTTGTTTGTTTTAGATGTGGCTTAAAACACTAACCAAGAAGTAAATAAAACTTATAGTCTGCTTTGTTCTGGCTGCTTATAATATTTTTAGGGTTTCTGGGATTATGCTTCATTCTAATGGACGTTTCTTTGTCTAGATCAGCTATATTTCAGTTTATATAAGATTAGATAATCTGAAAAGAAAAAAATCGTCATGTTATAAATTCAAAAAGATGATAGATTACCCTCAAGTGAAAAATATTTAGCACTCTATAATCTAAACATTGTGGTACAGAAAAAGAAAAGATACATGTATATGTATAACTGAGTCACTTTGCTGTACACCTGAAATTAACACACGTTAATCAACTATACTCCAATATAAAATAAAATTTTTTTAAAAAACAAAAATTAGAATAAATAATGAGGAGAGTGGCATTGTTTTTTTAAAAAAATAAACATTATGGTACACGCCTATGGATGAGCAAATAGCAGTGGCAAATTTCTAGCTTAAATACATTATCTATTTTTTTATTGATTTATATACAGATTTAGTCATAAGAAACAAGATAAGGATATTTTAATAAACAAGAGTAATGTTTGCAAGCAAGTCAAATAATATGCTTGTATGTAATTTCACCTTTAATCCAGGAAGATTTTTCTATATTTACATTTATATTATTTAACAGTAGTAAACTTAAAAAAAAATCATGAGTTTAGTAGGCGAAGAGTGATATATATCCTAGCTTTAATGAAGATTTTCAGTTACTTTAGGTTTGGATATGTTTTTGAAGCTCACATACTTTTTTAAAACCTAGTATTTCTGGACTTAAATTTGGGGTTTAACATAATTTAAAATACTATGTTAACTTTAATGTCACAATGATAATTTTGAAAAAAGATTATTAATAAACTCTTGGCAGGGAAAATATAATGGGTCATATGACTCTTGGTTCTAATGAGGATTAAGTATTAAAAGGAGTGGACAGGATTTTATCTACCAGAGTTTTTACTCACTACCTATTTCTCATGGCAGCAAAGATGCTTAGTTCTCTTTTTTACAAAGTAAGAAAACATTTTTAACTTTCCTTGGGGAACAGGAAAGAGGATTTGAAGATTTATAGTAACTATTTCTTAAAGGCTTTCAGGGTTAGTACACTTTGCTGTACTCTGCATGATTTTCTAAGTTTTGTTTCACCTACTGCTTTGCTTCCTCATTTCTCAGGCAAGCGGAAGAACAACTCTTTTTTCCCTTATTTCATGGTGATCATTTTTTGTTTCTTTTCTTTGAGTATTTCTTGAATATTTATCAAGTTGTTTTGTGTTTATTTTAAATTTTAAGCAACTGGAGGATCAATGATTAAATAGACATATGAAAAGGAGAATGTAAAAACTCTATAAGAGATTTTTGGTAGTCAAAAAGAAGCAATGTTAATAATTAATATAATAATAGTAACTAACACTTAGTGAAACATTACTATATACAAGACACTTAATAAGTGCTCTATTGACATGTTTAATTCTCTCAATAAAATTATGATAAAAATTTCCTTCATTTAATAGACAAGAAAACTGAGCATTGAAAGGCTAAATAGCTACCTGAAGGCACTCTTAAATACTTTTTATACACAAAAATGGTCAATCATATACTCTCTTTGCCTATCAAGCTCTTGGAATATGGAAATTTTCATTTAATACTTGTTAAATAAATATGCTAGTTAACAAATTAATAAATTTTAATCAAGTTTAGAAATCAAGAGATAGAAGCTATTTAGACTTTAAAAAGAGAATGTTGACTTTAGTACTAATAATGAAATTAAAAGAGGATAAATGAAATATAGGAAAAGTGACCTCAGAATTAGGCCTTTGATGGTAGAGTGGGTAGCACATAGCAATGTGGAAAGAAGAGATTATCAAGTACAATAATGTTGGGAAATTTAGATTAATAAATGTAGAAAGACTTACTCCTACTTTACAGCCACATAAACGTGAACTCATAACAGATTAAATACTTAAGCGCAAAAGCTAAAACTATAAAAGGAATGGAAGAAAATATAAGATATACATTCATGAAAGAAAATATGGGAGAATATCTTAATGATCTAAAAACACTACATATTAAAATATTTGAAAGCAAACCATGAGGTGAAAATTTGATGGATTAAGTTATGTCAAATTTAGGATTTTTAATTCTTTTTTATTTTTTGCGATAGTGATCACTATGTATCCATCAGAAATTTCCTAGCTTCTCGTGTAGCTAGATTAGGAAACTGTCTTATTTTGGCCAATGGGCTCTATGCAAAAGTAACATGTGTTACTCCTGTTAAAAGATATTTAGGAAAGACTATATTTAAAATGGCAGAGCCGGGCTTCCCTGAGGGCGCAGTGGTTGGGTGTCCGCCTGCCGATGCAGGGGATGTGGGTTCGTGCCCCGGTCCAGGAGGATCCCACATGCCGCGGAGCGGCTGGGCCCGTGAGCCATGGCCGCTGAGCCTGCACGTCCGGAGCCTGTGCTCCGCAACGGGAGAGGCCACAACAGTGAGAGGCCCGTGTACCGCAAAAAAAATAAAATAATAAAAATAAATAAATAAATTAAAATGGCAGAGCCAACAGATGGAAACCCTTTAGATCCCTAAGTCTCCACTCTGAAGGGACTCAATTTAGACTGGCCATAGCTACCACAAACTTTGGATGATATTCTATATGTTAAGCCACTTAGATTTTGAAGTCATTTGTTACTGTAGTATAGCCTATTCTCTCTTGACTATTATATACACTTCAGCAAAGGACACCCACCACAACAAAAGGCTAGAAGAAGATGATCTCTGGTGTGAAACCAAAAGAATAAATAAATGGAATATAAAATGAACTCCTAGAAGTCAACAAGAAAGATATAAGAAATCTAATAAAAACCAGTGAGCAAAGGACAGGAATATATAATACAAAACAGAGAATGTTGAAATGCCTAATAAGTATTTGATTCTCTAATTCACTAGGAAGCTTGTTGTGGTGAATTTTAAAAATGAGAATGCTGAAGATAGAAAAAATGGATAATAACAAGTGTTAGGATGAAGAAATATTGAAAGTTTCATGTACTTCTGTTGAGAGTTTAAATGTTGCAGTCATTGTAGAAAGTGCTTTTTCAGAACTCAGTAAAATACTATGTGCATAATTTGGGACCTAGAAATTCCACTCCTTGGTATATATTCCCACACAGTTCCATAACTGATTCGCATTTGTTTGTAATAGAAGATTCCCATTCTCTGTGGAACAGATGATTAAAATGTAATAGATTAAATTACAGAATATTATGTAGTAAGTAGAAGCAAAGACTATATATATATATATATATATGTATATATATAGCAAACAGTAATGGAAACATAATATTGTTTGAAAGAGATAATATATTTAGATACAAATATCAATATCATTTATGTTGATTTTAAAATATGTACAAAAGTACATTTTGTACCAAGTTACATGTATATTTAAAGACATCTATCAAACAGTGGAGAGATGCCTATGTGGGGAGGAAGCAATGAGAGTATGGCATAAGAACTAAAAAGACAAAAAAGAAAAAAGAGGGAGTTCTTGACATACATAAAAATGATAATGGAGTATGAGCTGGAAAACATGACTAACTCAACATTCTGCAAGTGAAGCCAAAGAGAAAGAGATAACATAATAAAATATTGGGGAAATGATAGTAATAGGGAGAATCAAGAAATTCCGAACTGTGACCTCCATTAAAACTTTTGATTTTTAGGCTCATGGAAATAATATGAAAAAGAATGCTAATGAGAATAAAACCAATCAAGAAAAGAGACCCTATTTGACCCAAATTTTTATTCTGTTGTCTGAAGCACAAAAAGAAAGCCACTTATTACTCCTTGTAATTCTATGCTCCCACATTATGAAAAGCCATGAAGAAATATTTCTGTACTTTGAAATGTTTCTCTTTTTTCTTGTAAAATCACAGCACCAAGAGAGAGGAAAATATATTTTTTTTTAATGCCATGCAAGATAGACTGGTATTAAATATAGCTTTCTTTGGCAAGGCTTATTTGTAGTAGATTTTCTTATGTTTATTAAAACAGAAGTACGATAATAAGCAAATCCTAGTGAGTCACCCACACAAAATAAACCAGTTTGCATGATGACATAAGGAAATACAGTATGAGACAGTATGTGGGTATAATTTTGTTCAGATATTTGGGCAAATAATCACCACAGGAAGCACAGCTGGGTTTGTAGTCCAAGTTCATAAATCCTCAGGTTTTCTAATTGTATCGAATCATTCAAATTCTTAAATAGTTTGCATGCTAAGTAAAAATAAAGGGATCAGTCCATATTTTATAAACTCTTGTGTATCTAACATTGCTTATGTGTTACAGTAAATTTATGATAATTTTATGGACAATACACAGTGGCATTTGTGACAATGGCTGCTAACAAAGCTTTTCTTCTAAACAGTTTGCTAATTTTCAAAAGAGCCTTTTGAGTATGAAACTATATACGAACATTTCTTTTCAGCTTTGGGTCAAGAAAAGGTCACTTTATGGGAGCTATGGTTGATTATATGTTAACATTCACAGGAAACAGACTACGGTTATTTTAGGATCAAGATGACAGCTATATGAAATGATAATGTAGCTATATTGGGAAATGTAATTAAACTGCCTTTGTGCTTTGAATGATAATTGCAATGAGAATGCTCAGTGAAGATTTGATGATGAAACATGAAAGAATTTGAAACGCTACTGACTCTGGTCTTAATTTGAAACACAAAATTTAATCCAGTCTAGTGGAAAGGATTTGATTCTAAGTGTTAAGTGAGCAACCAGTTAAAAATTGTTCTTCCCTCTTAGGTCAGCAAATTATAATATGACAACCACATTTCTCCAGACTAGGGAAGAGTTTCTTTTTGTACAACTGAGCTAACAACAGACCAACTTTTTGCCCCATATACCACTCCATTGTAGGCACAAGGCAGGAAACCAGAGCACTTCTGTCAAGCACAGCCCAAAGAGGGCCTGAGCGGGACCCCAGGAGACACTCAGTCTGTTTATAGAGAAAGTCCAGGTGACCCTGGCTGGAATCAGAAGAGCTTCACAGGGTGCTGCCCTTGCTATGTGACTTGTTTACATTGAGTTAGGATACGACAGGTTGCTTCAGTGTGTTTCCTAAATTTAAACTGCCCTACATTTCTGGAAGATGCCAACTTGTAAAGTGCATATTGCCCAATCAATAATATATATATTTTAATAATTTATTACTTTTAATTTAATGAATCTTGCATGTGATAAAACTTTTATTTTTAAATTGAATTATTGAAGAATATTTTTCTTTATTCTTAAAACTCAATGATTCTTTATTCTTGAAGATCCAGAAAATGATACAGTATACATGTATATGTGTGTGTATATATAATATGTATAAAGGATACATTATAATTAAAGGATAATACAAGGATTACAAGAATTGTACTATAACTCCTTGTATAGATATTGTTTTATATATATTTTATATGTATACATACTATATATATATAGTTTTATAGGTTTTTTGGTGCGGGGATATATATATATATATATATATAGGTAAATGTATGTATACATATATAGATATATAGAAATATAGGTATAGATATAGTTTTTTTCACTGCCATTGCATCAAGGTGGATGATTTTGCTCTAAAGATTTATGTATTACTCAGTTTATCCTGCATGTTTGTTATTTCTCTAGCAGTCATGTTCTGCTTCCTTCTCAAGATTCTGATAATCTATATAAACCAGATCATATCCCTTCCTTCCACAGCTATCATCTTTTTTTTTTAATCATTTTCTTCTCTTTGTTTTACTCTTAAAGAACTTCTCTAATTATTTCTCAACATCACTTACATAATTTTCTATTATATAATGAAATACTTTCTCTTTGGCACCCTCTAATGAGTATTAGTTTGCTACTGTATTTTTAGTTACCCTTTTTTCATTATCTCTATTAACTCCTATTAATTTCATTCTGTATCTCAAAAAGGAAGTTCCATTTTCATCTCTGTTTTTTTCTCTATTTAACTTTTTTAATTATTTTATTTTATTGAAGACACAGCATATACATTGAAAACATTGTTATGTTTTTTTGAAAAATCCTTTACATATGTATAACTTCTTCTGCAACTTAAGGTCAATAATTTACTTTTTGTTGTGGTTGTCACCTAAGTAAAATTTTCTCCCTCTTTATTCATCCTTGAAAGGAAGATGACCTATACATGTTCAATATTTGTCATTAACAGATATGTCTAATCACTTTGAACCACATCACAATCACATGAAACACCTTTATACTTTTTTTTTTTTCTAGAAGATATCTTTCAGTATAGCTCTCCTGGTCTAGACAGATATTTCCTTCTGCTACCATTTCCTAGTCCTTAGAGTTTAAAGAAATGAATTTCTGCATAGGTTATTTGGAATAAGTTATAGTTCTTTAAAAATGCTACTTTAAATAATATATCAATTCCCAGAGTATACAGCTACTGCAACTCATTCTGTAAACCTCTGCCTTACTTTACATCCAGGATGTTCTCTTTTTACCTATATATATATATATATCCCTGAATTTTCAGGAAAGGATAAAAGATCTCAGAGTTTTTACTTTTAATTCTAAATTTTATCATTGGAAAATTTTAATATTATGGAATATTTATTTTTTTAAATTGGTACTGAAGTCATTCTTTGACTTTAAACTATGAAAGTTTTCTTTGTCTAAGAAAAACAGCATTATTAAATTATCTTCAGTAATTGAAAAGGAAGACTTTCTGAGTTACAGAAAGTCCAGAGTAAAATAAAATCATATGAAGTAAACTAAACTTATCTTATAAATACCATATGTGTAGACTCTTTTGACAATGGCTTTTGTTGGCTTAGTATGAAAGTAATAGCATAGGAGCTTGAACCATTGTCGTGAACAGAAAAAGTCTGTAACAGTTTGAAGAATTAGCTATTTTATTTTTTAATCCTACACTTCAGCAAAAAACACTCCCATGTTATTTTTAAATGATAACATGGTTAGAATAATAAGAGACCTGACCAAGCTTTTGTTGCTGTGTTGGATTATTGTTTGGAAGCACTTGGAAAATCCCTTTACGTCTCTACCAGACTTAGACTTCTGCCCTTGGTATATTCCTGCAACAACCAACAACAGTAGTGAATGTGAGACATGGAAAAGAACCATCTTTCATCTGTGTGTAAGTTAATGAAACATTACCTCCAGAGTAGGGAAACTCAGCACTGAGACTCTGGAGGTAAATTTATTTTACATTTTGAGTTTTGAACACTCTCAATGTCTACATTGATTACCTGGCCAACCCATAAGACAGCTGGTAAAGTTCACAAAATTTATCTCTGAAGTCCTTCCTTGACTCTTTCTGAGCTTTCCTTTTACTATAGTCATATTTCGGGGACTTGGTACTTCAAAATTTCCAATTCTCCAATCTCTCTGCCAGAAGAGAATATGTAAAAATTAAGTAAATATTAGCATTATAGTGTGAACTGCTTCAGTGATAATTTCCCACTTTCCCTACAACCATTCTCTGGGGTTCTTGGTGAGAGTTATATATGTTACATAGGGGAGAAGGTGGAATAAAGCAGATCTGGATTAAGAATTAACATTTTATTTTTATAGGAGAAATTTTAAAATTACTTGTTTATTCATCCTCAATTTTTTTATTTAATAATTTCCATATTTATTATTTTTAAAATTAAGTGATGAAACAACATAAGGGAAATAATTTGTTACTTAATAGGCACTCAAAAATATTTATTTATTTTTAAATGACTTGTAAATTTAGAGCTAGAAGGTTGAAAAGAGAATATTTGAGCAAGTAGGTAATTATATAATCTGCTTATGTGTAAGGTCACCCTCAGTTTTAAAGATTGGGAATTGTAAGCGATTAACTCAGGAAAAAGGATCTTTCCACTATTTTGCTAGTTACAAAATAAAAACTTGTACTACCGTGGAAGTATTTGTAAGGTGTATTCTTCTCTCTCTTTAATTAATTTACTCTTCCCATTGAAAATAATTTATCTGTTCAGGAATTATGATGTTGTTTTTTCTTAATTAACTGGATATTATATAATAAAAGAGTGACACCATCATATTATAAGTCCTTTATGAGTAGATGCTGGATTGGACTAGATCGGGTAGTTTTAAAATATTTTAGCAGAAATTTCTTTTTTAAAATATTATGTGCAATCACCTATATAGAACAGATAAGAAAATGTCTGGGTAGTTTGGGGTGTTACACTATTACATCAACTTATGGCCTATGAGTTCCTTCCATGGAAAATATTTCTAGCCTTTTATATAGAATAGTGGAAAACAACAGTGAGACAGGCTGGGGCCTGGGACTTGGGGTATTTTGCTGCAGTACTTGCACCTGGAAAAAAGTCTCCTCAGCAACAAAATACAAAGAAACTATAAGGAACTAAAAGTAACTGCTTAGCACTTGTGACAAATGATGAGCAAGAAGATACAAAAAGACTAAAAACCCAACTGCCACTACTGAGGTGTCCAGAGCAAAAGCATGATACTGTGCATGATCCCTGCAAACAGCACCACCAAGAGGGAGGACAAACCTTCTAAGCCACCCCTCCAGCCCAATCCATGGACCAGCCCCCACCCTAACCCTATTTAAGGGACCAGCTCACCACTCCTCACGGAGGAAGTAAAGGAACCTGTTATTTGTCTTCTCGCTCCCCATGCTGTGTGTCGCAATAAAGCCTTACCTGAATGTCTCATCTGGCCTCTTATGAATTTCTATTGATTAGAGTCTAAGAACCCTGGTTGGTAACAACAGGAGTGAATAAGAGAGAGAAAAAATGTACAAATAACTGTATATTCTACTTATTTTGGATCTTATTTTCTCAGGTCACCATTTTCTTCTTCATCTCCATGACAATTATAAATAATTAAAAACAGTAACAACAAACCAAGCACTAGGCCTTATATACTTTACTTCTGGTTATCACAGAACTCTCAAAAGTAAGCAGTGTTGTTGTTGTTGTTGTTATATAAACCTTGTCTGTCTGGCAGTTATATAATTTTTATTACTATTATTAATGAGGAAATGAGATCACTACAAATTATATCCAAACCACAATTCAAAAATTATTACAATAGGTAAAAGCAAACACTTTGTGATCTGAATTGCTTTGTATGTAGTGGAATAATTTTATGAAAATTGATAAGTATTTAACGAAGAAACTGAAGGATTTAATTCTTCAGCATTTCCTCCAACAATACAACTCTTCAAAGATGCTTATGTTGCTACTTTTGACTTTTCAATTCTAGACATTTTATAACCCAACAGTCCTCAAATATTTTCACCTCAGGACACTTTTACACTCTTAAAAATTATGAGGGACCCCAAAGAACTTTTCTTTATGTGGGTTATATCTACTACGAATATTTGCCATACTATAAATTAAAAATTGGAAACTGTAAGAAAACTTACTCAATTTTAAAATAACGCTAACAATATATTTTAAATTAGCCTACATATTTCTAAAAAAAATAACTTTTCCTCAAAACAAAACTCTGTAGTGAGAAGAATGGCATTGTTTTACATTTTTGCAAATCACTTCAATATCTGTTTAATATCAGATAACTGGATTCTCATATCTATTTCTACAGTCAGTCTATTGCAATGCATTGTTTTGGTTCAAATATATATAAAAAAATAAAAACAATCCAGCCTCAGACAGTATGTACTTGGAAAAGAGAGGAATTTTATCAAATAGCTGTGAATATCTTTATTTGATGCTAAATCAAAACTAGAAAATGGCAGTTTCTTAACAGCTGCAATGTACAATCTGAAACCATATCAGTGAACTCTTACTTTAAAATCAGTTGGTCTATCTTGCACCTCAAATGGATCTTTTACATGCGCATGGGTGATTTTGTAACACGCATGCATTGCTCATTCAGAAAAGTTGACACATTTCCTTATTCAATATCAAAAATTAACATTCACAAATGTTACCAGTTATAACAACAGAAAAGTCTTTAAGTTTTAAAAAGCTATCAAGTTAACTAAAGTATTCCAAAATTCTAACCTTCTTTTGAAAGTTAAAATTTTATCATTGGCAATAAATAACATCAGTTGTTTTCTTTTTTCTTTCTTTTTTTTTTTTTTTTTTTTTGCGTACGCGGGCCTCTCACTGCTGTGGCCTCTCCCATTGTGGAGCACAGGCTCCAGATGTGCAGGCTCAGTGGCCACGGCTCACGGGCCCAGCCGCTCCGCGGCATGTGGGATCCCTCCTGACCGGGGCACGACCTGCATCCCCTGAATCGGCGGGTGGACTCTCAACCACTGCGCCACCAGGGAAGCCCTTCAGTTGTTTTCTTGAAGAGACAGGCTTACTGCATTTATGTTTAAGAAAATGTCTATCAAATACCCAAATGTGAATAATCTTGTCTGGCAGTTTTTCTTTTCAGTAAAAATGGTATAGTATTCTGTGTAAAATGTTTAGGTCATAACTCAGGTGTATAAGTACTGAGATGGTCTAAGAATGTACATGTTGGATACGGTATGGTGAAGTTGGTGCAACCACCAGGAGGAAATGAGAATGAGGCTTGGAAGGAAGAAGTTTATTATACTCACAAGGCTTGAAACCTTGTACTAGCCCCTGTGTCCTTGTCTTGGGAAATGTGAAGATGTAGAAACAAAGAATAGCTGTTGAGCTGGGGAAGTGGTAACAATTTAGACTATAAATCTGCCACATAGCAGAATCACCGAACTCACAGTTCCCTGAAAGATATAGATAAAGGCCTGACACACATTCCTAAGTTGTTTTTACAGGAAGCAGTCCCCCCACCAGATGAAAACTGCTGAATGCAAGAACATAGACCCGAAACAGGTTGAAACCAGAAGGTTGATGATGCTTGAACCTTCCCCTGATGCCAACCAATCTGAGAATTGTCCACGAGATGGTCACGCCCTGCTCCTTGAACACTGTGGCTCTTCACTACCCATACTTCCTTGAAACTGGACAGAATCACGCCGAGGGTGCATCACACCTGAGTAAAAAGGCCTCCTGAGAACCAGTCAATCAGAGCTGCCACCAGCTGGGAAACCAACCCCGAGAAGTGGACATCACACCCAGTAAAAGACTTTAAGTACCTGTTTTGACAGGAAAAATGAATATTTGTCTTTGCCTATCCTTATATTTCTGATCTTTCCTCAGGATACTTTTGAAAATACCTTTTTACAATGGGCTTACTCTTATGCTTACTCCTGTAACTATTTTAATTGCTGGATATGTGGTCAACTTGCCATTTCTGGGTCCTCAGGACTGCCTTGGAGGGTGCCCCTCTACAGGGAATGGACTGGAAACACTTAGCTGAATTCACTCTTGAGGTTCAAAACAAGTCTAGACCACTTAGCATTGAAATTACTAACTTTGAACCAGCCGAGTGGCCAATCAAGGATACACTTCATCAACCAGGCCATAAGTTCTTCTTTTCTCTTAATGCCACAATATAATCAGACCCGATAACTGTCCAAAGGTTAAACAGCAAGAGATATGGGTCCATACAAAATCCACACCAAATGATGGAAGGGTTTAATCAAATTTGGGATGGGCTATTTTGGCTAACCCTAGAATTTGGCTGATTGAGTGATAAAGTACCCCTATGTTGGAACATTCTTTCCATCACTGGGTGATTTCTACTTGATATATGGGATGGACACCCATAAAACAGTGCAATAGCCTTACAATATTAAAAAAACAGTGATTGGTTCATCACTGACTGGATTAGGAGACCAGAAATTTATTGGAGTCCCCCAAATGAGACCTGTTGGGTTTGCAGAACCAATCTGTGGCCATGGCTCCCACCAGTGTGGATTAGCAGGTGCACTCTGGGATTCCCTTAGGTTCAAGTACACCAACAAAAATTTTTACAGAAGGCTAAAATTTCTAATCTGTCTTATCTCCTCACCAGATGGACTAGGTTGGTCTTCAAATGGTATTACTACTTACTTAAACTTAACTTCTTTATCCAAATATAGGCCTGGAAAGTATGTCTCTCCATAGAGAAGCATTAGCTAAATTTACCAGGCAAGCCCTGAACAATAGTCAACAGAGTCTAACATTATTAAACACTGAGGTTTCAATAATGAGAAAGGCCGTACTGCAGAACTGAATGACCTTAGACATCTTAACTGCGTCACAAGGAGGAGGAACTTGTGTCGTTATCCATACTGTTTTATCTTTATACCAGATGAATCAGGGAATATATCTACACTCCTCAATGACATGCGGTCCTGGATCTAGACTGTTGATAATTCAGATGCTTATGCCTCTGCAACTGTTCCTGGAGTGTCCAACTTGTTTTCCAGCATATCGAGCTGATCCCCCAAGGTGTTCAATCCTTTTTCTGTGGAAATTTTTGATTTTTACTGTTTTACTTCTAGTCACAAATATATATATCTTTGTCAGATTCTCCATGTGCTGTTTACCTTATCTATGTAGAAAACCAACCAAGACCTCACTAAACCTCCTGATACTTGGCATGAAAATATTCATCCCTTCCATAAGAAGAGCCCCTTCTCACTTCCCTTGTTCAGCAGGAAGCAGCCAGATGAGAATGACTCCTGATCCCCTTTTTCCATTGAAATAGAAGGAACAAATTAACAGTGGGGAATTTGTTATAGCAGAAACTGGTTAAGGTAGCTTCCATTATGTTAGGCCTTATTCTTTTAGCCCACTCAGAGATTCTCTCACAAATGTTTCTCTTTCTTGCTTAATCACATTCTGAAAATGATTAGTTTCTAGTTAGAGTTGTACTATACACCTGGTGTTTTCTTCTCCAAGGAACAATCCCTCATACTCCTTTCCTCTGTTAGCATTCTTCATTCCAGAAAAAACATAGTGTGATAACGTCAAGGACCACTGGAAACCTCGCAGGACCACCTGATGCCAACTTTGACAACGTTGACATTTACCAGGAGGAAAGAAGACTGCAAGCTTGTATCTGCCTTAATCCTTATCCGAGACATGCCTTCCATTACTGAACTACAAGACCTCTTCCTATTTTCTACCAAAAGCAGGCACAGTCTTGAGGGCACTAGCCCACTCTGGCCTCCTCTTTCTGGCAAATCAATAAAGGCTATTCTTTTCTACTTCACCCAAAACTCTGTCTCTGCATTTGTATTCAGCACTTGTGAACAGAAGCCCAGTTTTGGCAACACCCTTGGCAACCACTCTAGCAACATCCACAATGGCTACTACACAGCTCTGTGCTGGTATCAGATTTGTTGCTATGTCTACAATGACTAGTATTTCCTGTCAGTGAAAACCAGCTGGTATTCAATGAGGACTATGTGCTATTCTCCCAGCTGATGCAGGAGCCAACCCAACACCTGTGACACCCCCTTTAAGCCCTGGCACCTGTGAAACACTTTCAACAACATTAGGCTATAAATTCCCCTTTTACCTCAAAGACATCAATATTTGTGTCTTTTTAATTGGTGAGGTGGATGGGTGGTTGTAGTTCCTATTATCATTATTTTTTTATTAAAAAGTACCTTTCCACCTGAAGGTTCCATTGTCTCCCAGCCCCATGTACTATCCCTAGACCCTCTACAATCTCACTTTTTGTGAATAAATTTATAAAGAAAAAAATATTGCCTTCCAGGGTGTACAAGCCAGATAGAGGAGGTCTTGCTCTGGATTGGTTAGTTTGCATATCAAAGTCATGCTGCTGGCTGAGTCCTTTGCTATCTCTAAGAATTGGATAGTCCCTAGAGAGGCAGTCTCCTCAGCCAGAAAGGTTTTCAAAGATGTCAAAACAACACAATAAAAAAAAATTTACAAAGCACCAAGCTGATCTCCCTGTGCTATGCGGCTGCTTCCCACTAGCTATCTACCTTACGTTTGGTAGTGTATATATGTCCATGCCTCTTTATCGCTTTGTCACCGTTTACCCTTCCCCCTCCCCATAGCCTCAAGTCCATTCTCTAGTAAGTCTGTGTCTTTATTCCTGGGAAGGAGGGAGACACAAGCGGGAAGAGATATGGGAACATATGTATATATATAACTGATTCATTTTGCTGTGAAGCTGAAACTAACATACCATTGTAAAGCAATTATACTCCAATAAAGATGTTTAAAAAATAAAAAAATAAAAAAAAAGTTAAAATATATGAATACATCTCAAAACAACCACTATTATCAGTAAGTAGAGAAGTTCTTTAAGCATACTTACCATTTCATCATAATAAAATTATGATGAATATTAAAAATGTGCACCCAAGTGTCACAATTTAATAAAACAAATATTTTTAACCCATCAAAAAAGTTCTTTTTTTTTTTTTTTTTGTGGTACGCGGACCTCTCACTGTTGTGGCATCTCCCGTTGCGGAGCACAGGCTCTGGATGCACAGGCTCAGCGCCCATGGCTCACCAGCCTAGCCACTCTGTGGCATGTGGGGTCTTCCCAGACTGGGGCACAAGCCCATGTCCGCTGCATCGGCAGGCGGACTCTCAACCACTGTGCCACCAGGGAAGCCCCAAGAAAATTCTTAAGTAATACTTTTTAAGAAATGCTCTGAGTTCCCGGTCATGAAGTAGACAATGATTAGCACACTTTGGTGCCACTGCCTTGACCTGTGCTTATGCACCAGTAGTTTTAGCCACCATGGTTTTGTACCATTGGTGTTAATGTCAACACACAGTGGAAAAGGCAAATAACACTAAGTAGTATTATAAAAATGGTTTGAATCCACAGAACCCTCTGATATCCCCAGAGGTCTATGGACCACTCTCAGAGATGTTGACTTTTCCTTTGATTATGAAGGAGAAACTTGTAGGTCTCTTTTATGCCCCACATACATACACCTGTATCAGTAACTCTCACTTTTCATTTTCTTTATCTTCTCAAAATAAACAAAACAAATACAACAATAATAAATTTTTATTCTTCTAAGAGTTAAAACTTACCTAGTTTTTTCTTTGTTTTTCTAGAATGAACTCGTGCCTTTTCTGCATATTCTTTCTCAGCTGTGTAAACCTATTCTTGCTATGTTCAAACAATAAAAATTCTACCTGGTTCATCCCCCAAATAAATCTCTTTAGAAACCTCTGACCTGCTCTGAATATAATTTGTTAACTTCTAGGCTTCACATAGAAATTGTCAGCCTTTAACTGTCATTTACCATTATCTTGGGGATAACCTTTCCTATTCTCTTCTTGATCTCCCTATTTTCTATATCCTACATATTTTTGTTAGTTTCCTCCCTTATTTTAATGGAGTACATACTACATTGCTTCCCCCAAGATAGCAGCAAGTGATTAAAATGTCTTATACCTTGTAAGTCTACAAACTGTGAGGTATACCTCACAATGAAATGAGTATGAACTCCTAGATTGAAAGTATCTCTCTCAGGTTTGGAGATCATTGCTCTGCTGCCACCCAGTTCTCAGAGCTCTACTGACAGATTCTGGTGCCATTTGATTTTTGATACTTTCCTCTCTGCAACCTTTTTGAATTTTATTTTTGTTCCTAATAAAGGTAAGTATTATGATAATGTGTCTTGGTGAGAATCTTCTATTTTCCATTTGGCTGAGAACTCAGTAGGCATTTCAGTCCTGGGAAATATTCTTGAATATTTGTTGGTGATGTGCTTTCATAAAATTCCTCTGTTCTATTGTTCTGAAACTACTATAATTTTGATGTTGGACCACCAGAACTGTAATTTCACTGTATTTTCCTTTCTGGTATATCCATCCTTTTTTCTTTTTGTACTATTTTTTTTTTAATGCTCAATTTCAACTTCAAAAATTTTATTGATATTTTGCACAGATTATCGATCATGTTTGTAATATGCAACAGCTCTACTAAATTCTCTTTTTTAAATTAACTTTTATTAGAGTATAGTTGATATACAGTGTTTTGTTAGTTTCTTCCATACAGCAAAGTATATCAGTTATACTTATACATACATCCACTCTTTTTTGATTCTATTCCCATATAGATCATTACAGAGTATTGAGTAGAGTTCCCTGTGCTATATAGTAGGTTCTTACTAGTTATCTGTTTTATATAGTAGTGTGTATATGTAAATCCCAATCTTCCAACTTATCCCCCTCACTTTTCCCCTTTGGTTACCATAAGCTTGTTTTCTACATATGTGACTCTATTTCTGTTTTATAGATAGGTTCACTTGTACCATATTCTTCAGATTCCATATATAAGCAATATCATATGATATTTGTCTTTTTCTGTCTAACTTATTTCACTCAGTATGACAATCTCGAGGTCTACCCATGTTGCTGCAAATGACATTGTTTCATTTTTTTTTATGGCTGAGTAATATTCCATTGTATATATATGCCACGTCTTCTTTATCCGTTCCTCTGTTGATGGACATTTAGGTTCCTTCCATGTCCTGGCTATGGTAAATAATGCTGCAATGAACATTGGAGTGCATGTATCTTTTCAAATTATGGTTTTCTCTGAATATCTGCCAGGAGTGGGATTCCTGGATCATATGATAGCTTAATTTTTGTTTTTTAAGGAACCTCCATACTGATCTCCATAGTGGCTGTACCAATATACATTCCCACCAAAGTGTAGGAGGGTTCTCTTTTCTCCACACCCTCTCGAGCATTTATAGTTTGTAGATTTTTTTTTTTTTTTATGGTATGCGGGCCTCTCACTGTTGTGGCCTCTCCCGTTGCGGAGCACAGGCTCCAGACGTGCAGGCTCAGCGGCCATGGCTCACGGGCCCAGCCGCTCCACAACATGTGGGATCCTCCCGCACCGGAGCACGAACCTGCGTCCCCTGCATCGGCAGGCGGACTGCTAACCACTGCACCACCAGGGAAGCCCCCTCATTGTAGTTTTGATTTGCATTTTTATAATAATTAGTGATGTTGAGCATCTTTTCCTGTACCTCTTGGTCATCTGTATGTCTTCTTTGAACAAATGTCTATTTAGATCTTCCACCCATTTTTTGATTAGGTTGTTTGTTTTTTGGTATTGAGTTTCATGAGCTGTTTGTATATTTTGGAGATTAATCTCTTGTCCATCACTTCATTTGCAAATATTTTCTCCAGTTCTGTGGGTTGTCTTTTCATTTCTTATGGTTTCCTTTGCTGTGCAAAGCTTTCAAGTTTAATTCGGGCCCATTTGTTTATTATTGTTTTTATTCTACTAAATTTTTTGAATGATTTATTTTAAAGTATCTCTTCTTGTCTTATGATATGAGGATGCTGCCTTATCACTCAGAATATTGTTTAATCTTTTAAAATTCTCCTTTCATAGTCTTTATTTTCTCCAAGCAACTTTTGTTTTAGTTTTTAGCCTCTGTCTGTTTATTATATACTATTCTTTAGAAGTTTAGTCACCCTTAGTAGCTCGGTATGTTTGAGGGTGCTTTGTTGACTGTTGGCTTCAGAGTAGGATAGCCTAGTTGCATTTTTTAAGGAACTGCTGCTGCCAGTATCTTTAGTTGATATATTTGGGCTTGTCAGATACCTCAGAGAAGTCTTCCCCAACTTCCTGTCTGATGCTAGTAATTTCTTTGGCTGCTAATAATTTTTGAGCCAGATGTAGTAGAAAAGATAAAGATCTCAATGTTCAGTGTGTAAACATCCACCTGATCTTCCTGCTTTCACTATAGTAACAATACATACAGCCTCCATTTTGTAACTGGTATCCTTCAATACACAGATTCTCTCATGGACAATCTCCTAAGAATAGCCTGCATACTTCGACCAGGATAGGTTGAGAGAGGCCACCCATCTAGATGAGCAGAGATAAGAGCTTCTGAGACTATAATTGCTGTTAGCTTGGTGGGTCTCTGTTGTCAATTAGCTTCCTGGTTTACTAAACTGTTTTTAGTTTATAGCTTTTTAAAATTTAAGTTACTTATCCTTCATTGCTCTGCTATCCATCTTCTAAAAAGAGGTTACTTCTGTCTGACCTGTTCCTTTGTCTTTGTGGTTTTATGTCTTTTGTAAAAAATTCTTTATAAGGGTTTCTGGAAGGAGTTGAGGGCAATGTTTGCATTAAATCCACCATTTTATCCATTTTATCACCTCATATTGCTGTGTGTGTGTGCGTGCTTAGGTGATTTTTAGATACAATTTAATTATAACATACTGATAACATATAAAAAAGTGTGTAAAACATAATGTATATGAACATAACCAAAAGCAAAGATAGTACTCACATACTAGCAGTCTCTTTTATGTTTTGAGCTGAAAAATAACTTTTATTCTAATAGCTATCACAATAAATTCTTATTGCTTATTTTTGAACTTTATATAAATGGATTGATACAGTGTATATTCTATTTCATGCAGCTCTTTTTACTGAAAGTTATTTTTGTGAAAATATTTTATATCATTGGCTAATAACAAAAGTTTGCACATTTTTAATTGCTTTATAGTATTCTTATTGGTGGACTTTTCAGTTGTAGTCCTAATGATGCATCTTTGTGTTGTTTCCAGTTGTGGAATAATAATACAAATAACGTTTCTATGAAAATTCTTGTCCATGACTTTTGGTGCACATGAAATTACATTTATTTAGATGGATATCTGTAAATGAAATATCTACATCATCTGTGCTGTGTATTTTTGTCCTGTGTTTTTAAAATAATTTCTCATAGTTTACAAGCATATCTAGTAATTAAAATTAGGTGATTATAACCCCCAATTAATTACAACTGATTGTTAATTGTGTTCTTTTTTCTTCCCTTTTTTTCATTTATTTCACCAGTTGACCTCTACATAGAAAAGAAATAGTCTAGAGAACAATGGTTTAACAAAAGAATGGAGAAAGCCAATTAGTCTGAGTAAAGTAGAAGATTCTTTCAAAAAAAGTACATGGAAATGATATTAGAAAACTAGTTTGTGGTTATATTTTACAGTCTTTGAATGCTTACTAAAGTGCTTGCACATATCCCAGAGGTAGTTAAGGTTTACTGATGGCCTGCTCCTTAACATAACAGAATAAAAAGTCTATTTTAGGAAAACATTTCTCTATCTATATCTAAGAGTTATTAGGAAGGACAGTATCTCAATACTCTCCTTGGAAAACTCAGGTATAAAAATCCTTGAAAATATGTTAAAAATATTTTTTCTAAAAAATAATTATTTTATATGGATCAAGTTCATAGAATTCTCTATCCCTTCCCATCATTTGGAAAAACTTCAATAAAAAGGTGCTACCACAGTAACCAAACTTGGTCTTAGTGATGGATATTCCACAAACATTGATATGTTAATATAAATTGCTTTACCAACAAATTTTTTGTGTGTTTTTTTCTTAGGATTATTTTCTTACATTTATTTATTTATTTCCCTTTCAGTTTTATTATGATATAATTGACATACAGCACTGTATAAGCTTAAAGCATAGAGCATAATGATTTGACTCACACACATCATGAAATTATTATCACGGTAAGTTTAGTGAACATCCATTGTCTCATATAGATTCAAAATTAAAGAAATAGAAAACATATTTTTTCTTTGTGATGAAAACTCTCAGGATTTATTTTCTCAACAACTTTCATATATAACATATAGCAGTATTAATTATATTAATCATGGTGTGAATTTACACCCCTTGTACTTATAACTGAAGGTTGTACGTTTTGGCCACCCTTATCCAATTACTTCTCCCCCTACCCTGTCTCTGATAATCACATTTGATCTTTTTTAAATGAGTTTATGTGTTTGTTTTTTGAAGTATAATTGACCTACAACCCTATGTTAGCTCCTGGTGCACAACACAGTGATTTGATGTTTCTACACATTGCAAAATGATCAGCACAAGTCTAGTTGCCATCTGTCACCATACAAAAACATTATATTATTATTGACTATATTACCCATGCTGTGCATTTCATCCTTATGATGTTTATTTTTTAACTGGAAATTTGAGTCTTAATTTCTTCCACATATTTCCATCATCATCCCACTTTCCTCTCCACTGGCAACTGCCTGTTTGTTCTCTGTATCTATGCCTGCTTTTGTTTTGTTCTATTTGTTCATTTGCTTTGTTTTTTAGATTCCACACATAAGTGAAATCATAGGTATTTGTCTTATGTCTGAGTTATTTCACATAACATAATACCTCTGGATCCATGCTGTCACAGATGGCAAGATTTCATTTCTTTTTTGTGGCTAAGTAATAGTCCCTTGTGTGTCTGCATGCATATCTGTATGCATATCACATCTTCTTCACCCACTCATCTATCAGTAGGCACTGAGGTTGCTTCCATATCTTGGTTATTGGGAATAATGCTGCAGTGAACATAAGGATGCATATATATTTTCAAATTAGTGTTTTCATTGTCTTTGGAAAAATACCCAAAAGTGGAATTTCTGGATTGTATGGTAGTTCTATTTTTAATTTTTTGAGGAATCTCCATACTGTTTTGTGTAGTGGCTGCACAAGTTGGTGCAGCCAACAAAGCACGAATGTTCCCTTTTCTCCACATTCTCCACAACACAGCATTGTTTCATGTGTCTGTTGGGCATCTGCATGTTTAATTTAGGAAAAAAAATCTATTCCACGTCCTGCTTTGTGTATTTTGATTAAAGAGTTGTGATTTATTACTTGAGCTATATAATGATTTTTCATTTCAGTTAAACCTAAAGAAAAAGCAATAAATAAACAACCACAACGTTTCTCATTTTTTAAAATTCATTTATAAGATACTGGATGATATATATATGTGTGTGTGTGTGTATGTGTGTGTGTGTGTGTGTGTGTGTGTGGTAAGTGTATGTCTGTGTGTGTGTGTGTGTGTGTCATGCGCTGAACTATATCTCCTCCAAAATTCATATGTTGAAACTCTCACCATTAGCATCTCAGAATGTGACTAATTTTGAGATGAGGCCTTTAAAGGGGTCTTTTAGTTAAAATGAGGCTGTAAAGATAGGGTTAATCCATTTTCACTTCCTTATAAGAAGAGGAAATTTGGAAACATGTAGAGACACATCGGATTCTCATGAATAGAGAAAGGACCATGTGAGGTTATAGGGATAAGGCAGGCATTTGCAAGCCAAGGAGAGAGGACTTAGGAGAAACTAAACCTGCCCAACACCCTGATCTTGGACTTCTAGTCTATAGTCCCTCTCAAATAGATTTATAACAAATGAATGAAAACTTCATCATGGAGTGCAAAAGGGTGATAGCTACATGAAAATATGGGTTAAAATTTAATTTTCTCCTGTCTCTGTGTTTTATTTTTTGTCATTTTATGAATTTTATGGAAATTTAATTTGTAAATGTGTTTTGTGATTCTAGTGCTAAAACTAAATAAAAGATTTGTTAAAGCACATATCATGAGAGTAGGTAGAAGGAATGTCTACTAAAAGTAGAAAGAAGCATCTTAAAAAGTCCACATATTCAACATTACATATTTGCAAAACCTGAGACTTAACACTCCAATTACAGTGGTCTACACAGTGGTGAAATTCCTGTGTTCATTTTGGATATTTCTTGGTGCCAAAAAAAAAAAAAATTCAAGTCTTTGAAGAAAAAAATAGATACAACTATAAGTACTTTGGAAACATTTTTGGAGGACTCCGTTAAAGAAAACCCTAAAATCTCAAGTGATCTGAAATTTCTAAAATTTCTTTGAACTATTAAATAAAGAACGCCAGAAATCCTTGCATAGTAATTCTTTACTGTCTCTCTTAGATGGAAAATACAATAGCTTTATTTCATTTTATGGAGAGAAATGTTTAACATGAAAGGTTCGCACATAAAGTTATAACAGTGTGGTTAGGAGTTAAGCACACAAAATGGAAATCACTTGTGTCACCATTATAAAAAACAAATTAATTAGTATAGGATACCTCCTCTGAAAGACGGACACATACTAAATTTTATTTTCATTTTCCAGAATATTGATTGGAATGTATTAGTAAACATAAGTGTAAATATAAGCAGTTCAAGTGCTTAGTTGACTCATGACTTGTTTCCTAGAAGCAGAGCTCAAAATTATAGGTAGAAGTCTCTTTTTAATCTTCCTCATATGCAGCCCACTGATGAGCTTTGAAACCTAGGGCCACAGCCGACCACAGTAATTTTGCCATCTTCTGCTGTTGTTTCTTCTGCTTATATATAGCTGCCCCACCATACAATAATGACTATCTCAGTACCATCAAAACCCTTACTACCATTTATGCAATTTTTATTACTCAATATCAAGAAGGAGGGAATTATATTCCATTATACCAAATCTAAACTGATAATAAAACCAAAGTACATAAATTAGTACACTCTGTGAATTTTTATGACCTTGATTTGGGTTAAAATACATATCTTCCTCTAATGTACCATATGTCTCATTAGCTAAAACCTACTTTTTCACTCCTCTTGCTTTCCTATTAAAAGCAAGCCATTCCTTTCCCATTATTTCCATCATCATAAAGAAAGTTTGGAATGGTTTAAAGTTCCTCTGGTTCCACACTCGCTGCCAGCTACCATTCTTCTCACAAAACCTCAAGTACTTCTCCCTCTTCTTATTCTTATACAATGATCTATTAACCATAGAGTCACAACTTGATATTTTAAAAATATTATTATACCTGACTCACTTTTTCATCAACCTCATTAGCTACCATCATCAGAATATCAATATGCACTGCTATCACCATCATATCCAGCCATATGGTTAGATCCTGTCATTTAATGTGTTTTTAAAATCATTTGTCTACTTTAGTAGACTTTTCATATGGTTACAAACTGGATGAAAACTTTAACACTATTTTCCACATATTGAAATTTGAAATTTCTCTAATCTGAACATCCTTTTTTTTTTTTTTTTGCGTTATGCGGGTCTCTCACTGCTGTGGCCTCTCCCATTGCGTAGCACAGGCTACGGACGCGCAGGCTCAGCGGCCATGGCTCACGGGCCCAGCCGCTCCGCGGCATGTGGGATCCTCCCGGACTGGGACACGAGCCCGCGTCCCCCGCCTCGGCAGGTGGACTCTCAACCACTGCACCACCAGGGAAGCCCTGAACATCCTTCTTTTACCCCTTTTCAATCTTGCTTTGAATTCAAATTTCGAACCCATTCATTACTTCTTAAATATCACCATCTTCCAGTTGCTTTATGCTTTCAATTCTTTTTTTTTTTTTTTCTCAGATATTTCAGCTCACTCTCACTAGAATCTCATATCTCTATGATCTTCCACTATACTTGCTTTTGCCAACTCCTAACTCTGGTTCAAACCAATGGTCTATTTCCATTATCTGCATAAAATTACATAATCTGGAAAAACTGATAGTTTCTAACCTGAAATAGACCCTCAACTGTTGCTTAGTGGTCTTTTCACTAATTTCTGGTTTGCTAAATTTTCTGTTTTCCTATGTGGCTAGTCTTAGCCACTTCCTTTCACTCAGCTAAGCAAAACCAAACCAAACAAACTGTTCCATTAAAAAATGCATATATGAGACTTGCTCAAACACTACAATAGGTTCATTATTCCTAACATCTTTCTCCACAGTCTCAAGGAAAACTGTGCTCCAACTCAAGCCAAGGTAACCCTGTCCATTTGTATCATTGCCCAGAAACCCTCTCATTTTCTCTGAAAGTCGCAAACTTGTTATTCTTTCTTTTAATCACCCTCACCACTTGCCCCTCTCAATAATCTTAGAAGTATTTTAAAATATTCTCTATTCAAAAAGATATTAATTTTTTTTTTTTTTGTGGTACGTGGGCCTCTCACTGTTGTGGCCTCTCCCGTTGCAAAGCACAGGGTCCGGATGCACAGGCTCAGCGGCCATGGCTCATGGGTCTAGCTGCTCCACGGCATGTGGGATCTTCCCGGACCGGGGCACGAACCTGTGTCCCCTGCATCAGCAGGCGGACTCTCAACCACTGTGCCACCAGGAAAGCCCAAGATATTAATTTTTAGTATTCTCCCTTAAATGGGGGGAAAGTGGAGAGACATGGCAAATCCTACTTCAGCCATGTGACAAAGCATCAACAGTCATAAATCATGTTGATAGTATGTTACCTTGATATAATGTAATGAAAATGACACTTTACCTATGTGATCTACATTCCCTTAATCCATAGTCCCAGTTTAACCTTGAGAAACTCTACTCCTCTTACTGCAAGTTCATCTAAAACAAAGAAAGTCAGAGAAATTGTCACAGTCAAGAGAAGGCTAAAGAGACATAACAACTAAATATAATGTGGTGTCCTAGGTGAACTCCTGGAACAGAGAAACAACATTAGGTAAAAACTAAGCAAACCTGAATAAACTACAAATTCTATTTAATAAAATGTATCAATATTGGTTTATCAACTGTAGGTTATTACCATATTAATATATTAATAATAGATTAAACTGTGTGTAGGGGTATGTGGGAATTCCTTGTACTTTCTGCTCATTTTTTGTTGTAAACATAAAACTCTTCTATAAAAATCAAAGTCTGTTAAGTTAAAACAAAAAAAGTAGATCAGGAGTTACATAGATGGAAATGATACAATCACCTCTATTAATAATAAAGCTCGTAGTCACATTAGCAATTGCAGCTTAATGAGTGGCCATAATATATCTCTAAACTCCAGAATTTGTCAGAATAATGAACAAAGTGATGATCACAAGGAAAAAACCTAGGCTTCCCCATGTTGAGGTACTTCTGTAAAACTTACAACATGAAAAGACAGAATTGGGCAGACCAGAACTGCTTGCTCTGTCTGGGCAGCTGACTCTCAAGAGTTAGGAAAGAGGTCTCATTTGTACATGCTAGCTTCTATTCTCGAAGGTAACACTGGAGGGACTTCCCTGGTGGTGCAGTGGTTAAAAGTCCGCCTGCCAATGCAGGGAATACAGGTTCAAGCCTTGGTCCAGGAATATTCCATATGCCGTGGAGCAACTAAGCCCGTGTGCCACAACTACTGAACCTGCACTCTACATACTGTGAGCCACAGCTACTGAGCCTACATGCCACAACTACTGAAGCCCATGCACCTAGAGCCTGTACTCCATAACAAGAAAAGCCACTGCAATGAGAAGCCCGTGCACCAAAACAAAGAGTAGCCCCCACTTTCTGCAACTAGAGAAAAGCCAGCATGCAGCAACGAAGACCCAATGCAGCCAAAAATAAATAAATAAATTTATATATTAAAAAAAGATGAAAAAATAAAATAAAAGATGACACTGGAATCCAACAGGAGAGGATGGAGTGAGAAAGTTTATTGACAAGACTAGGATTATAGCTAGTCAAGGCCTCTTGTTACAGAAACAAGAGACAGAGTGGATATCCATCTAAGACAGAGGACTAATTCCAGAGAAGAGCCTCATAAAATGTCCCAGTTTTATAAAAAGCTTTTCTCTGGAATATCCCTAGAGGCTTTCTGTTGTGAGTTCAATTGATAGAACCTGAACAGTGAAGACAGCTTCCTCCTAGAGGTGTGAACTTCATTCTTAGACAAGCAGTCCACATCAATCCTGTGGGCACCAAACTTCTTACAAGACAGGTCTCTTGCACATTATTAATTTCATTAGGTATAGTCTGAAATTGTCCCAAAAATAACCCACCAGGTTACCATTATCATAAAGGAAACTTGTTTTACTTATTTTTTAAACAATCAATTTTCTTCAATCTATAATAATGCATGTTTAGTGATGACAACTTAAATTTAGAGAAACATTAAAAATACAAAAGTAGGGCTTCCCTGGTGGCACAGTGGTTGAGAGTCTGCCTGCTGATGCAGGGCATGCGGGTTCGTGCCCTGGTCCAGGAGGATCCCACATGCCACAGAGCGTCTGGGCCTGTGAGCCATGGCCGCTGGGCCTGCACGTCCAGAGCCTGTGCTCCACAATGCGAGAGGCCACAGCAGTGAGAGGCCTGCATACCGCAAAAAAAAAAAAAAAAAAAAAAAGTACAAAAGTAAAAAAAAAATCTTCACCTGTATTCTGATTCCCAAAGGATGATCAAAACTAAAACATGGATCTTTTGCCATCTTATTCCCTCCTCCCACGCCCGAAGTTTATATGCCCTCCAATCTTCTTTTCCACACATAGATACATTTGTGAAGTGGATTTATAGACAAGATCTCCAACTCTATGTCTTCCACTAACTTTTGGGTCCAATTCATCCATCTTTTTGGAGAAAATATTTGAAAAGAAAATAGCTGAAAACTTCCCTAATATGGGAAAGGAAACTGTCAACCAAGTCCAGGAAGTGCAGACACACAGTAATCACACTGACAAAATTTAAAAACAGAAACTCTGGAGGCCAGAAGGGAGGGGCATAATATATTATAAATGATGAAATGGAAAAACCTTGACAAAGAATATTTTACACAGCAAGGCTCTCATTTACATTTGACAGAGAAGTCAACAACTTTAGAGACAAGCAAAGGATAAGAGAATTCAGCACCACCACACCAGATTTGCAACAAATGTTAAAGGAATTTTCTAAGCAAAAAAAACAAAAAACAAAAAATACCCACAACTAGACACAAGAAAATTATCAATGGAAAAGCTCACCAGTGAAGGCAAATACACAGTAAAGGTAGGAAATCATCCACACAAAAATATGATATCAAAACCAGCAATTGGGAGAAGAAGAGAGCATAAATACAGGATATTGGAAATACATTTGAAATTAAAAAAACAGAAACTAAAACCAGTCTTGTTTATATATAGACTGTTAAAACCTCATGGGAAATGCAAACCTAAAATCTACAATAGATACACACATAAAAAATAAAAAGGAATACAAAAACAATATGAAGTTAGTTATCAATTCACAAGAGAAGAGAATAAAAGAGGAAGGAAAGAAAAAAGACCTACAAAAATAAATCCTAAACAACTAACAAAATGGCAATAAGAATATGCATACTGATATTAACTTAAATGTAAATGGATTAAATGCTCCAATGAAAAGACACAGTCTGGCTGAATGGATACAAAAACAAGATCCGTATATATGCTGTCTACAAAAGATCCACTTCAGAGCTAGGGACACATACAGAATGAAAGTCAGGGGATGGAAAAAGATATTCCATATAAATGAAAATCAAAAGAAAGCTAGAGTAGCAATACTTATATCAGACATAGTAGACTATAAAATAAAGACTGTTATAAGAGACAAGGAAGGATACTACATAATAATCAAAGGGTCAACCCAAGAAGAGGATATAAGTATCGTAAATATATGTGCATCCAAAGTAGGAACACCTCAATATATAAGAGAATAACTAACAGCCATAAAGGGAGAAATCGACTGTAACACAATAATAATGGGGAAATTTAACACTCCACTGTCATTAATGGACAGATCAACTAGATAAAAAATCAGTAAGAAAAAAAGGCCTTAAATAACACATTAAACCAGATGGATTAATTGATATTTATAGGACATTCCATCAGAAAACAGAAGAATACAATTTCTTCTCAAGTTCACATGGAACATTCTGCAGGATAGGTCATATCTTTGGTCACAAAGCAAGCTTTGGTAAATTTAAGAAAAATGAAATCATATCAAGAACCTTTTCTGACCACAACACTATGAGACTAGACATCAATTACAGGAAAAAAATCTGTAAAAAATACAAACACGAGGAGGCAAAACAATACGCTACTAGGTAACCAAGAGATCACTGAAGTAATCAAAGAGGTAATCAAAAAATACCTAGAAACAAATGACAATGAAAACACGATGACCCAAAACCTGTGGGATGCAGCAAAACAGTTCTAAGAGGGAAGTTTATAGTAATACAATCCTACCTCACGATAAAAGAAACATCTCAAACAACCAAACATTACACCGAAAGCAATTAGAGAAAGAACAACCAAAAAAAACCCAAAGTTAGCAGAAGGAAAGAAATCATAAAGATCAGATCAGAAATAAGTGAAAAAGAAATGAAGGAAGCAATAACAAAGATCAATAAAGCTAAAAGCTGGTTCTTTGAGAAGATAAAAAAAATCGATAAAACATTATCCAGACTCAACAAGGAAAAAAGGTAGAAGACTCATCAATAGAATAAGAAATGAAAAAGGAGAAGTAAAAATTGACACTGAAGAAATACAAAGGATGATGAGAGATTACTACAAGCAACTATATGCCAATAAACCAGACCACCTGGAAGAAATGGACACATTCTTAGAAAAGCACAACCTTCTGAGACTGAACAGGAAGAAATAGAAAATATAAACAGACAAATCACAAGTAATGAACTTCAGACTGAGATTAAAAATTTTCCAACAAACAAAAACCCAGGAGCACATGACTTCACAGGCGAATTCTATCAAACATTTAGAGAAGAATTAACACCTATGCTTCTCAAACTCTTCCAAAGTATAGCAGAAGGGAGGGACACTCCCAAACTCATTCTATGAGGTGACTATCACCCTTATATCAACACCAGACACATATGTCACAAAGAAAGAAAACTACAGGCCAATATCACTGGTGAACATAGATGAAAAATCCTGAGCAAAATACTAGCAAATAGAATCCAACAGCACATTAAAGAATCATACACCATGATCAAGTGGGGTTTACACAAGGAATGCAAGGATTCTTCAATATACACAAATCAAACAATGTGATAAACCATATTAACAAATTGAAGGAAAAAATCATATGATCATCTCAACAGATGCAGAAAAAGCTTTCAATAAAATGCAACACCCATTATATGAAAACCATCCAGAAAGTAGGCATACAGGGAAGTTACCTCAACATAATAAAGACCATATATGACAAACCCACAGCCAACATCGTTCTCAAAGGTGAAAAACTGAAAGCATTTCCTCTAAGATCAGGAATAAGACAAGGATGCCCACTCTCAGCACTGTTATTCAACACAGCTTTGAAAATTTGAGCCACAGCAATCAAAGAAAAAGAAATAAAAGGAAGCCAAATTGGAAAAGAAGAAGCAAAGCTGTCACTGTTTCCAGATGACATGATACTATACATAGAGAATCCTAAAGATGCTACCAGAAAACTAATAGAGCTAATCAATGAATTTGGCAAAGTAGCAGGATACAAAATAAAGGCACAGAAATCTCTTGCATTCCTATACACTAATGATGAAAAATCTGAAAGAGAAATCAAGGAAACACTCCCATTTACCACTGCAACAAAAATAATAAAATACCTAGGAATAAACTTACCTAAGGAGACAAAAGACCTGTATGCAGAAAACTATAAGAGACTGATGAAAGAAATTAAAGATGATACAAACAGATGGAAAGATATACAATTTTCTTGAATTGGAAGAATCAACATTGTGAAAATGACTATACTACCCAAAGCAATCTACAGATTCAGTGCAATCCCTTTCAAACTATCAATGGCATTTTTCACAGAACTACAACAAAAAATTTCACAGCTTGTATGAAAAAACAAAACATCCTGAATTGCCACAGCAATCTTGAGATACAAAGATGGAGCTGGAGGAATCAGGCTCCCTGACTTCAAACTATACTACAAAGGTACAGTAATCAAGACAGTATGGTACTAGCACAAAAACCAAAAGATAGAGCAATGGAACAGGATAGAAAGCCCAGAGATAAACCTGTGCACATATGGTCACCTTATCTTTGATAAAGGAGGCAAGAGTATACAGTGGAGAAAAGAAAACCTCTTCAATAAGTGGTGATGGGAACACTGGACAGCTACATGTAAAAGAATGAAATTAGACCACTCCCTAACACCATACACAAAAATAAACTCAAAATAGAATAAAGACCTAAAAATATAGTGTCTGACCTAAGCCAGACACTATAAAACTCTTAGAAGAAAACATAGGCAGAACACTCTATGACATAAATCACAGCAAGATCCTTTTTGACCCACCTCCTAGAGAAATGGAAATAAAAAAAAAATAAACAAATGGGACCTAATGAAACTTAAAAGCTTTTGCACAGCAAAGGAAACCATAAACAAGATGAAAAGGAAACCCTCAGAATTGGAGAAAATATTTGCAAATGAAGGAACTGACAAAGGATTAATCTCCAAAATATACAAGCAGCACATGCATCTCTATATTAAAAACTCAAGCAACCTAATACAAAAATGGGCTAAAGAACTTAATAGACATTTCTCCATAGAAGATGTACAGATTGCCCACAAACACATGAAAGCATGCCCAACATCACTAATCATTAGAGAAATGCAAATCAAAAATACAATGACGTATCACTTCACACCAGTCATAATGGCCATCATCAAATCTACAAACAATAAATGCTGGAGAGAGTGTGGAGAAAAGGGATCCCTCTTGCACTGTTGATAGGTATGTAAATTGGTACAGCCACTATGGAGAACAGTATGGGGGTTCCTTAAAAACTAAAAAAGAACTACCTTATGACCCAGAATTCCCACTACTGGGAATACACCCTGAGAAAACCATCATTCAAAAAGTATCATGTACCACAATGTTCATTGCAGCTCTATTTACAATAGCCAGGACATGGAAGCAGCCTGTGTTCATCCATAGATCAGTGAATAAAGAAGATGTGGCACATATATACAATGGAATATTACTCAGCCATAAAAAGAAATGAAATTGAGTTATTTGTAGTGAGGTGGATGGACCTAGAGTCTGTCACACAGAGTGAAGTAAGTCAGAAAGAGAAAAACAAATACTGTATGCTAACACATATATATGGAATCTGAAAAAAAAAATGCTTCTGAAGAACGTAGGGGCAGGATAGGAATAAAGACGCAGACATAGAGAACGGACTTGAGGACACGGGGAGGGGGAAGGGAAAGCTGGGACGGAGTGAGAGAGTGGCATTGACATATATACACTACCAAATGTAAAATACATAGCTAGTGGGAAGCAGCTGCATAGCATAGGGAGATCAGCCTTGTGCTTTGTCATGACCTAGAGGGGTGGGATAGGGAGGGTGGGAGGGAGACACAAGAGGGAGGAGATATGGGGATATATGTATATGTATAGCTGATTCACTTTGTTATAAAGCAGAAACTAACACACCATTGTATAGCAATTATACTACGATATAGATGTTAAAAAAAAAAAAAAACTACAATGCGATACCACCTCACATCAGTCAGAATGAACATCATCAAAAAATCTGCCAAGCATAAATTCTGGAGAGGGTGTCGAGAAAAGGTATCCCTCCTACACTGTTGTTGGGAATGTAAATTGGTACAACCACTATGGAGAACAGTATGGACTTTCCCTTAAAAAACCGAAAATAGAGCTACCATACGACCTAGCAATCCCATTATTGGACATATGTCATGAGAAAAGCATGTTTTGAAAGGATAAGTGCACTCCAGTGGTTATTGCAACACTGTTTCCAATAGCCAAGACATGGAAGCAACCTAAATGTTGATCGACAGATGAAGGGATAAAGAAAATGTGGTACATATATAGAGACAATGGAATACTACTCAGCCATTATAAATATTGAAATAATTCCATCTGCAGCAGCATATATGGACCTGGAGATTATCATACTTAGTGAAGTAAGTCAGACAGAGAAAGAAAGACAAATATGATCTCACTTGTATGCAAAACAGACTCACAGACAGAGAACAAACTTATTGTTACCAGCAGGGACAGGTGGGGAGGAGGGATAGATTGGGAATTTGGGATTGACATATATATACTGCTATGTTTAACATAGATAACCTAAAAGCACCTACTGTATAATGGCAGGGAACTCTGCTCTATATTCTGTAATAACATAAATGGAAAAAGAATATTAAAAAGAATAGATACATGTGTGTATATAACTGAATCACTTTGCTGTACACCTGAAACTAACATAACACTGTAAATCAACTCTTCTCCAATATAAAATAAACTTTTTTAAAAAGCAGATCACTTGGGGACAGTACTTTCAATATTCTTGTAGACCAGGTGCTCTGTAATGAGGCAGTTAGATGTGGACAGTGACTGCCCCAGAGAAGGATTTTTTTCCTGTCCTTTGAACATCACTTGGTTGCACTAGAGGAAAGTCTGGCTTTTTTACCTCAAGTAATCAGGTCTTGCCTGGACAACAGGGCAATACTTTCTGTTAGGAAAAATTGAAAAGGTCTTGGAAATGGGCAAAGATATTACTAGATGCCCTTTCAATGGAATACTGGGCATTATCTCTATACTAGTATCTTCTGTTGTCATATAGTTCTATGGAAATATGGGCCTTTGTCTTTGAATAGGCTACTATAATCCTATAGAGACAGAAGTTAATGTGTAAAAAGCTGATGGTAATACATGTGTACTGTTCAAATAATGGAAATAAGTTCTGTTCATGACTATGCAAATACATTTTTGTCCAGTAGAAGAGTCTAAGTCAAATCCCCATTTGAGCTGGTTTTAACATCTTACTAGCTCCCTCATGAATTAATAACTTTGTATACGCATCATGATTTTAGCTTTTTGAAAATTATCATTTAACCTTTCTATCCTTGCCAACTAGCCCTGTAGACATGTGTGCAGTCCTAAATAAGAGGAATAACCTAGACTCTGGCACCTTACCTACAGTAGAACAGCAACAGCTAGCCCACTGTGTTGCTGCTTACTTAATCCATCTTCCTGGATACTGTCAGCCAAATAACAAAATTAAAACACTGTTTTCCCAGTTAGGGACAGAGTCAGATCATGGACTTTCAGCTTTAACAGACTTCACTCCCTTTCTCCACTTTTCCTCCGGACTACAAATCTTTGATTTTTTAGTCTTTTGCTGAATTGAATTTAATAAATGTTTCCATTAAAAATATCAGCTTGTTATATAAAATTGAAATTCAATTTCATTGAAATTAAATTTTATTAAATTAGGGGGAAATTAACATTTTAACAATACTGAAACTCTTGATCAGATGCATAATATATGCTTTTATTTATTAAGGTTTTTGACTGCTCTCAAAAGAGTTTTATAGGTTTCAATGTTTAATTTACCCCTAGTATTACATAATTTTGAATGTTATTGTAAATATTATTGCTTTATTAATATCAATATCCAGCTTGATTTTGGTATATAAAAATGTAAGTAAATTTTTATTGGCTTTGTAACAAATGAATCTGGTGATTTACTTATTAGTTTTAATTGCTCTATTTGTAGTTTGCTTATTTTTTATGTACACAATCATGTCACCCATGAATAAAATTTTTCTTTTTCCTTTCAAATATGCTTAGATTTTTCTTTAGGCTTATTTCAGTGGCTAGGTCCTCCTATATGATATTAAATAAAAATGGTAAGAGTAAGTATCATTGTCTTGCTTGTAATCCTAGGTAACGAAGTCTCAATCTTTCAGCATTAAGTATGACTTTACCTGTAAGCTTATCATGATGATTGAAAGGATGAGAAAAGTGTCTTCTATTTCTACTTCACTGAATGATATTACCATGATTGGTATTGAAATTTCCAAGTTACTTTTATTTTTAATTGAACATAGCTTTTCTGTTTGTTTTTGTTTTCTCTTCTACTTTGACCAAATGGCAAATAATAATGATTTACTTCCAAATGTAAATCTAATCTTTCATTCCTGGGAGGTGGGAGAACTAATCTGTTCATGTTCTGTTGTATGTTGCTGCATTTGATTTGTGTATATTTTAAGCTTTTTGCAGCTCTGTTCATGAGGAATAATAACGTATAATTTTATTTTATTATACTGTTCTCGTCTGATTTTAAGATAAAGATTATACTCGTCTCATAAAGTGGAAAGGGAAGTATTTTATTCTCTTCTATTTTCTAAAAGATTTTGTGTAATTTTGATATTTTTTTGGTTAAATATTTTATAGTATTCACCAGTGGGATCATTTTGGCCTGGGGTTTTCTTTAGTGATAAGCCTTCAGTATGAACTAATTCCTTAAACTGCTCTAGGACTATAAGATTGTTTTTCTTCTGGATTCAGTTTCAGTAAATTCTATCAACAAATTTCTCTCTTTCATCTAGGTATTACAATGTATTGATATAAAATCATTCATATGATTCCCTTATTGTCTTTTTAATATCTATAGATTTTATAGCATCATCCTCCTTTCATTCCTGATACTGGTAATCTGTTTCCTCTCCTCTTTTTTTTGATCAGTCAGACTGATGGATTCTCAAATAGCCAGTTTTTGGCTTCAAAGGTTTTTTAAGAATTATGTGTCTGTTTTCTCTTGCACTGATTTCTGCCCTTATCATTATCGTTCCTTCTTTCAGCTTACTTTGGGTTTAATTTGGTCTTCTTTAACAAAGTTCTTATTGTGTTTCTTTATTTATGTTAGGCCTTTATTGATTTTTAAAATAAACATTACAACTATAAATTTCCTACTAAGAACTGCTTGAGTTGCATTCCACAATTTTCATGTATGGTTATTGAGTTGCATTTTTTCACTATTTTCAAAATATTTTGTAATTTCCCTTATTATTGTTTTTATTTTTACCAAAGGTTTATTTTAAATTGTTCTGTTTAATTTCTAAAAAAAAAAAAACTGTGGATTTTTTCAGCTATTTTTTGTTATTGGTTTCTATGCGATCAAAGTATACACTCTATATTATTTAATTCTATTAAATTATTGACAATATGTACCAGTTTACATCAGCTGGCATTCCAGTGCACTTGAAAAATGACATTTATTTTGCTGCTGTTAAGCAGATATCCTGATACTCTGCTCACATGTTTATTAGTAACTGAGAGATGAGTGTCTAAACCACCAACCATAATTGTGGATTAATTTATTTCTTCGCTCAGTTCTGTCAGTTTTACTTAATGTATTTTAAGCTCTATTTTTGGTGGCATTCTCATTTAAGATTTTTATAACTTCTTAATAAATTCAGCTCTTTATAATTACAAAGTATCCTGGTAATTTGTCTTCTTCTGATGTCTTTTTAATCTGACTTCTCCAGCTTTATTATTATTATTATTATTTTTAAGAAGATGTTGGGGGTGGGAGTTTATTAATTAATTAATTTTTGCTGTGTTGCATCTTCGTTTCTGTGCGAAGGATTTCTCTAGTTGTGGCAAGCAGAGGTCGCTCTTCATTGTGGTGCGTGGGTCTCTCACTATGGCGGCCTCTCTTGATGCAGAGCACAGGCTCCAGACGCGCAGGCTCAGTAGTTGTGGGTCATGGGCCTAGTTGCTCCGTGGCATGTGGGATCCTCCCAGACCAGGGTTCGAACCCATGTCCCCTGCATTAGCAGGTAGATTCTCAACCACTGCACCACCAGGGAAGCCCTCCAGCTTTATTAGTATTAGTGGTTGTATAGTATACATTTTTCTGATCCTTTTATTTTCAATCTATCTGTACATTTATATACTGTAGACCCTTGAACAATGAGGAGGTTAGGGACTTCAATCCCTCACACAGCTGAAAATTCACATATAACTTTTGACTACCCCCAAACTTACCTACTTATAGCTTACTGCTGAATGGAAATCTTAACAATAGCAAGAGTTGATTAACATGTATTTTGTATGTTATATATACATACATATTATATACTGTATTCTTACAATAAAATAAGTTACAGAAAAGAAAATGTTATTAAGAAAATCATAAGGAAGAAAAATACATTTAAAATACCATACTATATTTATCAATACCCTAAGTTTATGGCATCTGTTTACAAGATGAATCATTTGTCTGTCAGTACCCTACATCAATATTGTCTTTTATGATAAAAAACAGTGTAGATGTTATACATATTACTAACACTAGACATACAAAATGAAAAGGTAATGTGAAAAAGAAATTTATGTTATGTACAGGTATAACAATTCATGCACTGATGATGAAGAAACAACAATATGGTTACTTTATAGCAACCAGGTGTAATCAGTATGATTGTTTCACAGTAGCCCAGTCTATATACCAATGAATAAATTATTATAAAATTTTTTATGGCATACTGCATTATAGTCATATTCATAATACACTATTTGAAACACTGTTACATTAAAAATACAGTAGAAAATTTTTTTTAGATTTCTATCTGTGGCTGATACTGCATTTTTTGATGTTGGAGTATCTTTGGTCAGCATAATGGATGTAGTGGTTCTGCTTCGATGTATCAGTGAATGCATAGCCTTTGTCTCATCATACTGTATCACGTGGGAATATTTATTTCTTAGTGCTGGTACAACATATCACCAGTCCACTAGAGATTGTTGCTACATGGAAATGGATAAGATATTTATTGAGGACTAAATATGTATAAACATACACAAGCCTGATTTTACCATTCCTCTGCTTCAGATGCTCATCATCTTGAGAATGACAAAAAAGCTTTAAAGTTCTGCATAATTTGACCCTTATCTCTCTTTCCAACTTCAACTTTTATCACAATACACTTGTTCTCTGTGTTCCAGGACCTTCTGTCAGTTGTATGACCATATCATTCTCTCTGCTCCCATGGGGCTTTTGCACATGCTATTCTCTCTTCTTCAAATCTGCCTTTGATGAACACATGCAACAGGTGATCATTTTTCATCTTTCTAACATCAAGGTATTTCTTCAAGGAAACCTTAGATGAGTCTTTAATTATGTCAAATTTCTTTGCTCTACATTCTTTTTAGATATCATGTGTTGCTCTTTCTAGGATTAATCACAGTTGTAATATTTGTGTGATTATATGATTAATGTCTTTCTCTGCTACTAGCCTTTAAGCTCCATGACAGCATGGACCATGTCTACTTTTACTCACCATTTCATTTCCAACATTTGGGATTATTATTCAATCAATATCTGTCAGTGAATGAATGAATCAGTCCAAGAATAAACAGTAAGTCTGCAAGACAGAATAATTCTTATTTTACAAATGAAAAAACTAATAGTTTAGAGAAGTGCATTATTATCCCTAAAATCATATAATTAGTAATGACACAATTGACTCCAAATGTGATTATCTGACTCTAAATCTGCACCTTTACACACAAAAAGAGATAAGCAGTAATGATAGCCATAGAAATGTATGCAGGACAGAACAAACATGAACTCAGTCTTCTAGAATCCTTAGAAAAGACATATGAGCTCTTCTTTACATATAGATACCATTTCTTAGAGGACTGACACAACTAATCTACAAGTCAACAAACTGAAAATTGCCATCAAGACATTGTCAACTTTGGAGTACACGTAATAGGACAAATACAATAATACATTTTTCAAAATAGACCTTTAAACAATAAGTTCAATTCTTCTGCATTATACCTAATTAAACTTTTAGGAATTATGAATTGACTGATCAATGGAAACCAGTTGTTCACACTTATCAATGTAAATTCTTTGACACATCACTTAATTTAATTCTTTACCAGAATAGTTTTGTTTCATGTCTGGCAGTATTGATAAGCCAGCCATTTTTTCTCCTGGGCATTCCTTTGGCTCTCCATTGTCATTATAATCTAATTTAAAATAGTTCTCATGTGCTTCAATGTCTTCTACATTTCTGACTTTATTTTAATGTTCTAATGTTTAAAATTCTCAGAGTTTATGTTCATCGAACATGAAAAATTATAGTCATATATGTTACTTGTCACCATTCAAGGAGAAAACAATGGAAACATAGAATACATTTTTTTCCTACTGAATTTAGTATATTTGTGGTTGCATAACCTAAGGCTCATCCTCTTCTTCATTCATGGATTGCCTACTTTATGTAAAGCTCTTTCCTCAGCTGAACTTACTCTTCATGGTATCTATTCCTCTAAGCCTAAACACAATGTTCCTCATATCTAACAAATCCCTTTTCTCACTGACACTGTGACTTACATTGTTCCCAAACTGTTACTAAAAATACCACTTCCTTTACCTTATTTCTGTTAATTATTAGTTGAAATAGTTTCCACTACAACTATACCACCAAAGATAGGATAACATAAGAATATTGTAGTACTTCAAAATATATCAGTGCACCTAATATACTACTACTGTTGATTATTCCCAGGGAGTTAGTTTCTCAGTAAAACTTGATAAATTAAGTGCAGACTTACACTCTGTGTCTCTGCTCTGAGACTACAAATACCTTTGAAGTATGAACTAAGCAGAATATAATTAGAAAGTCAGACTTCTCTTCAAATGCCCAAAAGATATTTCAGTTTCAATTATATGCATCTCTGACTGGTTTATATTTTTACATTTTTTGTTGAAATATAGTTGATTTACAATGTTTCAGGTGTACAGCAAAGTGATTCAATACCAAATATATATATATATATATATATATACTTTTTCTGATTATTTTCCATTTTTTTCCATTATAGGTTATTACAAGATATTGAACATAGTTCTCTGAGCTGCAGATTAGGTCCTTGTTGTTTATCTATTTTATATATAGTAGTGTGTATCTGCTAATCCTAAACTCCTAATTTATCCCTCCCCATTTTCCTCTTTGGTAACCATAAGATTTTTTTCTATGTTGTGAGCCTATTTATATTTTGTAAATAAGTTCATTTGTATCATGTTTTTTAGATTCCACATATAAGTGATAGCATATGACACTTGTCTTCGTCTGACTTACCTCACTTAGTATAATAATCTCCAGGTCCATCCATGTTGCTGCAAATGGCATTATTTCACTATTTTTTATGGCCAGTTTCTTAATGTCTACATCTGTCAATCTTCATATTCCAAATAGAGTGATCTTTTTGAAACACAAATCTGAATGCTCCTGATCCCTGCATTCTTCCCATATTCAGAACATTTGAATAATTTATCATTACTCTGAGGTGAAGCCCCAAATACTTAATATCTCACACCATGCAGTCCACTCTGGGGTCTGTCACATGATCCTTCTTCAGTTACTGAATATCTGTTACTTCCTGCCACAGGGCCTTTTCATATGATGTGTCCTCTTCTTGAAAAGTTTTGCCTTCATTGCCACCACTTGTGCATGATCTCCTTCTCTTTCTTCAGATCTAGATTAAACTTTACAATTATATATGAAGATGTATAAAAATAGCTTTATTATCCCATTACATGCTCTTACTTACTCTCAGAACACCATGCAGTGCCACAATTAATATCTAGTCCCTCCACAGGAACCATTGTCCACCACTAATTCTCCAACACCAAGAATAATGTGTGACTAATGAATAAGTTAATTGAAAATGAATGACTAAACTTGATTGTGATGTCATTTCTATCTAGAGAGGAAACAATCTGTAGCACTCACAAATCACAAATAGATAATTGATAACTGGTATAATAAAAAGAAAAAACTAGGACAACAGAACCTCTATAATCTAATTTTATGCAACTCTAACACTTGGCTAGCACTTCTTGGTAACTAAGCTATGTTCTCAACAACCAGAGCATGGCAAATGGAATTCAATCCATCCCAGTTTTTATGATCATGATTGAGAGTATTAATTACATGCTTTTAAATTTGCTTTTGAGGACTTCCTAGGTGTTCCAGTTGTTAAGACTCCACACTCCCAATGCAGGTAGCACAGGTTCGATCCCTTGTCAGGGAACCAAGATCTCACGTGCTGCAAGGTGTGGCAAAAAAAAAAAATTGCTTTTGTTCCTGTAATGTACAGTGAGAATTTAGCTTTTAGCAAGTATCTGATAAGACACAGGAAGAAAAATTACTTTATATGTAGGCTTCACAGTGTAGTACAAAGAATGAAGAAAGTGTAATCCAAATTTATCTTTGACTTCTGGGTTGAAAATATATGAAGTTTCAGCTGGGGGACTAGAAACGAACCATGTTACCTGAGTTCATTTCTATAAAATGAATATATTATCTATCTGACAAAGTTATTATAACAAAATATAAAAATATTGAGGTGACAGTAAACTTTCCATTCATGGCATTTGCTGCTGTTTCTGTTGTTGGCTATTGATGTTATAATGATGATGATATGCTCTGGCTGCTGTTGATATTAGAGCTGGGTGAAACCAGAGTATCTTATCTATAGAATAAGAATATTTCAAATGTACCTGTTACCCAAAATAAACTATCTAAGAGACTATCATTTTTGTATACAATTGATTGTTTTTTAATATATTTTCTACTTGGATTTATTTCTTTATGGCTGACACAATTAATCATTCTTTTAAATGAAGATTTCCTTTCCTTTTTTTCCACCAAAGACGTTTTCTCTGGATTATGCAACTATTGCAACCTCACCAGTTTTCTGACTATTCAGGAAAAACAAGTGATCAACACTGAGTAGCTTAAAGAAAACCAATGATGGTCATTTAAATTAATGTTTTTAATTTGCAATCATTTACATTGCATGTTTGCAGAAACACAAAGCTTAGTTCACTGAAGGTTCATTTGGAGTCAGCAAAAATTATGTACAGGAATTCTATAGTTGTATATCATTTTTTTTTTCTTTTTGTGGTACACGGGCCTCTCACTGTTGTGGCCTCTCCCATGGTGGAGCACATGTGGGATCTTCCCGGACCGGGGCACGAACCTGTGTCCCCTGAATCGGCAGGTGGACTCTCAACCACTTCGCCACCAGGGAAGCCCTGTATTTCATTTAAAATGTGGAAATGGAAACAAATTTTTAATATTTTCAATGAATAATTTGTTCTACCCTAAATTGTAAATGTGTTAAAATACTTCTCTTAACTTGTGAATATTAGAATAGATGTTTCCTTGAAGGTAATATACCAATTGTGTATTCTTCATTTTTATTTCATAATTTTGAAGTAGGTAAATATCATCATACATATAAGTCTTAAGTGTTTTTTTTTTTTTTTAAAGATCTGAGAAAACCCTGTTTGATGGGAAAAATGTGGTAGTTACACTGTCAAAACCAAAGTAATAATATAAAATATAATGGGTAAAAACAATATTTATGAAATTTGATTCAAGAATGTATCCTGAAGTCAAGGGAAGATTAGGTAAGTTTTTGAAAAAGTTACCCAATAAGCTATGAGGCAAAAATAAAGTCTGCTATCCCTTTTATTAGTAATAATACTCCCTTACATTTAAAAAATACTTCAGATACTCCAGATGCTTTTACATACATTATCAAGCATGATCTCTATATCAACCCTATGAGGTAAGCAAAAGAAGCCAATATTACCTCAAAGAGGTTAAGTAGGATTTTGTAATTGGATGATAAGTGGCAGAAAACCCTCTATTTTCACTGCCAATCTAGACCTCATTCCATGCTACTCCAAATCCTCTAATATTTATTACTAATATTATACAAATTATATATATTATAAAAATATATTTTAATTATATATTTTATAAGTATATAATATATAATGTTTATATATAAATTTAATTAATTTTTAATAAATATGTAAAAAATATATATTTAAGCTGGTGGAGAAAAAAGATAAGCACAGTATTTTTGATATTTTAGTTTGAGGTAGGGAATGTTAAAAGTGATTTCAAATTTATCATTAAGCAAATATAGTAAAATTCACTGAAAAATGCAAATGTAATTTAAGGACCTGGATCCAAAACAGCTTTAAACTTATAATTTAATATATTTAACTTGAACTGCTCTCCACTAGCATGGAGGCCGCCATTGCCAAGGAGAGTTCACGCAGTTAAAGGGAGTGGAACCAGCTGAGACCCAAACCTCAGGGTTTCTGCTCCAGCCCCTTGGGCCCAACCCTACACATGATAAGTCAATAACTGTCACTGAGCACAGGAGAAACCCCAGCTCATACATGACACTAGCTCTAGCACTTCCATCTCTAGCCTTACCTCCCATCAGCATGGTACCTTCCAGCACACCCCAGAGAAATATGTGACCTGTGCTCACTTCAGAGCCAGCTCTCCCACAAGAGCCACTGGATATGTGCAGACTGAATAGGGATACATCTACACATGGACACCACTTCAAGACTGTGATAGGTAACTCTTTCACCTAATTACTAAACTGATCTTTCAAGAAGTATTAAAGAGTCTTCTTTAAGTGAAAGAGAAAAGAAATGAGAATTTATAGGAAAGGAAAAAGCCTATTATTAAAGGCAAATGTGTAGTAAAGGCTGTGGATTAACTACTTAAGCTAGTACAAAGATTAAAAGATAAAAACTGTAGGGACTTCCCTGGTGGTCCAGTGGTTAAGACTTCACCTTCCAATGCAGGGGGTGCAGGTTCGATTCCTGGTCAAGAAGCTAAGATCCCACATGTCTTGTGGCCAAAACAACAAAGCATAAAACAGAAGCAATATTGTAACAAATTCAATAAAGACTTAAAAAAAAAGGACTGCAAAAAAGTTGTAAAATCAACCATAACTACAATAAACTGTTAAGGGATAGACAGAAGATGTAAAATATGATATCAGACACACAAAGTATGGGGAAAGAGAATTAAAAAATGTAGATCTATTAGAATGTGTTTGAATTTAAGTGCCTATCAGTTTAAAACATGTGGATACAGATATAGGTCAACAATGCAAACTCCATGGTAATCACAAATAAAAGCCTACAATAAATACACAAAAAAATAGAGAGAAAGGAACATAAGCATAGCACTCAGAAAATCATCAAACCACAAGGGAAGAGACTAAAAGAAGAAATGAAAACAGAAAAACTGCAAAAAACAACCAGAAAACAAATAAAATGGCAGCAAGTAATACCTGTCAATAATCACTTTAAATGTCAGTGGACTAAATAGTATAATCAAAAGACATTGGGTGACTGATTGAATTAAAAATAAGCTGATCTATATGCTGAGTACAAGAGACACACACAGACTTAAAGTTACAGAATGAAAAAAGATATTCCAAGCAAAAGGAAACCAAAGGAGAGCTGGGGTAGCAATACTCATATCAGTTAAAGTACAATTTAAAACTAAGTCTATAACAAAAGACAAAGAAAGGTGTTATAAAATGATAAAAGGATCCATATAAGAAGATATAACATTTCTTAACATATATGTAACTAACATAAGAGCACCTAAATATCAAAGCAAATATTAACAGAAAAAAATGAAGAAATAGTTAATAATACAATAATGGTAGGGGATTTTAGCACCCCACTTACACCAATGGACAGATCATCCACAAAAAGAATCAATAAGGAAACAGTGGCCTTAAAATACACATTAGAGCAGTTGGACTTAATAGATATCTACAGTACATTTCATTCCAAAAGAGCAGAATAAACATTCTTTTCAAGTGCATTTGGAATGTTCTCCAGGATAGATCACATGGTAGGCCAAAAAACAAGTCTCAACAAATTTAAGAGGATAGAAATTATATTAAATATTTTTTCCAACCACAACAGTATAGAACTAGAAATCAAGTACAGGAAGAAAAATGGGAAAAGCACAAACACATGGAGATTACACAACATACTATCTAGAAACAAGTGGGTCAACAAAGTAATGAAAGAGGATATCAGAAAATACCTCTAGACAAATAAAAATATAACTCCCAAAAATCTATAAGCTACAACAAAAGTAGTTCTAAGAGGAAACTGTATTCAGGCCTACCTCAAGCAAAGGAAATTCCCTAAACAATCTAACCTACTACCTAAATGAATTAAAAAAAAAAAAAGTACAAACAAAACCCAAAGTCAGCAAAGGAAAGGAATAATAAAAATCAGAGCAGAAATAAATTAGAGACAAAAATGCAATAGAAAAGTTCAATGAAATCAAGAGCTGGTTCTTTAAAAAAATAACAAAATCAGTAAGGCTTTAGCCATCCTCATTAAGAAAGAAAGATGACCCAAATAAACAAAATAGGAAATGAAAGAGGAGAAATTACAACCAATATCACAGAGATACAAAAAAATCATAATAGAATACCCCAGGCAGTTATGTGGCAACAAATTGGACAACATAGGAGAAATGGATACATTCCTAGAAACATACAGTCTTCCAAAACTGAATCAGGAAGAAATAGATAATCTGAACAGAATAGGAGTGAAATTGAATCAGTAATCAAAAAACTCCCAACAAACAAAAGTCCAGGAGCAGACGGCTTCACAGGGGAATTCTAACAAAAATATAAAAAACAGATTATATCTATCCTTCTCAAACTATTTCAGAAATTGAAGAGGATGGAACACTCCCAAATTCAGTCTACAATGTCATAATTACCCTAATACCAAAACCAAAGAAACCCAAAAAATAATACAGACCAATATTTCTAAAAAATATGGATAGAAAAATCCTCAACAAAATATTAGCACACCAAATTCAACAATATATAAAAATGATGATATACTATGATCAAGTGGGATTCATTGCAGGGATAGAAAGATGGTTCAGTATCCTCAAATTAATCAGTGTGATACAACACATTAACAGAGCAAAGAAATCATATGATCATCTCAACAGATGCAGAAAAAGCATTTGACATAATTCAACATCCATTCATGATGAAAACACTCATCAAAGTTGGTAAAGTTGTAGCATATCTCAACATAATAAAGGCCATTTATGACAAACCACAGCTAACATTATGCTTAATGGTAAAAAGCTGAAAGATTTTCCTAAAATTAGGAATAAGATAAGGATGCCCACTCCTGTCACCTTCATTTAACATAGTATTGGAAGTCCTAGCCACAGCAGTCAGACAAGAAAAATAAATAAAGGCATCCAAATTAGAAGGGAAGAAGTAAACTGTCACTGTTTGCAGATGACATGATACTATATAGAGAAAACCCTAAAGTCTCCACCCAGAAACTATTAGAAATAATAAAGAATTCAGTAAAGTTGTGGAATACAAGATTAATATGCAGAAACACATTGTTTCTCTATACATTAATAATGAATTATCAGAAAGAGAAAACAATCCTTTTAAAAATTGCATCAAAGGAATAAAATACCTAGGAATAAACAACTCAGAAGGAGAAATACTTATAATTTGAAATTGAAGATGATATATAGAAATGGAAAGATATCCCATGTTCATGGATTGGAAGAATTAATATTGTTAAAATGTCCAGAATGCCTAAAGCAATCTACAGATTTAAGACAATCCCTATCAAAATACCCATGACATTTTTCACAGAACTAGAACAATTAATCCTAAAATTTATATGCAACTACAAAAGACCATGAATAGCCAAAGCAATCTTGAGAAAGAAGAACAAAGCTGAAGGAATCACATGTACTGACTGGTTTCAAACTGTATTACAAAGTGATCAGAACAGTATGTTATTGGCGTAAAAACAGACACATAGATAAATGGAACAGAACATAGGGCCCAGAAATAAATCCACACACATATGGTCAATTAATCTATGACAAAAGAGGCAAAAATATACAATGGGGAAAAGACAATCTCTTCAGTAAGTGGTGCTGGGAAAACTGGATAGCTATATGTAGAAGAGTAAAATTATAAAAATTTTATGCATTATAAACAAAAATAGACTCAAAAATATTAAAGATCTAAATGTAAGATGAGAAATTTAAAATTCCTAGAGGATAACATAAGAAGAACACCCTTAGACATGAGTTGTAGCAATATTTCTTTGATCTTCCTCTTCAGGAAACAAAAGCAAAAATAAACAAATGAGACCTAATCAAACAAAATGTTTTGTGCAGCAAAGAAAACCATTGACAAAGTGAAAAAACAACCTATCTAGTGGGAGAAAATATTTGTAAATGATATGACTGATAAGGGATTAATACCAAAAATATATAAACAACATATACAACTCAATATCAAAAAAACAAACAACCTGATTAATAAATGGGCAGAAAACCTAAATAAACATTTTTCCAAAGAAGACACACAGATGGCCAACAGGCACATGAAAAGATGCTCTGCATCACTAACCATCAGAGAAATGCAAATCAAAACCAAAATGAGATATCACCTCACTCCTGTCATCAATAAGACCAAAAATAACAAATGTTGGTGAGAAGGTGGAGAAAATAGAACCCTAGTACATTGTTGGTGGTAATGTAATTTGGAACAGCCACTATGGAAAACAGTATGGAGGTCCCTCAAAAACTAAAAACAGAAGTACCATATGATACAGCAATTCCATTTCTGGGTATATCTGAAGAAAATGAAAACACTAATTTGATAAGATATATGCACCCCAATGTTCATAGCAGCATTATTTACAATAGCCAAGATAGGAAGCAACCTGAGTCCATCAACAGATGAATGGATAAAGAAGATGTGATATATATATATATATATATATATATATATACTGAGTGAAATAAGTCAGACTGAGAAAGACAAAAATTTTGTAATCACTTATATGTGCAATCTACGAAATAAAACTAATGAATATAAAAAAACAGAAACAGACTCACAGATATAGAGAACAAACTAGTGGTTACCAATGGGGGGAGGGGCAAAATGGGGGTATAGGATTAAGAGGTACCAAGTATTATGTGTAAAATAAATAAGGGAGTAAATAATGGAGTATAATCTATAAAAATATTGAATCACTATGTTGTACTTCTGAAACTAATATAATATTGCAAATCAACTATACTTTAATATATATGTTATATGTATGTGTGTATATATATGCATGTATAGAGAGAGAGAGAGAGAACTTGAATATCACAGTTAACAATGGGTCCCTTAAGTAGCCCATTTCTAATTCTCCCTATCAAACAGGAAAAAGAAAGTACAGTAGACATAGCCTGTCTCAGAGCCATTGTACTTGATTTTCCTGCTACTCAGAATATGCTTCCTCTTCACATGGTCACCTCACCCCAAATGCCACCTCCTTAAAGAGGTCTTTCCTGACCAGGCTAACCACAGCATAGAAGACTCAGTATTGGTGAAGGTATAGCATTCACTTAGTTTTTATATTCCGCATATTTGGGTTGGTTGACATCAAGCAGTCATTTGAGTTGATCAATGAGTCAGTGTGAGACACTGTTTTACTTATCTGGTAGTGCCTACTCCTGCCATGAGATACCTATGTATAGCAATAACTGGAGAGGTGATTTCATTCTTGACTTTATGAAGATAACAAACCAGTTGGCTGAAAATGACTGGTTCTATGGAATTATTGCTGTCAAAATTTGAGATTAGGACTTCTCTTTTCCTGAGTTGCTGTAGACCAGCTCTTAATCTTCATTGTGCCCCACCAATCTCTTATTCCCTGACATTCTGTAATGATATATCATTTCTTTGTTTTAGTGCCCTTATTTTTGTTTTTAGATAATAACCTTCAAATGCTCAAAATTTTTCTGAAAAATGACTTCATTAAAAGTTTACTTCCCTGAAATTCACTCCTCAAAATGCTGGCAATTTTCTTAACCAATTAACTTGGTGATGATTTGTGTTGGTCTACTTAGGCATACATATCCATTTTTCTATCCCTTAGTACTTTGCCCTGCTATTTGCTCTCTCTCCTAACTGCACCTTTTTTCTTACTTGGTACTCATAATGGGAAGCTGGTAGAGTATATCCCCTTTGTCGGCAAGATTCATTTTCTGATTGGAGTCCAAGTAAAAATGGGTACTAAGTACCCAGCTACCCAATAACTTACCTCTCTAGCAGTTGTATATCAGAGGAATTACTGTTTCCCTCTTAACACCCATTTGCACATGGGCTAAAGAGGACCAGTGTTTTAGTGTTACCTGTACTGCTATCCTAAGTCAAGAACTGTATAGTCAAGAACAATAAAATGTTTATTATTTCACTCTATTTTAAGGCAAATAAGTTATCCTGCCACCAGGTTATTGGTGCTTACAGAATACACAAGAGTCTTGGGCCAGAGACAAAGAACTTTAAGTACACATAACATTAGAAATAGCAAGATAATCAGTATCTTCTTATGCCAGGTCCTCAAGCCCCAATTCCCACAGGGTCACATGAAGAGGGCAATGTGACACATATTACAGGAGAGGAACCCTGAACTCAGGGAAACTAAGTATTTTATAACAGGCAGTAAGCAAGTTGTTCTTTGGTGCAGAACTAGACTATCTATGTCTTTTAAGGCTGTCAGCAAACCAGCTCTTTGCTCCAGAGGGAATCTTTATCTCTATCTTCTAAAGTTGTTCACTATACAAACATCTTTGAAAAAACAGTCAGGAATAATATCTGTCAGTATCTCTGCTCACAACATGAGTGGAAATGTAAAAGACCTGTGTGAAAGACCCACATCTCCTAACAATATGCACCCTTCATTTTTATACCTTTTTTTATACTACCTTGGCTTCTGTTGAATTTTCCTACTCCAACAGCCACTTTGACAAATATAAGTGTTAAAATAATATGATTAATATAAAACCAAATTATGTAACTTTTATTACATAATTATAAATTCTATCAATAGGACACCAAGCAACAGAGTGAGAGCAACCTACATCAAGCATGATCCTAGGATCCTGACATCAAGCATGATCCTAGGATCCTGAACACTTCCAGCTGAACAAATCCCATAAACCATCACACGTTATCTTCAATATCCAGGTGGCTTTCTCCTTACATTCCTATATCAACATTTTCATTTTCCCTGAGGGAAATAATCCAACAACAGAAGTATATATTAGTAATTACACTGTTTCTGCCTTGGCATGCAAGAATGCCTAGGGCAATTTTATCATCTATAAAAAATCCTAGGGCAGTAAGTTGTTACTGATGTAAATGTCTTTCAAGGACAAGGTCTTGTCACTTCAGCTAAACTCAAACAAAAATTTCATACCATCATTTCAAATTGTATGACTCCAAACATAGGGATGATTATCTGTATATAGATATCAAGTCAGTTATACCTCTGGAAGCTCCCTTGAGTCATCAAGGGTAGTCTCACTTCAAGAGACCTCTCAGATGTAACTCTCATCTGAGAGTTACATAATCTACTGGTATTTCTTTAATAGTTGAAAGTTTCTTATAATCTCTACTAAGCTATAAATTACCACGATTTGGGGGAAAAGACAAGTTAATGACAAGAAGTATGGTATTGGGGGTGTACATGGTGTGGGGTCATTGGGACAAGAGGGGCTTTTCCAGTTATTGAGACTCCAAGTGGGACCTACATCAACAGGAGGCCAGGTTGACAGAGCTTTCATTGTGGCCTCCCAGTAACCTGGTAGATTTTAGAGTTCCTATCTCAGTTTGAATAATTATGACTAAACCTTATTTTAAAGAAAACTTCCTGAAGGGGGCCTATTCTTTTCTGTTTGTTCATGCCACCAGGCAGGAGACATTTTTCTACTCAGAAAATGAATGAACAACAGCTATGGAAATGGAGGTTGGGAAGATATTTCAAGGTACTGACAGTTGTTTTTACATGGAAGATACTAGAGTTAAGGCCATGCTCTGCAGTTTTGATAGACTTCTTGTAGGATTAAACAGAGTAGTAATCAAATCATGGTCAGAGTTTCCTGACAAAAGATAGCAGTCAACTAATTTTAGGTGCTTGATGCTGCAGTTTGTGGGAACCACATCAGAATGTTTTTCTTAATGAGTGATGTTCAGGGGAGGTCCTTAAAGAAAAAGATCATTAATGTCAGCCACATCCTCATGTTTTCTAGAGTCTGAGGTTTTCCCTCCCATGTACCACCATGATTGCTTTCTCCTTATATTTCCCACCCCCCAAATTTCATATGTCCCATTCTAGCAGCTACAAGCTCAATTCTTCTTCAGTTATATCTTGCTTGAATGCAGACCTTTTGTCCAAAATGGTCAGGTGCAAGAAGGACAGGGTTTATATACAACTTAAAGAGACACAGTTTGTCCACCACTTCATGGCCACCCATGAAGGCCACTATTGGGAGACTTATGATCCAATGTAGTCAAATGAGTTTTGTTGTAGTTGTGATCTAGAACTATGTCAATTCAAAAAGAGAATCCATGTGCTTGTACCAGAATTATGTTGAATTCCCTAGGCTTTCTTTGGCTGTACTCGGTGTACCAACCCACCAGATTGGCCTGGAGTTGTTAAGGACAAGAAAGAACTATTAGGCTCAAGAATGGATTAAATCTCAAATTTTAAAAATAGGTCTATATAACTCTCCACCCATTTTGTCATGAGAATTAGCCAAGAATTAGACTAGAGGAGATGACTCATTTCTGGGGACAGCTGTATTCAACGAACAAAAATTGCCTTACTGAAGTGTGCAGACCAGGAAGATGTGAGAAAAGTAGTTTTAGAAGTCTTTTGTTATTTTATTTTTAAGTAAGCTTTTTTTAACACAAGACAAAATCAGATACCTGTGTATGACAGGATGTATGAAGGGTTGATCAAATATCCTGAGTCAAATATCAGTTCCCTGTGAGTGGCTTTTGCAAAAACAGAAGGAGGAGGGTGAGTGGAGAAGAAGAAGAGGAAGAAGAAGGAGAAGGAGAAGGAGGGGAAGAAGAAGGAGGAGGGGGAAGAGGAGGAGTAAAAGGTGGGAGGAGGGGAGAAGGGGAAGAAGAAGAGAAAGAAAAAGAAGAAGAAGAAGGGTGCTCGTCTTTAATCTGCCAGTGTTTTGTTTTCCAAGTGGCAGACCAAAGAGCTACATCACTGGCAAGACTTAAAAGCTCATTAAAAATGTAATAAGGTTCATCAAAGAAAGTATTGCCCAGAGCTATAAGAATAGTAGAGTTCTACCCATGAGTGGAGTAACCAGGTCCAACATTATTTCTGTATAGCTGACAGTAAGTTGAAATTGTATGTCAACCTAGTTTACACCTTCTAGTTTTAGCTTAGTCAAACCATCAGCAAACCAAGCTTAAGCATTAGGTAAATCTCTATGAATCAAGGACTCCATTGAGCCAGAGGCTATGCATCAGGTGACAGAGTGGAACACAAATTTTCTCTGAAGGGATAGCTGTTATTTTTTTCAGATAAAGTCAAGATACCACTAAGACCAGGCCTGCTGTATTGCCGAATATTGAATTTCCACTTCACCAGTGCAACTTGTAGAGCCCTTTTAACTTTTTAGTCATTGAGTTGAAATTGACTCACCTCAAAATGAGAATATTATACCAGAGAGTCACAAAGCCTCCATGGAGCAGGTATTTTGTCTTGATAGCAGCCCAGTAGCAAGGTTCATAACAACACTCCTTTTCAGATGGTATGTATCTAACAGCTGTGTCAGGGAGATAATGAGTAAAACATCCTAAAAGGTTTCTCTAGGTGGAGGCTACCTTCCTTTACCAAAGGCTCTGATCTGCAAAACCATTAGTCAAAGAGTTATAGATCAAAAGGTTGATTATGGCTAAAGAGCTCCAAAGTTAAAGATCATGTCAGGGCTTGCTGAACCTCCTCCAATGCAACCTACTTATGTGGACCTCAGACAACAGATGTTAAATTATGAGATAGCCAGTATAAAGAACAAGTAGAATCCCCAAGTCAAGCACATTCTATCTTCAATATGCAACATGGTCAATAAGGTGCTGGCTTTCCTTTTTTGTGGTGATGGTGATGCGGGAAGGAAGAGATATCAGTCTTTCCTTGACTGCCAGAGATATTGGGTGTTGTGAATCTGCACCTGGTCTCAGTAAGTGTGCCTGCCTCCTGCTCTAGAAAGAGGTAAAGTCTTTATATACTCAGGCTGTGAGCAAATCTGCCATTTGCTCTAGAAAGTGATACCATGTCTATCTTCCAAGATTGTTTGTTATACAAACAAGAGGTCTATGGAGAAATATCTCCGAACAGAAGAGTATTAGAGAAGTCAAATAACTGGCACAGTTTTAATAAAATTGACTGAAGTAGCAGTCAACCATCACTGCCACCAATTATTGTAATGTATTATGGTTCAGGAGATTTCTTTATTGTTCCATTATTAAATTGTTGATTTATAGTGAAAATTTATATATTGGTTTGTTCACTCAAATGTATATATTGTTCATTAACTACCAGTAAATTGAAAACATAGATTTAAAAGTACTAATATAAAATTATGGTATCGCTTATGTGTGGAATCTAAAAAAGGGGTACAAATGAACTTACATACAAAACAGAAACAGAGTTATAGATGTAGAATATAAACTTATGGTTACCAGGGGATGGCGGGGAGGAATAAATTGTAAGATTGGAATTGATATATAGACACTGTTATATGTAGAATAGATAACTAATAAGGACCTACTGTATAGCCCAAGTATTGCATTCTACTCAATACTCCATAATGGCCTATATGGGTAAAGAATCTAAAAGAGAGTGGATATATGTATATGTATAACTGATTCACTTTGCTTTATACCTGAAACTAACACAACATTGTAAATCAAATGTACTTCAATAAAAATTTTTAAAAATTAAGTAAAAAAAATAAGAAATAAAAGTACTAATATAAAAAATGCTCTCTCTTCAGATTTTTATTTTGACAACTTTAAAATCCTACTAAGCTTTTGCTTTTTTTAACTCTGAAAATAAATCTAGATAAACATACAATTAAAAAAATCTGGTTTTAAACATAAAATGTTATTGATGGAAGTCACATTTTTGATGGAGGCAGCTTAATGAAGTAGAAAGGACACCAATTTTAAAAGTTCATGTCAAATCTCTACAAATTAGAAAATAGGAAGTCTTGGGAATATTATACACCTAATTCCCTAACCTTAAATTTTGGTCTACTGCTCATTTAGTTTATTGCAATTGATAAGGATACTGAAATAATATATGTAACAGATCTAACAGAGGCCTAGAAGACTGTGAGAACACGTTAATTTCTTCTCCATTCTCTGTTGATGTCATGATAACCAAAATATCTTATCCATCTTTATAAATAGAGTAACATTCTTCTTCTTCCAAGTAATTTCCCTAGAAGCCTGTGTGTGTTCCCAGAGGCTCAATATCTCCTCAGCAGCTGTGGGCCTCAAAATATTTCTTAGAACAACAGTGAAATCACTCAGTAAAGGTACTTATAAAGTCTACTATCAAAGGAACAAAAGAGTCTTTCTTAGAGCTGAACCTGAGTTTGACTCCAAGAACAAATAATTACAATGCATTGTGACATCTTGCATTTTTATAAATCTTCATAAATCACTTCTCATACTCTATATCCACAGAAATCCTTTGAGAGTATAATATAGGAGAGCCTGTAGATTTGAAGTAGAAAATTTGTTTAGTTTTCTGAGAGGGGCCATTATTAAGTTTCATTAGGTTTAGTTTTCATTGAAAATATGTTCAACTTTCAAATTTGTGAATAGACAAATAACTAAACTCTGTAAGTCTCTGATAGTTTCTGAGTTGATTCATGTCTATTAGCTGTGAAGAAATAAACTTTACTCAAAAAATATGAATGAAACTACTAATTCTTAAATCTAGTTTTTGAAGTGAAGTAAATTGATTTATTTTCTGGATCTATGAAAGTATATTCAGTATCTAGATATCTAACCAAAGAAGAAATAAGGCATCTCCTTCTCTCAAGACACAAGCCTGATTGAAAAAGCAGTCAGTATTATTAAATATTTCAAATGACATATGTCTCTTTGAGAGAGACTTCTGCATAGGGGTCAAGGAGAGACTCACTTTGTTGGCCAATAGGGTGCACTGAAAAAACTGTTCTACAGGTACATGGTGTACTTGAGAACCAAATTAAGGAGTTGATTCAACATGTAATAGCTGAAGTAGCATTTTATATCTGTCTTAGATATGACTTTGTGTATATTTATTTCCATAATAGTTTCATAGATTTTAGAACTGCTTTCTTGGTTAGATGGTCCAATGAATTGATTCAATTTATCCCAACAGTGGGTTTAAACGTATTTTATTTTCCCATGAATGACTAGTTTATTTGTTTTCATAGAAATCTCAGTCCAAAAATATTTCTGCTGAATCAGTATCACCACTTCCCTCAGCTAGTCATGCAGCTAATTTCAGCAGAGGTCTGAGATTAGACAAGATAGTGAAGTGTACTGACAATGTGGTCCAGACCTTAATTTATAGTCTTGGTTAAAATTAAGGTTGGCTTTGCCTTTGGCCCCGAGACCAGAGAAACACCTCATGCTAGAACTATCATTAGATCAACCAGAAGAATGTAGCTAAATTGCAACTATATTTGTCTTTGGAATCATTCTTTTTCTTCTCCTTACTGTTCCTGCCTTCATACATATGTAGTTTAGAGCTTCCTTGTTCATGTGTCAAATCCACAATGGAGGGTACCTCTCCAGGCTTCTCTGCTCTAACAAGCACTGCCTCTATGCTAGAACTTTCCTTCTTCTACTTTTCACTAAAATATATTTGCCCAAAGAAAATTATCTCAAATAATTTTTAAAAATATGTTGCTTTTCAACCTATAGACATTTTCAAGAAGCAAGTGCTGAGATAGAATTTGGAGTGCAAGATATGGGATTAACACTTAAAAGAAGAAGGGGAGGAGGTAGGATTAGGCAGGAAAAGAAGTTGAATTGAAATGAAGGCTGAATAACTTCTGCCAACCCAGCAGGGAGTTCTGAAACAAACACTGCCCATCAGAGCAGTGTTACATTGGGCATAAATGACCAAAACTGTGTACCCCTACTTTGTTCAGTCAACACATGCTGACTCTGCTAGGAGCTGTGAACTTGTGCATAGCACTGTCTAGAGCTGTCAACTAGAGGCAGTGTACTGACTGCATTCTCCACAACTGTGTAGAAGTTTTTCTTTCAAAGGGGATCCAGAGAGAGCATTTCTGCATCATTCTGACTCACATGATTAAGTAATTCATATTAACGTCTTGAGTACTAATGGCATACTTAACACTTTCTCAAATGTATTACTTGGAATAGAGGTTAAAAAGTGTTCTAGAGTAAAAATATTTTCCATTTATGTAGTTCCATGAAACTTTTCATCACACAAAATTAAAGAGGTTCTTTTGTTGCAGAATTTATTGTCCTTATTAATATCAATGTATTATCTAGTATACAATGAGACATCAAGAGGAAATGAATATTTCTCAAATATATGTATATATAGAGACTTTAATTTTCTTCCAATAATGTATTTAATATCTTTCAGAACACTAATAATTTGGAATATCATATTAAATAACTGGTTAGTAAATATTTGGTGAACACTTAGTGAAATTTTTCCTCAAATTAATCAAGACAAAATAACCTAATTTTATTTTTTAAATTGTCATTTAATTGGGAAATTCATTTAATAAAGTAAATATTGCTAAATGTTTGCCAAATATAAGCTACATTAGGTAATTTTCTGGTGGGCTATATGATAAAATATTGGCCAATATTAATATTATTCTGTAGGTTCCTCTGAGTGAATAGTTTCCTAAAATAATTTGATTAATTTGTTGATGCTTCACTGGAGAAAGTATTATATTGACATGCCACTGAACTCTGTATTTGATGGTACTTTTATAAAATTTATCCTAACCCACTTGGTATTTCTATCAGCAACTTTAATGAAAACATTGACAGCATGCCTATCAAATTCTCAAGCAATGTAAAAGTAGAGGATTGATCTTATGTACTGAAATTCAAAATTCAAATTAGAAATAAGCACTATAAGTAAATGTATAGCCTCAAACTGAGATTGATTTAACAAGAAAATACAATAATCGATATATTGGTTCCCAAATCTTGCTCAAGTGTATTCTGGATATGACCAGAATTTGAGAAAGTTCATAGGAAAAAGATTTATAAAACTTAGCAGATTATGCACTTAATATGTTTCAACACTGTAATGACTGTTTAAAAGTCTCACATTATTATTACATGGAAATAATAGAACTGTTCTCTTCAGAGATTAAATTCAGACATATTTTACTTTCCCTTGGATATCCCACATCTGGAATATGTTTAGTCGTGGTTGTGATATTTTAAAAAGAAGTTGACAAACTGTGAGTCTTTGAGGTACAGAAACCAACATATAATTAAAATACATAAAAAATGTTGAAAGGAACTTGTTGATTTTAGCATAGAGAAGGCAAAACTAAAAGTTGAAGGTAGTCATTTGATGCACTGTCATATTAAGAGGGAATAAGCTCATCATGTGATATTCCACAGAAAAAAGTAAAAGAAAGAGGTTTCTGTGTGTCTGAATATTAGTTTTCTTGGACTACTGTAAGGCATTTTCACAAACTCTGTACCCTGAAAAAAATAGAGACCAGAGGGCAGACAGCAGGAGCAAGAAGAACTACAATCCTGCAGCCTGTGGAACAAGAACCACATTCACAGAAAGATAGACAAGATTAAAAGGCAGAAGGCTATGTACCAGATGAAGGAACAAGATAAAACCCCAGAAAAACAACTTAATCAAGTGGAGATAGGAAACTTTCCATAAAAAGTATTCAGAATAATGATAGTGAAGATGATCCAGTACCTTGGAAAAAGAATGGAGGCAAAGATTGAGAAGATGCAAGAAATGTTTAACAAAGACCTAGAAGAATTAAAGAACAAACAAACAGAGATGAACAATACAATAACTGAAATGAAAACTACACTAGAAGGAATCAATAGCAGAATAACTAAGGCAAAGAATGGATAAGTGACCTGGAAGACAGAATGGTGGAATTCACTGCTGTGGAACAGAATAGAGAAAAAAGAATGAAAAGAAATTAAGACAGCCTAAGAGACCTCTGGGACAACATTAAACACAACAACATTTGCATTATAGAGGTCCCAGAAGGAGGAGAGAGAGAGAAATGATGAGAGAAAATATTTGAAGAGATTTTAGTCAAAAACTTCCTTAACATGGGAAAGGAAATAGCCACCCAAGTTCAGGAAGAGCAGAGAGTCCCATACAGGATAAACCCAAGGAGAAACATGCAGAGGCACATAGTATTCAAATCTGCAAAATTAAAGACAAAGAAAAATTATTGAAAGCAAAAAGGGAAAAATGACAAATAACATGCAAGGGAACTCCCATAAGGTTAACAGCTGATTTCTCAGCAGAAATTATACAAGCCAGAAGGGAGTCGCATGATATACTTCAAGTGATGAAAGGGAAGAACCTACAACCAAGTTTACTCGACCTGTCAATGATCTCATTCAGATTTGATGGAGAAATCAAAAGCTTTATAGACAAGCAACAGCTAAGAGAATTCAGCACCACCAAACTAACTCTACAACAAATGCTAAAGGGACTTCTCTAAGTGAGAAACACAAGAGAAGAAAAGGACCTACAAAAACAAAAACAAACTGAAAACAATTAAGAAAAAGGTAATAGGAACATACATATTGAAAATTACCTTAAATGTGAATGGATTAAATGCTCCAACCAAAAGACACAGGCTTGCTGAATGGATACAAAAACAAGACCCATATATATGCTGTCTACAAGACACCCACTTCAGACCTAGGGATACATACAGACTGAAAGTGAAGGGATGGAAAAAGATATTCCATGCAAATGGAAATCAAAAGAAAGCTGGAGTAGCAATACTCATTTCAGATAAAATAGACTTTAAAATAAAGAATGTTGCAAGAGTCAAGGAAGGACACTACAAAACTACATAATGGTCAAGGGATCAATCCAAGAAGAAGATACAAGAATTATAAATATATATGCACCCAACATAGGAGCACCTCAGTACATAAGGCAACTGCTAACAGCTCTAAAAGAGGAAATCAATAGTAGCACAATAATAGTGGGGAGCTTTAACACCGCACTTCAACCAATGGATAGATGATCCAAAATGAAAAAAAAAAAAAAAAAAGGAAACAGAAGCTTTAAATAACAAAATAGAGCATATAGATTTAAATGATATTTATAGGACATTCCATCCAAAAACAGCAGGTTACACTTTCTACTCAAGTGATCAGGGAACATTTTACAGGATAGATCACATCTTGGGTCACAAATCAAGCCTCAGTAAATGTCAGAAAATTGAAATCATATGAAGCATCTTTCCTGAACACAACACTATGAGATTAGAAATGAATTACAGGGAAAAAAATGTAAAAAAACTCTAACATATGGAGACTAAACAATATGTTACTAAATAACCAAGAGATCACTGAAGAAATCAAAGAGGAAATTTAAAAAAAATACCTACAGAGAGAAATGACAATGAAAACACGATGATCCAAAACCTATGGGATGCAGCAAAAGCAGTTCTAAGAGGAAAGTTTACAGCTATACAAGCCTACCTCAAGAAACAAGAAAAATCTCAAATAAACAATCTAACATTACACCTAAAGGAAATAGAGAAAGAAGAACAAAAAAATAAAATACAAAGTTAGCAGAAGGAAAGAAATCATAAAGATCAGAGCAGAAATAAATGAAATAGAAACAAAGAAAACAATAGCAGGGATCAATAAAACCTAAAGCTGGTTCTTTGAGAAGATAAACAAAATTGATAAACCATTAGCCAGACTCATCAAGAAAAGAGGGAGAGGACTCAAATCAATAAAATTAGAAATGAAAAAGAGAAGTTACAACAGACACCACAGAAATACAAAGCATCCTAAGAGACTACTACAAGCACCTCTATGCCAATAAAATGGACAACCTGGAAGAAATGGACAAATTCTTAGCAAGGTATAATGTTCCAAGACTGAATCAGGAAGAAATAGAAAATATGAAGAGAAAAATCACAAGTAATGAAATTGAAATTGTGATTAAAAATCTTCCAGCAAACAAAAGTCCAGGAGCAGATGGCTTCAGAGGTGAATTCTATCAAACATTTAGAGATGAACTAACACCCATCCTTCTCAAACCCTTTTTTTTTTTTTTTTTTTTTTTGGCGGTACGCGGGCCTCTCACTGCTGTGGCCTCTCCTGCTGCAGAGCACAGGCTAGAGACGCGCAGGCTCAGCGGCCATGGCTCACGGGCCCAGCCGCTCCGCGGCATGTGGGATCTTCCCGGACCAGGGCACGAACCCGTGTCCCCTGCATCGGCAGGCGGACTCTCAACCACTGCGCCACCAGGGAAGCCCACCTTCTCAAACTCTTACAAAAAATTGTGGAGAAAGGAACACTGCCAAACTCATTCTATGAGGCCACCATCACCCTGATACCAAAACCAGACAAAGATACTACAAAAAAGAAAATTACAGACCAATATCACTGATGAATATAGATGCAAAAATCCTCAACAAAATACTAGCAAACAATGTCCAACAACACATTAAAGGATCATACAAGATGATTAAGTGGGATTTATCCCAGGGATGCAAGGATTTTTCAATATAAGCAAATCAATGTGATACACCATATTAACAAATTGACAAATAAAAACCATATGATTATCTCAATAGATGCAGACAAAGCTTTTGACAAAATTCAACAACGATTTATGATAAAAAAAAAAACTCTACAGAAAGTGGGCATAGATAGAACCTACCTCAACATAATAAAGGCTATATAAGACAAACCCAAAGCAAACATCATTCTCAATGGTGAAAAACTGAAAGCATTTCCTCTAAGATCAGGATCAAGACAAGGATGTCCACTCTCACCACTACTTTTCAACATCGTTATGGAAGTCCTAGCCACAGCAATCAGAGAAGAAATATAAATAAAAGGAATACAAATTGGAAATGAAGAAGTAAAACTGTCACTGTTTGCAGATGACATGATAGTGCACATACAGAATCCTAAAGATGCCACCAGAAAACAGCTAGACCTAATCAATGAATCTGGTAAAGTTGCAGGATACAACATTAATGCACAGACATCTGTTGCATTCCTATACACTACTGATGAAAAATCTGAAAGAGAAATTAAGGAAACACTCCCATTTACCTTTGCAACAAAATGAATAAAATACCTAGGAATAAGCCTACCTAGGGAGACAAGAGACCTGTATGCAGAAAACTATAAGACACTGATGGAAGAAATTAAAGATGATGCCAACAGTGTTCTTGGATTGGAAGAATCAATATCGTGAAAATGACTCTACTATCAAAAGCAATCTACAGATTCACTGAAATCCCTATCAAATTACCAATGGCATTCTTTATGGAACTAGAAAAAAAATCTTAAAATTTGTATGGAGACAAAAAAGACCCCTATTAGCCAAAGCAGTCTTGAGGGGAAAAAAATGGAGCTGGAGGAATCAGACTCCCTGACTTCAGATGATACTATAAAGCTACAGTAATCAAGACAATATGGTGCTGGCACAAAATCATTAACATACATCAATAGAACAAGATAGAAAGGCCATAGATAAACATATGCACCTATGGTCAACTAATCTATGACAAAGGAGGCAAGGATATACAATGGAGAGAAGATAACCTCTTCAATAAGTGGTGCTGGGAAAACTGGACAGCTACATGTAAAAGAATGAAATTAGAACACTCCCTAACACCATACTCAAGAATAAACTCAAAATGGATTAGAGACCTAAATGTAAGACCAGACACTATGAAACTCTTCCAGGAAAACATAGGAAGAACACTCTTTGACATAAATCACAGCAAGACCTTTTTTGATTCACCTCCTAGAGTAATGGAAATAAAAACAAATGGGACCTAATGAAACTTAAAAGCTTTTTCACAGCAAAGGAAACCATAAACAAGATGAAAAGACAACCTTCAGAGTGGGAGAAAATATTTGCTAATGAATCAACGGACAAAGGATCAATCTCCAAAACATATAAACAACTCATGCAGCTCAATATTAAAAAAAGCAAACATCCCAATCCAAAAATGGGCAGAAGACCTAAATAGACAATTCTCCAAAGAAGATATACAGATGGCCAAGAAGCACATGAAAAGCTGCTCAACATCACTAATTATTAGAGAAATGCAAATCTAAACTACAATGAGGTATTGCCTCACAACAGTTAGAATGGGCATCATCAGAATATCTACGAACAATAAATTCTGGATATGGTGTGGAGAAAAGGGGACCCTCTTGCACTGTTTGTGGGAATGTAAATTGATGCAGGCACTATGGAGAACAGTATAGAGGTTCCTTAAAAAACTAAAAATAGAATTACCATATGATCCAGCAATCCCACTACTGGGCATATACCCAGAGAAAACCATAATTCAAAAAGACACATGCACCTCAATGTTCATTGCACCACTATTTACAGTAGCCAGGTCATGGAAGCAACCTAAATGCCCATTGACAGATGAATGGATAAAGAAGATGTGGTACATATATACAATGGAATATTACTCAGCCATAGAAAAGAACAAAATTGGGCCATTTGTTGAGACGTGGATGGATCTAGAGAGTGTCATACAGAGTGAAGTAAGTCAGAAAGAGAAAAACAAATATCATATATTAACGCATATATGTGGACCCTAGAAAAATGGTACACATGAACCGGTTTGCAGGGCAGAAATAGAGACACAGATATAGAGAAGAAACGTATGGACACCAAGCGGCAAAAGGGGTGCAATGATGTGGGTGTTTGTGTGATGAATTGGGTGATTGGGATTGACATGTATACACTGATGTGTATAAAATTGATGACTAATAAGAACCTGCTGTGTAAAAAAAAAATTAAATAAAAGTATAAAAAAAAAAGAAATATATTTTCTCACCATACTGGAGGCTAGAAATCCAAAATCAAGGTGTCAACAATGCCATGCTTATTCTGAAGACTCTAGGGAAAAATATTTCCTTACCTCTTCTTAGCTTTTCGTTGTTAACAACAATACTTTGGATTCCTTGGCTTGTGGCTGCATAATTCCTATCTCTGTCTTCATCACATGGCATCATCCTCTCCTGTGTCTTCGCATAGGCTTTCTAAAAGGACACCAATCAATATCTTAACTAATTACATCTGCAAACACCAGATTTCCAAATAATGTCACATTCTGAGTTTTCAGGTAGACATACGTTTGAGAGTACACTATTCAACCCAATATAGTCTGACCCCCCAATTCACATCTGTCCCTTGTGCCCAATATGTTCACTCTATTCTCATATCACTGAAAGTCTTCACCCATTTCATCAACTCAAAAGTTCCATATCTCACCACCAAAATCACCTAAATCAGATGTAGGTGAGACTCTGGAAATGATCCATCCTGGAGCAAAACTCCTCTTCATCTGCGGACCTGTGAAACTAGAAAGCAAGTTATGTGCTCCAAAATATAGTGGTTAGACAGGGAAGAATAGATATTCCCCGTGGGATAGCAAAAGAATGGAGCTATATCATTCTAGTCTCTGCCTTCGGTAGCCACATGGCCATCTTCACTATGTGTTTTCACATGTCCTTCACATAAAGATACAAGTCATTGGATTCAGAATTCTCCTTGGTAGCAGAATCGGCAGTTTCAAAACTAAAGAGATGAAAAAAATTGATACATATAAATGTATTTATATATATTTAATGCATATGTCCCTTTATACATATATTTTTAAATGTGTTGATCTCAGATCTTTTAGAAAAATCTTTGGTCAACATGTTTCTGTATTTTCTGGCCTCAAACACACCTGTAGTTCTCATTCCAAGGTGACTTTCACTTTGTGTGTGAGGAGAACATGCATTTCTGACACTTGAATCATGCCCTTCTGAAGGGCATGGGTTAAGCTAAAGATGAGTGATGATTTCCAAAGAAATTGATGTCACTGACAGAGAAGTGTCCTGACACAATGGATGTTAAGGTTTTATTCCTCAAAGGTCCTGTCTCTCTTTCATCAAGTATCAAGACTATTCATTGTGGAAAAATGATAGAACAAACCTGGACAGAGTATATAGTTCTTGTTCATTCATTGTTCCCTTGTAGTTGTGTTTGTGCATGCAAATCTATTGCAAGAAATCAACTGATACTTAGAAAAGATTTTTTTAACCTAAAATAGATAATTCTGGGGGAAAAGCTCATGGGTAGAAGGATAAGATGAATAGGAACTAATTATGAATAACCTCCACTCAGGATTTATTTTTATAAAAACCTCAAGTTTTATAAAAATAAGAGAGACATGTGCTAGCTAAGAAATGTTACCTAATCCAATAACTCACCAAATTCATCAGGCCTTAAATCTAGTACATTTGTATAAGAAAACATCCAAAACTCAAACAGCTCATTTTGTTTATGGATTATCTGGATTAAACATATCAATATTCTATTTTACTTTGACATTATGATATACTCCTTTTGTGCCACTCTGAGGAATACTTAGCTTCCAGATGAGTGTAAATGGTAAGGCTTTAAACTATGCTCCACATATATCCCTTTAACAGAGAGTATTTTATTTAGGGAAAAGAAGATTAAAGATGTACATAAGACCTATCATTTAACACCTGAAAGATGAACATGACAAAAATAATGTAAATATCCTTATTATGGCCTAACTGAGAAGAAAGTAGAAGCTCTGCAAATTCTGGGATCGTTGTTTTGTTTTGTTTTGTTTTTTCCCCTGATGTATCCTTAGGACCTAAACTGTGATTGGCATATGATAATCACTCAATATTTGTTTGACAAATGAATGAAGCCATAAGGTCACATTTCACTTTCATATGAATATTTGTTTTAATAGCCATGCTCAAAGTTAGAAGTAAGCTACCTATTACTGGAAGATTTAACTATCAAAATGGTTGAGCATTTGGCTAACAAATATTTAAATATTAGATAAGTAGTTCCACAAAATACGCCTGAAGTTAATTTCAAGCATATGTGAAAGTCTGTAATTTTCAAATATTATTCCCCATAGTTGACTTAGATTATATGACAGGTATTATTGTACAGTATAGGACAGATTGTGAGTAGTTGCTAACTTCTCTGGGTGGAGAACAGGTAAGAGGAAAGAAACAGATAGTCAATGTCCTCTGAGTAAGATGGCATTGAGTCTAAAATTTCAGATAGAAAGAGTCACAGAAGCAGAAAAAGAGAGAGAAAAAAGGAGAGATGGAAGAAAGGAAGAAGAGAGAAAATGAAAAGAAAGGAAGAAAGGGAGAAGAAGGAAAGAGGGAGGGAGGAAACATGATATAAGAGAAAGTCTGCAGTGTTGATCCATGTAGGTCTGAGTTGATTCAGATAGTTCCCATGTTTTCTGGAACCTACAGAAAGTTTTATTTCTCCCAGTTTCCTTAACCATATAACAAGGATAATAATACTAAACACTCCAGAAGGTGGTTTCATGCATTAAATGAGATAATCTATGAAAAGAATTTAGCAGAGTTTCAGGTACAGAATAAATGTTCCATAAATATTAGTGCTCAGCATCAGAATTATAATGTACCTATTTTTAGGAAAGTAATTGAATATGTACATTGTTTTCTGCTTTCATACCATAACAACAGAAGGCTGAGAGGTTTTTGTGATCATCTTTGAGGACTTCCTGTACTACTGGTTTTGGGAAAGCCTTGTCTTCATGGATTGATGGAACAAATATTTCTTAAATTTTACATGTTATTGATTGTAGTACATCGATCATAATTCCAGTTCAATGTTTCAATAACTTGTTTTGTTGAGTTGAAATAATAATAATGGCATTGTAAAAACTACAAACTATAAACATTGGAGCTTTGGTCAGTCAAACTTTAAATGAATAATTTGACTTTTTTCTTTCTCATAATACCCTTCCAGTGGCTTAATTTTCTTTTGTGCTACAGTGTACATTGAGAGATAAGCAAGACTTTCTGTGTTTTGCACCATCCAGGCAAATTAAAAAAAAAAATTCCCCCAAACATTTGAGGTTGCACAAAATACACACTAGCACTTTACAAGTACCTTTCTTTTCATTAAAAACCCAAGTGTATGCTATGGGAAATGTATTTCACATCTAATGACTGGTTTTTACTCAAATTGTCATTTGGTAAAGCTATTCGATTTTTTTTTTTGGTATAATTTTATGGTGACTTAAAAAAATAAACTGCATTTTGCTAGTCAGAAATTAATCTGAACCCTCAAGGCTCAATTTCAGATTTGAACTTCAAGTCTCCAGGTTTGATGTCAGGCTTGCAAATTTCTTCCCTCAATGTCTCTTTACATAAAACATTTATACTACACTATATCAGAGCAAGTCCCATATAAAGCAAGATTATGTTTCTTAAGTGGTCAAAAAAGTGTACTCTCAACAGAGGTTGCTTAAGATTCTAGACTATTATCCTATAATAGAAGTCATGGAATTTCTTTTTTACTATGATCCTCAGGCATAAACACATTTAATATTGTCATCCTCTCTCTCTCCCTCCCTCTCTCTCTCTCTCTCTCTCTCTCTCTCTCTCTCTCTCTCACACACACACACACACACACACACACACACTTACAAGTAACCAAAACAAAACTATAATGAAACAATACCTAAACTTACATAGGTAAATGTGCCTTGATTTTTTTTCTATTTTTATTTTTTTCTATATATTCTATTGTATTCCATTCTATTCTATTTTATTTAAAATAAAATACTTATTAATGCTCACCAAATTGGATTTATGACCTACTTATGGTTAAAATAGGAAATGAAATGTGAGACCAACACCAAACAATTGTTCAAAAACTACTGCTAAGCAACAGCCAGTCAGTCCATCCCATGCAGATAGACAGATGGCATCCAGAAAGAGGAAAGTCTCAATATGAATAATACTGAGTGACAAATGTCAGAATGTCTGTTGTTAAAGCCACTGGTGGCAGATTTCTCTCTTGGAGACCAGACTCCTTTAGAGGTCTGCACTCTTCCAGGTATAAGGAGGAGACAGTTCCGGCTTATTCCTGTTGACACAGAGTCCCAACCAGTTTGTTCCATATTCTTCACTTTAAGGAAGTATTATAATTAATTCATGTAGTTGCAATAAAATCATCTGAAATGGTATGATAACAAAGGATTACATTTTCCAAGAAGACTGACACAAATCTAAGATTTTATTTAGCATAAAGATTTACTAATAATTTTAAGGACATAAGAAATTGCAAGGCACTGGCACAACAGGAATGGTCTAGGTTCTCTAATGCAGTTCCCCAGGTTCTTTCTTGTTGCAGCAGAATGCACTCTGGTGCCAAATATACAGAATCTTACACAGAAGGAGACATTTTGGCTGGGAAACATCTCCATTCATCTTCATGTGATTACATACATTCTATGACATTTCTCAGGGAGCCATACCCTATAAAACTGTAGATTTCAGGTTTGTTTACCATAAGCAATCCTAGATAAATGAGACACATCCAGTTAAAAGCATTCCAAAAATAAAGACTCTCCAACAAATCATTATTTTGTTTGCCAGTAGGACTACATTGCATGTTTACAAGGAGATTTGACAGGGTCATCCTCTCTTGAGGATGCTTCCCCCAACTTCAAAGAAAATATGGATCGCAGACCAGCATACTAATAATTTACTTCTCAAATGTTTTTGATGAGCCTCCATTTTGTGTATCCAGATTCTGCCATGGATGTGAGATATATGTGCAGTAACAGTCCTCAGTTTCACACAGGGAAAACCTGCAGGAGGAAACTGGACTCACTTTCTTGATCTGATTTAGATTTAGCATCATAACTAACAAACACCCCCTTTTCAAGAATAGCTGATAAAGTGCTCTTCAACCTAAAAAGCTAGGAAAAGGTAGTACCTTCTGGTCTTTGGTGAGAGTTGAAGTTGTTTGATGCTGCTACTCCTTCCGGCTACTTGTTGTGCCAACCAGTTATACCGTGGATCATGCCAACCCTGTCAGATGAAAAGACTGCCATCCCCCTTGTCTGTGGGGTCAATAGAAAATGTGGCAGGTATATGGGAAATAAATGCTGGGTCTCCCTGTCTTAGATTGTATCTACATACCTTGCTATGGATATTTTGTCAGACATTCCATGGTTAAAATCTAAAATGTCTACTATTTTCATTAACATTTTTACTTTATAAACTTTTTATACAAGAATGAGCCTTAAAAAGGTCATTTTAATTTTATAAATAAAGAATTTTCATTTCTAAAGAAAATTGGTAATATGTGATTTGCCTAAACTGTTATCATTAAGACATTTAACATACACTAAAATGGGAGGAGGACTATTATGTATCACCTGAAGGACAAAATTTACAGAAGAAGCATTAGCGTCTAATTGGAAAGATAGTAAATATTTTAAGAAGATTATTACACGAGAGAAAGTACAGCCATAGAATTCATGTTTAATAATACTCTGTGAAGTAAGAATTTTATTTAGCTCAAATGATAGTTTTTAAATTAACTTTGTTCATTTATTTATGCATGTACAAAATTACAAAGCAATTGATACTAATGTGATTCTTCATTAACAGAAAAAAACAAATATTTAGATGATATAAATTTTATGTTCATGTCATTATCTAATGTTTCAAAAAGAAAAGCAATTTATTTAATTCTAAAAATTGTTCATTTTTCATCAAATTTAAAATCAAATAAATCTTCTGGAATTTCATTCTATTTAAGTTAAATGTCTAATATTACTGCAAATATGCTTCTATAGTAGAAAGTTCAACATAGAAGATAAGATTGTTTTGTAATGATAAATAAATTTTTTGTTGAATTCAGCCTCATAGGATAAAGAATGTTATTAATAAATTAAATGTATATAAACTACTAATTATATGTCAAAAATCTGCAAATGTTTACTAATTGAAAGAAGAGCTACTATGTCAAAAATTACGTATGCTTTATATATATTCACTACAGTAAATATACACTATAAGAAGAAGCTGATGCTGAAAACAAACAAACAAAAATTCGGGAAGAGCATACTGCTATGATTTTTCTCTCTTTGCTACTATTCATCAGTTAAAACATAGACATGTTTGAGCCTTTGAGAAGTTACTTTGTAAGTCAAAATGTCTTATGTGTCTTCCAAATTTTTATGTCTTGTTTACATGTCTTCTAAATTGTATATATCTTCTAAATTTTAGTCACATTTTTTTCAGATGAATTGGAAATTTACAATTAAAGTAATCCAGAAAAATAGTGGAAAAGAATAAACCAACCTGCAGTTTTTTAAGCTTTCAGCAAATTCGATATCAAAAAAAAATTTGAAAATTGCAAAACTTTCAAATTTATCAAGGAAAAAGCAGGAAACTGAACAAATTATGAATTCTGAAATGGAATACACATTTAATTTTGAAATTCTATAGTTGTACTCCAGAATATCTTGATTTTTAGGAAAAAATGTGATGGAGCACTTATTTTTAAGTGTATAAATTGATCATTGATACTGGAAATGAATAAAATTGAGAAAGTCTATGATTTTTCAGCATCTACAACATTCAAAAGAGTTACAAATAAAGAAAACATTTAATAAGATTGATTTTTTAAAAAATTATCAAGAATAGTTACTCAAAATGGTGACAAAAGGGTATCTGGGAAAACATTTGACCTAAGGTATTTACACATTAACTACAAAATAAAATTACAAAAATAAATTACTTTTGGAAGAATTTGCTCTGAGTTTACAAGGCACCTAAAAAATATAATTTTCTCAGTTAGAAATATAGTTTTCAGAAAAGAATCAAAGATTTCAACAATTTCAAATATATTACTCATAAAATGTAATTATGAAAAATTTTGCAATTTCATAAAAGATTTAAAAATAATGAGACAATATTAAAATACATTCATGAAAAAATGACAATAGAAAAAATATAGCTAATAAACTAATCAAAATAATATGAATATGTATGAAGAATAATTATTCTATTGCATTATTTTTCTAAGTTCAAATAATGAATAAAATAAGAATTTTTTTTACTGTAATGTCTGTGAATATGCATTCTTTTTATTTTATTAATAATTTTATTTTAAAAATCATTATTGAATAGAATAATTTTAAAGGTCCACAAATAAAAACAAATTTGTTGCTTAACCAATTAATATTTCAAAATAATATTTTTAAATTATTTTAATGCCCTCATTCATTCTTAAGATATTCTATTTGGAGCATATATACAAGGAAGTTTTATATAGTGTGTTCCTGTAGGATATTCTGTGGAAAATGTACTTCAAATTCAAAAAGGGAAAACAACACCTTCCCTTGAAGATTCACAATCAGAATAATACAGTAATTATTCTGAGAAACTCCTCAGCAATTTGTTAAATTTGATTTAGCCAAGACATCCCCAAATACATCCCCGAATACTATCTAATATCTATGTAAAATTTCTAGAATCCATGTTTTACAGAATACATTTTGGAAGCTAGAAGGGCATGATCTTTACCCACTCTGGCTAGTTAACCCACTGATATAATTCATTTGCATCTTTGAACTTTGGCTGAGAAATTTACCCAATAATTGCATTCGTGAACTAAAAACTATTCTCAATATTGAAAAGTTCCCAGAGAACAAAGAGCCATGAAAGATGAATTATGTGGAATATGTGGAAGGATATATCTGTTCACAAATAGCACCATACAGTCAAAAGTGTTGAATAAGATTCTGGAGTCTAAAGAAAACCTAACAGTCTTTAAAGTAAGACAAGTAGATATGAATTCCTCAAATTGTCAGCAAGAGATGTCATATCTGGCTATTTTGTTGTAGTTTAAGTATTTTTTTTAAATGAACACTAACATTTCCACCCTAGGATTTCCAGAAGAAAAAGAACCTGTTGCACTACAATTAAAAATTATTTATTGTACATATTTTTCTCTACTCTTACTTCTTTCATCTGTTTTAGCTATGGTCTCTCAGGGTAATAACTGAATCATTACAAAAAAAGGCTAAATATCTGAGAAAGAACTAAATTGTCTAGCAAATTCATAAATGGTAGTTACATATTCAGTCAATTAGTATTATAGTGAAAATTCCTATGAAGGCACTATGAGAAATAATGTGTGCTCTTATGCACTATTCAGACAGAGTACTTTAAAAAATTTTTTTAACCCACTTAATTGAGTTTTGACTGACATACAAAAATCTGTACATGTTTAATATATAAAATGATGAATTTGGAGTTTAGTATATGCTGGTGAAATCATCACCATTCTCTATGCCATAAACATACCCATCACTTCCAAAATTTCCCTCCCACCTCTTTAGTAATTTTTTTTTTCATTTAATGCTAACAAACTGTAAGCTTTCTCCTAAGAACAGAGAAAAGTATAAATTCAATTTATGAATTTTTCTAATGTGTAACTATCATGTAATATTTCCTACAAATATCTCTAATACTCTACAGCCAGTTCAACTTTACAAAATATAAGTTCACTCTTAAGTTCCATTACGCTCTATGCAGAAAGGATTATCCTCATTTTGGTTTTTCTTTTAAAATGTAAATGCTCCAAAATCATATAATATTAATTTATACTTGTTATTGATTAATTTAGCAGATAAAGCAAAGTAGATACCAAGGGAACAATGAAGTCCTGGATTACTATTTGGTGAGGCAGATAGACACTTTCACACACAAATTCAATATTATCTGTTGCATTTGAGATAGGTAACAAGTGCCTTGGGACCACAGTAGAAGGTACATTTTCTTTCTTTATAACTGAGAACTAATTAAATTTGTCAGATTTAATGAAGGATCACAATCCAAAGAAGAAAACAAAATCATGAAAATGGTTGGCTGTTGTACCTGAAAAAAACTTTACCTACACCAATTCTACCAGTGAATCATTTAGGATAAATGGTAAATCAGAGATTCTCAAACTTTTTTTTTTTTTTTAATCTTTGGGCCTCTTTACACTTTTAAATTGACTCCGGAGCATTTTTGCTTATCTGGGTTATATCCAGTGATGCAATGGAGCCACCTCACACTGACTCACAAGAACTGACTGTGTGTAATTATTCCTTACTCTGTTTTCAATGACATCACCTTGCTAGCTTGAAGTCAACCATCATGGGAGTATCTACATCACAGAAAATCAGTAAACACTATAAATCAGGTTTTGGTGTTTTGGGGTCCAAATATTCTTCTTTTAAACAGTTAACAGAATAGCACTATTTTTATCTATCAATATGTAATGTGTTGGAAAACAAAATTGAGACATTTAAACACAAGAATACAAAGCCATTCATCTGTTAATGGACATTTTGAACCTGCTGTAGAGCACAGGGAGCTCAGCTTGGTGCTCTGTGGTGACCTAGATGGGTGAGATAGGGGGTGTAAGAGGGAGGTCTAAGAGGGAGGGGATATATTTATACATAAAGCTCATTCACTGTGTTGTATAGTGGAAGCTAACACAACATGGTAAAGCAATTATACCCCAATAAAAAACAAACAAAAAAAACATCAGTATGAAAAAAATAAAAGAATACAAAGCCATCAGAGAAATGGTATCATTATATTTTATGTAGCTTCTGAAAAACTTCACTATACACTCAGAGAGAGAGGTAGTGTAAAAGGTCAATAACATCTTAGCATTTTAATGAAATTAGTTTTGACATTGCAGACCCCTGAAATGGTCTTAGAAACCCCCAAGCATCATCAGACTATGCCTTGAGAACCACTGCTCTACAATAATGAAGGAACAAATCTTAACTTTATTGAGACATTTTATCATATCCCATTTTTGTCCTTCACTCTACTTTTATCATTTAGTACTCCATGGAAAGCAAGAATCATGAATGATGAATACTACAGTGTATTACTTTGGAAATGATATATTTCAATTTTACACACATGATTGCAAACTCTCATTATAAATAGTCATTATTGATTCTTTCTGGGATATTTGTGAAGTGATAGTTGAGGCAAGGTGTCATTTTCTAATCCTACAACCACAGAATTATTAATGTTGGACAAATACAAGTAAGACCATGAAAGATAAAATCTAGCTAGAAAGAACGATCTGAAATAAAACTTGAAATGAGTAATGATGTTAAGTGTGTGTGTGTGTGTGTGTGTGTGTGTGTGTGTGTGTGTGTGTATGTGCATGGTGGGGGGATTCTCAACAGAATTTTAGCAGTATGGATTGGATATGATCAAAAGATAGCACATGAAAGTACCGAATCTTCAAAGATAAAGTAATTTAAAATAAACACTTAGCATATTCTGTGAATTAGTCATCTTACTCTGCAAAACTAAAATTTTGTCTTGTAAACTGTTAAACTAGTAAGTGATCTATAACTCAAGGTTTTTTTTTCATAGAGAAAAATTTTAATGGTAATCGTGGTAAGAAGACCTTAAGGTGACCCCCAATGATCCCCACCTCCCAGTATTCATGTCCTTGTGTATTCCTTCCCATTGAATGTGAGTGACTATAAATATATACTTTAACGGAAGTATAGGCCATTTCACAGCTCTTTAATATTTCAAAGCCAGACCTACTTCATTCTTCTTCCAAATTGCCTTCCAAAAAGTAACCTGGGTTGTAATTTTATTAAACACTACCTACCAAGTGTTACTTAATTTTCCTAGGACCCATCGCTCTAGGGGTATTTAATAAAATAATATACCTGAGCAGATATAAATAAAGTCCAACCACATTACTGCTGAACATTACCCTAGTATTTAGAAAGAATCCTTAAGGGAGTCTCACATGTAGTCACAAGTGATCTTCTCTTCCTTCCTCCTATCCCTTTGTTAGTGTCCACTTTTTGTGAATCCATGTTTCCTAGTGGTGCTGATGCTTTTTGAGAACTCTGGGTTTGATCAGGAAATTCTATATGTTCTCACTTTCAAAAACTTTTTTACTATGTTAGAGTCATGCTGTGTATTTCACAGAACAGGGAGAATGTCATTCTTTTAGAAGTCTAGGTCTTTGTTACTAAGATCCCCAAATTTCACTTTATGTGACCCGAGTTTCTGTATAGTCTCTTGTGTCAACAGCTCCTTCTGTTTCTATGACAGTGTTCCCTGCAGTGCCCAGGGTTTGTTCCAATTTTATAGGTCTCAACTGGGTGTCATTTATTCTCACCCTCATCAATGGTCCTGGGGGTCTACTGTGAAGACATCTTCTCCATGCATGTCAATTAACAAAAATAAAATTTGTAAGTACTGTTCTGCCATGTCATCATGTGGACATGGACATTTCTGAATTCATTTCATGATAATCTAGGATCCATGCAAAATTACTTATAGCTCCTTCACAATCAATTAATTATAAACATTAAATGAAATAACATATGTGAAAAAGTCTCCCACCAATACTTTAAACAGAATAGGAACCCAGAAAATTAATTTTTTCAATCATCAAACAATTTTTGACCAAATACAATTCCCCAAGCTCAAATTGGGGTGACATAAATATGACTTGGGGTGACATAAAGTAGATAGAGTTCTTGCTTTCAAGAAAATAGAAAGTAGAGACAGATATCTAACTAAATAATATAGCGACTTGTTGCAGGTTCTTTCTGTTGAGTTTTTCTGATTACTTGCATTCCAAAGCATCAAATTCAATCTTCTTTAACAATAACATAATATTGGTTCACATAACTAAATCTCTAGAGGCACAGTGACATTTGAAAACAGTTTAATTGAACTTCTGTCCTGTTTCTTTGTTTTCCTTTTAGTTCTGTCCTCTCTCTTGTGTGGCTTTGTCCTCAGCTTGTTACCAGCAGCATACTTCCTCTTTCACATTCAGTAAAATAGGAAACCCAGATTTCCATGTCTCTATCTTAAAAGTAAGAAAATTTACTTCCCAGAAGTCCCCAGGGAAACATCTTCTCAATTTCAAAATCCCAAAATATCTTAGGCCAGTCTTTCTCTGGCAAAAAGAAAAAACTTTTCATTGGAAGCCTAGACCAATCAAGAGCCTCCCATCAATCTGGTCAATCCCCCTAATCACCTTGCTGCTACACAAAGAGAAGTCAACGGTCCACTCGTTGGTACCTAGATGGAAGACTCATCTACGTACAGGAGGAACACAAAAAGGCAATGCTAATGACAAAGTGTTCCTTGCCAATGAAAAGAATTAATAATGACATTCTTCAAGGAAGACAAGTCCAAGGTAGATTTGGAGGGAGTAGGGGTGATTAGTAAGTGTTTGTCAAGCAGGCACAGCAAGAAAAAAGACTTAAAGAATTATGACAAGGAATGGAAGCATAAAGCAGTGTTTGTGGACTTGCAAGCTGTCTGGCATATAGTATATGGTGGCACATTAACAGCCACCATAGCAAATGAGGAGCCAGGAGAAATTGACATAAATCATAAAGAGCCAGAGTTTAACTTTACACTCAGTAGAACCACTGCAAATTTTCAGAAGAATGATTAGCACATTCATATTTTTAACTCATCTGTGGCAGCTGTATGGAGAATGCTTTTGAGGTTGTCTTTATAAGATCAGGGATACAGATAGGTATCAAGTGCAATAGCACAGGTAAGAGATGATAAAGTCCTGAATCAAAGCAACAACAGTGGGGATAAAAATGTTTATGTTATGGAACTTCAAGCCTTTGTGGCCTATATGATGTACCAAATAAGAGAAGAAAATATCAAGTGAAACCTCCAAATGATCATTCAACAGTGTATTGGAACGTAGAGACAAAAGAAGTTTTAGAGAATCTTAATTCATATTAAAACAGGTTGTGTTTGGAGTTGCTGCTGTACATCTGGTGGACCTAACCAGAAAGCAGCTAGATCTAAGCATCCAAAAGTGAGAGGAAGGGTCTGAATTTATAGTACATATCTAAGCCACTGATCTGTAGATGTTAGTTGAAAGTATTAAGAACACGTGTTTGAAAATGCTAATACATAAGGTTAGAGAAGGGAAGAGGAAACCACAATGAAATCTGGGAAGAATTTCCAGAGATATAAATACATAAATCAACTAATAAAAATAACAATGGCCGACTGTCATTAGGTATCTAATTTAGCTGGGTACTCTACTAAACAATGATATTTATTATCTTACTTAATCCATAGGAAACACTTGAAATTTGCATCACTATTTTCTTCATTGTACAGACTAAAGAATGAAGGTTCAGAGGAAAATTAGAAAAGTTCTCCCACATTGTGAAGTAGTTAAGAGAGTTTACAGCAAACTTGTTTTAAAAATAATTTAAATGTGTTAAATCTGCCTTAGCAAACTGTGTGAATCAAACTGACTAGGTATTTTTATTGTATCCTATACAACAATGAAGGGTACAAAACTAGTTTTGAAATGAGTTTCTCTATGTCCACTTGCCTCCTATAAATATAGTCCAGAATGAAGAACAGTAACAAGGGAAATAGGAAGTAATTTTAAAAACCTAAGAAAACAGTTATAAGGGCATATTTTCAGAAAATTACCTCTGAGGGAAGGAGGGTTAGGTTTGTAGTTTACTTTCCATCATCCTTCTTCTTTGTCTAGCTTTCAAGAAATACTGTTTAGGGCAATTCCCTGGCAGACTTACATAGATTATGTGTGAGGCAATTTGCTGCAGGTAGGTTTCCTTCCCTCCCACATCATATGAGATGGGTCAAATTTATTTGCTTTCTTGAATGGTACTAAAGAGTGAAAAGATATAGTTGACTAGTATGAAGGTATTACTATGTCAAATAATGACACCTAGGTTATACCCAGATTTACAAATGAACAGTATTCTGGACAAGCACTCATATGTTATGGTGAGAACTCATTGTCCTAAGGGAGATTTAGTATGTGTTCCATATAGCTCTCCAATAGGCATAAGTGTAGCAAGTGGTCACCACAATCCTTTTCTATCACAGCCACCAGTCTACTTGCCATTTAGGCCCCCACTCTTTTTTTATTTGCCGGAGACATTATCCATTGGGAGTAAGAAAAACAGGGGCTAAGGAAAGTCTCAGGTTATTCAAGAGGCCAAGTGTTCATTTGTGACCAGATAAAATAATGACTGTGTACAACTCTATCTCTCTAAGGCCCCACATATCTCCATGTTTTTCTTATCACCTTTTCTCTCCATCTCTCCTCCCCATTCTGACTTGGGGACTTTTTCAAGTCTTTTTGGGGTATGGATGGGGTAGGAAGGTCTCTCATTTCTGCTCTTTCATATTATTCATCTTTATCAAGGAATACAAAATGGCTAGTTGCTTGAATAAGGAGTGACTATGGGAAAATGTAGAGGAAAGGCAGAGGAGAGTGAAGAAAAAGTGCAGTACAAGGTTAAAAACCACACATGATTTGATACATTTAAGATATTATCTTGGGCTTAAGAAAAGGAAGCAAGTATATTCCAGATAGACAAAAACATGTGTAAAAGTCACTTTGGAATGGAATACATGTTCTGTTCAGAGTTCCACAAATTTCAGATTATTTTGACTATTTTACATCATGGCAAGGCACTTAGATTTTATTCTTAATATATTGGGATATTAGTGAAGTGTTTCAAGCAGAAAAATCATTTTTGTTCTAGAAAGATCACTCTGGCTGCTGAGTTGAGAATGGACCGCAGGAGGGTAAGAATTGAGATAGGATCTCAATTATAGGCTATTGCAGTAGCCTATGTGACAGATAATGCTACTTAGTACTGTAACTGTGAATATGAATACATGTGGTCAGTTTTGGGCTATATATTGATGGCTAAAAGGACTTGCCTTGTGAACTGGATGTGAGATGAGAGAAAGAGGTAGGAATGAATAATAATTTCTACTTTGATACCTTTCCTGAAGAACTAGATAGAAATGGAAATAGAGATACTTTGGAGACAGCAGATTTGGATGTTGAAAATTAAGTATTTCATTTAGAAATGTAGCATTTGTCATGCAATTGAACATCAAAATGAAGATATTGAGAAAAATGTTTGATATTCATTCAAAAGATACAAATGTAAGGGACATCATCATATAGATACTATTTGAAGTAACACAACAGAGTAGCTCACCTAAGCAGAGAACATAAAAACAAAATAGATGAAACAAGGACAAAGCTCTAATAGCTAGTGAAAAAGCCAGTAAAATAGAAAGAAAACCAGGGGAGTCTAGAAATGAAATTATATATTTCAAGAAGTAGGGAATAGTTAAACTATCAAAGTTGCAATGATAAGTAAGAAAAGAGCAAGAAATTGGTCATTCATTTTGGCAAGATGTAGGTCATTGGTGAGAATTTTCAGAGGGGAGGGAGGGAAGAATAGCCAGATTTAAATAGGTTGAGGAGTAAATAGGGTATGAAGAAGTGTGTAAAAGAAATACCACTAAGGAGTTTCTTTGAAGGGGAACTGAGAAATTCAGAGTAACTGCAAAGAAATGTAAGAAAAACATAAGGTGGATAATATTAATGCAGAATATTATGGCAATAAGAATGTTTTGGTATGTGGAAAAATCACTGAGGCAAATAGCAAAGAGGTTTGCTGCTTTGTGAAAATGAAGTTAATTCAGATATTAGCAAAAAAAAAAAAAAAAAAAAGCACTGGTGAATGAAGCTTTTTGATGTCCCTTAATGAACTTTTGTGGTGTTTAATAATGGTCTTCATTACATCCTAAATCTTAATTCATGGGATATTTTGTAACATTTTACAACTGAAGAGATAAAGATGGAAAAATATGAGAAGACTTAACAGACACTTGTCACTTTAAATATTGCTCGAATTTTTTAAAATCAAATCTTTTAAAAAGCCTCAAAGCTAAAAATAAATTACAACCACTTCTGAAACATGAGGTGAATTTAATTCCTCTTGCCTTAAAAGAAAAGTGGCCAATGAAATTATTTGAAAATCCCAGAAGATGATTATCATAAAATTGGATGGCAAAGTATAAAAATCTTGCTATAAACTAACAAAAGATCAAGCCTTGGGAAGTTAGAAAAACTTTCTTTAGTAGTGGATTATTAGTGTGTGGAATTGGCTACTGAAGAAAGCAATAAAATCTTTATGCACACGCTGAACATGATTTAAGCATTTGAGTGTACAGTTTACAGCCCTTAAACATTAATTGTGTAAGTGGAGAGATCATTAAGCACCATATGGGCTCTTTCTTTGAAAAAGCATTATTTCAGAAGAGTGAAGGATGGAAAGGAAACAGATTTCTATTTTAAATCACAAATTATTTTCTTTGTTTTAAGACAAGGAAAATATTAAATGAGTAGAATCTATTTTTATAATAATCAAGATAATAGTAGAAACAAGTCAGCCAAGTCATAATATTCTGGATTAGTGAAATGTAACTTGCCTGAGGTAATCCAAGGCCAAGGAAGAAAAGAATAGTCAGAATTATTCAGGGCACTGAAGCATTATGGAGCAGTAGCATTTTACAATGAGGATGATAATATAGATTAGCTGAGTTTAACTAAGTATTCAGCAATTTTATCATCATGCAATTCTGGTTCCTTTGGACACATAAGCATGACAACACAGAATGCTGACAATACCTTCTCATACACTTGCAGATTGAAGAAGACCATGATGGAAAACATTTTAATACTTAAGGCCACCCAAAGTCTATTATCTCCCAAAATATCCAGGTCTTTGAGTTAAACTGTGTTTTATTTAACTCTCGTGATCTTTGGGCTAATATTTACTATGTTGCTTAATACTCCTCAATATTAACCATATTAACCAGCTGGTTAACCATATTAACCAGCTTCCAGTTCCAGTTACCGTTTTTTTGTTTTTTTAAATAAAATGTTAGGCACAGGGTGATCAGTACACCAGAACAAAAACATATTTTGTTCAACTAGTGGCAAGTATCTATTCCAATATCAGGAGGTTTTCTAACAAATTAAATGCTAAAGGCAGAATGTATAATTTTGATGCCTCTGAGAACTTGTTAATACTCTGATTTTTATGCTATAGAAATATTTTAAAATCTGTTTTCAGAGGAGAAAAGGAAAGAAACCTCCCCTTGCTTTCCTTCAAATTAAATAGAATTATCAAAATAAAGAAAGGACTTACAACCATGATTCTAAAGAATTCATCTGATTTATACACATACAACCTCACTTAAAAAAGCTGAACCAACCAGAAGGGCATTGTCAAGAATGAGGTGGGATCAGATTGCTAGAAAGTACTCAAGATCTAATCAAACCTGTAAAAAAGCAGAGTGAAAAATTCAGTGTAACTTAAGTGTCCAGGCAAGAGGAATAGTGCAAAACTAGACCTTCTGGTACAATAGGTTTTGATTTAAAAATCAATTCATACACTGTAATAAATTTAGGTGTGATGTCAAAGTAAAGTGGAAATTGCCTAGTTTCACATGCATTTGTTTTTATAGTTAGGATTTTGTTCCATTAAATAACTGCAGTTGAACAGGAAGAATTCACACTGAGCTAAACCTAATAGGCCATGAAGGAGAAATATGTCCACAGATGCCCATTCCCCTCCAGTTTTCTTGGCTTGATTCAGGCATGTGCTCTCTCCAGAAATGCTTTATTCTGTGCTGCTCTCCAATCTTTGGGCATTTTTCCTTTGTTACCATAACTCAACAGCCTCAACCCTTCCTTATACTCCTTTCCAATGAGCTACTATCATCTTTTTATAAAAAAAAAGATAAATTCCTAAACTTGTTATATTTATTTATTAGAAATTTGTCTTATTAATTGTGCTAGTATTTTCATCAAAGTATTATGTCAGGTGGGGCTCTGGTTAGAACATCACACAGGTTCTGAATGGTCTGTCCTTAACTTTATTTTTCCCATAAGTCTATTAATTTTAGTGTATGACTTTACAGAATACATGTTTATTTAAAAAATATATATGTATTACAATATAAAAAAGTGTCTGTAATAATATTCAGGTTCATAAGCTGGAACACTAGAGAGAGAGAAAAAAAATCACTTGCTACCCTTAGAAAACTTCCTTCTTTCTGAGTCTTATTTACAAGACATGGGCAGGAATGTCAGGGTTTCCACATTCCTCTGATAAGTCTTTGATATTTTTAATGTGTGTGAGCGAGTGTGTGGGGGTGTGTGTGTATGAAACAGAGATAAAGACAGAGATAGAGACAGATGGAAAGACAGATAGAGACAGAGATAGAAATAGAGGTAGAGAGAAAGAGAGACAGTGAGTAAAAGCTGTTCCAGAGATCCAGGGTCTAAAATACATGGTGGGGCTAAAATAGATCTTGCTATGTTAACTAAATAGGTCACACTCAGTTTAATCAATATTCAAAGGTTATAAACATTCACAAAGCAGCCAAGGTTTTGAAGATTGGAAAGTAAGACCACAATTAGGCATTAAAATGTGGTCTAAAATTCAATCAAATTTTTAAAGAAATATAGGTGAGAAATGCCAATTTACTTTTTTTTAACATCTTTACTGGAGTATAATTGTTTTACAATGGTGTGTTAGTTTCGGCTTTATAGTAAAGTGAATCAGCTATACATATACATATATCCCCATATCTCCTCCCTCTTGGTGTCTCCCTCCCACCCTCATATCCCACCCCTCTAGGTGCTCAGAAAGCACTGAGCTGAACTCCCTCTGCTCTGTGGCTTCTTCCCACTAGCTATCTATTTATCATTTGGTAGTATATATAAGATCATGTCACTCTCTCACTTTGTCCCAGCTTACTCTTCCTCCTTCGACTGTCCTCAGGTCCATTCTCTACTTCTGCATCTTTATTCCTGTCCTACCCCTAGGTTCTTCAGAATCATTATTATTATTATTTTTTGATTCCATATATATGTGTGAGCATACAGTATTCACTTTTCTTTTTCTGATTTACTTCACTCTGTATGACAGATTCTAGGCCCATCCACATCACCACAAATAACTCAATTGCATTTCTTTACATGGCTGAGTAATATTCCATTGTATATATGTGCCACATCTTCCTTATCCATTCATCTGTTGATGGACACTTAGATTGCTTCCATGTCCTGGCTATTGTAAATAGAGCTGCAATGAACATTTTGGTACATGACTCTTTTTGAATTATGGTTTTCTCAGGGTATATACCCAGTAGTGGGATTGCTGGGTCATACAGTAGTTCTGTTTTTAGTTTTTTAAGGAACCTCCATATTGTTCCCCATAGTGGCTGTATCAATTTACATTCCCACCAACAGTGCAAGAGTGTTCCCTTTTCTCCACACCCTCTCCAGCATTTATTGTTTCCAGATTTTTTGATGATGGCCATTCTGACCAGTGTGAGATGATATCTCATTGTAGTTTTGATTTGCATTTCTCTAATGATTAGTGATGTTGAGCATTCTTTCATGTGTTTGTTAGCAATCTGTATATCTTCTTTGGAGAAATGTCTATTTAGTTCTTCTGTCCATTTTTGGATTGGGTTGTTTGTTTTATTCGATATTGAGCTGCATGAGTTGCTTATATGTTTTGGAGATTAATCCTTTGTCACTTGCTTCATGTGCAAAAATTTTCTACCATTCTGAGGTTTGTCTTTTCATCTTGTTTATGGTTTCCTTTGCTGTGCAAAAGCTTTTAAGTTTCATTAGGTCCCATCTGTTTATTTTTGTTTTTATTTTAATTTCTCTAGGAGGTGAGTCAAAAAGGATCTTGCTGTGCTTTATGTCATAGAGTGTTCTGCCTATCTTTTCCCCTAAGGATTTTATAGTGTCTGACCTTACATTTAGATCTTTAGTCCATTTTGAGATTATTTTTGTTTATGGTGTTAAGGAGTGTTCTAATTTCATTCTTTTACATGTAGCTGTTGAGTATTCCCACCACCACTTATTGAAGAGCCTGTCATTTCTCCATTGTATATGCTTGCCTCCTTAATCAAAACTAAGTTGGCCATATGTGTGTAGGTTTATCTCTGGGCTTTCTATTCTGTTACATTGATCTATATTTCTGATTTTGTGCCAGTACCATACTGTCTTGATTACTGTACCTTTGTAGTAGAATCTGAGGTCAGGGAGCCTGATTCCTCCAGCTCTGTTTTTCTTTCTCAAGATTGCTTTGGCTATTTGGGGTCTTTTGTGTTTCCATACAATGTGAAATTTTTTGTTCTAGTTCTGTGAAAAATGCCATTGGTAGTTTGATAGGGATTGCATTGACTCTATAGATTGCTTTGGGTAGTACAGCCACTTTCACAATGTTGAGTCTTCCAATCCAAGAACATGGTATATCTCTCCATCTGTTTGTATTATCTTTAATTTCTTTCATCAGTGTCTTATAGTTTTCTGCATACAGGTCTTTCGTCTCCTTAGGTAGGTTTATTCCCAGATATTTTATTCTTCATCTTGCAATGGTAAACGGGAGTGTTTCTTTAATTATTCTTTCAGATTTTTCATGATTAGTGTATAAGAATGCAAAAGTTTTCTATGCATTAACTTTGTATCCTGCTACTTTACCAAATTCATTGATTAGCTCTAGTAGTTTTCTGGTATCACCTTTAGGATTCTCTATGTAGAGCATCACGTCATCTGCAAACAGTGACAGCTTTACTTCTTCATTTCCGATTTGGATTCCTTTTATTTCTTTTCCTTCTCTGATTGCTGTGGCTAAAACTTTCAAAACTATGTTGAATAATATTGCTAACAGTGGACAGCCTTGTCTTGTTCCTGACCTTAGAGGAAATGGTTTCACTTTTCCACCACTGATAACAATGTTGGCTGTGGTTTTGTCATATATGACCTTTATTGTGTTGAGATAAGTTCCCTCTATTTTATTTTCTGAAGGGTTTTTATCATAAATGGGTGTTGACTTTTGTGGAAAACTTTTTCTGCATCTATGGAGTTGATTATATGGTTTTATTCTTCAATTTATTAATACGGTGTATCACATTGACTGATTTGAGTATATTGAAGAATCCTTGTATTCCTGGGATAAACTCCTCTTGATCATGGTGTATGATCCTTTTAATGTGCTGTTGGATTCTGTTTGTTACTATTTTGTTGAGGATTTTGCATCTCTGTTCATCAGTGATATTGGCCTGTAGTTTTCTTTCTTTGTGACCTCTCTGTCTGCTTTTGCTATCAGGATGATCGTGGCTTCCTAGAATGAGTTTGGGAATGTTCCTCTCTCTGCAATATTTTTGAAGAGTTTGAGAAGGATAGGTATTAATTCTTCTCTAAATGTTTGATAGAGTTTGCCTTTGAAGCCATCTGGTCCTGGGCTTTTGTTTGTTGGAAGAATTTTGATCAGTGTTTCAATTTCAGTGCTTGTGATTGGTCTGTTTATATATTCTATTTCTTCCTGGTTCAGTCTCAGAAGGTTGTGCTTTACTAAGAATTTGTCCATTTCTTCCAGGTTGTCCATTTTATTGGCATATAGTTGCTTGTAGTAATCTCTTATGATCCTTTGTATTTCTGCAGGGTCAGTTGTTACTTCTCCTTTTTCATTTCTAATTCTATTGATTTGAATCTTCTCCCTTTTTTCTTGATGGTTCTGGCTAATGGTTTATCAATTTTGTTTATCTTCTCAAATAATCAGCTTTTAGTTTTAGTGATATTTGCTATTGTTTTCTTCATTTCTTTTTCATTTATTTCTCATCTGATCTTTATGATTTCTTTCTTTCTGCTACCTTTGGGGTTTTTTGTTCTTCTTTCTCTAATTGCTTTAGGTGTAAGTTTAGATTGTTTATTTGAGATGTTTCTTTTTTCTTGAGGTAGGATTGTACTTCTATAAACTTCTCTCTTAGAACTGCTTTTGCTGCATCCCATAGGTTTTGGGTTGTGGTGTTTTCATTGTCACTTGTTTCTAGGTATTTTTTGATTTCCTCCTTGATTTCTTCATTAACCTCTTGGTTAATTAGTAGTGTATAGATTAGTCTCTATGTGTTTGTATTTTTTACAGATTTTTTCCTGTAATTGACAACTAGTCTCATAGCATGGTGGTCAGAAAAGATACTTGATATGATTTCAATTTTCTTAAATTTACCAAGGCTTGATTTGTGACCCATGATATGATCTATCCTGGGGAATGTTCCATAAGCACTTGAGAAGAAAGTTTATTCTGTTGTTTTGGGATGGAATGTCCTATAAATATCAATAAAGTCCATCTTGTTTAATGTATTGTTTAAAGTTTGTGTTTCCTTATTTATTTTCATTTTGGATGATCTGTCTATTGGTGAAAGTAGGGTGTTAAAGTCCCCTAATATGATTGTGTTACTGTCGAATTCCCCTCTAATGGCTGTTAGCATTTACCTTATTTATTGAGGTGCTCTTATGTTGGGTGCATAAATATTTACAATTGCTATATCTTCTTCTTGGATTGATCCCTTGGTCTTATGTAGTGTCCTTCTTTGTCTCTTGTAATAGTTTTTATTTTAAAGTCTATTTTGTCTGATATGAGAATTGCTACTCCAGCTTTCTTTTAATTTCTATTTGCATGGAATATCTTTTTCTCTCCACTCACTTTCAGTCTGTATGTGTCCTTAGGTCTGAAGTGGTCTTTTGTAGACAGTATATATATGTTTCCTGTTTTTGTATGCATTCATCCAGTCTATGTCTTTTGGTTGGAGCATTTAATTTAAGGTAATTATTGATATGCATGTTCCTATTACCATTTCCTTTATTGTTTTGGGTTTCTTTTTGTATGTCTTTTCCTTCTCTGGTGTTTGCTGCTTAGAGAAGTTCCTTTAGTGTTTGTTTTAAAGCTGTTTTGGTGGTGCTGAATTCTCTTAGCTTTTGCTTGTCTATAAAGGTATTAATTTCTCCATCAAATCTGAATGAGATCCTTGCTGGGTAGAGTAATCTTTGTTGTAGGTTTTTCTCCTTCATCACTTTAAATATGTCCTGCTACTCCCTTCTGGCTTGCAGAATTTCTGCTGAAAGATCATCTGTTAACCTTAAGGCGATTCCCTTGTATGTTATTTGTTGTTTTTCCCTTGCTGCTTTTAAGATTTTTTCTTCGTAGTTAACTTTTGATAGTTCGATTAATATGTGTCATGTCGTGTTTCTTCCTGGATTTATCCTGTATGGGACTCTCTGCACTTCCTTAACTTGATTGACTGTTTCTTTTCCCATATTAGTTAAGTTTTCAGCTATAATCTATTCAAATATTTTCTCAGCCCCTCTCTTTTTCTCTTCTTCTTCTGGGACCCCTGTAATTTGAATGTTGTTGCATTTCATGTTGTCCCAGAGGTCTCTAATACTGTCCTCTATTCTTTTCATTTTTTTTCTTTATTCTGCTCTGCAGTAGTTATTTCCACTATTTTATCTTCCAGGTTATTTATCCGTTCTTCTGCCTCAGTTATTCTCCTATTGATTACTTCCAGAAAATTTTTAATTTCATTTATTGTGTTGTTCATCATTGTTTGTTTGCTCTTTAGTTCTTCTAAGTCCTTGTAAATGTTTCTTGTATTTTCTCCATTCTATTTCCAAGATTTGGGGTCTTCTTTACTATCATTACTCTGAATTCATTTTTAGGTAGACTGCCTATTTCTTCTTCATTTGCTTGTTCAGGTGGGTTGTTACCTTGCTCCTTTATCTGCTTTGTGTTTCTCTGTCTTCTCATTTTGCTTCATTTACTGTGTTTTGAGTCTCCTTTTCACAGGCTGCAGGTTCGTAGTTCCCGTTGTTTTTGGTGTCTGCCCCCAGTGGCTAAGGTTGGTTCAGTGGGTTGTGTAGGCTTCCTGGTGAAGGGGACTCATGCCTGTGTTTTGGTGGATAAGGCTGGATCTTTTCTTTCTGGTGCAGAGGACTGCATCTGTGGTGTGTTTTGATGTGTCTGTGACCTTATTATGATTTTAGGCAGTCTCTCTGCTAATGGGTGGAGTGGTGTTCCTGTCTTGCTAGTTATTTGGCATAGGGTGTCCAGCACTGTAGCTTGCTGCCATTGAGTGGAGCTGGGTCTTAGCACTGAGATGGTGATCTCTGGGAGATTTTTCATCATTTGATACTATGTGGACCTGAGAGGTCTCTGGTGGACCAATGTCCTGAACTTGGCTCTCCCACCTCAGAGGTACAGGCCTGACACCCAGCCGGAGCACCAATACCTTTTCAGCCACTTGACTCAGATGAAAAATGAGAAAAAAAGAATGAAGAAAGAAAAATAAAATAAACTTATTAAAAAATATATATATTAAAAATTAAAAAAAGTAAAAAGTAATGAAAAGAAAGAAAGAAGAGAGCAACCAAACCAAAACATAAATCCACCAACTTTAACAAGCATTAAAAACTATACTACAAAAAAAAAAAGGAAATAAAAGTTCACAGATAGAACCTTAGGACAAATGGTAAAAGAAAGCTATACAGACAAAATCACAGAAATAAACATATACATAGTCACTCAGGAAAAGAGAAAAAGGAAAAAAAATCTATATATTAAAAAAAAAGGAAGCGAGCAACCAAATTAATAAAGAAATCTACCAATGATAATAAACTTTAAATACTAAACTAAATTAAACATAAAACCAGAAAAAAATTAGATTCAGAATGAAAACCCCAAGTCTACAGTTGCTCCCAAAGTCCACCCCCTCAAAATTGGCATGATTCATTGTCTATTCAGGTATTCCACAGATGAAGGTTACAACAAATTGATTATAGAAGTTTAATCTCCTGCTCCTGAGGCTGCTGGGAGAAGTTTCCCTTTGTCTTCCTTGTTTACACAGCTCCTGGGGTTCAGCTTTGAATTGGCCCCGCCTCTTTGTGTAAGTCACCTGAGGGTGTCTGTTCTCTGTTCAGACAGGACGGGGGTTAAAGGAGAAGCTGATTAGGGGGCTCTGGCTCACTAAGGCTGAGGGGAGGGAGGGGTACGGAATCCGGGGTGAGCCTGTGGCAGCAGAGGCTGGCGTGAAGTTGCAACAGCATGAGTTGCACAGTGGGGCAGTTGTCCCTGGATCACGGGACCCTGGCAGTGGCGGGCTGCACAGGCTCCCAGGAGGAGAGGTGTGGATAGTGACCTGTGCTTGCACACAGGTTTCTTGGTGGTGCAGCAGCAGCCTTAGTGTCTCATGCCCATCTCTGGTGTCTCCACTGATTGCCACAGTTCGCGCCTGTCTCTGGAGCTCTTAGGTGGTGCTCTGAATCTCCTCTCCTCACGCACCCCAAAACAATTTTCTCTTCCCTCTTAGGCAGTTCCAGTCTTTTTCCCGGACTCCCTCCTGGCTAGTTCTGGTGCACTAGCCCCCTTCAGGCTGTGTTCACGCAGCCAACCCCAGTCCTCTCCCTGTGATCTGACCTCTGAAGCCTGAGCCTCAGCTCCCAGCCCCCACCCATCCCTGCAAGTGAGCAGACAAGCCTCTCAGGCTGGTGAGTGCCGATCGGCACTGATCCTCTGTGCGGGAATCTCTCCTCTTTGCCCTCCGCACCCCTGTTGCTGCGCTCTCCTCCGTGGCTCTGAAGCTTTCCCCCCTGCCCACCCCCCATCTCTGTCAGTGAAGGGGCTTCCTAGTGTGTGGAAACTTCTACATCACAGCTCTCTCCCAGAGGAGCAGGTCTCATCCCTATTCTTTCGCCTCTGTTTTTTTCTTTTGCCCTACCCAGGTATGTGGGGAGTTTCTTGCCTTTTGGGAAGTCTGTGATCTTCTTCCAGCATTCAGTAGGTGTTCTGTAGGAGTTTTTCCACATGTATATGTATTTCTGATGTGTTTGTGGGGAGGAAGGTGATCTCCACATCTTACTCCTCCACCATCTTGAAGGTCTTGCAATTTACTTTTATAAATATGTTTATATATAGTTTATAAAAATGTAAACATGCAATTCAGTTAATAAAGAACCAAGAAGTTTGCTTTGTCTCATAAAGTTGCAACAATTAAATATTCTCTTTATTCTTTATGTCTAACTCTGTTGCTGCCATTAACACATCATGTAAGAGATATCTTCTTAGTGTCTGCCTCTCCCAGAAGGACTTTGAGCCATTTCAGATTAGGTAACATGTCCTACACATATTTGTATCCCTAACACATTGCTTAGAACTCAAATGTTTTTTGAGTGAACAAATAAACAAGAACATATTTTCGATGCAATATTGATCTCTGTCTCACAATTTGTCAATGGTAATTTGAGGTATCAGAATCTAATATACTGCCCTCAAAGGACATCCCCACCCCATAGTGTTTATTACTACTTCTAATAATAGTACTTATTATGGTTGGCATTGTATTGCACGTCCTTCTACATATGCCCACTATTATCACTAGATGGGGAACTTTGGAAGGTACTTTCACATTCTAGAGAGTATAATTTTTGACACCTAATAGATGGTCAATAAATATTTCCTGAATAGAACATATCAACTTTTTGAGGATTAAAAAGTAAATAGAGAAATTTTCTTAAGAGAGCTTGCAATCTAAAATACCAAGAAGTAAGATTTCAAAATGCTACTTTTTAGAGTGCCTAAATTCTCGGAAGTTGGAATTATTAAACCTTGCTTAAGGATGAAGAATATCTAGTTGAAATATAGAGGTGAGGAGCCATTTCTTTATAGAAAAACAAGTTTTTTCTGTGTGCTATGAGATGCTGTGTGATTCAGCATGATGCAACGTTGTTGTTGGTTTTTCCTATGTGTTCCCTTCTGCTCCTTTTCTGTTTGTTCTCATAATTACATACTTCAGTGATTTATGATGGTGGTATCAAATCATAGGTTCTGAAGCAATAAATATCCTGCATTAGAAAGTTCTACTCATCTGCAACATCTTCTGGTGACAGAGAAGTGACATTGTTAAAACAAACAAACAAACCGAAACCTTTTCAATACCACTCTCAAAGCAAATGCCTAAGCAATCAGTGTATTCTATACTCTGGAATCAAACAAACCCTAATATTAAAATGACTTTTTGCTGCATACTGACAAGTTTGAAACCAGTCATCCTGTTTCCTGAAAGATTCTCCTGCTGAAAATGCTTCTACTTTCTCTTAAAGCTAACCAATCAGAGTACTCCACAAACAAGTATGTGATGCTCCTGGTCATCTATGGTATGCAAAGAAATGCCCTCATCAACTTCCTTACCACTGAAGCTCCAGTTTCATTTAAGATTTTTGGTGGTGGCATTGATCAACTTATTCATTTTTCCCAGCTTTATTGAGATATACTGAGATGTTATGTAAGTTTAAGGTGTACAATGTGATGATTTGGTACATGTATGTATTGCAAAATAATTATCACAGTAAGTTTAGTTAACACTTCCATCACCTCGTTTTTTTGTGTGGTGAGAACATTTAATATTCTGCTTTTTTCCAACCTTCAAGTATATAATACAGTATTTTTAACTATAGTCACCATGCTGTATTTTAGATACTTAGAACTTATACCTTGAAGTTGTACCCTTTGACCAACATGTCCCCTTGGCAGCTGCCATTCTATTTTCTGTTTCTATGATTTGGGTGTTTTTTTTGTTTTGTTTTGTTTTGTTTTGTTTTGGATTTGACATATGTATAAGTGAGATCATACAGTATTTGTCTTTCTCTGCTGACTTGTTTCACTTAGCATAATGTCCTCAAGGTCCATACATATTGTAACTAAAGGTGAGATTTCCTTCTTTTTATGACTGTATAATATTCCATTGTAAATATACACTACATTTTCATTATGCATTCATTTAGTGGATAGTCAATCTACCTAAAGATTCAAATGTATCAAATGGAATCACCATTCAGATGAGACATTGGTCTTATATTGAATGGACAATGTGGTGTGAAAAGTTTATAATATACAGGTCTCAATCACCACTGTGCATTAAAATCAATTGGGAGATTTTTTGAAAACATATATCCCAAGCCACAGTCCTATGATTCCATTTCTCTTGGTTGAGACTGGGTACAGGCATAACTTCTTTCTAAAAGTTGCTCCAGCAACTTTAAAGTGCAGTCTGAACTGAGAATCAGTTCAATAGTGTTACCAAAGGAAATGTGAACAGAGACCTGATTCAGCAGACCTGAGGTCACTAGCCATTACTCGTATTAGCTGTGACTTTGAAAAAGAATCCTACAGTTAATATCTCTTTAAAAAATGGTTTTACTTGGGACTTCTAAGGTCTCTAACAACTATAAAGACCCTATTGCTCTACTGTAGCGTTAAACAAGCTACCTCAACCCTACAAAAATGCTTATGAGTCAATAAAATTTGCTGTTGTTACTAACACACCTGTTGTTAATAACATCAGTTTGTTGTTGATAATAACAAATAAATTTGCAACTTCAAAATGAAATACTATTCATAATCCTAACAGTGGCAACTGCCCTTAAAAGTATTTAAGAAAACACCAGAAAGACCTATGACAGGATCTATATATCAACTCAGAAGGAGAAAGATGTTAAGACAATAGTTGCTGGCTGGCCTCAACAAGATTTTTAAGGATTGCCTAGTATTACCTAGATGTGTATTCTGCAAAACTCTATGACACTTTTCTGCAAAAACTAATTAGTGATAAATTATTCTTTAATACTGCACGTAACTGTTTATAAAAAACTAAATAAATTTCTGTACCCAATTACTGCATTAATCATTTAAAATGAAAATGTGACTTTTGCTTAAAATATAATAATATTAAAGAACAGCTTGAGAATGTAATAAAATACTTCTTCTTGAATGTATTACAGATATTCAATTAGTTATAATAATTTTACTCCTTCATAAACTTGGAATCTGGTAATTCAGGGATTGTGGAAAAAATAAGAGAGGACCCATCTAAGAGCAGTGATTATCCACAACCAAAATCAGCCAAGAACTGAGAGAGGACAGTCATGTTAAAGCTTATTTTTGCTAAGGATGCCAATATATGACCAAAATTGATGCTCTTTGATCAATCAGTCGCTTATGGGGGGCACCCAGAATTCAACCCTGTTAGTTCATAATGTCTTTTACAACTGGAATTTTCCATTGGATTGATATACTATATTAAGATTCTATTTTCAAATTAAAATGAGTACTCAAAAAGTCTTCAGGAAAACTCTCTATAGTTTCCATATATCAAGAATATGAACTTTTTTAAAGAAATGGAATAAATAAAACTTTTAGCTTTGGGGTTTTGCATTAATTATATGGGGGTCAATTCTACAGGCATGTTAAGGAATACACCAACTCTATAAACTGAAGCTGAGCATCCAGATCCCCTGAGGCTGCCCAATTTGTACCAGTTTCTTTTTCAACAGAAAAAAAGGCCATCATTGCAAAGTGATTTTGTCACCTACTAGATAAAAGTGTTCCATAAATTTGGATTTACCAGTGTGAAGCTGTAGTGGGGAAAGCCACACAGTTATTTATGTACTTCCAACTTTGTACAATGCATTACAATGAACATAAGCCACTCTTTCTTACTTCAAATACTTTAAGTTATGGAGCTGTTTAAAACCAGAATGCTGAAAGACATTGAAAAAACAGGTTTTTTTCCCAACTACAGAAAGAAAAAAGCTATCCACAAATGGGCTAAAAACAGAATAGAATGGAACAAAATAAAGTGTTTTTAAAGAAGAATACCAAAAGTTCTGGAAATGCCACACATTGCCAGTACTTTCATGGATTATACTCATTTCTGGTCTTTTATCTCTTAAGGCCACAGTTTCCAGCTTTGATTACACATTAGAATCGCCTGTTTTTGTTTGTTTGTTTGTTTGTTTTAAGTAGCAATTTACAAGCCTCACCCTCAGCAGAGATTCAGACTTAATTGGTCTAGGGTGGGCATCAGTACATTTTTAAAGCACCCCAGGCAATTCTAATATATAGTTAAGGCAAAGACCATTGCCTCATAGTATATCACTGACAACATTTTCTACAAATCTGAAAGAGCAGTGTTAACCCAATAATCTACAGGCAAAATATGTTTTTTTAAACAAATATATTGTCAAAAAATAGACAATGTATTAAAAGAGACAAAATATTAAAAGAGACAAAATGACAACTATTAATCACAATGTGTAGGTCAAGATGGTGAAGTAAGAGGATGCAGAGTTCAAGTCTCCTCACAACTAGGGTACCTAGTAGACACTGGTGGGGGTCCTCAGACACCTAAAGTGATAGGAGGAATCCCCACATGACCAGGTAGGATGTGGGAGAAAAGGAGGGAGGGAAGAAAAGTGGAGGCAGGACAGGACAGGCAAGGCTGAGGGGGAGATGGTGCAGTGGAGAGGTTCCCATGCTCAGAGGGACCCACTCATGGTGAGGGGATCAGCAGGGATGGAGAGGAACCTTTGGAGGATTGGGGGATTGGAGGGGAATGTGGCCATCATCTCCCCTGCCTGTTTGGGCCCTGGCAAACCTGCTGTGCTCCCAGGACTGAACTCCCACCCCTAAGGCCCCCTCCTGCCTCACAAGTCCCAGGCCTGAGCCCCACACATGCCAAGGCTTCTTCCGGCCACATGAGTGCTGGGCCAGAGCACCCTTCCTCTCGGCCAAGGTCTATTCTGGCCATGTGGGTCCCAGGCCTGAGTCCCGCCCCCCACAAGGCCTCTTCCAGCCATGTGGGTCCCAGGTCTGAGCCCTGCTGCTAGCAAATCCTCCTCTGGCTGCCACACAGATCATGGAAGCCAAAGTGCAACCCCGACAGGGCCTCCTCTGGTCATGCAGGTCCAGGCAGGTTGAGTGCCCCCTGCTCTAAGACCTCCTCCAGCTGTGCCAGTCCCTGCAGGACCACCTGTGAAGACCTATGCCCCAGCAGGCCTGTGGGGGCATGTGTGTTCTGGGCCAGCTCCAGGAAAAGACACTGCTGAGATGAACACATGCAGAATTTGGGCTGAAACAGTGGGTCCAGAGACCTACCTAGAGATCTAGGAGGCCTACTGGGGAGGCAGAGGTAGGCTGTAGCTCACTGGAAGGGCAAGCACACTGATAGAGGAGGCACCTTTTTATTTTTTAATTTATTTTCTTTTTTCTTATTTATTTATTTATTTGCTGCCATGGTTCTTTTTTGTTTTGTTGTTGTTTCATTTTTATTTTGTCTAATACAGTTTTTATTCTTCTAACTTTATTTTTTTATTCTTTGCTATTGTTCTGCTCTTTTCTGTTTTTTGTTTTGTTTTGTTTTGTTTTTCTTTTTTTTGGCCATGCACTGTGGCTTGCAGGGTGCTGGTTCCAAGGCCAGGGGTCAGGTCTGAGCTCCTGTGGTGGGAACACTGAGTTCACACTGCTGGACTAACAGAGAACATCAAGTCCCAGGGAATATTAATTGGTGTGAGGTCTCCTGGAAGTTCTCATCTCTGCACCGAGATCTGGCTCCACCCAACTGCCTGCAAACTCCGGTGCTGAATGCCTCAGGCCAAACAACCAACAAGACAGGAGCACAGCCCCACCCATCAAAAAAATGAGATGACAAAAAATGTGTTACAGACAATGGAGCAAGATAAAAACCTACAACAACAAATAAAGGAAGAGGAAATAGGCAACCTACCTGAAAAAGAATTCAGAGTTATGATAGTAAAGATGATCCATAATCTTGGAAATAGAATGGAGGCACAGATGGAGAAACTACAAGAAATGTTTAATAAAGACCTAGAAGAAAAAATGAACAAACAAACAGTGATGAACAACACAATAAATGAAATAAAAAATACACTAGAAAGAAACACTAACAGAAGAATGGAGAGACAAGAATGAATAAGTGAGCTGGAAGATAGAATGATGGAAATAACTGCAAAGGAGCAGAATAAAGAACAAAGGATGAAAAGAAATGAGGACAGTAACAAAGACCTCTGGGACAACATTAAACACACCAACATTTAAATTATAGGGGTTTCATAAGAAGAAGAGGAAGAGAAAGGGTATGAGAAAATGCTTGAAGAGATTATAGTAAAATAATTCCCTAACATGGGAAAGGAAATAATCACCCAAGTCTAGAAAGCTCAGAGAGTGCCAGACAAGGTAAAACTAAGGAGGAACACATATTAATAAAACTAACAAAAATTAAATACAAAGAAAAAATATTAAAGGTAACAAGAGAAAAGCAATAAATAACATACAAGGGATTCCCAATAAGTTAATGAGCTGATTTTTTCGGCAGAAACTCTGCAGGACAGAAGGGAGTGTCATGATATATGTAAAGTGATAAAGGGAAAAAAAAAACCCTACAACCAAGAATATTATACCCAGCAAGACTGTTATTTAGATTCAATGGAGAAATCAAAACCTTAACACACAAGCAAAAGCTAAGAGAATGCAGCATCGCCAGACCAGAGTTGCAAGAAATGCTAAAGAAAATTCTCTAAGCAGGGGGAAAAAAAAGAAAAAAAGGCCACAACTAGAAACAAGAAAATCACTAATGGGAAAGCTAACTAGTAAAGGCAAACATATAATAAAAGCAGGAAATCATTCACATGCAAATATGATAACAAAACGATCAACCATGTGAAGAGGTGAGTACAAATGTGGGAAACAGGAATTACATTTGAAATTAAGAGACCAGCAACTTTAAACAAACTTGGATACATATACACTGCTATATCAAAACCTCATGAGAAATGCAAACCAAAAAACTACAATAGATACACACATACAAAAGAAAAAGCAACCCAAACACAACACCAAAGATGGTCATCAAACCACAAGAGAATAGAATAAAAGAGGAAGGAAATAAAAAAAGACCTACAAAACAAATGCAAAACAATTAAGAATATGGCAATAGGAACACACATATCGATAATTACCTTAAATGTAAAAGGATTAAATGCTCCAACCAAAAGACACAGACTGGCTGAATGGTTATGAAAACAAGACTGATATAAATGTTGTCTACAAGAGATCCACTTCAGACCTATGGACACATACAGATGGAAAGTGAGGGAATGGAAAAAGATATTCAATGCAAATGGAAATCAAAAGAAAACTGGAGTGGCAATACTCATATCAGAAAATAGACTTTAAAATAAAGACTGTTACAAGAGATAAGAAAGGACATTACATAATGATCAAGAGTTCAGTCCACAAAGAAGATATAACAATTGTAAATACATATACACTCAACATTGGAGCATCTCAGTATATAAGGCAAATGCTAACAGCCATAAAACGGGAAATTGAAAGTAACACAATAATGGCGGGGGAATTACCACAATGGACAGATCATCCAAACAGAAAAATAATAAGGAAACACAAGCTTTGAATGACACATTAGATCAGATAGACTAAATTGATATTTATAGGACATTCCATTTGAAAGCAGCAGAATACACTTTCACCTCAAGTGCACATGGAACATTCTCCAGGATACATCCCATTCTGGGTCACAAATCAAGCCTTGGTAAATTTAAGAAAATTGAAATCATATCAATTACCTTTTCCAACCACAACGCTATGAGATTAGAAATCAATTACAGGAAAAAAGCTATAAAATACACAAACACATGGATGTTAAGCACTATGCTACCAAATAACGAAGACACCACAGAAAAAATCAAAGAGGAAATCAAAACATACATACAAACAAGTGACAATGAAAACACAATGACCCATAACCTATGGGATGCAGAAAAAGCAGTCCTAAGGGGGATGTTTGTAGCAATTCAATTCTACTTCCAGAAACAAGAAAAGTCTCAAATGAATAACATAACCTTATACCTAAAGCAACCAGAGAAAGAACAAACAATACACAAAGTCAGTAGAAGGAAAGAAAACGTAAAACTCAGAGCAGAATTAAATGAAATAGAAAACAATAGCAAAAATCAATGAAACTAAAAGCTGTTTTTTTGAGAAGATAAAGAAAATGGAAAAATCTTTAGTCAGATTCACCAAGAAAAACTGGGAGAGGATTCAAATAAATAAAAATAGGAATGAAAAAGGAGAAGTCACAACTGATACCATAGAAATACAAAGAATCATAAGAGACTACCACAAGCAACTATATGCCAATAAAAAGGGCAACCTGGAAGAAATGGACAAATTCTTACAAAGGTACAACCTCCAAAGATTGTACCAGGAAGAAATAGAAAATATGAACAGATAAATCACAACTAATAAAATTGAAACAGCAATTTAAAATCTTCCAACAAACAAAAGTCCAGGACCAGATGCCTTCACAGGTGAATTCTATCAAACATTTAGAGATGAACTAACACCCATCCTTCTCAAATTCTTCCAAAAAATTGCAGAGGAAGGAAAACTCCCAAGCTCATTCTATGAGGCCACCATCACCCTGAAACAAAAACCAGACAAAGATATCAAAAAAAAAAAAAAAAAAAAAGAAAAGAAAGAAAGAAAATTGCAGGCAAATATCATTGATTATCATAGACATAGAAATCCTCAAGACAATATTAGCAAACAGAATCCAACAACACATTAAAAGGATCATACACCATGACCAAACGAGATTTATCCCAGTGATGCAAGGATTGAAAATCAAACATGATAAATGATATTAACAAATTAAATAATAAAACCACATTATCATCTTAATAGATGCAGAAAAAGCTTGTGACAAAATTCAACACCCGTGTATGATAAAAACTCTCCAGAAAGTAGGCCTAGAGGGAACCTACCTCAACATAATAAAGGCCATATATGACAAACCCACAGCCAACATCATTCTCAATGGTGAAAAACTGAAAGCATTTCCTCTAAGATCAGGAACAAGACAACGATGTCCACTCTCACTAATATTATTCAAAATAGTTTGTGAAGTCCAGCAAAGGTAAACAGAGAAGAAAAATAAATAAAAGGAATCCTTTTTTGACCCACCTCTTGGAGTAATGAAAATTTTAAAAAAATAAACAAATGGGGTCTAATTAAACTTAAAACTTTTGCAGAGAAAAGGAAACCATAAATAAGATAAAAATACAACCCTCAGAATGGGAGAAAATATTTGCCAATGAAGCAACTGACCAGGTATTAATTTCCAAAATATACAATCAGCTGATGTAGCTCAATATCAAAAAGCAAAAGACCCAATCAAAAAATGGGAGGAAGACCTAAATAGACATTTCTCCAAAGAACATATACATATGGCCAAGAAGCACATGAAAAGCTGCTCAACATCACTAATTATTAGAGAAATACAGATCAGACCTACAATTATGTATCCCCTCACACCAGTCAGAATGGTCATCATCAAAAATTTACAAACAATAAATGCTGGAGAGGGTGTGGAGAAAAGGGAACCCTCTTGCACTGTTAGTGGAAATGTAAATTGAAACAGCCACTATGGAGAACAGTATGGAGGTTCCTTAAAAAACTGAAAACACAACTAACATATGACCCAGCAATCCCACAACTGGGCAAATACCCTTAGAAAATCATAATTCAGAAAGACACATGTACCCCAATATTCATTGCAGCACTATTTACAATAGCCAAGACATGGAACAACTTAAATGTCCATCAACAGCTGAATGGATAAAGAAGATGAGGTACATATATACAATGGAATATTACTCAGCCCTAAAAGAATAAAAAATTGAGTCATTTGTACAGATGTGGATGGACCTAGAGTCCGTCATACAGAGTGAAGTAAGTCAGAAAGAGAAAACCAAATATTGTATATTAACACATATTTGTGGAGTCTAGAAAAATGGTACAGATAAACCTATTTGTAGGGCAAGAATAGAGACGCAGACAGAGAGAACAGTCATGTGTATATGGTGGGGAGAGGGTGGTGGTCTACAGTGGGAAATTGGGAATGACATATGTTCAATGCCATGTGTAAAACAGATAGCTAGTTGGAACATACTGTATAGCACACAGAGCTCAGTTTGTTGCTCTGTGGTTACCTAGATGGGTAGGAAGGGGGAAGTGGGAGGAAGGTCCATGAGGGAGGGGATATATGTATACATATAGCTGATTAACTTTGTTATACAGCAGAAGGTAACACAACATGGTAAAGCAATTATACCCCCAATAAAATAAAACAAAATAAAATAAAATCACAATGTGTAGACTGCATTTAGATAGTGATTCATGGCAAAAATATTAAATAAAAATAAATAAAATTGTACTACATTTAGAAATTTCAATACTGACTTGATAACTGAGAATATTAAGAAAATATTAATTTTTGAAGATGCAATTATATCACTGTGATTCATCTGATCTGGAATAATCCAATTAATACATGATATTAAATATAATTAATGCATGTGTATAATACAATGCTGATTTTAAATCAAACTTGACAGACTGTTTTAAAATTGTTTCTCAGTGAATTGTAGGAGGAATTATTAGAGGATAATGGTAAGTATTATGAAAGAAATTTGGATATATTTGTCTCTAGGTTTGTCAAATTCCATTTTATACTTGATTGTTAATGTTTCACTTGACAATAGTTCCTAAAATCAAAACGAATGATATTGAAAAGTAGGTTGTTTTTTCTAGGTACAAGGCAGTATTTACAGTACAGAGAGTTTTTTTTTTTTAATTCAATTTATTTATTTAAACAGCAGGTTCTTGTTAGTTATCCATTTTATAGATATTAGTGTATATATGTCAATCCCAATCTCCCAATTAATTAGACCACCACCCCACCACTTTCCCCCCTTAGTGTTCATACGTTTGTTCTCTACATCTGTGTCTCAATTTCTGCCCTGCAAACCGGTTTCATATTTGGAAGGTAGAAAAACTGGTACCATTTTTCTAAGTTCCACAAATATGCGTTAATATATGATACTTGTTTTTCTCTTTCTACTTACTTCACTCTGCATGACAGTCTCTAGATCCATCCACGTCTCTACAAATGACCCAGTTTCATTCTTTTTATGGCTGAGGAATATTCCATTGTATATATGTACCACATCTTCTTTATCCATTCACCTGTTGATGGACACTTAAGTTGCTTCCATGACCATGCTATTGAAAATAGTGCTGAAATGAATACTAGGGTGCATGTTTCTTTCTGAATTATGGTTTTCTCTGAGTATATGCCCAGTAGTGGGATTGCTGGGTCATAAGGTAATTCTATTTTTAGTTTTTTAAGGAACCTCCATACTGTTCTCCATAGTGGCTGTATCAATTTACATTCCCACAAACAGTGCAACAGGGTTCTCTTTTCTACACACAATATCCAGCATTTGTTGTTTGTAGATTTTCTGATGATGTCCATTCTGACTGGTGTGAGATGATATCTCATTGTAGTTTTGATTTGCATTTATCTAATGATTAATGATATTGAGCATTCTTTCATGTGTTTGTTGGCAATCTGTACATCTTCTTTGGAGAAATGTCTATTTAGGTCTTCGGCCCATTTTTGGATTGGGTTGTTGAGCTGCTTGTAAATTTTGGAGATTAATCCTTTGTCAGTTGCTTCATTTGCAAATATTTTCTCCCATTCTGAGGGTTGTCTTTTGGTCTTGTTTATGCTTTCCTTTGCTGTGCAAAAGCTTTTAAGTTTCACTAGGTCCCATTTGTTTATTTTTGTTTTTATTTCCATTTCTTTAGGAGGTGGGTCAAAAAGGATCTTGCTGTGATTTATGTCATAGAGTGTTCTGCCTATGTTTTCCTCTAAGAGTTTGATAGTGTCTGACCTCATATTTAGGTCTTTAATCCATTTTGAGTTTATTTTTGTGTATGGTATTAGGGAGTGTTCTAATTTCATAATTTTACATGTACCTGTCCAGTTTTCCCAGCACCACTTATTGAAGAGGCTCTCTTTTCTCTCGTGTATATTCTTGCTTCTTTTATCAAAGATAAGGTGACCATATGTGTATGTGTTTATCTCTGGGCTTTCTATCCTGTTCCATTGATCTTTATTTCTGTTTTTCTGCCAGTACCATACTGTCTTGATTACTGTAGCTTTGTAGTATAGTCTGAAGTCAGGGAGCCTGATTCCTTCAGCTCCATTTTTCGTTCTCTAGATTGCTTTGGCTATTGGGAGTCTTTTGTGTTTCCATACAAACTGTGAAATTTTTTATTCTAGTTCTGTGAAAAATGTCAGTGGTAGTTTGATAGGGATTGCATTGAATCTATAGATTGCTTTGGGTAGTAGAGTCATTTTCACAATGTTGATTCTTCCAATCTAAGAACATGATATATCTCTCCAACTGTTTGTATCATCTTTAATTTCTTTCATCAGTGTCTTATAATTTGCAGCATACAGGTCTTCTGTCTCCTTAGGTAGGTTTATTCCTAGATATTTTATTCTTTTTGTTGCAATGGTAAATGGGAGTGTTTCATAATTTCACTTTCAGATTTTTCATTATTAGTGTATAAGAATGCCAGAGATTTCTGAGCATTAATTTTGTATCCTGCTACTTTACCAAATTCATTGATTAGCCCTAGTAGTTTTCTCGTAGTGTCTTTAGGATTCTCTATGTATAGTATCATGTCATCTGCAAACAGTAACAGCTCTACTTCTTCTCCGATTTGGATTCCTTTTATTTTTTTTTCTTCCCTGATTGCTGTCACCAAAACTTCCAAAACTATGTTGAATAAGAGTGGTGAGAGTGGGCAACCTTGTCTTGTTCCTAATCTTAGTGGAAATGGTTTCAATTTTTCACCATTGAGGATGATGTTTGCTGGGGGTTTTTCATATATGGCCTTTATTATGTTGAGGAAAGGTCCCTCTATGCTTACTTTCTGCTGGGTTTTTATCGTAAATGGGTGTTGAATTTTGTCAAAAGCTTTCTCTGCATCTATTGAGATGTTCATATGGCTTTTCTCCTTCAATTTGTTAATATGTTGTATCACGTTGATTGATTTTTTATATTGAAGAATCCTTGCATTCCTGGAATAAACCCCACTTGATCATGGTGTATGATCCTTTTAATATGCTGTTGGATTCTGTTTGCTAGTATTTTGTTGAGGATTTTTGCATCTATGTTCATCAGTGATATTGGTAGTTTTCTTTGTTTGCGACATCTTTTTCTGGTTTTGGTATCAGGGTGATTGTGGCCTTGTAGAATGTGTTTGGGAGTGTTCCTCCCTCTGCTATAGTTTGGAGGAGTTTGAGAAGGGTAGGTGTTTGCTCTTCTCTAAATTTTGAACAGAATTCGCCTGTGAAGCCATCTGGTCCTGGGATTTTTTTTGTTGGAAGATTTTTTAATCACAGTTTCAACTTCAGTGCTTGTGATTGGTCTGTTCATATTTTCTATTTCTTCCTGGTTCAGTCTCGGCAGCTTGTGCATTTCTAAGAATTTGTCCATTTCTTCCAGGTTGTCCATTTTATTGGCATAGAGTTTCTTGTAATCTCTCGTGACCCTTTATATTTCTGCAGAGTCAGTTGTTACTTCTCCTTTTTCATTTCTAATTGTATTGATTTGAGTCTTCTCCCTTTTTTTCATGATGAGTCTGGCTAATGGATTATCAATTTTGTTTATCTTCTCAAAGAACCAGCTTTTAGTTTTAGTGATCTTTTCTATCATTTCCTTCATTTCTTTTTCATTTATTTCTGATCTGACCTTTATGATTTCTTTCCTTCTGCTAACTTGGTGGTTTTTTTTTTTCTTTTTTTCTTCTTCTTTCTCTCATTGTTTTAGGTGCAAGGTTAGGTTGTTTATTTGAGTTGTTTCCTGTTTCTTAAGGTAGGATTGTATTGCTATAAAATTCCCTCTTAGAACCTCTTTTGCTGCATCCCATAGGTTTTGGGTCACCATGTCTCCATTGTCATTTGTTTCTAGGTATTTTTTGATTTCTTCTTTGATTTCTTCAGTGACCCCTTCTTTATTAAGTACTGTATTTTTTAGCCTCAATGTGTTTGTATTTTTTACAGATCTTTTCCTGTAATTGATATGTAGTCTTATAGCATTGTGGTTGGAAAGGATACTTGATACAATTTCAACTTTTTTAAATTTAGCAAGGCTTGATTTGTGACCCACGATATAATCTATCCTGGAGAATGTTCCATGAGCACTTGAGAAAAATATTTATTCTGTTGTTTTTGTATGGAATGTCCTGTAAATATCAATTAAGTCCATCTTGTTTAATGTATCATTTAAAGCTTGTGTTTCCTTATTTATTTTCATTTTGGAAGGTCTGTCCATTGGTGAAAGTGGGGTGTTGAATTCAGCTACTAAGATTGTGTTACTGTCAATTTCCCCTTTTATGGCTGTTAGTATTTGTCTTATGTATTGTGGTGGCCTTATGTTGGGTGCATAAATATTTACAATTGTAATATCATCTTCCTGGATTGATCCCTTCATCATTATGTAGTGTTTTTCTTTGTCTCTTGTAATAGTCTTTATTATAAAGTCTATTTTGCCTGGTATGAAAATTGCTACACCAACTTTCTTCTGATTTCCCCTTGCCTGGAATACCTTTTTCCATCCCCTCACTTTCCGTCTGTGTGTCTCCCTAGGTCTGATCTGTGTCTCTTGTAGATAGCATATATACAGGTCTTGTTTTTGTATCCATTCAGCCAGTCTCTGTCTTTTGGTGGGAACATTTAATCCATTTATATTTAAGGTAATTATCGATATGTATGTTCCTTTTCCCATTTTCTTATTTGTTTTGGGTTTGTTATTGTAGGTCTTTTCCCTCTTTTTTGTTTCTTTCCTAGAGAATTTCCTTTAGCTTTTGAGGTAAAGTTGGTTTGGTGGTGCTGAACTCTCTCAGCTTTTGCTTGTCTCTAAAGATTTTAATTTCTCTATCAAATCTGAATGAGATCCTTGCTGGGTAGAGTAATCCTGGTTGCAGGTTTTTCTCCTTCATCACTTTAAATATGTCCTGCCACTCCTTTCTGGCTTGCAGAGTTTCTACTGAATGATCTGCTGTTACCCTTATGGGGATTCCCTTGTGTGTTAATTGTTGCTTTTCCCTTGCTGCTTTTAATATGTTTTCTTTGTATTTAATTTTTGATACTTTGATTAATATGTGTCTTGACGTGTTTCTCCTTGGATTTATCCTGTATGGGACTCCCTGTGTTCCTGGACTTGATTAACTATTTCCTTTCCCATATTAGGGAAGTTTTCAACTATAATCTCTTGAAATATTTTCTCAGTCTCTTTCTTTTTATCTTCTTCTTCTGAGACCCCTATAATTCGAATGTTGGTTTGTTTAATGTTGTCCCAGAAGTCTCTGAGACTGTCCTCAGTTCTTTTCATTCTTTTTTCTTTATTCTGCTCTGTAGCACTTATTTCCACTATTTTATCTTCTAGGTCACTTATCCGTTCTTCTGCCTCAGTTATTCTGCTATTGATCCCTTCTAGAGTATTTTTAATTGCATTTATTGTGCTGTTCATCATTGCTTGTTTCCTCTTTAGTTCTTCTAGGTCCTTGTTAAATGTTGCTTGAATTTTCTCTATTCTATTTCCAAGATTTTGGATCATCTTTACTATCATTATTCTGAATTCTTTTTCTGGTAGACTGCCTATTTCCTCTTCATTTGTTAGGTCTGGTGGGTTTTTATCTTGCTCCTTCATCTGCTGTGTGTTTTTCCATCATTTCTTTTTGCTTATCTTACTGTGTTTGGGTCTCCTATTTGCAGGCTGCAGGTTCATAGTTCCTATTGTTTTTGGTGTCTGTCTCCAGTGGCTAAGGTTGGTTCAGTGGGTTCTGTACGTTTCCTGGTGGAGGGGACTAGTGCCTGTGTTCTGGTGGATGAGGCTGGATCTTGTCTTTCTGGTGGGCAGGTCCACTTCTGGTGGTGTGTTTTGGCATGTCTGTGGATTTACTATGATTTTAGGCAACCTCTCTGCTAATGGGTGGGGTTGTGTTCCTGTCTTTCTAGTTGTTTGGCATAGGGTGTCTAGCACTGTAGCTTGCTGGTAGTTGAGTGAAGCTGTGTCTTGTTGTTGGGATGGAGGTCTCTGGGAGATTTTCACCGTTTGATATTACATGGAGCTGGGAGGTCTCTTGTGTACCCATGTCCTGAAGTTGGCTCTCCCACCTCCATGGCACAGCCCTGACACCTGGCTGGAGCACCAAGAGCCTGTCTTCCACATGGCTCAGAATAAAAGGGAAAAAATAAAGAAAGAAAGCAAAAAAGAAACAGGATAAAATAAAATAAAGTTATTAAAATAAAAATAAGTATTAAGAAAAAAATTTAAAAGATTAAAAAAAACGGATGGACAGAACACTATGACAAATGGTGAAAGCAAAGCTATACAGACAAAATCTCACACAGATTCGTACACATACACACTCACAAAAAGAGGAAAAGGGAGAAAATAATCTATCTTTGTCCCAAAGTCCACCTCCTCAATTTGGGATTTTTCGTTGTCTATTCAGTTATTCCATAGATGCAGGGTTCATCGAGTTGATTGTGGAGATTTAATCCATTGCTTCTGAGGCTGCTGGGAGAAATTTCCCTTTCTCTTCTTTGTTTGCACAGCTCCTGGTGTTCAGCTCTTGATTTGGCTCTGCCTCTGCGTGTAGGTGCCTGAGGACGTCTGTTCTCGCTCAGACAGGATGGGGTTAAAGGAACCACTGATTTTGGGGCTCTGGATCACTCAGGCTGGTGGGGAGGCAGGGATACGGATGTGGGGAAAGCCTGCAGTGGCAGAGGCCATTGTGACGTTGCACCAGCCTGAGGCACACCGTGCATTCTCCTGGGGAAGTTGTCTCTGGATCACGGGACCCTGGCAGTGACGGTCTGCACAGGCTCCCAGGAGGAGCGGTGGATAGTGAATAGTGACCTGTGCTTGCACACAGGCTTCTTGGTGGTGGCAGCAGCAGCCTTAGCATCTTATGCCCGTCTCTGGAGCTCCTTTAAGCAGCGCTCTTAATCCCCCCTCCTTGCGCACCAGAAAACAAAGAGGCAAGAAAATGTCTCTTGCCTCTTTGGCAGCTCCAGACTTTTCTTGGACTCCTTCCCGGCTAGCTGTGGGGCATGAACCCCTTCAGGCTGTGTTCACGCAGCCAAACCCAGTCCTCTCCCTGCATCGACTGAAGCCCAAGCCTCAGCTCCCAGCCCCTGCCCATCCCGGCGGGTGAATAGACAAGCCTCTCGGGTTGGTGAATGCTGGTCGGCACCAATCCTCTGTGCAGTAATCTCTCCACTCTGCCCTCCACACCCCTGTTGCTGCACTCTCCTCTGTGGCTTTGAAGCTTCCCCCCTCTGGCACCCACAATCTTCACTCGTGAAGGGGCTTCTAGTGTGTGGTAACCTTTCCTCCTTCACAGCTCCCTCCCACTGGAGCAGGTCCCGTCCCTATTCTTTTGTCTCTGTTTTGTCTTTTTTCTTTTGCCCTACCCAGGTACGTGGGAAGTTTCTTGCCTTTTGGGAGGTATAAGGTCTTCTGCCAGCATTCAGTAGGTGTTCTATAGGAGCAGTTCCATGTGTAGATGTATTTCTGATGTATCTTTGGGGAGGAAGGTGATCTTCGCATCTTACTCTTCCACCATCTCAGCTAATTATCTTATGGGGATTCCCTTACATCCTATTTTTTGCTTTTCCCTTATTGCTTTTAATATTTTTCTTTGTCTTTAATTTTTGTCACTCTGATTATTATGAGTCTCAGTGTGTTACTTCTTGGGTTCCTCCTGTATAGGACTCTCTGTGCTTCCTGGACTTGAGTGAGTGTTTCTTTTCTCATGTTAAGGAAGTTTTCAGCTATAATTTCTTGAAATATTTTCTCAGGCCCTTTCTTTTTCTCTCTACCCTTTGGGACTCCTATAATGTGAATGTTGGCACATTCAATTTTTCCCAGAGTTCTCTGAGACTGTCATATCTTTTCATTCAAAAGACTCATATCTTTTCATTCTTTTTTCCTTATTCTGTTCTGTGGAAGTTATTTTGACCACTTTGTCTTCCAGCTCACTTATTTGTTCTTCTGCCTCATTTATTCTGCTATTGATTCCTTCTAGTGTATTTCTCGTTTCACTTTTTGTATTGCTCATTTCTGTTTGTTCTTCAATCTTCTACCTCCTTGTTAAACATTTCTTGTATCTTCTTGACCTGGGCCTCCATTCTTTTTCCAAGATTTTGCATCATCCTTACTATCATTACTCTAAATTCTTTTTCAGGTAGACTGCCTATCTCCTCTTCATCTAGTTGTTCTTGTGGATTTTTATCTTGTTCCTTTATTTTCAGCATATTTCTCTTGTCTTCTCATTTTATCTAACTTTCTGTGTTTGTGGTCTTCTTTCTATAGGCTGCAGGATCGTAGTTCCTCTTGTTTTGGCATCTGCCCCCTGGTGGGTGAGTTTGGACCAGGGGCTTGTGTAAGCTTCCTGGTGGGAGGAACTAGTGCCTGTCCTCTGGTGGGTGGAGCTGGATCTTTTCATTTAGATGGACAGGACCTAGTCAAGGGCTGGGCTTTGAGGTAGTTGTGAGTTCAATATGACTTTAGGAAGCCTGTCTGCTGATAGGTGGAGCTGTGTTCCTGTCTCACTGGTTGTTGAGCCTGAGTCATTCCAGCTCTTGAGCCTATAGGCTGTTGGGTAGGGATGGGTCTTTGTGAGCTCACACCACTCAATATTCCCTGATACATCTGCCACAGTGTCCTTGCTCCCACAGTGAGCTACAACTGACCCCCACCTCCCCAGGAGACCCTCATAGACACCTAGTTAGGTCTAACCCCAGTTCTTATGGAGATATTGCTTTGTGCTTGGTACAACTGCATGTGAGGTCTTCTGTGCACCCTTCAAGAGTGGAACCCCTGTTTTGCCCAACCCTGTGGAGCTCCTGCACTCAGGCCCCCCTGGCCTTGAAAGCTAAATGCTCTGGGAGTTCTTCCCCTGATGCCTGACTGTCTTGGAGGGCTATTTTTTTTATGTAGGAACATCTCTGTTCAACTTGCGTGGGTTTAATATTTTTTGGTGCAAGGGCTGTTTTCAGTATAGATGTCTGCCACATCTGTCTTTGGTGTATGTTGTCCATTATCCCCTTTATAGGAGGTGTGACTGATGTTGTGGTGGTGAGAGCCTTCACTGGGTACTGAATGGTGCTTCTGCTTTGCTCTGTGGTTGTCACTGCCCTGTCAGGTGCAGGGTCTGCTTCTTAGGTGTTGGAGTAGAAGGCCCCAGGTCTGTTTCTGAGCTGTGGTTCTGATCTGCAGTGTGATGTAGGTGGGATTGGAACAATCTCACTGGGAGAGAGGTCACTGAGTTTTCCTCCTCTGGAACTGTTCACCTGTGAGTGTACTCTGTTGTGTCACTTTTCACCTGTTGTGTGGGCCCAGATTACACTATTGGTGTAACTGCTCTCAGCTCCACCTTAACTGTGGGTATGCTGGCCATTGACCCTGACGTTTCTCAGGTGTTTTTTTCACCTGGCTACCAGTGCAGATCTGCTGAAGTTAGGTCCCAGGACGGCATTAATCATGAACCCGGACCTGCTGTGGCAGCTATGGAGGCAACTCAAATTCTGGTTGGGTCCAGTCCTTGTGTGTACATGCCCACAAAGCCCACAGCTGCTAAAACTAGACCCATCTTGGCTGTGGGAGCACTGGTCCATTTGGATGTTCCACAGGTGCTGAATTTACAAAGCCGGCAGCAGAGGTTTAAAACTGCTGCTCCTGCAGCTGTGAGGAGAGATTTCAGCTCTTCTTTCTTAGTTGCATGGCCCCTGGGGCTCACCTGTGGTTTCATCCCCATCTCTGTTTGTTGGCCTCCCACTGGTGTCGGCTCCTGAGGCTGCCCTGTGCACAGGTGCCTGCCCAGGTGGGCAGAAGGCAGAGATGGTGGCAGGAGGGGTGCAAGAGCCAGCTTGGGCCAGTGAGAGCAGAGGAGGCAAGAGTGGGCAGGGTGCATGATCCTGCTCAGGCAGCAGCCTCTCCTAGTGACTGAGGAGGCAGGGGTCAGAGCATGGGGAAGGGGGCTCAACTATGGTGCCCTATTTCTATGGAGGCCCAGGCTTCTTCCACGAACATTCCTCGTTTTGGAGCTCCTTACTCCCATCTGTTCAGGCAGTCTCTTCCAAACCAATAGCAGTCCCCTCCCTGGGTCGGCTCTCCAAACTCCACGTTCCAGAACCCAGCCCCTGTCCACACCAAGAGACACATGTCTCAGGCTGGGGCATACAAGGATGTGGCACAGACCATCCATGTAGGTCTTGCTCTCCTGTCTGCAACTGACCAGTTGCTGTACTCTCTACAAATAACCAGCAAATCACCTCTTTATGCCATTTGACATCCATTCTTGCCCCTGCGTGTGTGTGTGTGTGTGTGTGTGTGTGTGTGTGTGTGTGAGAGAGAGAGAGAGAGAGAGAGAGAGAGAGAGAGAGAGATAACTCCTGTCCCAATTTAGGGAAAACACAGGTGCCGTGATGTAATAAATTTTTGCATGGCGATTTCTGTCCTCTACTTAGGGAAAGCATAAAGTGTCATCAAATAATATATTGTGGCAACATGATTTCAATTCAGCCATACTCCTGCCTGGAATAGAAATGTAATGTCAGCTATCACCAGTACATTCCAATTATATAACACAGTTAAATAAAATAAACCATAGCTGTTACAGATCCCAATCTGTAGATGAGCATGAGGCCTAAACTGATATCACAATACCTTTCTTCCACCATATACTCATGTTCTCCTTACCCTCTTCCAGCACCTCAGCTGGTTGGTTTTGATTCATTTTTTTCGTTTGGTGAAGTGAGTAAAATCTTCATTCTCATTATTCTTTTTACTTAAAATCAAGTTTATATACTTTTGTAAAAACTTATAAAATAAATAATGATTAACGTTTACTGAGCTCTTCACATGTACAATCACAGTGACAGAGTTTAATGTCTTTTTAGATCTTTTAAGCAATCCCAATATTTCCCATTTTTCATATGAGAAGAAAAGGTTCTGAATGCTTTAATAATAAGTAAAATTTTCTTGTCTAATTAAGTGGCAGATATATCTAACTACAAAACTTGTATTTCTCATGACCCACGTGGGTTTGGACTCTCACATACAAAAAAAAATTCTTCCATTTTTTAACAATAAAAAGAAAGCACAAATAATACACAAACTATAAGATGATACAAATATTAGATAAATGATTAAACTTTGAAAGTAAAAATTGAATATTCTTTTCCATCTATATATTCTCTTAGGGGTTGTGTGAGCATTTGCTCACTAAAAAAATCATTTGCTCACCCACCTATCTGTCTACAAATATTCTATTTAAAACCAAATCCTGACTATTGATATTTGTTTATAATTAATAGCATAGATAGACAGGAACTCATGAATGAATATTGGTTTAAAATACTTCACTTTAAAAAGATCCTCTTATGAATCATCATTGAATTTGTAAAAGCAATTGGCTTTAAAATAAGATGATAATGCTGTAAGAATGATGGAAAAACTACTTGTGACTCATACTATATTCCAACACTTTAGATAAAAACACAACAAATCCTTCTTAGATGCAGTCTCCTTATACTTGGAAAATCATATATTTGGATAAGCATATAAAATTGAGTGCATGAATGTTGCAGGTTCGGTTTCCCAGGAATCAGACTCTGAGCTGAAAATTAGCATACAAAAAGTGTACTAGTTCTCTCAGTATCAAAACCTGTGGTAGAAAGGGAAATATGAAATCTGGCCTCAGTCGAACTCATGGGGAGTTCTGAAGCTAAGATGGCTCTTCAGAGTTGTCTTATTTTGGTGTGAGGGGTCTGGAATTTTATACCAGTGGGATAACCAGTAGATAAGACTAGTCCAGAAGGTAGTATGTCCTTAAACAAAGCAGCTCTCTTGAGTTCTAAAGAGGACTCTCCAGTCCCAAAAAGGACTGGACACTAAGAGCTGATAACATAAATCTTTCAGTCCTGAAGTACGGACACGAGCATATTGGTATAGCAGTCACAGGAGTCCATCTGATTTGCCATTTAGGTCTACCTACTTCACGTTATATCTGGGAGCAGCACCAAATAATTGTCATAGACTTGAGGTGTATACTACATTCTAAAGGATAATGCCCCATACTTCAACATATCATTTCTAAACCTCCATTGGTCCTTTAGCAGACCATTCCACTTTTCTATTCTATTGGGTTATCACTATTCTATCAGGCTGTCAGATTCTATTAAGTACAGTATGGGATAGTGGTCCCACTGTACTTCTTTGCTGTAAAGTATGTCTTTTGGATCAAGGTCATTTTATATAGGATGTTAGTGAGTCAAAAACTCCACAAGATCTTGGATAGTTATTTGATACCCTGTAACCAAAGAAGACAAACCTGTGCTGAGAAATATCAATTCCCAACAATATGAATCACTGTCCCTCTAGGATGAAAGGGATCCAAGTCAGTCAACTTACCACCAAGTGTCCTGTTAGTCTCCTTGAGGGATAATATTATACTGGAGATTCTGTATTGGTCTCTGATGTTGACCAGTGAGATATTAAGCAGCAGTAGAAGCTAGATCAGTCTTGATAAATGAGAGTCAGTGTTGCAAATCTCATGCATAGTGTCCATCCCTACCACCATTGCTACTCAGTTAATGAGTACATTGTGTCAATATTGGGGTGACTTGTAAGAAAGGCTGATTTCAATTGTTTGATTCACTCCAAACTTGATACTCAATAAAAATAATTATGATTGCCTGGCTTATAATGTTTGAGACTCACCACTTGGCCTCCTTTTTGGGGCTCCCTATTGCTATTAGTAAGCATCACCTAGAACAAGTATTGGCCAAAAGGTAGCCAACACTGAGCTTCTCAGTAATGTTGGTGCTCCTCTCATCATGAAAAGGTGGAGGATTAGTGTAGTTGCTATAGAGAATTTCAGAAAAAAACTATGCCAGCCATCTATAGATACATTTTTTTAAAAAACACTAAATGACAAGTTAAGCCTCCAATATATGATTACGCAGTTTACTTGTGGTCTCTCAAGAGCAGTAAACTTCTAGGAGGCAGAATTTTCATGTAGTAGAAGAAGCAGAAGTTTTGAAATGAAACAATCGTGGATTTAGATTTCTGACTCATTTGCAGTTTTGTGGTAAAAGAAAATTATTTACCCTATTACAGGCTTAATTTTGTCATCTGTAAAATTAAATGCATAAAATCTACTTCTAAAGTAATAGTGCAGTTTAGAAAAAAATCCTTACTATAATGCACAAATGAATTTTCAATAAATACATTGATAAAGAGGAAATTTGGTAATTTAATGGCATTTTGGACTGCCAAGGCTTAGGAGTGTTCTTACCAATTAGGGTGCAAATCTTAAGGAGCAAAGGAATGGTAGGTGTGAAAAAACAGAACAGCTAAAGTTACGCACTGTGGGCTTCTGTGGCTAGAGAAAGGAATGAAGCCACACAGGGCTGAAGGAGTAGAAGAAAGCAAACAATGGGCTAAACTCTAATTGAGATTGAGAAGTAATGTGGTATGGATATAAGAATGAGAGAGTCAGAGACATAGGAAGCTATAGTTGGGGATTAGGGTCTTGGAATCTGGGGTTATATAGGTGTTTCAGTTCTGAAATATTAAGACCCAGTGTATTATATTTGGTGAAGGTTGCAAAAGTCCAATGATGGTTACTTTGAAGTGTTACTGAAAGGGAATTTTGAAGCCAGTGCACTAGAAAGCTAGCATCTGTGTAGATAGTGAAATCTTCCATCATGGTGACTAGAGTTAGGAGTAGAGTAGATGTAAAACATGTATACAAAAAGGGGAAGACTTATGGTTCCAATGAATCCTCTTTATGATTTAACTTAATTGAGGTCCTTTTTATAATTATCAGAGATTGTATAATTTTGTGACCACAAAAATAACTGGGGAACATCTTAATCAGATTATCTGCCCCATTCAAGATATTTTAGATTTTTAATGTAGATCACAATACCTGCACAATTCTGACCAGGTTCTATATGTGCCAGACTTTGAGGAATACTTTCAGTGGATGTGACCCAAGTAAAGATATAGCTACTGATTCTCATCTCTGTAATGAAGTAAAATGCAATTCATATACCTTAGATGGTTCTGGATATGATTAATCTCTGGGGCTCAACTAATGTGTGGCTGAAATGAATGTTGAACTTCTGGAGATAACAGATCTAGTAGTATTTATAAATTTGGATTGTATAATCTACTCTTTCTGCAACTACAGGGACTGAATATGAATACTTTCCTTTTTTATCCCCAAGACATTCTAGTTTTAATTCTACAATAAATTTTACATGATATGACCTATGGAGAAAAATGAGATATTACCACACTTAAAGAACAAATATTTCTCAATTAGGAAAGAAAAGTGGGTATGTAACATTTTATACAATGTATGCTTTATTATAATCCTCTTATTTCCTTTTATAAATGAGGATATTTAAATGATTAAGTGACTTCCTTTTGACTATTGAGGATATGTATATATAGAGAGCCCTGGATCCAAATGCTGATATATCTGACTCTTAATAAGATCTTGCCTTTTTAACAACCTGCTCCATCTAAACACATACTTCCCTGAATTATTTAGATTTGGAAACCAAACTTCTTTTCTTGGGCTTTGGGTTATATGACCAGAATTAGCATAACTATAATAACTTCAATTCTCTACTTTAACACTTATGTACATTTTGCAGAGCTCATATATAAAAGCTGTCTACATTAGAGAAGGATTCAATATCATTGGACTGTGTGTTGTTTGTTGTTGTTGTTTATGTGTTAATATAAATCCCATAGTTTTGAGTTAAATACTTTGCCTTTAATAGCTTGAATTACTTTAATGTGAACCTGAAATATTACTGGAACGTTTTTAACACACATTCAATTCTTTAGTCAGCATAATTGAGTATTATAGGAACCCTCAGTAATATACCATCTGCTAATGAATTGCCTTTGCTGCACAGACAGAAATCTGTACGCTATATCAAATGTTCAGGAGCAAATTATTGGATCAGCATAAGCCTATATTAGTAACCAGAGACTTGTTTTCAGGTAAATTGCTTGTTATTTATTAGCATGGCATATTCTGAAAAGAAAAATAGCCAGAGGTATTTCAGAAGATTAAGTAATACTAATTCTCTGACTTGGAAATCCAATAAAACGTTTCTGATGGGTTTCCAGATAAGGTGCAACAGCTTTAAGTTCAGAAGCAAAATAATCAATTCTTTAGAATGTTCTATAAAAAAAGTGATCAGTATTCTTGTCCATTTGGAAAGGATAAAGTAAATTTTCAGAGAGCTGAACAGTGTGTTTTGTGAACTTAATTTTGTGAAGAAGAAATATTTATGTGATAGAAGAATAAAGAGAAGGGGAAATTAATTTCTATCCCATTCCAATTAGTGGTTTTGAAATGCTGTCTGTAGTTTCTCTCTGAAAGCTGCCTACATTTTGTGTTCATTTCCTGATTCTACTAAAATAATATAAAATATGAAGCAAACATCCGGCTAAAAGGTGAAAAGTTCTGACAAAGATGTATATTTAGCTTTATGTACACAATATATGTAGTGTTCAACTAAAATTATATTTTTTTGTGTAACTCACCTTGGGAATATATACTTTGCCAATACCATCACAGATAACTGTATTTGGAGAGGTATGTGAGCACAAAGGAATTTTTTGGTTTTGTTTTGTTTTAAGATAGGAGATATTAATATGATGGCAAAATAGGAAGATCCTGTGCTGACCTGCTACCCCCAAACACACCAAAACTATAACTACATATAGAAAAACTCTGAGAATAACCTAAAGACTAGCAGAATAGCTCTTCTACAATTAAGGATTAAAAAAAAAGAAAGACACATAGAAACAGATAGAAGGGACAAAGATGCAATTTAGTCAGGACCTAACTTCCCAGCAGGTAACCTAAAATTGAAAGGAGATATCACAAACTGAGTGGTCCTCTCTAGAAAGCAAAGGGTTTGAGCTTCATACTGGGCACCCCAGGCCTGGGATCTGGCACCAGGAAGATGAGCCACATAACTCATTTTGAAAACCAGAAGGGCTTACATTCGTCAGAGCCTGAAGGCTGTAGGAAACTGGAACTGTACTCTTCAAGGGGTCATGCACAAACTTACCCACTCTGAGTCCCAGTTCAGAGGCAGGAGGTTGAAAAGCACCTGGTGCTCTAGCTGGAATTCCAAGATCACACCAGCTGCCACCTGGCCCATGCCCTGATTCAGCTCCAGCTCTCCCACCAAGATGGTGACCCACCCATGTTCCCTGGGGAGAGGCCCAGTCCACAACAACAGTAGCTCCAGCCCTCCCAAAAAAACTGCTAGGAATATACTGGCTGCAGTTGTACATTCCTACACAAAGCAATGCCTTCAAGACTGGGAGAGGTAGTTTTGACTAATTAGTTTTGACTAATTCATAGAAACAAACACAGAAAGTCAAACAAAATGGAAAGACAAAGGAATTTGTTCCAAATGAAATAATAATATAAAATCCACAGAAAAGAAATCCTTAAAAAATGGAAATAAATGATTTACCTGATGGTGAGTTCAAAACAATAGTCATAAAAATTTTCATCAAACTCAGCAGAAGAATGGAGGAACACAGTGAGAAATTCAATAGAGTTAGAAAATATATTTTAAAAGATCCAAATCAATTTCAAGAATACAATAACTTTAAAAAATACACTAGAGAGGACAACAGCAGGTTAGATGATACAGGAGAATATGTAAGTGACCTGGAACATGGAATAGTGGAAATCACCCAATCAAAACAGCAAAAAAAAACCAAATAGTTTTAAAAATGAGGATAGTTTAAGGGACCTGTGAGACAACATGAAGCATACTAACATTCACAGTATATGGGTCCCAGAAGGATAAAGAGAAAGAAAGGGGCAAAAAAATTATTTGAAGAAATAATTGCTGAACAACTCCCTAGCCTTGGGAAAGAAAGATACCCAGGACCAGGAAGCATGGAGAGTTCCAAACAAGATGAACCCAAAGAGATCCACACCAAAACATATTATACTTAAAATGACAAAATTTAAAGATTAAGAGAGAATTTAAAAGGCGACAAGAGAAAAACAATAAGCCATACACAAGGGAATTCCCATAAGGCTATCAGCTGATTTTTCAGCAGAAACTTTGCAGTCCAGAAGGGAGTGGTATGATACATTTAGAATGCTGAAAAAAAAAAAAAAAGGTACTCTACCTGACAGTATTATCATTTAGAATTGAAGGAGATATAAAGAGTTTCTCAGACAAGCAAAAGCTAAGAGATCATCACCACTAAACTGGCATTATGAAATGTTAAAGGGTCTTTAGGTGAAGATATAAAAGCCATAACCAGAAATAAGAAAATATATGAAAGAAAAAATAAAGATACTACTTTATCTCACTAGTAAAGACAAATGGATAGTAGAGGCAGTGGTTGAAATATGTAAAAAGCTAGCATGAAGATTAAAAGAAGGATGTAAAATCAAAAATAACCACAATAAATAGTTAAAGGAGGTAAAATATAACAACATGAAAACATAAAACATGGAGAGAGGTTAAGCTATAAAATGTGTTTGAACTTAAAGACCATTGGCTCATAAAGAAAAAAATATATATATATGTATATATATATATAATATATATTTGTGTGTGTATATATATATATATAATGAATATATACACATTTGAATCTATAATGAGTATATATAATGAATATATATACATATGTGTGTGTGTGTATGTGTGTGTGTGTTTAATGGCAATTACAGACAAAAAAATCTATAGTGGATAGACAAAAATAAAGAGAAAGGAACCTAAACATAACTTTAAAGAAAATCATTAAACCACAAGGGAAGAGACTAAAAGAGGAAGAAAGAAACAGAGAAGAAATACAATATCAACCAGAAAAAAATTTTTAAATGGCGATAAGTACATGCCTATCAGTAATCACTTTAAATGTAAATGGATGAAACAGTCCATTCCAAAGACAAAGGGTGACTGAATGGATTTTTATAAAAAATACCCAACTGTACTATGCTGCCTACCAGAAACTCACTTCAGAGATAAAGGCACTTACAGACTAAAACTTGAACTATGTTGAGATAGTCCATACAAATGGATCCCAGAGGAAAGCTGAAATAGCAACACTCAAATAAGACAATGAGTTGAAGACAAACATAGGAGCACCTAAATATATAAAGCAAATATTAACAGACATAAAGGGAAAAATTGACAATAATACAATAATAAAAGGGTACTTTAATACCCTATTTATATCAATGGATAGATCATCCAATCAGACAATCACTAAGGAAATTTTGGCATTGGGCACACATTAGACCAGATGAATCTAATAAATATTTACAGAAAATTCTATCCCAGAACAGCAGAATACACGTTATTTTCAAGTGCCTATTTAACAATCTCCAGAATAGATCACATTCTAGGTCAGAAAACAAGTGTCACTAAATTTAAGAAGATTGAAATCATATCAAGCATCTTTTCTGATCACAGTGGTATGAAACTGGAAATCAATTATGGAAAGAAAATTGGAAAAGACTTATACACATGGAGACTGAACAACATGCTAGTAAAAAGTCAACTGGTCAATTAAGAAATCAAAGAGGAAATAAAACAATACCTTGAACAAATGAAAATAAAAACACAACCTTCCAAAATCTACTCGGCATAGCAGCAGCAGTTCTAAGAAGGAAGTTCAAAGCACTAAAGCCCCACCTCAAGAAACAAGAAAAACATCAAATAAACAAACTTACTTTACACCCAGAGGAATTATAAAAAGAAGAAATAAAAATGCACAAAAAATAGTAGAAGGAAGGATAAAGATCAGAGTGAAATAGGCAAAATAAAAACTAAAAATAAAAAAAATAAATAAAGCTAAGAGCTGTTTGTTTTTGAAAACATAAACTAAATTGACAAACATTCAGCCTGATTCATTAAAAAGGGGGGGGGCAAATAAATAAAATTTGAAAGAAAAGCAAAGTAATCACAACAATATCACAGAAATACAAAATATCATGAGATAGCTACAAAAATTATATGCCAACAATTGGACACCATAGAAGAAATGGATAAATTCCTAGACATATGCAATCTTCCAAAACTGAATGAGAAAGAAATAGAAAATCTGAAAAACATAACTGTAGTTAAATTGACTCAATATTCCAAAAACACACAACAAACAAAATTCTAACACTGGACAGCTTCACAGGGGGATTTTACCAAACATTTTAAAAAGAGTTAATACCTCTCTTTCTCAAACTATTCCAAAAATTTTAAGAGGAGAGAACACTACCAAATTCATCCTATGAGGCCAGGATTACCCTGATACCAAAACTAGGTGAAGACATTACAAAAAAAAAGAATAAGAAAAAAAAAAAAAAAAAGAAAGAGAAGAAAATTACAGGCCAACATCCTTAATGAATTTAGATGCAAAATCCTCAACAAAATATTAGCAAAACAAGATTAGCAATACACAAAAATGATCATACACTATTATCAAATGGGATTCATTCCAGAGATGCAAGGATGGTTTAATATCTGCAAAGCAGTCAACATGATGCACCACACTAACAAAACAAATGATAAAAAATCACATGATCATCTCAACAGATGAAGAAAGAATATTTTAAAACATCAACATACATTCATGATAAAAATTCTCAACAAAGTTGGTATAGAGGGAACATGCCACAACATGTGAACATCATGTATGACAAACCCACAGCTTACACCATATTCAATGGTAAAAAGATGAAAGCTTTTCTTCAAAGATCTGGAACAAGATGAGAATATCCACTTGTGCCAATTTTATTCAACAAAGTATTAGAAGTCCTAGCCACAGCAATCAAACAAAAATAAAATAAAATAATCCAAATTGAAAGGGAAGAAGTTAAACTATCAATGTTTGCAGATGACATGATACTATATATAGAAAACCCTAAGAACTCTACTAAAAATCTATGAAAACTAATAAAAGAATTTAGTAAAATTTCCAGGTACAAAATAAATATACATAAATCTGTTGCATTTCTATACACTCATAATGATCTATCAGAAATGAAAATCAAGAAAAACTATCACATTTAAAGCAGCATCAAAAATAATAAAATACATAGGAATAATATTAACCAAGAAGGTGAAAGAAATGTTCTCTGAAAGACTTTGATGAAATTGAAGACCATACAAATAAATGGAAAGTTATCCCCTGTTCATGGAGGGGAATAATTAATATTATTAAAATGTCCATACCCCCTCAAAGCAATCTACAGATTCAGTGTAATCCTTATCAAAGTAATCATGACATTTTTCACAGAAGTAGAAAAAATAATGCTAAAATTTGTATGGAATCACAAAAGGCCCCTAATGGCCAAAGCAATATTGAGAAGGAAAAACCATGATGGAGGTGTCATGCTCCCTGATTTCAAAGTACACCATAAAGCTATAGTAATAAAAACAGTATGATACTGTCACAAAAACGGATACATGGATCAGACAGAATAGAGAACCCCGATATAAACCTATATTCATATAATCAATTATCTACAACAAAAAGGCAGAATATTCAATGAGCAAAAGACAGTCTCTTCAACAAATAGAGTTTGGAAAACTGCACAGCTACATATAAAAGAATAAAGCAGATTATTTTCTTACACCTTATACAAAAATAAACTTAAAATTGATTAAGCATTTAAATGTAAGACCTGAAATCATAAAACTCCTGGAAAGAAAAAATAGGTGGTATGCTCTTTGACATCAGCCTTAGCAATATATTTTTGAACCTCTCTCTTCAGGCAAGGACAACAACATAAAAAATAAACCAATGGGGACACATCAAGCTAAAAGTTTTCTGAACAGTGAAGGAAACCAGCAGCAAATGGAAAAGGAAACCTACTAAATGTGAAAAGATATATGCAAATAATATGTACAATAAAGAGTTATATTCAAAGCATATAAATAGTTTATAAAACTCAATCTCAAACAGACAATCTAATATTAAAAAAGGGCAGAAGATCTGAATAGACATTTTCCCAAATAAGACATAGAGGCGGCCAAAGGACACATAAAAAGATGCTCAACATCACTAATCATCAGGGATTTGCAAGTCAAAACCACATACCAGTCAGATTGGTTATTATCAAAAAGACAATAAATAAGTGCTGATGAGCATGTGGAAGCCTCATGCACAGTTGATGGAAATATAAATTTGTACAGCCACTGTGGAAAACAGTATGGAAATTTCTCAAAAAAACTAAAAAAATAGAACTACCATACAATCCAGCAATTTCACTTTGGGATATTTATCTGAAGAAAACAAAAATACTTATTCAAAAGGATATATGCACAACATTATTTACAATTGCCAAGATATGGAAGCAAATTAAGTGCCCATCCATAGATGAATGGATAAAAATGATATATTGATATATATATCAGTCATGACAATGAATGAAATCTTTCCATTTTCAACAACATGGGAGGACCTAGATGGTATTATGCTGAGTAAAATAAATGAGACTGAGAAAGACAAATACTGTATGTTTTTACTTACATGTGGAATAAAATAACAAAAATGAGCAATATAGATACAGAGAATAAACCAGAGGTTGCCAGAGGGTGGAGTGGTGGGGGAGTTGGGTGAAATAGGTGAAGAGTATTAAGAGATACAATCTTCCAGTTATAAAATAAATAACAGGGATCTAATGTACAGCAAAGGGAAAATAGTGTTGCAATAAATTTGGATGATCTGTAATGTATAAAACTATCGAATCACTATGTCGTATACCTGAAAGTAATATAATGTTGTAAATCAACTATACTTCAATAAAAAATAGGAGAAATTACAATATGGGATGATGAAAAGGATTCTGTAGAGAAGCTCACTGAAATTTCAACTTCCAATTTTAAAATAACAATAAAAAATGAGTTCTTTTAAAACAACAATGAGATACAACTACACACCTATTAGAATGGCCAAACTACACACTTATTAGAATGGCCAAAATCTGGAACACTGACAACATCAAATGCTGACAAGAATGTGAAGCAACAGGAATCCTCATACATTGCTGGTGGAAATGCAAAATGGTACAGCCACATTGGAAGACAGTTGCGCAGTTTCTTATAAAAGTAAGCATACTCTTACCATGTGTTCCAGCAATAACACTCCTTGGTATTTACTAAAAGGAGTTGAAAAGTAATGTTCACACAAAAACCTGTACAAGGATGTTTATAGCAGCTTTATTTATAATTACCCAAACTTGGAAACAACAAGGATGTCCTTCAGTAGGTAAAGGGATAAATATACTGTGGTATATCTAGACAATGGGTAATTATTTAGTGTTAAAAAGAAATGTGCTAGTAAGCTATCAAAAGACATAGGGGAGGGCTTCCCTTGTGGCGCAGTGGTTGAGAGTCCGCCTGCCGATGCAGGGGATACGGGTTCGTGCCCCAGTCCGGGAGGATCCCACATGCCGCAGAACGGCTGGGACTGTGAGCCATGGCTGCTGAGCCTGCACGTCCGGAGCCTGTGCTCCGCAATGGGAGAGGTCACAACAGTGAGAGGCCCGCGTACAACAACAACAAAAACAAGAACAACAAAAAGACATAGGGGAACATTAAATGAATATTACTAAGTGAAAGAAGCGATTATGAAAAGTCTACATGCTGTATAATTCCAAATATCTGACATTCTAGTGATGACAAAATTATGGAAACAAAGAAAAGATAAGTGGTTGCTAGGAATGGGGGTGGAGGATATAAACATGTAGAGCACAGAAGATTTTTAAGTCAGTGAAAATACTTTGCATGATATTATAATGATGGATATATGTAATTATACACTTGTCTAAACCCATAAAATGTACCACACCAAGAGTGAACCTTAAGAAAAACTATAAACTTAGGGTGATTATGATGTGTTAATATTGGTTCATCTTCAGTAAAAGATATACCACTCTGCTGAGTGATATTGATAATAGGGGAGACTATGCACGTGTAGGGCAGGTGATGCCTGGAAAATATCTTTACTCACTCTCAATTTTGTTGTTAAGCTAAAACTGCTCTAAAAATCTAAAGTTTAAATAAATCAATACATATATAAACATAACTAAATACATAATAAATTATTTTAATACTTATGGAAGAGTGTATCATTGGAACTTATCAGAATATATTATTGAATCTACAGAAAGATGAAATAAATTTCAACACTATTAATCTATGACTTAGAAAATTATGGTGATAATTATTACTTCAATCTTCCCTCATTTTTCCAATACTTTATTAAAATGGATGCTTTTAGTTATACAGTTTTTGCAAGTCATTAATTTTTCCATATTCATGTCATATTAATAATATAGATGCTATGTATATGTGCTAAGAATGTAAGGTCCAGTGAGGCATTTGGGGCACATATTCAGTCAAGCATAAACAGAGTCAATATACTGAGAATTTCTCCAAGTATATCTTTAGACATATGGTAAAAATGTATTAAGCCTATTGCATCAGGTAGTTCATAAAGCCAATTTCTATTGAGAATGACTAAGATTTCTCATGAAATAGTTGCCAGGGAAATAATTTCATAAAAGATTTTTAGTACATCTTTATTTTAAAACACCTGCAAGGCATTTCATTAATGAAAACTAGAGACTATGAGGTATTACTCAAATAAGTCACAACATTCCCAGCTGGCCTTTGGTTGATCTCATTAATTTGGGAAAAATTGTTTAGATCATCCCTAAATTACATGATATTTTACAGTCAGGAAATTTATCTGTTGATTATTCAAATGAAGATATCATGCTTATTATTCTATTCAAATGAAGATATCATGCTTATTATTCTCATGTATATTACACTGTACATTTGTCCCTTGCAAGATAATATATTTTGTGTGAATATCACAAAATTAATTTAAATAATTGACTTATTAGAAAAACATCTTGAAGAGGGGGATGGGTAAATTTTTAATCTCTTTTTAAAATACAAAGAAATTTTATTCTCTAATTTCCTTTATGTTACATCTAAGTAAATAAATTCAGAACAAGAATCTCTGAAATACTGATGAAGCTAGACAGAATGTGTAAGATGTGCATTGGTCAATTTAATAACCCAAAATAAGTCAAATCATTGAATTTTCACTCTTATTCTGGGTTCAATAATCAAATAAGTACCACTGCATAAAGTTTATGCTATTCCATAACAAATATTATATATGTCTTTTCTTAGGGAAACACTATATTTATTTACAAAAAAAAAGGTAACACAAAAAATCTTGGATTAAAGAAAATAAATACACATTATATGTATATCAATGAAAGGTCAAATAATTTTATTAAAGTAACAAGAAAAAGAAAAAATAGTTTATATTTCTCAATGACAATAGGAATAAAATGACCAGTTATATAAGCCTAATTTCTCATGGAAAGTTGTGTATTATATCACATAATGACATTTAAGATGTGAACCATTCACATAAGAATGTTAATTAGGAGAAATTCAATTATTTTTTCATTCAATTTTGAATTTGTGAATTAAACCCATTTGTCCCTATCTGTAAATATTTATGTTCACAACTGAATCAGAGAATGTTTCAGCTGAACTGTGGCCAAACTAAGGCTTTTAAGCAATACATTTTACACTGGGAAAGTCTTTGATTATTATAGGATATATGCACTATTTTAGTGTTCATATTTATAACTGTTATTTCTCCTTTTTATTCACAAACATTCTTGATCCAGCCTACTCCTAGGTCAAGTCGGCATATTTGATGGAATGTATAGATGAAGGATCTCTGAGTACATAGTGAGAAGGAACTTCGCAGGCTTATGTGTCTTCCCCATCCTCCCAAGCTGGCTGATGTTTTTTGCTTCCTGTAAAAGAAGAGTCTAGGATGTGGGCAAGTTTTCATGCATGTACACCACCAAGGGGCACTATCACTAGTGTACTCCTCTTTCCTCAATCATTCTGGTGAGTACTCCATAGAAACAGAAAACCATGCCTGTAGATCCCAGGGATTCTGAACTGTTACACTAGCCCGTACTTCACCTTTAAGAATTTATTAAAATTTCATTTGTTCTTATCTACTTTTACAGATGCTCTTCAGAGGTGATTGTTACTCTGGAATTCAGTTCATGTGAGATCTAATCTTTCTATTAGACTACAAAAAATTAAGATTTTGTAGATTACATGGACATTTTTTACTGTTAGGGTGTATTGCTGTTCTCTTGAAGCTTTTGATAACCTGAGTGGAAACCAAACAGGCACATATCCAGTAATTTTTGTTTGTAAACTGTACATTGTAATTATAAACAGTAGGGATTCTAGTTTCTGTGTTGATTTTTGTTCTGGTAGACAATTATATTACTACATAATCATCTTGAGCTTATGGGACATTGTTTTATGCATTCTTAAATATTTAGTGAAGCCTAAGGTATTTCCAAGCCCTCCTAACTTTGCAGGACTCCTAATCCAAATACTGATTATCCAGTGAGGGCAACACACTGAAAACTTCTTTCAGTTCTTTTGTCCTTCAAGCTATTGGCTTCTGCTGAGGTTCTTGGAATCTGTTTATGTGTTTTTCAGGAGTCAGGCAAGAATGTAAAACGAGTTTACAAGCGGATTATGGGACTCTTCCCCATGGCTCCCTTTTTATAGTATTTCTCCTCTCCATTTCCATCTTCTCTGGTAGTCCTAAACTCTATCCTCTGACTCTTGAAGCCAATAAGAATTCAACTTTGTACTGGAGTTCACGACACATCACACTGTATGCACTACACAGTGCCCTCAGGGCAAAATCTTGATAAACGTGAATCTAACCAAGTGAGATTAAAATATCTTCTTTTAATAATAAATTAGTTCTAGTTCTTGCCTGGTTGGAAATTAGTTAGGAACTATTCAGTAGTTGTTTTTATATGTTGTCCAGAGTTTATAATTGAACAACTATAAAAAGTAATGAAATTGCTTATTTCATTACTACACTCTACAGGTGGAGTAATGAAATAAGCAATTCTCTTGTTCCTTTATTGAAACCTCATCTTAGTTCCTTTATTTTTAAAACAGAGACATTAGAAATAATGCCTAATTTCTAAAGATATTATATAGATTTAATCAGACCATACATGCAAATAATAGTTACTTAGAACATTGTCTAGCACATTGTAAAATCTCAATACATATTAGCTGTTTTCATTATAACAATTTTTCATGTAAGCACCTTTACTAACACATCTTTGCAAATGTTTCAACTTTGAGTGGCTGCTTTGATTCTTGATTAAATTTAGCTCCTCCCATGACATGGAAATGTGGTCTTAAACAAATATTTAGGTTATTTAAAACAGGAAAATATTTTTAACTTTAGTTATCTGAACAGTGATTGATTTAGCAAAAATTAATTGAAATCCTACTGTGGTATATGTGTTATAACTATGTTTGATTCTGAAAATAATGGTAAACAAGGTACAGATAATCCAGAAAATCTATATGTTTTTCAATCCATTTTTTCCCCCAGAGAAACAGAAACTTAATAACAAATTGTTCATAAGTAAATTATCAAAAAATGTATCTGGACTATCCATTGAATAATATTATTACTGGAATTGATACACAGAGTTATCAGACACTATAAAATAAAAGCTTTAACTATGCACATCACATCTAAGGAAACCACCTTATTTTGTATAACTTAACAAGGAAACGTAGTCATCTTCTATAATGTAAGTCAGGGGACCTAAATAATAAAATCTCATATAGTAAGATTTACTTTTCTGCACATATATATTTACTTTTAAAAATATTTATAATGTAGTATAAGAAATGAAGATCATAAAGCAATAAAAATATACCTCCAAATTGGTCACACATAGATGAAATCATTCACACAAAATATTACTATTTGCCTTTTGAACTTTGAAAGTTATTTTTTGCATGTACAGCAATATGATGATAGAAAGATGTTCATTCTACATATTAAGATTATCTAATACCTATCCTGGGACTTCCTGAGTGAAATTGGCCTTTCATGAGAGAAATGATTTACAGTTGGCTAGTACACTATCAAATACACAATACCAATATCTACTCATTGTTCACATCTTGTTCAGGGAGAAGATGAGCTGTAAACTTATTATGATTGAAAAGTAACCCCAAATATATATTCACAGCTGATTTGGAAATATAGGAATCGATCCTCCTCTACTGACCTACACAGTCTCAAAAAAATTTAATTTCTTGAGTAACAAAAAGATCAGTGAGGGTTATGAATATACTGAGAATGTTAATAAGAAGTCTTTATCCTAGTGGACAACATGGGGAAAAACAGCTATTGTCAATTTCTTTCAAATACCAAGAAAACAATACCACATTCATGACTTAGAACCTAGAACACTACTATTTTTTAATTCCTTCCATCTCCATTGTCATAACATTTATTAATTCATAGATTCAGCCTTGATTTCAGTTTCTAATGGACAGTTCAATAAACTTTGATTACATGATCTGTTTGTTTTTAAAGATGTATGACATGTAAGATCTTTTTTATTGTTGTTGGATTTGGTTTGCTAATATTTTGTTGAGAATATTTGCATCTATATTCATCAGAGATATTGGCATGTAATTTTCTTTTTTGGTGGTGTCTTTGGTTTTGATATCAGGGTGATGGTAAATGATGGACTATCAGGTGATGAAAAGATGCTCAACATCATTAATTATTAGAGAAATGCAACCAAAACTACAATGAGGTACCATCTCACACCAGTCAGAATGGTCATCATTAAAATATCTATAAATAACAAATGCTGGAGAGGGTGTGGAGAAAAGAGAACAGTCCTACCCTGTTTATCGAATGTAAGTTGGTGCAACTATTATGGGAAACAGTGTGGAGGTTCCTCAGAAAGCTAAATATAGAATTACCATATGATCCAGTAACCCCACTCCTGGGCATATACCCAGACAAAACTATAATTCAAAAAGATACATTCACCCTGATGTTCATAGCAGCACTATTCACAATAGCCAAACATGGAAACATTCTAAATGTCCATCAACAGAGGGATGGATAAAGAGATGTGGCACACATATACAATGGAATATTACTCAGCCACAAAGAGAAATGAAATGAGTTATTTGTAGTGAGGTGGATGGACCTAGAGTCTATCATACAGAGCAAAGTAAGTCAAAAAAAGAAAGACAAATACCATATGCTATCACTTATATGTGGAATCTAAAATATGGCACCGGGCTTCCCTGGTGGCAGAGTGGTTGGGAGTCTGCCTGCCAATGCAGGGGACACGGGTTTGTGTCCTGGTCTGGGAAGATCCCACATGCTGCAGAGCAGCTGGGCCCATGAGCCACAATTACTAAGCCTGCGTGTCTGAAGCCTATGCTCTGCAACAAGAGAGGCCGCGATAGTGAGAAGTCCGCACACCGCGATGAAGAGTGGCCCCCACTTGCCACAACTAGAGAAAGCCCTTGCACAGAAAAGAAGACCCAACACAGCCATAAATAAATAAATTAATTAATTAAAAAAATAAAAATAAAATATGGCACCTACGAACCTATCTACAAAATAGACTCACAGACACAGAGAACAGGCTTGTGGTTGCCAAGGGGGAGTGGTGTTGGGGATAGAAGACTGGGATTTTGGGATTAGCAGATGTAAACTACTATATATAGGATGGATAAACAACAAGGTCCTACTGTATAGCTCAGGGAACTATATTCAATATCCTGTGATAAACCATAATGGAAAATAATATAATGAAAGAATGTCAATATGTGTATAACTGAGTCACTTTGCTGTACATCAGAGATTGGCACAACATTGTAAGTCAACTATACTTCAATAAAGAAAAAATATAATTTAAAAAAGATGTATGACATGGTTGTAAATTGTAACCTTATCATTGTATTAGGAGGTATAATACAATAATATTCTAGCGTAATCACAACTGTAAGCAACATGGCACATAGAACAAGAATAAACTGATAGTTTTTGTTTTCATTGGAGGGGAAGATATGACATGAAAACTAGATGCAACATTTCATATGATGATCACTTCTAATTATAAAACCTGAGATTTGAAGTTTAGATATACTTTCTTCCTCTGAAAACACACTTATCTCAATTTTTCCACAGAAGATCAAAAAAATTATTAAGGGAAGTTAACAATACTTTCTGATTTAACTAAAAGAAACATTATACTTTAGAATCAAGCTGTGGACACTCTTCCCAGAATATAAATAAAATATAATATGTTGTGACCCAGGCAAGATAGATATTCTAGACTTAGACTTTGGAACAAGCAAATTTTCCACCATTTTTTACAACATTGAAGAATCTGAAATTAAAATCATAAGTCATACATTGTAGCTTAGAGTTAACACATGATTTGATGTCTCAATGTTTTCTTGAAATCAGAGCCAAGCAATACTAATTCAGTGTAGTTGCACAAAAGTTCAGAGAGCATTTTGTCTAAACAATAAAAATCTGGAGGGAGACTGGCAATGATGGTGGATTAGAAAGACCCTGAGCTCACCTCCTCCAACAGGCACAGCAAAATTAAAACTATTTAAAGAGGAACTATTGGTGAGAATGTCCTGAAGACTAGTAGAAAAGATATTCTACAACTAAAGATATACATAAGAAACCAAAACAAGACGGTAGGAGGGGCAGAGACATAGGAGAGTCAAGATTACCACTACCAGGTGGACATAAACAAAAGAATAATTACAACTGCAGAGATTCTCCCCAAAAAGTTAGGGGTCCAATCTTTACATTGGGCTCCCCAGCCAATGTCCTGCACCAGGAAGATGAGCTCCCAGAACGTTTGTTTTGAAAGCCAGCAGGGTTTACTTTCAGGAGAGCTGGAGGGTTATAGGAAATAGAGACTCTACTCATAAAGGGTGCATGCAAAATCTCACACACTCTGATGCTCAGGGAAGCAGCAGTAATTTGAAAGGAGCTTGGGTCAAATCCACTTGCTGATTTTGGAGAGCCTCCCAGAGAGGCAGTAGGAAACCAGGACTCACCCTGGGACTTAGATGAGGGTGACAGCCATTTTGAGGAACTCGTTCTATCATGAGGACCTGGAGCTGGCAGTTGCCATTTTGGAATCCTCACTCTTGCTATTAGTGCTGAGACCCAGCCCCACTCACCAGTCAGTCAACACTAGACCCCAGGACCTGGAATCACCTACCAGTTGTTTGGCACTAGCCCCAGGACCTGCCCCAACCACCAGCAGGCTGGTACCAGAATCAGGACCCCATGAGCCTTAGTCCCAAACACCACAGATAGATATTAGCTCTGGGACATCTTGGGCCCCACAGCCAGCCACCCTGGGACCAAGCCCCACCCTAGTGGGCCAGAGCCAGGACCAGTACTCCCCAATCTGTGCAGCTAGCCTTGCCAGGAAATGCCCCCACCCACCAGCTGCCAACAGTCTCCACAATAAGCAGAACATTGCAGCCATCTGGACTGGGGGTCAGCTATGCCTACCAACAGGCTCAAAGTAGTCATCAGCCATTACAGAAGCACCTACAAAACCCATATTTAGCTCTGATAACCAGCAGAGAGTGTGTTGCTGGGCCCCAAAAGACATTTCCTACATAAGGCCACATCTCCAAGATTATGAAATGTAATCAGCCTACCAAATATGTAGAAATAAAAAAAAAGAGCTAGGCAAAGTCAGATGACAGACAAACATGTGTCAAAAGAAGGAACAAGATAAAAATCCCAGAAGACAAACTAAGTGAAGTAGAGATAAACAATCTACACAACAGAGAGTTCAAGGTAAGGATCATGAACTCAGGAAGATCAAAGATCAAAGGATCAAAGAACTCAGGAAGATAATGGTGAACAGAATGATAACTTAGAAGTTTCTAACAAAGAGTTAGAAAATATACAGAAGAACCAGAAGGAGCTGCAGAATGCAATAACTGAAATTTTAAAAATATTCTAAAATAAATCAACAGTTTATTAGATGCTACAGAGGAACAGATCAGCTAACTGCAAGAGAGAGTGGTGGAAATCACTCATGCTAAACAAAAAGAAAGGAAAGAAAAAGAAAAATGAATGTAAAAATGAGAACAGTTTAAGAATCTCTGGGAAAACATCAAGCATACTAACATTTGCATTATAGGAGTCCTAGAAGGAAAATAGAGAGAGAAAGGTGATGAGAGCATATTTGAAGACATATTAGCTGAAAACTTCCTTAACCTGGAAATGGAAACAGATATTCATGTCCAGGAAGCACAAAGCATTGCAAACAAGATCAACAAAGCGGACCACACAGACATTGTAATTAAAATGGCAAAAATTAAAGATAAAGAGAGAATACTAAAAGCAACAGGGGAAAAGCAACTAGTTCTGTACAAGGGAACTCCCATAAGGTTATCAGCTGAATTTTCAGGAGAAATTCTGCAGGCCAGAAAGGAGTGGCACAGTACATATAAAGTGATGAAAGCAAAAACCTACAAATAAGAACTCTCTACCCACCAATCCTATCATTTTGATTTTAAGAAGAGATCAAGAGTTTTAAAGACAAGCAAAAGCAAAAGAGTTCAACACCACGAAACCAGCTTTATAAGAAATATTAAAGGGGCTTTTCTAAGCAAAAAATAAAATGATATAACTAGAAATATTAAAATTATTAAAGGTAAAATATAATTGGTAAAGGTAAATATACAGTAAAGACCAACCATATATAAACCTAGTAGCAAGGTTAAAAAACAAAAGCAGCTTTTTATTTTTTTTAATTTTATTTATTTATTTTTATACAGCAGGTTCTTATTAGTTATCCATTTTATACATATTAATGTATATATGTCAATCCTAATCCCCCAATTCATCACACCACCACCACCCCCGCCACTTTCTCCCCTTGGTGTCCATACATTTGTTTTCTACATCTATGTCTCTGTTTCTGCCCTACAAACCAGTTTATCTAACTTTCTGTTGTATTGATCAAATGCTGTAATGACAGGTTTTGGATGCATAGGATTAAATAAAATATATTACTCAAGAAAAATAAAAGCAGTAAAATTGTCTATATCCACAATAAATAGTTAAGGGATACACAAAACAAAATGATGTAAAATATGATGTCAGAAACATTAAACTTGGGGATGGAGTTAAAAACTGAAGGTTGCTAAAATGCATTGCAACTTAAGAGATCAGCAACTAAAATCATCACATAAATATAAACTGCTGTATGTAAATTGCATGGTAACCACTACCAAAAGTTTATAGTAGATGCACATGTAAAATAAGAGAAAATAATACAAACATAATACTAAAGATGGTCATCAAATCACAAACTGCTAAAAAGCAATTAAAAAACAATTAACAAAATGGCAATAACTACACACCTATCAATAAATACTTTAAATATAAATGGGCTAAATGCTCCAATCAAAATGCATAGAGTGGCTGAATGGATACAAAAACAAGTCCCATATATATGCTTCCTAAAAGAGACTCACTTCAGATCCAAAGACAGAGACTGAAAGTGAGGGTATGGAAAAAATTATGCTATGAAAATGGAAACAAAAGAATGCCAGAGTAGCAATATTTATATCAGACAAAATAGATTTTAAAACAAACACTGTAACAAGAGAAAAGAAAGATATTACGTAAGGATTCAGGGATCAATTCAAGAAGAAGAAACAATTATAAACATACATACACCCAACAATGAGCACCTAATACATAAAGCAAATATTAGCAAGACGTAAAGGGAGAAATTGACATTAACACAATAATAGTATGAGACCTTAACAACTCACTTATATTAATGAACAAATAATCTAAACAGAACATAAATAAGGAAACACTGGCCTTAAACAACACATTAGTCCAAATGAGCTTTGTAGATATATATGGAACATTCTATTCAAAAGCAACAAAATACACATTCTTTTCAATGTTTATAGAATAATCTCTAGAACAGAGACCACAAGGCCACAAAACAAGTCTCAGTAAATTAGACTGAAATCATATCAAGCATTTTTTCTGATCACAATGCTATGAGACTAGAAATCAACTACAAGGTAAAAAACTGAAAAAACACAAGCATGTGCAGACTAAACAATACGCTACTAAACAACCAATTAGTCACTGAAGAAATTAAAGAAGAAATCAAAAAGTCCCTGCAGAAAAATAAAAATGCAGAATGCAATGATCCAAAATCTACAAAACATGGCAAAAAATGTTCTAAGAGGGAAGTTTACAGCAATACAAGTTTACATAAAGAAATAAGAAAAATCTCAAATAACTGGCCAAATCTTACATCTAAAGGAACTAGAAAAAGAACAAACCAAACCCAGAGTTAGTAGAAGGAAAGAAGTAATAAAAATCAGAGCAGAAATATATGAAATACAGGCTTAAAAAAAAAAAAAAAAAAAAGGAAAATGTCAATGAAACTAAAAGCTGGTTCTTTGCAAAGATAAAAAAAAAATTGAGTAACCTTTAGTCAGACACAGCAAGAAAAAAGGGAGTGGGCCCAAATAAATGAAATCAGGATTAAAAAAGAAAAATAACAAATAACACAAAAATGCAAAAAATCATGAGATTACTATGAAATATTATATGTCAATGAAACTGATAATCTAGAAGAAATAAACAAATTCCTAGAAATGTAAAATCTCCCAAGACTGAATCAGGAAGAAATGGAAAATGTGAACAGATGTATTACTAGTAATGAAATTGTTTAGTAATAAAAAAATTACCAATAAACAAAATTCCAGGACCATACAGCTTCACAGGTTAATTCTACCAAACATTTAGAGAAGGGTTATCTTTCTCAAACTATTCCAAAAAATTAAAGAGGAAAAAACGTTTCTCAAATCATTCTACAAGGCCAGTATGACCCTGATCTCAAAACTAGAAAGATATCACAAAAAATAAAATTACAGGCCAATATCCCTGATGAACACAAATGTAGAAATCCTCAACAAGATATTAGCAAACTAAATCCACCAATATTTTAAAAGGTTCATACACTGGAATCAAGAACTCATACAACTCAACATCAAAAAAAAAAATAATACAACCTAGTTTTTAATAAAATGGGCAAAAACCTGAATAGACATTTTTCCAAAGAAATACAGATGATGAAAAGGTACATAAAAAGATGCTCAATATCACTAATCATTAGGGAAATCCAAATAAAACTACAATGAGGTATCACCTCACACCTTTTAGAATGGATATTACTAAAAGACAACAAATAATGTTTTTATTTTGGGGAGATACATAACCAGGAGTGAAATTGCTGGGTCATATGGTAGTTCTATTTTTTTGTTTTTTGAGAAATCGCCATACTGTTTTCCATAGTGGCTGCACCAACTTACATTCCCACCAACTGTGTACAAGGATTCTCTTTTCTCCACATCCTTGCCAACATCTGTTATTTGTGTTCTTTTGATGGTAGCCTTTCTGACAGGTGTGAGGTGATATCTCATTGTGGTTTTGATTTGTATTTCCCTGATGACTAGAAATGTTGAGCAGCTTTTCATGTGCCTGTTGGCCATCTGCATTTCCTCTTTGGATAAATGTCTATTTAGTTCTTCTCCCTATTTATCATCAAGTTGCTTCGTTTTTTTGGGGTTTTTTTGATGCTGAGTTATATGAGCTGTTTATATATATTGGATATTAATTCCTTATTGGCCATATCATTTGCAAATATTTTCTCCTATTTAGTAGGTTGTATTTTCATTTTGTCCATGGTTTTCTTTGCCTCTTAAACATTTCAATTTTTTCTCTTTTTTCATTTGCCATTCTTTCTTTCTCTCTCTATCTCTTTTATTAACATTTTCCTCCAATCTGGACAAATCTTAATTTATTCTGGTTTGGATTCATGGTAAAATGATTCTCAAAATCTATACCTTCTCCAAATATCTTCCCAAACCAGTACCTGCTTGCATTTTGGATTGTGTGTTTGTGTGTGTGTTTTTCCTCCAAGTACTTTCTGCTTTTGTCTAACATAGAATTCTTAATCATGTATTGTGATTTATTTCTGTGATCCTTAAAATTGCATATATTATATGATGCATCTCCAGAGCTCCTGCTTTATACTCTTTACAATTGCAATTATTTGCTTATTCATAATCATTTACCTAAAGTCTGCCTTTCACATTGTGCTTGGACTGTATGATAGCAGGGACCACCAATCAATTATTATTGATTACTGATTGGCTAGTGTTTTAAATATCTACTTTCCTGTTGAATTATCAAAGATGAAAAGAGTGAGTCTGTGTCTCCATGCCTGGCAAACAGTAAATATTTAGTAAATTTTGTTGAATGTTTACCAATCATCCCTCTTTCCAAGAGTGTCTAATTGGGAAATCATATCACAGAATAATTTATAAAATATAAAGTCCACTTCTGGCTTTGCACATGACCCATCATCTGCACTGCTGTTATGGGACCCCAGGCACCATAGGAGATAATATTAAAATTGAATGACTTAATTGTAAAATAAATGCTAAGTTATCTTGTATTTAAAAAAAGAGAAGGGATAATAATTTTTTGAATACTTATTATATGCCAGGGCCAGTCATTCTTCTACTCAATGCAATTTGGTTTCCACTTTGAATAGTCCTCTAAGGTTTCTAATAGCTTCTATTTTAGATCCAACGGAAAGGTTTCAACCTTACTTAAATCTCAGCATTTAACATAGATAACCAGTTTTTCCTTTTTAAAGTACTCTCCTCCTTTGAATTCCTTGCCCCATGATCTCCTGGTTTCCCTTCTATCTCTTTGATAATTGTCTGTAAAACTATATTTTCAGCAGGCTCATCTTCTTCTACCAAGAAACTAATTGTTTCTGTTTCACTTACCTCAGTAATTAGCTTTTATTTTTTCACTTTATACATTTTTGCTTCTCTATCCATGGTGAAGCATTGGTTACTATCTACATGTACACAATACAGAACATAATGTTTCAAGTGTAGACACTTCCCTGAGCTCCAAACACATATGTAAAATTGCCACTTTGATACCCCTACCTTTCTCTTTTGAACTCAACATATCCATATCTAAAAACTATGAATAACTTTATACCTACTACCACACAAAGTAGTCAGTCTCTTTTCATTTCTAGAAATAGATCAATCATCCATCCCATATCTTATTAACCATCTCAATAGATGCAGAAAAAGCATTTGACAAAATTCATCATCCATTATTGATAAAAACTCTTAACAAACTGTGCATAGAGGGAGCATGCTTCCACACAATAAAGGTCATCTATGACAAGCCCACAGCTAACATCATATGCAACAGTGAAAAGCTAAAAGATTTTTCTTGAAGATCTGGAACGAGACAAGAATGCCCACTCTTACCACTTCTATTCAACATAGTACTGGAAGTTCTAGCCAGAGAAGTAAGGCAAGAGCAAATAAATAAAAAGAATCCAAATTGGAAAATAATAAGTAAAACTATTATATTTTGCAGATGACATGGTACTGTATATGGAAAATTCTAAAGACACCATTAAAAAACCATTAGAACTGAGCTTCCCTGGTGGCGCAGTGGTTGAGAGTCTGCCTGCTGATGCAGGAGACGCGGGTTCATGCCCCGGTCTGGGAAGATCCCACATGCCGTGGAGTGGCTGGGCCCATGAGCCATGGCTGCTGATCCTGCGGATCCGGAGCCTGTGTTCCACAACGGGAGAGGCCACAACAGTGAGAGGCCCGCATACCACAAAAAAAAAAAAAAAAAAAAAAAAACACATTAGTACTAATAAGTAAATTCAGTAAAGTTGCAGGATACAAAGTCATATGCAAAAATCAACTGTGTTTCTATACACCAATGAAGAACTATTAGAAAAAAACTTTTTAAACAATCCCATTTACAATAGCATCAGAAAGAGTATATACTAAGCAGTAAGTTTAGACAAGGAGGTAAAATATTTATATACTGAAAATTATAAGATATTGGTGAAAGAAACTGAAGACACAAATAAATGTAAAGCTATTCCATGTTCATGGATTAGAAGAATTAAAATACTTAAAATGTCCATTCCATCCAAAGTCATCTATGAATTCAATGCAATTCCTATCAAACTTCCAATGTCATTTTCACAGAAATAGAAAAAAAATCCTAAAATTTGTATGGAGCCAAAAAAGACCTGGAATAGCAAAGCAAACCTGAGAAAGAACAAAGCTGGAGACATCTCATAACCTGGTTTCAAACTATATTAAAAAGTAATCAGAACAGCTATAATATTGGCATAAAAACAATCACACAGATATATGGAACAGCATAGAGAGCCCAGAAGTAAACCCCTTCATATATGTCAATCAATTCTTGACAAAAGGAGCCAAGAACATACAATGGGGAAAGGATAGTCTCTTTAATAATGGTGTTGAGAAAACTGGTCAGGCACAGGCAAAGGAATGAAACTGAGTCCCCCTCATACACAGTAAACAAAATCAACTCAAAATGGATTAAAGACTTGAGTATAAGACCTGGAAATGTAAAAATACCAGAGGAAAACATAAGGAGTAAGTTTTTTGACATCATTCTTGTCAATGATTTTTTAGATTTAACACAAAGCAAAGGCAACAAAAGCAAAAATAAATAATTGGAACCACATCAAACTAAAATTTTCCTATACTTAAAGGAAACTATCTATAGAATGAAAAGGAACCCTATAGAATGGGAGAAAATATTTGCAAACCAGGTATCCAAGAAAGTGTTAACATGCAAAATATATAAAAATACTCACAACTCAATAAAAAAAAAAGTCATACAACCCAGTTAAAAATTGGGCAAAAGACCTGAATAGATATTTTTCCAAAGAAGGCATACAACTAACCAAGAGGTACATGAAAAGGTGTTCAACATCATTAATCATCATCAGGGAAGTGATGATGAAAACCACAATGAGCTATCACCTCATACCTGTTAGGATGTCTTTTATGAAAAAGACAAAAAAGAAATAACACATGTTCCTGAGAATGTAGAGATAAAGAAAACTTGTACCCTGTTGGTGGGAATGTAAACTGGTATAACCACTATGGAAAACAGTATGGAGTTTCCTCAAGAAATTAAAAGTAGTACTGTCATATAATCTGGAAATCCCACTTCTGAGCATAGAGCCAAAGTAAAGGAAATCATTATCTCAAAGAGATAATCTGTTTCCATGTTAATTGCAGCATTATTCACAATATTCAAGATAAGGAAACAACCTAAATGTCCAGGGATAGATCAATGAACAAAGAAAATGTGGTGTGTAGATACAATGGAATATTATTGAGCCTTAAAAAGAGGAAAATCCTGTCATTTGGGAAATGAACCTGGAAGGCATAATGCTAAGTGAAGTAAGCCAGACAGAGACAAACACTGCATGGTGCATGTTATCACTTATGTGTGGAGTCTAAATTTAAAAAAAAAGTCAAACTCATAGAAACAGAGAATAGAAAAGTGGTTGCCTTGGGCTGTGGAGTGGGGGAAATATGGAGAGGTTAATAAAAGTATACAAACTTTAAGGTATAAAATGAATAAGGCCTGAGGATCTAATGTTTAACATGGTGATTATAGTTGACTTCACTGTTGTATAATTGAAATTTGTGAAGAGAGTAGAAAAATGTTTTCACCAAAAAAAGGAAGAAATAATATTTTAGAAATATAACTCTCTCTCTTTCACACACACACACACACACACACACACACACACTCAGTTTTGCCATTTTATAGGAAAAGAAGTGAGGTAATCAGATCATGAACATGGAGTTCATGCATCTTACCATATTCTATAACACAGAAGCAGCTGTTTTTTTCTGCTAATTAAATAGGGGAATGGCTTTTCGAATGTTCAACAAAGGTGTCAGGCCAGGAACAAAACCCTGGGAATCTGGAGCACTATCTATTTGTCTGCGGTACCTGTTTGAACCCAAAACTGTTAAATGATCACGGGTCTCCAGTAGCTAAATATGTGGGACCTGGAATCAAGGCTTGAAGTAGGATGGAAGTCTCTCACCATCTCTCCTAGTGACTTACTCATAGAATTTGTGCTTCGAATCCATTCATCCTTAGGATCTTCTGGAATAGAGTTCCTGATACTTAGGGGGGGGAAGTGTTTCCTCTAGGGGATACAATAAGGGTCCCACTGAACTGGACCATTGACTACCATCTGGCCATGTTGGATCTTCATTCCAATATACCCACAAAAAGTAATAGAATGACTAGGCTAGATGACAAGGATGACTAGAATAATTAATTGACCATATTAGCATGACAAGCTGGTACACAGTGGGGACCAGAAGAAATATGTCTGAGTAAAAGGGGCTCTGTTGGCATCTCTTGCTACTTCCATGCTTAGTAAAATCTGTGAATGAATAATGGGAACAACCATAACATAATAAGGGCAAGTTAAATAAGGGCCCAGACTCCTTATGTATAAAGATTTGGGCCATCTTATCTGACATCTTAAAGTAAAGATCATGTATTAGTAAAAGGTTTTCCAAGACCAGCTGCAGCATGGAGGATTCCATTTCAATTCATTTGATTTGTTTGCTAACCAACCCTCTTTAAAGTCTTTTTTCAGGGGATTTCAAATGGCCACTTTTTTTAAGAATTGTATTTACATTTCCCTTCTCAGAGAAGAAAGAACATTCTGTTTTCACTTGTGAGTTTCATAAGTTGGTGTGAGCTCACTGGAATGGTTCAAGGTGTGTACTACAGCAGGTCAAGTTTCTGTGGGTCTCCAGATCCACTTAGACCTTCCTGCTCCCAAGATCTTGGCTTCCTCTCCAGAGCTTCCCAACAAAGGAATGATGTAACATCAAGTTATAAACTGTGGCAAATAGAACTACCATACCATCCAGCAATTTCATTCCTGGGTGTTTAACTGAAGGAAATGAAAACATTAATTAGAAAAGACATATACACCCTAATGTTCATAGCATAGCAGTATTATTTACAATAGGCAAGATATAGAAGCAACCTAAGTGCCCATTGACAGATTAATGGATAAAGAAGATGTGATATAGATAGATAGATAGATAGATACTTAAGGATGAAATCATGGAGTTTCTAAACTCCCTTTTAAAGGGTTTAATAGAATTTATTTTTCAGCAAAGGAAAAAATATATTTCCAAATATTATAAAATTATCTGCAGACATATAAGTGTTTGGCACATATGTTTGCTAAGGATTAAAGCATTAGTAGGTGAAAAGAGGAAGAAAAGTAAATTGGTATTAACATAGTGCCAGAGTAAACATTATTTCATTAAGCCTCATGGATATGAGAACAACAGGACTTTCATTATGAAATATTTAAACAACATATGAGGAAAATGAAACTGCAAGAAAAGCAGCAAAGTACATACTTCTGAAAAATTTTGACAGAACAGTGTCAGATACAGAAAGTGAGAAAGATAAAGAAGGAAAGATATTGCCTAATGATGCATATCAAAAAATTTAGAACAGATTTTTATAAATAATATATAAAACTTGTTTAACAATACATTAGCTGCTTTTTTATTCCTCACACCTAGTTTTCTAGATCCTCAGTTTTCCCCCATAGTGTTGATAAGTTTGGATATTTGAATATAGAATCTGTCCTGCCAAGCAAAGACTTGCTTTATAGTCACTATTGTTAACACTAAAAATCCTTGCATTTATTCTTATTAATATTTACAAATAAAATATTTATTCTTATTAAAAGTAAAAACTATTTTTAAAATATTAATGCCAATCACTTTAATATGCTTGTATAAAGCCTGCAGTACTTTGACAAATATGCTATTATATAAACGATCATTTAGTGCTAAGGAAAAACATGAAGCCAAGAGAGCTTGACTTACTGGCTCAAAAACACACAACCACACAGTAGATCTACTCATAAGTCCTGTTTGACAGGCTACAGTTTAGCCATCATTTTACATTTCATATGCTTCTGAGGTTGTTTACTCAGTCCTCAGGTTGTTACTTATTCTCAGTTCTGCATATAAAGACACTAAATTCTTCTTCACAAAATCAACATCTTGTATCACAATAGAAACTCCAACACCAATCTTGGTACCAGCTTCTCCTTGCCCTGCAGAGGCAATTAATTTTGTTAATTGCAGGTGATTGCATTAGGAGAAACAATGTTCTATAGCCCAAGGATTAAAACATTAAGAAGTAACATCTTCAGTGTAAACATTTTTTTGTAGGAATAATCCAAACTAATATTTTTAAAAGAAAATGTGATTGTACTTTTAAAAACTATAACATTACTAGCAAAATAATTGGCAATATATTTTTTGGCTCTAAATCATCATCGACTATAGATGTTAAGATTGTAAATGTGACTTTTCTAATTGTTTATTCACTAATTCCTCAAATATTTAAGGACCTACTATGTGCTAGGAATTATGCTTTGTGCTAAGGATATAATAACAAAGGAAGCAGCTTTGTTACTTCCACTCACAGATGCCCGGAGGATTATATCAGGAGTAAGCTGTTACAAAAGAACAAGAAGTAACAGCAGTTTTCATAACTGTTATGAACTTGGGACTGTGATATGACACATTCTGAGAAAAAGATAATCATTTTCTGATAGTGTTTCTAAGCAGAGTTTGTACAACTTTATTTAGCAGTCACAAGTCAGTCAACTAGCAGAAGTTTTAAGGGGTAGACAGTCCCAAATGCACTGTTAAAGCAATATAGGGTATAGGGTCTCAGTGGCCAAAACAAGGGGCTCATGTATAAATTGTTTAACATTTGTCCCGTGGCCCACTGACTGGTGTCAATTGCTTTTAAGACTTGTGTGTGCTCAGGAAATACTGTTAAGTGAGAAATATTAGGGAAGGTAATTCACTATCTCTCAAAGAATTGGAGATTATGAAGGAAAATATTATGGTCTATTAAGCTAAATATTTTTGTTCCTTAACACACTAAACACTTTTGTATGGTAGTGAGTTAATAGAAAGAAAAGTAGAAGATCTGACTCTGATAGGATTTTCATCTATTAAAATTTATTTATTTACTTTGTCTTTTATTGAAGAGGATTGAGCTTGAAGTACTTGATAGTTTACTCTGACATAATTTGCTGGCCTTATCTAAGAATATCTGAAGAGCTCTTGTGCATGCTGTCATGCCAGGATTTCAACCCTCTTACCTGCCCAGCTTCTGGAAGACCCCATTAACTGCAAATTCAAGGACTTTGAACATTGACTCTAGAAATTCTCAAACTATTTTAACTCCCATATATCTGAGCCTTTCTTTTTTTTTTTTTTTTTTTTTTTGTGGTACGCGGGCCTCTCACTGTTGTGGCCTCTCCCGTTGCGGAGCACAGGCTCCGGACGCGCAGGCTCAGCGGCCATGGCTCACGGGCGCAACCGCTCCGCGGCATGTGGGATCTTCCCGGACCGGGGCACGAAACCGTGTTCCCTGCATCGGCAGGCGGACTCTCAACCACTGCGCCACCAGGGAAGCCCTGAGCCTTTCTTATTCTTAATTTTGGAGACCATTTGATTCTGTTCTTTAATCAAATTCACTTTCATTCTTACTTTTATATTGCTCTCATGTTTATAACTTTCAGTAGTTTATAATTTTATTGATTTATCAGATTTATTTTTCTTCTTTGGGATTAATATTTTATAATTCTACTTGTTTAAAGAATTATACTGACTTTTGCTTTTATTTCTTTGTGGTATTAGAATCATACTGAATCATTATCAAGTAGACCTCAGTTGTTTTATCTCATTTTTAGCATTTATGTTTGGCATCTTTATTATTCTAATTACTTTTAATGAATTTTGATTTTTTTAATTTGGTTATGTTTTTGTTCTGAGTGTTTCCTATATTAAATAATAACTACTTCTGATATTTAAAAGGAATAAAGCAGTAAACAAAAGGACAGGAAAAAAAGATCAAACAAGCAAATAGGCAAAACATAATCATAAACAATTTTAAATTCCATAACTTTTTACTTTTTAATTATTAGTGAAAAAGGAAACACTACTAGAATGTATATACACACACACAAATATATGGTTGCCTAAATCTTGACAATCAGAACTCTCAAGGAAGGACAGCCTAAGCTATGGCCAACCTACTTTCCATTTTCACTGATACCTCAATGGTTAAGTCTGCCAAAATCTCGAAATTGTCTTCCATCTGTCTCTCTGAATCTATCTCTTACCACTGGAATAATACATCCAATGATATATTTGCCCAAATCATTTAATTATGTGGATTTTCAAAATTAAAAGGTATTGCACTGTTTTTACTTTTTTTTTTTGCTCTGGACGTGCAGGCTCAGCGGTCATGGCTCACGTGCCCAGCCGCTCCACAGCAGGTGGGATCCTCCCGGACCAGGGCACAAACGCGCATCTCCTGCATCGGCAGGCAGACTCTCAACCACTGCGCCACCAGGGGTGCCCTGTACTCTCTTTATACAAAAAGAGGAAGATAAGATAATAGAGGGAAAAACGCAAAGGATAGAAAAATAAAAATTCTCAAATTTCTCCCACAGTAGCCTGGCTATTAATCCTCAAGCAAAATCTGGACTTCTTAAATTGAGCCCTTTTATTGAAGGCATAATCAGACCTAAGGAAAATTGAGGTTCCCATCTGTCAAAAGTACACTGTCTAGTTGTAGATCTGCAACTGGTCTTAAAAATAGTATTGGCAATTTTGTTCCAACTCAACTCCATCCATTCAGAATCAGACACCATTTCTCAAGTTTGTTACTTTGGTTATATTTTTGATTCCATAATTTTTCTGGCAAGCTGGATATTTTGATGTGGTTTTATGTAGCTTAAGATAAATAAAATAAAACAAGTTAAACAGTAAGTTATTCTACCTGTCACCGGGTTGACATACGTTGTAACAAAATGTCTTCAACTGAGGAGGTCAATGGAAGATCCGGACCAGCAATCTCGGTTCCAGGATACTAAGCAAAGAAATGCAAACTACCACGTTCAGCTTAAGCACAAATCAAAGTTTATTTAAGCATAGGTACACTCTCAGAGAGGGAGAGAGCGAAAGAGAGAGAGCATGCTGTTTCAGCAAAATGAAGCAAGCCCAAAGCAAAGTTTATCGAAGCAAAGGTACACTCTCACAGAGAGAGAGAGCGGGCTGTTTCTTCGAATTGAAAGCAGCATTCCTGTACAGGCTTTTTTTCCTTAAAAGGGCGCTTTTAAGGAGCATTTTGCAGGGGGGGGGGTGAGTGACAGTGGTTCATTATTTGATTGACAGTCCCCAGCTATGTAACAAACTTGTTACTGCTGTGCATGCTCTCACCCTTGAATCACTAAGAAACTCCCAGTCAGGGGGCAAAACCACATGTAGATTTTATTATAATTATGGTGTAATGAATTTGGGTTTACTATAAGTTATACACCTCTCTGGTCTGGGCATGCACAGCCGGCGGAAGTCCCCTCGTGTTATTGTGTGCCTCTTTATCAGGATAAGCTGCCCACTACACAACCATAGTTTCGCCCGTTCTGGGTGGCATCAAGGGAAAGTCCTCAGATGATTGGATGTGACTCGATTTCTTCTTCTTGTCTTTCTCGCCACTGTCACCTCCTTACTGCTAATGTCTAACTACCTAACATGACTACTCTGACATATTCTAAATTCAGCCAAGATTTTTTCCGAGAAATTTATGTCTAAAGTTTATCCATGCAAAAGAGTTACAATTAACTGCCTTAATTAAATGGTGCCAGTTGATTCATGAGTTAAAATAACTTCTACAGTGTATGTAAAACTATTATTGAAAGTTCTTGGGTGCAACTAGACTCAAGAACAAGAGAAGAAAAGGGATTAGTATGCATTGAACTAAGGGAATACATTATTTTCATTCATCCAATATTATTTAAATGGGTGGGAAAATATTTTTGTCAATGTCAATGAAGATGTCCAATAAAGAGTGATTAATTCTGAAGGTAGAATAATTCAAAATCCAGGATTTCATTTTTTTAAAAAAATATTTTCTTGAATATATTTCTCAAATATATGTCTTAAATTTTTTATAAGCAAATTATTAAATGTTTCTCTCCTTAAGTAGATTCTTAAAAAAAGTAAATTTTCCTGTTTTACTCCAAGTTTTAGCTTTTGATACAAGTTAATGATTAACATGGGACACACTCTGACTAGAGAGTAAAGAAGTGAGCAAAGATTATACTGCAAGACAATCAGCCAAAGTTTGCTTCTGAGTCCAGTCAACTCAATTGTTTGTTATTGTTGACATAGAACAAATAGACTGCCAGATATTTCTCCAGCAAAGACAGGTTTATTCAGGATCAGCAGCAGATTGGAACTCAGTATCTGCAACCATGGCAAGCCATGAGCAAGTCCCCCATGACAATAGAAGGAGGACAGCTTCTACAGAGGTGAAATGGAAGTTGGGAGGGCTATAGTTACAAAAAAGAAGAATCCATGGCTCTTCACTGGCTGTGTCCTTGCCAGGAAAAAAGAGGAGTTCTTCTTTTTCCTGTTAGGCTCTGCTATCATTGCAGGGCATGACAGGTTCCCCCATCTGGTCTTTTGGCTCTATTTAAGTGAAATTTCTGTTTATTAATTTTTCACATTTATAAAACAACAAGAGCAAACAACAACAGTAACAATACTCTTTAGAAGTATATAAGAGAGTCACCATAATACATAATTACTTGATATATGAAGAACCAGAAATACATGTCTTATTCTCAAAAGAAAAGACAATAAGTGAGGTTCAACCTCATGATAACTACATCTTGGAATGAGCACCCAAGAATTTAGAGCAGCTAGTATAAATACACTCAAAGAAATAAAGAAAATTATTCATGAGCAAATGAAAATATAGGAAATTAAAGCAGAGAAATAGATATTTGAAAAACCTAATGGGAATCCCAAAAGGAACATATATAATATTTAAATCAAAAAATATCACTGGGGGCTTCCCTGGTGGCGCAGTGGTTGAGAGTCTGCCTGCCGATGCAGGGGACACGGGTTCGTGCACCGGTCCGGGAAGATCCCACGTGCCGCGGAGCGGCTGGGCCCGTGAGCCATGGCCGCTGAGCCTATAAGTCCGGAGCCTGTGCTCCACAACGGGAGGGGCCACAACAGTGAGAGGCCCGCGTACCGCAAAAAAAAAAAAAAAAATCACTGGGAAGAATCAGTGAACTCAAAGATAGATCCATATAAATTATCCAATCTGAAGAAAAGGGAGAAGAAAACATAAAACAAACAAACAAACAAACAAAAAACATGCAGCATATTGAAATGTCTTCAATATTTGTAATTGGTCTCCCAGAAGGAGAGAAGATGAGAATGGGATAGAAAAATACTTTTTTAATGTGTGAAAAATTTGGTGAAAGACATAAGCTTATAAATTCAACAAGCGAAGTGAACCCCTAGTTCAGTAAACTCCAAGAAGGGTTGAATGGAGAAACCCATGCCCCACACATTACAGTCAAACTGCTATAAATAAAAGATAAAAATAACTTATTGAAAGCATCCAAAGAAAATAATACATTACATAAAGGGAGTAACAATTTTAAATCCCTAACATTGCATCAGAAAGTCTGGAGCCTAGAATTCAGTAGAACAACGTCTGTAAACTAGTGAAGAGGAAAAAAATCCTGTCACCCAAGAATTCTGATTTATCTTGTGGTCTATGAGCTCAAATAGTATGAGGCTTTCCTGAGATATTTACATTTATATTTATGCATGTTTCTGTGTATGTATGTAATAATTATATATTCATGACATTAAATAATGGTTTATAAGGAAAACTCCCTACCCTTAAAAACTTTAAAGTTTAGGTGAAGGGGGGTTGGATCATACAGTAACTGAAATAATTGAATGCTCAGGACAGAGAATCTTCACCGGGACCAATCCATTCTGAGGAAGGAAGAACCAGAAGAAAAGGTGTCCAGTGCAAAGGGAAGCCAAATATATCCATGGAGAGCACTTCTAATAAGCTGAAGCAGGCACAGAACATACTGCATTTCTCAGAGACATAACACAAGTTGTGAGGTATCTGGAGAGAAGAGGACTCAGCTCTAACTCTGAGAGAGAGAGATAGAAAGCATTAAGCAGGCTATACCTGAAGTGAGGGGTTGGGGAAAGAGAGGGAGCTAGGTAAACAGAAGGAGTTGCCTTTCTATTATAGTTTATTATATTTTTAGTTTAAAAAAAGTTCATTTGATCTGCTAGAGTGAACATGTTTTGACAAGTTTTCTTAGCCATTCTCTTTAACTGACTTGCTAGCCCAGCACGTTAGCTCTAGTCTCTCCTTTCCTGCCTTTTGGACTCTGCCACAACCCCTTTCTATACCATCCAAGCCCACAGTCTGAGCCTGGACCTGGGTACCAGCATATACGTCTCCACTTGATGAGAAAAAATTTTCTCATCCCATAACCTTACCCTCCTATCACACAGCCTCAAGGAGTGCAATATTCAACTTATTAGACAAGACCTAATGAATGTCAAGTGAGTTATTAAATAAAATTCAAAGCAAGACTATTGATACCTAGTATTTTAGTTGTATTAGGACTCTTCTAAGTTCTATTTAATTATCTCTGAGTTTTGAACCATCTAAGAGTGAAATTTTTTGAACAGTGCCATAACCCGATGTTACAAAAAGATTAATCCAAGCTCTGGTGGCTGGCTCAGGTGGTCCTGTGAGTGACAGGAACAGTCAGGTTTTTACTTTGCTAATGGGTGTACTTAAAGTTTTATATATATTACCAGTAGAAGCAAATTACTTCCACTGAACATTTGATTAAATTGTACCTGTCACTTTGGATAGAATTGGCAGGGGTCTGTAATAATGAAAATGTATGTATACTTATATGTGTGCATATACACACACAACTCTAAATAAAATATTTTTCTTTAATATGCTTATATTAAACCCAGACTTTATATCAAAATTAGAATTTTGGATAAAACCTAATGCTCTTGTCAAAGCTTTTACTACCATCTCATGTACCTTGCTCTGTCAACTTCTTTCTTTTCATCCACTGTCTCTATCTCCACCTGCTTTTTCCTATCAGCATTCAAAAATTTTCAAACCTCTGAAAAAAATAAACAAAATATCCCACAAATTCATCTCTCCATTCCAAAAACAAGGAAACAGCAATTTGTATCTACTGTATATCAAATACTGAACTAAATTCAGAACAAAACAGCAATAAACATGAATAATGTGATCCCTTATGACTTTATTGGCTAATAGGGAAAACTGAAATCAAACAAATATTTGCAAAAATAAGACAAGATGTTATGGAGATATATACCATGGTTACCCATGTTTCTTCCAGATGCAACTCTTATTTCCCCACCCTTTGGTTACCAAATTTCTTGAAAGAAACACCTTTACCCACTGTCCCCGATTCTTTTCCTTCAAACCACCCCTCATCTGACTGCAGTCTGACTCCTGAGCAAACCATTCAGTTGGGACTGTTTCACCAAAGTCTTAAAAGACTTTTGTTGCTAAATCTCATAGACCCAAATAAAGTAAATGATTGAGTCTGGGGTGGGATGATCAGGGAAGGTGTCCCAGACAAAGTGAAAGTCCTTCTAAATGTAGAAATTAAATCACCCACGAAGTGTTAAACAAGATAGATTCGGAAAAAAGGCATTAACTTAATCAAAGCAATATAAACGTTCAAAGCAAGAAAGGTAAATCCAAGATCTCTCAAGCTTTCAGAGAGAAAATAAAACCCACAATATATTCACAGAAGCATGTGAAACAAACCATCACTGAACATCTTATCAGTGGGTCAATGCATTCATTTTTCTGAGGGACAATGATTTAATCTAGAATTTTATATTAAATATTAATTAGATGTGAAGGTACAATAAAAATATTATCAGGATTCAGAAATCTTCCCCACTAAATAACTTTTCTTCAGAAGTTACTTGGTGATATAAGCCAATAGAATGAGAGAATAAAAATAAAACAAAACAAAAAACACACATGATTTAGGAAACAGTTAATAGAAACCAAAAAAGCATTGAGGGAAGTCCCAAGGCGTCTATGTTCTTCTACAAAGCAGGAAAAAAGCAAGATTTTTAAAATGGGGATGGGGAGGTTTGGGAGTATGGCTTCCAAGGCAAAACAAAACAAAACAAAACAAAACGTATTTTATAAAATAAAGATTCAGGGAAATATTTAAGCTATGGTAATGACAGAAAATAGGGTGGAAAGAGAGAAAAGAGGCAACTGAAAACAACCAGAGATAAAAGACACATTGTTAAAAACGGCAGAATCATAGATGGAAGAAGCCCGAGTCACTGAATCATCTGGTCAGATGTACCTGTTTGTTTCTAATATCACTACGCAGCCAACTCCTATTATATAAGTTTCTAAGATTTGGATAGTATCTGTTACAGTAGCTACTGTTTATTTAACACTTTGCTCTGTGTAATGCTTTTTGGGCCTAAATTTCACCTTGTCTGATATTGTAACCCCTGTTTCATTTTTCTTCCATTGTTGCCTTTTCTTCTCACTCTCTCTTTTTCTCTATTCTTCTATTCTCTCCTCTGCTTCTTCCTCTTTTTCCTTTTCTTTCTCCTCCTCCTTCTCCTCCTTCTTTCCTCGGTATTCAATTTGCCTGCTATGACTTTTAAGTCCTACTTTTAAAACTCACTTTGTTTTGGATTTATGTGTGGTACACAACAAAGAATTGGGTTTTGTATAGTAGAAATCTAAAACTATTTTATAGATGAATATAGACCATTTACTTTTTATTAATGTGGTAACTATTTTGTTCTTATTTATTTATTTCTAATTAGAACTCTTTATTATATGGTGTGTTTTCTGCTTTTACCACTCGGATATTTTGGATGGTTTTCCTTTTCATTTTAGGACTACCTTTTAATGAAAACTTAATCATCCATATATTTCTCTTAATCCTTCATATTTTTAAGTAGTATCTATTATTTCCCTAGTAAGAGCAATATTGAAATTAACACATCTCCTCTTCTTCCCCATCTTCTGCTTATTTTTTCCTACCATTGAGTTTTGGACAATAATATTGTTTTCTTTTTTCTTTATCCTTGTATCACCAATAGTTTTATTAAAAATATGAAGCCAACATGACATTTCTCAACCTTATGAGTGACTTGATCTTTTTGCCTAGCTGCCTAAAGTATTATTTCTGCCTAAAGTATTATTTCTATATATTTGAATACTTGTAATGTTAATAAGAATATATCTGTGTTGATTATTTTAAGTCAGATCCCTCCCTGACATTTAAGGTGCCATTTAAATATTTACTTAAAAGGTGTTCTTTATTTCCATATTTAAAAAAATATATATTCAATATTAGTCTGTACATTTACTTTCTTCTTTTTCAGAAACTACAATTATGCATCTGATGGATCTCCTTGCCTTTCTTTTTACCTGTTATTTTCTTCCTAAAAGTTTTAACGTTTCCTATGTGCCATTTTATTTTGTTCAATTGTCTTTTTCCCTTTTCTGTATTTCTGAGGTTTCTGAAACCTCTTCTCTCACAAATGCTTTTTCTACTTTCTTCATTTCTTTGATTTTTTTTCTAAGCTTTGCCAGTTCACTTAGCACTTGCTACTATCGTAATATTTCTTTTCTACTTTTTGTATTTCTGTTTCATGGATTTGTTTTAAGGTGTGACTGTTTTATTAAAATTTTCTATTTCTTCATCATGGCAGTATACATGGTCATCATTTTCATTTTCTCAAGGGCAACATATCCAATATCCTATAACTAATCATGCTCTTATTTATTTCTTACATTATTTTTGTATCTATGTTGTTCTAGATCATTTTTACTTCCTTACCCATGAATGATTAGGGTTTTCCTGAAGTATGCCTTTGCAAGAGTTTTGGAGGAAGGTCCTAAGGGATCAGATCAAGGGGACATTTCAGACTAACTGCTTTCTTAACACAAAGGTTCTCTTTCTCTTAAGAGACTGAAGGTATGTTGAAGAAAAATTTTGTCATGGTGATTTTATATAGTCTTACATCCTCAGCATCTCAAAATCATATTGTATCCTGGGGAGCATCTTGTGCCACCTCACTCTAGTTTTCACCTTGATGTTAGAAAGCACAAGGAATAGATTTTTTTACCTCATGGTGAGTCCTTCATCTTCAACATACTTTTTTGTGCTTGTAGTACTTTTCAAGATACACTTCCTCTGGCCTCTCTCAATGCTGTGATTTCTTTCCATGGCTTCTCAGGTTCATTTCCTCCTGCATACTCTGCTTAATTTCAGCTCTTTTGGCAGCCTTTAACTTTAATATGAAACCTGGGGATTATATTGTCTCCTTATTTTGCTGAATATGAAACTGTGATAGTTTTGTTTTTGAATAGCTTCCAGGAAGAGAATGAACAGTGGTTGATTTATATAGTCATATTCCTACCAGAAATCTATCTCCATATATTAAGACAATTCATTTGATTCCTATTTACTTACTTTTCATTTGTAGAGATTGTTTTGTAATTTTCTAAAATGGAAGAAAAGTTCAAACATTCTAAGTCCAAACAAAGGCAAACAGAGTTCCTTCTTCCCATCCTCCCAATTGAGCTAAATTATAATTTTGAGTTAAATCAGTAGTCAGTGTCCACATAGGTATTAAGTAAAAATAAAACAAGTAATCCTTATCATCATATCGTTCCTTGTACTTTTAAAATTTTGCCTGGAATTAATTGTCTCACTAACTTTTTTTTGCTTGCTTAGTTTATTATGTATCTATCACTAATTCACTCCCAAATACTTAGTGTGTCTCTCATCTCTGTACATAGATATATAGATTTCACTTTTTTCATGAAGGCATTCCTCCTTGATCCCTCTATTTTTTTGCTCTCTTGCCATTTGCATGAAATCTAGGCCTATTCTCTCTTTCTTATTAGGATTTCCCTTCATTCTCACTCTTTGAATTCTCTGAGTTTTCTTCTTGTTGGATTTCCATGTATCCCTTATCAGTTACATACACATCCCCCATAGCTTTCAAAATTATTTAATTCTACTTTGAGTAATACATTGACCAAGGTAGCAGGCAGAATTCTAAGATGGCCCCCATGATTCCTACCCCTGATATATACCCCCTTTAAAATTCTCTCCCCTTGAATGTGAGAGAGGCCTGTGAACATTATGGGATATCACCCCATGTATAAGTTATGTTATACAGAAGAAAGAGTTTTGCAGATGTTTTATGGTTCCTAGTTAGTTGGTTTTTAACTAACTTAAAAGGATATTATCTTCTATGGAACTATTTATGTGACTCTGTTAAAAGAGGTCTGAGAGATTTGAAATGAGAGATTCACCTGATGGCCTTGAAGGAGCAAACTGCCGTGGTATAGCGAGACCTCAAGGCAGATAACAGTGGGTGGTCCCTAGGAGCAGAGAATAATCTTTTGCTAAAAATCAGAAAGTTAGGACCTCAGTCCTACAGTCATAAGAACTGAACTGGCTAACAAACAGGGACCTTGAAAGAGGACCCTGAGCCTCAGATGAGATCACAGCCCTGGCTGACACTTTTACCTAAGTCCGGTGAAACCCTGAACTGAGAAGGACTGACAGAATTCAGTCCTGCCTTTCAATCTGTGAAAGGCAATGTTATTAAAGCCACTAAGTTTTGGTAATTGGTTATGAAACAATAGAAAACTACTGCTTAGAATCCTCGACTGAAAATTATTTGCTCTCAGATTTTATAAACTGTTGCTTCCATTTTGTTAAGATTATGTACTGCCATCAATAAGTATGGTGCAATTCGGACTCCTGGTGTTTTTCTACGTGACTAGTTCCCCCCATCCCCTGGCCACTGGAAGATTTTAGAGCATTTTATTTAAATGCAGTGGTCTAAAATATCAAGCTTATATATCTTAAAGAGAGTCTTTATTCAACCACAATGCTGGTCACTTGATAGATTCTTTTATTCTTCAAACTCTTAACCTCAGTCCTCGGCCCTCAGAAATCTTCCTCTTCTTCTCCTTCTCCTACATTTCTCCTCCTCCTTCTTTCTTCTTCTTCTTCTTCTCTCTCTCCTTCTTTTCCTTCTTGATCTCCTATTCCCATTATAATTTAGATGTTGAAACTCTATAGCTGTTTTTTCTAATTTTCTTATCTTTTACATTTTTTCATCTCTTTGTGTTCTGGTTCTACTTTCTCTGAGATATCTTCACTTTGTTTTCTAATATTTTGACTGAGTTTTCAAAACCTCGTATTTTCATTTTAATGAACTTTTCTTTATTCTTCTCCTATTCTTTTTTATAGCATCTAGTTTTTTTTTGGTTTTTTTGTTTGTTTGTTTGTTTTGCGGTACGCGGGCCTCTCACTGTTGTGGCCTCTCCTATTGTGGAGCACAGGCTCCGGATGCACAGGCTCAGCGGCCATGGCTTACAGGCCTAGCCGCTCCGCAGCATGTGGGATCTTCCCGGACCAGGGCATGAACCCGTGTCCCCTGCATCAGCAGGTGGGCTGTCAACCACTGCACCACCAGGGAAGCCCACATCTAGTTTTTAAAACAAATATGTAGTATTTCCTTTTATCTGAGAATATAAATTATAATTTTTTGCAAGTGTTCTCCTGCTCTCTTCATTGTCTTTGTTTTTTCCAAATTCCTTTTTATTCATCTGTTGGGATCTGTTTATTATTATTTTTTAATATTAGAGACTTTCCCCAATGAGGGATGATCCTTGATCCTCCATTTATGTTTCATGGTAAAACACTGAAATATTTCATAGAAGTTTCTGCATTTGGGCAGAACGATTCAGTGTGGCGGGGGGGCTTTATTATAGAATGAGGAACCAAGATAGGCTTTTTACAGGAGGCTCACTAACTGTCATTACTTATAGGTCCTTCCTCTAGTGCCGGTCAGTTTTCCCAGAAAGGAATCCTCTAATCTCCAGATAATACTGGTTGCTATGTTCTATTAAAGAAGTAGAGAAGGGAGCTAGATGGTCCTACCTTTTATGTGAAGTTTTGAGTATGGCACCTTCACACTTAACCATGCCTGTTGTCTACAGGTGCAGAATTCCTTTGATTCAAATTCTATGAAGAGAAAACCTATTATAGGCTTTTGCTTGGGAGGAGGAGGAGTTGCCTGAATTGTTGGTGAAAGGGGAGGGAATCTAGAGGTGCAAACTATTCCTAAACAGACTTTTAATCAATCATCCTATTTTAAAACCTCCATGAGTCTGATTTTCAGAGTTTCTTAATGCCTTCAATTTGTGAAATTTGTAGTAAATTTATAGAGGTGGATTTATGTGCTTCTTAGCATTCTGCACTGAGCTTTCCTCTCTCTCCATGTCCTAATTCAGATGCTACTTGCCTAGCTGTTGGCTTATAGAATTTGTGGACAAACAGCAGCTGTCACCTTTTGGCCTAGTCTCATTTTTTGTTGTTGTTGAGATTATGATCTAATATAATACCTGCTCTATAATCTTTGTAGCTTCAGATTCTTTATTGATCCATTTTATTTTATTCATGGTGTTTTTATCCATCATACAGTCTTTTACTTAGTGTAAAAAAAAAAAAACAACTCTCCATTTTCTAAGAGACATATTTTATCTAAAATATAGTCAAAAAATACATTTCAATCAAAATAATTTCAAATGCTATTGACACTACCTTCTTGTTGAAATTAAATAAATTAAAATGTAAAAAATCATGAATTATCCTGAAAAAAATAGTGATTTAAGCTAATATTAACATGAAAATTTAATTAAATTAGAATAACTCATTCTTTCTGTAATTTTGCTTTGTCTTATAATACAGAAGTATGTATTCCTTTGTTATTATAAGTCCAATTATTCAGAGAGATCAGGTATTTAAAATGTTAAAATTTCACTGATAAAAACACATTTGAAAATTCAGACTCAAAAAAAAAAAACCAAACACATTCGTTTTCTGACACAGAGAAGACTGAAATTCTACATTTATTCATGCGCTTTTATTATAAAAAGTTGTGTGAGTCTCTCTCTTGGAATTCTGCTTAGCCAAGTAGGTTTGCTTTATCTGTATTTGGGGAAAGATATTTTTGGCAAGGATTCCTCATTCTTCAATTTCACTTTAAATGTGATATACCTATGTGATGTGAACTGTAAATACTCTTTTGAGTATATAAGACACAGAAAATTTTCTGTTTGTTGAATAAATGGTTAAATGAACAAATGTGGATCAAAGATATAGAATTTCATCACTGAATTCTACATTAAGCCAAAATTCCTCATATTGCCAAGATATCTTCAATTCTTTGAGGGTAATTTTTATACTCATGACTTCATTTTCTTATATTTTATGCTTACTAAACAGCTTTATTTAACTAATGTATCCCGAATACATGAACAAATATTTTAACACCATCAAAGATGATGGGGGTGGGGGACACAGAGAGGGATTTCTAACAAATAGATGGGACTATTGATACCAAAATGCTCTAGTATTGAAGGACTAATATATTTCAAGTAGGACAGTACATATTTTACACATATTGTTAGGACTTGGAAATTGACAAAGTAAGCAATAATCACTTGCTGTCATCAGAAATAAACTTAATGATAAAAGTGGAAATGGTGGTTAGGGGAGATAAATGTTGAAAACTTTAAATGCAATATGATGTAAGCATGGGTTTTATCTTCCTATCTCTATTTTTTTAAATTCCCATTTGGTTTCTGGGCTTAGTCTGAGAAATAAAACCTTTTTACAAAATTACCAATAAAATTCTCTTGATAATTTTAGCTGAATTGAAAACAGGAAATACCCTTTTGTGGGAAAGTCTCCTGCCCAGAGAGTATGGATTTTTGACCAATTTCGTAAATGTAGAGACTTTGGAGGGTCTGGCTATCCCATTTTTATGTATATACAAACTTGACACAATGTTGCAAGAGTGAAGAAGTTCAACGATAATTATGATGTTTATATCTACCAACCACTAAAAATTATGTTATTGAAATTCATCTTTGATTTTGAAAATTTTAAATAACAAGGTGGATCATAAATTTTAATTTCCAAAATATCTGCCATCCCAACAAAGTTTTCTAAAATTAATCTATTGACTTTATTGTTTATAATGTAAAAAGGGTGGGTCATAGCAAAGCTAATTTCTTCTAGAATTTTTTCAGAAAAAATTGTTAACTTTGCCAAACAAAAACAGATAAAATTTACTTAAGGTTAGGAATTCAACATTAGAAAACAAATTATTACTTTGATATATCATTTGAATAATTTTAGGAATAAGATTCTGAATGTTATTGGTGACATTAATCTGGCTATGTACCGTATTGAAAAAAACTGGAATTTTGCAATTCTGAGTATAAAAAAAAAATCTATTTGTTATCACAGTAACCCAGTCTGCAAACAAATGAACAAAAAAATCCAAAACAAACAAAAAAAGTACAACATACTTCCATTTTGTTCGTTGTGTCTTTATACTTAGTTTAAAACTGAATCTAAACCCAAACTGATGAGAATTAACAATTAATTTGTTAACAATATAATTAACAATATAATTTCAATTAAAGTTATGAAACTAGCAATATATTTTTAAAATTAGTCACACAGTAATTATATCTTTTTTCAGTAGATGATATGGGATCAAGCAACGAAGACCCAATCCAGCCAAAAATAAATAAATATTTTTTTTAAAAAGTTGCTGCATTAAAAAAAAAAAAAGATGTAACAGCACTGTACTTAAGAACAGGGAACAGAGAATGTAGTAATCCAAGATATTTAGATGGAAGTAACCTCTAGGTTTGTATTTTGATAGCATGAGTGCCTAACTGCCAGAGATTAAAACTTTATCTTATTAATGCATTATCTTGCTTTCACTTAGATGGTGATAAGTGCTTCTACTCCTGGGATGTACCACATTGCTATAGAACTGCTATGTACCTTTTGTATATGAAAGTCTTCACTTGTTTATGTAGCTAGACTTTTTGATGATTAAAAAAATAAGGAAAAAATTAAGATGTTTTTATCTTCTTTTACTCATCTTGACATATTCAGAAATCTTTTATATTAATAACTTATCCTTTCCTGCACCACTGTTGTATTAATTTCCCCAGACCTAAAGTTATTTAAAGTTTGACCTGATTTACACCTTAGTTTCAAAGAGTAGACATATGCAATATCTGAGGGGAAACTCAGAGTTATCATTAATGTTCATAGTTATAATGTATAAATAACAAATACATTTCAATCTTTCCTCTGTAAACTCTCACTCTCATCAACTTCTTCTCTGCAGGTTTTGCTGGTACCTCTCTGTTAAAGACTTCTTTACTCTTTTGTCAGTTTCTATTCCTCAGACTCTCTTAATTTTTGGTGTTCTCTAATGTTCCTTCACACTCCTCTATTCTCATTCTATAAATTCTCAGTGATTTCATTTTTACCCAACTCTTCAACTAAATCTATGTAAGGCTCCCAAACATGTGTTCTCAATTCAATCCAAACCTCTAAGGATTAATTTTGTCTAGAAAATTTTAGCCAGATATTCCACGGATACCTCAAACTTAGCACAATGTTTATATCCAGGCCAGAGAAGCTTTTCTCCTGGGAACTCCGTGTCCACATATCCTGCCCTATATCTTCAAAGTAAAAGGCAAGGACATTGGAATGTGGTTCAGCTATCATGGGAGACAGACACTACTTCAGACAAGGAGGATTTGAATTGCAGAAGCAGTTAGGTAAAATAAAGGACAATTTAATCACCTTGTAACTCCTACTTCTTAATATCTAAAGGAGTAGCATTTTTCAAAATTGGCAAGTTATCTTTTTTTTCCATTTTTTTTCCCTAAGGTTTCTGAGGAATTAGCATGGTATTTGCAACAGTACCATATGGGACTGGGAAACTGTCTATATGTAGATCTAGGCAATTTGCATGAAATATGATACCAATTTTTATTGACAACTGAATGAATAAAGCATGTCATAAATGAAATAATATGTGTTTTTATAAAAATATTTAAAACTGGGGGCTACCCTGGTGGCACAGTGGTTGAGAGTCCGCCTGCTGATGCAGGGGACATGGGTTCGTGCCCCAGTCCAGGAAGATCCCACATGCCGCGGAACGGCTGGGCCCGTGAGCCATGGCCGCTGAGCCTGCGCATCTGGAGCCTGTGCTCCGCAACGGGAGAGGCCACAACAGTGAGAGGCCCACGTACCACAAATAAATAAATAAATAAATAAAACTCATTAAATTCCTAAACATTTTTCAGTTTATTTTAATAATTTTACTTTAAAATTTGATATACATTTAGTATGCTTTGACTTTTAGTTTCAATAACCTTAGAAAAATTTTTGAAAACATATTTTGCATTTATTTTAATTTACATTTTTGATGAAGATCTATTCAAATTGTAGACACTTTGAATAGAATTATATTTTATTTTCAATTATTTAAATCATTCAGTGAATACAATTCAATGTCAGGATAGTAACTGAAAGTATAAAAGTATAGCCCAGAAAAGGAAAAAGATTAAAAAAGACAAGAAATACAGATATTTTCTGGATGAGGAATATGTTTCAAAGTAGGATAATAGGATGTATCTTTTTTAACAGTTTGTTAGTTTGACTTATAATTTTTTTTTCCTTTTTTTTTTTTGTGGTACGCGGGCCTCTCACTGTTGTGGCCTCTCCCGTTGCAGAGCACAGGCTCCGGATGCACAGGCTCAGTGGCCATGGCTTACGGGCCCAGCTGCTCCGCAGCATGTGGGATCTTCCCGGACCAGGGCACGAACCCATGTCCCCTGCATCGCAGCGGACTCTCAACCACTGCACCACAAAGGAAGCCCTGACTTATAACTTTTAAATATTTAGAAATATGGAATGTGAGCCTACATTTGTACTCTTTCCATAGGCCCTAAAAATGTTAGGGGTAGGACCTCCTAAATTCTTTGTGTCCACAACCCAACTTAATATCTTCTTCTAAATCTACTTTGCTTCATCAATTTTCTAACTTGATGCATGACACAACCCACTATCCAATTACTTAAGCCAGAAACCTAATTGTCACTCGAATTTTTCTTCACATCTGGCATCTACTCACAAAGGTTGTATTTATTTTTTAGTACATTTAGAAAAATCTTTAGAATTGTCCCTTCCTCAGATAACCTTCCTAACCAGGCTCTACAAAGCAGTTTCTCCCACCCTTCCACACCTTATCTCTATCTAATTTCTTCATTGTACTTATTAGTTTGGAAATTATTATATTTATGTGCTTATTTATCCATGATTAATCTCTACCCCTTCACTAGAAGATAAGCTCCTAGCAGGTTTATTTGGCTCATCACTGTATATAGGGGCTTAAAATAATATCTGGCACATGATAGCCACTCAATAAATAATTTGTTAATGAATAAATTTTCTGTGTCCACATAGAATGTTGTCATTGGCTTTACAGGTGCATTTAGAATATTTTTTCACTGACTGTTCAGAGAAGCATTCTCTTAAATAACAGGATTTTCTTAGCTGCAGTGCTGATAAATGTTTCACCAAGCAAACTTAGGGTGATGAATGATGCTTGAATCCTTGAAGAATTCTCCCCTCTTTGACAATCTTCTGGACTTACTTCATTCTTGAAAAAGCACCCACTCTTTTTTTTTATATTTTATTTTTTTACAACAGCACCTGCTCTTTTAATAACATATGATCATTACTTTTCTTAACAGCTTTTCTTTTCTTCAAGTCTATTTCATTCTAAAAGACAATTTTTTATTAATGATCAGAAAACAATTAAACTATAAACCTGCAAATAAAGATATTCTTTAACTTCTCACATGGTTTTCAAACTTACTTGACCCATATGATCAAAGTTTTGTTTTGTTTTTTTAATTTGTGTATTCTAAACACTGAGTTTCTTGACATTGATAAAACAAACATATTAGGTCAAAGAAAGTGCAAGTTACTCATATTAAACACAACCTTGAAATGATGTCTTGATTAATGTATGTAGTTGTAGACATATGTGTCGTGTTTCTCCAATTATATTCTTTGTCAGAAGTAAGAGTTCTCAACATTTCCAGTGGAATTCCATTACATTTTTTCATTCTTTTTCCCATGGGCAGAATACATGCTGCTTCTTTTTTTTTTTCTCAATTCCTTGCTTTGGCTGTATTATTTTAGTCTATGGAACAGATGGCTTTCAAATTATTGAGCTTGCTCTTGAGAAATGTCTTTAGAAATGCAAAGTTAGTTAAGAAAACCTTTAAGCAATTTTTCATGTGGTTTTCATAGAATTAGTCCATGAGATCTAGTTTTGAAAATGGATAACATGATTCATACCTAAGATAGTATAACTTTAACTTCATCTATAATTTCCTTAATGAGCAAAATACCTTAAAGGCAGCTAAAAGACTATATTAATGGTAAAGCAGTGAATATAAGCAAAACTTTAAAGTGAATTTAAATTAATTCTGGAAAGCAGAAGAAAGCAACTGATTTTAATTCTCATCAAGAAAACTTTCTCTTTCTTAGTTTACAATTCTTTATGTTTTTGGAAATGATTTTTCCATACCCACATTTGAATTCTGAAGCACTGTCCCTGTGTCTGCCCTTAACCCTCTTCTGGCTATTCCTCACAATGTGCACCAGTTATCTTTCTAAAACTTATTATTTTTTGAGTCAATGTCTTGTTCAAAAATCTCAGAGGCCCCAGACTCCAAAGATGGCATCCACAACCTTCACTGTTTGAGCCTGATCTGAGTTTATCTCCTGGTTAAACCTCTGTGTGATATTTCAGTCCTGGCCATAGGCAATTTAAAAGGTTTTCCTGACAGTCCTCATGGGAGAAGCTGCTCTCTCCATGCCCAACTTTATGCATAGTCAATGCATTGTGGTCTTTGAAGGGTGAAGGGTATTGCAGATTGTAGGGGAGCAAAATTTGCCACCCCGAAATGTGTGTCTTTGGCATGAGAATTAATTTAGTCTGATTATTTTAAGAAACAGAAGACTCAGGAAGTCTTTGTTTTTACCTCCCCCTTAGTTGCCTAAAAAATTTAGATAAAGGGCCTGTCCTTAGAATAGAGCTATCTCCAGAGATATCTGCAAAGAATATGGGCCAGGCATTGTGGGAGAAACTCTTAGGGATCAGAGTCCACTCTGTGTCCCCCTGTCTCTGCATGGCCCAGCAAACATTTATCTCCCAAACATTTGCTTTTCCATCTCTATGTCAATTGCTTCCTCCCCATTGAAGTCCCAAACCACTACCCCCAACATCATCTTTTGTCTTTAGCAGCAAAAGATATTTAAGGTGATGGTTTCAGGCATTTCAGCAAGTAACTCAGTTCTCCTGGGTCTCACCCATATATATATGTTATTAAACTTTTGTTTGAATTTCTCCTGTTAATCTATCTCATGTTAATTTAATTCTTAGACCAGCCAGAAGAATTTAGAAAGGCAGAGGGAAATTTCTTCCTCCCAGACACAGTGAAGGACACAGACCCTACTGTTCAGTCATACCCTTTGCATATTTTCATTCCTAGATGTCTTTCTCTGAGGCCTTTAGCAGAGGTCTTCCTGAGGTTTCTTTGCCAAAGAAGGGGGAAACTTGAAGGTATTTTTCTCCACTCTGACTCAGTACCCAGGGTCCATAAAACTTCCAGAAACTTTTGTGTAGGGCTCCCTCAACAGTTAGACAATCCCCGTGTCCCCACTGATCCACCTGCCCCTCCACCAGTGTTGGTTCAAAACCTTAGGAGCTTCCCAGGGTGAAATCTGAAACTGGCCCCCATACACTGAGAGCAAGGAGGGACCGAAGAGTCAGACCACTCCAGATTGGTAAGTGGAAGGCTTAATAAGCAAGGGAACTTACTAAGAGGATTATCTTGGGCACCATAAGATAAGTAGAAGATCACAGCATCTGCCCATCAGAGTCTTAAGAGTGTCTATAGAGGATTCAACAGGCTTCAATCATCTGTACCTTCCAGATGGTCTAACAACACCTTACTCTGTCACATCTATGTCCTTGAAAGAGCTCTTAGTGTGGGATGGTGGGCAGAACATATATTCCACAAACAGGGGATGGAGGAGAAGCACTGTTTGCCCAGGTCCAGCTCGGGGGTCTATGGGTGGTCACATCCTCACATTGACCTTCTCCTGTGGAAAGATGGAACAGGGGGAGTCAGCACTTTCTTCAGATTAGACTCTTACTTATATCATCACAGTAAGGCCTTAAAAGCTTCACTGTCAGTCTCCTTTTGGCTTGTTGCTTTATCTTGTACCCTGTCACCTGGCACCTCTCTCTCAGCTCAGTTGACCTCCTAGCAAAACCTACCTCTGATTGGCTGCTCATGGCTCTGATCTCCTGTGCCACATCAGACTTTGGCTTGTCCCAGGACACGTGCATGTGAAGGCCCAGATGGCTTTCCCCTTGCCACTCTCTTTTCTTCTAATGTTCTTTCCACTGTTGAATAACTGCCTCAAGTGGTCATTTTAAATCTGATCTTTTCTGGCAGAATTAATTACCTCTTCAGTTTTCTCCTTACTTGGGTAGGAGACTGAGAAAATTAACATTAAACTATTTTAAATTATAAAGTTATAGAAGCAACATGGCTATGTTACAGCAACATGACAATATTACAGAGAATATTAATTGTCTGCAATTATTCTATCACCCTAAAGCAATCTTCATTATCATTTGGACATACATCTTCAAGTCAATTTTCATATACCTACTAAAGAGTAAAATAGTAGTTACAATGTAACTTCAAACTTTTGTTCTTTTTCCCTCTCTCTAACATCATGTAGAAAACATGTCTTAGTGTTCGTATATGGTCTTCAAAACCATTGTTGTAATAACATCATAAAATTTATGGTGAACTAATATAATCTGCTAAGCTATCTTACTAAACATTTGTTGTTTAAAATTTCACTATTTTACTTATATCAGTGTGCTAGTATGAGAGAAAGGTAGCAGTGATGAACATATATACAATGTATAGAACAGTACCAGAGCTCAGGATACTGATTTGAACAAAAATAAACACCACATATTACCACACAGTATGGATGGGAAAAAAAGAAATGTCAAGGCATACAGTATTTTGAAAGACTATAGGGCTAATATGATTTATCCTTCATATTCGTGGGTTTATATCTGGGTCAGCAGTTTTCAGGTATTTCTTTCTCTTTTTGGACATTTACATTGACTTTTGGCTTTGCTTCTCTATAAAAAAAGAAAAGAAAAAGTATCAGATTTTGTTAAGAAAGTCCCTGAGAATTGCATTTTATCATTATAGAATTGACCACCTATTCCTCTTCTTATTTGTTCTTATCCTCTAATGCTGGTTTCCTGCATAAACACACAGAAATGTCTCAAGAATAAACAAAAATGAACATTTTATTGGTGAAAGTTCCTGTTAAAAGTTCCCTTTATGCTAGCATCAGAACTACCTTAAGGAAGAACAATTAACAGATGAGAAGCTTTGTCTCACAAAGCCTAAAAATCCAAGGGACGAGGAAAAAATTCTTCATTATAAATAATGATATAGTACCTATAAAATAAAACACAATCTCATTGTTTTAGGAGAAGTAAAAAAGAAAAAGGAAGAACTTTAACATTTGTCAAGAAATATCTATGTTCTTCCCTTTATTGTTGAAGTCTATGCACACTGTCATCTTCCTGACCTGTGAGCTTTTACTATATTAAAAGATAACTCATCATATAATAAAAGTCACCTGCCTTTAAGTTATGACATAAAACTGGTGACTAGGGCTTCCCTGGTGGCACAGTGGTTGAGAGTCCGCCTGCTGATACAGGGGACACGGGTTCGTGCCCCGTCCGGGAGGATCCCGCATGCCGCGGAGAGGCTGGGCCCGTGAGCCATGGCCACTGAGCCTGCGCGTTCTGAGCCTGTGCTCTGCAATGGGAGAGGCCACAACAGTGAACCCGCCTACCGCAAAAAACAAAACAAAAAATGGTGACCAGAAGAACATGAAAGAAGTAGATCCAAGTTACAGCAGGAGGGATTTATACTAGCTATAATAACATATATTTTCCCCTTACTAAGTTCTGTTAATACAGGGAGGCTATGAAATGCAATTCCTTATAAAAGTCAATCCATATAGGATGCATTTCCATCTACCTGGGATGGTATAGACATGGTCTCACCTAAAAGCAAGATAAGCTAAATGACTTATCACTCCAGTCAGTCAATGCCATTTTCAAAAAATTTAGTAATTGTAATTTAGTCTTTCCTTGAAAAACAAACAAAAAAGAACAGATTTTGTTAGAGTTTTGTTAAGATATCTAACTGGTGAAACATTATATGGAAATGAGGGTGATGCATTATTCTGTTCTCTCTATGACAGTAAAATTCCATGTTCTCTAGGTGATTTTTTCATAGCAGTTGGGAGAATTATACAAGTGTCAAGCAAATACGGGTGAGATTGTGTCCATGATTAATATTGTATGGAGAAGTAGGCTTTACTGTTGCTGCCTTAAATGTTAGATATTTTTCAATTTAATATGTAACCTTTTCTTCCACATTTTCTTATTATGGTCCACTAGTTCTCCTATTTGTTATATTTAAACATGGACTTTACTTGAGCATCCAGCACTCAACAGCTCTAACTGCTTCCACTAAAATTCTCTGAGAGAACAGGGGAAGTTAGCAAATGATTCAGGTAGGTGATCTGCGTGATGCATATTTGACCTGTGTATTCTAGTCAGAAATCATGGGCTTTTTTCAACTTTTGTCAAAGTTTCAAGGTATTCACATTTTTTAGACAAAATACCATTTAAGATCCATGGAATAGAAAAGGAAAAATTATGCATAAAATGAAAAAAAAAAGAACATTGACATGAATTAGTGCCTGAAAACTTAAAAGTGAATGAAAAGTAAGAGGAATCTTGATTAATTTTTAACTCTGAGGAAGGCCTTACCCATATTCCTCAAATAGAATCAGGTGAAGTGAGAGTCTAAGCCAGAGTGTATACATGTGAGAGGTGCAGGAGCCCCAGGGCAGGAAAAGGGCTTGACACCAGCTGAGCGGTACATTTTCCACTAGTGAGTATTAGAGTGGGTTGGTGGGGAAGGAAGCAAACGGTTGCCTTCTGTTTCCCCCATAACATTCTCTCCTGCTTTACTTCTATTATTACCTTTATCACTTTATTATTACCTTTACCACTTCCTAATATTGAAGTTTTTAAGGCAGGTTAGTGTGATAATGTGTGACTCATATGTTCTAGCAGTTAAAGGCTAAGATTGGAATCTTACTCAAGCACTTTCTACCTGTACATCTTTGGGCAAGTTAATTAAACTTGCAAATGTTTTCTCATCTAAAAATGAGAGAACAATGCATACCTTTTAGAATTGTTGGAATATTTAAGTAAGTTAAAATGTCTAAAATATCTAATTTAGTGTGAGCAATTGTTAGGTGTAAGATAATGTTAGTTCCTTTCTCCCCGAAGGATACTAGTGCCTGTTCTTGTGAAAACAAAGTGCCGTTTCTCTCCCTTGCAAAATCTTTCTCATTTTATCAATCTAGTCATGTGGGATGCCTTCTATCCTCTATTTTCAAGTCCTTTCATTTCATGCCTGAATTATTCCAATAGTCTCTTAACTTGCTCTGATCTCCAGGTTCTTCCCCCTCCCATTTCTCTTGTTCACTGTTGCCAAACTAATCTCTCTAAAGCGTCCTTCTGACCCTGTCATTCTGCTGCTTTAAAATATTTAAAGAATTTCTAACAGACACAAGGAACATTCAAAACTGCTCACTGACATGGCAGAACAGGCCTCAACCTAATATAAACTCTCTTGCATTTATTTCTTAGGTATCTGTTAAATTCCAGGTGCTTTGCATGCATTTCCTCTAATCCTTACAACAATATGGCAAGACAGGAATTATTATTCCCAGTTTACCAATAGGAAATAGAGGATCAGACAGGTTTTAGGACTGGCCAGAATTCAACAACCACAAGGTAAGGGTGTCTGTACTCACATCTGGTTTTGTTTCCCTATAAAGTCACCATGTGCTTCCACACAATTGTACTACCACCGTATACTGTCTATAGACTATATACTTATATGTCACATGTTTCCAATTATTTGGTTATATGTTAGCATCTGCCATGAGCCATGGGCTTTTATCCTGGAGGGACTATGTCTTTTTCTTCTCAGTATCTTTTAGCACCTGCCTTGCTCAGAAGGGACAAGTAGGAAGGAATGTACGTTGAATGAAGGGATTAATGAATTAAAGACAAAAAAGAAGGCAGGGGCGACCTAAAGTGGGCTTTCAGGGAAAGGGCGACCTGAGCACAGTGTGGGTAACCTTATTCTGAAAATGAGGAAGACACTAAAATGTATAAAGACAGTGTATAAAAATCAGATGAGAGGGTAAGGATTAAAGCTGTGCTCACATTTCAGCTCTACCTTTTCTCTTTCCTAGTAATGATATCTTGTGCTACAGTGTTTCAGGCTCCCCCTGTCCCACCCCCGCACCCCCTCATATAAAGCTAAACATTGTACTTTTTTGTTTTGCTTTGTTTTGTTTGGTTGCACTGTGTTGCTTGTGGGATCTCAGTTCCCTGACCAGTGATTGCACCCAGGCCTCCACTGAAAGTTCCAAATCCTAACCACTAGGCTACCAGGGAACTCCCTACATTGTACATTTTTTTTTACTTACATACATTATGAATTTACTTCTCCTCAGGTCATATTCTGCACTTAATAATCATTGTAAACTTTATATGAACAAGCGACTTTATTACTTAAGGGTAGTTCAGAATTATAGCTTTGTTTTAGAAAGAAATAACGTCTTCTGCCCGTGGAAACACAAGTTATTTTTTTAGTACCCAATTATGCCACTCAAGATCTAATTCTGACCATACACAGCATAGTCTCATTTAAAGTTTATTATTTAAATTTCAGTGTGTGTGTGTGTGATTTCGATTCTTCTTGAGTGGCTAAGAAATGATGAGTGCATTCATTTCTGCATCTAGGATTTATGGGTATGTTTACAAATAATAATGTCATATCTGAAAGCAGGTAAAAAAAAAGAGTCTAAGCAAATGAATTTAATCAGTCCAGTGACACTCAAATTTGAAATGAAAAGAATAGGTAGGCCCAAAGCTTACCTCTAATAAAAGGTAAGCTTACTTAGGGTTTTAAAAATATGCAATTAAAGTCCAGTCCCCACCACCACATGCAACAGTATACTGCTGTACCTGAGCAGTTTCTTTGCAGATGCCTATACTTTTGCATTTTTCAAGGATATGAGTTTTCCTTGAAGTAGAGAATTGGCAGCAAACCCTCTCACTGTTATTTGACTTTCAGTAGCGTATTGATTAGTGGAATAATTTAGGCACAACTGCCCTTGGAGAACCTATTAATACTTTAATACTAGTTACGGAAAGAACACTGGCATTAACCTTTGCTGAAAAACGGTTCCCTGGCCTTGTTGACATATGTGACGATAAATAAAGGACAAAGACACAAATGTAAAAAAAAAAAAAAAATCAGGTAATGGCAGAAATAGCAATATACAAGTAAAGGATAGATTCAATGTTTATTAGGATTTGGTAATTCAATTTCAGTACTGGAGTTTAGATTATTGATTATTTTAAATCAGAAAGAATGAATAACTAAGGTAAAAGGACCACAAAACAATAAAATTATTTGTCATGATAGTAAAAATGATTTTATTTATTTTATTAGGCAATTTTCCATTCTCTTTATGAGAAGCAGTACATGTTTGCATTGCTACATAATTGGTTTTGGCTGCAAGCCAACTGACAAAGTTAATTAGTGCATATCTGTGTACAGGTCCTAGGAGAGGTTCCAATATCTACAGAATTTAGTTTGAAGCAGTTTAGTCAGGTAGTAGAGGGAGAGTGAAATCTTTATGCTTCCTTTATGCAAGAAATATCAATTTCTACTATGGACATAGTAAAATTTATCTTTCCATTTAAAATATTTCCATTTCTCCTCCCCAAAAAATAGGTAACATCTAAGAAGTCTTTAAAAACTACAGGCTAAGGGCTTCCCTGGTGGCGCAGTGGTTGAGAGTCCGCCTGCCGATGCAGGGGATGCGGGTTTGTGCCCCGGTCCGGGAGGATCCCACATGCCGCGGAGCGGCTGGTGCCGTGAGCCATGGTCGCTGAGCCTGTGCGTCCGGAGCCTGTGCTCTGCAACGGGAGAGGCCACAGCAGTGAGAGGCCCGCGTACCGCAAAGAAAACAAAACAAAACAAAACAAAACAAAAAACACTACAGGCTAAAATCATGGTCTTTCAATATATTAATTTAGAAAAAAACATTTTCTTAATGGTCTCATATTTTGTGGTGGAACAACTTGGCTCTTATTCTTGGTACCTACTCTCAATACAATTGTGAGTGTGTGTATGTGTGTGTGTTTCAATAAGAAAAATATGATTCTAAGTGTAAGCAGTTATGGTTGTGAATTAAAAGAAATAAGGAAAATCATTACCAGGCAACCCTGGGAAAATAATAATACCACAAATATTTACTTAGGGTGACCGTATGATTTCTCATTAAATGCAGGCACTCTTGAGAGTAAAAGGAGATACTATTGATATTAGGTTAAGATACATGAAAATTGCTATATTTACATGTCAAAATGGTCAAATACTGACAAATTCTTTTGGTTTACCTTATGCTTATTAGGAGACAAAAGGAGAAAACAAAAAAGCCCTAAGTAAATGGGGATGTTTATATACCATATATTTCTTTCTAGACATGTTTTGATTCACACAGCATGGCATAGCTTGTATCAGGAGCACAATCATGAGGCTTGGTGTTGTGAAATAATTGTTCACTATGTGTCTGAGAGATATCTATTACCACTGGGCTCTTCTCTGCAATTACTTCAATTTATAAATGGCACCTACATTTCTTGTCATACTTTGATGTGGTAACAGTTGCAGGTTAAAACAAATAATATTTTTTGCTTGTGGGCTATATCTCTCTTTGCCTATCTACTTTTTTTTAAATTTAATTTAATTTATTTCATTTTCTGAATTTTATTTTATTCATTTATTTATTTTTATACAGCAGGTTCTTATTACTTATTTATTTTATACATATTAGTGTATATATGTCAATCCGAATCTCCCAACTCTTCCCACCACCACCACCACCCCAATTCTCCCCTTGGTGTCCATAAGTTTGTTCTCTACATCTGTGTCTCTATTTCTGCCTTGCAAACCAGTTCATCTGTGCCGTTTTTCTAGATTCCACATATATGTGTTAATATACGATAATTGTTTTACTCTTTCTGACTTACTTCACTCTGTAAGACAGTCTCTAGGTCCATCCACATCTCTACAAATGACTCAATTTCATACCTTTTTATGGCTGAATAATACTCCATTGTATATATGTATCCCACATCTTCTTTATCCATTCATCTGTTGATGAGCATTTAGGTTGCTTCCATGACCTGGCTATTGTAAATAGTGTTGCAATGAATACTGGGGTGCATGTGTCTTTTTGAAATATGTTTTTCTCTGGGTATATGCCCAGTAGTGTGATAGCTGGGTCATATGGTAGTTCTATTTTTATTTCTTTAAGGAATCTGAATACTGCTCTCCATAGTGGCTGTATCAATTTACATTCCCACCAACAGTGCAAGAGGGTCCCGTTTTCTCCACACCGTCTCCAGCATTTGTCATTTGCAGATTTTCTGATGATGCCCATTCTAACCAGTGTGAGGTGATACATCATTGCAGTTGTGATTTGCTTTTCTCTAATAATTAGTGACGTTGAGCAGACTTTCATGTGCCTCTTGGCCATCTGTAGGTATTCTTTGGAGAAATGTCTATTTAGGCCTTCTGCCTATTTTTTGATTGGGGTGTTTGTTTTTTTTAATATTAAGCTGCATGTGTTGTTTATATATTTTGGAGATTAATCCTTTATCCATTGATTCATTTGCAAATATTTTCTCCCATTCTGAGGGTTGACTTTTCATCTTGTATATAGTTTCCTTTGCTGTGCAAAAGCTTTTAACTTTCATTAGGTCCAATTTGTTTATTTTTGCTTTTAGTTCCATTACTCAAGGAAGGGTCAAGAAAGAGCTTGCTGTGGTTTATGTCAAAGAACGTTCTTCCTATAAAACTCTAAGAGTTTTATAGTGTCCGGTCTTACATTTAGGTCTTTAACCCATTTTGAGTTTATTTTTGTGTATGGTGTTAGGGAGTGTTCTAATTTCATTCTTTATATGGAGCTATCCAATTTTCCCAGCACCACTTATTGAAGAGACTGTCTTTTCTCCATTGTATATACTTGCCTCCATTGTCATAGATTAGTTGACCATAGATGCATAGGTTAATCTCTGGGCTTTCTATTCTGTCCCATTGATCTATATTTCTGTTTTTGTATGAGGCCCATACTGTCTTGAGTACTGTAGCTTTGTAGTATAGTCTGAAGTCAGGGACCCTGTTTCCTCCAGCTCCGTTTTTCTTTCTCAATATTGCTTTGGTTATTCAGAGTCTTTGTGTTTCCATACAAATTTTAAGACTTTTTTTCTAGTTCTGTAAAAATTGCCATTGGTAATTTGATAGGGATTGCATTGAATCTGTAGATTGCTTTGGGTAGTATATTCATTTTCACAGTATTTATTCTGCCATTCAAGAACATGGGATATCTCTCCACCTTATTGTGTCATCTTTGATTTCTTTCACCAGTGTCTTATAGCTTTCTGAGTACAGGTCTTTTACCTCTTTAGGTAGCTTTATTCTGAGGTATTTCATTCTTTTTGTTGCAATGGTGAATAGGATTATTTCCTTAATTTCTCTTTCTGATCTTTCACTGTTAGGAATGCAAGAGATTTCTGTGCATTAATTTTTTTACCCTGCATCTTTACCAAATCCATTGTTTAGCTCTAGCAGTTTTGTGGTGGCATGTTTAGGATTATCTATGTATAGCATCTTGTCATCTGCAAACAGTGACATTTTTACTTCTTCTTCCAATTTGTATTCATTTTATTTCTTTTTCTTCTCTGATTGCCATGGCTAGGACTTGCAAATTTATGTTGAATAATAGTGCCAAGAGTGGACATCCTTGCCTTGTTCCTGATCTTAGAGCAAATGCTTTCAATTTTTCACCATTGAGAATGATGTTGGCTGTGGATTTGCTGTATATGGCCTTTATTATGTTGAAATAGGTTCCCTCTATCCCCACTTTCTAGAGAGTTTTCATCATAAATCGGTGTTGAATTTTGTCAAATGGTTTTTCTGCATCTATTGAGATAATCATATGGTTTTTATTCTTCAGTTTGTTAATATGGTGTATCACATTGATTTGCGTATAATGAAGAATCCTTGCATCCCTAGGATAAACCCAACTTTATCATGGTGTATGATCCTTTTAATGTGTTGTTGGATTCTGTTTGCTAGTATTTTGTTGAGGATTTTTGCATCTATATTCATCAGTGCTATCGTTATGTAATTTTCTTTTTTTGGTATCAGGGTGATGGTGGACTCATAGAATGAGTTTGGGAGTGTTCCTTCCTCTTCAAGTTTTTGGAAGAGTTTGAGAAGGATAGGTGTTAGCTCTTCTCTAAAGGTTTGATAGAATTCACCTGTGAAGCCATGTGCTCCTGGACTTTTGTTTGGTGGAAGATTTTTAATGACATTTTCAATTTCATTACTTGTATTTGGTCTGTTCATATTTTCTGTTTTTTCCTGGTTCAGGCTTCAAAGGTTATACCTTCTAAGAATTTGTTGACTTCTTCCAGGTTGTCCATTTTATTGGCATAGAGTTGCTTGTAGTAGTCTCTTATGATACTTTGTATTTCTGCTGTGTCAATTGTAACTTCTCCTTTTTCATTTCTAATTTTATTGATTTGAGTCTGCTCCCTCTTTTTCTTGATGAACCTGGTTAAAGATTTTCAATTTTATTAAAGAACAAGCTTTTAGTTTTATTGACCTTTGCTATTGTTTTCTTTGTTTCTATTTCAATTATTTTTGCTCTGATCTTTATGATTTCTATCCTTCTACTGAATTTGGGGTTTGTTTGTTTGTTTTTCTTTCTCTAGTTCCTTTAGGTGTAAGGTTAGATTTTTTATTTGAGGTTTCTCCTGTTTCTTGAGTTAGGTTTGTATTGCTAGAAACTTTCCTCTTAGAAGTGCTTTTGCTGCATCCCATAGGTTTTGTATCATTGTGTTTTCATTGTCATTTGTCTCTAGGAATTTTTTGATTACTTCTTTGATTTCTTCAGTGATCTCTTGATGATTTACTAATGTATTGTTTAGCCTCCATGTGTTTGTGATTTTTACATTTTTTTCCCTATACTTGATTTCTAATCTCATACCATTGTGGTCGGAAAAGATGCTTGATATGATTTCAATTCTCTTAAATTTACCAAGGCTTGATTTGTGACCCTAGATGTGATCTATCCTGGAGAATGTTCCATGCTCACTTGAGAAGAATGTGTAATCTGCTGTTTTTGGATGGAATGTCCTATAAATATCAACTAAATCTATCTGGTCTATTGTGTCATTTAAAGCTACGTTTCCTTATTAATTTTCTGTCTGGATTTTCTGTCCATTGGTGTAAGTGAGGTTTTAGCATCCCCCATTATTATTTTGTTACTGTCAATTTCCTCTTTTATAGCTTTTACCATTTGCCTTATGTATTGAATTGCCCCTATGTTGGGTGCCTATATATTTATAATTGCTATATCTTCTTTTTGGATTGATCCCTTGATCATTATGTAGTGTCCTTCCTTGTCTCTTGTAACATTCTTTATTTTAAAGTCTATTTTATCTGATATGAGTATTGCTTATCCAGCTTTCTTTTGATTTCCATTTGCATGAAAAATATTTTCCCATCCCCTCACTTTCAGTCTATGTGTGTCCCTAGTTCTGAAGTGGGTCTCTTGTAGACAGCATATATATTCTCCTTGTTTTTGTATCCATTTGGTGAGCCTCTGTCTTTTGATTGGAGTATTAATACATTCACATTGAGGTAATAATTGATATGTATGTTCCTATTACCAAATTCTTAATTGTTTTGGGTTTGTTTTTGTAGGTCCTTTTCTTCTCTTGTGTTTCTCACTTAGAGAAGTTCCTTTAGCCTTAGTTGTAGAGCTGGTTTCGTGGTGCTGAATTCTCTTTGCTTTTGTTTGTCTGTAAAGCTTTTTGTTTCTCTGTCGAATCTGTACGAGATCCTTGCCAGTTAGAGTAATCTTGGTTGTAGGTTCTTTCCTTTCATCACTTTAAATATATCATTTCAATCCCTTCTGGCTTGCAGAGTTTCTGCTGAGAAATCAGCTGATAACCTTGTGGGAATTATCTTGTATGTTATTTTTCCCTTATTGCTTTCAATAATTTTTCTTTGTTTTTAATTTTTGTCAATTTGATTACTATATGTCTTGGTGTGTTTTTCCTTGGGTTTATCCTTCTTGGGACCCTCTGAACTTCCTGGACTTGGGTAGCTATTTCCTTTCCCATGTTAGGGAAGTTTTCTACTATAATCTCTTCAAATATTTTCTTGGGTCCTTTCTCTCTCTCTCTTTTCCTTCTGGTACCTCTATAATGTGAATGTTGGTGCATTTAATGTTGTCCCAGAGGTCTCTTAGGCTGTCTGCATTTCTTTTCATTCTTTTCTCTTTATTCTGTTCTGTGGCAGTGAATTCCACCATTCTATCTTCCAGGTCACTTATCCATTCTTCTGCCTCAGTTATTCTGCTATTGATTCCTTCTAGTGTAATTTTCATTTCAGTTACTGAAGAATAGTTCCTCTCCATCTGTGTGTTCTTTAATACTTCTAGGTGTTTGTTCTTTCATTCTTCTAAGTCTTTGTTAATCATTTCTTGCATCTTCTCCACCTTTGCCTCCATTCTATTTCCATGTCCTGAATCATCTTCACTATCTTTATTCTGAATTCTTTTTCTGGAAGGTTGCCTATCTCCACTTCATTTAGTTGTTTTTCTGAGGTTTTATCTTGTTCCTTCATCTGGTACACAACCCTCTGCCTTTTCATCTTGTCTATCTTTCTGTGAATGTGGATTTTTTTCCACAGGCTGCAGGATTTTAGTTTTTCTTGCTTCTGCTGTCTGCCCTCTGGTGGATGAGCCTATCTAAGAGGATTGTGCAGTTTCCTAATGGGAGGGACTGGCGGTGGGTAGAGCTGGGTGTTGCTCTGGTGGTCAGAGCTCAGTAAAATTTTAGTCCTCTTGTCTGCTGATGGGTGGGGCTGAGTTCTCTCCCTCTTGGCTGTCTGGCCATAGGCAACCCAGTACTGGCACCTACAGGCTCTTTAGTGAGGCTAATGGCAGACTCCAGGAGGGCTCACACCCAGGAGTACTTCCCAGAACTTCTGCTGCCAGTGTCCTTGTTCCTGTGGTGAGCCACAGCAGCCCCCGCCTCTGCAGGAGACCCTCCAATACTAACAGGTAGGTCTGGTTCTGTCTCCTGTAGGGTCACTGCTCCTTCCTCCGGTGTCCTGATGCACACATTATTTGTGTGTGCCCTGAAAAAGTGGAGTCTGTTTCCCCCAGTCCTGTAGAAGTCCTGTAATCAAATCCTGCTAGCTTTCAAAGTCTGATTCTCTGGGAATTCGTCCTTCCATTGCCAGACCTCCAGGTTGGGCAGCCTGACGTCAGGCTCAGAACCTTCACTCCAATGGGTGGGCTTCTGTGGTATAATTGTTTTCCACGTTGTGAATCACCCACCCAGCAGTTATGGGATTTGATTTTATTGTGATTGTGCCCCTGCTACTGTCTTACTGCAGCTTTTCCTTTGTCTTTGGATGTGGGGTATCTTTTTTGGTGAGTTCCAGTGTTTTCCGTCAGTGATAGTTCAGCAGTTAGTTGTGATTCCAGTGCTCTCATAAGAGGGAATGAGCACACGTCCTTCTACTCCGAACATCTTGAACCACTCTACTTCTTTTAATATTCCCCTTCCTTCTCCTCATACCACAGTATACAATATACCTGGTTCAGCCTTCAACCATTCTCCATTAAAACTTACATGTCCTCTTGCCACAGGGACTGGCTAAGTGATTGGCCATAAAATCTATTAAATTAATTTACACTGTAATGTCAAGGAATAATTCAAACTTAATTTGTTGACCTACATAGATGACAAATTTACATATTAATAGAACACTTTAATAGCCCAAAACCCAGTGATGTTGAACATTTTTTTATGCTTACTGGTAAAATATCTTAGGATGAAGGCATTTTTTCACTACCTTCATATCAAATCTTATAGACATTTGACTACCAATATATAATGTCAACCTTATAATTTATTGTTATTTTATGTTCTTAATAACAGCACACAGATTTGTTATAGTTCATCCAATTCAAATATAGAAAGACTCTCAGCATACATATCACATCCAGAGCATCTCTTTAATACCATTACAAATATAACTGTTCATAATCATTTAATATGTTGGGCAACTAATTCTATTTCTCTATGTATTATTATGAATGATTTCTATATCTCATAAATAATTCCAAGTGGAATATATGAAGTTTTTCTGCAAGCCAGAAAAACTTATTTCCTAAAGTATCAAATAAGATGATATCTTACTTTACTAGGGCTGCCATAACAAAGTACAACAGACTGGGTGGCTTAAACAACAGAATTTTTTTCTCTTAATTCTGGGGGCTAGAACTCTGACAGAGGATGTCAGCAGAGTTGGTTTTTCTGAGGCCTCTCTCCTTGGGTTGTAGATGACTCTCTTCTTGTGTTTTTACCTGGTCTTCCCTCAGTTTGTGTCAGTGTCTTAGTCTCCTTTTCTTATGGGGCACCAGCCAGATTGGATAAGGGCCCACCCTAATGACCTTATTTTAACCTAATTACCTCTTTAAAGACCCTATCTCCCAACACATTTACATTCTGAGCTACTGAGGGTTTGTATTTCAGCATATGAATTTAGGAGGGAGCAGATGGACACAATTCAGCCCATAACATATGGTATCCAGTCTTAACTATTCTTTCAAATAAAATCCATGATTTGGTTTGAAAATCTATCATATTTCATCCCCAAATCCAGTCTTCAGTAACAGACAAACCATCTCTGAAATATTAATAGGCAGGGTTATTTTAAAGCAGAAGGCATCACCTGCCAATTCTCTGTGATTGCAATAGACAATGCAACTAAGTCATATTAAAATCTATTTTGATATGTAGCTTCAAGTTTGTTTTTCTGTGAAAAATTATTCTAATAAGTTTGTATAAATTCTACATATCCAGTGCATTTTCCAGTTGATATTTGACTCAGGACAAGAATGGCTGTGTGGTAGATTAGAAAGAACTTTAGTAAAAAGGATTTCTTGATTTCAGGGCTATCTCTAATGCAAAGTTAGTTATAGCCTGACCTGTAACTGACCTAATTTTTAGCTTCCTTATTAATAAAATGAGGATAATTTTTCTACTTAAAGCAGTTGTTTTGAAAATTAAATTAAATTTAGTTTTACAAATTTTGCAATCCTTAGTTTTGCAGCCATTCAAATAATTCTGCTCTCCTTCCCTTTTTTATTTTCATTTAGTTTGGGCAACATTCAATTGATCCTTGCATGCTGAAAACCCAAACAGCTTCCAAAGGTACCCCTTTAAAATAAGTTATAGCATAGACCTTGAAAGCATCTGGCTCAGCATATACAACAATAATGTCCTGCAATATAGAGAACATAAATGTATTTTATTGCTTCTCCTCTGAAAATCAAAAAGCATTGCCTGTTTTTATGTTTAAGATCTGAGAGGAGAAAAAACAAAGTCAGGACATACTTTCATACAGATCACCAATAGGGAAATTAAGTACCATGGAATTACTTTTTGAGGAAGTCAACCAGGAGCCACAAATAAAAGCAATGAGCCTACTAGATTGTTCATAATCACACAAATTCTCCTGGAGATGATGTGACCAATACTTAACAAATGAACAATTGAACCTGTGTGGGGATCTGCTCCTGGAATGCCACATGCATGACACATTCAGTTTCTGAAGAGTTGAGGAAAAGGTATCTGCAATGCAGTGATTAGCACCCACATCCACCTCTGAGGATATGTATGAAATCCTATGCCAAATAAAGGTAGCAAGAAGCCCTTGAACTTCATCTCTGCCCTTTGCTTTTACTCTGGGGGATACATCCTGTAATTGCTACAGAGCTGTAAGAGAATGTTGGTCAGAGAAGAAAATGTAGTTTGAGTAGAATCCAAAATTTGAGTACATGATGTTGTCTAGATAAAACATTGCCAAGGGAAAGATGGTGATTTTCTTATATTTGTCAATTATCATCCCACATAACAAATTTTATTTGTAAACATTTGAATTCTGCCTATTACAGTTAATTTATGCTTGCAATTACACATAATATGGCCTAAGCCATGTCTAAACTCACTGCAGTAAGTTCTCTGTTTGCATGGTGCTGTACAATACAGTTTTATGTAAGGCTCCTGTTTTGTATTTTTAGTTTTTTTTTTTTAACTTGGTTTCTGTTTACTGATGTAAAGACACTTGGGGATTTCAAAGAAAAGGAAGCTTATGAGACAAAATTAATGTGCTACTGATTTCAATAGAGCAAACAGAACTTCTAAAAATTAATGAAAAATCATTCATCTCTTTTAAAAGTGTTTTCAAAACAAGGCTTTTGCCTTCAGTCCTTACTAAACCAAATAAATATAATTCAAACTTCTTTTTGAAAAGATTTGAAAAAATTTAGAAAAATACTTTAACTTACTCGTGTGGATGTCCCTAAACTCTGAATTCCTAGAGTCCACAGGGGTATCTGCAATGTAGTGTTCAAAGTTTTTTAATTTTCTTCAATGCTGTGTTAAAAATGATAAAATTTAAGACTACCCAATTAGATTTACAATCTAACACAAATAATCTGATATACATAGTAAAAGAAAATTTAATAATTATTGAATTTTTTACCATTTCTCAAAAGTAGAAAAATGTGAAGCAACTAGTGCATTAAAATTAACATTGTATTAGAATGCTTCAGTTATAAATCAACTAATAAATGACATAACCAGGCTAAAAATATTTACAGAAAACATCATCAATATTTCATTGTTCAAATTTAAGACATAATAATATGTTTCCTATATAAATGATTTAAAAGCCATTTTGCACTTTATTGAAAGTGCACTTTATTGAACACACTTCTTGTTGTTCATTCTTTGATTAATCCTACCATCTGGAGAGAAGAAGTTACAAATGTCCTTCATAATTAACAGGTAATCCATATAAGGGAAATATTTAACATTGAAGTAGAATAACCCTTGATTTCTATTGTTGCTTCCCTCATCAGCAGAGTAAGATTATTGATACCACACACACACACTCAATATTGATAAAATAGATTCCCGAAGTCTAGAAAACAATAAAAATGATTAATAATTAGTTAATACATTATCTTCTTTTGCATCTTCCTCTTGTTCATTGATTTTGAAAACAATAACAAGTCTTTTTGATCCATTACTTTATCCCTTGGGGGTTTTCTTTGTTTTTCAGTTCTATTTTGGTATTCTAAGAGAATACTTAGCAACACATGGATTATGAATTTTTGCATTCATTAAAGAATATTTATTAAAATCTTACCATGTGCTATTGTAAGTACTACATGAATAAGTGCACATGTGCACACACACACACATATTGAGATTATTATTTTAAATTTGTTTATAAGTAGCTCAGCATCTACCTATATCTATTTCTTTAGTAATACAACTAGACTATACATTTCTGTAGAGGAGGAAAATATATGTATTTTTTTTTATTTTTGGTTAACTACTGTTAAACATGTGGCACTACAACTAAAGGATGATAATTGCTTAGATAGAATTACACTAAGGAAACAGAAATGCCTGAATCCCTTTCTCAATTTTTCTCCTCTCAATATACCTGATGAAAATGCATTCACAGCTGAATAAGGCAAAACACTTTTTATTACTTGTAAGGGCTTTGGTGTCAAACCATGATAGACATCCCACTCCCACCCCCAGAGCTATGCTGGACCCATGTGGAACCTCTTTCCCTAAACTTAAATAGGTCTAAAATGTCAAGGCTCAAAGCAGGGCATGTGCTTTTCTCTCTATTTTCACATCAGAACCCAAATGTGAACCCAAAGTCTCAGATCCCTGGGAAGATCTAAGTGCAACCACCCAGGGGAAAGAACCAGAGCAAGGGAGTGAGATTATTAGATATAACACAAATATTTCCCCTAATTCCAAGACAGGATTCCTCTAGACTGCCTGATCTAGATTTTCCAAAGTCCAGTAAGATGAACAGAAAGAAAATGATAGATCTTCTTCAGAAGAATTTACCTAGGAAAAGTGAAAATTCTGTAAGGACCATTATGATCTTTAAACTATGTCAGTAATTGCAACTATTAGCACAATAGCCAATAATATCCTTAAATTTTACCAATCCATAGTTGCATACTCTTCCTCGAGAGCAAGTGCCCTCTGGTCCCCAGTAGAGACTGCTTAGGAAATAGCAAGAGACAAAGAGGAGCCTTGAAGTTCTCCTCCCTGAAGGCCCAGCAGCTACAAAATTCATAGTAATGTGGAGAAGAGATTACATAAGCTTAATAAATAAATTTAATTACTGCACTTTTTTGAAGAGTCTTTATAGATCCATGATTCTTAGAAATGTATACATCAAATCTAATTCTTTTATCCCTTAAGGTTTATTGCTTGGATGTGCTACAGTATTTTAACATTTCTTTATGTATTCACTTTTTCTGGCACAGCTTGCCAGGTTCAATTTATTTCCTTGGAAAGATTTGGAAGATTATTCAGAATTTTTCATAATCTCTAGATAAAATAAATAAATTATATGATAGTGCTTTTACAAAGTTAAAAACTGAGAGCCAAATCTTTTTATATAAAAACAAAATACATTTAAATACCCACCTGAAACTACACCATCACTTATAATTTAATGCTCCCTTTAATTTCTAACTATTTTGTTTTAAGGTTATAAATTAGTTTTATCACAAAATAATTTTAAATTTTTACTGAAAACTAGGAAAATGTATATGAGACATTCCCTTTTAAGTTGTAGGTCTTCTCCAAATTATATTTAATTGAGACTTCTTGAATTAAAAGATAATAATATAAGGCCAGTAAGCCAGTCATAGATAAGAGCCTTCCAATCTTGTGGTTAGCACTCACTTGACACTATATTTGAAGAGAAAAAAGAGAGAGAGATGAAGAGGGTGCACATATCTAGTATGGGTCAGAAATATAATAGACAAGTCATCAGGAGAACTAGCAATGTTATATGTCTGTCTTCTAGGCACTACATTATACATCCTCATTACCAAATTTAAATGTTCTCCAGAAGCTAGATTTATAGCATCTACCCTCTAGACCTTGTTTTCTATCTGCTATGAACTAAATGTTTGTGCCTTCCCAAAATTTATCTGGTAAAGACTTAACTGTCCATGTGACTATGCGTGGAAATTGAGCCTCTTAAGGAAGTAATTTAGGTTAAATGAGGTCATAAGGGTGGGGCTTTAATCTGACAGGGCAAGTGTCCTTACGAAAAAATAAGAAATATCAGAGCTTTCTGTCTCTGCTAAGTGAAGACACAGCAAGAAGGCTGCCATCTGAAAGGCAGGAGGAGAGCTCTTACCAAGATCTGAACTGACCAGCACCTTGATCTCAGAATTCCCAGCCTCCAGAGCTGGGAGAAATAAATTTCTGTTGTTGAAGCCACCAGTCTGTGGTACTTTGTTATGGCAACCTGAACAGATTAATGCACACTATTCTTCCAGCTCCAATATCCCCACTCCAAAATGTTTTCATCCCTTTTGACACCTCTAATCCATTTATTTCACATCACTGATACTGTACAGTTTTCTTACTTATCTCCTTACCCTAAATTAGATTCTATGGAATGTCATATCCTATCATGTTTATTACTGCATAAACTCTTGGCCTTCCATATGTCATAACAGCCTGGTTTGATTTTCTGAATAAAAGTTACAGTCTGATATGTTGGATTTTTTTTCTGCAATTCAGTCAAGCCCTTACCTTCTATCACAGAGGCTGGAAGACTGGAAACTACATTTCCCAGAATCTCTGACAGCAAGCAGGATTATAGGTTTAAATTGTAGCAAGTGCAAGAGATATTTACAGCACATTTAAATATTGGGAGTAAAGTAGACAGGACTGTGGGCTTTGGCAGGCCACTGATATGATGTTTTTCCAGAAACTTCCAAATATCTTCCTGAGAATCATTCATTTTGATGCTGCAGACAGCTGAAAAAATGTAGTGAAAGTTACTTATGATTATCAGTACTCCAAAAGCCCCTCTAATGATGTTTTAATACCACTTGTTTACTCATCCTGAAAGCTTAAATTATGCTTAATTAATAACACTGAACATTGGTTTGCCTATGTTTGAACTTATATAAATGGATTCATTAAGTATGAATTATTTTGCCTAGCTTCTTTCATGCAACATTAAATATGTGAAATTAATCAACTTTGCTGCCTGCGCTACAGTTACTTTATTTTCATGATAGTATAGTATTTCTTATGTATGAATATGTAAACCTGATTTACTCTACTGTTGACGAGAAATTGGATTTCAATTTGGGACAATTGCAAAAAATGCTTTTATAAACATTCTTGGACATTTTTGGGGTACACACATATATGGATTTCTCCCAAATATGTGTGTGTGTTTGTGTGTGTGTGTGTCTAAGAAATTGCTGGATCATAAAATATGTGCATGCTGAAATTTAATAGCATTTTCCAAAGTGTCTGTAATGATTTACATTTCTAACTGCAGTGATTTAAGAGTTGCACCTGTCTCACATCCTTAGAATCACTTGATATTGTTGATATTTTTAATGATTCCATTACTAATTCTTGAATGAGTAGTGATATCTTATTGTGATTTTAATTTCCATATTTATGATTACTAATGAGGTTGAGCACAGTCTTATATGCTTATGACCACTTGAATATTCTGTATTTTAATGAGCCTTTTGCCAATTTTTCTACACATTGGCTTGCCTGTCTTTTTCTTATTAATCATAGTAGTCTTTGTATATTCTGAATATAAGCCCTTTATGAGTTGTCTATGTTGCAATTATATTTTTTTCAATTTGAGGATTGCTTTTCACTCAATGGCATTTTTTGATGAACAGAAAGTTTTCAATTTTATATAGTCCAATTTATTAGTCTTTTGTTCATGGTTTCTGATTCTTGTGTCCCTTAAGAAAAATTATTCAACTTTATAAAGATAGGTCTATGTTATATTCTAAAACATTGTTCTTTCACATTTTAATCTACAACCAAACTAAAATTGAGTTTTGCATATGATGTGAAGTAGTAATTATTTCATTTTTTACCATAGGAAGAACTGATTGACCCTGCACCATTTATTAAATTGTTTATGTCTTCACAACTACTCCACTACACTAAATTTGTCAAAAATAAGGTGTATGTGTATGAATGAGTCTCCTTCTGAGCTAATTAATCTGTTTCATTTATCTATTTTTCTCTTTATATCAATTTCACACAGTGTAAATTACTGTATCTTGATAATAAATCTTGTTATCATATGGAGTTTGCCTTCACACTTTTTTATTCTTCTTAAGATTTTCTTATTTATTATTGGTTATTTTGTTTTTCAAATTAAATTTATAATCTGCTTTTTAATTTCCTGCATATTTCTTATATACTTTTTCTGTATTTTTTATTCTTTTGCCTGTCTGGACTTTATTCTAAATATTTTCTTCTGATTTATCTTCCAATTTACTAATTCTTTATTCTGTTTATAGCTAATCTGCTGTTAATTTTAACCATTTGTAACTGTATTTTTCAGTTATAGAATTTCAAATTTGTTCTTTTTTTTTTAACCTTCTAGTTCTCTGCCAAATTCTCAAATTTGACATTTAATTCCTTGAAGGTATCAGACCATTTATTTTAAATTGCATGACTCAAAACTTTATTATCCATATCTCCTGTGGGTTTGTTTCTATTGTCTATTTGTTCTGTTGCTTTTTGTTCCATCTTATCTTCTAATATGCCTGGCTATTATTGATTAAATGAATGTTGTATATGAAAATTTGTAAAGTTAATTAGGAACTCTAGTATTTTCCTCTAGACACAATTGACTTTTTGTTTTGTTTGTTTGCTTGTTTTTATATTTTGTTTTCTTCTTGAAATCCAGGAGAGCAATAGTCATATCAGTTCACCTTCATTTAATTGCAAATATTTAAAACTGGGTTGGTCTAGTTTCTGTTCACTATTCCTTCAAATTGAGGCCTTTTGAAATCCTAATTGGAAGCCTGCAATATTCATCAAGGCCCACACTTTTCTGTGGATCTTGAACTTTCCACAAGAGAGTTACCCCCAGTCTGTGTATCTGGAGCTCTGCTCAGCTTCTCAGTCTCTCTGATGCTGCTTTGAGAATGGTCATCACTTTGTAGAGAAAAGTCACCCCCAAAGTTGGGCTTAATCCTCTAGATGTCTCTTTTCTCTCAGATTTTGATCTACAATTCCTCACTGTTTAATTTTTCTCTGATTGCTTCAAATAATTGTTTTCTTTTTACATATTTCCAGTTTTTCTCTTAGTAGGAATGTTGATCCAAACCACTTAGTCCACCATTGCCAGAAGTGCAATCTTCATTTATGATTATTTTCTTTTATTTACATTCTATGTGTAATCCTGATGGCTTCACCTAAAAACATATCCCCCAAGTAATAAATTCTTATTACCTCCATTGCTACAATATTCCAGTTCACCAGAATCTTTTTTTTTTCACATTTTACTACTTTGTTTTACATCCTACATTAATCCAATAAGAATCCAGTTGGTGTCACCTAAATACCTATCTCATAGCCACCAAGTCTTATTACCTCCATTATTAAAATATGTGAAGTCTTCATGACCGCTTGCCTACACTACTATCAATACAATGGATTCCTATATGGTCTCATGGCTTTCACTCTTGATATTTCAAAACTTATTCTGCACACATCTATCAGAGAAGTAATTTTTATAGGTAAGTTAGGTAAGATTACTTTCCTGCTAAAGTTCCTCCAATGCCCTGCCATTTATTCAGAATTAAGACAAATTTAATGGTCAAAAACTCTATATGATTTGACTCCTGTTTATTTCTCTGAACTTCTTTCCTAATATTTTTCTTATCTCTCATCCTGACCAAATCATCCGGTCTTCAGAATGTTTCTTGAATGGGCACAACTCGTCCCCAGTTCAGGGCCTTTAAACTTGCCATTTCCTTAGACCAATCACCAATGTCTCACTCCCACACTTTATTCAGGTTTCTGCTCAAATACCATTTTCTCAGTGAAGACTTCCTGGACTGCATTTTAAAATCACCTTCCCATGTACATCCTAGTTACACATACCTTATTTTGTTTTATGTTTCTTTATAATACTTCACTACTTTTATAAACTTACTTAAGCCAGTTTTTGTCATACAAACTCTTACATTCTTTACAGCACGCAATGGCAGCCACTAAAAGTAGTTAGAAGAAAATAAAGATGAACTACTTCCTCATAATCTTACTATTACAGTATAATGAAAGTTTTCAGACTGAATTCTGCAACTCGTACAAAGATTTGTTAAACAAATAACTTACTAGCAAGCAAGTACCACAATAATTTATAAATAGTTGTATAAATTATAGAGTCCCAGCTCTCTGTCTTCTTAGGTAATCTGATAACTACCTTTTATTAAAGACTCATCTGAGGCAGACAGAAATAATTTTAGGCAAGGTTAGTTACTCTTATTCTTGGAATCAGACAAGTGGAAATCCATCCAGTCAGTGGTTAGATAGAGGACTATTTATGGACCAAGTCTTTGGCCTTATCTCTAAAGGCAAATGTTATAGGGTTTGCTGGATTCTTATAGCTTATACCCAGAGTATACAAATGTGGGTGTGTCTCTAAAATATTTAACCCATCCAAACATTTTGAATGCCTTTAATTTCATCAATAAGAGTCCACCATGGTCATTACTAAAGCATTAAGTATTTATAAAGACCTCTATAACAAAACCTCTATTAGTAATTGCCTTTATAGTTCATATTTATAATTTTCTGACAGTTCCTGGGGTATAATATTTTAGTTTTAGCAGCTAACTGCCACATAGTTGAGGTTGAACAAGGTATCACATATATAATATAGCACTGTCCATTCCAACTTTTAAAAGTTATAGATATTACAATATACATGAAATAATAATATACATTTGTTTCCTTGTTTAGTTTTACACTAAAATAAAAGCTCTTTGAGGGCAGGCCTTTGTCCTGTTTATTTTTATTTTCCAATATCTATAATAGTGTCTAACACATAATGAGTGTACGATTTTTTGAAAGAAAGAATAAATGAATGAATGAATAGGTAGATAGATTAGATGATAGATAGAGAAATAATTTAGGTTAAATTTAAATAAATTAACTTTGTTCCACAAAGAATTCTTGAGTGAATCTTGACAGTTAATTAGTCACCACTTGGGTAAACCTTGACTTTGTGTTTTCAAGCTGTTTGCCTTTGCTTTAATTGATAACAGATTCAGGAATTAAAGTATCCTCCTGGAAAAACACTTGTATTTATATCTCATAAAGCTCATGATAATTTTTCTTATCATCTTCCAGATTTTTTTTTTTTTTGCGGTACGCTGGCCTCTCACTGTTGTGGCCTCTCCCGTTGTGGAGCACTGGCTCCGGACGGCAGGCTCAGCGGCCATGGCTCACGGGACTAGCCACTCTGCAGCATGTAGGATTTTCCTGAAGCGGGGCATGAACCTCTGTCCCGTGCATCAACAGGCAGACCCCCAACCACTGCGCCACCAGGGAAGCCCCTCATCTTCCAGATTTAAACACTTGTTCTCAAATCTCTACTTATTTTAGCTGTGTTTTATTTATCTTGAGTATTTAAAGCCCAGAAAATAATTTCCTTTTTTCAACAAAGTTATTTTCTTTTATGAAGTTCTTTTAAATTTATGACCAAGGAGGAAGAATACTTAGGAAATATATTTCATAATTAATATCATCTTTGAACATGATATTATAGGATTGGTAAAATGCCTTCTTACTAAACAATTGCCCACCTTAACTTTATTTCACTCCAACTTTCTTCCTCCAACTTTGCCAAAATTCAGTTAAGATTAACGTGGATTCTAATAATTAGATCCTATTTCAAAGGGTAACTATGCTCAAAATCTGTGTAAGTTACCTAAAGAAACTAAAATTTCTTCTCTATCCCTTACTTGAACACTAATAATACAATTTTCACATAGCAAAACAGCATAAATATAGGTGTAGATCAATTTTCTTACACCATTAGGATTTATAAGTTCAGTATTTTTCTATTTTAACATTATCATGGGAGGGAAAGAATGTTCTGTATTTAGTAATCAGGCAATCTAAATGTATTCTAAAAATGAAATAAAGAGGTACTTGTATTTTTCTTAGTGTCTCATGACTTCCCACTTGAAAATAATTTTATCATATTTTAATAATATTTTAAAAATCATATACAATTAACCATTTAAAATATCAGGACTGGTTTAAATACTTTTAATAATCACTTCCTCTTATTTTGATAATCACTTCCTCTGGTTACACACTATTTATTGGGCCTAGGATTTGTTCCAGGAAGTATCTTCACCTTCCTTTTAAACATATACATTGTCATCATTGTTAATTATATGGCCCAATAAAGTCTGCAGTGATAAACAGTATTGTTCAACCAGTTTTCCTAATATGTTTTATTAAGTTCTCGTGGGTTTAGAGATAGTAGGAACTACATCTCTGAGCATTTAAGTGCTTTGCTGCCCTTAAAACCATTACAACTGAGAAATTTTATTGCCTTCTTGAGGACTTAGTGAGCTTTTCATCAGTTTGGTACAGAGCTTACCATTTTGCTCTGTCATGTTTTACTGACTCTTTTGCTGGACCAGGAACACCTAAACTTACCCAAGTTTATAAGGAGTCATCTCAAATCTCTATCAGAAATTACAATATTTTGCACTTTTGGGGCATAACAGCTGATATTACTTAAAGCTGAAATAAAATAATTGGTACAGGATTAGGTTAAGTGATAGTTGTCTCATATAAGAATTCCTACAAAACCTAGAGAAAATTGATGTGTATACATAATAGCTTAATTTGTCCAAAATACAGATATGATACGGAAACTTAGTTTATAATAAATATTAACCAACTAGTTAGTACTAGTAGTACAATTTTATTTCCAAGATAACCTGACATTGCAAGGCTTTAGTTATCTCATTATTTTAATTTTATTTATTTATTTTTTTAATTTTATTTATTTCACTGTGTTGTGTCTTCGTTGTCACTCGCACACGGACTTTCTCTAGTTGTGGCGAGCGGGGGCTACTCTTCCTTGCAGTGCACAGACTTCTCATTGCTGTAGATTTTCTTGTTGTGGAGCATGGGCTCTAGGAGTGAGAGCTTCAGTAGTTGCGGTGCACGGGCTTAGTTGCTCCATGGTATGTAGGAACTTCCCAGACCAGGGATTGAATCCATGTCCCCTGCACTGGCAGGCAGATTCTTAACCACTGTGCCACCAGTGAAGTCCTACCTCATTAGTTTTAAGCTTATACTGTATACAATGCACAGAAAGAGATGCTCCTATTTTTATTGAGATTGAGTACTAAAAGAGATGACCTAATTATCATGCAGTTAATGATATTAAAAAGATAATACAAATTTTTAAAATTTAATTTATTTATTTTTTACTTTTATTGAATTAAAGATTCTTTAAATTCTTTACAGTTTTCAAAAGTTTTACACACGTGATTTCATATATTCCCATTATAACCCATTTTTCCCCCACCCCTATATTTCCTCTCTCCCCTTCCCTCTCCCCACTGGTAACCACTAGTTTGTTCTCTGTAAATGTGAGCCTGCTTTTGTTTTATTCACTAGCTTGTTGTACTTTTTAGATTCCACATATAAGCTATATCATACAGCGTTTGTGTTTCACTATATGACTTATGTAACTTAGCATAATGCCCTGTTGCTGTAAATGGCAAAATTTAATTCTTCTTTATGGCTAAGTAGTATTCCACTCCATATATATGTACTACATCTTCTTTATCAATTCATCTGTTGATGGACATTTAGTTTGCTAAAAAACAATATGAACTCATACATAAAAAACATGGATGAATCTCATAAACATACTGTTGAGCAAAAGAAGTCATATACAATAAAGTATTTACTGTATGATTCCTTTTATATCAAGTTCATATACATGCAAAATTAAGGTAATATTATTAGAAGTCATTATAACATTTACCTTGGGAAAGAGGTTAGTGACTCAAAAGGAACATGGAAGCAATTCCAAGATGCTGTTAAAGTTCTGTTTCTTTTTTTTTTTTGAAACACAAATATGTTTTTTTGACTCTTTTATAAAATTTTATTTTATATTGGAGTATAGTTGATTAACAATGTTGTGTTAGTTTCATATGCGCAGCAAACTGATTCAGTTATACATATACATTTACCTATTCTTATTCTGTATGTAGGCTACAGAGATGTGTTCATTTTGTGAAAATTCATTGAATTTATGACTTGTACACATCTTTAACTATCTGTTATGGTTTCATTAAATATGCATTTTATATCTTTCAAGTAAAAATTTGACCAAGAAATTAAAGAAAAATAGAAATGAATTTATGACCTCACTAATCACTAGAAAATGCACAAACTATACTTAGGAAGTAATTACAGACTTGTAGAATACAATGATCTTCCCAATACAGAAATTTAGGGAACCTATGCAATCTGAAAAAATAAAATAAAATAAAGGAAATGTGCTTAACTCTAGAGTCCTAGCCTTCTGCTTCAGTCTTCCTAACTTTGTTATAGTTTTTTGTCCACACTGATATGCTTTTAAGAATTGATTGATATCCACAATTCTCTTTAGTTTTCTTCATTATATTATGCAAAGAGATGATTCTGGTTGTTAAAATTAAGTCTCAGTCTCCCTGATCTGATCTTTGTACATTCATCTCTCCAATTTTCCTAGGACATCAGACTTTTCTCTATTCTCTGACCAAAAAACATGACTTTTAAGGAGGTTTTTAAGGCCTAATATTGGGAACATTTTCTTTGGAAGTTGAACTGAAATATTTCCTGTTAAAGCAGATAGTGGTGACACCACCATATTTTCAGGATAACATTAACATTTTCCCTATTACCATCATGTCCCAATATTGTCCACCAAATCAATAGCAGGTGGGTGTACAATAATTTAAACATTTGATGCTTGGTACTTTGTGGACTGCATTTACACGCCACAAAACTATTTGCTCAATAAATCTCACTTTTAAGACCATCAGAGTTTCAATTACAACAAATTCTTTCTACATTTACTAAGTATGTAACTGAAAACAGAAATAGGAGAAGGTGTATGACAGAAGCAGCCTAAAGTCACTAACTGGTGCATGGTTATGTTTTTAAATGGAACTATGCATCTCACTAAGGCAGTGAGAAAATGCTTCATCTGTATTCTAGCGTAGCGAAACCTGAAACTGTAATCAAAGCTTGGAAAAGCATGTGTTTAAGTAGAGATCTCCACAGCTCACATCACTTTTTCCTTCATCTTCTGTAAGAGAGTTTATTTAAATTCACAATTTGTGGAGTCAGTTGTGCTGTCTGGACTAATAAAATGACACTAGAAAAATCCAGAAGATATCTCTGCCTTGAAAAGAAATCCATAGGACTAGATAGAACTTGCCTCCCCTCATAAAGCACATCTGGAAAACTTATATTCATTATTTCAGGCTCAGCTCCGTATCCTCTCTTCTGTGGAGCTCTCTTCAGCTATCCCAGGGCAGGTGGAGTAACTGCTTCCTGAGCTCAATTAGTAACTTCCATGCTATGCATATGTGCTCAGGAATTTTTTGTATTATCTCATAATTATTCGGTTTCATGTTTGTCTGTCCTTGTGGGCTCTGGAGTAAGATAAAATAGTGATCTGGATGGTGGATTTTTCTATAATCAGTTTCAATCAAGTGGTCAAAAAAAAGAAAAAAGAAGGTGGTTGAATGAATTAATGAGTAAATGAATAATAAGCAATACTAGTTACAGGAAAAGACTATCACGGACTTCAAGATTTACTGGCATCCATTAGATCATTTAACATAAAGAATTGACAGCAAATAAAACATAAAAGAATCAGTTTTGTCCTTGATCCCTGTAAAGAATTAGACAATAAATGTATTTCCATTTAAAAGTTTATAAAGGAGTTTATATTTTCCACATTCTCAAAAAGAGAAAAGTTAATTTTAGGTCATTTCCATTTAAAAATCACATACTATTTCAGGACAAGGTTGTCAGCAGCTCTGTCCCAGCTTTATGTGCTCACAATTGGGAGACAGATCTCAGCACATAGTAACACAGAGGAGGAGTATCAGGCAACGTGACTCATATTTCCTGAATCGGTTCTCACATTAGGGAAAGGAAAACAATTAGGTAAATGAAAATACAGATGATCCGATTTTTTAAACACAGATGAGTACGTAATTGTTTAAATTTTAATTTTTTTCCAAGTTTATTTCCTCTGGGAAATAACTCTCTGTTTTAGATCTAGAACAGAATAAAGGGCCATTAGGAATCATATCATCCAATCAAATATGACGCAGTTGTCCAATTCCTGACAGCTTTTTCTATGTCTGTCCTTTTCATTTCATTTCCTCTTTTCTCTAGCCAATTGTTCTGTACCATCATATCTATACTACTTAATACAAGTTGATTTGTGTTATCCATTATTAATTTTGCATATAGTATTTGTCATCTGGTCCTTTAAAAAGATGTGTGTCTTATATATTATGTATTAAACATCATTTAGGGGTTATCGTAGAACACAAGAAATTATAAGAAATATATTTATACAAAATAAATTTTCTAAAACTAAAAAAATAGTTCACCCTAAATATGGTATCTGGAGGCATTGTACTTGAATACAAAGTCTAAATATGTCAGAAATGTCAATATATGTAAAACACATTAACAGAATCCACTAAAAATCTACTTTGTTTAATAAAATAAAGCTATTTCCAATGAAAAAAAAATCTTCCTAACCTTATGTAAAAGTAAGTAAATAAAATATAAGATTGTTTCCTCTCACTACCCTCATGGCTTAGGTGCAGAATCATTATATGGATTTTTTCCAAAATGTTATAGTAAAACTTTGTTCAAAAAAAGGAGTTTATTCATAGGCTTTCACCTATAGATGCTCTATCATTACAAACAAAGCATCATGTAAAGTATTAAAAAGCTTAGAGTATTGGGTGACAAACTTCAAAAAAGAATAGTTATAGTGTGACTCTGAAAGATCATACAGGGTCATCCAATATAATTTGCAACTCTAGAAATAAGATTTTGAAGTCAATTCAGTCATGCCATAAAAGAGGAACCAAAGAGCTTTAGATTGCAGAAATATAAGATAAGCTCCCATATTCTATACTATGGTCCAAGCCATATCATCTGAGAGTACAATTAAAATAGAAAATATTTACAGACAAAGTCTCCTTTGACATCTTAATAAGATGGAGACATTGGAATCCAGAATATAAATATTGGTCTCCTAGTCATGTCAGTGCATATATGTTTAGAGAGACTAAAAAAAATAAAAATGGTTCTGACGAACCTAGGGGCAGGACAGGCAGATGCAGAGAATGGACTTGAGGACATGGAGAGGGGGAAGTGTAAGCTGAGACGAAGTGAGACAGTGGCATGGATATATATACACTACTAAATGTAAAATAGGTAGCTAGTGGGAAGAAGCTGCATAGCACAGGGAGATCAGCTCGGTGCTTTGTGATCACCTAGCGGGGTGGGATAGGGAGGGTGGGAGGGAGACAGAAGAGGGAGGAGATATGGGGATATATGTATATGTATGCCTGATTCACTTTGTTATAAAGCAGAAACTAACACACCATTGTAAAGCAATTATACTCCAATAAAGATGTTAAAAAAGTTTTTTTTAATAAAAAAAATTAAACATAATAGCTTACAAAAAATCTTAGGATTACAAGAATCTCCTAGGTACTAACACAAATCTTGACTTGATGTTTATCATAGAATGTATATACCTTGAATTCCTGTGCTGTGGGAGTTTCAACAAATTAAAGCGACCTCCTGTGTTTAACGCACCATATTAAACTTTTGTAGAGAAAGCGTGGAATGAAATAAACAGTGGAAAGGGGGTTAAAATGACACAGAAGCTGATAGCTTTTGCCCGTTAAAAAACCTAAACCAAGTGATTATTAGTTGAAAGCACAATTGTACTAAGCACAGTGCAAACATAATTTTGTAATAGGGTGTAGCTCACTAAAAAGGCTACCAACCCATTTTTGGCTGGCAAAGTTCTTCCTCTCAGAGAAAAGTTTTCTAATTCTTTGCTTGTATTTTTTGATGTGGATAGATTGGTGAGGTGGAGGGAAGATGTTATCCAGTGTAGCATTGGAAAAAGCAAGCCCAAATTCTACTCACAGTTCCTTTCTCTCATTTTCTCCTAACCCAAAGCTGGATGTTTAAAATTCTGTTTCTCTGTCTCTCTCTCTCACTGTGGTTTACACATATATATACACACAAACCTGTACACATACTTATTCCTCAACAGTCTGCCATTTTGAAAAGAGATGAACATTGGTTTTTATTTAAAAAAGGTTCAGGGGCTTCCCTGGTGGCGCAGTGGTTGAGAGTCCGCCTGCCGATTCAGGGGACACGGGTTCGTGCCCCGGTCCGGGAAGATCCCACATGCCGCGGAGCGGCTGGGCCCGTGAGCCATGGCCGTTGAGCCTGCGCTTCGCAATGGGAGAGGCCACAACAGTGAGAGGCCCGTGTACCGCCAAAAAAAAAAAAAAAAAAAAGGTTCAAATTCTTTAAAGAATGAATAAACATTTAACCTTGAAAATGTTTTCTATTGCCTCAGCTTATATTCACCCCTCTCTTTTTGATTCTCTTTCCTTTAATATTATATGCGTTCCTCTCGTTTAAACGTAACTAAGTAGTATTTTCCCCATTAGTCATGCATCAATTTAGTCTAAGCCCTTTCTAAATGCCTTTTAGCAAGCAAGCATCATTATTATGTGCCAGTGATATTGAAATAAGCAAATTATTCTGTTGGCCTGGAGGAGTAGCACATAATAAGAACAGTGAAGGGGCATGCAAATAGGTAAACTATAATACAAGGGGATACCTGCTACATTAGAGATATAAAAGAGTAGAAAAAGAGCCCAGAGGAAGTTTCCACCAACTCTACCTGGGGATGGTAGCTGAGGCAAAACTAAGGAGGAGCCCTTTGAGTTGGATTATCACATTGGAATAGAAGTTTGCCAAGCAGAGAACAAAACACAGAGGAAACCTGCTATGCAAAAGAAAAATTATAAAAAGAATAACAATATAAAAATGGGTAGGGTTAGATGGCAAGAGATGGATCTAATGAGGTAGACATAGTCCAAGATTAACCTCACTGATTAATTTATTATTAGCTAGAGAAAAATTTTGTCAACCATGGGATAATGTTAAAATGTGAAATACAGTTTCTCTGCCTTCTGTTCAGTAAAATTGTAGATATTGTGCACATTTATCCTTTTTCCTTATTTATAAATATTACTTTCTATAAGTTTAGAATAATTCCTGAGAATGCCTTCACCCCAGGAAATATTTCCCATTCCAACCCTAAGCCCCTTCAAGATACATTTGTATGAATTCTATTAAAAATAAACACTGGGCTTCCCTGGTGGCGCAGTGGCTGAGAGTCCACCTGCCGATGCAGGAGACACGGGTTCGTGCCTGGGTCCGGGAAGATGCCACATGCCACATGCCGCGGAGCGGCTGGGCCTGTGAGCCATGGCCGCTGAGCCTGTGCGTCCGGAGCCTGAAAAAAACACTTCTCTGCTGGATTCTAGGAAACATTTACCATACAATTGGTTTTCCAATTATCTGGATAAAAATTAATTTCATTATGCTTATGAAAATTATAATTTTTTCTCTGGGAAACCAACAGGAAAGTTTTCAAAGCTGATAAAATACAATTATACAAATATTTATCTTGAACAAACTTACTGAAATTCCCAGTGAACATGAGGTTACCAACACCCTTTGGAGAAATTTCCTTCAGGAAAAATAAAAGAAAATCTTGACTGGCATTTTTTTGTCTAGAAAATGTAAATTGTTTTGTTTTGTTTTGTTTTTAACATCTTTATTGGAGTATAATTGCTTTACAATGGTGTGTTAGTTTCTGCTTTATAACAAAGTGAATCAGTTATACATATACATATGTTCCCATATCTCTTCCCTCTTGTGTTTCCCTCCCTCCCACCCTCCCTATCTCACCCCTCTAGGTGGTTACAAACCACCGAGCTGATCTCCCTGTGCCATGTGGCTGCTTTCCACTAGCTATCTATTTATCTATTTCTTTTACGTTTGGTAAATGCCACTCTCTCACTTTGTCACAGCTTACCCTTCCCCCTCCCCATATCCTCAAGTCCATTCTCTAGTAGGTCTGTGTCTTTATTCCCGTCTTACCCCTAGGTTCTTCATGACCGTTTTTTTTTTTTTTCCTTAGATTCCATATATATGTGTTAGCATACGGTATTTGTTTTTCTCTTTCTGACTTACTTCACTAATTTTAAAGCTAGGCCTAAAGCAAACAAACGTGGACACAGGCATCTGCCACTGTAATTTCATATTTATATATTCTTAAATATATTTGCGATTATGATACAAAAACATGTGAACCAAGTTACAAATGTAACCATTTTTATTTTAAGTGCTAAAGAAGGAAGAGAAAAACCCCAGAAAGAGAGAAAAATTTAAAAAATCAAAGGATTTTTTTTTTACCATACTAGTTTCAGTGAGAGAAATTGTAAAGTCTAAAACTTTGCTTAATTCCCCTAAACAAATACCACTAAGGCCATTAATAAGATGCAGTGAGGCACACTAGTGGACACTAAATTGGCTATCCTTTCCTTTTATTGAAGTACACTTGACTTGCAATATAGTGTTAGCTTCAGGTGTATAGCATAATGATTCGTTCTTTTTTTTTTTTTTTTTTTTGCAGATTATATTCCATGATAAGTTATTTTAAGGTATTGGGTATAACTCCCTGTGTTATACAGTGAATCATTTATTGCTTATCTATTTTATGTATAGTAATTTGTATCTGTTAATACCATACCCTTATTTTATCCCTCCCCTCCTCCCTCTCCCTTTTGGTAACCATAAGTTTATTTTCTATGTCTGTGAGACTGTTTCTGGTTTGTATTTAGATTTGTTTGTATTTTTTTTTAATTCCACTTGCAAGTGATATCATTTATTTGTCTTTCTCTGTCTGACTTATTTCACTAAGCATAATATTCTCCAGTCCATCATGTTGGGGCAAATGACAATGTTTCATTCTTTTTATAGCTGAGTAATATTCCATTGTATGCATGTAGTACATTTTCTTAAGCCAATCATTTGTTGATAGGCAATGGCGTTACTTCCATGCCTTGGCTATGGTAAATACTGCTGCTATGGTGGCTATCCTTTGAGTAAGCTCTTCCTAAACCCTGAGATAAAATTATATTTGAAAGAGAATTGCTGATCATCACCTGCCAGTTGATTTAGTTTACTTATTACACCTCACATCCTACCCCCACTCAAAGACTGACCCATCTCTAATTCTGCCATATCCTAAACTAGCTATCTAGTCTGAGAGCAAAGTGATTCTGAGACATAAAAGCAAACTTCATTTCATGCTTTCTCATGTATTTATCATGTGGAATTTCAATTTAGAGTGTTCCTTTTCTGTGTGAATCATACCAGAGAGCAGTGGGCCATATGACCACAATGCAACTCAAAATCCCTGTTGCCTCATATGGGCGTATACTAGCTGTGAAATGAAGACATGGCAAATACCTTTGAAGATAGTAATACATGGTTCTTTCTAATTCTTTAATAGATTTTGAATTACAGAAAGCTCACAAAAGTGGCTTAACCTGAGATCTTGTATCATTCATTCTTTCATTTATTAAAACCCTACTGAATACAATGCTTTACTACTACCCATTCTTTAACCAATTTTCAAATCAATTATGTCCATAACTAGCTCAGAATTTCTTTGCAAATTCTGGTACCTATGGTATGTTATTTTGCTATCATGGTTAACTTGATTTATCCTAGACATGCTGAACCAAATCAAAACTATAAAGTCATCTTTGATTTACCCCTCAAATTTACCCCCACATTTCTTTGATGAGTTTCTCTTTCTTCAAATGAGCAGATAACTGAGGAACTGGACGACAGAGCTTGAGGTAGACTTTGGTGGTAAAAAAAAGCAAAACGCGGCTAATCGGTGACATTATCTCCTGGGGTTTCTATACAGGTGCTCTTCTAGAGGGGAAATTCCTTGAGTTCTTTTGGCTGGTCTAATAATTAAACTGAGACAAAATAGATTAACAAGAGGAAAAAAATTTAATCCATATGCACAGAAATCTCATAGAAATAGGGCCTAAGAAGTGGCCAAAGCAGGCAGCTTTTATACTTTTTAGACAAAGGAACAATAAATTTGTGAGGAATTGACAGGACAAAGAAACTTAGGCTTTGGGTGCTTAATTAATGAAAAATCTAAGCAAAGTTTGGGCTTTGCATAGTAAATTAGTAAAGAAGTAACAAGATTCGCTAGTATGGGCTTCTCTGGCCCTGAATTCCCTGTTTCTGGTGACAAGGGTGTCCTTCTACCTCCCGATACAGGGAGGGTGGCTTTCACATGGCAGATTTATTTCCTGATCTCAGGGAGACAGAGGAGGATCAGAGTTTCCTTCTTACATCAGCTGGCTCTCAAGCAACTTCAGTTCAAAATAATCAATATGTCATCATGGCATATTTTGGGGCAGCCTGCTCTGAACCTTATCAGTGCCAAGGTAGAGTTCAGACTTCCACAGTCAAATTCAAACAAGGTAAACATAGAAGGAAGAACCAAGATGAAAATCCAAATATTTAGGGAATTAGGAGAAATAATTGGATTTGGAGTAGTTTTGAACCACGGAGGATAGTGAGTCCTAGAGTCATTTCCTACTAGAGAATCACATGCATGTTAAAACTTTTTATAGAGTCTCTCTGGGCATGTGACTTCAAGGACATACTTGGAGAAAATAAAGGAGTTATCTGACAATGGAATATTCATCTCTAAAATATTTTCCAAGCACTCTGAGATTTGACCAAATTGAATTTTTACTATTCCTTACATAATCCCTAAGTTTTTCTACTTCTGATTTAGTTCTCCAAGTTAATTTCAATCTTTCAATATGCAAACCATCATACATACTTCAAAAAAAGCCTCAATTCAAATTCTACCTTTTTTATGAAGATAATTCAGATTGCCTTAATTTGGGAGTAATTTATTTTGTCTTTGAACTTTGATAAAACTTTTCCCCAACCCTTATAGCACTTGTGAGTTAACCATACTACATATAGTTAAATATATATAAATATATATTTTCCAGAAAGGGGGACCCCTTCCAGTGCCCGAGTGCGGGCTCTTGTCTAACACTCAGAAACGAATTATCCGAGAAGACAAAGCAAGAGACTTTATTGGGAAGGGGCATAGAGCAGCAGGGTAAGGGAACCCAGGAGAACTGCTCTGCCACGTGGCTCACAGTCTTGGGTTTTATGGTAATTGGGCTAGTTTCCGGGTTGTCTCTAGCCAATCACTCTGACTCAGGGTCCTTCCTGGTGGCCTGTGCATCACTCAGTCAAGATGAATTCCAGCCAGGAGGATTCTGGGAGGTTGGTAAGACATATAGACTGGAGTCTCCTTTCTCCTTTTGACCTTTCCCAAATTCTTCCAGTTGGTGGTAGTTAGTTAGTTCTGCATTCCTTACCAGGACCTCCTGTTTAAGATAACTCATGCAAGTGGTTACCTATGGTGCCTGGCCAGAGCAGGTGGTTTCAGTCAGTGGTTCTCCTAATATATATAAATATAAACATATATATTAATACGTGTGTGTGTGTGTGTGTGCAATAGTTCCTACTACTTTGGTAGGACTTTCAGTCTATTTTATTTTTATAAGTTCTCATTGTCTATCACTGTTTTATAGATAATAGATGTTTAGTAGAAGTTTGTCAAATAAATGAAGGAAGGAAGAATGTCAGGAAGGAGGAAAGGAAGAAAGGAATACAAATGGACAGGTGAACTACAGGTCTTTGAGAGCTACTAACCCACATCTGCCTTGGAAATTTCCTTTAAGTTCTCTTTCTTTCCCCTTTTCAGTCTCTTGACTATAAATATTAAGTTAAAAATATACGATGACTTAATTATCAAAGATTTTCTTATGGTTTCTTTACTAAAATCAGTTCAAGTTTTTTAATTGCTTCCAGTATAAGAAGAGAATGAAGAAGTCTTGAAATATTGGAGAACAAAAAAAGCAAACAAAACCTCTTTGGCTGAAAACCAAAGGTTGTTGCCATTAAAGCAGATAACTGGGGAAGAAAACAACAGTTAAGGAATCAAGGAGGCTTACACATACATTCCACCCTCATTCCCTGAAGGCAAACGAAGATAAAGAGAGTCCTAAAACTCACTGTAGGAGAGTGAGTTTCTTTCCACTCCCACAAATTAGAAACCTAGATTTTCCAAATAGAAACAAAGGTGATGGAAGTTAAGTAAACTTTTTGTAATCTGACTTAGATACTTCATCACCAGGTATAACGATGCTCCTAAGGGAAGTATCTTACAAATATCTTATTAAATAATCAGTTTATCCATAACATTTCAGAAGACTGCAGATCTAACTGGTGAGAATGTCTATTCTCTCCTTCCTTGCTATGTATTGGTAACACTCCGTGGGAATGTGATGTTACTGCCCTCTAATGGGTGGAATGTAACAAAATTACCTTAAATTAAAGTGTATAAGAAAGTATCCAATGGTGATGATAAAGACTATATTTGTTAAATTTGTATAAAAAATGTCAATTTACAAAATGTGTGTTTTGTATCCCTGTAAAGTAAGTAAAAGACGTATTATTAATCCCATTTTAATAGAGTATTGTGCAGTTAAAGAAAAGGAATGCCCATGCTCACAAAGTTAATAAATGCAGCAGCTCAAGATATAAAGAGAGCGTTTTTATGGGTTCTTTGTAAATATTTTCTTGATGTCATAGCACAGGGATTTTACTGCTTAGAAATTAAACTTAGAAAATCTATTCCAATATCTCATATTTAATGAAAGATACCTATAAATGTATGCTTCAAATTGTACATTAAAATGTAACAATACAATAAATTGAATACATTTGTGTTATACAAATACATTTGTATTGTATTAAAACATGCTAAATTAATGTTTATTTATTTTCAAATAAATTATTTGTTTCTACCTTCATATCAATAACATTAAGTATTTACTGTTTTTTTGAGTGATATGCATAGAGTCATAGCATTTTAGTACTGCACAAGAGTTTCAAGTCCAAATTCTCATTTAAGAAATGAGGGAACTTAGGCAGAAAGAAGTTATGTGAACTGAACAAGTATTCTTATCTTGTAAAAGAAGCAGGACTGAATTGGAATTTTTTCTTATTCCAATGTTTTCCAAACTGTATTCTCAAATATAATCATAGTTATCTTAAGATATAGATATGATTCACTTTGAACTTTATAATAAATTACAAAAATTAGTGTTAGCATAAAATGAATCGCTGTTATAACCTAGGACCACCATATCAATTGGTGCCTATACTTATGTCAGACAAAGGCAAAAGGATGTCACTTCATTCTGCATGAACTAAAGATTTGAAGTGATTCCATTAAAGAAAACTGGTGAGAGAAGTGGATCAACACATGACAAACTAATCATGACAGTAGTAGCATACCAAATCCAAGAGAACCTGCTCCATAAATATTTCTAAGTGACTATTTTTGAATGTGCTAATTTGAAAGAGTGCACTAGTAGTATTTTGTAGTAAGTACATGAAAAAAAACAATTTATGTTCCAGATTCCAATTTCAACCATATTAGATTAGATTTTTAATGTCTATTTGAGTAATGCAAAATGGTAATCTTATACTCAAAGTAGTAAAAAGACAGATGTATTGAATGATACCTCATTAATTATGAAATTAAGTCTTATTCTAAACTAGCAAACAAGTTCTGAAATAATACCATTCATTAGGTGACCAGGCACAGCCTTCATTAATAATACTGAAGTAAAGAAACAGAACAAGACAAACAGTTATAGAATAAATGTAAAAGAAAATTTTACGCTGTATCTTTCTACCTTAACTCCAAGTTAGCAAAACCACATCATATTATTTTATTTTATTGGTTTTACTATTTTGTTTATATTTAACTTGTAAACTTCTTTTGGCTTTATAGTTCCATAAGAGCTATAAAAATAATAAATCTAAATCTAGTTTTCAATTTGTATATACTTTTAAGTAACTTCATAATGAAATAATTGTCAACTATGCATATATGGGAGCTTTTTTCCCTTTAAAAGAGAGCTAAGTTTTACAAGTATAAGAAAATCTATATTATAACAAGGTGACATTTAGTGGCAGGAAAAGCACATTGGAAAAGAAGAATAGAGTGTGGCATAGAGGCAAAGGAAATAGCCATGGTATGACTGCTTTGCAAAGGGATTTAAAATTGCATCTTAAAAATATTCTGTTTTCTATCTCAATAGCTTGAGAAAATGAAAGAAGCATATTAGGAAAAATCTTAAATCACAGATATTTTACCAGTCATGTCTTTCATTTTGAGTCCTTTATTGCATTTATAACATTCTTATTATTATTATCAATATGTGATAATAAGTATAAACTTCAGCATGGAATAGAAAAAAATTAATTTAGATAAACATAGTCTCAATCCTCCAGGATCCTCACATGTAAACAACTCACAGATGGAAAGTTCCACAAACTCGTGAACATTTTAATCACAGACCAAATATGTTTCAACAACAAGACAAACTGAACTGAACTTGGAATTTTAAGGCTTATTTGCATTAAAATATTTACTCTTCATGGAATATGTGATTGCATAATATGGAAGAATCATTTCTCTCCTTATTCACTCATTCAGTTAGTCAATTACTCATGAATGATTTGTTGAGTACTCATATGAAAGGCACTAGAATCAGGCAATTTTTCTATCTTTAATGTCATTCTTACTGTTCTTCACCATTTTTCTGTTCTTTGCTCTCTCACACACACATTTTATTGTCCAGGCTCTCCCTACACCAACTAGTATGAAAGAAACAAAGAACTCTGTCTTAAATATATATATATATATTCCAAGTTCTTTCCCTTGCTTATTTTCTGGTAGAAACAAAATGAAATGGAGATTGTGTTTGTCAAGGTATGGAAACCCAAATACACATTCACTGAGAAGTATACCTTTAAAACTTTGATCTAGTTAAGATAAAGATTTTGGAAAGAGTCTTATCATTTCTAAAACTCAGCCTTTTTTTTTTTTTTTTTTTTTGCTTAGGCCAATTTTTACTTTTCTGAGATCTAGGAAAATATTTTTGTATTTTTATGTTTGTATATGTACTTTGTTCTTTTATTTTATATTTAGTATTCATCTATCTACACTTTGAGATAGAGTAATTCAATTCTTGAAGAATCGTTTTGATCATTAACAGTGATAATCCCTTCTTCTACCTGATTTCTAAATATATTTGACTGCTGATCATTTTGTAAATGTTTTTTAAAAGACAGTAGGAGAAAGAAAATAGCCCAAATTTAAACTTGAACTGGAAGCTGGTGGTAGATAAGCAAAAACACAAAAAGCAAACTAACTCAGGGCCCAATGCTTATTAAGGCCTGACCTAGAAGCATTTGAATATTGAACACCAACTTTAAGCACACTAACAAAGCAGCCAGAAGTCACTTTATAGGTTCCCTCTTTGCCATCTCCCATCATATTCTTAACTTAATTTGCCTCTAGTAATGCACTGTTGAATTTCTTACAACCTAAGACAGCATCAATTTAAGATATACCATTTTTTATGTGTCACTAAGAAAAATATTTTTTTGTTTTTTTAAATTAAATTTATTTAAACTAAAAACACAAAACAAAACAAAAACAGTTCACTCATTTCTACCCCCAACTCCACCACCTGGCAACCACCAGTTTGTTCTCTCTATCTATGAACTTGATTTAAAAAAAAAAAAAAACAAAAAACTTTAAGATGCCACATGTGAGAAAGATCATATGGCATTTGTCTTTCTCTCTCTTACTTATCTCACTTAGCATAATGCCCTCAAGGTCCATCAATGTTGTCACAAATGACAATATTTCATTCTTTTTTATGACTGAATAATATCCCATTTTATATATATATATATATATATATACCACATCTTCTTTATCCATTCATTAATCGGTGGACATATAGGTTGCTTCCATATCTTGGCTACTGCAAACACTGCTGCAATAAATATGGTGGTGCATATATTTTCTTCAATTTAGTGTTTCTCTTTTCTTCAGGCAAATACCCAGAAGTGGAATTGCTGGATCATATGGTAGTTTTACTTTTAATGTCTTGAGGAACCTCCAAAATATTTTCAATAGTGATTGCACCAATTTACATTCCACAAATGGTATGTAATAATTCCCTTTTCTCCACATCCTTGCCAACACTTGTTTTTTTCTAGTTTTTTTTGATTATAGCCATTCTAAGAGGTGTGAGGTGGTATCTCTTTGTGGTTTTGATTTCCATTTCCCTGATGATTAACATAGAGCATCTTTTCATATCAGTTGGCCATTTGTAGTCTTCTTTGGAAAAATATCTCTTGGGATCTTCTGCCTATTTCTTAATTGGGATTGTTTGTTATTTTGCTGTTGAGTTCTGTGAGTTTTTCATAAGTTTTGGATATTAGTCCCTTTTCAGATATATGATTTGTAAATATTTTCTCTCATTCAGTAAGTTGTCTTTTCATTTTATTGATGGTTTTCTGTATTCTGCAGAAGCTTTTCAGTTAGATGTAGTCCTGCTTGTTTATTTTTGCTTTTTCTTTTGGTGTCAGATTCAAATTATCATTATCAAGACTTATGTCATGGCTTACCACCTATGTTTCCTTCTAGCTTTACAGTTTCAAGTTTTACATTTAAGTCTTTAATCTTTTTTGAGTTAATTTTTTTATTAACAACTTTAAAAATTGAAGTATAGTTAATTTACAATTTGGTGTTAGATTCAGATGTAGAGCAAAGCGCTTCAGTTTTATATATATGTGTGTGTATATATATATATTTATAAATATATATATTCTTTTTCAAATTCTTTTCCATTATAGATTACTAAAAGACACTGACTATAGTTCCCCATGCTATACAGTAGGTCCTTTTTGTTTATCTATTTTATATATGGTAGTGTGTATATGTTATTTTTAAAAGCCAGGTAAACTATGATAACTTGTCAGTTGGAATATGCAGCACAATTTCATTGAGATCATATAGAAATATCCTATATGATAAAACTTGTATGGCCTTGAATTAAGGTCTTAGCAACAGCAAAATTTCAGATATTAGCCCTTGTATTTGTTATAATAATTCAGTACTAATGTACCTTTGTACCAGAAGGGCCTATTTTCATGTAAATTTTTTCATATATAATATGGTTGTTTATTTAGATTTGTACTCTAAGCATTCATTCTAAAGGCTCTTTTATATTATAACAAATTACCAAATCTATATTTGTAAAGTTAAAATATCTGTTTAAGTGATGCTGATAATCTTTGCTAGGTACTTTGAGGTTGCTTTTTGTAGCCAAATTTCCAGACAGCAAGCTTGGTATGAAATGTTATTTAAGTGAAATTTGAAAGCAATATACTTTAAAAGTTAAGTAAATCTAACAATAGAGTATGTGAAAAAATATATTAGCTTTGTATAAGCCAGTATGTTTTTATATACACATTGATGGTTAAAATTTAAAACTTTAGTGAATAAATATAGTGCATGTTGCTGCCTGTCAATGTTAAAGCGATTTGTCATGACTAATATTTATGAAATTTTCCTATGACTCATAATGCTTACAAATAAAGAAACTGTGTCCAAGAGAGGCAAACTGCTTTTATCATATTAAATGCTCAAGTTCTAAATTTTTCCAAAAGATCATAGATCATCATTTAAACAGATGGTAGTGTGATCATCGGAAAAGCATTCAACCATGCTGTCATTTAATGAGCTTGACAATCTTGAAATTAGAGAAGCTATCAATGACTGTCAGGTGTGGCAGTGGGGGACAATCATGGTCTATATAGTTTAGGAATATCTTCAGTACTCTTTGTCTAGAGGTCGTGCAGATTATAATTTTGAAAATCAGTCAATACATTCTTAGGGAAATGTTCTTAGTCTACACAGACATTTATGCAACTGATTATTATTTTAGCGTGGTTCAGTTATTTCACATAAACATACTATAATAACCAATATTTCAGTTTTTCAGTATTTCACATTTTTAGGTATTATCTCTATTTTGTTTTACATTTTGTTCTTTCCAAGCTAAGAGTAACTTACTTATCTATACATATTGATAGGTCAACCACATAAATCTTTTGGAGGGAAGCCAGAAAGGACATGTGAATTAAGGTATTTATAACTCAGTTTATTCATATCTAGTTCAAGCATCAGTTTTTGTCCTAATTGTCTGTCATTTCACACTACATATATAAGTATTTTACTAGAGTAAGAATGTTAAATTCCTGAGTAGACCACTTAAAGTTTATATTCCATTTTATTTTCCCTCCACTTTTGCTAACATTTTTTAAATGGAATTAGATGGATGTATTTCACTATACCACATCAGAACAAAATGAGGCCGTGGGGAGGCTGTTATATACATCTGAGTTCCCCTAACTTTCATGTCTTTATGAGCAACCAGTAACTGAATACCCCTCAGCACCTTGTGAAATTAACAGACTGCCATTTACGTGCAGGTCTAGGATAACATATCAGTGGTATTTTTGCCAAATTATTGAAGTTTCCATTTCCCTAATGAGCAAAACAGGAGTAAAGAACCATTTTAAATAATGTAACAGTCATGTCATATCCCAGGGTTTCACAGAGAGCCACTTTCTCTAAGTAGGAAATGCAGTCTTAACATATATGAAAGACATGAGAAATCACAGATATTGTCACACTTTGAGGATGTGTTGGATGACATTTCATAATACTAAAAATGTTTCAAACTATTTTAAGAAGAAAATAAAACAAAAGAATGCAGGCATGGCATTAAAATAGTGCAGCCATGGCTTTTTTGGCATCTTGCTAGGACCTCCAGAAGAGCCAAAGAGGAAGAAACAAAAAAATAAAAAAATCAGTACTGCAGTGTTTACTAAGTGGGCTTCTGCTTACTGATCAATAAATAGCTAAGTAAAGTCACAAACTGTTCATGGTTATATTGACTTTTTTCATATATATCAAACACTGAGACTTTAACGCATATGTTATTTTGCTCCTTAAACAAGCTGCTTAACATGCCATTATGATCTGGAATCTTGACTAATAATATAGCTCTGCTGCTAAGGTATCACACCAAATATTTTGGGTTTTGTTAAGTGCCTTAATTGAGTTGTTTATTGATGTATTATTTTTAAGATTTACTCTTGTTCATAGAAATCCAAATGATAAGTAGGAGAAAAAATAATTTGAGCTCATGAGGAAAACTTAAAAAAATCTATCATAAAATAATTTTTAAATTGCTATTTATACCTTACTTAGAAGCATGAATAGAAGGAAATAAGCATATTATAAGAAATGATGATGGCATGAAATAAAACAAACAAGACTGAAATATACAAAATGAAAAACAATCAAGGTATCAATATTAATCTGAGAGAATCTTTCCTAACAATGTACGCTCTTAGGAACTTTAGTTAATTCTTAAATTTATTTCCTCTTGTAAGGCATCAACTTATTGACTAAAAATGTAAAGATGGCTATAAAGCTTATTTCTTAAGAAACATGAAGAAAAGATCACCAGCCTTTTTTATACCCCTAAACATTCTTCTTCTGTAAGTTATTGCCTTACACTCACCTTTTTCCTTCTTCCTTCCAAAATTTAAAATTCTTCATTTCTTCTAAAACTTCTCTAAGCTTACCATATATCATTTAAAGTGCTAAAAACAATGTGTGCTTCCTAATAACTATCTCTCCTGTTCTGAGTTTAGCAGTATAATTTTTTCTCCATTATATTGAGATGTATTTCAATTTATTCAAACCCGTCTCTTGTTCAGTTTTATTTAAATAGAGCTATGCTCTTGGTTCATAGTCAGCTTATTAGAAAATAGCTGCTATTTTATCTTTTAGAAAATATATACTAATACCGTGATGGAATTAGTTAAGGAGGAAAGATGGTAAGAAATTTGAAAAATATAGCCTCAAAAGAAACTAAAAGTAAGACAGAAAAAAATTACTGCCCTAAGAGTCTCAGGGTTTATTTAAACATAAATCCTCAATCAGGAAATTGCCACATGATTGAACTGCTATTAGTAGAAATAAAAATTAAAGGGAACATAAATTTATTTTATCATTCCAATTTTAAGTGATCATCATTTTATGATGGGTTCCCAGTGGATCCATAAATAAGCTTATCTGCATTGTATTTCCCGTACACAATGAGCATTGCCATGGAATTCTGCTCTGATCCTATGTCTGTAATTCTAAAATGCAGGATACTCAGGAGCTTTGGCCATTTTTTCCTCCAAATTCAATTAACTATTTTTTTGTTTGTGGTACGCGGGCCTCTCACTGCCGCAGCCTCTCCTGTTGTGGAGCACAGGCTCCGGACGCGCAGGCTCAGCGGCCATAGCTCACGGGCCCAGCCGCTCCGTGACATGTGGGATCATCCCGGACCAGGGCACGAACCCGTGTCCCCTGCATCGGCAGGCAGACTCTCAACCACTGCGCCACCAGGGAAGCCCTCAATTAACTCTTTACTTACATGAAACTCTGCCTTATATGATTACTTAGTTCTATGATTTTTAGATCCTAATCGAATTAAGATATCTTGAAAACTCATGGTAAACTTTGAATCTACAAGAGAATGTTAAAAACAATAGTTATATCAAAATAGTAACTATAGACATACTTTGTTTTATTGCACTTTTCTTTATTGCGCTTAACAGATAGTGCATTTTTTACAAATTGAAGTTGTGTGGCAGCCCTGCATCAAGCAAATCTATCAGAATCATTTTTCCAACAATATTTCCTCACCTTCTGCTTCTGAATCACTCTTGGTAATTCTCACAATATCTCAAATTTTTCATTATTATTATATTTTTTATGGTGATCAGTGGTCTTTGATGTTACTATTGTAACTGTTTTGGTGTGCCAAGAACTGCACCCATATAAGACATCAAACAATTTATATATGTGTGTTATGACTGTTCCACAGACCAGCCATTCCTTCATCTTTCTCTTTCTCCTTAGGCCTCCCATTCCTGAGTCACAACAATATTGAAATTAGGTCAGTTAATAACCCTACAGTTGTCTCTAAATGTTCAAGTGAAAGGAAGGGTCACACGTCTCTCACTTTAAATCAAAAGCTAGAAATGATTAAGCTTGGCAAGAAAAGCATGTTGAAAGGTGAGATAGGCTGAAAGTCTGGCCTGTTGCACCAAACAGTTAGGCAAGTTTGATCACAAAGGAAAATTTCTTAATGGACATGAAAAGTGCTACTCAAGTGAACACACAAATAATAAGAAAGTGAAACAATTTTATTGCTGATACAGAGAAAATTTTAGTCATCTGGGTGGAACAAACAAGACACAACATTCTCTTAAGCCAAAGCCTAATCTAGAGCAAGGCCCTAACTCTCCTCAATTCCGTGAAAGCTGAGGAAGCTTCAGAAGAAACTTTTGAAACTAGAAGACATTGGTTCTTGAAGTTTAAGGAAAGAAGCCATCTCCATAACAAAATTGCAAGGTGAAGCAACAAGTGCTGATGTAGAAACCAAAGTAAGTTATCCAGAAGATCTAGCTAAGGTAATTAATGAAGATGACGGCACTATAAAACAGATTTTTAGTGTAGTCAAAACAGCCTTCTATTGGAAGATGTAATCTAGGACTTTGATAGCTAAAGAGGAGAAGTCAATGCCTGACTTCAAAGATTTAAAGGACAAGCTGATTTTCTTGTTAGGGACTAATGCAGCTGGTGACTTTAATTTGAAACCAATGCTCATTTGACATTCTGAAAATCCCAGGGTCCTTTAGAAATGTCAAATCCACTCTCTGCTCCATAAATGGAATAACAAACCCTGGATGACAGCACATCTGTTTACAACATGTTTACTGAAAATTTTAAGCCCACTGTTGAGACCTACATTTCAAGGAAGAAAAAGGATTCCTTTCAAAGTATTACTGCTCATTGACAATGCACCTATTCCCACAAGAGCTCTGATGGAGATATACATGATTCATGTTGCTTTCATGCTTCTTAATGTAACATCCATTTTGAAGCCCATGGATCAAGGAGTCATTTTGACTTTCAAATTTCATTATTTTAGAAAGACATTCTGTATGAGTATAGCTGCCGGAGAGTGATTCCTCTGATGGACCTGGGTAAAGTAAATGGAAAACCTTCTGGAAAGGTTTCAACATTCTAGACACCATTAAGAACTTTCATGATTCATGAGAAGAAGTCAAAATATCAACATTCACAGGAGATTGGAAGAAGTTGACTCCAACTCTCATGGATGACTTCAGTGGAGGAAGTAACTGCTGATGTGGTGGAAATAGCAAAAGAACTAGAGTTAGAAGTGGAGCCTGAAGCTGTGACTGAATTGCTGCAATATCATAATAAAATTTTAATGGATGAGGAGTTACTTCTAACCAGTGAACGAAGAAAGTTGTTTCTTGAAATGGAAACTACTCTTGGTGAAGATTACTGAAATGATAACAAAGGATTTAGAATATTACATAAACTTTATTGATAAAGCAGCAACAAAGTTTGAGAGGATTGAGTTCAATTTTGAAAGTTCTACTGTGGGTAAAAAGCTATCAAAGAGCATTGCATGCTACAGAAAAGTAGTTCATGAAAGGAAGAGCCAACTGATGTATCAAACTTCATTGTACTCTTATTTTAAGAAATTGCCATGGCCACTCAACCTTCAACAACCACCACCCTGATCAGTCTATAGCCATCAACACTGAGGCAAGACCCTCCACCAGCAGAGCAATTATGACTCATTGAAGGCTTATATGATGATTGGCATTTTTTTACCAATAAAGTATTTTTAATTAATATATGTACATTGTATTTTAGACATAATGCTATTGTATACTTAATAGATGACAGTACAGTGTAAACAAAACTCTTATGTGCACTGGGAAAGCAAAAAAATTGTGACTCACTTTATTGTGATATTCACTTTATTGTAGTGGCCTGGAATCAAACTGGCAATAACTCCAAAGAAGTTATAGTGCGATTTTGAACCCTTTTCTCTCATAATCTCTGACAAAAACAGTTTCTTAAATTTATATAATGCAATAGCTTTACTGACTTACCACAATTAGTACTTATTAGAAAATCCCAGTTTGTATTTCTGGGAGGAAATTTCTCCACCTATAAAAGCTAGAGAGAGAACTGTTCCAAACATAGCATTTTAGTTAGAGATATCTTCCACTTAGTGTCAGTGATCCATTCTTATTTTTTTTTTAATTTTTACAATGTTGTGTTAGTTTCTTCTGTGCAGCAAAGTGAATCAGTTATAACTATACATATATCCCCTCTTTTTTAGATTTCCTTCCCATTTAGGTCACCACAGAGCATTGAGTTGAGTTCCCTGTGCTACACAGTAGGTTCTCATTAGTTATCTATTTTATACATAGTACTCTATGTATGTCAATCCCAATCTCCCAATCCATACCAACCCCCTTCCCCTCTTGGTATCCATAAGTTTGTTCTCTACATCTGTGTCTCTGTTTCTGCTTTGCAAATAAGTTCATCTCCACCATTTTCCTAGATTCTATATGTTGTATATAAGCAATATTATACAATATTTGTTTTTCTCTTTCTGACTTACCTCACTCTATATGACAGTCTCTAGGTTTATCCACATCTCTGCAAATGGCACTATTTCATTCATTTTTATGGCTGAGTAATATTCCATTATATATATGTACCACATCTTCTTTATCCATTCCTCTGTCGATGAATATTTAGGCTGCTTTCATGTCCTGGCTATTGTAAATAGTGTTGCAATGAATATTACAGTGCATGTATCTTTTTGAATTATGATTTTCTCTGGATATATGCCCAGGAGTGGGATTGCTAGATCATATGGTAGCTTTATTTTTAGTTTATTAAGAAAACTCCATATTAACTCCATAGTGGCTGTACCAATTTACATTCCCACCAACAGTGTAGGAGGGTTTCCTTTTCTCCACATCCTCTACAGCATTTATTGTTTGTAGATTTTTTGATGATGGCTATTCTGAGCAATGTGAGGTAATACCTCATTGTAGTTTTGATTTGCATTTCTCTAATAATTAGTGATATTGAGAATATTTTCATTTGTTTGTTGGTCATCTGTATGTCTTCTTTGGAAAAATGTCTATTTAAGTCTTTTGCCCATTGTTTCATTGGGTTGTTTGATTTTTTGACATTGAGGTGCATGAGCTGTTTGTATATTTTGGAGATTAATCCCTTGTTGGTTGCTTTGTTTGCAACAATTTTCTCCTATTCTGAGGGTTGTATTTTCATTTTGTTTATGGTTTCCTTTGCTGTGCAAAAGCTTTTAAGCTTAATTTTATTTTCATTATTCTAGGAGGTGGGTCAAAAAAGATCTTGCTGTGATTTATGTCAAAGTGTTCTGCCCATGTTTTTCTCTAGGAGTTTTATAGTGTCCAGCCTTACATTTAGGTCTTTAATTCATTTTGACTCCAGACTATACTACAAAGCTATGGTATTCAAGACAGTATGGTACTGGCACAAAAACAGAAATATGTATCAATGGAACAGGATACAAAACCCAGAGAAAAACCCATGCACCTATGGTCATGTAAGCTATGACAAGGGAGGCAAGAAAATACAATAGAGAAAAGTGGTGCTTCAATAAGTCGTGCTGGGAAAACTGGACAGCTACATGCAAAAGAATGAAATTAGAACACTCCCTAATACCATACACAAAAATAAACTCAAAATAGATTAAAGACCTAAATGTAAGACCGTGATCCATTCTTAAAAAACAGACATTTGATGCTGCAATGTTAACCAGATGCCTATATCCCATTATTTAAATAGCATGCCATGTGAACCCAAAACCCTTAAAGAAATATTATTTATAAATAATAAAATTGTTAAAATACAAAGAAAAAATTTAAACCATACTTTGTTCTATAAAGTTTGGGTCTTAAAAAGCAGAAGGAATTTTAGTATGGGAACATTGATTAGGAGACCTTTCTACATGCTTTGCCTGTTATGCTGTGAAACATTAAAGGGTAATGACTTCATATATCAGTGTAACCATAGTATAGATATGTAAAAAAAATTATTATTTAGTGTTAAACTCACAAATTTTGCTTTTAAATGGACCACTTTTATCTTCTAAGAGCATTGGCATAAATCATGTCAGTGAAATTCTAAATCTTTATACTTTTCAATTACAGTGATTAAAAAAGGAGACCAAGGAAGGAAAATAATATTTTGATTTCTATGTTCAAAATAGCACAAATTTACATGGAGTAAGGGGATGTTGAGATGAATTGCAAATGGATTGCAATGTTTTTCAAATTGGAAGGTAATTAATTAAAACCATTAACTGACAAAACAGATTTACATATAATCAGTTACCTACAACTTACAGAGTTGCACAATTGCTCAAAGCCAATAAACAAGCCTAGAATACGATAAATCTGGAAGGGTATGCTATAGAGGATGCATAGTTTTCTGGTGAAACAATTTTTTTCTACAATCTCCCCTGTTTTAATCAAAAATAATGTTAAATAAACCTTGAAGTCTCCTTAGATTTGACCTGATTCTTCACATAAATGCAGCAAGAGAGCTAATTTGCTATATGGGCCTTCTAAAGTGGTGTGGGAATTTTTTGGTTTTGTTTGCTGAAAATTTTCATAAAGGATCACAGGTTGGACCTTTAAGAGCCTCTTGAGGCTCAGAAGCAAAACCCAGAACCCACCATTAGTTTTCACCTGTAATACCTATTTATTTGGGTGAATTTCTCCTTCTCAAGATCCAAAATAACCTGTTCCCCAAGATTGCCAGGAACTGACATTTCTTACTCATCTATAAGAGTGGTAACCCTGTAAATCCTGAGCCAATTTTCCCCAAAGGGCTCTGAGGGCATTAGTTTTATAAAGTTAATCTTAGTTCCTTAAAACTATCTGCTTATACCCAACTAAATGAGCATCAATCTTCTAGGCAAGGCCTTAGTTGCATATATGTCCAAATATGTCCTTGTAAAAAAAGAAAAAGACAGATTGTCATTGGAACTATCAAAATAGTTATATTGCTATGAAAATAAGAATATTTCATAAAAATTTCCAAATTCTGAAAAGCTCAGATAGGAAAAATAAGATATTGTTTACAAATGCTTTATTTAAGCTTACAAAAGTAGAATATACTAAATTATTATGAGTTATAGACAGTTTAAGAGGAAAGAGAAAAGACTTCCTTATATATCCAGAAAATTAGACATTAGAACAACATCAACAATACTCTAAATAAAAACTAGAATCATCCTTCATCAGTTAATTTAATCCTATACAATGATTTTTCCTTTGGACCTTGAGTTAAAATTCTCATGAAGCCATCTGCTTCATGACTAAAATTATGGAAATCCTAATTCAATTCCACTGTTGAAGTTTGTTTACATGATATCATCTGAAGTCTATATCCAAAGCAATTTCCTTTCAAGAGGGCTCTCTAATAGACTTTGGTTGAAGACAAAGCCTCTTGACATATAGCTGAAGGCAGAGCTTTCAGGGAAACATTAAGGGTTAAAAAACAACAACAAACTGTCCAGAAAATAGCTGTGGCTAATTTATTACTGAAATTTTCAAAAGTGAAAGACTGAATGAGAGTTCATAATGAGAATAATGTCATTGACAAGAAAATTTGGTTGTTTCTATGGCATGCAAAACAAGATAATAAAGTCAATCCCCAAAAAAAACTTTAGACAAAATAATTATAAGCTTAATCTTATTTTGAAAGAAAAGGTTACATCAATTTATAAAACTAACATTTACATAGAAATATCTTGACATAAAAAACAATAATCTTAACCCGTTGTACCATGCTTATACTGCAGATAGCAAGAAAAGACCAAGAATACAGCAGGGATATAAAGTAGAGATTCCATAAGTCTGGTGTAGGTCTTAAATAGCTGCATATTAATAAAACTCCATAGGTAATTATTGGGAATCCCCAGTTGAAAGCTACTAACCTAGAAGATGTAACCTATAAGATACTATATTCAATTTAAAGAAGTAAGGACACAATGATATTAGCATTTTAAAATGTAACTGAAGTTGTGACTGATAAAGTATATCCTAGATGTCTAGCAGCCAAAAGAAGCACCAAGACTCTGATAAACAGAATAGAAACAGATCAGGTACAGCAAGAAAACTGATAAATCTCTAGAAATTTCCTATATTGGATACATTTTCTGAAATAGTTATACAACATTTACCTAAACAATTTTGAGCATCTCTTCTGATTTTACTACTCTTCCTACACAACTTATCAAGAGTAACATATCAAATAAACCTTACTACTTCCAGCACCTCTCTTTACGAGGTGAAAAAACAAATTGTTGTGATTTTCTAGAGCCCCTCTGGAAAATCTCAGAGACAGTTTTAGTATCCTGAAAGTTGTTTAATTTATTTTAGGATTTGATTTTGTAAAAGAATGAAAATCAAAATTGGGCAAGATATTTTAATACTTAAGATAGGAATCAGATCAGAGTTCCTGAGAAGCAATATTATCACTCATTTCAGAGTGACAGTAAAACATTTGAAAATTAAAAATAAAAGGTAACATGATAGTAAAGAACCTTATCTCTTTTCCAAGTGAGAAACTTTTATTTTCTTAAATAATCAAGAACATCAGAATGCCAACATAAATCATAGAAGTTTATTCTGGTAAGGCACATAATCTTTATTATCTAGGTATAAAACAGAAAAAATAAGAATTAAAATAATCCTTTATATTACAGGTGATGGCAAAAAAGTAAACAAAATAAATCCTCCCCAAATTGGCCACATTTTGCTAAGAGTTTAAAATATTTCATAGCTTGTCAAATTCAAGTATTATTAATATGAGACAAAATTCAGTTCTAAATGTTTTCCTTCACTATGCTCTTTCCTATTCTGGAGCAAACTGTAACCTTACTTTAGGACCAATCTTTGAAGCTCCACAGGGTCAGAATTAGTTTCATAATATTACTAAAAATGTCATTATCATGCAATACATTCATCATTGCTATCTTCAAATTCATTGATAAGTAAGCATTTTAAATATTTTGTTTCAATTTATAACACATTAAATATCAATGATTATACTCAACAAAAACTATTTGGAATGCTCAATAAGCCTATAAAGTGTAAAGATATTTAGAGACCAAAAAAAGAAAAGACAAGAAAACAAACAACAATGACAAAAATACTCCTTTAGGAAAAAACTACACTTTCCTTTGAAAAACAGAACTATATACAAAGATGTATTTCTCCAAAACTGTTGTTTCTAAGTAGAGTCTAATTCCACACTGCAGTATAGCAAGTATAACTTTTAACTACGGTCACTTCTATTTTAGAGAAAATTGGAAGATGGATCTCCATGAAAGCTACATACAGCAAGCATTCTTTCAGTCTGGCATAGTTCACAATCGCTGTCACACTTTATACTAAACTTTTCAAAGTGGCAAAAAGTAACACATTCATTAACAGACTCCAATATATAGTCTTTCTAAAGCATATAAAAATTAAAAAAATATATATGAAAGCTTAAAATTAAGCTTAACAATGTTCAGGATTCTTACTAGGAAGTGATCTCATTATCTAATTACCTAGTTATCTAATAAATACACATTAATTACTTACTTTAACATTAATACAAAGTTTAAATTATCTAAATATTTTTAGTAATTATTAAGTTAACATGTTACAAAACATAATTAGTTTGAGAAGAATTGTCAGAATAATGAATCAATTTGATTAAACACAAATGTACATTTTTTATAACCTTAAACATTAAGTAGAAGTAATGTTAACTTATTTGATCAATAAACCTATGTAAATTTAGGAAGGATATACCCAAGTGAATAAAAATCTACCCTTATATTCAACATTGATAAATCATAATAGACATAGCAGTTTTTATTAAACAAAATTATTAAACTAGTTTTATTTACCATGATTTTCCTAATTATGTGCTCTTGAATACTTAAAACATTCCCAAGTTAGTTTCAAGAATACCTTTTATATCTAACACAGTAAAAGTGTTAGAAGTTCAATTTTCTTATTTTCTGAGAATTGAAAAAAAAATCTATTTATACAAATATTTATTTATTTCTATAAGCAATCAGAATAGACATACTTTAAGAGAATTTATAATCTAGAGAAGCAAGAAGAACTACAGTCCTGCAGTGTGTGGAACAAAAACCACATTCATAGAAAGGTAGACAAAATGAGAAACCAGAGGACTATGTAACAGATGAAGGAACAAGATAAAACCCCAGAAAAAGAAACTAAATGAAATGGAGATAGGCAACCTTCCAGAAAAACAATTCAGAATAATGATAGTGAAGATGATCTAAGACCTCAGAAAAAAATGGAGGCAAAGATCGAGAGGATGCAAGAAATGCTTAACAAGGACCTAGAAGAAATAAAGAACAAACACCTAGAAGTATTAAGTAACAAAAAATCAGGTGAACAATACAATAGCTGAAATGAAAATACACTAGAAGGAATCAATAGCAGAACAACTGAGGCAGAAGAACAGATAAGTGACCTCCTGGAAGACAGAATGGTGGAATTCACTGCCATGGAACAGAATAAAGAAAAAAGAATGAAAAAAAAAATGAAGACAGCCTAAGAAACATCTAGGACAACATTAAACACACCAAAATTCATATTTTAGGGTTCTGAGAAGGAGAAGAGAGAGAAGGGACCCGAGAAAATATTTGAAGAGATTAGTCAAAAACTTCCCTAACACTGGAAAAAAATAGCCACTCGAGGGGCTTCCCTGGTGGTGCAGTGGTTGAGAGTCCGCCTGCCGATGCAGGGGACATGGATTTGTGCACCAGTTCAGGAAGATCCCACATGCCATGGAGCGGCTGGGCCCGTGAGCCATGGCCACTGAGCCTGCGCGTCTGGAGCCTGTGCTCCACAACGGGAGAGGCCGCAACAGTGAGAGGACCGCATATCACCAAAAAAAAAAAAAAAAAAGGAATGAAATTAGAACTCTCCCTAACACCATACAAAAAAATAAACTCAAAATGGATTAAAGACCTAAATTTAAGACCAGAAACCATAAAACTCTTAAAGGAAAACATAGGAAGAACATTCTTTGACATAAATCACAGCAAGATCTTTTTTGATCCACCTCTTAGAGTAATGGAAGTAAAAACAAAAAGAAAAAATGGGACCTAATGACTCTTAGAAGCTTTTGCACAGCAAAGGAAACTATAAACAAGACAAAGAGCAGCCCGCAGAATGGGAGAAAATATTTGCAAACAAATCAATGGACAAAGGATTAATCTCCAAAATTTATAAACAGCTCATGCAGCTCAATATTAAAAAAACAAAAAACCCAATTGAAAAATGGGCAGACAACTTAAAGAGACATTTCTCCAAAGAAGACATACAGATGGCCAAGAGTCACATGAAAATCTGCTCAACATCACTAATTATTAGAGAAATGCAAATCAAAACTACAAGGTATCACCTCACACCGGTTAGAATGGGCATCATCAGAAAATCTGCAAACAACAAATGCTGGAGAGGGTGTGGAGAAAAGGGAACCCTCTTGCATTTTTCGTGGGAATGTAAATTGATACAGCCACTATGGAGAACAGTATGAAGATTCCTTAAAAAGCTAAAAATAGAATTACCACATGACCCAGCAATCCCACTACTAGGCATATACCCAGAGAAAACCATAATTCAAAAATACACATACATCTCAATGTTTATTGCAGCACTATTTACAATAGCCAGGTCATGGAAGCAACCTAAATGCCCATCAACAGATGAATGGATAAAGAAGATGTGGTACATTTATGCAATGAAATATTATTCAGCCATAAAAAGGAACGAAATTGGGTCATTTGCTGAGACGCATATGGACCTATAGACTGTCATACAGAGTGAAGTAAGTCAGAAAGAGAAAAACAAATATTGTATATTAATGCATGTATGTGGAATCTAGAAAAATGGCACAGATGAACTGGTTTGCAAGGCAAAAATACAGACACAGATGTACAGAACAAATGTATGGACACCAAGGGGGGAAAGCAAGGGGTGGGGTGGTGGTGGTGGGATGAATTGAGAGATTGGGATTGACATATATACACTAATATATATAAGATAGATAACTAATAAGAACCTGCTGTATAAAAAAAGTAAAATTGAAAAAAATTATAATATTTAACTTCTAGGCATTTACAGTTTCCATATTTTTAATTTTTTCATATGATTCTTGGTTAGTGTTAGGCCACTTGACATACTAAATAAACTGAAAAGCAGCATATTTTAAAACCACATTTTTAAAAAACATTCTTTTGTGAAAAAATAAATTTAATGTTATATAGTTAATAAATACATATATTTTATCTGAATAAAAAAAGAATTTATAATCTAATTTATTAACACCACTGAATCTAGGAAAATATTCCAACCTCACACAATGAGACATAAAGACTTTTCTGAATTACAGACACATAGCCAGAGATACAGAAATATATAGATAGATGGGACTTCCCTGGCAATCCAGTGGTTAAGACTCTGAGCTTCCACTGCAGGGGGCTTGGGTTGGATCCCTGGTCAGGGAAGTAAGATCCTGCATGCCACGTAGCAAGGCCCAACAAACCAAAAAGAAACAGATAGATAGAATTTATAAGGTTAACTTTCAAATATTAGACATGAATCAAGAATGACTCACGGTTTGCATCAAATAATTATTTTTTTCCTATAGATGCAAATTTTTTATTTAAGTTCAAAATAGACAAATATGCAAGCAGAAAAGACTAACATATCTGATTCTTTGTTATCTCTCCTCCAACAGAGACATGATCTCTGTAATCCATTAGTGTTTATAGAGATTACCAAATGATGAGACCATAAAATCGAATTCTGAGTTAAAATCATACTAACAAGCCAGGTTCTTTGTCATGTCTCACCCCACACAGAATAGATCTCTATAAAACATTAATCCATATACAAAGATCATTAAATGGTCAAACCATAAAAAATTCCAAACATGAAATAACTTATCATCCAAAAAAAAACAAAAATGAAATTAATAAACAGTAGAAATATAATTAGAAAAACAAGAGAGTTGGCCAAGTTAGACCATCACTTTGGATTCACCTCTGAGAAATTAAACCCATGAGGTACATTTTTCTAGGATAAATTTTACCTAACTCTGATAGTGAAACCCATTTTGCATCTTGGTGAAAAACCTCAAAACTGTTAAAAGATAATTTCAGAAAATGTAAAATCATTATTCACTACAGAAAGAAGAATTGACACATATAAAGAACTTGTTTTACTCATATGATGCAAGGAAACAAGTCAGATATGATAACCAGTTCAAAGGATAAGTCAGAATAGCATAAATTTATATAGAGTAAAGGGACATTGACTTAAATTACAAATGTGAATAAAATCCTTTTTTTTTTCTGTCATAGAGGGGAGGATGTCAATTAAAATCACTACCAGAGAGGACAGAATTTACCTAAAACTTATAAAGAGTAACAAAATAGCTCAAAGACAATGACCAGGGCAGAAACTGACAAATAAAGAAGGATAGACTACAGATGATACATAGTCTTCCATTGAAACAAAAATATTTTTTACAGAAGTACTCCTATATTTTATACCTATAACATCATTACTTGAATGGCACAATCAATATTAACTTGCAGAAACATTTAAGGTGACTGTAAAAATGCAGGACTTCTTTGTTGTTTCCACATTGTTTTAGATTCACTAAGTATTGTGAAGATAGCTTAGAAAAAAGAGATTCACTGTTACCCACACCACCTTAAATCCTGTAAGGCTTGGCATTTGCTACTAATGGACAGAAAACAAAATTTGCTCTTTTTTTATACTTTGTAAACAACTAGATGGGGGTCAAGAAAGATATTTGTATACAAAGTATTTACCAATCCATCCCTTCCTCCAATATAATGCAAACCTAGGTCCAATATTATTAATCTTCAAATCTCTGCTTTAGTGCCTAGAGGGTGTAGTTTTTCCTCTCATTGTGTCTCACTGTTTTGCTGAATGTGACAGATACCAGAAATTATCTCTTGCTTCCAGGATTCTCAGCCTGATCCAAACTGGCAGATCTTGTCCCGATAATAAGCGTATTCTCATTAAAATTGGTCTATTCTAGGCCATAATTTAAAGGACTCTTTAACTGATCTAATTCTCCCTTGTTATGGTCATGGTTCCATATAATGAGTTCCTACAATGTACCTCTTTGTTAATATATCTGTGCTTTTCTAGTTTCTTAGAGATCAAAAACACAATGGGTGGGGACTCCAGAGACAGTGGCCAGCAGGCCAGGGAGCCACCTGGGGACAGTCAAGCTAAAACCATACTATATTAGGTGCTAACTGCATATCTAGGAAAATAGCAGCATGATGAGTAAGTTAATATAGTAAAGAAAATCTCAATTCTGTAGCTGATCTCTGACCCGGGCAGCCTGAGGAGGCTGTGATACTTAGTTCTGGTGCTAAGCACTGTCATTGCCTCTTTTTTTGTGAGTCTAACAATCTTAAACTCTTATCCAATATTTGGCAGGAATAATGAAGGTGCACATATTATTGATTCAGGGGAAAAAATAAAAGAAAGATGAAGAAGTACCATTTGGTTTAGCTTCTCCTGTCTCTTGTTTCCATGACAACTTATCAGGGTACCAGACTCTTACCCAGGTTGCAAGCAGCTCCTCCTCATCCTGATCATAGGCTTTATTATATGTATGTGCAGAACCATCAGATGAACATACCCTGCATATTAGGGATAAAGCACCATCTGCCCATGTACAGGCTTCTGTTTTCTGTAAAGGAAACAGTGACTTTGTTATCTTTGCCCTTTTTTAAATTCTTATCACTGATGATAAGCTTGCCCAGGCTAATTCCAGGACATAGAGTGAAGCTGGTAAGCAATGGAAAGCATTTGAAAACAATGGACCTAGACATTGCTTTTTCTTTTCTTTTCTTTTTTTTTTTTTTTTTTTTTTTTTTTTGCGGTACGCGGGCCTCTCACTATTGTGGCCTCTCCCGTTGCGGAGCACAGGCTCCGGACGCGCAGGCTCAGCGGCCATGGCTCACGGGCCCAGCCTCTCCACGGCATGTGGGATCTTCCCGGACCGGGACACGAACCTATGTCCCCTGCATCAGCAGGTGGACTCTCAACAACTGTGCCACCAGGGAAGCCCGACATTGCTTTTTCATCCTGAGAAGGTTTTTGTCTTTTCTCTACTATATTTGTTAAAATGGCTTTCAAAACCACTGTGACATTTTAAAAATTAAATTGTTTTTATTTCTTACAAAATAATGTATGTCTATTATAACAAAAAAAGCTAAATAAAAGGAGAGTAAGAAGTCTAATGGGGATTTCTATACTAAAAAAATAAAAGTAGGCCATGCTATTTTTGTATCCTTTAAAAATATAGTATATTGTATCCATACATTTTCTGTATTGTCTGCAGGCACTCATCTAATATTTTGTATACAATTGCTCACATAAAGCAACTATGAAATAAGTACTATTATTATCCCACAAGACAATTTGAGACACAAATTCACCCTATTAGTGGTGGAGCTGTGATTTGACCACATTTTTAAGCAGGTTACTAGGTCATGCCTATGTTATCAGATGCATCTATAAGATGATTTTAATGAATACAGTGTTCTCTGATATAGCTATTTGAACCATTCCCCCCTTATAAGACATGTTAAACACTAGTTTACAAAACAAGGTAAATCTGTGTGACTCATACACATTTAAAAATAAAGTCTTGATAAGATTATATTTAACCCATTAAAGAGGAAACTGTAAGGTGTTAAAACCTCTTCAAAAGAGAAGGAAAGAGAAAGAGAGAAAGAGATTTATAGAGCAATAATAATGAAATCAATGTGCAAATGGGGACAAAACTAGTTTCTTTCATGATGTAGGAAGGAAGTCAATTGAACCACCAAAGGATAGAATTTACATGTCTACAGACAAAAATTATTTTGCATTACTATGAGTTATATGCATATAGAGTTGAAAATACCTCTCCTGGAATCTGTTAATGCTGGAAGGTACACAATAGACAATACATGATTTTCCAACTTTTCCCTACAGATGCTTAAATTGTTTCTAACTTTTTATTGTTATAAATAATTCTTCAGTAAATAATTTTATATACATTTTGTGCATATATGTATTAATTCCTTACAATAAATTTATATATGTGAAATCCCTTTTCTCAGGTTAGAGATGTACACTGTCAAAGTCCTCCAACAAATGAAGCTGTACAAATTTCCCCACACGTAAAATGACAATGGATATTAAGTTCTCTGACTTTTTAATCTTCACTTGTTTATTCCATTTTAACAGTGACAGAAGGTGCATTTTATACATCAGAGCAGAATTAAAGTTGTGGCGTTTTGCAAACTGAAAACTTAGAAAATATTGCCTTGAGTAAAGTAACCTCTATTGAAGGCATTAGATGAATTTATCATAAAACCGTGTTCTTAAGGCGGCCAATAAAAGGGCACTTAGTCATTTACATTATCTCTTTGACAAGGAAAAATTGCATGTAAATTTTACACACAGAGAGAGACACAGATATACACTGTAACTTCAAGAAGTAATCAAGAAGAAAGGAAAGGATAGTTATATGAACGAATACAGATGAATACTGATTGTATAAATAAGAATTCTTATGATGTTTAAAAAATACATACAGGATTAAAGTACATAGCAAAAAATAGCACATAACTTGAGGGATGAAAAAGTTAAAATGCTCCAATGCTTTGGCACTACCAAAAATCTCTAAAAGAATATTCCAAGCCTTCTTGAAATACTATCTGTAATGGGTAAAATTGTGTCCTCGAAAAAGTTTGTTCAAGCTCCACCACATGGTACCTGTGAATGTTATTGGGAAATAGGGTGTTGGCAAATGTAATCAAGTTGAGTTGAGGTCATACTAGATGAGGGTGGGATGTAATCCAATGACTGGTATTATTAGAAGAGGCAAATTTGGGCATAGAGTCACAGGAAGAATGCTATGTGATGATGGAGGCAAAGATTGGAGTGATGCACCTAGAAGCAAAGGAATGCCAAGGATTGCTGGCAACCATCAGAAGCTAGGAGAGAGTCCTGGAATGGATTCTCAGAACAGCTAGAAGTAATCAGTCCTGCTGACACTTTGCTTTTGGACTTGTAGCATCCAGAACTGTGAGTGAATAAATTTTTGTTGTTTTAAGCCACCCAGATTGTGGAATTTTATTATAGCAGTCCTAGTAAACTAATACACTATCTGGTCAGAAAAATCTGATATCCAAACTATTTCATATTTAATTCTCAGTAAAATTGCAATAACTAGATTTTATACACTCTAAAACTGAGTGAATTTATACTTTTCTGTAAGGAAATATCCATTTTAACTCTTTTCATAGATACTCTTACAGAATTTTGTTTTATTTTAGCTCCTCTCTTTCAGTCTTTCTCATTCATATGTACCATAGGGTCCAAATTTCAAAGCACTTCCATGTGTGTGTATAATATATTTTAAGTCTATTCTAATCAGTAGTGCTAAAGTCAAACACAGGCTAAAGTCTATTAATATATTTCTCTACCTACTAGTGTTATCCCATTACTTTCCTTAAAATCCTTCTAATATATTTTCTAAGATATAGACTCCATAGTCTACAAAGGAAAACAATGGTCATAATTAAAATCAGGAAGAATTTGTAGAGTTGAGGTTTCATTTATGTCAATATTACTTCCACTCTTGATCCCTATTCATTTGTCATCAAACTGCTCAGATTTAGAGCATTAGCATTAGGTTCACAGCACAAGTGGCAAAGTGTCTTCTATAATGAATCACACTTTGAAATAATTTTCTAGTTTGATCTAGTTGAATATACTGCTGACCTTCAGCTCTATAATAGAAGAACCACTTGTTTAACCGAGATTCTGTCAGAAAAGATGAGGGAAATAGCTGGAAATCAAGAACCTGACATCTTTACTTAATAATATTACTGTCTTAGTCTGTTTTAGCTGCTGTAACAAAATACCCTAGACTGGGTGGTTTATCAATAATATAACCTTATTTCTTACAGCTCTGGAGGCTAGAGATTCTAAGATCCAGGCACCAGCACATTGGGTGTCTGGTAAGAGACCACTGCTTGTTTCATAGATGGTTGTCCTTTTGCTATGTCTTTGTATGGGAGAAGGAGCAATAAAGTTTGCTTGGGTCTCTTTCATAAGGACACTGCTGACCTAAAACAGGCTACCAGATATTTCTTCAATAAAGATGGGTTTATTCACAATCAGCAAAGGATTGCAGTTTGGGGTCTGCAACCACGCTGAGCCTTGTGCAAGTTCTTCTGTAGGGGAAGGAGAACACTTTTACAGAGGGGAAAAGGAAGTTGGGAGGGCTATAGTAAACAGAGTCCATGGTTTTTCATTGGTTGAGTCCTTGTCAGGAAAGAGGAGTCTTTTCTTCCTGTTATGCTCTGCTATCCTTGCAGGACATGAGAGCTCACCTGTCTGGTCTCCAAACTCTTCTTAATTGAGGTTTCTGTTTACTATTATTTTTTTACAACACCAATCTCATTCATGAACACTCCACCCTCATTAGTGACACCAAGTCTTCTCTCAAAGGCTCCACATTTTGAGACCATCATATTGGGGAATAGGATTTCAAAATACATATTGGGCGGTGGTGACATATTCAGTATAACAATTACCAGTATAATTATACAGGAACTCAGAAGCCCAGCCAATCACTAATAAGATTTTGTTAAGAATATTTATTGAAAACCAAGAAAGAATGTAGAATATGTAAAACAATATATTTTATTTGCTCCTTTATTTATATGTTATAATTTGTGCTACATCTTGTTTAAGGTTTTCAATAAAAACACATTTTAATCACTTTGTGGCAGAAATAAAGAATATCACAAAACTTATCATGACACTACTTGAAAAAGTAAATTGACACTTAGATCTGACATATTTAGTCAGTTTTTCTTTAATGCTTAGAAAGAATGGTGTTAATCTCTCTTTTCTTGTCACTGCATGCTATATCAGGAACAGCCAAATTGCTTGTATAAAGTTCAAACTAAATATAAAATCATTTTGTTCAGAACATGTCTTTACTCAGTGGTTAGGTGGCATTTTCTAAACGGGCCTTCTAAACAGTACTTGGAAAATTTTCTCCAAAAGGTCATTTTCTACCACTTGAAAATTCTTTTTTTCCTGAGAATTTTTCTGTGTCATACTCATGAGGGCATTACTTACTTGTAGTAGGGCTTTTTGACTTTCACCTAAAAGAAATGGGTATAATTTATTTATTTCTGTCATAATCTACATCTTCTCATTATTAAGGAGTAACTATTAATATAAAGTAATTTTATATTGAAGGCATTATGAGGACAGTTAATTAAAAATTAGGATATGAAATTGCTGTAAAGGCACTTTTAATGCCCTAAAATGGTTTCTACTTTCTGTCCAGTAGTCTCCCATTACAATCAGGAATTATAAAGCAATGATTAAGAGAGTATAAAGACCATAAGAAACGAAAATGATGTTGAGCATCTAGAGCAGTGGTTCTCAACTCTGGCTACACATCAAAATCACCTGGGGGACTTTTAGAAAATACCAGTGCCTGTGTCCCACCCTTAGAAATTCTGATATAATCATTCTGGACTGGGGTCTGGGCAGTGGTAATTTTAAAAGCTCCATAGGTGATTCTAAAATGCACTCAGGTTTGAGACTCATTTTCTAGACTAGAAAACTGATCCTTAATCTTTTCTTAATTTCTGGCATCTTTGAGAATTTGTTTAAAGTTATGCTTGTCTCCTCCAATATAATACACAGAATTCAGGGGGCTTATAGACACACCCTCTTAAGTCATATCCCTTGATGCAATTAAAATAATTGGCACATATCCAAGTCACCCATTAAGAACCTCTAGTTTAGCAGAAAAATAAAATTGTAAGAAATACGGTAGTATCATACTGGATCAAATCAGATCTATAACCTCTCAGTGACTTAACAGAGGAAGCTTGATATGAAGAATAACTAAATAGATAAAATAACTGTAGGATATAAAGAAACTATATGACATCCTAGGGCTGAGGGATAGTCCATAGGGAGGGCGAACATGAAAAGAGGATCCCTGACTAGATCTGGGGTACAGACCTCATTGGAGAGGGTTTAGTGGAACCCACTGGATGGCAGAGCAGTTTGCTGGCTTGCCAAGACAGAGCTGGTCTTCAGTCTTGAGGCAAATAGGGTGCAACCCTTCCAACAGCAGGCCGGATGGGTGAGCAATAGCTGATGATGGGGGTTTCAGTGTGTTGTGGGACTGGAAGTACCAATGTGGGCTGGAGACCTACAACACAGGATGTTCTTATGGGGAGGAATATGAAGACAGGATCACCAGGAAACTGGAGCAGCAAGGCAAATAGGTCAAATAGGATTTTTAAAATTTAATTTTATATTGGTGTATTTACAATATTACATTAGTTTCAGGTGTACAGCAAAGTGATTCAGTTATACATATACATGTATCCATTCTTTTTCAGTTTCTTTTGACTAAACTTTAGATGAGTTTCTTCTTGACTGTAACCCCATTGCTTCCCTTTTCCTACAGCATTTATTTTTAGAAAACTTGCAATTGTAAATTATTTTTCTGCCCCTTTGATATGTTAATCCTCTCCCAGACTCTTGCCAGATTGACAACCTGGGTTGTCCTTTTTTCAAGGACGTGGGTGCCATTCTTTTGAAATGTTATAATCAAGAAAAATAGTGTTCCTCTCTCCCAGTCTCTGTGAAAGAGTAAGAACCTAACTATGATCAGTAAATTAGCAAATACATGTGGCTTAATCATACTGACAACTTCTCCCCTAACTTTTCACCCAGTACTTCTCCAGTAGCTCACACTAGTGTTTAAAAACTCTCTCACCTTCTGTTTCAACAGAGTTAAATTCAGTCCCTTTTCCCTTATGCAGTGATCTTGAATACAGCCTTCCTTTCCTATTTAAAACATCTGGGGCAATTTTTCTTGGATAATTATTACAGCATATATGTTAAAAAGTGAATTTAGATTTCAAAGGCAATAAATTTATAACTGACACAAATATTCACTTTCCTTGTATTTATTTGAAGGAAACTTGATTCATTCCTTATAACTGATCATTTTACCATTGATTAAAATGTACTGAGATACAGCATTTAAAGAGATATTTCCAAAAGAACCTTGATCTTCCAGTACTGTGTTGAATACAAATGATGAGAGTAGGCATCTAGGCTTGTCCCTGATCTTTGAGGAAAATATCTCAGCTTTTTACTTTGAGTATTAACTGTGAGTTTATCATATATGGACTTTATCACTTTGAAGTATATTCCTTCTATATTTAATTTGTTGAGAGTTTTTTTTATCATGAATGGATATTGAATTTAGTCCTAACCAGAGCAATTAGGCAAGAAAAAGAAATAGAAGACATCCAAATCAGAAAGAAAGAAAAAAAATTGTCTCTGCAGATGGCATAATCTTATATATAGAAAACCCTAAAGACTCCAACAAAAAACAGAATTAACAAATGAATTCAGTAAAGTTGCAAGATAAAAAATAATCATACAAATATTAGTTGCATGTTTACAGGCTAAGAACAAACTATCAGAAAGAAAAATTGAGAAAACAATTACATTTATAATAGCATCAAAAAGAGTAAAATACTTAGGAATAAATTTAACCAAGGAGGTGAAAAACCTGTACACTAAAACTAAAACATTGGTGAAAGAGATCTAAGAAGACACAAATAAATGGAAACATATTTTGTGCTCATGGATTGAAGAATTAATATTGTGAAAATTTCCATACTACTCAAAGCAATCTATAGATTCAATACAATACTTATCAAATTCCAATTACATTTTTCATAGAAATAGAAAATGTAATCCTAAAATTTATATGGAGCCACAAAAAACTGTGAATATATTAAAGAATCTTGAGCAAGAACAAAGCTGGAAGCACCACACTTTCAGACTTCAACTTACGTTACAAACTAATAAAAAAAGAATGCTTTACTGGCATAAGAACAGGCACATAAACCAATGGAACAGAATAGAAGGCCCAGATACAAGCCCATACATATATGGTCAACTAATTTTCTACAAGGGTACCAAAAATACAGTATGGGGAAAGGATAGTCTCTTCAATAGATTGTTGGGAAAATTTGATAGCCACATGTAGAAGAATGAAATTGATATCCTTATCTTACATGATACAAAAAAACAACCAAAATCAGACTAAAACCTAAACCTAACACCTGAAACCACAAACCTCCTAGAAGAAAATGTAAAAAAAGAGCTCCTTGATGTTGGTCTTGGCAGTGATTTTTTGGATGTGACAAACAAAATCACAAGCAACAAAAGTAAAATTTAACAACTGGGATTACATATAACTAAAAAGCTTTTGTACAACAAAGGGAACAATCAACAAAATGAAAAGACAACCTACAGAATGGGAGAAAATATTGTAAATCACATATCTAATAACTGATTAATATCCAAAAATATGTAAGGAACTCCAATAACAATAGCAAAAAAACAACCCAATTTTAAAAATGGAAAAAGGACCTGAATAGCTATTTCTCCAAAGAAGACACACAAATGGTTAACAGGTACATGAAAATGTACTCAATATCATTAATCATCAGGGAAGTGCAAATCAAACTCACAGTGACATATCACTTCATAACTGTTAGAATGATTATTATCAAACAAACAAAAAATAACAAGTGTTGACAAGGGCATGTTGAAAAATAGGGAACCCTGGTATGCTGTTGGTTGGAATGTAATTGGTACAGGCTTTATGAAAAACATACGGAGATTTCTCAAAAAATTAAAAATAGAACTACCATATGATCCAGCAATCCCACTTCTGGGTATGTATCCAAAGAAACTGAAATCAAGATACCTGCACTACCACATTCATTCCAGAGCTATTCACAATTGCCAACATATGGAAAAAACCTAAATATCCATCAGTGGATGAATGGATAAGGAAAGTGTGGTGTGTATATATATATATATATATATATATATATATGCTAAGTGAAATAAGACAGAGAAAAATAAATACTGTACATCTCACATATATGTGGAACCTAAAAAAGTCAAACTTAGAGAAGAAAAGCGTAGAATGGTGGTTACCAGGGGCTGACAAGAGGAGGAAATGAGGACATAATGGATAAATGGTACAAAGTTTCAGTTATGCCAGATAAATTAATTCTGAAGATCTACTCTACAGCATAGTGCCTATAGCTAACACTACTGTATTATATTTTTAAAATTTTCTAAGCTTGTAGATCTTAAGTTTAGTGTTCTTACCACACACACAAAAAAATAATAATAATAAAGGACCAGGGGGAAACTTTGGGATATAAAGGATGTATCTATGGCTTTGATGGTGGTGATGGCTTCACTGACATATACTTATCCCCAAACTCATTGATTCGTATACAATAAATAAGTACAGATTTTTATATGTCAATCATACCTTAATAAATGCTCTAAAACAAATGAATAAAAAGAAGAAACAACTGCCAAACAAGGAGGCCTTAATAACTTGAGAGGATGGAAGATAGAGTGTGGCATCAACACAATAATTATTAAGCAAAACTGTGAAGGACAGAAGGTTTTGTAGTTTCGCCCTTCTCCATTTTGCCTTTTCCTCTTACCCCAAATTTTTTCCTTCTGCTTCTTCACTGAATGAAATTCTCTATTCTGCCACTTCTTGAAATATTCTTCTTGGCTTTTCTTTGTTTTTCCTTTGCTCTCAATCAAATTATATCTGTTCCATGTACCATTCTATCAGTACCTCACTAAATGGATATGCTATTTTTACCCACGTGTTAATAGCTAAAATAATTTTCCTATTGGCATACTAATTTTAATTTGCTGCATTGCCTTAACACAAAGAATGAGTATGAAGGACATTTCAGACACTGTTGAATGAGGTATTGGGGGGCAATAAAACATACTTTGCATTTTTCAGATAAAATCTTTATTTGCTTTATTATGGGAAACTCAAGCATTGAGTTCTAAACAAAGTTTAGTGATAAAAGGAGTAATGATCATGTCTCACCTCTACACAGCTGTAAAATCTGTGTCTTTCCAAATGGTACTAGGAGTTGTCAAAGTAATCATGTGGAGGTCTTTGCATTAAATAAAAAATCATCAACCTTCAACTTTAAGAAGACAACTACACTGAAGTAATGTATGCTTGTGTTAAAGCTAGAGATTAATAACTAGAAGACTTGGATAAATTGTGCCTGTTTGGTGAGCTGAATGGAACCAATCAAAAATTTGGCAGTGGAAGTGTCCTCAAAATGCGCTTCAGCAGGCCTTTCAAATGTGACACACAAGCCATTATATACAGGCTGTTTTATAACATCAGTAGCAGAACCCAGACCAGCCTAGGGAGTTATCCAAAAGAACTGCCAGTATCTCTCTCCAGCAAATGGCTATCTAAAATTGTTCAAAGTGAAGAGGCATGTGCCCCTCTGTAACTGCTAAGAAAAATTACTAATTCCCACTTAAATATATTAAGGACATATAATTTTTATTATTTCTCTTTTCAAATTGCATTCATATCTGATACGAATCAGAAATAATCCTAGATGGTAAACCCTGTAATCAGGACATTAATCGTGTATATAAAGAACTTTTAAAATAAACTAATGAATGAATGGATACATAGATTAATTAATTAATTAATTTTAGAAAAAAGCCTTACTGAAGAATTATTTGAGACCTTTCTGAGTATCTGCAGGTTTAAGCAATTCTATCTGATTTAGCAAGGTAAGTTTCTAACAGTAAATTCTTTATTTTATTCAATTTGATTCCATGTTTTCCACCTCAACTCTCAGTTTTTCCAACATTCACCACCCCTATAAGCAGAAAGCTTCTCTATTAAACATCTGCACTATCAGGAAAACTTGTGAAATACATTGAAATGGACAAAGAAATATTACTGGATGTCCAGTGTAACTTAACCCTTGAGGTTGTCTCAAACTTTCATTGTCTTTGAGCTAATTTACAACTTTGTAGTGGTAGAAAACCAATAATGCAAATAATCATTGTCCTTAGAAATACAAAAGAATTATGGAATGCAGTTGATGACTGCCTTATAGATAAGTCAGATTTGCATCATATCAACATTTATTATTACCTAAATATGTGTAGTTTTTGAATTTTTCCTTGACACAGTTGCAGCATTTTACTAATTCTTCCATTAATTAGTAAATTAGAGTTTTGACATGTTTATTTTATAATTATATAAGATTATGATTTTATCTTTGAATAAACTTATCCTTTAACATCCTCTTGAATGGATAAATAATAAGTGGTACATATATACAATGGAATATTACTCAGCCATAAAAATGAACAAAACTGGGTCATTTGTAGAGACATGGAAGGACCTAGAGACTGTCATACATAGTGAAGTAAGTCAGAAAGAGAAAAACAAATATATATTAATGCATATATCTGGAATCTGAAAAAAATTGGTATAAAACAACCTTATTTACAAAACAGAAATAGAGGCACAGATGTAGAGAAAAAAACATATGGAAACCAAGGGGGTGTGGTGGGATGAATAAGTAGATTGGGCCTGATGTATATGCAGTATTGATATTATGTAAAAAATAGATAAAAAATGAGAACCTATTGTATAGCACAGAAAACTCTACTCAATGCTCTGTGGTGACCTAAATGAGAAGAAAATCCTAAAAAGAGGGGATATATGTACACGTATAGCTGATTCACTTTGCTGTACAGTATAAACTAGGATAAACTGTACTCCACCAAAAAAATATCCTCTTGCACTTTCTCTTGCAATGCAGTCTGCTCCCCAGCACTTTGATAATATTAATCCTTTAGATAATTCATTCTACCATTCTATCACCATCCCAAGGTGCCAAGAAAGAATGCTGGTGGAGTAAGCATTGTAAGGGGGTATGGGGGAGTGGTGAAGTGTTGGGTAAGATACTGACAAAGTTAGAGGAAAATGAATGGTTTAATCTCAGGGGAGAGTATCCAAAAAGAAGTCAAGATTCCTAAGCATTGGATGCTATTACCAAAACCTCTTTATATTATCTTTCTTTCACTTTCATCCTCCAAAAAGTGCAGAAAGAAGACACATTCTGTTACATAAATATGTTGGCTAGATTGTCCAAGTAAATTAAGAGTTAGAAGATATTTGTGAAAAACTGGTCACTTCTAAGTCCCAGTTTTCAAACTTTCGCTTCCAATTTTTACTTTCAATATATAGGTGAAATTCAACCTCATTTTCTAGGATAGTTTTTTGGTTTTTGTAAAGTTTGGAGTTTTTTAAAGTACCTTTTAAAATTTAATTTCATTAAAGCAAGATGAAAGCCTTCTTGCTAAAATCTGGATAAGGCAAGGGTGTCCACCCTCACCACTTCTATTCAGCATAGTATTGGAAGTTCTAGTCACAGCAAAGAGGCAAGAAAAATAAATTAAACATTTCCAAATTGGAAGAGGAGATAAAATTGTCATTATATGCAGATAACATAATACTGTATATAGAAAATCTTAAAAATTCAACACAAAAAATACTAGAACTGAAAAACAAATTCAGCAATGTAGCAGGATACAAGATTAACATACAGAAATCTGTTGTACTTCTTTACACTAACAATGAAATATCAGAAAGGGAAAGTAAAAAAACAAAAACAAAAACAAAAAACACTTCTAACACCACATCAAACAGTAAAATACTAATAACCTAAATGGGAAAAGAACTTGAAAAAAATACATGTCTGCTTAATCACTTTGCTTTACACTGAAACTAACACAACATTGTAAATCAACTATAGTCCAATATAAAATAAAAATTATTTTAAATTAAATACTTAGTAATAAACCTGACCAAGGTGGGGAAAGACTTATATGCTGAGAACTATAAAACACTTATAAAGAAAACTGAAGATGATTCAAAGAAATGAAAAGATATCCCATGCTCTTGGATTGTAAAAATTAATATTGTTACAATGGCCATACTACCCAAAACAATCTACAGATTTCATGTGATCCCTATTAAACTATCCATGACATTTTTCACAAAATTAATACAGATAATCCTAAAATTAATATGGAACCATAAAAGTCTCAGAATGGCAAAAGCAATCCTGAGGAAAAAGAACAAAGCAGGATATATAACCCTCCCAGACTTCAGACAATACTACAGAGCTACAGTAATCAAAACATCATGGCTTTGGCACAAAAAAACAGACATTTGGATCAATGCAATAGAATAGAGAGCCCAGAAATAAACCCACACACCTAGACCCCATTAATCTTTGACAAAGGAGGCAAGAATATACAATGGAGGAAAAACAGTCTCTTCAGCAAGTGGTGTTGAAAATCAGTGAATTTAGAACACACTTTCACACCGTACACAAAAATAATCTCAAAATGGCTTAAAGACTTAAATAAAAGACATTACACCATAAAACTCCTAACAAAGAGCATGGGCAAAACATTCTCTGACATAAATTATACCAATGTTTTCTTAGGTCAGTCTCCATGGCAATAGAAATAAAAGCAAAAATAAAATGGGACCTAATCAAACATAATCAAAGGAAAACCATAAACAAAATGAAAAGGCAACCTATGGACTGGGAAAAGATATTTGCAGACAATGCAACTGACAAAGGACTTAATTTCCAAAACATACCAACAGATCATACAATAACAAAAACAAAACAAACAAACAAAAACAACCCAATCAAAAAATGGGGAGAACACCTAAATAGATATTTCTCCAAAGAAGACATATAGATGGCACATGAAAAGATGCTCAGAGAAATGCAAATCAAAACTATAATGAGGTACCACCTCACACTGGTCAGAATGGCCATCATTACAAAGTCTACAAACAACAAATGCTGGAGAGGCTATGATGGGAAAGTAAATTGGTGCAGCCACTATGGAAAACTGTATGGAGGTTCCTCAGAAAACTAAAAATAGAGTTGTCATATGATCTAGCAATCCCACTCCTGGGCATATATCTGGAGGAAACTATAATTCAAAAAGTTACATGCACCCCAATGTTCATAGCAGCACTATTTTCAATAGCCAAGATATGGAAGCAGACTAAATGTCCATTGACAGATGAATGGATAAAGAAGTTGTGGTACACATACACAGTGGAATACTACTCACCCATAAAAAATAATGAAATAATGCCATTTGCAGCAACATGGGTAAACCTAGAGATTATCATACTAAGTGAAGTAAGTCAGACAGAGAAAGATGAGTGCCACATGATATCACTTGGATGTGGAAGCTAAAATATGACACAAATAAACTTATTTACAAAACAGAAACAGAGTAACAGACATAAAAACAAACATATGGTTACCAAAAAGGAAACAGGGTGGGGGAGGGATACATTAGGAGTTTGGGATTAGCAGATACAAACTACTATGTATAAAATAGATAAACAACATGGTCTTACTGTATAGCACAAGGAACTATGATCAGTATTCTGTAAATCATAATGGAAAAGAATATGAAAAAGTATATGTATACATATGTATAACTGAACCACTGTGCTGTACACCAGAAACTAATGTAACATTGTTAATCAGCTATACTTCAATTAAAAGTTTTTCATTTCCTAAAGTCCATTCTCTAGTACGTCTGTCTTTATTCCCATCTTGCCCCTAGATACTTCATGACATTTTTTTCCCTTTAGATTCCATATATATGTGTTAGCATATGGTATTTGTCTTTCTCTTTCTGACTTACTTCACTCTGCATGACAGACTCTAGGTCCATCCACCTTACTACAAATAACTCAATTTCATTTCTTTTGAGGAGGGAGAAGGGTAAGTTTTGACAAAGTGAGAGAGTGGCATGGACACATATACACTACAAAACGTAAAATAGATAACTAGTGGGAAGCAGCCACATAGCACAGGGAGATCAGCTTAGTGCTTTGTGACCACCTAGAAGGGTAGGATAGGGAGGGTGGGAGGGAGGGAGATGCAAGAGGGAAGAGTTATGGGAACATATGTATATGTATAACTGATTCACTTTGTTATAAAGCAGAAACTAACACACAATTGTAAAGCAATTATACTCCAATAAAGATGTTAAAAATAAATAAATAAATAAAATAATTTGGACAAAAAAAGTTTTTTCATTTCATTAAAGCAAAAGAGTTGTGGTATTTATTTTATATTTGTAACTTAAATGCTTTTAAAATGTGTATTGAAAATCTTTACTAAGATAAAAAGAATAGATTTATCTTCTGTACTCAATTCCTTCACATCTTTATTGCAATATGATTTACATTCCATAAGTAGTGTACAGTGTATATCCCATATAAAGTGTACAGTTCAATAATTTTTAATATGCTCACAAATTGTGTTGCAACCATCACTGCTACCTAATTTTAGAACATTTTCGTCACCTTAAAATGATAGGTGGTAATTCCTTATTCCCAACCATATGTCAATAGCAAGCAACTATTATCTATTTTCTCTTAAGGTTTGTCTATTCTGGACCTTTTATATAAATGAAATCATAAAATACATGGTGTTTTATGAATAGCTTCTTTCACTTAGCATAATGTTTTTAAGGACCATCCATGTTGTAGCATGTATCAGAATTCATTTCCTTTTATGGTAAAATAATATTCCATTGTATGAATATACCATATTTTATTTATCCAGTCACCAGTTAATGGTCAATTGAATTGTTCTTACTTTTTGGCTTTATGAATAATATTGCTATGAACATCCTTGTACAAGATTTTGTGTGGAGAAATTTTTTTTTTCTCTTGGCTGTATATACCTAAGGATAGGATTTCTGGTCATATGGTAATTCTACTTAATATTTTGAGGAACTTTAACACTATTTGCCAGAGTAACACAATTTTACATTCCCACCAACAAGGTAAGAGAGTTCTGCATCCCCACCTAAATGTGTTATTGCTTTTTACTATTATGTCCATTCTAATAGGTATATAGTGATATCTTACTGTGGTTTTATTTGTGGTTTTATTTATTTATTTATTTTAAATTTTCTATTAACTAAAGATGTTGAGCATATTTTATATGCTAATTGCCCATTTGTATATCATCTTTGAAGAAATGTTTATTCAAGTTCTTTGACCATTTTTAATTGGGTTATTTATCTTTTTACTCTTGTGTTGTAAGTTTTCTTTATATATTCTGGAACAAGTTCATTGTTACAGATTATTAGTGGTTGAAATGCATTTCTCTCTGAAGAGATGTTAAAGCCCTTACACCCAGCATCTCAGAACTGGACCTTATTTGGAAATAAGATTGTTGAATGTGTAATTAACTAAGTTGATATGATATCACACTGGAGTAGATTGGGCCCTTAATCCAAAATGATTGATATCCTTACAGGAAGATGGCCATTTCAGATGCTGAAACAAATACCTAAAAATGTAGAAGTGACTATGAAATTGGGTAATGGGTAGAGGCTGGAAGAGTTTTGAGGCACATGACATAAAAAGTCTAGACTGTCTTGAAGAGACTGCTGGTTTAAATACGGATATTAAAGGTGATTCTTTTGAAAGCACAGAAAGAAAAGAGAACTTTATAGAAAGCTTCTATCATCTTAGAAAATACATATATTATCAAGAAAAAATGTTGATAGAAATATGTTACAGGTGCATATGACCATTTTACTGCAGACATACTTGTATGTTGGTCTCTGTGTGTGTGTGTGTGCCTACATGTTGTTATTAATTGTCCCATATCTCCCTGATATTGAGGTACAGGATATAGTATATGCACCAAATTATTTTTCTAAAGTCAAAAATAAAAATTTAATTCTCAAATACATCTGCACCCAAAAATTTCAGATAAGACATATATTTAGTTTGGCTGAATGTGTTTAGATCTTAGCCTAGAATTTACATGTACACACACACCTATACAAACACACATAAACAAACACACATACACAGCTGTGCACAGGTCTTAGGAAAACTCTTTTTATGTGACGAGGAGTTATAAAAGAATACTCATGACAACATTTTTAAATGACAAAATACTGAAAAAAATGGATAAATAAATTATGTATATTTGAGACAATGGCATCTTATAATGAAATAAATATGTGAGAATTAGAGTTATATGTGACTACATAAACATTCCCACAAACTTAAGTTTGAGAAATAAAGCAAATTATAGATGAAATCACACTGTATGACACTTGTTATAGGTGTAAGCATATGAAAAGCTAGCCAATGGATCATTTATGAATATAATTATATATAGTAAAAGTATAAAGAAATGCAACTTCAGTAGAGTGATTACCTGTACTAGGGAGGAAGAGGAAAGCAAAGGTTAAGGGATAAATAGAAGTATAGAGAAGGGCTTCTATTTTCTGATTGGTTCCCAAGTGTTTATCAATTAATATCTGTGTTGGGGGCTGCTAGCTTTCCACAAAATTCTAATCTCTTCTTCCACAGAGTAGAATTTCAGTAAGGCAAATATGGTGACTACATCTGCCAAATTTCTTGCAGTGAGGGTTAGCTACGTGACAAAAGTATAGTCCATAATATGACTTCCAGGTCTAAGCATTAACAGAGAAGTTATGCTTTCTCCATGATCCACATCTCCTTTCTTTTACAACAAACTTCAACCAACACTTGTCATTGATCCAGCTTCAAACATGGAGGAAATAAAAAAAAAAAATGAAGGAATTTGAGGACCTTCTGAATGACTGTAAGGAGAACTGTCTGCCAATTTGTAATAGCTGCTTTGTAATAGTAATATTTAGTAATATTAATAAAAGAGGGAGACTCAAACTTCTATCACTTACATCATTGTTTGTGTGTCTATATAACATTTCTTTATATTTTACCCTGACTAAAACAATTCCTGTGCATTTCATGTGTCTAAAATACTCTATAATATAAAAAGACAAAAGCATAGCACATGTGATATTCTATTATTTTTAAATTTCTTGTAATTTAATATATCTATAAATAAATGGCTTTAAAATCCAAACTTTATAAAAGGAACATATAAGAAAATATTCTTTGCAATATGTACATAATTTATATATATACAATTATGTAAGTGATTGAAAATTTTTATTTTATTTTATTTTTTGCGATACGTGGGCCTCTCACTGTTGTGGCCTCTCCCGTTGCGAAGCACAGGCACCAGACGTGGAGGCTCAGTGGCCATGGCTCACGGGCTCAGCTGCTTTGCTGCATGTGGGATCTTCCCGGACCGGGTCACGAACCCGTGTCCCCTGCATCAGCAGGAGGACTCTCAACCACTGCACCACCAGGGAAGCCCTGAAATTTTTATTAATTAGTTGCTAAGGTGAAAAAAAAGTAAGTCAGAGAGATGAAAGATTACAGTTCTTATTTCTAACTTATATGATGTTTCTTTTCCTTCTTTAATCTCTCAGCGAATTGATAGCCAGATATAATTCAGTAAATTAAACTTAACATAATTGTTTTTTGTTAAAGATAAATGTTAACAAGTCTTTGAAATATGCCTCCAATAAGTACTTGTACCTTCATTGGACAATACAATTTATTGCACTTTTTATAAAAGGTAAAAATAAAAATACTTAGTAGCATAGCTATTCTGTTGTAGATGTCTTGCTCTTCTAACATCACTTTTATTCCTTTCTTTTGGAAACTTCCACTTTACCATTGTTTGCGACTGTTGTGTGACAGTCAAGGGACCTAATCCATGTTGTAATAATGGGGGGATCTTCCTAAGGTTGAGCTTAAACATAGTGGGTTTTTGTTTTTTGTTTTTTTTTTTTTTTTTGGATATGGGCAAATAACTTAAATTAAAAAATTGATGTTTATTTGGGAAAATTGATAATGGATATTGCAAAAGTGTCCTTTTTCTATTCTTTCAGAACAACAGCTATAAGGAATGCATTGTGCTTATTGTATCCATCAGTATTCTGATATGAAAACAGAAGCTTTCCTAGGCATTTCAAACGGCAAAAACTCCAATACAAGTTATTAGAGGCTCACACAGCTTTTGAAGGGCTGGAAAGCAAACATCAGAGACACCATTGCTAGATTTTGGGAAAATCAGAAGTGCAGGATTTACAGGAAAGCTTTTCAGTCATTTCAGATGCTGGCAGAAATAATATGGGTGATTCTAACTGGATGTCTAGAAGTTAATTGGAAAACCCACGTGTGTAGACTTTCTCTGCCCACACACTTGCCTACAAGCTAGGGAATAATGGTTTCTCCTTCTCCTAGGATTTTCAAACCTCCTGAAAGTGTGCTACTTATTAGAATCTAACAGGAACTTCTGCTGATAAGGAGCTCAGGAAAATATAATTCTCAGGCATCTCCCTTGTGATCTAGGGCAGGGTAAGGAAGGCAACAAAGAATATACTGCTTCAGCAACAGGAAATCTGGAACAGAGGCTTGTCCTGTATCCATCTAGCTTCTACATAGAGGAAGACCATCTCCAAGTATAGGTCATTAGAGTCATATAGAGTTGTATTTTTAACCTCATGATTCAACCTTCCTTTAGACTTCCCAGTTACCTAAGCCAGTTGATTTTTTTAATTGTATTAAAGACGTTTATTACATTAAAGTATTTGTTTTTGGTATGTTTGTTTGTGTTTTTTGTTTTGAGTTTCATCTGTAAAAACCGAGAGGGTCTTCATTAATGCAAACAGTAGCCGAACTATTGTGAACTATGACCTTAATCAATATGTTCTTCCTCTGATTATGGGAAGATAATGCCTCACAAATGGATGGTGTCTTAGCTTGGGCTACCAAAACAAAATGCCATACAATGGATGGCTTAAACAATAGAAAGTTACTTTCTCATAATTCTGGAGGTTGGAAGTCTGAGATCAGGGTGCCAATGGGTTTGGGTTCTTAAGTGTACCCCTTTCCTGACTTGTAGACTGGTGCCAAATAGCTATATACTCACATGGCCATTCCTCAGTGTGTGCTCATGGAGGGTGAGAGAGACAATAAGCTTTCTGGTGTTTCTTCTTATAAAGAAACTAATCCCATCATGAGAACCCACCTTCATGACCTAATCTAACCTTAATTATCTTCCAAAGGTCTCATCTCCAAATAATATCACATTGAGGCTTAGGACTTCAACATATGCATTTTGAGGGGCATAATGCAATCAATATTATTCCATCCTTTCCCCCTCAAATATATGTCCTTCTCATTTTCAAGATACATTCATTCCATCCCCATAGCACCCAAAGTCTTAACACATTCCAGTAACAACTTATCTAAAGTCTCATCTAAATATAATCTAAATGAAGTATAAGTGAGATTCAAGGTACAATTCTTCCCGAGGTAAAGTTCTTCTCCAGCTGTGAACCTGTGACACCAGATAAGCCAAAAAATGAATCTAGACACAGACCTACATAATTCACTAAAATTTACTCAAAATGGATTGATCACAGACATACCTGTATAACATGAAACTATAAAACTCTTAGAGATAATATAGGATAAAATATAAGTGACTTTGAGTACAGCAATGACTTTTTAAATACAACAGCAAATTCACAATTCATGAAAGCAATAATTGATAAAATTGGCACCATTAAAATTTTAAAATCTGCTCTACATGTGACATTATCAAGAGAATGGGAAGACATCCCATGGATTAGGAGAGAGTATTTGCAAAAGACATGTCTGATTAAGACTGGCATGCAAAATATGCAAATAATTCAAAACTCAAAATTAAGAAAGTAAAAAAAAAAAAAAGAGTAAAAATGGTCAAAATCCTAAACAGACAACTTACCAGAAAAGATGTACAGATGGCATATAAGCATATAAGATGTTCCACATCATTTGTTATTAGGGAATTGGAAATTAAAACAATAAGTTACCACTATAAAGCTATTAGAATAGCCAAAATCTGGAACACGGAAACCACCAAATCCTGTTAAATATGTGGAGCAACAGAAACTCGTTCATTTCTGATGGCAATGAAAAACAGTAAAACCACTTTGGAAGTTTGGTGGTTTTATACAAATTAAACACATTTTTTAAAGCATACAACCAAGCTACCACAGTTCTTGGTATTTATCAAAATGAGCTGGAAACTTCTTATGTCCACAAAAAATCCTGCATGCAGGTGTTTGTAGTAGCTGTATCCATAATTGCCAAAACTTGGAAGCAATAAAGATGTCCTACAGTAGGTTAAACAAACTGTGCTACATGCAGACACTAGAATATTATTCCATGATAGAAGAAAATAATTTATCAAGTTTAAAATATGGAGAAACATAAGTTGCATATTACTAAGTGAAAGAAGATAAAAATGTATACTGTATGATTCCAACTATATAAAGTTCTGAAAAAGAAAAAAACATGCAGACAATGAAAAAATCAGTGGTTGCCAGGGACTGGGGAGAAGGAGGGATAAATAGGCAGATCAGGGAATTTTTAGGGCAGTGAAAATATAGGCCATCTGTATGTTTATACAATGGTGGATATATGTCATTATACATTCCTCAAAACCCATAGAATGTACAGCACTAAGAAAGAACCCAATATAAACTATGAACTTTGGGTGACAATGAGGTATCAATGTAGGTTCATTGATTGTAACAAATGTACCATTGTGGTAAGGGATATTGATGGTGGTGGAGGTTGTACATTTGTGAGGATAGGAGATTTATCCTATCACTCACTGTACATTTTGCTAAATTTTGCTGTGAACCTAAAATTGCTCTAAAAAATAAAATCTATTTTTTAAAAGTTAAACACATACTTAGTGTAATACCCAGCAATTCCATTCCTATGTATGTTCCCAAGAGAGATGAAAGTACACGTTCACACAAAGACTTGCATACAAAAGTTCATAGCAGCAGCATTCATAGATGCCAAAAATTGGAAACAATCCAAATATTCATCAACAGGTTATTGGATAAACTGAATTTGGTTATCCATAGAATTAAACATAATTAAACAATAAAATGGAAAGAAATACTGATACATGCTACAACATGGAAGAACCTCAAAAACATTATGCTATGTAAAAGAAGTTACATGCAAACCATATATTGTATGATTCCATTTATATGAAATATCCAGAAAAGGCAAATCTACAAAAACAGAAAAATAAATTAGTGTTTTTTTAGGGCTGGATGTTGGAAGGATATTGACTGCAAACAGATAAGAGGAATATTTTGGGGGTGATGAACGTATTCTAAACTGAATTTTGATAGTTCCCCAATTATAAATTTATTTAAAATGTTTCAATCACACACACAAAATGTGTAAATTTTATGGTATGTAAATCTTAACTCAATGAAACTTTAAAAATGACAGCAATATTTTTTAGCAATTTACAAGCTGATTCTAAAATTCATAGTAAAATTCAAAGGACCTAGAATAGGCTAAACAATTTTGAAAAAGAACAAAGTCTGAGGGCTAATACTATATGATTTTAAGATAAAACAAAAGTAACATTATAGCACGATATTTGCATCAAGATGGAGAAATAGATCAATGGAATTAAATATGGAGTCCAGAAATATGTCCACATATATATAGACAAATTACAAAGGCAATTCTGTGGATAAAGGAACACCTTTAAACATATTATACTGAAATAATTGAATATCCATATGCAAAAAGTAAATTTTGATCAATATCTTGTACCAGATACACAAATTAACTTAAAATTGATCATAGACCTAAGCATAAAACCTAAAATAGTAAAACTTCCAGAAGAAAGCATGAAAAAAAATCTTTGTTATCTAGATTTAGGTAAAGTTTTCTTAGATATGATATCAAAGACAAAATCTATACAAGAAAAATAATAAGCTGGACTTCATTAAAGTTAAAAACATCTGCTCTTTGAAAGACGTTCATAGGAGAATGAAAAGGTAAACCACCAACTGGGAAAAACTATTTCCAAAACGTAGATGTAATAAAGGACTATATCCAGATTATATAGAGAACGCTCAAGACCAAACAACAGCAATGACAACAAAACCTAAAAAATAACCCAATATTTGAGCAGGCATATCATCAAAGAATATATATTGGATTTCAAACAAGCACATGAAAATGTGCTCACCACCATGAGTGTAAAAGAAAAGAAAAAGAAAAGAAAACCATAATAAGATAATTCTACATAACTCTTACAATGTCTAAATTTAAAACACTGACTATATCAAGTGTTGGTGAGATTGTAGAGGAAATGGAACCCTCATGCAGAGCTAGTAGAGATTTCCACTCTGGAAAACAGTTTGGCAAGTTAAAATGTTAAGCATACCCCCATCATTTTACTCCTAAGTATTCTCCCAAGAAGGAAGATATGTCTATACAAAGACTTGTGCACAAATATTCATGGAAACTTTATATGAAATAGTCAAAAGCTGGAAACAAGAAAATTGTCCATCAACAGGTGCAAAGATAGACAAATTATGGCATATTCATACAAGGGAATTCTACTCAGCAATGATAAGAAGTGAACTATTTATATACTTAACAACATAGATAGGTGGGCCTCAAAAAATTATGCTAAAGAAGTTAGATAAAAATTAGTATACATTGTATTACTCCACTTTTATAAAACTGTAGAATGTACAGACTAACCTGTGTGACAGACAGCTGATCATTATTTTCCCAAGGAGAGAGGAATTACAAGAGAATGTTAAAAAATTTCAGAAAGTGATATACAAATTTATTATCTTGATGGTGATGATAGTTCCACAGGTGTATAAGTACAAAAACTTATAAAATTTTAAATATATACATTTATTGTCTGTCAGTTATACCTCAATAAAGGAGGAAGGAATGAGCAGTACAAGATAAATTTAGAGAGGAGATCAGGAGCCAAATCAGGCAGGCCCAGCAAAGTTTGTAAGGATTTTAAAATTTTAAGAAGAGGGGGAAATTTTTGAAATATTTTAACAAGGATGAATAATATTTCAACTAGCGTATATTTGTTGATGAAATTAGGAGAAAACAGAATGCAACCCAAGGCAGATCATTTTCCTTAACAAGTAGAGCAAGAAGGCTGATGGAAGAAAGTTACAATCCACCAAGAGCTGCTGCCATGAAACAGGATTCACCAAAGGGTTTAGAGCTCCCAGGGAGCATTAAGAGATTCATTGACTAATGTAAAGGAGGCTAATAATAACAAATGTTAGGAAAGCATTGACTAACTACAGGGTGTTTGCACAAATAGTACGTGCAAGTGAGGGTAGAGAGGACTAAAGAATAGGTAAAGAATGATCAGGGGTGGGATGTACATAGAAGAAGCTGCCTAAGTTCAAATGCCCCTCTTGCAAGTGCCTCACATTTCCCAAACATATTTTTAAATCAGCTTGGTCCTATCATATTCCAGTAAGTTTAGTTTGGACAATATTTTTTTGATCTAGAGAGACACGTAGTATTACATCAATCTTACACTAATAAACAATCATATTTCTTAATACTATTCTTTATTCTTTAGTGTATGGGACATTGCCATGGAAACACATGACAAAGTGATTTTTTTTTCTTGATTAAGAATATATAAAAAGTTAAAATTAACAGTAAGCCAGAAGGAAGAAGACACTGGAATATAGTGATTATGAACTAGAACAAACACAGCTGAACAAAAATGGAATTTCCTTAATTAATGTCAACTTAAACAGATTATTAAAGGTTTTTGTACTGTTTTCAAGTACTAATGTAAATCAACTACATAAAGCCAAAGTCTTAACTCATCCACCAGTACAATAGTTTTCCATGCTCCCTTCCTTGCCAATTTACTCAGAAGAATGGTCTTTTTTGCCCAAGCACAGAAAAAAAAAAGACATACCTCCTAATGAAAGCCATTCGTAACAAGGAACAATCTTTACTTAAGAAGGAAGTAAAAAGTTCAATAAAGTAATTAGGAAGCTAAAAATGTTCTGTAAATTACACCTTTTGAAGGCTTCACTTGATGTTTTTTGCATTCAAATTTGGTGGTTTATATCCTAGGCATGTGGAATTAATTTCTATCCTCGGGATATACATGCAAGGGCCTACTTGCTCATCAGACCTAGAAATTTGCAGGATTTGACTTACAAAATAAAAGCTAAAATGTTAATCCTATTGTCACCCCATTCACTACTGCAAAAATGTTCCTTTCCCAGTAATGAAGCTAGAAATGTTAGTAATGATTTGCATGTAGAAAAAGGCACTTTCTAACTAGCAAACAGAACACTACAAAATACAGATAAAATTTAGATCTCACCTTAAAACAGGAAAATATCCATTATATGTTTAATGAAATCTAAGAGCTGCCTTTTAGGCAGTGGAGGGGATTTTTCATTATATTAACTGTGTTTAAAAGAAAGAACATTTAAAATTTTTTTGGAGTTGAAAGACCGGAATAACCAATATAATATTTAAGGAGAAGAATAGAGTTAGAGGATTGATACTACTTAACCATAAGCGTTACTGTGATATTCCATTGTATATACATGCCACATCTTCGTTCTCTATTCATCTGTCGATGGACATTTAGGTTGCTTCCATGTTCTGGCTATTGTAAACAGTGCTGCAATGAACATTGTGGTAAATATCTCATTTTGAATTATGGTATTCTCAGGGTATATGCCCAGTAGTGGGATTACTGGGTCATATGCTAATTTTATTTTTCGTTTTCTAAGGAACCTCTATATTGTTCTACATAATGGTTGTATCAATTTACATTTGCACCAACAGTGCAGGAGGATTCTCTTTTCACCACACCATTTCCAGCATTTATTGTTTCTAGATTTTTTGATGACGGCCATTCTGACTGGTATGAGATGATATCTCATTGTAGTTTTGCTTTTCATTTCTCTAATGATTAATGATGTTGAGCATTCTTTCATGTGTTTGTTGGCAGTCTGTATATCTTCTTTGGAGAAATGTCTATTTAGGTCTTCTTCCCAATTTTGGATTGGGTTTTTTGTTTTTTTGATATTGAGCTGCATGAGCTGCTTGTAAATTTTGGAGATTAATCCCTTGCCAGTTGCTTCATTTGCAAATATTTTCTCCCATTCGGAGGGTTGTCTTTTTGTCTTGTTTATCGTTTCCTGTGCTGTGCAAAAGCTTTTAAGTTTCATTAGGTCCATTTGTTTATTTTTTTTATTTCCATTTCTCTAGGAGGTGGGTCAAAAAGGATCTTGCTGTGATTTATGTCATTGAGTGTTCTGCCTATGTTTTCCTCTAAGAGTTTGATAGTGTCTGGGCTTACATTTAGGTCTTTAATCCATTTTGAGTTTATTTTTGTGTATGGTGTTAGGGAGTGTTCTGATTTCATACATATACCTGCCTAGTTTTCCCAGCACCAATAATTGAAGAGACTGTCTTTTCTCCACTGTATATTCTTGCCTCCTTTATCAAAGATAAGGTGACCATATATGTGTTAGTTTATCTCTGGGCTTTCTATCCTGTTCCATTGATCTTTATTTCTGTTTTTGTGCCAGTACCATACTGTCTTGATTACTGTAGCTTTGTAGTAGAGTCTGAAGTCAGGGAGCCAGATTCCTCCAGCTCCGTTTTTCTTTCTCAAGATTGCTTTGGCTATTAGGGGTCTTCTGCATTTCCATACAAATTGTGACATTTTTTGTTCTAGTTCTGTGAAAAATGCCAGTGGTAGTTTGACAGGGATTGCATTGAATCTGTAGATTGCTTTGGGTAGTACAGTCATTTTCGCAACGTTGATTCTTCCAATCCAAGAACATGGTATATTTCTCCATCTATTTGTATCACGTTTAATTTCTTTCATCAGTGCCTTATCGTTTTCTGCATACAGGTCTTTGTCTCCTTAAGTAGGCTTACTCCTAGATACTTTATTCTTTTTGTTGCAGTGGTAAATGGGAGTGTTTTCTTAATTTCACTATCAGATTTTTCATCATTAGTGTATAGGAATGCAAGAGATTTCTGTACATTAATTTTGTATCCTGCTACTTTACCAAATTCATTAATTAGCTCTAGTAGTTTTCTGGTAGCATCTTTAGGATTCTCTTTGTATAGTATCATGCAATCTGCAAAGAGTGACAGCTTTACTTCTTCTTTTCTGATTTAGTTTCCTTTTATTTATTTTTCTTCTCTGATTGCTATGGTTAAAACTTCTAAAACTGTCGAATAATAGTGGTGAGAGTGGGCAACCTCGTCTTGTTCCTGACCATAGTGGCAGTGGTTTCAGTTTTTCACCATTGAGGACGATTTTGGCCATGGGTTTGTCATATATGGCCTTTATTATGTTGAGGAAAATTCCCTCTATGCCTACTTTCTGCAGGGTTTTTATCATAAATATGTGTTGAATTTTGTCAAAAGCTTTCTCTGCATCGATTGAGATGATCATATGTTTTTTCTTCTTCAATTTGTAAATATGGTGTATCACATTGATTGATTTGTGTATATTGAAGAATCTTTGTATTCCTGGGATGAGCCCCACTTGATCATGTTGCATGATCCTTTTAATGTGTTGGATTCTGTTTGCTAGTATTTTGTTGAGGATTTTTGAATATATGTTCATCAGTGATATTGGCCTGTAGTCTTCTTTCTTTGTGACATCTTTGTCTGTTTTTGGTTTCAGGGTGATGGTTGCCTTGTAGAACGGGTTTCGGAGTGTTCCTCCCTCTGCTATATTTTGGAAGAGTTTGAGAAGGATACATTTTAGCTCTTCTCTAAATGTTTGATAGAATTTGCCTGTGAAGCCATCTGTTCCTGGGCTTTTGTTTGTTGGAAGATTTTTAATCACAGTTTCAATTTCAGTTCTTTTGATTGGTCTGTTCATATTTTCTATTTCTTCCTGGTTCAGTCTCGGAAAGTTGTGCATTTGGAAGAATTTGTCCATTTCTTCCAGGTTGTCCATTTTATTGTCATAGAGTTGCTTGTAGTAATCTCTCATGATCCTTTGTATCTCTGCAGTGTTATTTGTTACTTCTCCTTTTTCATTTCTAATTCTATTGGTTTGAGTCTTCTCCCTTTTTTTCTTGATGAGTCTGGCTAATGGTTGGTCAACATTCTTTATCTTCTCAAAGAATCAAGTTTTAGTTTTTTGATTTTCCTTCATTTCTTTTTCATTTCTTCCTGATCTGATCTTTATAATCTCTTTCTTTCTGCTAACTTTGGGGTTTCTTTTTGTTCTTCTTTCTCTAATTGCTTTAGGTATAAGGTTAGGCTGTTTATTTACGAGGTTTCTTGTTTCTTAAGGGAAGATTTTATTGCTTTAAACTCCCCTCTTAGAACAGCTGTCACTGTATCACGTAGGTTTTGGATTGTCATGTTTTCATTTGTTTCTAGGTATTTTTTTTATTTCCTCTTTGATTTCTTCAGTGATCTTCTGGTTATTAAGTAGTGTATTGTTTAGCCTCCATGTGTTTGTACTTTTTATAGGTTTTTTCCTGTAATTGATATCTAGTCTCATAGCGTTGTGGTCAGAAAAGATACTTGATATGATTTCAATTTTCTTAAATTTACCAAGGCTTGATTTGTGACCCAAGATATAATCTATCCTTGAGAATGTTCCATGAGGAGTTGAGAACAATTTGTATTCTGTTGTTTTTGGGTGAAATGTCCTATAAATGTCAATTAAGTCCATCTTGTTTAATGTATAATTTAAAGCTTGTGTTTCTTTATTTATTTTCAATTTGGATGATCTGTCCATTTTTGAAAGTGTGATATTAAAGTCCCCTACTATGATTGTGTTACTGTTGATTTCCCCTTTTATGGTTAGTATTTGCTTTACGCATTGAGGTGCTTCTTTGTTGGGTGCATAAATATTTACAATTGTTATATCTTCTTCTTAGATTGATCCATTAATCATTATGTAGTGTCCTTCTTTGTCTCTTGTATTAGTCTTTATTTTAAATTCTATTTTCTCTGTTATGAAAATTGCTACTCCAGCTTTCTTTTGATTTCCGCTTGAATATCTTTTTCCATCCCCTCCCCTCACTTTCAGGCTGTATGTGTCCCGAGGTATGAAGTGATTTTGTTGTAGACAGCATATATATGGGTCTTGTTTTTGCATCCATTCAGCCAGTCTATGTCTTTTGGTTGGAGCATTTAATCCATTTACATTTAAGGTAATTATCGATATGTATGTCCCTATTCCCATTGTTTTCATTGTTTGGGGTTTGTTATTGTAGATCTTTTCCTTCTCTTTTGTTTACTGCCTAGAGAAGTTCCTTTGGCATTTGTTGTAAAGCTGGTTTGGTGTTGATGAATTCTTTTAGCTTTTGCTTGACTGTAAAGGTTTTAATTTCTCCATCAAATCTGAATAAGACCCCTGCTGGGCAGAGTAATCTTGGTTGCAGGTTTTTCTCCTTCATAACTTTGAATATGTCCTGCCACTCCCTATGGGTTGCAGAGTTTCTGCTGAATGATCAGTTGTTAACTTTATGGGGTTTCCCTTGTGTGTTATTTGTTGCTTTTCCCTTGCTGCTTTTAATATTTTTTTCTTTGTTTTTAAGTTTTGATAGTTTGATTAGTATGTGTCTTGGCATGTGTCTCCTTGGATTTATCCTGTATGGGACTCTCTGTGCTTTCTGAGCTTGATTAACTATTTCCTTTCCCATATTAGGGAAGTTTTCAACTATAATCTCTTCAAATATTTTCTCAGTCTCTTTCTTTTTCTCTTCTTCTTCTGGAATCCCTATAATTCGAATGTTGGTGCGTTTAATGTTGTCCCAGAAGTCTCTGAGACTGTCCTCAGCTCTTTTCATTCTTTTTTCTTTATTCTGCTCTGCAGTAGTTATTTCCACTATTTTATCTTCCAGGTCATTTATCCGTTCTTCTGCCTCAGTTATTCTGCTATTAATCCCTTCTAGAGAAGTTTAAATTTCATTTATTGTGTTGTTCATCATTGTTTGTTTCATCTTTAGTTCTTCTAGGTCCTTGTTAAACGTTTCTTGTATTTTCTCCATTGTATGTCCAACATTTTGGATCATCTTTATTATCATTAGTCTGAATTCTTCTTCAGGTAGACTGCCTATTTCCTCTTCTTTTGTTAGGTCTTTTTTTTTTTTTATCTTGTTCTTTCATCTGCTGTGTATTTCTCTGTCTTCTCATTTTGCTTAACTTACTATGTTTCAGGTCTCCTTTTTGCAGGCTGCAGGTTTGTAGTTCCTGTTGTTTTTGGTGTGTGCCCCCATTGGCTAAGGTTGGTTCAGTGGGTTGTGGAAGCTTCCTGGTGGAGGGGACTAGTGCCTGTGTTCTGGTGGAAGAGCCTGGAGATGTCTTTCTGATGGGCAGGTCCATGTCTGGTGGTGTGTTTTGGGGTGTCTGAGGCCTTATTATGATTTTAGGCAGCCTCTCTGTTAATGGGTGGGGCTGCCTCAAGATTGTAACCTAGAAATCCTGTCTAATTTTTCAGACTGCAGGCTTGACCCCTGGATTTCAGACTCAAGACAGTAACTTTACTTTTTGCCTGTTCTGTGAATTTTGGATCTGTCAGTCACCACAATTACATGAACCAATTCCTCTGAAGAAATTGTTCTCTTTCTGTCTCTGTATACATATATCACTGCCCCTGGTTATCTATTTTGTGTGGAAAGAGGAGTATCCTGAAGTAAGAATAAATACAGTTTCATTGGCACTGGAAAAGGGCTTTGCTGGTTGGTCAGATACCTAGAAGAAAAATATGGTGGAAAAGAGATCTGTGAATGTATCTATGTGGGTGAAAACCAAGTACAAGTGTCTTGATATCATATTTTAATGCTCACCAGATTGCATCCATCATTAAGGGACATTAAACCACCAAGTAGGCCAAATGACTCAGCCAACCAAACTCAACTTATTTTTGCTATCAACCACCCCAGTGCTATCCTATTGCACTTATATAACCATGATGGCCATGATGAAGCCTACTATGGGATCAATAAAAGTGTCCCACTCATAAGGCCAAAGTAGTTCCTACAACTGCTGAACATGTAATGCGGTAGTCACAGATAGAAAAGTTGAAACCCATATACAGTACCATCACTTGAGGCAAGTACCAGATTACTGGTGGCAAGTTGACTTACACTGGATGCATTCTATCCTGGAAAGAGCAGGGATCAACTTTAATCCATGTATTGTATGTCTTTCCTGCCTCTAGGGCCTCAGCTAGCCCCAATATCCAAAATTTTAAAGTATTGGAGCCACCTCCACAGCATTTCACAGAATATCACCTTTAACCAAGAGACAAACTGCAACAATAAAAATTGAACTGAACAAGTCAAGAAATATTTTTTTCAAGGATATTGCAACAGAGGAGAGAGGCCAAAGCTTGGTCTGAATTCTATCCTGTTGAAATAAAACACAGGAGTGTTTTGGAATGAGCTAGTGGAAAAGTACTGGAGGGCATTAGGGGGACGGGGCATTGGATTGATCAATGGGATGTATTGAACACATTGAGTTATTCCTGAATTTGCAAACAATTTTCTCTGTGATCAGTCATCTGTGTTTGTTAATTGGAACTCATAGAAGTTAGGATTCTATCTTCCCACAGAGTCTGAGATATAGGGGTCCTGTATTCCTTGATTACTACACTTAAAGAAATGGCTCCAGGTCTTTGAGAAAGACTTTTCTGTGTTATAAAACTGGCAAGAGGCTTTTAAAACATTTACATGACAAAGGAACAGAGAAATAATTTATAATTGCAAGTTTTCTAAAGTAAATCCTTTAAGAAAAGAGAGATCAGGGTCTGGAGACTATCTAAAGTTTAGTCAAGCTGAGAGGAATATTAAGGCTCTCTTCAACACTAATTTATGGCAAAGGAGATTAAGCAGTAGACACTTGAACAAGGTATCCACTGATTCTATCAAATAAACTGACAATATGATAGATCAATGGAATAACCTTTGGACAACACCCTTAAAGTATAGACTTAAAGATAAGATACTGCAAGAATAGGAAAACATCCTCTATGATGTCATGTATACCCTAAATCAATAAACTTTATATGGTGCTGCATCCCAAATAGGTAGAGAATATAGGCTCAGGAACCAAGGCTTAGAAGTAGGAGCAGCCCAGCTTACCATCAGTCCCAGAATTTGTCCCTGCAAATTTAATTCTGTGGGTCCAGAAATTATGCTTCTCAGGAAATGCAACTACAGTGGAGCAGAGCATTACTCACATTCAGTGTTAAGCTATAGCTGCTGCTCTGTCACTTCAGGATTCTCCTGTGAGGAGACCAGGAGGCTCATACTGGCTTCCAGAGCCAATTGTGTGCCTTCCTTCTCAAAATGTAATTTAGCATCAGTAGCTTGAAATTAGGCAAGGTGGAAATTGCAAATACTACAAATCTAAGTTTCACAGTCCTACCCCCAAAGTTGGCTCTTAAACATTTACCAGCATACCACTGACAGTGGGCAAGGAAAGGAGGCTCCATCCCAGCAGGAGTAATTGGCCTTAATTATCAGGAAGAGGTAGATATTTCATTGGAGAAAGCAGTGGTAACTCTTTGAACTCAAAGGATCTTGACCTAGACTGAGGGCCACTACACATATCCTGATCACTTCCATGTGTCAGAGAACTAGTTATTACTCCCACACATTACTAAGTAAAGACTTTGGACTTTGGACATATTCACCACAAAGACTTTTTGGCCCTAGAAAGTAAAAAGGGTTTTTTCTCGTCCAATTTTCCAAAAAACACACCCATTTTCTCCACAGCAGGAAGGGACAGTGGGAAGTGTCACTTCCTTCAGGGGAATATGCTTTCACTCACAGAATGTGCTCTTTCTTTCTTTTTTCCTTTTTTTTTTTTTTGGCATAGACAAATAAATTCTAATAGTTTTCAATATATTTTCTGAAATCTTGTGTCAGTCTGTATTAAAAAAAACTATGTGGGGGAAAATAATTCAACATCTAAATATTCAGGCATATATATTCTCTAATTATTTAAGGCATAGAAGATAAACACATTTCTGCTACACTCTGCATCTCACTCCAGAGTATCTCCACTTGAAGTTGTTGTTCTTAAATTAGGTGAGTAATTACATTACATTTTAGTAGCTACCTTGATAATTTTTCTAAAACAAAGGATGTCTGTTTAAAAAGTAATTGACTTCTTGATCTTCAGACTCAAAATGACCATAATTACCAGTTCACTTACTTTAAAAACCTTTCCTCTTTATGAACATTCCACTGCACACACACTTTTTCCTCTCTAAAATGCATTTTTTTTAATGTGAAAACATCTTGGAGCATATTACAATACTTGCTTTTAACACACTATTTCTTTTATTTCCTCCAGAAACTATTATTATATTGACAAATTGCAAATGATGATATGCCAGAATGGGATACATGAGATTTGTATCAATTTTCTTATCAGATGTATTCCTACATATTTTTTGTTGATCAAATTGCACATTATATGCAGAAAAGTAGTACAAAACCAAGAAATCTCTATATATGTTCAGTGGGTGCCCATTATGTACTGAATTGTCCATATGGACTGAACACAGAAAACATATTTTGAAGCCGTAATCTGTGATGTGACTGTATTTGGAGATAAGGTTATATCTCTCTGTAGAAAGATATAAGGTCAAATAAGGTCATAAGGATGAGGCTCTAATCCAATCTGATTGGTGTCCTTAAAAGAAGAGGAAGAGACATGAGGGTTGCATGTACAGAGAGGAAAAGCCATGTGAGCATATAATAAGAAGGTGGCCACCTACAAGCCAAGGAGAGAGGTCTCAGGAGAAAGCAAAAGTGCCAGCACCTTGATCTTGGACTTCCAGCCTCCAGAACTGTGAGTAAACAAGTTTCTGTAGCTTAAGCCACCCAGTCTGTGATATTTTGTTATGACATAGTTCCTGACAAAGTGGACTTGACTCCGATTATATCAAGGAGGCTTGAAGGGGAGCTGACCTTTAGTTTTTGGTCTAGAATGAAGGCTGAAGAGGCACATTCTGAGCAGAGAGTTTTGTACATGGAGTGTTACAGGTGAAGGCTTTGAAGGCACGTATGTGTGCCCAGATGACAGCCCACCTTAGTGCAACGTGTAGCTTTGTCTTGAAAGGCTAAGTGACTTAAGGGACTGTTACAGCAGCTATAACGTACTGGGTATGTGGGGAGAGGCTTCTGGTTCAGTGCAGTCCTTCAACACACCAGAAGCTACATAGTGGAGAGAAACCCTTAAGAAAGGCAGGGTCTCAATCTTGAAGAATTTTAAAGTCTACTTTCCATAGACCCCCTTCACATGTGCAGAGGGCGATAAGGATTTCCCAAACAGCTCAGGTCTTCTCAAGCCTAAGGTCACTTGTGGCGTGAGTTGGTGGCGGGGTGAGCCACACAGGAATACCAGTTGGGAGGAGGCCTTTCACACTGGACAAAAACATTATAAATGCAATGACTAATGGAGAGCCTTCAATCACCATAGATACTTGTTCAGCACCAGAGAATACATACTAGATAAAATCCTTATAAATAAGGTGAATGGAAAAAATTACTTAACCATAAATCCATATACCATAAATCATACACTGGAGAGTTCACACTGGAGAAAAACCTATGAGTGCAGCAGTTGCAGGAATTTCTTTAACCTGTGTTTCAACTGCAGCCAATAGTATGTGTGACAGAAGCCATCTCAGCTAGACTAGCTGGTAGGTCCTCACAGTGTACATTAGTAATGTCAATATACTTAGAGAATTCAGACCCCTGCCCCCTCCCTTTTCAATTTCTGGAGGAAATCTTGAGCAGTCTGAGTCCATTGGGGGTTCTAGTCTCTCCACTACTCTTTTACTAATAGACTCGATCTATCTATTTTAACTCCTCCTATTCATCCCACTGGTGAGGGAGGGATTCCCACTCTAGGGCTAGGGGGATGATTAAACATATGACACTCAACACTGGACAGATGTGATTGATATAATTACATATATTCACAGTTCAAGGGAGAAGGACTTTGCAGGCCACACAGGAACACACAGGGGTTGCATTTGCTAACAGAGTGGACAGCCAGGGACTGTGAGAGACAGGCTTTGTTGTATCAAGAGGATGAGGTGACTTCTTGTTCCCATGGAAGGATGGGATTAAGCTGTTGGAATAACTCTGCAGGTCAGCAGGGAACTGAAACTTGTTACTCAGGGATAGGCAGGTACTATGCATAATCCCCTTGGTAACAAGGGTTGTTTGGGTAGGAAATGGGGGCAGAGTGAGGAGGGGAATTTGTCATTAGCCCACTCAAGGCCCTCTTGGTTTCATCAGATGTCAAGGCAACACATAATATTGGGCCTTGATTTTAGGTCTTACTCCACATCATCTTTAGCCAAAAGGGCCTGTACTTGGTTCTGCTTGCAACTTGCAGGGAAGGTTCACCTTTTTCGTGGACATTGTTGGTCTCAGATAATGCTCATTATGGATTTTTCTGGCTCAAACATCACTCAACTGGAGAATAATCTGCTTCACATTGCTCTGGTAACTATGACCATAAAAGACTTACTTAAAAAAATAAAAAATAGACTTTATTTTTTAGAACAGTTTTAGGTTTACATGAAATTGAGTGGAATTTACAGAGAGTTCCCATATAACATTCCCCCGGGCCTAAGACCGATGCCCAGTCCGCTGCCTGTTAGGGACCGGGCTGCAGAACAGGAGGTGAGTGGTGGGCAAGCGAGTGAAGCTACATCTGCTGCTCCACTTCACTCCCAATCGCTCGCATTACCACCCGAACCATCCCCCCCATCATTCACATTACTACCTGAACCATCTTGCCCCCTCAGTCCGTGAAAAAATTGTCTTCCATGAAACTGGTCCCTGGTGTCAAAAATGTTGGTGACCGATGCCATATACCACTTCTCTCCTCTGATCAGTTTCTCCACTAACATCTGGCATTAGTGTAGAACATTTGTTAAAACTGATGAACCAAAACTGAATTATTATTATTACCTAAAGTCTATAATTTACATTAGGGTTCTTTGTGTTTTACAGTTCTATGGGTTTTAATAAATTCATAATGTCATATAACCATCTTTAGAGTAACATACAGAAAATCCTCTGGGCTCCACTTTTTAACCTCTTTACCATCACATCAAACTTCTGGAAACCACTGATCTTTTTAGTATCTCTATAATTTTTAGAATGTAATGTAGTTGGATTTATACACTTATGTAGCCTTTTAAGACTGGCTTCTTAACTAAGTAATATGCAGTTAAGGTTCCTCTGAATAACATCCCATTGCATGGATGTATGTACCACAGTTTGTTTATTCACTTTCCTTTTGAAGAGCATCTTGATGCAAACAGTTTTTGGTAATTATTAATAAAATTGCTGTAAAAAAAACTTTTAATAATGTGATGGGTGAAAAATAACATATCATCATCACTTTATTTGCATCCTTTCCCATTTATTTTATTTGCAAGTGAGAGTTAACAGTTTTTCATGTTACTTAGCTATTATGTTTTCTTCTTTCAACTGCCTATAGCTGCTTTTGGTCGTTTAAAAAAATTATGTCTATAGCTAGTTGTTATTGAATGTTTACAATGTAAGATGGACATTGTATGTCACCTTTATCCCTATATTTACTTCCTAGATTCTGTTATCTAAGGAATTTTGCAAGTGAGGAAATGAAAGCAATGAAAACATGGAATTTTCTCATATCACAGAGATAGTGAATATGGGAGATAGCTTGAACTCAGACTCTAATTTCAAAACTTATGTCCCTAACTACTCTTCCATATCTTCTTTATTGATCAACTCATCTTCTATCAATATGTATTTATTATATTATTAACCTCATCTCTCAAATATATGTTCATCTATCCCATGACTTTTCATTCTACGTGTTGAAGACATCAAACTTACACCACCATCCCTGACATCATCTCTGATCTACTGAATGCTCCGTATTTCCAGTTGGAAGTATAATAGACACCTAAAATTTAAATTATTCCCTTCCCCTGAAACTTTCTCCTCCAAATCACCCCCATTTTAATAATGACACCATCATTTATCAATTCTAAAGATTCTAAAGTTTAAAAAAGCCACAATTGTCATCTTTTATTGGTGTCTTTCACTCTCTAGATTACATTCATCAGCAACTCTATTGATACTAGTTCCAAAATATTTTCCAATATAGTAATTTCTGATCATTTCTACTTCTCACATACAAATTCAATTCATCATCATCCCTTTCCTGGCCAACTGCCATAGTGTCCTAATTGTTTTCATATTTTTAATTTTTTAAAAAATTATTTATTGGGCTTCCCTGGTGGCGCAGTGGTTGAGAGTCCGCCTGCCGATGCAGGGGACACGGGTTCGTGCCCCGGTCTGGGAAGATCCCACATGCCACACGGGGCTGCTGGGCCCGTGAGCCGTGGCCACTGGACCTGCGTGTCCGGAGCCTGTGCTCCGCAACGTGAGAGGCCACAACAGTGAGAGGCCCGCGTACCGCAAAAAAAATATATATATATATATATTTATTTATTTTTGGCTGGGTTGGGTCGTCATTGCTGTGTGCGGGCTTTCTCTAGTTGCGGTGAGTTGGGGGCTACTCTTTGTTGCGGTGTGCAGGCTTCTCACTGCGGTGGCTCTTGCTGCAAAGCATGGGCTCTAGGTGCACAGGCTTCAGTATTTGTGCCACACGGGCTCAGTAGTTGTGGCTCGTGGGCTCTAGAGCGCAGGCTCAGTAGTTGTGGCGCATGGGTTTAGTTGCTCTGCAGCATGTGGGATCTTCCCAGACCAGGGCTTGAACCCATGTCCCCTGCATTGGCAGGCAGATTCTTAACCACTGCACCACTAGGGAAGTCCACATTTTTAATTTTTGAGATGTAATATATATAAACTTAAAAATATGAAGTGTATATCTATATGAATTGTGTACATATTAAGGATTTAGATAAAGAAAACTTTCAGTGTTTCTGAAGTCTCCTTCATTTCACTTCCCAGACAATAGTGTTCCTCTCACAAATGTGCCCATTATTCTAACTTCAGACACCATAGATGAGTTTTCACTGCTCTTAAACTTTAGAATGGAATCATAAAGTTTGTGCTGTTTTCTACCTAGTTAACTTAAATTAACATGTTGAGATTCATTTATCCATATTTTACATGTAGCAATTGTTCTTTTAAAAATTATTTTGTAGTATTAAATTGCATGACTATAGCACAATTTATCAATTTTAGCATTGACAATTCAGATCATTTCTGGCTATTAAGAAGATGTAGCAACTAACATTGTTATACATGTGTCACGATGGCCGTATGCATACATTTCTCTTGGTCGTTTGCCGAGAAGTGAAATTTGAGGGTATTGGGTAAACATATGTTGAGCTTCAATAAATACTAAAAAACACCAATTATACCTCCATCAGAAATGTATACACATTCCTCACCATCTATTGGTTTTGTTGTTTTGTTGGCCATTTTGCACTTTAGAAATTGGGGTAGGAGGGCATTAGTAGGCCATGTGGTTTTTATTTGCACTTCCCAGAAGACTGAATTGATTGAGCACTGTTTCATATGTTTATTGGTTAATCAGGCATCTTCTGAAGTTCCTGTTCAAGTATTTTACACACGTTTGTAAAGATGTTCTTTGACTTTTCTTTATGATTAATAGGAAGTCTTTATAAATTTGGGTACAAGCCTTTTATCAGATATATGTATTGAGAATATCTTCTATGATTTTCTTTTCCATTATTTTAAGCATACCCTTCCAATATTTTAATCATAATTTTCATAAACTGAAGTTCTTAACTTTATTAAAGTTTAACCCATTGTTAACATCCTTTTTTAGAGAAATATTTGCTTAACACACTGTCTGGAAGATATCCACATGTTTTCTACTACAAACCTTATTATTTTATTGTTCACATTAAAGTCGATTATCTATTGTAAATTAATTTTTGTCTATATTGAAATAGAGAATTAAAATTCATTTTTCCCCTATAGCTATTCAATTTCCCTAGAACCATTAAAAGAGCATGCTTTTCCCAGTAAATTTTGGTGACATCTTTGTCTAAAATATGGTGATCTTTGGAAGTGGATCCATTTCTTTATGCTCTATTCTCTTTCAGTGGTCTATTTGCTTGTTCTTTTAACAAGGCCAAATTGTGCTAATTAATTAATGTAGTTTTGTTGTATGTTTGATACCTGGAAGTTCAATTCCTACAACCTTTTTTCTTCATATGTAGGACTGTTGTGACTATACTAGTTACTTTGCATTTTATTATGAGTTTTAGAAACTGGTTGTCAACTTTTCACCCCCGCACACCACCAAAAAAGAAATCCCATGCTGTGATTTGGAGTCTGATTTCACTGAATCATTAGGCTAATGGATTAAATTGGTATTTTACAAATATTGGCTTCTAATCCAAGAAAATGCATATGACTCCAGTTATTTGTCTCCTTTAGTTTCAGCAATGTTTTATAGTTTTAGAGTAAGAATCTTGCACATCTTTTGTTAGATTTATTACTAGATGATTGAGATATCTTTATATTATATTAATAATAGTGCTTATTTTTCTTTTAAAAATTATTTTTTGCCATTATATATGAAAACAATCGGTACTTGCATATTGACTTTATATTTGGCAACATTGCTAAATTTAATTCCAAAAGTTACTTGATTATTGTGAATATTTTCACGTATGCAATCATGTGATTTGTAAAAAAATAGTAGCTTCATTTCTTCTCTCAATTATATTTATATATTTTACTTCCTTATCTTTCTCCTTGAACTGGTTAAAACCTCCATTAAAGTGTTGAATAGAAATCCTGATAGTGAACATATTTGCCATGTTCCAGAATTCAGAGAAAAAATATATAATATTACATCAGTATAAGTGATGTTATTATTTCTTCCTTAAAAGTTAGGAAAGTTGTGAAGCCATAACATCCTGGACTTTTCTTTGTAGAATTATTTTAATTATAAATTTAATTTCTTTAAAAGTTATAGGATGAGAGAGATTTTCCATTTTTTCTTTGTCAGTTTTTGTCAATTCTGTGTTTATTGTCACAAAATTTGCCATTTTATCTATTTTTCAAATATATTACATATATGTTTTGCTCATTACAATCTTCTTATTATCTTTAAGATCTGTATTCTTGTCTCATTTTTCATTCCAGGAACTGATAATTAGGTTTTCTCTTTTTGTATTAAACAATATTTTTGGAACTTAGTAATTTTATTAATATTTTCAAATAATTAGCTTTGCCTTTGTGACGATCTCTATTGTATATCTGGTTTCTCTTTTATTGCTACATACAATTACTTTAAGATTTACTTTCTATTTCTTTCTTTGAATGTATTTAGGTCTTCATTTTTTGGATTCTTTACATAGAAGATAAATCATTGATCTCAACTTTTTCTTTTTCTTTTTCTTTTTTTTTTTTTGCGGTATGCAGGCCTCTCACTGTTGTGGCCTCTCCCGTTGTGAAGCACAGGCTCTGGACATGCTGGCTCAGCGGCCATGGCTCATGGGCCTAGCCACTCTGCGGCATGTGAGATCTTCCTGGACTGGGGCACGAACACATGTCCCCTGCATCGGCAGGTGGACTCTCAACCATTGCACCACGAGGGAAGCCCTCTCTTTTTAATATATTCTAAATTTCCCTTTAGGCACCATTTTAACTCAAATTTGAAAATTTAGTTTGGAATATTTTTTGATATCCATTGTGCTAGTTTACATAGATTCATAGGTTATTTAGAAGTGTGTTGTTGATATTCAGTTACATGGAATTTTTCTGGCTTCCTTTCTATTATTCATTTATAGCTTAATTCCATTGTGTTCAGAGAGCATATGTTGTATGACTTAAACTCTGTGGAATTGATTAAGGAATTGATTTATATTTCCATGTGTATTTGTAAAGAATGTATATTCACACATTCAGTTAGCAGCTATAGTAAGAGATGTAGGTGTAGATGTAGATATAGATATAGATATAGGTAAATATAGATTTACATAGAGAGATAAATTTGGTTAATGTATCTTCCAAATCATCAGTAATTATACGTATTTTATTTACCTGTTCTATCATTTACTGAATAAGATTTTAAATTCTCCAGCTAAGATTGTGGGGTTGTCTATTTATCCTTTTAATTTTGTCACTATTTTTGTTTTATATATTTTAATGATATTAGGTACATATATATTACCTATGATATTAGGTGCATACAAATTTAGATTTGTTATGTCTTTCTGTTGAAGAATGCCTTTATTATTAAACATTCCTCTTTAACTTTTTATTTTCAAAATATGTGTTTTCTGATATAAAAATATCCTTATCCCTAAACCTTCTTTGTCTGATTGTAATACATCCAGCCAAGATTTCTATCCAATAACATTTAGAGTACATTTTTTCCACTCTTTTCTTTCAACTTAATTTACTTTTTGTATATAAAGTGGTTAAATATTTACTGAATATGATAATATTTGCCTTTGAATTAAAGTGTTCAGAAAATTTAGTTTTTTAAATGTTTTATTTTAAAGCAGTTTTAAATTTACCAAACAATTGCCAAGCTAGTATGGAGAGTTGCCATATACTCCGCATACAGTTTCCCCTATTTCTAATATCTTACATTAGAATGATGAATTTGTTACAATTAATGAACAAATATTGGTATTCTATTATTAACTAAAGTCCATATTTTATGCAATTTTTAAGTTTTTAACCTAAAGTCCTTTTTCTTTTCCATGATCCCATCCAGAATACTGCAGTAGTCATGTTTCCTTAGGCTTCTCTTCCTTGTGCCAGTTTCTCAGGTTTTCCTTATTTTTATGATCTTGACAGCTTTGAGGAGTACTGACTGGTTAGATATTTTGTAGAATGTCTCACAGTTGAGATTTGTCTTTCTCATGAACACACTAGGGTTATTTTTTGGAGGAGGATCATAGAGGTAAAATGTCATTCTATCAAGAGAACATACTACCAACATAACTTATCATCCTTGATGTTAACCTTGATCACCTGACCAAGGTAGTGTTTGTTGGGTTTCCACACTGTAAAGTTACTCTCCCTCCCTTTCCATACTGTACCCTCTGAAAGGAAGTCATTACACACAACCCATACTTTAGGAGTAGAAATATGTTCTCCAGCTCCTTGAGGGTGAAGTAGCTACATAAATTATTTGGAGTTGTTATAAGTTGGAGATTTGTTTATTGTCTTCCTTTATTTATTCATTTATTTCTATCGGTACGGTCTCATGAATATTTCCTTTATACTTCATTTGTTTTATACTTCATTTGCTCACTTTGTTCCAGCTTTGGCCATTAGGTGCTCCTTAAGGCAGCTACGTATCCCTTTGACATATCTCCATAATTGTGAAAATATGTCTAAGTCCATCTTGTATATTCCCTGCCATGGTTCTAGAATCAGTCATTTCTCCAAGGAGGTCAATTTACTTTTGTAAATACGTGTAAGTTACCATCTTGTCCCTTGTTTTGTTTTTTTCCCACTTGTTCTATGAGCATTACTCCTTCATTTTTTTCTTTTCTTAGAAAAATCCAATATTTTTAATACTGCATTTATCCTCCTATACTAGCTTTTAAATTACACACCCTTGTGTATTTTTATCACTGGTAATTAACATTTCAATATGCCCCTCGACTTATTGGTGCCTACCTAAAGCAATGTCTTTTCCCTTTCTTAAGAAATGCAAAAACCTTATAATAGTTTGACTCAACTAACTCTATCTCACCTTTTGCACTATTCATGTGTTATAAACTTTCTTCTATACATGTCATAAATCCTACAAGTTTTTAACAGCCAATATTCTTTATTATCATCTGTACATTTAACCTTTCTATTGCTCTTTTTTCCTTCACTCAATTCTATCTTTCCAGCTGGGATAATTTTCCTTCTGCCTGAAGAACTTCCTTAAAATTCATTGTAGTGCTAGTATCTCAGCTTTTGTTTGTCTGAAAATGTTTTTATTTTGTCTGTATATGTGAAAGATACTTTTACTGGGTATAGAATTTTATGCAGAAAATTTTTTATTCTAGAACTTTAGAGATGTACTTTCATTGTTTTGGCTTTGTAGTTTATATTGAAACATCAGCCACCAGTATTTTTGTTGCTTTGAGGATAAAGTGTTTTTTTTCCCCCTGCTGCTTTAAAGAATTTTTTCTTTGTCTTTGTTTTCAGCAGCTTCATTATGATGTTCCTATATGTGGTTTTCTTTGTTTTTTTTTTTTTTTTTTTTTTTTTTTCTCTTATGGAGTGCTGAATTTCTTGAATCTGTGGGTTGAAGTCTTTCATTAGTTTTGGGACAATTCTCAATCTTTATCTCTTCAAATATTTTTCTGCCCCATTTTCTCTTTCCCCTCCCCTTCTGAGATTCCAGTTACATGTGTGTGATTGTTAACTTTTTTTTTTAATTGTATTTATTTATTTATATTTATTTTTGGCTGTGTTGGGTCTTCATCTCTGTGTGAGGGCTTTCTCCAGTTGTGGCAAGCGGGGGCCACTCTTCATTGTGGTGCATGGGCCTGTCACTATTGCAGCCTCTCTTGTTGTGGAGCACAGGCTCCAGACACACCGGCTCAGTAGTTGTGGCTCACGGGCCCAGTTGTTCCACGGCATGTGGGATCTTCCCAGACCAGGACTCGAACCCATGTTCCCTGCATTGGCAGGCAGACTCTCAAGTACTGCACCACCAGGGAAGCCCTGCGCGATTGTTAACTTTATGTGTCAACTTGACAGGACTAAAGGATGTCCAGTTATATAGTAAACATTATTTTTGAGTGTGTATTGAGGATGTCTCTTGAAGAGATTAGCGTTTGAATTGGTAGACTGAGTAAAGATTTCCCTCACCCATTATGTTGAGGGACTAAATAGACAAGAAGGCAGAAGACAGAGTAATTTTTTCTCTCTGCTTAGCTCAGATATTCTTCTGCTGCATATATATCCTGAATCATCTATCTAAGTAATCTATTTACTTGTAAATTTTCTTCTGTAGTCTTACTTCATTTCTTTATCAGGTTTATTATTAGAATTATGACATTTTAACAATACAACTTCAACAACTCTCTGAGTAGTTCTATGCTTTGTAATAAATTATATTCAACAATGAAAATAATAGCTAATATGTAATATACATATATAGAGAGATATAGATATAGACAATGACATAGATATCAATGTAGATATAGATATATCTCATCTATTGGTTCTATTTTGCTAATTGTTATGATGTGTTTTAGATCTTTTGACTATTTCTCACATGTCTCCTATGATCTTGTTTGTTTCCATATTTTGTTCTCTCTGTGTTATAGTATGGAAAATTTCAATTGATCTGGTTTTTAATTCATGAATCCTACAGTCTGCTATTAAACTCATCTAATAATTTCTTAATCAATCATTGTATTTTTCATGTCTAGAATTCCCATTTCCTTTATTACTATAGATTTTAGTTCTCTTCTGAACGTCTCCACATTTTTATACCTATATTTTTCTATCTTTTCCTATATTCTATTTAACATATTAATTACATTATTTTAAAATCTTACCCTGCTAACTCCAATCTCTGGATTACTTGTTCTGCTTATATTCTTTTTTTTCCTCCTAACTATTGGTTGAATGGATCTTCTTCTTCATGTCTAGTCATTTTTGATGTATATCAGAAATTGTCCATAAAAGATTCATATTGGTTCCTAAGGATATCTTTTATGCAAAGATTGGTAGAATGAATGAAGGACTGACTGTCTCTATCCAATCAGACATTTAGCTTTGTTGGGACTGGATTACAGTTTTATTAAGAACGAGTTTATTTCTGATTCATCCCTGCTCACATATGGGCTACCCAATATGGTATTGAAGTCCATCAGATCCCTGTCTCTTTGGGGAAATTCTTCACTTAGAAATTTTGAATATAGCTCTTTAAACCTTATTTTTCACAGCTTAAAAAATCTCACAAATATCTTATAGGAAATTTTTTTAAATAAGTATTTTTCTTAAGTGAGTGACCTAGAGTATTTTTAAATTTTTTAAATTAAGTTAAAAATTTTTTTCTTGATCTAATATATAATGTGATGATAAAATGACATATCTGTTTAACATTTCTTTTTTAAAATTTTTCTATTGGAGTATAGTTGATTTGTGTTAGTTTCAAGTGTACAGCAAAGTGAATCAGTTATACATATATACATATATCCACTCTTTTTTAGATTCTTTTCCCATTTATGTCATTACAGAGTATTGAGTAGAGAGATCCCTGTGTAATACAGTAGGTCCTTATTAGTTATCTGTTTTATATATAGTAGTGTGAATATGTCAATCCCAATCTCCCAGTTTATCCCACCCTTTCCTCCCTGGTAACCAGAAATTTGTTTTCTACATCTGTGATTCTTTCTGTTTTTTAAATAAGTTCATTTGTAACATTTTTTTGATTCCACATATAAGCAATATCATATATTTGTCTTTCTCTGTCTGACTGACTTCACTCAGTATGACAATCTCTAGGTCCATCCATGTTGCTGCAAATAGCATTATTTTGTTCTTTTTTATGGTTGGGTAACATTCCATTCTATATATGTACTACATCTTCTTTATCCATTTATTTGTAGATGGATTTTTAGGTTACTTCCATGTCTTGGCTATTGTAAATAGTGCTGCAATGAACATTAGGGTGCAAGTATCTTTTTGAATTAGAGTTTTCTCCAGATACATGGTCAGCAGTGGGATTGCTGTATCATATGATTTTTTAAAAATTGGGTGATAATTGCTTTACAATGTTATGTTAGTTTGACATAAATCAAAGAAAGATCTTTTTTGACAGACCTCCTAGAGTAATGAAAATAAATACAAAAATAAACAAATGGACCTAGTCATATGGTAATTCTCTATTTAGTTTTTTAAGGAACCTCCATACAGTTCTCCATAGTGGTTGTACCAATTTTCATTCCCACCAACAGTGTAAGCGGGTTCTCTTTTCTCCATACCCTCTCCAGCATGCATTGTTTGTAGATTTTGATGATGGCCATTCTGATCAGTGTGAGGTGATACCTCATTGTAGTTTTGATTTGCATTTCTCTAATAATTAGTGATGTTGAGCATCTTTTCATGTGCTTTTTAACCATTTGTATGTCTTTCTTGGACAAATGTCTACTTAGATCTTCCCATTTTTTCATTGGGTTGTTTGTTTATTTTGGTTGAGTTGCATGAGCTGTTTGTATGTTTTGGAAATTAAACCCCGGTCGGTTGCTTAGTTTGCAAATATTTCCTCCCATTCCGTGGGTTGTCTTTTCATTTTGTTTATAGTTTCCTTTGTTGTACAAAAGGCTTTAAGTTTAATTTGGTCCCATTTATTTATTTTTGCTTTTATTTTCATTACTCTAAGGGGGTGGATCAAAAAATATCTTCCTACAACTTATGTTAGAGAGTGTTCTGCTTATGTTTTCCTCTAAGAGTTTTATAGTATCCAGTCTTACATTTAGGTCTTTAAACCATTTTGAGTTGATTTTTGTGTATGGTGTTAGGGAGTGTTCTAATTTCATTCTTTTACATGTAGCTGTCCAGTTCTCCCAGCACCATTTATTGAGGAGACTGTCTTTTCTCCATTGTATATTCTTGCCTCCTTTGTCATAGATTAGTTGACCATAGGTGCATGTGTTTATCTCTGGACTTTCTATGCTGTTCCATTGATCTATATTTCTGTTCTTGTGCCAGTACCAAACTGTCTTGATTACTGTAGATATTGTAGTATAGGCTTACATCAGGGAGACTGATTCTTCCAGCTCCATTTCTTTTTTCTCAAGATTGCTTTGCTATTTGGGGCCTTTTGTGTTTCCATACAAATAGTAAAATTTTTGTCTTTTTAACTTGTCTAATATTTAGTTACCTTTGAGTTTAAGGTAAAAAGCTATGTAAGGCAGTGGAAGGCTTTTGTAATAATCTTGAATTATCTATTGATTAATCAATTTAATAGTAATTATTATTTCCTTCAGTACCTATCTAAGGAATCTATTTACTTGTGAATTTTGTACTATAGTCTTATTTTGTTTCATTATTGGGTTTAGTATTAGAATTGATTATTTAACAGTATAAGTTCAACAACTCTCTGAGTAGTCTATGCTTTGTAATATACAAAACAATAAAAACATCTAATATTTAATAAATGCACACTATTTGTGGCACAATTCTAAATACCTATATTAACTCATTTAATTATATCCATAACTCTATGAAGTCAGCATAGAGTTATATTATTTTTGTTTTGCAGATAACAAAACTGAGGCTCAGAGGGTTTGATTGTCCAAAATTACATGACTGCACCTGGTACATGTGCTTTTCACACTTAGGCATTATGGTTTCATTGGCTTTGTTTTTAACCATGATGTTTTACTGTAAAGGAGTTATCTGTACTCTGAAAACTTGAGACAATTTAACACCAGGTTCCTTATCTTGTCTTAAAATTTTGATAACAATTAACATTTTACTTGCAGCCTGTATCATTAGAAAAGATAGACTTTGAATGTGGAAATATTTGAAAAAGGAATTGAGACTTCAAAAACCAAACCAAGATACCACTGCACACTTTTTAAAATGTCCAAAAGCCAAAACACTGATAACACCAAATGTTGGCAAGGACATGGAACAACAGGAACTTTTATTTACTGTTGGTGAGAATGCAAGGTGGTATAGCCACTTTGGATGCAGGTTGGGCAGTTTCTTACAAAATAAACATTCTCTTAACTTAATGATTTAACTATTACACTCTTTGGTATTCACCCAAGTGAGCTGAAAATTTATTTCCACACAGAAATCTGCACACAGGTGTTTAAATAAGCTTAATTCATAATTGCCAAAATTTGGAAGCAACCAAGCTTCCCTTCAGTGGGTGAAGGTAATATATCTGGACAATGTTATATTATTCAGTGATAAAAAGACATGAGCTGTCAAGACATGAAAATATGTGGAAGAATCTTAAATTCATATTACTAAGTCAAAGAAGCCAATCTGAAAAGACTATATACTATATGATTCAACTATATGACATTTTGGAAAAGACAAAACTATGGAGGTAGTAAAAGATCAATGGTTTCCAGAAGTTAACTGTGAGAGAAGGATGGATAGGCAGAGCACAGAAGATTTTTAGGTCAGTGTAACTATTCCATATGATACTATAATGGTGGGTATATGTCATTATATATTTGTTAAAACCCATAGAATGTACAATACCAAAGAGGACTCCTAATATGAACTATGGACTTTGGGTGATAAGGATAGGTCAATGTATGTTCATCAGTTGTAACAAATGCACCACTATGGTGGAGGATCTTGATGGTCAGCTGTAGGGGTTGTGCATATGAGGTCCTAGAAACATATAGGAACTCTCTAGTACTTTTTTCTATGAATGTAAAAATGCTCTAAAAATAAAGTTTATTAAAAAACTGATGGGGGCTTCCCTGGTGACGCAGTGGTTGAGAGCCCACCTGCCAATACAGGGGACACGGGTTCGTGCCTCAGTCCGGGAAGATCCCACATGCCGCAGAGTGGCTGGGCCCATGAGCCATGGCTGCTGAGCCTGCACGTCTGGAGCCTGTGCTCCGCAACGGGAGAGGCCACAACAGTGAGAGGCCTGCGTAAAATGTTAATATAGTATGAGAAGACTAACAATTTTTCCTGAAGAATTATGGATAGCAAGAGCCATTAATATTTGAAAATATCATCAATGAATATAAGAATTCCTTGATAAAATTTTTCTACCTGTCATTATAAGCAGAAAAGCATAGACCTTTTAAACCCTAGATAGTTATCTAACTATGACATTTATTTTTTAATGTAGTGTTCTGATTACTAACAGTAGTTTTAATTATAGTGTCAACAAAAATGCAGAGAGACGCCACCTGGAACCACAGTTAATTTCTGCCAAAAAACTGTCTTTAATTTTACAAACTAATGATTTAGGAGAAGGGATATTAACTCATGTGAAACAACACAGTGGGTTGAATAGCAGGCCATTCATATTTCCTTGGCAAAACAAGGCAGGTTTTATAATCTTAAAAGTCATTTGAATGTACTCAGTGAAAGTCAAATTACTTTAAATGGTCTGTATTAGCTTTCAGCTATGTCCTCTATTTCCAGATAGTTTGAACTATCTTTGAAGAAATGTCTTTGTTCAATAAAACTAAGTCCATACTAATGTCAATTACCCTTTCTTACATAAAGTACTATCTTTTGATAAAATTCTAGAAAATGAATAGCATCATCCATTATTTTAATATCTATGAGTGTGTCTGTGTAAACATTTAATAAAAGCATTTATATAGCTTACACCTAAAGTCCAAAAGAAGAAAGATAATTACTAAAACAAGTATAAACCCTATCTGTCTATATGTGAGTGATTGCCTTCAGGTAGCCAGAAACATAATATGTATAGTTAAATGTATAAAAAAGTTAGAGATAATATTTAGGCAGCATTAAATAAATATTCTTCTATGTATATGTTTTGTATATTGGCTAAATAATCCTCAAGTATTTTACTCAACCTAGAATACCCTTTATCATTTTAAATACACTAAAATTCCTCATATCTTCTATATTTGCCTTTTGGTCAAAACATGAATCTGTGATGTCTTTTTCTTCTAGCAAAAGATTTGACTTGGAATCAAACAGACTGGATTTTTAATCCTATCTCTATCGTTTACTATTGGAATGACCCTGAGCAAGTTAATTTCTATGTACCTCAGTTTTATCTTCTTGAAAAAGGGATTATAATACCTCACTCATTGTTAGATAAAAAGATTAACATAAGTGTATGCAAAGTCCCTATCACCAGTCCTAGCACAATGCAGGTAACATGATTAATATTACTAACATAGCTAATAGTAATTTGATCCCTAAAAACAGTTATATTTATAGAAATATTGTTATACTTTTATATAAAGCTGTTACCATTTCTGCTCTAAAATATGCAGAGACAAATAAAAATAAGTTACTTTTTTGCAATAATTAATTTAAGGAACAATGTAATTCACTGGCATGTCATAATGGTTTGGTAGAGTTTTGCCTATTAAACTTTATGTATTTTTTATGTAATTCTTTATCCACTAATTTCTCATATTAGCCAATAACTGACACCAAATGAAAAGGTCATCTCTCTTGAGAATTTATAATATTCCAAGTGGGAACTTGAAAGTGACCCAACTCTAATTTTGTCAAGATAATCTCTTTACTAAAATCTTACATCTCATTTCCTAAAGGTGTTATAAAACAACATGCTTTCTTTGGTGGAGGGGGATATAAAAATGTTCTATTTTTAAAACTATTATAAAATTATAGCTATCTCTTACACTCACCCACATGCATGTTTGTGCACACACCTACACACCTACATACACACCATACACAAGTTTGCCAAATTTAATAACAATTACACCTATAATTTACAATGCTGAGAAAAAATGTTCATTTCAAAGGGATTCTTCCTCCCATATCTCAAAAAAAATGCATCAAAAGGCATCAGATTTTTTAGTTTTCATAATTTAATCTGGGGAAGATATAAAAGTAAGCTGTTGTGTTTTTATTAGAATAACAATTTAGTGGTTATGATTGCAACCTTAGTCTGTTTTCTGTGTAACCAAAGTAAAGAATTTTGTTTTTTAGAAAATATCTTTCCTTTGAAAATATATTTATTGGTTTCTTATGCTTTTGATAATAATACATCAGTACTAATTAACAAATAAACTCTAGGTAAAATCTAGCTTTCTAGGAAAAAATACAAGTCTTCACTTTTTCTCCATTCAAAAACTCAGGAGTCTTTAGTTGGGTATTCTTTAGTACTTATTTTCCACATTACTCACTCCTTCTATCTGTGGTTCCACAATCTCAAAATGTAGCTTCCACCTCAGTCTCAAATGGCTGCTTGAGCAGCTGCCACATTCCAGTCAACATGGAAGGGAGAAAAGAAATTAGAGAGCTGACCCTTCCCCTTAAGGGAACAATCTAGAAGTTGCACTATCACTTTCACTATAAACATTAGCCTGAATGCAGTCACATGGGCTCATCTAACTTCAAGGGATGTTAAGAACTATATTTTTTAGTTAGTTTAAGCATACCCAAATTAAAATTGGAGGAGGCAGAGAGGGGAGGAGCAAAGAAGAGTAGTCCAATTATTAAAGGAAAGGGTAATAGGTATTTTGTTGAAGTCTCTGTCATGTGGATTGAAGTCTTTGCATATTACCACATTTCATTATACCCTAGATACCAACAATTGTAAAAGGTATGATTAATTTATATATTATTACAAAAGTAAAAATAAAAACACTGTTAAGTAAGCCATGATACAGTGACTTTCTTATCCCTTAATATTTTATTTTACATCTTTTGAAAATATTATTTTAAATTTATTTAGGAATATGTATAATTTACCTTTAACTGAGTCATCAATGCCCATTTTTTCCCAAACAACATTGGCCTTTGTACTAACAAACACATTGTTGATGTAGCAGTCTCACCTCTACGATTTCTTCCAAGACACTGATGTCCATTCTGCAAATTTTGAGGCTAACAATTTATGAGTTTATTAGACAGTCTCAACAAAAAGTTTTCAATAAACAGCCAGGACTCATATTTCTTCTGCAAATGATTTGTTGACTGAAAGATTGATAGCTGCAATCCTTTTTTATTTAATGACACTGGGAATAACATCTAAATCTGTGATGTATTAAAAAAAAATGTGCCTGGCCAATTGGAAGTGTCTCAGTGAAAGATGTATCCTGATTTTGGAGATATTAAAATGTGAAGTAATGCATTTTAGAATCGATAATATAAGGTATTTCAATTTAGGATTATAGACTATTTGCAAAGATGACTCTGAAATGACATCAAGCCATAAAATCACGTTTTTGCCTAGTGTTGGCTGCATGATCTTGGGCACCTTACTTACCGATTATTGTCTCCAATTTCCTATCTGTAAAATGGAAACAATTGTAATGTCTAATGCTTGGAATTGTTGGGAAGGAATATAATAATATACATAAAGGGCTTGAAACAGTGCTTGGCATATGTAACTGTTATACAAATATTGGCTATTACTATTTCTTTTATGCTCTGGAATTGTGAAATCCATAGTCCCTGATCTATTCAGTTTTTAAAATATTATTCCAATATTGAAATTATATATTTTCCCAGAAAGTTATCCATTTGACATAGGTTTCCAAATATACTATACTATTATGCAGTTATTCATGATATCTTTTAGCTTTTTGATAATTATTCTCTCTTACATAATATCCATTCTTCCATTCTGTTTTTTCTTTTTGCTTTATTTTATTCTTTGCTTGATCAGCTTTGCCAAAAATTCAAAATCTTATTAACATTTTCAAAATCTGTCTTCCAACTTTCTTACTTGTTTTTTTTTTTTTTCTTGAGTGGTTATTGTTCTTGATTTCACTGTTTTCTTCTCTATATTTATTTTGACATGTTCCTTTTGGGGTTTTTTTGTTTGTTTGTTTCTTTTATTTTAAGTGTTTGTTACCTTGGCTTATGCTTTTATATAATGGTATATATTTTTAGTTTCCAAGCAGAAAGAAGTTTTTAGTTTTTTCTCAGTTTAATATACTACTACATTGTCTTTAAAGAACATAGGATGTAAGATGATTATTTTTGGATATTAAGGACTCCTTTGTGACTTAGTTTGATTTTTATGAATGTTCCATGTTTGCCTGAAGAGAAGCGATTTTGTATTTATTATAAGTAAACTTCTATATATCTGTTGCAACTTATCAATTGCAGTTAAATCTTTTATCTCTATGGCCACTGTATTAACAAATGTTATTGGTAGGTTCATATTGATAGAAGCATTAGAAATAAGCGATGCTTGGATATACTAATAGTATTTACTTATCTAAGTATTTCAAAATGAGTTGAGTATAGTCAGGACACATCACAGAGAAATTTGCAACTCGAATATATGAGCTTGAAAGCTTCAAAAATCTCCGCTGGGGAGATATATAGTTACAGAAGATAATACCTGACAGAGACTGTCACATCAGGTTTTGTAGAAACCTAACTGTCCCCTTAGGTCTTTTTGTGTATACATGAATCTAGACAATTTTGCAGTAGACTGGCATGGGTGTGTGCTTGGGATTAGCTCACCTGCATCTTATTCACTTCACCAATTATAGAGTTATTCAATATAAAAGATGATTATGTTTATATTTTTCTCTAGTTCATTAATTCTGCTGCTTTTGGCTGTACTCCTCAGACATCTTTTTATTTTTCCCTGTGTGTTCATGTTTACCAACCTGGACACTTGACAGGAGGAGAGAATACTTAGGTGTCAGCTATTGCTCGTTTTGCAAGTTTGGAGTAGATGGGACTGCTCTTTACCTTCAGGTAATCCATCTCCATTTGCCAAGTAAGCTTCCCTCTAACACTGTTATGGACTGAATTGTATTCCTTCCAAATTCATATATTGAAGTGCTAACCTCCAATTTGATAGTATTTGGAGATGGGGCCTTTGGGAGGTAATTAGGTTCAGCTAAGGTAATGAGGGATGAGGTCCTCATGATGAGATTAATGCCTTTTTAAAAAGAGACCAGAGAGTTTGCTCTCTCTCTACCCACACACACTGAGGAAAGGCCGTAGGAGGATGCAAGCCAAGGAGAGACCCTCAACAGATACCAATCCTGCCGGCATCTCAATCTTGAACTTCCAGTCTTTAGAACTGTGAGAAATAAATATCTGTTGTTTGAGCTACCCAGTCTATGGTATTTTGTTATAGCAGCTAGAGCTGATTGAGACAAACACATTCCTCTTTTTAAGACTTACTCTCCTTAGGGCAGAGTGATGGAGAAGGTGGGAAGGAGCAAACTAATTAAGATTCAGCAGCTACATAAAGTTTCCTTGTTGTCTCCTCTCAGTAAGGAGGCAACAAGAAAACTCTTCTGCTCTTTTCCTCTGTAAGTGGCCATTCAGCAAGCAAGTATGTGCCCAAGGAATGGTTGGAAGAGGAAAGGGCAAAATGGAGAAGCTCTCTCCTTGACATCTAAATATCTTTTCAGTTTTTAATAAACTTTTAATTTTGGAATAAATTTAGATTTACAGAAAAGTTGCATAAATAGTATAGAAAATTCTTTTATCCTTCATTCATCCTTCATTACCCCCCTAATGTTAACATCTTATAAAACTACAGTTTATCTGTCAAAATTAAGAGATTAAAATTGGTATATTACTATGACCTAAACTCTAGACTTTACTTGGATTTCACCAGTTTTTCACTTAGGTCCCTTTTCAGTTCGAAGATTTGATTCAGAATGCTACATTGCATTTAGATATGACCCTCTTTTAGTTCAAAAAGGTCACCTGTTTGCAGTCTATGGTCTGAAAGGCCAAACCCTTACTGTGGATCTTTCTATATTTTCCATTGCATTTTTTTAAAACCTCACCTACTACTTGCAGTATCCCAAATTGTGGTCCTATGTGCCTGAGTGTACTAATATACTCTGCTTCAGATGCTCTTTCTACTTTTAACACTATTATTTTTTCCAGGACTAGCAAAAAATAATTTCTGTTTTTTTGAAGACTTCCTGAATCTACCCACATCCACCCCAACAGAACTCATTGCTCACTTGATTGAGCTATATTATACTTCTTTTATATCCTGTCATAGAATTCAGAGTCTGAATTGTATCTAAGGTGACTCTAATGTGTCATTCTCCCCTGTAAGATCAGTCTTTCTCAACCATTCTTTTTCTGCCTCAATGTATATAGGTTCCCTTCGGTAATAGTGACTTGGCGCTGCAGTGATTCTCAACAGAAAACTTATGTGAATCTTTCTCCAACAGTGTGTTCTCTCATATATTCAAACAAACTCTGCAGTGAAATTTATCTATCTATCTGTCTATCTATCTATCTATCTATCTATCTATCTATTATCTATCTATCTATGAAGGCAGATGCTGTGACAATCAATAATTTAGCCTCTGTGCCTTGCATTGAGAAATATTTTTTTTCCCAAAGAAATTAAAGCTTTGTAGGAGTAAAAAATACTCTTGTGTAAATCAATAAAAATCAAGGTGGGTGCCTTAGGACATTATGTCCTAAAGTTTTTTTACTTAACCCAGGTCAGGCTGCTCGCCACTCAAAAGCCAATTCTCGAGAGACAAGTGTTGGTAGGAAAGGAAAGCTTGTTTTATTTTGGAGGCTAGCAACTCTAGGGGAGGGCAGATGTCTGTCCAAAGGCCTACTCCCCCCACAACAGTCAGGGGACAAAAGCTTTTATAGACAGAGGGAAGGGGTTATATGCAGAAACAATACAGTCAGCTCTGACAGTCATCTTGAAATTGGTCATCGGTGGTCTGACCAGCATCATCTCGATTGTTACAGGTACAGTTAATATTCGGTTCCAGGGTCAGTTTCCATTTCTTTGAGGCCAATTCTTGGAATTGTGGCAGCTTGTGTTATGGCTACAGCCTGGTCATCATGTAGTTAACTTCTTCCACCTGGTGGGGGTTTCAGTATCTATAAGACAGCTCACAGGATATGGCTCAGAATATTATCTATAGCTCTTAAGGGGGAACTAAAGGTCCTTGACTCTGCTTAATGACTAAACTATTATTATTTGGTCTCCTTTGACTGTTTTCCTTTGTTTCTACATTTTCTCACTTCTCTGATTAAACTTATGCTTTGGCTAAAGTTTTTCCATGGACAAAAGGCAAGCTGAGGACATGGCGGTGTGGGGGGACAAGGACCTAGGGTTCTGCTCCATTTCAGTTTGAGTGATGAAGTCCAAGCTCTGTCCTTTACTACCTTTACTACAGGACATGTTACTTAAATACCCTGAGCCTCAACTTCCTCATCTCTAAAATGTAAATAACAATAATGATACCTATTTTATAGGGTTGTTTTAAGGACTGAATAACTTAATATATGTAGTCCCTTGGCATATGGTAAGTGCTGCATAAATGTTATGATTATGAGCACAAAGATGAGGACAAGATGGAATGTTAAGAGGTGTTTTAAAAGGAACATGTTTCAGGCAAAATTAACCAACTGTGTCAGAATTCAGCATACAGGTTACCCCTAAAAGTGGATGTCGTGACTGAGTAGTGCATAAGGTAAATTGTTTGGGGACTAGGAGTATTCTGGTTCTTAATCCAAGTGCTGGGTTTCTCCAATTTTTAAAAATTCATCAAGCTTGTAAATATAATTCTAACACTTTTCTATATGCATGCTATACTTCAATAAAAATGCTATTTACCAAAAGGTTCCTGACACTCCCACCATCAACTGCTCCATGACTTATACATAATATTTACTGTAGTCAATTAACACTTTTGCATGACACTCCTCACCAATCTTTAGGCTTTTAAAATTATCTTATACTTAAAAACAGATTGTTTTCATGATTCATTTTGTCAGACTCTGACTCTTGCAATTTTCTTCTTCCAATTTCTCCAAATACGAACTTAACAGTGTTTTTCATTTTCAAATAGGCACGGAAGGGTTATAAAACATATTGATGTCCACTAAGGTACATTTTTTTTTAAATCAGGGATTTTGATGAATAGAATCATAACATAATTTAAAATACAGTTGTCAGTGGGAGGATAATCTAAGTGAGGTAGTTATAGCCTTATGCTTTTTTAATTAAACCATATTGCTTGATGATTTGAGTCCAAAATAATTTTTAAATAAAAATATAAAGTTATATTAATATAACTTAAGTTTTAAGTTATATTCCATTGTTGAATTCATGGTGAAATAAATCTCAAATCTCCATTCTGTACATTTTTAGTTCAAAAAATTAAATTGTATGCTAAATCATGCAAACAATGTATATCTCTCACACTTAATCCATCTAAAACTGTACTGATAGTGTGTTACTTAAATCTGAGCACAACTGAATATTATTTGGCTTTCACTAGCTTTGTACTTCATTAAGGGAAAGGTCAATACGCACAAGTATCTGATTCTTCACTACTGTGGTCAACAAGCAGATGATTAGAGTGAATCAGGCCTCCTGCTTTCTTACTCTCTTTTTCATCCACATCAGTCCTTAATGCACACAGGCACACTCAAAAGAACAAACACAAAAGGACAATTATCACATTTCAATTCCACATCCCTCCTCCTTTTTGCGTATAGATCTACACATATAAAAGGGTCTACATGCCCACATGCCATATGTTAAGTAATCCTGGCTTGTAGAAACTGTGTGGAGTGCTTGGTGGAATTTGTAGATGTGCATTTATCTAAGCTTTGCAGGGTTGTATGGCTCTACAGAGTTCCTTGAGATTGCCATTACATTACAATCACAGTAAGAATGTGACTGACTACCTCTTTTTGACATATCTTACAACTCAATTCCATCTTCGACCTTGTCTAATATTTTGAGATCCATTGCAAGTGTCTCTGTGTTTCCAACCCCAATCTGTTGGTTTCTTATCTGTTTCTCTGAGCAGTTCCATCCTCAGGCACAAGCAGGAGTTTATTCTGGTTTAGCAATATTGTCCTCCCATCATCCAGCCGGTTCGCATCCTCTGCACCATCTGTTTGTGATATATCTTCACTACACTTTTGCTACCAGGAAAAAAGTATTTAACTGGAGTTATTTCTTTCTTTGATAAGCACATTATTGTAACTTCAATAAATCTTGGAATTACTGTTTATTTGTTATATGCTAAAGGTTATTAATTTTTTTGAAAAAAGCTTCAGTGTTAAAGTGGTAAAACAAGAAATCATCTACATTTTTTGTTCTAGGAATATGTTTTCTTCAACAGTAAGCATTAATACTAAGAGTTCTGATTAATATTTGTTTTCTTGTCCTTTCCAATTGTTCAATAACTGTACATAGTCCTTCAAGTAATTGATACTCTCTAACTATTCAGTTCCAGAAGGGAGGGGAAACTGGATTTGAATCAGTAAATATTGATGAAGTAATATGGATGACATGAATACCATGTTATATTTTCCATACTACAAAGATTAAGTAATGCTCTTTTCCTTTAACAGTGTCTAAATTTTCCTATAGTTCACTTGAGTTACTATACTACAAAATAACGATAAGTTATTTCATTTGTTAAGGAACACTCCCATTTCATTGTGCCTCATCTTAATCTCTATCCAATCCAACTTTTTTCTTTTTCCTTCCCAGAGAAGAGTGCTAGGAATTCTCATCAACAGGTAATTCCCATGATTCCCTTTTAATTTTACACACACACACACACACACACACACACTTAAATTGCCGATTCTCAGCTTAAACTTTATCATAAAATTTATGCAATAAATAGCCTTGATCATATGTGTGAGTTAGGACCTTATGCTGGTAAATGTTTAACCACTGGACCTTGGGATAGGAGGTGGAAAAAAATCCCTCTGAATCTTAACATATTTGAGTTTCCATGGGGTAAACACTCCCACCATGACTGAACCTAACATCACTGAATATGCAGTTGGGATGTCATCCCCATAGGACAGCTTCCTAGGGCAGAAAGCGTGAGAAGAAGGATGGAGTGTGCTTCTGGAGGGGCAGACAAAAGACACCTAGCCTACCATATAAAGCAGTGAATTTTATAACACTTGAAGATAAAAGGATTAGTAGATGATATTTTTGTTGTATTTAGGGTTAGTGTTTTGCTTAAAAATATTCTTATTCAACCACTATACTCCATATATACTTACATTTTCTCAGTTTCGTGTGCATGTCAAGATTTTTCCTGCAGAGGCATATATAATTTTTGAACACAGTAAGGAATTTAAAAAATAATTTTATCATTTTAATATGGCATCTGATAAATGTAATTTAAAGTTTAAATATTATTTAAATTAATATTTTCTTAAAATTTTATTTTAAAATTAATTTGTAAAATCCATAGTATAAGACAAGTTTTAATATTTCTCATTTTAAAAGTGGAGAACATTATTTTATTTTCTTTGAATTAATTATGTAAGTATAAACATGATTGGATGGTAACTTTTTAAAAATAATGTTATGGATTTGGTGTATGAGCCAAATGTATATATAGTAGAGTGTGTACTGAAATTAAACTTCATGGTAATAAAATAGAAAAAGCCCTTTTTCTTTAGCTAATATTTAAAATTCATATTTTGTAGTTTAAAAATATAGACTAGTTTAACTTAAAACAATTTTTGTGATTTGATTCTAAATGATGAGGTCATATGGAAGGTTCTAAGCTGCCATTTGCAAGCACTTTCCATAAAAACATTTCATGGAGGTATACTCTTTATTCCCAATATGAAAATCAAAACTGTACATAATTGTTATGACATTTTCTCTTCTTAAGATTAGCATTTAAAATACTAGGCATTTTGATGTGTCAATCAATAATTTTGATCAGAAGTATATAAATTTTTTTCCTGATTAAGATAATTTATTTATGAAATAATATATTTTTATTATGTATTTATCATTAATTTATTTTTTTCAACTTAATGTTTATACCCAAGATAAAGAGTGAGGTATGATCAACAACACTGACATCTTATGTCTTTGTTATAACTAATCACTTAGAAATCCAGGAAAAACTAATATTCCGATGATCTCTGTGCCATAGAATAATAGTATGGTGAACATCAAGGAGTCTGAATTAAAAGTTAAACACACGTTTAATTAGGTCTCATTTGTTTATTTTTGCTTTCATTTATTTGGAGAGGGATCAAAAAAATATTGCTGTAATTTATTTCAAAGAGTGTTGTACCTATGCTTTCCTCTAGGAGTTTTACAGTAACCAGTCTTACATTTAGGTCTTTAATCCATTTTGAGTTTATTCTGTATATGGTGTTAGAGAGTGTTCTAATTTCATTCTTTTACAGGTAGTTGTCCAGTTTTCTCAGCACTACTTATTGAAGAGATTGTCTTTTCTTCATTGTATACTCTTGCCTCCTTTGTCATAGATTAATTGACCATAAGTGCATGGATTTATTCCTGGACGTTCTCTTCTGTTCCATTGATCTATGTGTCTGTTTTTTATTTGTTTTGTTTTGTTTTGTTTTTTGTGGTATGCAGGCCTCTCACTGTTGTGGCTTCTCCCGTTGCAGAGCACAGGCTCCGGACGCACAGGCTCAGCAGCCATGGCTCACGGGCCCAGCCGCTCCGCGGCATGTGGGATCTTCCCAGACTGGGGCACAAACCCGTGTCCCCTGCATCGGCAGGTAGACTCTCAACCACTGCGCCACCAGGGAAGCCCTATGTGTCTGTTTTTTGCGCCAGTACAAAATTGTTTTTATTGCTTTAGCTTGGTAGTATAGTATGAAGTCAGGGAACAATATATAATTATATTACATAATTATAATATATAATATTATATATAAATATTATAATATTTTATATATATCATATATTTTATGTATCATATATTATGTATTGTATTATATTTATATATACTATATATCATATATGATATGATATTTGATATATAAATATAATATATTGTATATTTACATTATATAATTATAACATATTATATTATTATAATATTAATTTTATAATTATGTTATATGATTAGTATTAATTATTATAATATTAATTATATCATATATCCATTATATATATATATAATGGAATACTACTTAGCCATGAAAAAGAATGAAATTTTGCCATTTACAGCAACATGGATGGACTTGGAAGGCATTATGCTAAGTGAAATAAGTCAGATGAGAACGATAAATACTGTATGGTATTGCTTAAATATGGAATCTAAAAAATACAAAAACTGGTAAGTATAACAAAAAAGAAGCAGACTCACAGATATAAAGAACTTATGGTTACCAGTGGGGACAGGGGGGAGGGGCAATATAGGTGTAGGGGAGTGGTGGTACAAACTGTTGGGTTAAGATAGGTTCAAGGATGTATTGTACAACATAAGGAATATAGCCTATATTTTGTAATAACTGTAAATGAAAAGTAACCTTTATAAAAATAAAAAAATATATAAAAGTTAAAAAATATATGTATTTTAAAAGAATGCAGGCACAATTATTAGAAAAATAATATAAAAAACTTAGAAAAGCAGAAAAACCTAAAGTAAACAATTTTATTAACAGGTAATCAATAATCTCAATTTTCAGTTTCAATCACCATTAACATAAACATTTTAGTTCGTAATTTTTAGTATTTCTATATTATATACCCACATGCACACAAAAATATGTACTTCCTTTTTTAAAAAAAATGTTTTGTAACATACACTGCTTTCTAGCCTTAAGCCTATTGTAAATATTTTGCAATAATAATGAGAATTCTTCCATATCATGGTTTTAATTTTACATATTGTAGTCCATTATATGAGTGAACTATAATTTGCTTAAATTATCCCCTCTTTATTCATGATGTAAGTAGTTTCTATTTTCTTGGGGTTTTTTTTGCGGTACGTGGGCCTCTCACTGCTGTGGCCTCTCCCGTTGTGGAGCACAGGCTCCGGACGCGCAGGCTCAGCGGCCATGGCTTACGGGCCCAGCCACTCCGCGGCATGTGGGTTCCTCCCGGACCGGGGCACGAACTCGCGTCCCCTGGATCGGCAGGCGGACTCTCAACCACTGCTCCACCAGGGAAGCCCGATTTTCTTGTTTTTATAGAAGACATAAATAATAAATATTTCTGCCTTCATTCATATCTCTATTGAGTTCTTTGAAAAAATTTCTAGAGCATTTGTCACACACATTTTAAGACTTTTGATACACAATGACAGATTTACCTATTAAAAACTGTGCCAAATTACACTAACACCAGCAATATGAGTGCCTGTTATTTTAAACTCTCACCAACACTGGTCATTCTTATTTCATCTTTGCCAATTTTACCATAGCAACTTTAGATTAATTATATTCCTGCATATCAATTATCTTTACTTAAGATGAAAATAGCATGCAATCATATATCAGAGGACATAAATTCATGCCTCTACATATACTCTTACTAACAAGATCATGTCTAACACTATTTACTGGGAGATAATTCTCCAAGGGTGTGTCACATTTCCACATGTTTTGTGACACCTTTTGATCTGGTCTATCTTTTCAAGTATACTTGTATGGAAAATGACCAATAGAGATAGGATTTCCCTCTGTGGCAGAGGGAAGGTTTGTTTGCCATACAAGATAATAAATAGGTGATTTCTTGTATGACAAAAGTTGAGCAGGTTTACTAGAAACCACTTTAAAGGAATGAGGTTTCCTAAACTGGTGTTTCCTCATCTGGGACACAAATTCACTGCACGCACACATCCTCCTGGCCTCTCCTTTACATCGCCGAATGGGACTTGGATATCAAGAGGAACCGATGCAAACATGAAGCTCATCGTGTCTGCTCTGCTGCAAATAATAAAGTCCTTTCTCTCTATACCACGAGTCTTGTATCCTCCATCAACACCTATGAAACTGGAAGGTTAACTTGTTAGCTTGCAATTAGGTTAAAATCTCAGGCCCTTCAGAGAAGATCTTGACACAGTTTAGACTACCTGAGTCTTAGGGACAAATTTGCTGGAACAGATATACACTTCCAGAAACAATTCAGGCTAGAGTGCTACGTTAATAAAAAAATCAATTTACTCTTTCAGTGTATACCTATGTCAAGGTACCTATATAGATTGACATAGGTAGAGAAAGGGAGAGAGAGGAATGAAAAACTAAAAGAACTGGAGAGGAAAAGAGGGATACATTTATGTTTTGTGGCCATAAGTAAATACTTAGTCCTAGTCAGAAATTTTGCAATTTTTTTGCCAAGTACAGGAAAATTATCTCCCCTTCAGGCATTGAACCACCTTAATTCCTGTTTTGGAAAGGATACAGATGTAAATTAATCAATCAGTAACTCAGTTGGTGGATATATAAGGAAAAGGTCATCTTTAAATATGAACCATCGATTTTAAAATGTATTACTTATAATGTAACATTTCTCTATACTGTAGAGTCATGAATTTGTGTGACATCAAATCACCCAAGACTATAAACAGGCTTGAGGGGAATCAAACATTTAACATATTATTCTAGCAAATCAGATTTTTAATCTAAAGCTAGTTCTAGTTTACTATAAGAGTGATAGAATAAAGTAACAGGTGTTTGTTTAGTATTTTAATTGATAAAATGTTTTGAAAACTTACTACGTGTGAAGGATCAGCAGCAAATGTTTCTACTTTTTATCCAGAAAATAAGTAAGCTTCTTAACATTTGCCATACCAGTTTTAGTTTACTAAGTTCCTTGTTTTGGCTTTGCTCTTTGTTCGTTGTATTATAAAGAATGCATCACTATAAAGCATATCAGTAAAATATGTGCTGAATTTTGTTCAAGTCAAAATTACATTCATTTATCTTCTACCTAAACAGAAAAATAATTCAAATGATTGCTTACTTCATCAGAGATGTTTGGGCAGAATCTCATTTCCCTCTGTACTTCAGGGACTTGTCACAAAATGCAGAGCTTCTACTTGTTTCAAAGAAAACTTTCAACATGAAAGAAATAAACACAAATAAAAAAGGCTAAGCATATGTCATGTTGTGACTACATGTCTTGGGCTATATTCTGTTTCCAGAATTAATTTAGGAATTAAAAGGACAAATGAAAATTAGTGGTAAGCTTGATTATTACTGTTATCACTTAATATATTTTTTCCTGTGTTTATCTTTACTGTCATGAATCTGCAGTATGACACCAGTTAGCATGATGTCCAGGAAAATTACTGTGCATAAATTTGGAAGACCAGGGTTATGGTTTCAGCGTGTCAGTGACATGTGTATTATCCTTTCAACTCTCTGGGACTAATTTGTAGATGTAGTGGGGTGATTTCAGTGCTTATTAACATTTTAGGAAGTCACAACACTGTATTCAAGAACATGCAGAAAACTATAGCAGCAAAGCAGTGGAACAAGCAAGTACATCTTTTCAGGTAAATTGAGAGGAATCATCTGCATCTCTAAATAAAATAAAAACCCTTAACCAGATGATCCTTAAATTTCTATGACCTCAGATATGGATCTGACCTAATAAATCCTTGAAATACAAAATCATTGCCAGCAGTGATAATAAAAATTATTTCTATACCTGGCAATTGTTACTATGACTAAATGACTAAACATTAGGCTAAAAATGGTCAAAGGCATGTCTGGGATAACAAAAATTAACAATTTTGCTTGTTTCGCAAGAATGGTATAAACAGCTAAAAATATATCATGTTTCCTTAGTGTAATTTTAAAAACTTTCCTTCATAATTTTATTTTTTTCAGTATTTATAATTGATATTGAGCAAGGAACAGCTTTCTAGAAATTAACAAAAAGATTATAATAAATTATATAAAATTATTAAATACATGCTGAATATTATAGAGATCTCTCTAGAATATGTGCATTATATATCACTAGGTTACTCCTAAATTAATCAGTCATTTGTCACTTCCAATAATTTCTGAGTACACAAAGTCTAATTTATAAAATATTTTATCAACTAGAAAGCCATTTAAAAATATTATTGGATGCCTACTATATATACATGCTATTACAATGGGTAAAACAAAGGATGCATATATATAAAATGCAACTTTTCTCTCAAAGAATTTATAACTTATCAGAAGCAATGAAAACTGACTTACTGAACAGAGGATTTTTGATAATAAAGGTATATTGTTTTGTGATCTTGAGAAGGCATAATTAATTCCACCTGAAGGAATTAAGGAACACTCATGGGAAGCTGGCAATTGATCTGGACCATGAAGAAAGACTAGGTTATGCATTGGCAGAGACGAAGAAAAGGAGTATTCCATATGGGGGGAAAGCACGAACCAGGATCAAAGAAAAGCTCAGAATATTTTTTTTAGAGAATGCGGAGTTGTCCAGTGTGCAGTTGAAGCACCAAATTTAGAGTCTAGAAAGTAAAGAAAAACATAGAATGAAATCCATTTATGGAGATATCTCCTAGAGATCTGCATTTTATTCTATGCTTAATGTGATGCCACCAAAGGTTCTAAGAACAGCTCTGTGGGTGGTGTACTTTAAGAATGATCACTACACCATCCTTCACACTCACCATCTTTGTGCAGAGTATTTTATGCCTCTGAGTCTGCTTCCTCAACTGTAAAATATTAATCATAACAATTCTATGAGAGAAATAAGATTAAAATGATTTAGCATGTCAAATCCCAGCATAAACACAGACCCAATAAATATTATTTCCCTGCTTGCAAATTTGTGTGAAAAATTACAAAAATAAAACATTAACTGGAATTCAATTCAACTATACATAATGATGAATCTTTTAATCAGAGAAAATATTATTATCACACTAATCTGTGTTCAATAATTTTTTGAAAAATTAGTAACACATGGGTGAAGTATTTTTTTTTCCATAATACGTGGTGAGTTTTCTTAACAGAACTCTTTTTATAAAAGAGAACATTCTATACTTTGGCCATGCTACAAAGCATTTATGCACAATGTGTTCAACCAGCAAGACCATCTGTCCGGATAAATGACTCCAACTTTAGGAAATATATTTTTTTTCTAGCATATATTTGCTAAAAAATCTGTAGTCCAAATTAAGTTTTACGTAAAGTTCATTGAGGCAAGGAAATGACAGAATATGAATAATAGAAAAATCGGTTTTGGAGTTTCTAGGAAAGACTAGTAGTGTACAAATCAGTGATGTTTGTATTGTTTGTGCTATAATAATGTTTGAGCCCAATCTTTTTATTCATCAGAAAATCAGTGTTGTTATTTTACGTAGTACGATTTACAACAGTATATCTTTTATACAGTAACAGCAATCCAGCCTAAGCTACCTAAGTAAAGCCTATGGTAGCTATCTACTTCTTTTATAGCTCATTACCTTTCAAAGTGCTATCATCTCAATGGAAAATAAGGGCTAAAATTTTTCCCTCCCACAGGTTCACAGAAAAAGTATACTTGATACACTTAATTACTCTAGGAATTCCAGGTGATACTTAGTTGTTGATTGTCTTTATAAACACAAAAGTACATAACCACAATCAAGAATATGCTTAAGCTGTACACATTTTAATTATCAAAGAACTAATTTCCATCAATAAAGGGAATACACCTTTCATCAGGCCAGCAAATAAATTTTATTTCTTCACTATAAACAAAACTAGCCTAAGGACTCTGATAAAGTAAAAGTCTTTTCTCTGTGTTCACCCAATCCTATCCCTTCCCATGTATCCCAGCATATAAAAGGAAGGCAGTGCCCAAGTGAACACCTGAAACCATTTCAGACATGCACACTCTTATTGCTTGATTATATTCTATCTGAAATCCAAAACTGTACTTGTTGATGTAAGTTACCTGTTTTGGCCCATGTATTTCATCTATCAAAACATGTTATTACCCAAATACCACTTCATTTCTCACTATATAGACAAAATCTTAAAGGTAGAGAATAGACAATAATTTTAAGCTACATAAATCAGACAAAATTTAATTTTAAAATTCAAAATACATACAAAAAATGAGGGGAAAATAATTTCCTTTTTCACTTTTGCTTCAAAAGTTTCTGAGTTTAAATTGGGTTCAATTTAGAGGGGGGAAGAAACCTCAAAATTGCATTGTTTATCTAAATATCCAGAGTCTGGAAACCAGATTTTAAAAATACCGTATGAGATTGTATTTTGCTCATGAGATTTCTGGCATTGTTTCCTGCCTCTAGAGTAAGTAATGTCCAGGAGAATAATGAATCTTTCTGAATTTGGCACTGTAGAGTCCAATACTTGCAAGCAAACAAGAGTGCTAATGAAAAGCCCCAACTTGGTGAGGAAAGTTCCCAAAAGACAGCTATCCACTGGCATTGCTAAACAAGGGGGTGACCATGGGAACAGCTCCATCTTTTCCTCATAGGTGATCAGCAGGTACTATGAGGTGAGTTTGACATGATCACTGCTATCACCTTTTTTATGAATGACAAATTTTGCCTACGTTATTTTTACAAAGAAATCCAGTACTAAAATCACAGTTATTTCTGAAAAACCTTCCTGCCACTGGAATGACTTACATAATTAACTGCATGAAAACTATTCCCTTTGGTTTCTTGGAAGAATAGAAATTTACAAATTCTCACTTTGCAGGCTAGTCTTGTTCTTACTTTTGTGCTCTGTATCAAGGAAAAGCATCAAGATGTGAGCTCATAAAAACAAGATTGGAACATAGAACCAAGTTAAGATTTCAATCAGGGAGTTAAAGCCTTCTGACACTTCTGCATTCTTCACATATAAAACTTTTATAGACTCCCTTCTGCATACAAAATTGTCTTAGTGGTAGAATTTATGACTGTAAAAAAACCAAAAAGCAAAGAGACAGTGGAACCATAAAGGCATTCTTATTAGCTTGCCATTTTTAAAGGTACTCAGACATCAGCTAATATCTATGTGGGTGTCAGGGAGCAGGGAGCGTCCTGCTACACAGCAAAAGAGGATACCCCAAACTGCATCTCTCCATGTATCTGAGAAGTCCCTAGTGACAGAAACAATCTGCATGTTGCTGTCCCCAAATCACACATTTCTCTTTCACAGGTTTTTGTGAAACATTTCCATTTTTAAGAAGATATGGATAGCCAGGCAAATTTCCACACATTTCTCATCTATATTTTGACACTATGTAGATTTCCATTAAGATATAGTTTAGTTTTAAAAATATGGTTAACTAGAAAATAGCTGGAAGCTGCTTCAATAAATCAGAAAGATAAAGTTTGAGATATGTGTATATAATCAAACCATGAAATTCATTTCTACAGGAAATCAATAATATATTTTTGAAAAAATGAAAAGGGATTTTACATGTATATAAATAAAGGTGGCATTTGTTAGAACATTAAATAGACAAAAAGTGACAAGAACTATGTACATTTGTGCTTTGTGAAATAAATTTAATATGTGCATGATGGACATATTCCTCTCATTTTATATAAAGCACTCCTGAATATTTTATGGAATAAAATTCATAGAATATAGTTTGTGTGTGTGTATACATCTGTATGTGTGTGTGTAGAGGAGTATTATGGTAATTAAAAAATTTTTGTGGACATTATGGTAAAAAAGTACCCTTTGATATTAAAAAATAATTTAAAATGTACCTTTTTGTTTCTTCTTCTTCCTGCATATCATCTTGGCATTGGGAAACAGTTAGCAATCCAAGGAGCAAGGTATTTATCAGCCATCACTCAAAGAAAGCATAATAGCAGATGAGATGATGGTAAGTGGAAGATTATAATTGGAAAAGGTACTTCCTAATGGAGATATATGTAAGGGAAGCATGGGATGGCAATTATATTGGGCTGTTGAGCACTGGTACCAAAACACTTCTGTGGATTTTTCATGTTTTACCTATTCTGAAGGAGAGTGAAAACTAACATGATTTTCACTAAATTAAGAAAATAATATTAACCCTAATTCTCACTTATGTTTCAGTCATATTTTGTTAGAAAGACACTGTCAAGCACTTCCACTATCAGCATGCTGCTTTAATTATATATTAAGATGCTACTCTAGTGTCTTAAAGTAACATCCTCCACAGGCATCTTAATGTTAAACTAACTGCTCTGCCAATTAGTTGTCTAACTAGTGCTGCTCTGTTATGTCCACCCTTTAAAACTTCTGCATGAGTGGATATATATGTTACATTATCATTCAACTTGCCCATGTTCTACTTTGAAGGCTTCATTTTGTATCTTTTACATTAATATACATCTTCTTTCCCCTAACTGATTTCTTCTCTTTCCTTATATTTTCTGTTTAGCATCAAATGTGTTGTTATAGATGAAAGACTATTGAAATGAAATGCTTTGCTAATATAAAGATTCTGGGTTACTTTGATGCTTAAACTTCCTTCACACTTCCTAATGTCACTTTAAGAAGAAAATTAGTTGAAGCTGGTTATGATCATATCTATTTTATATAAAGGAAACTGAGTCATCAAGGGAACAAAATGAGCTATAGCAATCTCAGTTTGAAAGATATACAAATATCTAGCAAACGGCTTCAGCCTAGAACCTGGTTTGCTTGCTATTTTACTGAGGATTAGGTTTGGCTATAAGTATTGGAGAATCCTGATAATAATGGGTTATATAAGTCAGAAGTGGTTTCTCAATCATGTGAGAAGTCCAGGGTGAGCCAGGTGCCTCACATTGTTAGGCTCAGGTCCATTTCCACCTGTATGACCTTGCACTCTTCATCTAAGATATGTTCTAACTATATTATCCATCTTCCATTCACAGGAAGAAGAGATGAAGAGGCAAGAAGTCTCCAGGAGCTTGCACAGCGTACTCCTGTTTCTATCTCCTTGACCAGCAGCTTGGCAAGTTGAGAAATGCAGTCTCCATCCTGAGCTGCTATATGTCCAGACAAAAATCAGGTGTTCTGTCACTATGAAATAAGAGGAGAACAAATATTTGGGGGCAAATTGTGGTCTCTAGTACAAGCCATGGTATAGCATGTACATATAGAAAAAATATATATAAATTCTGTGACTATTTAGCACCAATAATGGGAAAATTTTCTTTTGCATATAATTGTAATAAAGCAGTTACTGCATATTATATTAATAAGACAGCTTAATATTATGATTTCTGCAGAACAATGCTTGAGCTCAAATATATTTTCTGAACTATAAGTCATATGTTACTAGAAAATGAAGCTATATTTATGTGCTAGAAGAAAAGAGTCTATTGTTTCAGTTATCTTCTGCTGTGTAGCAAATGATCCCAAAATGTGGTAACTTAAAATAACACCCACTTTGTTATCTCTTGCAACATTGTGAGCATCCTGAGCTCACCTGGGCAGTTCTATTCCATGTGGTGTTTGCAGAGGCTGCAGTAATTTGGGGACTCAACTGTGTTGATATGTCAAGATAGGGGCTGTTCATCAGAGCCCCTTAATACCCTCCAAGGACCACTTCATGTGTCTGGTCTCCTCCCAGCACGCAGGCTAGGTTCCAAGAGTCAGGCAAGTAAAGATGCTAGTAGTCCTCTTCAGGCCTTTGTTCAGAAATCCCAGAATATCATTTCTGCCACATTCTTTGGTTAAAACCAGTTATAAGGCCATCCCAGAGTAAAAGTAGGGAGGGGATTGGAGGGAGGTGGGGAAGGTTAAGTTCTACCTTTTGATGCAAGCAGAGGTATGTACATAAAAGGAGAGAAGAAATTGTTAAAGGTCATCTTCAGAGACTAGGTACTAACTATATGTAATACAGAAAATAGTAGAAATAGCACAGAAAATCAACAATTCAATGATAAAACTAAATCTAAAATTCTACCAGAAAGCATTGCTTGATAGATAATAAGGTCATTGGAAATGCCCTTGAAGACAATGAGATTGCAGTTTAGCTTACAAAAATCAATTTTTCTCATCTTCATTCAATAAGCATTCACTGAGTGCCTTTCATATTCCAGATATATGTTACATGATGAGTTTACATAATTAAGGTCATCCTTAATCACAAGGCCACACCTGGCCAGGCCCATGGGGGAGGCACCATTGCACTGGTCATACTGTGACTTTCAGTTGTGGGGGATGGGGTGAGCTTTCTACCAAGATTGGGGTTTATGTGATAGGTGACATGAGCCAGACTCCTTATGGTCAAGACTGGGATAAAAGCCTCTGTCACCAGGGGCACCCAGGTGTTTCTCATCCCGAGACTCCCCTGCTGGCTGTGGTAGAACTCCTAAGATCCCATGAGATCCTGCTTCCTCTGGGAAGAGTGCTCGTGACAGCAGCTGCTCAGACAGACCTGATTCCACCATCTTCTGAGCTGCCCCACTTCTCAGCGTATCCCGGTCCATACTCTCCCTGCTCCACAATATGAATCTGCACTTCCCTCATACATACCGGAAGCACAACGCATACCCTGTTGGCTCCAACTGAGCTCTGTTCACCTTCCTAGAAAAAAAAAATTCTTATCTCAAGGATAGTCTTAACATACCAACAGTAGACTTTGAATACTTGCTATAGCAGAAATCTCACAAGGTGCCATGTGAGCAAAGAGGGACACCAACTATGGTAGATATGGGAAAAGAGAGGAGACTGGTCAAGTTAACAGTATCTGTCTAGAGGAGATCAGGCAAATAACATATGTGACTTTGATTTTCTTTTTCATTTAACCTTCAAGTTATTGAACTAATAATACTCAGAGAAAAAAAGATAATCCCCCCTTAGAAGACTGATTTACATATAGGTAAAAATCTATTGGTCCTAAAAGTTTCAGAGCTAATTCTAAGATCTATATTTTAGTACAGAATTTAGGAACTCAAGGCACTAGGACAAATTTTAGTTAAATAGGTTTATTACTTCTCTTTTCCCTGGTAAATCTCCCACATCTTATATCTTCCTTATCACTTAAACACACATACCCATTATCTTCAAAGACGTGATAAATAGATGTCAATTTGTCTTAAGACTTTTCAAAGACTGATTTAAAAAAAAAAAAATACAAGTTCTTAAACACAACCTAAGGGAAAAGTCCAGATCATTTGTAGCTACATGTAAAATTAGTTTCACATTTTGCTCCAGGGGCACTTATTTTAAAAAATAGACCTTTCTTCCCTGTTCTACAGGCCCTGCATTTGACTATTTGGTTTTAGATAGAAAATGTTTTTAAATGTGTGGATCATTCTACAAGTGAAAATAATCTTTTAAACAAAATGCTGAGCCACCTACTATGAATACCATTGAGAAAATTTATTACTTGATTTAAGAACAAAAAAGTCATCTTATAAACACGGTCAATATAATCCTTAGAATGCACTTGAATTGACAGAAAATATTACTCTTGCCTGATAGCACGTGCGGGGTTTTCAAATAAAGAAGAAAGAAAAACCTTAGTGGATATTCTAACCAAAATAAAAGAAAGATGCCAAAACAAAAAAAAATCATTTGCTTAGCTTCAAATCCAGGAAGATGCCAATTTCTAGTGTCAATAAGGTTTGTTTATGTTTCATGTAGCCTATAAATGTTATAGGATGGAAGTAATTTTAATCAATTTTGCTGTTTAAATGATTGTTCCTTATTCTTTATTTACAGCTATATTTTCAGGCATAAATCCTGCAAATTACAGGGTCAATATTAAGCATTCGAGATAAAAATCAGCTGTATTATTTTGCAGCCAACATCAGGAACTGTTTTGTCACAGTCTTTCCCCACTAGCTTTCTACTTCCTCAAGGGAATTAAGCACTTTCACTACTTAACTTCTTTACTTTCACCTGAGTCTCTCACTCAGAACACAGCTGATTCCTTCTATAGCAATAAATCGCTGCCTTTGCTCAACCACATCCCTACCATTTCTCAACCAAATCACTTTGAAACAAGTCTCAACCAAATTAACTATTGACAGCTCTTTGTTTTAAAATTTCATTTTTTTAATCAGAACTAGTGTAAATCACTATAATTTCCACCTCTCAGATCCAAGTTTTTCCTTCAACATCACACAGAATAGATGGATTTCCTCTTTCAGAATAGCATACTAATTAAGAATAGAAGTTTTAGATCCAGACTGTGTCTATTCAAATTCCATCTGCCCCTTAGTAGCTATAAGACCTTAATCATTCTTATATTTACTTGCCAATATGTTATTTGAATACTGATTCTTTCATCATGCTTGTATTAATTTCTTATTGCTGCTGTAACAAATTACCATAAATCTAGTGGCTTAAAGTGACACATATTTATTATCTCACAATTATATTGGTCAGAAGTATTTAATAGATCTGACCTAAAATCAAGTCGTAGACATGGCTGCATTTTGTTTCTGGAGGCTCTAGGGGAGAATCCATTCTCTTGCCTTTTTACCTTCTAGAAGGTACTTGTATTCCTTGGCTCATCATTCTCTTCCATCTTCAAAACCAGCAAAGGTTGTTTAAGTGTTTCTCACAATGCTATCTCTCTTGTTCTGACTCTTCTGCTTCCCTCTTCTATCATTTAAGGACTATTGTAATACACTGGATGAAGCAAGAAAATCTCCCTATCTTGATTAACAACCTTAATTCAATTTACAATTTAAATTTCCTTTTGCTGTGTAACCTAACATGTTCAAAGGTTCCAAGGATTACAATGTGAACATATTTGGAGGACTATTAATCTGTCTACCACAGCATTCAATCCTATATGCTATTTTTCTTCTTCTTTTTCATGATTTTGTGTTGTATTTGAACTTATTAATATAATTTATGATCTCAATCTATTTAACTCATAATGATGAGTTCAATGAATAATTGGTTTATGTAAAAAAGAGGCATTGGTCTGAACATTAAAGGATGAAAAGAATTTAAACAGATGGAATAGAGAAAGAAGGTCACTGGAGATAGAAGAAGAAATTCATGAAAAAATAGTGATAAGAATGAGCAAACTAAACATAAAGTTTAGTAAATTTCTGGAAACAAGAACTTCAACTTAGAAATGAATGATAAGAAAATATGGGTAAAATGAAGCCCAATTATAGATTTATACATGTCTTTGAATACTTCATTGAGAAGATTACATATAGTATAGTCATAGCCAACTTTGACAATAGGTGAAATAAGAAATCATATGTGTGTAAAATATTTTATTTGTGAGATATTATGAAGGCTTATTTGCCAAAATTGTCTCTCATAGGCAAATTACAAATCCTTAAAATTCTCCTATTAACAATGTATTGGATTTAACATTCTCCTCTTTTTAAATACAAATACTCCTGGGGGTGGAGTCACGGAGGGTAAACCATTAAGACAGTACACATAGTGAAAATTACTCTACAAAATTACCTCTTTTCTCAGTTATATTATGAAAGCACTGAGGCTAGAGATGGGAATAAGGGACTGGAAGAAACTAATACCCAAGACTGAGATTTTGGTTGGGAAGGGGACTAATCATTGAGGTGGAAAATGCCAAAGACATAATTTTGCCAATGGCTTTCCTATGCTTAGCCAATAAGGAGAATCTTTTTTTTTCTTTTTTAATTGAGTATTGATATGTTAAGGACAATATTTTTAGATATTACTTAAATAGGTCAAATTTCAACATGTTGAGTCTAAAATAAAACAGACTAGGACTTAGGAGCTCATGCCACATCATTCTTTCCTGTGTCATCACCAAAAGCTCATACACCAAAGTCTTGTGAAGGAGATTACAACCTCCTGGTGCCTACAGCAAGAAAAAGTTTCAAATGAAGGAGAAAAAAATATAATTCCTTTAATAATATCTTTAAACTGTTCATATGAGATAAGTAACTTAAAAGTTTTAATATCTAAGAAGATTAACAATTAAAATAACTTATTTGGGAGCAAAAAACATTAAGATAAAAGCTAAAACAAGGATTATAAAGTATTTCACAATGGAAAATGTACCAAATGAGGACCAAGACCACTTGAGCTCCTACCTGTGACTATAACGGACATCAGTGTCCACCACAGTATTCTTTCCCATCTGACTTGTGATGATCTCATTATCTCTCTCAAAAGAGTGCTCTTTGTAGCTGTTTTAAATTAATAAGAATTCACACAGGAAATAAAGGTCTGATACCAAGGTCTGATACCAAAACCAGACAAAGATATCACAAAGAAAGAAAACTACAGGCCAATATCACTGATGAACATAGATGCAAAAATCCTCAACAAAATACTAACAAACAGAATCCAACAGCACATTGAAAGGATCATACACCATGATCAAGTGGGGTTTATCCCAGAAATGCAAGGATTCTTCAATATATGAAAATCAATATGATAAACAATATTAAAAAATTGAAGGAAAAAAACCATATGATCCTCTCAATAGATGCAAAAAAAGCTTTTGACAAAATTTGACACCGTTTTATGATGAAAACCCTCCAGAAAGTAGGCATAGAGGGAACTTACCTCAACATAATAAAGACCATATATGACAAACCCACAGCCAATGTTGTTCTCAGTGGTGAAAAACTGAAACCATTTCCTCTAGATCAGGAACAAAACAAGGCTGTCCACTCTCACCACTATAATTCAACATAGTTTTGGAAGTTTTAGCCACAGCAATCAGAGAAGAAAAAGAAATAAAAGGAAACCAAATCGGAAAAGAAGAAGTGAAGCTGTCACTGTTTGCAGATGACATGATACTATACATAGAGAATCCAAAGACTTTACCAGAAAACTACTAGAGCTAATCAATGAATTTGGTAAAGTAGCAGCATACAAAATTAATGCACAGAAATCTCTTGCATTCTTATACACTACTGATGAAAATCTGAAAGAGAAATTAAAGAAACACTCCCATTTACCATTGTAACAAAAAAAATAAATACCTAGGAATAAACCTACCTAAGGAGACAAAAATTCTGTATGCAGAAAACTATGACACTGATGAAAGAAATTAAAGATGGTACAAACAGATGGAGAGATATACAATATTCTTGGATTGGAAGAATCATCATTGTGAAAATGACTCTACTACCCAAAGCAAACTACAGATTCACTGCAATCCCTATCAAACTACCAATGGCATTTTTCACAGAACTAGAACAAAAAACTACACAATATGTATGGAAACACAAAAGATCCTGAATAGCCAAGGTAATCTTGAGAAAGAAAAATGGAGGTAGAGGAAGCAGGCTCCCAGACTTCAGACTATACTACAAAGCTACAGTAATCAAGAAATTATGGTACTGGCACAGAAATAGAAATATAGATCAATGGAACAGGATAGAAAACCCAGAGGTAAACCCATGCACATATGGTCACCTTATTTTTGATAAAGGAGGCAAGAATATACAATGGAGAAAAGACAGTCTCTTCAATAAGTGGTGCTGGGAAAACTGGAAAGCTCCATGTAAAAGAATGATATTAGAACACTCCCTAACACCATACACCAAAACAAACTCAAAATGGATTAAAGATCTAAATGTAAGGCCAGACCTTATAAAACTCTTAGAGGAAAATACAGGCAGAACACTCTATGACATAAATTACAGCAAGATCCTTTTGACCCATCTCCTAGAGAAATGGAAATAAAACCAAAAATAAACAAATGGGACCTAATGAAACTTCAAAGCTTTTGCACAGAAAAGGAAACCATAAACAAGATGAGAAGACAACCCTCAGAATGGGAGGAAATATTTGCAAATGAAGCAACTGACAAAGGATTAATCTACAAAACATACAAGCAGCTCATGCAGCTCAATATCAAAAAAACAAAAAAAAAATTCTAAAAATGGGCAGAAGACCTAAATAGACATTTTTCCAAAGAAGATATACAGATTGCCAAAAAACACATGAAAGGATGCTCAACATCGCTAATCATTAGAGAAATATAAATCAAAACTACAATGAGGTATCACCTCATACCAGTCAGAATGGCCTTCATCAAAAAATCTAGAGACAATAAATGCTGGAGAGGTTGTGGAGGAAAGGAAACTCTCTTGCACTGTTGGTGGGAATGTAAATTGATACAGCCACTATGGAGAACAGTATGGAGGTTCCTTAAAAAACTAAAAATAGAACTACCATATGACCTAGCAATCCCACTACTGGACATATACTCTGAGAAAATGAGAATTCAAAAAGAGTTATGTATCACAATATTCATTGCAGCACTATTTACAATAGCCAGGACATGGAAGCAATCTAAGTGTCCATCAACAGATGAATGGATAAAGAAGATGTGACACATATATACAATGGAATATTACTGAGCCATAAAAAGAAATGAAATTGAGTCATTTGTAGTGTGGTGGATGGACCTAGAGTCTGTTATACAGAGTGAAGTAAGTCAGAAATAGAAAAACAAATACCATATGCTCACACATAAATATAGAATATAAAGAAAAAAATGGTTTTGAAGAACCTAGGAGCAGGACAGGAATAAAGATGCAGGCGTAGAGAATGGACTTGAGGACACGGGAAGGGGGAAGGATAAGCTGCGATGAAGTGAGAGAGTGGCATGGACTTATATACACCAACAAATGTAAAATAGATTGCTAGTGGGAAGTGGCCAATCTATAGTTGTTTTTTTGTTTGTTTGTTTTTGTTTTAAGTATAGTGTATCTAAGATGAGAGGGAAAATTTTTCTGTTATAACTGACATGAAACAATGACTTCAAACAACACAGGTTATTTCTTGCTCATGTCCATGCCCAGGACTTGACGTCAAAGGGTTGGCAACAGGGCTGTGTGCATCAAACTCACTCAGGTTTAAGAGCAAAGCAGCCCCATCTCAGTAATTTCTGGTTGCTATGCCAGAAAGAAAGTAAACGTTGTTAAATCCCTACCTAGTTCTTAAGACTTCCATCCAGAAGTGACACATATCACTTCCTCTCACAATTCCTTGGCCAAAGGAAGTCATTTAACCACAGTTAATTGCAACGGGATAGGAAAGTGCCATTATACCTATGCCCAATAGGTGGATAATCACAAATGTACAGCCAACAGCACTAATATCTATTGCAAACTTCATGAAAAGAAGTTAATGATTGTGGTTGGCATATTTCTCAGGTGGCTCCCAAGACTGTTGCCTGAACCTGTGAATATGATGGATTTTGCTCCTGTGATTAGGATACTTTATAAGACCAAGGTCAAGGAATTTTGCAGGTGTAATTAAGGTCTCAAATCAATGAACTTTGAAATAATCAAAAATGAGGTTATCCTGGCTGGGTCTGACCTAATTAATTTAGCCCTTAAAATGGACAGCTTCCTGAAATAAAAGAGTCAATGCATAAGAGGTATTATTCTGCTGACTTTGAAGAAGTAAGCTTCCATGAGAGACAGCTAAGTGGCTATGATCTCAGGCAGCCTCTTGGAGCTGAGAGTGACCTCCCAGAAAACAGACAGCAGGAAAATAGGAACTCAGTCTTACAACTGGAAGGAATCTAATTGTCTGATAACCTGAGTGAGCTTGAAAGAGGAAACTGAGCTGTAAATGAGAATGCAGCCCAGTTAACTCTTTGATTCTAGTGTGAGACCCTGAGAAGAGAACCTAGTTATATGCTAAGCCTGCACTTCTGATTCATGGAACTGTAACATAAAAAATGTATGTTGTTTTAAGCCACTACGTTGTGGTAATTTGTTGCTCAATATAGAAAATGAAGACAATTACAAAAGAACAGTTCATAATATATTACATTTTAAAAGCCAAGCACACAAAATATGAAAGACTATGATCCAATTTTGGTTAAAAAATGTATATATCTTCATAGGGAAATAATTGTAATATTTATACTGTCAAATATTAACAAATTTTGGTTAATGCTGGAAGCCAATTTGTCCAATATATGTTGTCATATATATAAAATCTTATCTTCATAATATCCCAAAGATAATTATTATTATCATTATTTATGTCAGTTGGATGATCTTTTCTTTTTTAGACTTTCATGTATTTTCTAAATTATTAGAGTCAACATGTTTTTGTTTTATTGTTAGATAAGAATAAACAAAGACTACTTTTATTTTTAAAATTATTACCCAGATTCATAGAAAAGTACACAGCAATTTATATTAACAAAACACAAAACACACAAATTGTGAATGTGTCTACAATTTAATGTGATCTCACAATAAAATGAGACTACAAAATAATATATCATCTTAATCTAATTAAATAGACTTCCTTGAACTGAACTGGATGGTCTGGTATGGTTCATCAAATTCCTTTCTTCCTCTCTTCTAGTTCACTTGCTTCAACCATATTTCCAAATCTCCCTTGAAGTTTGGCATGACCCTATGCATCCTAGCCAGGAATGGGACTTGAAGTGACATATGTCACTTCCATGCCTGGCACATAAAAGCCTCCCTTTCTTGCTTCTCTATTCTCTTCTATCCCTTTTTAGCTGACTGGGAAGCCCATGTTAAAGATAACAGAGGTTCTATCAACCTGGGTCTCTGAAGACTTCTGGAGGTTAGCCCTGGCTTAGTCCATTTAGGCTGCTATGATGAAAATATTGCAGACTGGATGGCTTAATCAACAAAAAATCTTCACCCTCACATTTCTGGAGGCTGAGAAGTCCAAGATCAAGGTGCTGGAAGATTCTGTGTCTGGTGAGAGCACACTTCCTGGTTCATAGATGGCCACCTTCTCACTGCATTTTCACATGACAGAAGGGGCAAGGGAGCTCTCTCAGATCTCTTTTATAAGAGGACTAATCCCATTCCTGAGGGCTCTACCCTCATGACCTAATCACCTGGAAAAGGCCTCACTTCCAAAAAACATTATGTTAGGAATTATGTTTCAACATATGAATCCTGGGAGGGACAAAAATTTTCACTTCATAGTTCCCAACCACACCTCACCCATGTGTAACTGCCTTGGAAAGTTATGTGAATGACACACACATTTCTTTTGTGTTGTGTTAATATATATGTTAGATCTATTACAGAAGTGAATTGAGCACTTACTTTATTCCAGACCATCTGCAGGGATTTTATATACATTACTTTTGATCACCATCATTTTAATTTCACACATAATGAAACCAAATCTCATAAAATTTTAGTCAGCCATCTCAGATTGTACTTCCAACTAGTTAATGGCTAAGTAAGGACTGGAAACCAGACATTTCTGGATTCAAATCTATTTATACAAGGCCTCCACAGTATTGCCATAATTTGAAAAGGATAAAAATAAATATGATTGAGTTGATAAAGAAAGAACAGTGAGTTGGAAAGTCTCTAAACATTTCCCTACCAGGAATATTTTAAGGAATCGAAGTTTGTGGCCTAAAGAAGAAAATATCAACTTGAATACTTGAAAGCTTGCTATTTGGAAGTAGGAATAAAGTTGCTTTTTGCAGCAGAAATGGGAGACTTAGAGAAGAATTTCAATTCAGCATAAGAAATTTTCCAATGCCTAAAGCTGTCCAGCAGTGGGATGTGTTGTCTTCATTTATTAAATCTTCCATTAATTCAGCCAACATTGTGCTCACATTACATGCTAAGCATTCTCCTAGGTTAAGATGATACTAAGATGAATAAAATTTAGTTTATGTCATTAATAATATACATTCTAGGAAGGATTTGAAACAGCATGAAAAAGATAGCTGCAGTACAGAACAATAATTGTAATAATCACCTACAGTAGAAAGCAGTTGGCCCTATTTGGCTCTACCAGGGAAACTTTCTAAAGTAGTGCTTTGTAGAATAGAATCTGTCTAATGAAGTTTTTGTGAGTCCAGAATAAAATAAGATAAACAAGAAACATAGACTGATAGTTCCAAGCTGCAAATTTATTCTTTTTATTGAGTTTAATTACATTCTTCCTTTTGAATGTTAAAATATTTTTTTGTAAAAAATGATGTGATTGTAGCTGGTGGCTTGTTACTTGAATTTTATTTGATGTTAATATCTTCACTTAGCAAAATAAAACTACAGCAACCCTCTGTCGAACTCAAATTTTAAAAATTAAATTTTGCAAGAAGGAACCAAGATGGTGGAGTAGAAGGACGTGCTCTCACCCCCTCTTGTGAGAACACCAGAATCACAAGTAGCTGCTGGACAATCATCGACAGGAAGACACTGGAACCCACCAAAAAAATACCCCACACCCAACGACAAAGGAGAAGCAATAATGAGATGGGAGAGGGGCACAGTCACAGTAAAATCAAATTCCATAACTGGTGTGTGGGTGACTCACAGACTGGTGAACACTTATACCACAGAAGTCCACCCACTGGAGTGAAGGTTCTGAGCCCCACGTCAGGCTTCCCAACATGGGGGTCCGGCAACAGGAGGAGGAATTCCTAGAGAATCAGACTTTGAAGCCTACTGGGAATTGATTGCAAGACTTCGACAGGACTGGGGAAAACAGAGACTCCACGCTTGGAGGGCACACACAAAGTAGTGTGTGCATCGATACCCAGGGGAAGGAGCAGTGACCCCGGGGGAGACTGAACCAGACGTACCTGCTACTATTGGAGGGTCTCCTGCAGAGGCAGGGGGTTGCTCTCTTTCACAGTGGGGACAAGGACACTGGCAGCAGAAGTTCTGGGAAGTACTCCTTGGCATGAGCCCTCCCAGAGTCTGTCATTAGCCCCACCAAAGAGCACAGGTAGGCTCCACTGTTGGGTAGCCTCAGGCCAAACAACAAACAGGGAGGGAACACAGCCCCACCCATCAACAGTCAAGTGGATTAAAGTATTACTGAGCTCTGCCCACCAGAGCAACGGTCACCTCTACCCACCACCAGCCCCTCCCATCAAGCCTCTTAGATAGCCTCATCCACCAGAGGACAGACAGAAGAAGCAAGAAGAACTGCAATTCTGCAGGCTGTGGAACAAAAACCACATTCACAGAAAGATAGACAAGATGAAAAGGCAGAGGGCTATATACCAGATAAAGGAACAAGATAAAGCCCCAGAAAAAAAAACTAAATGAAGTGGAGTTAGGTAACATTCCAGAAAAAGAATTCAGAATAATGATAGTGAAGATGATCCAGGACCTAGGGAAAAGAATGCAGGCAAAGATCGAGATGATGCAAGAAATGTTTAACAAAGACTTAGAAGAATTAAAGAACAAACAAACAAAGATGAACAATACAATAACTGAAATGAAATTTACACTAGAAGGAAACAATAGTAGAATAACTGAGACAGAAGAACGGATAAGTAACCTGGAATAGAGAATGGTGGAATTCACTGCTACAGAACAGAATAAAGGAAAAAGAATGAAAAGAAATGAAGAGAGCCTAAGAGACCGCTGGGACAACATTAAACACAAAAACATCTGCATTATATAGGTCCCAGAAGGAGAAGAGAGAGAGAAAGAACCAGAGAAAATATTTGAAGAGATTATAGTCAAAATTTTCCCCAACATGGGAAAGGAAATAGCCACCCAAGTCCGGGAAGTGCAGCAAGTCCCATACAGGATAAACCCAAGGAGCAACACGCCGAGATATATAGAAATCAAAATGGCAAAAATTAGAGAAAAAGAAAAATTACTGAAAGCAGCAAGGGAAAAATGAAAAAATAACATACAAGGGAACTCCCATAAGGTTAACAGCTGACTTCTCAGGAGAATCTCTACAAGCAAGAAGGGAGTGGCATGATATACTTAAAGTGATGAAATGGAAGAAACTACAACCAAGATTACTCTTCCCAGCAAGGATCTCATTCAGATTCGATGGAGGAATCAAAAGTTTTACAGACAAGCAAAAGCTAAGAGAATTCAACACCACCACACCAGCTCTACAATAAGTGCTAAAGGAACTTCTCTAAGTGGGAAACACAAGAGAAGAAAAGGACCTACAAAAACAAACCCAAAACAATTAAGAACATGGTCACAGGAATATACTTATCGATAATTACCTTAAACGTGAATGGATTAAATGTTCCAACCAAAAAACACAAGCTTGCTGAATGGATACAAAAACAAGACCCATTATATGCTGTCTACAAGAGACCCACTTCAGAACTAGGGACACATACAGACTGAAAGTGAGGGGATGGAAAAAGATTTCCATGTAAATGGAAAACAAAAGAAAGCTGGAGTAGCTATACTCATATCAGGTAAAATAGACTTTAAAATAAAGAATGTTACAAGAGACAAAGAACGACACCACATAATGATCAAGGGATCAATCCAAGAAGAAGATATAACAATTATAAATATATATGCACCAAATATAGGAGCACCTCAATACATAAGGCAACTGCTAACAGCTATAAAAGAGAAAATCGACAATAACACAATTATAGTGGGGGACTTTAACACTTCACTTACACCAATGGACAGATCAACGAAAATGAAAACAAATAAGGAAACAGAAGCTTTAAATGACACATTAGACCAAATAGATTTAATTGATATTTATAGGACATTTCCTCCAAAAGCAGCAGATTACACTTTCTTCTCAAGTGTTCATGGAACATTCTCCAGGATAGATCACATCTTGGGTCACAAATCAAGCCTCAGTAAATATAAGAAAATTGAAATTATATCAAGCATCTTTTCTGACCACAACACTATTAGATTAGAAATGAATTACAGGAAAAAAAATGTAAAAAACCCAAACAATACGTTACTAAATAACCAAGAGATCACTGAAGAAATCAAAGAGGAAATCAAAAAATACCTATGGACAAATGATAATGAAAACATGATGATCCAAAACCTATGGGATGCAGCAAAAGCAGTTCTAAGAGGGAAGTTTACAGTTATACAAGCCCATCTCAAGAAAAAAGAAAAATCTCAAGTAAACAATCTAACCTTACACATAATGAAACTAGAGAAAGAAGAAAAAACGAAACCCAAAGTTAGCAGAAGGAAAGAAATCATAAAGATCAGAGTAGAAATAAATGAAATAGAAACAAAGAAAACAGTAACAAAGATCAATAAAACTAAAAGCTGGTTCTTTGTGAAGATAAACAAAATTGATAAACCATTAGCCAGACTCATCAAGAAAAAGAGGGAGAGGACTCAAATCAATAAAATTAGAAATGAAAAAGAAGTTATAACAGACACCTCAGAAATACAAAGCATCCTAAGAGACTACTACAAGCAACTCTATGCCAATAAAATGGACAACCTGGAAGATAGGACACATTCTTAGAAGGGTATAACCTTCCAAGACTGAACCAGGAAGAAACAGAAAATATGAACAGACCAATCACAAGTAATTAAGTTGAAACTATGATTAAACATCTTCCAACAAACAAAAGGCCAGGACCAGATGGCTTCACAGGTGAATTCTATCAAATATTTAGAAAAGAGCCAACACCCATCTTTCTCAATCTCTTCCAAAAAGTTGTGGAGGAAGGAACGCTCCCCAACCCATTCTATGAGGCCACCATCACCCTGATAACAAAACCAGACAAAGATACTACAAAAAAAGAAAATTATAGACCCATATCACTGATGAATATAGATGCAAATATTCTCAACAAAATACTAGCAAACAGAATCCAACAACATATTAAAAGGATCATACACCATGAACAAGAGGGATTTATCCCAGGAGTGCAAGGATTCTTCAATATACACAAATCAATCAGTGTGATATGCCATATTAGCAAATTGAAGAAAAAAAAACATATGATCATCTAAATAGATGTAGAAAAAGCTTTAGAAAAAATTCAACACTGATTTATGATAAAAACTCTCTAGAAAGTGGGCATAGAGGGAACCTACCTCAACATAATAAAGGCCACATATGACAAACCCACAGCAAACATCATTCTCAATGGTGAAAAATTAAAAGCATTTCCTCTAAAATCAGGAATGAGAAAAGGATGTCCACACTCACCACTATTCTTCAACATAATTTTGGAATCAGAGAAGTAAAAGAATCAGAGAAGTAATCAGAGAAGTAATCAGAGAAGCAATCAGAGAAGTAAAAGAAACAAAAGAAATACACATTGAAAAGAAGAAGCAAAACTGTCACTATTTGCAGATGACATGATATTATGCATAGAGAATCCTAAAAATGCCACCAGAAAACTACTAGAGCTAATCAATGAATTTGGTAAAGTAGCAGGATACAAAATTAATGTACAGAAATCTCGTGCATTCCTATACACTAAAGATGAAAAATCTGAAAGAGAAATTATGGAAACACTCCCATTTACCATTGCAACAAAAAGAATAAAATACCTAGGAATAAATCTATCTAGGGAGACAAAAGACCTGTATGCAGAAAATTATAAGACACTGATGAAAGAAATTAAAGATGATACCAACAGATGGAGAGATATACCATGTTCATGGATTGGAAGAATCAATATTGTGAAAATGACTATACTACCCAAAGCAATCTACAGGTTCAATGCAATACCTATCAAATTACCAATGGCATTTTCTATGGAACTAGAACAAATCATCTTAAAATTTGTATGGAGACACAAAAGACCACAATTAGCCAAAGCAGGCTTGAGTGAAAAATACGGAGCTGGAGGAATCAGACTCCCTGACTTCAGACTGTGCTACAAAGCTACAGTAATCAAGACAATATGGTGCACAAAAACAGAAACATAGATCAATGGAACAACATAGAAATCCCAGAGATAAACCCACACACCTATGGTCAACTAATCTATGACAAAGGAGGCAAAGATATAAAATGGAGAAAAGACAGTCTCTTCAATAATTAGTGCTGGGAAAAATGGACAGCTACATGTAAAAGAATGAAATTAGAACACTCCCACGAAAATAAACTCAAAATGGATTCGAGACCTAAATGTAAGACTGGACGCTATAAAACTCTTAGAGGAAAACATAGGAAGAACACTCATAGACATAAATCACAGTAAGAACTTTTTTTGTTGTTGTTGTTTTTGTTTTTGCAGTACACGGGCCTCTCACTGTTGTGGCCTCTCCCATTGTGGAGCACAGGCTCCGGACGTGCAGGCTCAGTGGCCATGGCGCAAGGGCCCAGCCGCTCCGCGGCATGTGGGATCCTCCCGGACCAGGGCACGAACCAATGTCCCCTGCATCAGCAGGTGGACTCTCAACCAATGCACCACCAGGGAAGCCCAACAGCAAGATCTTTTTTTGATCCACCTACAAAGTAATGGAAATAAAAATAAACAAATGGAACCTAATGAAACTTCAAAGCTTTTGCACAGCAGAGAAAACCATAAACAAGTTGAAAAGACAACCCTCAGAATGGGATAAAATATTTGCAAATGAATCAACGGACAAAGGATTAATATCCAAAATATATAGGCAGTTCATGCAGCTCAATATTAAAGAAACAAACAACTCAATCCAAAAATGCACAGAAGACCTAAATAGACATTTCTCCAAAGAAGACATACATATGGCCTAGAAGCACATGAAAAGCTGCTCAACATCACTAATGATTAGAGAAACGCAAATCAAAACTACAATGAGTTATGACCTCACACCAGTTAGAATGGGCATCATCAGAAATTCTACAAACAACAAATGCTGGAGAGGGTGTGAAGAAAAGGGAACCCTCTTGTTCTGTTGGTGGGAAGTTAAATTGATACAGACACTATGGAGGACAGTATGGAGGTTCCTTAAAAAACTAAAAATAGAATTACCATATGATCCAGCAATCCCACTACTGGGCATATACCCAGAGAAAACCATAATTCAAAAAGACACAGCACCCCAATGTTTATTGCAGCACTATTTACAATATCCAGGTCATGGAAGCAACATAAATGCCCATCAACAGACAAATGGATAAAGCAATTGTGGTACATATATACAATGGAATATTACTCAGCCATAAAAAGGAACGAAGTTGAGTCATTTTTTGAGACGTGGATGGATCTAGAGACTGTCATACAGAGTGAAGTAAGTCAGAAAGAGAAAAACAAATATCATATATTAATGCATGTATGTGGAACCTATAAAAATGGTACAGATGAACCAGTTTGCAGGGCAGAAGTTGAGACACAGATGTGGAGAACAAATGTATGGACACCAAGGGGGGAAAAACACGGTGGGGTGAGGATGGTAGTGTGCTGAATTGAGCGATTGGGATTGACATGTATACACTGATGTGTATAAAATTGATGACTAATAAAACCTGCAGTATAAAAAAACAAACAAAAAAATAAAACAGCTAATACTAAACTTTCTTTGTGTTATTTGTATGGAAATATGTTAATATAAATGTTTCAGATATTATATGAAATTTCTAAAAATCTCATATATTCTGCTATAATGTATGTCATAATTCTAATTATTACTTTAAAATGTATATCTCAGAAATAACTAAATTTCCTTGTCAATTGCATCATTATGAACTTTCATCAAATCTTTAACCATCATCATTTTTAAGTCTTTTGTCATTTACAGACAGTTCTGGGTGTACTCTGATGCTTTTGCAAAAATATTCCTATAAGAGGGTTTCATCTTCTAGGAATTCATGGCAAAGACCCTGACAAGTACAGGTTTCTGGTAACTGACTATACTGCTGAACTGAATGAATAAACATGTTCAGAACTGTAATGGAAAACTGATGAATTCATTAAAATGCTAACAAAAGATCAAGATAAAAAAATAATTACATGGGACTGAGTGAACTGATGAGGATGGTTATAATTTTTGTAACTTTCTGTTTGAATAAAAAAAAAATCCCACAAGGACTCAGAGGAAAAAAATATACAAGTCAATTTTCACTGCAAAGTAAAGGAGCTGTTACAATGGAGGATTACTGGACTGAATGTCAATATAATGACATAGTATTAAGGTGTTTCGTGTTTGGTAATTGCAATCATTGTTGCTTTTGTTGTGGTCATCCATTTACAATGCTTGGTGTCAGTTTATTTATCACTTGTAAAAATAAAATACAGTGTGTGTGTGTGAAGAAACAAAAACAAAAAAACAACAACAACATAAAAAGCAAACCACCCAATCAAAAAATGGGCAGACTTAAATAGGCATCTCTCCAAGGAAGACATACAGATGGCCAACAGGCAGATGAAAAGATGCTCAACATTGCTAATTACTAGAGAAACTCAAATCAAAATCACAATGGGGTATTGTCTCATACTTGTCAGAATGGCTATCCTCAAAAAGTCTATAAATAATAAATGTTGGAGAGGGTGTGAAGAAAAGAGAACCTTCCTACACTGTTGGTGGGAATGTAAATTGGTGCAGCCACTATGGAAAATAGTATGGAGGTTCCTTAAAAAACTAAACTAGAGCTACCATATGATCCAGGAAGCCCATCCCTGGATATATACCCAGAAAAGATGAAAACTCTAATTTGGAAAGATACACACGTCTCAATGTTCATAGCAGCACTATTTACAATAGGCAAGGCAGAGAAACAACCCAGGTGCCCATCAACAGACAATTGTTTTAAGAAGATGTGAGATTATATATATATAATGGACTATTACTCAGCCAAAAAAAAGAATGAAATATTGCCATTTGTAGCAACACGGATGGACCTAGAGAATATCATACTAAGTGAAGTACGTTAGGCAGAGAAAGACAAATATCACATGATATCACTTACATGTGGAATCTAAAAATTAATACAAATGAATCTATATACAGAAACAGACTCACAGACATGGAAAGCAAACTTTGATTACTGAAGGAGAAAGGAGAGGGGGATAAATTAGGAGTATGGGATTAGCAGATAGAAACTACTGCACATAAAATAGATAAGCAACAAGGATTTACTCTACAGTACAGGGAACTATATTCAATATCTTATAATAACCTATAATGGAAAATAATTTGAAAAAATATATGTAACTGAATCACTTTGCTGTACACCTAAAACTAACACAATATTGTAAATCAACTATATGTCAAAAATAAATAAAAAATTCAAAAGATTAAAAAAACAATAAATTTTGTTAGCACACTACAAACTGTAGTCTGTTAAACTAAAGAATTTTGAACTGGACTTTGACAGTTAAGTAGGAATTTACCAGACACACTTTACAGTCTGTGATTGTTACCTGGCAGGTCTATGCAAAGAAAAAAATAGCACTCACATTAGATATGTCTTCCACTCATCTTCCAAAAACATTACTTTTCAGGGTTGTTGCTTTTTTAAAACTTATTTTTAATAGAAAAGATGAAAATAACATGATTCTGCTTATGTCTTAGAAGGAGCATAACCTTATGTGGAGGCTGAATTGGAAGAGGATAGTGCACTGGGGCCCACATTATGACTTAGAAGCCTGATATAGTAGTGAGTTTCCTGATATTGTGATGATTTGCAGCATTAAGTATATTACAGGGGTTCACAGTCCTTTCACTGAAGTGATCCTTTCAACTCTTAAGAGGATACCTTAATTTCCTTTTTAAAGAAACATAGACATGGAAAAATCGTATATAAAATGGTCATGGTAAAAATCACAAGAGAATGCACTTCAATTTTCGTCATTTCTGTCCTGTTTTCTCTGATCAGACAGACGCCATATTTTCCTGCTTTTCTCCCTAATCTAAACTTAAAAAAAGTGCATAGAACACTTCCTTGATATCATCTGTTTAAAATGTATATTATCTTTGTAAGACAAAACACCGCAAATAATGTACCTATTTCTGTGCAAAACTGACTACATTCTACTACTGGATAGACATTCTTGTCCTAGCTTTTATCTTCCAGGAAACATCTACACTTCAACTTTATGAAAATTCTAACAGCAAAGAAATCTATAAAATAAAATAAAGTCCAGAATCACAACAAGTTGTCATTTCCAAAAGGCTTGTTGAATCAATACTTCGAAATCGTACTTGAATTTAAATCCTTGAAAGAATGTGATTTGAATTGAATCAAGCATAACATAGTTATTCCAGCTGAAACTCATATTTAGTCAATACTTTAATATTCCTTTGCTTCATGTGTTACATTAAAAATCGTAGCAAAACTGCATCAGACAACACACAACCTTCCTTCAACAAACTGCTTCTTCATTTCTCATACTAACAATCAAGAAGATATTCTAATTAGGTTTTTTAAAAAACAATTCGAATTTCAGTTCCCAGAAATTACTGCCAATTTCTATATTCTACGGTAATGAACATTAATCTCTTGTCTTTTCATCTGTTAGTGGTTTTGTTCACTGAGGATACATAGAAACTATAGCTGACCTTATGATTAACTGTAAAATTCTATTCAACATAGTGAATTCAAGCTTAAAAAGATACCAAAAATATTTTTTAGATAAGTTTCTCAGTCAGTGCAACAGTACATTTAATATGGAAGCTCAGACTGCTATTCAGTGTTCACTACATTTTATTTTCAACTTGGGTCTTAGTCTGTGATTTATACCTTTTCAGACCTGGCATATTTAGGCAATGAAAAATAGTATTCATTTTAGACATCTCTTCTATCCACTCTTCAAAACGAATATTTTTTCATGGCATTTCTCTCTTATTTCTAAGTAGAAAAGGTGAAAATCAATGGAAATGTGCGTGGCAACTATTTTCCAAAAATGCAGGATGCATCTGCAAAGGGAGGTCTGACTCAGTTCCATATCGTGCTCACTCTCTTGAAGATCCCAGCATTGTGATAGTAAAATCCTATGTGGAAAGTTCACTGGAATTTCACATTGCGATTCTGTTCAGTCTGTAAATGTTATTTTGCTTGGTGCTTAATCTAGTTAAATAAAGAAGAAATTTCCACAAGAAATTTCCAAATTTCCACCGCATCCAAAACCAACTTTCTCATGTGAGCATAAACATAGATCCAACAGCTCTAAAGGTCCTGAACTTCAGGGTGTGGGATGAAACTACTATGTGTGTTTGTATCTGGTGTTTGCTGCTTTTCAGTGTTTATGAAACAGACTCACCAGCAACCACATGACATGTTAAATAAGCAAAATGTTAAGTTGAAGTCAAAATTTTAAAATTGTTTGAAAAAAATGTCATTTAAATTAAAAATAAGTAGGGCAAATACACGTGTGATCTCAGGTATATACACAAAGAGACTCCAGTACCAAATAAATGTCTACTACGGAGCTTAGTTTTTCTACTTTATATAAACAGCTTTTATTTCTAAATTCACTATGTAATGATATGAGGTAACATATGCAGTCTACAAGGTCATGTTCTACCCATAATCCAACTGCTCTGGTGGCTCCATGGTGGCAAGCTGTACATTTTTTTTTTAACTTAATGGCCACACATTATACCATTCTGTGAGACTTGAGGTTCATTAGACCTTCTGTTCAAGTTCCTTAAGGCCACAATTTGTTCTGACTCTGCAATTACTGGTGACAATTTTTATATGCAGCCAAATTTTTCAATCACAGTGGGAAGGTTTGCATAATTTGGGGCTTTTTGCTCTTCTCTCTGATAAGCTTATATTGGAAAAATATTAAAGATGCATTCTGAGAAAGCATTAATGCTTCATGTACCATTTTACTATTTTTCAAAAGAATAGACTCTGGGGAAAGGAATGTAGGGAAATAAAAGATATTAGCACATCTGTTTTTTTGTAAACAGATTGCATTGGCTTGTGATATAGTATAAACTCCAAGAGGAAGGGATAGCTGGTAAACTTCTTTGTTGGATATATTAGGCAAAAGCATCATTTTTCAAAAATATTTAATTCTTTGAAATCTGTTCACGAGAATTTACACCTTTAGGTGAGTTTTCCTGTAGTGCATTTCAAATTAGTCTTGAAAACAACAAACAACCATGAGTTAGTCACTGAGCCTCTTCTATCAGTTTCAGGGGTGCTGAGTGAAAGTCAGTCAGGCAAGAATTTAAATCACTTCTGGCCAAAAACTTGGAGTGAATCCATTACAAACGTGATGGTATGCAGAGACTAATTGGAAGACAAAGACAGACTATTCCTATGCAAGATCCTGGGGTTTGATTTGTAGGTTATCCGTACATGCTGCCCTAGACCAGATTTTACAAGACAGAAAGAGTCTGTGCATTTAAGTAAACGAATGTGAAATTGTGGCAACTCACCATTATTTTCAAAGATTAAAGGCTGAAACCAATTCATTTCAACAAAAAAGCTCAAGAGAGATCATTTCTGCCCAGGAATCTTGTTGATGTTTGGGTAGGTTAGAAGTACTTGAAGATCAGAGAAGAGTCTGGAAAAAATATGTTTAAACCGAAAAGACAGAAAGAGAGAGAGACCCAGAAATATGAAAGCAACAGAGCAACAGTAAAAGCTTTCCTTGAGAACGGAATTTAAGTTTGAGCAAAGCACACCCATCCTTTAACCTGGAGAAAGAACTGTGTATTAATAGTCCAGAATTCTCCTGTGTCACTGTGTGGACCTGCAAACCCATAGATGAACAGAACTGATTTATATTGCAAACAACATATTTGTCTTTACTTACAGTAGCAGTTGTGCAGCTGTGTTTCTCTAACACACACCAGAGACCTGGGTTCCAATCTCAGTCAGGCAAGTGACTAGATATACCACTTAGGGTAAATCATTTTACCTTTGTGAACATCAGCTTCCTCAGCTATAAAATGTGGGTAATAATAGTGTGAAGGAATGATTAAATGGAGTCTGTAATGTCGACAGAACACTAAAATGGAGCCAGGAGGCCACTGGGGAAGTGGGGCCTTGGCACTTCTCCACCTAGATGGAGCATGAACTTTGAACTGGGCCACAACATCCTGAAAGAACACTTACACAGTGAACTTTTGCATAGTAACAACCTTAGCAACCAATCATGTATAGACAAGAATGGTTCTTCTCTGCCAGAACCAATCATAATTCTTGCAAAAGAATTTATGTAAGCTTCCTCCTTTTTCTCCTTTAAAAATCCTTGAGTTTTCAACATTTCTCAGAGAACATTTGGGCTGCTACCCAGATCTGTGTCTCCTGAATTGCAATTCTTAAGACCCCAAATAAATGTTTTTGTTGCCTTACAGCACTGCTCTTATCTCTTGGTCGACATTAGCTATTTAAAAAGTTTGTGAATAGGTTTAAACAGTATAACTTACGTAACTATTCAGGATTTGTAGTATATATTCACTATACATTTGTCAAATGTTTGTTAATTTTGGGTGGAAATGGACTTTTCTGTGGAGAAACAGCACTGACCAAAACTCTAGTAATCTTCTGTTCATTGGAGGAAACAAAATGGAAGAAGTTAACTCACTAATAACAAACACCACCTGGAAGATAATAATTATCACTCTCTTCCCTGGCTTGGCAGTTTCCCCATCTCAACACTGGCTAGTGCTACAAATTCCTGGAATTGATTCAGTGTAGAGGTCCTTGTTTCCAAGACCCTAAATAAGTTGCTAGGATACCACTAGGACCTTTTAACACTTAACAATTGTTCTTTTATCAGTATACTGATAAAATTGTTCTTTTATCAGTATACTACTCAACAGGTAGGTCCTTTTATAAATTGGAACATAATATATTTCTTAACTTGACATGTAGCAATCTGTAAGATCGAGTTGCATATAACAAGCCATGCTAAATTTAACAATGTTAAGCCTGTTAGATGATCATTGTTGGACACTTTAGACCTGTATTATTTAATAGTTTAACCTCTAATATATGCTTAAAACACTGCAATCTGTGCTGTAATCATTTCCTCAAACACCATCAATTAGTGAAAAAAAAATGTGGTACAATAAGAAAATTTCCATGTAAAATCAGCATCATTTTCATGTATATTATGTTCCAAACGTTTTAATTATGCTTCAAAAAAGAGATGTAATATTATCCATGTGGATGTATAATGTATAATAAATACACTTTCTAGTTTTCTCTTGAATAATTATCTATGGGTTATCCAGGCTTCACTTTCTGTGAAGGGAGAGAAAGTGGAGTGATCATTCTACTTGGCTGTTGAAAATGTGAGTTGCTCAGCAACGAGGACCACCGTTCAAAAGATTAGGTCAAGGGCTTCCCTGGTGATGCAGTGGTTGAGAGTCCGCCTGCCGATGCAGGGGACACAGGTTCGTGCCCCGGTATGGGAAGATCCCACATGCCGCGGAGCGGCTAGGCCCGTGAGCCATGGCCGCTGAGCCTGCGTGTCTGGAGCCTGTGCTCCGCAACGGGAGAGGCCACAACAGTGGGAGGCCCGCATACCGCAAAAAAAAAAAAAAAAAAAAAAAGATTAGTTCAATAATATCCACTTGAATCCAGTAACACTCAAAGAGCATATCCTTGAGTGTCAAACTACAACCTGCTTCTCAGAGAAAACCTGGATTCTAGAATTCAAATACGTGATCTTTACTGTGTGCCTTAAATAATTTTTTTTTTTGAGTTAAAACAAAAAGTCATGTCAAAATTATAAAACTAGAATAACTCATAGTAAATTCATTTCCACAGAACCTCAATGTTATGGATTTTCCTCAGTGTTTGGGTTCAGATTCACCTAGGTCTGGCCTACTTACTATTTTACGAAAATAGGAGGAGATGGTTCCAATCTGACCCCCCACAGTGAAAGCACTAATTAAATCTTGTGTTCATATTTGGTTTTACAAGCTATTTTTATGCTGCCACTAGTAGTCCCTTGATGCCCTTCTCTGACAGCCCCTCAGCCTCTGGTTTTCTGTGTGTCAAGTGTTTCAACTTTAGCTCAATTCCCCTGTCCCTCTTATCTAGGAACTCAGCAAGACCAAAGGCAATATAGCCATACGTTGTGATTCTATATGATCCTAGGGGCAGGGGTGGGATCACACCCATCACTCCAAGAGGAGTTTTAGTACAGTTTCTCCAAGAAAAGTCTCAAGTCCTAGCTAATTTGTCAACTGAACAACTTGCTGAAAAAATAAAAATAATAAAGATCTGAGGTTTAATGAATAGCTATTTGCTAAATAGCAAAGCTGAACATGACTTCATCCTACAGAAACTGAGTCCCAGTGTCTGGGATGACCTCTTCTGGCATTCACTCATGACATGATTTGAATACAGATTCAAAAAGAAGGAAACTTTTAAAATTAATACACAGTGGAGATTCTAGTGGAACTTGTGTGCATTGTGTCAGGAAATCATTCAGCTATCTTTAAATTATACCTTTTCCCCTAATTCCACAACCTTCCCAAACTCACACACAAGCAAAAAGTCAATAGTCAACAAAACAAGTAAGCTCATGAGGTTTTCTTACCTTATGAAGTGTTCAGGAATAAGGGACAGTTGGAAGAAATAGGAAAACCCTCTGGTTTAGTAGAGGAGTACTGATTTCAAATAAAGAAGATTGAATTGGTTCTAATAGTGAGTGGATTAGGAGATGTCAGACTGATATTATTGAAGCTTTTTTCCCCATGCCCCGGTACTTTGATATTGAGTCCTGGGTGAAAAATTCAGCTATCCTTCTCTATTTTTTCTCTTTTTCTCTGATTTAAAGAAAAAGAAAAAGGGCAAACCATTTGAAATGAACTTGACAGATAAACCATAATCACAAGTTACAACAGAGTTAAAAGCTCAAGTCCACATTAGCTACTGTGCTGGTCACACTCCCCCAGTAACCTGTCCCTGGGAACTCCGGGGACTGCTCTATGCCCTCTTCTGTTTCTCAGTAGTTCTGCTCACAACATATCCTTTTCCTCCTACCCTCAGAAGCTGGACTAGGTCCCATAGGTCCCTTGAGTATCCACATTATAACCTTACCTCATAAACTGAGGCTAGAGTCAAACTTGAGGAACTAGGTCCTTCTGGATCTTTTCCTCATCTTTTTGCTCAGTCTCTTCAACTAACTTATTTTATTATCTCTCTCGCTTACAGCAGTTTTATATCACAAGTGTCCTAAACTATAATTAGCAAGCCAAGTTCCTCAAAACAATTTAATCAAAGCAGCTTGCAGGGAAACACTTTATCTACAGTTTTCTATAACTCCACAACAATTGATATAAGCAGGGGAAATTAAAGATATGTGATTGATTTCATATTGTTCTGTTTCTTGGTTTGGGTTTTTTTTTTTTTTTTTTTTTTTTTGCAACAGGGTATGTCAGAATTTCTATAACAAAATAAGCATTGTCCTTCAAGATGGTTGTATCCAGATGTTGAGGGTTTTTTTTCCAACAAAGCTCCTATTTTTCAAAATGTTCTTAGGAACTTCTGTTTTAAAATTACCTTGACTGCCAGTTTACAAGAAGTATAAGGAATATCTCATTACTTGATGACTGTACCTCATAAAGGTCATAATTTTCTTTAAGAAAATAAAATGTTGTGCTTTAGACATAGTTAAGGTTACAAGTCTCTGTGAGAAGTGATCCAGTATAACTACTCAAGACAAAGGCTGTGGAAATCTTAGACCAGAACTTTGAGTCAAAACAAAAATAAAGCAAGCTGTGCCTTGTATATATGCTTGAGGCTATGTCTACAAAAAATTTCCACTTAAGAGTAAGATGTTCAGCCAGTTAGTTTGCTATACACTGCCAAAAATCTGATTTGATCTGGTTGTTTATTTTATTTATTTATTTTTTATTTTATGACCAGTTGCTTAAAAGAACTGACCCAGTCAACTAGTTATAATATCATCTACATGGACTCAGTTTCAGAAAGCTCCCTGCTTCAGGTTCAGGCTATAATTATTAAGCTAGCAACACAATCAAAACCTTTCAAGCATCTTTTTGACTTAAACAAGATAATTATTCTAAAATAAATCCTTCATAATCATGATGGTTTATATCATCTCCCTACAAAGTTTACAATGAGTAATATGGCTTTAAACTTCAGATACTTCCACACCTAGTATAAGTAGAATTTCCTGCAACAGAGATTTATGTGAAAAATTGTTTGTTTGGTTTTTTTTTTAGTGTTTAAATATTCAAGTGTTTAGGATATAACAGTATAAGTTATCATGTTCATCAAGGGGAGTTAAGATAAAATACTTTTTGTAGAAAAGCCAGGAGGATACAGAATTGAATGTCAAGGTCTAAGTTTTACGTGAATGAAACAAAGCTCTGTGTATTGTAATGCCTTGAGGAACATGGGGCAGTAGTAAAAAAGTATCAATAGAAAAAGTGGCCCATTTGTTATCTGAATTTCAAGGTCATTGTGCTGTTCTATATGGCAAGTGTGAAATTAATTACCCTCTATTTCAGGTTTAACAATAAGAAGACAATAAAGCAGAAGTGGAGGTAAAGATTTGTAGTTCAGTAAATGAGGCCGTAATAAATTGAAACATGATCATGGATGACTATAATATTAAAAATACAAGCATATAAATCCATATATACAGAAAGTGCACATACCGTGTGTAATTTAGAACCTGTGGAATATATTTATGTCATATTTCTTTAAGAAATATTAACCAAAAACACCCTTCAAAGGTAAAATAATCCTTCAATATAAAAAAATATTCTTCCAAAATGGAAAGTTGAGATTCAGACATTTAAACAAAAATTAAACATTGAAATTTTAGTTAGGTCATACCAAAGTTTCCTGATGGTGATATATACAAAAATTTATGGTGAACACTATAATTTTTCTTCTTGGGTAATGCATCATTATTATTAACATCACTGTTTTATCATCGTTTATGCATGATAGCAGATATCCTATTAAAATAAATTTTTTAATTATTTACAAAGTATTTGAAAAACTGATTCTTTCAAAAGTGATGATAATGAAGGTATGTTTTATTTATTTATTTATTTATTTATTTATCTTAATAATACTTTATTGACTTACACATTTTTGACTTTTGTCTGCTTCCTCTTCCTTATACTCCCTGAGATCAAAATTTAAAAAAATATATGTTGGTTTGTTATAGAATGTATAAAAAATTCTTTATACACTGAAATGCAAATTATCTCTAAAATCATATTAATTTAAGGTTTGTGATACCCTTGCTTAGCTTTCTGTGAAAAAGCTGAGTGAGTCGTCTTTCTGTAAATTATTTTTCTTGATAAGTCTCATCTGAAGGAGTCTCTGATTAATTAGCACTCACTTATTAAGTATATGCTATGTATGAAGGCCCAAACCAAATTGAATCTAGTTTTGCCAAAGGAAATCTGGCTGCCAAAATATGCTCCAGTTTTTAATATCTTATAGTTTCATTTTCTAAGTGGACATGAGCCTCAAATAAAGTTGGGTCTATTCTTCAAATGTGAAAACTGCCACTCTTTCTAGATTTCATCATCTCTTTGCAATCCAGTGATCCTTCTGTGTGGTATTCTACTATCTTCCATAGTAGAATGAACGCTGAATATGGAGTCAGAACACTAGTTAAAACAGAACACTAGTTAAAACACTAGTTAAATACAACCTTCTAGCTGTGTAACTTTGGGTAACTAACATTTATTTCTCTATTTATTTCCCCATTTCAAAAAATGGAGATATCACCATGTTTGAATAAATCTAGAACAATACATGGCATAAAGAAGGGATTTGAAGTAATAGTTGCCTTTTATAAAACTATTTTTTCACTAGTAATAGAATTTTTTATGTTCTTGAATTTATGCATTCTTCTTATCAAAGTAATATCTACAAACGGCACTGCAGAATCTCTGTCTCGTCTGGTGTCTTTCCATATATATATATATATATATATATATATATATATATATATATATATATATATATATATATATATATATATAAAAATGTGTCCCACCAATTCATATGCTGAAGCCCTCACCCTCAATGTGGTGGTATTTACAGGTGGGACCTTTAGGAGACAATTAGATTTAGATGAGGCCATGAAAGTGGAGCCCCCACGATGAGATTAGTGTTTTTATAAGAAGAAGAGACACCAGAGCTTGCTGTCTCTCTCCACCTTGTGAAAACACAGTGAGAAGGTGGCCATCTGCAAACAAGGAAAGAGCGCTCATCTGGGTACCAAATCAGTTGCTATCTTGAGCTTGGACTTCTTGGTCTCTGGAAATATGAGAAATAAATTCCTGTTGTTTAAGGCACCCAATCTATGGTATTTTGTTATGGTAACTTGAGCTGACTGAGAATATATATATATATATATATATATCTTCAACTTTCAAAAGGACATGTATAATCCAAATGCCCAGTACAAATTTAGCCTCCTCAATTTAAATCTTTTTCTACAACCCTTCTCTTGCTGTTTAAAGCTTATTATGATTTGTCTCTTCTTGTCACTGGAAACCTCCCCTTGAGTTAGTCACACAGAAGAGGGAAATAATTTTGATTTTATTCCACAGTTAATAAGAAATCACTCTATATACTTGGACAGAGATTTTTTTTTTAAAAAAATAAAGAATATTAGTTTGGTTACTCTGTGTAGAATATCGAAGACAGACCAGAGGTTAGAAACCCAGAGATTTATTTAAAATGGTGAAGTTAAAAATGACGACGACTAAAATAGGGTTGCGCTTATGGAAATACAAATGATTGTGTTGACACTTTGGAGTTAAACATGCCTTAGTTCTTGCTTCCCATTATCACTAGTGGTGTGGTATTCAGTAAGTCTCTTGACCTCTAAGTCTCAGGATCCTCTTCTTAAGATGGGATTAATAAAACCGATGTATTTCATGGATGGTGTGGGGATTTGAAGAACCGATAGTGACTAGAATTGATTGACAGCCAATTCCCAATGGCTGAAATGGATCTGGATCCAAGCAGGCATGGAGATTAAATGAGTTGGGTGATGCTGGGTGTAAGCAAATTGTGTAGCACACAGTTCACACTGTAGTTGGTAGTTGTTCTTCATAGAAAAATTGGGAGAAGTAGACTATCCTAATGTTGAAATTGGTTGGATATAGAGCATACAGGAAAAAAAGTTTAGAATATTTTACTTTTGAGATTTGGGTCCTAAATTTAATTTGAATCTGTGGGTACTATTGAGGTTTTAGAATGTGTCAGCAGAAATGTAGAAAGAAGTGTAAAAGCACATGCAGAGTGTAAATGCTTTTCCTTTTTAAGGAAACGTTCTTTATTACATTTATGATCTAGCTGAGAATATTAATGTCACAGATAAAATTTAGGAAGTTGGGGAAATTGTAATGTTATGCCTTCTTGAAATAGAAAATAATAAAATTAGGTTTGATATGTTATATTCCAGGTGACCAAGAGTATCAAGTATTAGCAGGACACACATGGAAATATCTAGCAGAAATTTAAAATATAAGGATATATAAAAAGAAAAATGATTAGAGTCTCTAAATAGGCGATTTTTTTTTTTCCTACAAGAAAGACTATGGTCGAGATGATTTGAAATTGGAGCAAAAAGGCTTAGGAAAATTTGTGCTTTGTATAAGCAGCTTTCTATTTCTTCTTGGATTAAATAATAGAAAACAGTAATCACACATTAAGCGATGTATCATTAAAAAGCATTATTTTCTCACACATTGCTTCTTAAGTCCCACATTAGTTAAATAAATTAAAAATTTAATAACAAAAAATTGTTTAAAAATCATAATAATAGTATTAATACATTGTCCCAGATATGTCTATTATAAAGTCATAATGCTTGATATGGGTTTCAAGCATCATTCATTCATTAATTTACTTTTTCTCTTATATTTAAAACATGTTATTAGGCTTTTTTGTGATACTACACAAACATAATGTCGTGCAAGGATCATCAATCTAATAGCACAAATTAAATGAGGAAAGGGAAATAAAACAGGAGACAATGGAAAATAATCTAAAGATGAAATTCACTTTCAGAATTCAAAAGAAATCATTTAACATTAAGTTTAAATATCTGAAAGGATCTGTAATTTTAAATTAATGAAAGTGAAATATCATTATCTCATGAAACAGTTGTCTTTCCTATATAGGAAATAAATTAGCAAACAAAATTTAATTAGGTAGTAAAATTACAAATATATTTTCAGTTATATATTATAAAAGAGTGGGTTTGGATATTTTATATGAAATGAATCCACATTTTCCTTTGGAATATATAAATTCAGAACATTTAATAAATATTTTAAATGCTTGTGATAGAAATGTATTTTCCTTTAGTCTGCCCATGTTAATAATTAAATACTTGTGTGTTGCTGATATCTATATTGGATACATGAGATTTGTCCTTTAACAATGGATGTGAAATTCTATAGACTACAGAATTCAATACACTGAGCAGAAGCATTCTAACTGAACAACCATGCTTTCACCAACCCAAGGTGAGGATTGATGTTTAGAAAACTAAAAAATTCCTTCAAAAATTATTAATTCAGTAACCTTATTGATTTGTCTACCTGATGACCCATAAGAAACAGATGCACAGAATAACTAACTTGCTTCACTGAAAGGTGACTTAACTAAAATTTGCCAGCTGTTAGCAATCACTCATACCCAACCCACATCTTATCTCATTGGTGAAAGAAGAGAGTCCCACAGCCCCTCAACTATTCATTAACTAGTCAAACAACACTCCACAGAGGTTAGCCATTCCTGCTCTCCACTGTCCCTGCATCTATTGTAACATTGGTGCATTTTTCTTCAGTGGTTATGAGGAAAAATATTGGTCACAACCCTTCTGAACATTTCAGGTGTTTATAACATATCCAACAGGAACACATGCTTTTCATTCCTATTTTTTCATTCCTTATTTCTGTTGAGATTTTCACAATTCCTTTGCTACCCAGTGGCAAAGTTATTGACAACTTTCACTTCCTTAGCTCCCACAACCAGTTGTGGAATCCTCTCCATCCACCCACCCTATGAAGATGCTCAGATGCTCTCCCTCTGTTCAATTCCTTATTACCTTTCACCAGAGCTACTGAGAGAATCTTCCATAAATATCCTACACAGAATAGTTTTTCCTGGTTTCCTTTGGTTTTCATTATTTCATAGCATTCTATGATCCACCTGGAATCAATTTCTAAGTATAGTGTAAAGTAGAAGTTAAAGTTTATTATTTTCCTTGGGGCTATCAGTTGGTCAGCACAACTGATTGAAAAGACTTTCCTTTTCCAATTAGATTGCTGTGTTATTATTGTAGAGAAATGGAAAGACTGTATAAGCATGAGTGTATTTCCAGAAGCTCTCTCCTGTTCCATCAAACTATCTGTTAATCCTTATTTTAATACCAAAAAATGTTGACAACTGAATTTTTAGTACTAAATCTTTGTATTCAGTCTTGAAGACAGAAAGTCCACCAACTGTTATTTTTCAAAATTGTTTTAACTATTTTACATCCTTGCCTTTTCCATATAACTTTTAAAATCAGTTTGTCAATTTAATAGGTGTATATGTCAATAAAAACTGTATGATTTAGGGACTTCCCTGGGAGTCCAGTGGTTAAGATTTCACCTTAATGCATGGGATGCGGGTTTAGTCCCTGGTTGGGGAGCTAAGATCCTACATGCCTCGCAGCCAAAAAACCAAAACATAGAACAGAAGCAAGATTGTAACAAATTCAATAAAGACTTTAAAAATGGTCCACATCAAAAAAATCTTTAAAAAAACTGTGTGCTTTAAACATGTGCAGTTTAGTACACAATGATGTTTTAAAATATTGAAGGCTTTCACTTCCAGAAAGATGGAATAGATATACTTTTAAAACAACAGTAAAAGATCAAAAAAATCAAATTAGAAAGTATGCAAAAGACATGAAGAGACATTTCACCATAGAAGAGGATATGCAGATATGCAAACATGCACATGAAAAAATGTTCAGTATCACTAGCTACTAGGGAAAAGGAAATTATAACCACCATGATTTATTAGTACATACCTATCAAAATGGCTGAAATAAAAAGCAGTGACAACACCAAATGCTGGGAAGGATGTGGAAAAACTGGATCACTCATTCATTTCTGGTGGGACTGTTAAATTATACAGCCAGTCTGGAAGCCAGTTTGGCAGTTTCTTTAAAAACTAAATATTGTGGCTTCCCTGGTGGCACGGTGGTTGAGAATCTTCCTGCTAATGCAGGGGACACGGGTTCGTGCCCTGGTCTTGGAAGATCCCACATGCCGCGGAGCAACTGGGCCCATGAGCCACAACTACTGAGCCTGCGCGTCTGGAGCCTGTGCTCCGCAACAAGAGAGGCCGTGACAGTGAGAGGCCCGCTCATTGCGATGAAGAGTGGCCCCCACTTGCCACAATTAGAGGAAGCCCTCCCACAGAAACGAAGACCCAACACAGCAAAAATTAATTAATTAATTAATTAATTTTTTAAAAGTCTCCATTCTTTAAAAAAAAAAAAAAGAAAAACTAAATCTCTAACTACTATATAACTTAGCAATTGCAATCCTGGGCATTTATCTCTGAGAACTGAAGATTTATGATCACTCAAAACCTGTACATGAATGATTATTCTAGCTTTATTTGTAATAGACCAGAACTGGAAACAACCCAGATGTCCTGCAGCAGGTGAATGGTTAAATAAACTGTGGTATATCCAAGCCACTGACTACTGCTTAGCAATAAAAAGGATCAAACTAGTGATACACACAACATTCTGCATGAAACTCTAAAGAATACTGAGTAAAAAAGCCAGTCCCTAAATATTACATACCATATGATTTCACTTGTAAACATTCTTGACATGACAAAATTTGAGAAATGAAGAACAGATTAATGGTTGCCAGGAGTTAAGGAGGGGATAGAGGTGGAGAAGTGGCTATAAAAGGAAAATATAAGGAGTCACCCTGCTTATGATAATGCATTGGATTTCTGTTAGATGTTATCTTTGGGAGAAGTGAATAAAGTGTGCATGAAATCTCTCTGAATTATCTCTTAGCAACTGCATGTGAATCTACGAATATCTAAAAATAAAAGTTTGATTTTAATAAGTTAGGAATATCACACACAAAAATATTATATTAATGCATGTGAAATTTAGAAACCTTGCTGCTGGGACTTCCCTGGTGGTACAGTGGTTAAGAATCTGCCTGCCAATGCAGGGGACATGGATTCGAGCCCTGGTCCAGGAAGATCACACATGTCGCGGAGCAACTAAGCCTGTGCACCACAACTACTGAGCCTGTGATCTAGAGCCCCAAAAGCCACAACTACTAAGCCCGCGTGCTACAACTACTGAAGCCTGCTTGCCTAGAGCATGTGTTCCACAAAAGAGAAGCCACCACAATGAGAAGCCCGCGCACTGCAACGAAGAGTAGCCGCCGCTCGCTGCAACTAGAGAAAGCCCGCACGCAGCAACGAAGACCCAACACAGCCAAAAACAAATAAATAAATCAATTTATAAAAACAAACAACAACAAAAAAGAAACCTTGCTGCTATATAGGTCCTTTACTCTTGAAGCTGTCATATGAATCACATCTATAGACTTTACAAACCCCACAATACAATATTACAATTTTTACTTTAGTCATATATATTTTAAAGAACTTAAAAGGAAAACATTGACTTGTATATGTCCCCATATATTCACCATTTCCATGTTCTTTTTTTCACTTCCTAAATATCTGAACATAATAACAGGAACTTACCCAGTCTCTTTCCTTTTCCTAAGTGTCAACAACTGATTCTGCTTTTATTTATGCTGTATATATGTTAGTTTGCTTTTCACATATTGTTCTGAGTTTATATTTGTTATCTTTGGAGTGCTTGGTCTGACAGAAGTTCACCTGACCAGAAATAGAGCCTAGACCTTAACAAGTTTTAACCTTTAGTAACAACCCCCAGTTTCCTAATCTATAAAATGAAGTTTAGCAATAATATACAAAACCTGGCAAATCAGGTGCTCAACAAATGTTAGTGTCCATTGTTATGATACACCCATAAAATCCCAGAAAAAATGGATGGACCACTGTTTCCCCAAATTCTTCTTTTATCCTCTATTGCCTGTCTTAGTTTTTTCCTTGCACCTACAATATCTATCCTCCTAACCATACTCCCATTTTTGCCTACTGTTCTTTTATTAAACAACTGTGTTTTGAGCACTTTTCTGTTCCAGGGACTTATCATTTGGGTTACAGCAGTGAACAGGACAGACAGGTTCTGCCTTCCACACCCACTTCTCTTTAAATGTCACTTATGTAAATCTTACCCTTCCAAAAAAGTTTTCTTCAACCAGCTGTAACTGATTCCTCCAAATCTCCTTAAAATGTAATTCCATCTTGTACTACTGTTACTTTTTATACCTGTCATTCCTCCTTGTGCAAGCACACACACACACTTGCGTGCACGCACACGCACAGAAAAGACTAATCTCCTCGAAGGAAGTGCAACGAGTTCATGATTGGACCTAACCGAGGAGAACAGTGTCTTACCTATAGTAGACACTATAAATTAAGAAATTAAAATAAAACTGATTGATGTGTTTCATCTTTCTCATTTCCAACTAGATTATATAAATTTTCCCATTTTCCCCAATATATTTTAATTATCTCAGATTCGCTCACTTCTTCAAGATCAGAAACATGTGGAGTCTATAATAAAAATTAATACTCTATAATAAAGTCCTGATCTGATCTGAATATGCCAGGAGAGAGATGATTAAACTGTTGTGCATTATTACTGCCATGCCATACTTCTATGTTCAAGTCCTTAAATATAAAAGAAATATCACACTGTTATGTCAGTTTCTGGTTTATTCTGATCTTCAGATCTGCAAATCTTAGTCTGCATGGTTCTTGAATTGCTATGTGTAAAAGGGGCTAAAATGTTGGAGTAGCTTAAGTATATTTCTGTTCTGTTCTTTGGATCTCCAAGGCAATGTTTGTTATCTAAAATTTAAATAGATTTTGGTTATGATTTTGCACTTCCTATTTATGTGTAATTTGCTGCCACTATTTGAAAATTATGGTGAATTTATGACTTAAAAATTAGCATACAGTCCTATTGAAATAGTACCATATTAAGAAACTGAGTTATAACCGAAGTAGATTGAAAGATGAGGCTTTTGCTGAGTGTACATGTTTGTACAAATAAAATATACAAAGTGATTTCTTTTCTGAGTGAAAGGGCATAAATCTATAATCATTATTAATAAAACATGTCCTTATTTTATTATTTAAATGATGTACACTTCTGTGGTAGCAATATTAGGTAGCATTTTCTAGTAGTCAGTGGGTATGCACTCTAGTACTGTGGAAAGGAAACTTATTGTGATGAGGAAAAGTGACATAAGCATAAGATATATATATATATCTTATATATATATATATATATCATATATATATATATATATATATAATACTTTCAATCTTTTAAAACACCCTGAAATGTTTAGCTAAGGATTTCTACAGCTCAGAGGTTAAAATCAAATGAAAGGAAGAAAATATTTATTCCTTGACAAATTAAATTCCATTTAATGGGGCCATCAATAGCAAATATTCTCATTCTATCAAATATCTACCAAATGGAAGGATTAAAATGAAAGACATAAAGGATTCAATCATATGTTTGTATTAGAAATAAGATACTTAAGGGAAACTATCTATACTTGTCCCTATGTCCCAGGCCAGTTTCATTACCAAAGATTTTGACCTCAGGAAGAAATATCCCAAAAAGAAAACCAGATTTTTACATTTAATAGGAACCAGCTATAATAGTATGCACTGGTGCAGGGGTAACCTCAAGATATTTTCTGCCAATAAAAGAGCAACCAAATGAGTGGTACATAAGGAATCTGCTGTGCTTATTGTCATAATATTCCACTTGGCTACAAATCACCAGTGGATGGTGCCCAAGTGTGTCTTCCTACAACACTGGATAGAGTCAAGCAAGTCAGGTAAACTATTTCTCCAGTTGGATGATAAACAATTAAATTTTTGAAGACTGTTGTGAAATTTTGCTGACAAAGAGATGTCCCTGAAATGTCTGTGGAGATGTCTGTAAATTACATTTAAAAAAGTAACTTCCAACTTTAACTAATGGAGCAGTCCTATATTTTAAATTACTCTGAGCAAGTAAAATTTAAAGTTTAAAAAATACGTTGGGAAGTGAGTAAACCCCCAGTAATCTGTTTTCCAATGTCTGTTTTAATTACTGTATATGGTTTGAAACAAGGCACACCTATGGTGGAAATTCCTAAAGTTGGAATGAGAAACCTTGCCTTGTCATTTTCCTTTGTGATGAAGAAATTTAAGATTAACTCTGTGAAGTGAAAATAAAACTGAACACAATAAAATATGCTGAGAAAATCTCCTAAATCTTGAACTTAGTTTTTAATAAACACAAATTTTTCATTGAGATAAAATTCACATGATGTAAATTTTACCATTAAATGAACAATTCAGTGACATTTAGTACATTCACAATGCTGTGCAACTATAACCCCTATCTAGTCCCAAAGCATTTCCATCACTCCAGAATTAAATTCCGTACTTATTAAGTAGTTACTCTTACATTCCCTCTCCCCCATCAGCTCCTGTTAACCACCCATCTGCTTTCTTTCTCATGGATCTATCTATTTGGGATATTTCATATAAATGGAATCATACAGTATGTGACCTTTCATGTCTGTCTTCCTTCACCTAGTATAATGCTTTTGAAGTTCATCCATGTTACATCGTGTATCAGTACTTCATTCCTTTTTGTTACTGAAAATATTTAATTGTATGTATATACAAATATTTGTTTATCCAGTCAACTGTTCATAGACATTTGGGCTGTTTCTACCTTCTGGCTATTGTGAATAATGCTGCTATGAACATTTGGTATCTGTTTTTTTTGTTGTTGTTGTTGTTAACTCTTTCCAATCCTTTTCAGTATATACCTAGGGGTGAAATTGCTGGATCATAAAGTAATTCTGTGTTTAACTTTTTGAGGAACTGCCAAACTGCTTTCCACAAAGGCTAAGAAATTTACCTTCTCATCAGCAATGTACAAAGATTCAAATTTCTCCCCATGGTCACTGACATTTCTTTTCTATTTTTTTAGTCATAAATACAAACTTTTGTTGTTTGAATTCAACAATGTGTAATGAAGAAATAAACTTATAGAGCTATTGTTGGTCATGTCAAACAGTAGTCTAAAATCTTTCTATGTATAGTGATATTTGTTCTTTCTTAAAATAGAAAATAGAATTAGATTTTTTTTAAAAAAAAAGACAAGTGCTAATGAAATTGGGAAAATTACACAAAGAAGTTTCCTAATCTTCATGATTATTTATGAAGAGGGTTTATGATAGTTTCTCATATCCAGGTGTAATGATGACTTGTAAAAATAGTATAAATTAGGGAGGATGCTTCCATCTTACAAAATACTAGAGTATAAAACTCAAACAAATTGCCAAAGTTGACATTACCTTTCAGAAGTACTCCTTGGAAACATTTTTTTACATTAATCAGCATTATAATACTCAATATCTACCATTATCTTTTCCTATACTCTGATTGAAAGTCTTTAAAGCATGTTGAGTACCATTCTCCTTCATGCCTTTGCCATCACAGGAAAATATAAATAATGAAATTATTTCAGCACAGATGATCATATCACAGAGGTAAAAGAATAGGAAATTCAGATTCAGAAATGCAAAGGATAAGAAACATAAAAGTGGAATGATTATCTTGCTTGAAACTGTCAATGTGGATTTTTAGCATGGCACTATTAGTATTTTGACCTGGGCAGATCCTCTTATTAGTATCTCACTTAGACACTGCACTCATGAACCATGTAAAGAATGTAATAAATCCTATCAAATTATTTCTGATAATTCCTATAGAGGGACTGTAGATCCTCAATTCCAACTCCAAACAGTACTCCTATAGAAGAATTAGGGTTACAATTTGGAGAGATATTTAGAAAACTATATTGCATTTGGAAAGGTACGTTATCACTATGCCATGTGGGTCCAGAAGCTTTACATTACACATAAAGAAATGTATCTCTAATTAGACTATGTAGGAAATTTTGTAATTTTAATCTTTATGATATCTCTATATCTAAAATAATAGCTATTGAATATTTCTTTCTGTCCTCTCCAAAACCCCTGTCTACCTCTTAAAATTGCTCCCTAGGCATTTACAATACTTCCTGAGGTGTATTGAACATGCTTTGAGTCATGCATAATACTCAATGGTCTCCTCAGGCTCTTCACGAAATCTGTTAAGTGATCCATGACTTCCTAAGAAAAGGAGCCTCCCTATTACCTTTTACTTTTGGTTGGAAAAACAATAATAGTAAACTGGAGGGAGACTGTAGGGAAAAAGTCATGATAAGAAGATCTTTAGAGAAGCAAGAAGAACTACAATCCTGCAGCCTGTGGGGGGAAAAAAAACACATTCACAGAAAGATAGACAAGATAAAAAACCAGAAGGCTATCTTCCAGATGAAGGAACAACATAAAAGCACAGAAAAACAACTAAATAAAGTGGAGATAGACAAAAGAATTCAGAATAATGATAATGAAGATGATTCAGGACATTGGAAAGAGAATGGAGGTAAAGGTCAAGAAGATGCAAGAAATGTTTAAAAAGACCTAGAAGAATTAAAGAACAAACAAACAGAGATGAACAATACAATAACTGAAATGAAAAGTATACTAGAAGGAATCAAGAGCAGAATAACCGAGGCAGAAAAACAGATAAGTAACCTGGAAGACAAAATGGTGAAATTCACTGCTGCAGAACAGAATAAAGAAAAAAGAATGAAAAGAAATGAAAACAGCCTAAGAGACCTCTGGGACAACATTAAACGCAACAACATTTGCATTATAAGGGTCCCAGGAGGAGAAGAGAGAGAGAAAGGACCAGAGAAAATATTTGAAGAGATTATAATGGAAAACTTCCCTAACATGGGGAAGGAAATAGCCACCCAAGTCCAGGAAGTGCACAGAGTCCCATACAGGATAAACAGGATAAACTCAAGGAGAAACATGCCGAGACACATAATAATCAAATTGGCAAAAATTAAAGACAAAGAAAAATTACTGAAAGCAGCAAGGGAAAAATGAAAAATAACATACAAGGGAACTCCCATAAGGTTAACAGCTGATTTCTCAGCAGAAACTACAAGCCAGAAGGGAGTGGCATGATATACTTAAACTGATGAAAGGGAAGAACCTACAACCAAGATTACTCTTCCCAGCAAGGATCTCATTCAGATTCAATGGAGAAATCAAAAGTTTTACAGACAAGCAAAAGCTAAGAGAATTCAGCAACACCAAACCAGCTTCACAACAAATGCTAAAGGGACTTCTCTAAGTGGGAAACACAAGAGAAGAAAAAGACCTACAAAAACAAACCCAAAACAATTAAGAAAATGGTCACAGGAACATACTTATCGATAATTACTTTAAACGTGAATGGATTAAATGTTCCAACCAAAGGACACAGGCTTGCTGAATGGATACAAAAACAATACCCATATATATGCTGTCTAAAAGAGACCCACTTCAGACCTAGGGACACATACAGACTGAAAGTGAGGGTATGGAGAAAGATATTCCATGCAAATGGAAATCAAAAGAAAGACAGAGTAGCTAAACTCATATAAGATAAAATAGACTTTAAAATAAAGAATGTTACAAGAGACAAGGAAGGACACTACATAATGATCAAGAGATCAATCCAAGAAGAAGATATAATAATTATAAATATATGTGCACCCAACATAGGAGCACATCAATACATAAGGCAATTGCAACACAATAATAGTGGGGGACTTTAACACCCCACTAACACCAATAGACAGATCATCCAAAATGAAAATAAATAAGGAAAGCTTTAAATGACACAATAGACCAGATAGATTTAATTGATATTTATAGGACATTCCATCCAAAACCAGCAGATTACACTTTCTTCTCAAGTGCTCATGGAACATTCTCCAGGATAGATCACATCTTGGGTCACAAATCAAGCCTCAGTAAATTTAAGAAAATTGAAATTATATCAAGCATCTTTTCTGACCACAACACTATGATATTAGAAATGAATTACAGGGAAAAAAAACACAAACACATGAAGGCTAAACAATATGTTACCAAATAACCAAGACATCATGGAAGAAATCAAAGAGGAAATCAAAAAATACCTAGAGACAAATGACAATGAAAACACAAGGACACAAAACCTATGGGATACAGCAAAAGCAGTTCTAAGAGGGAAGTTTATAGTTATAAAACCCTACCTCAAGTAAAATCTCAAGTAAACAATGTAACCTTACACCTAAAGGAACTAGAGAAAGAAGAACAAACAAAACCCAAAGTTAGAAGAAGCAAAGAAATCATAAAGATCAGAGCAGAAATTAATGAAATAGAAACAAACAACAACAAAAAAAAAAAACAATAGCAAAGATCAATAAAGCTAAAAGCTGGTTCTTTGAGGAGATAAACAAAATTGATAAATCGTTAACCAGACTCATTAAGAAGAAGGGGGAGAGGACTCAAATCAATAAAATTAAAAATGAAAAAGGGGAAGTCACAAAAGACACCCGCAGAAATAGAAAACAACCTAAGCGACTACTATAAAAAACTCTATGCCAATAAAATGGACAACCTGGAAGAAATGGACAAATTGTAGAAAGGTATAACCTTCCAAGACTGAACCAGGAAGAAACAGAACATATGAACAGACCAATCACATGTAATGAAATTGAAACTGTGATTAAAAATATTCCAACAAACAAAAGTTCAGGACCAGATGGCTTCACAGGTGAATTCTATCAAACATCTAGAGAAGAGCTAACACCCATCCTTCTCAAACTATTCCAAAAAAATTGCAGAGGAAGGAACACTCCCAAGCTCATTGTATGAGGCCACAATCACCCTGATACCAAAACCAGACAAAGATACTAAAAATAAGGAAAATTATAGACCAATATCATTGACGAAAATAGATGCAAAACTCAACAAAATACTAACAAACAGAAACCAACAACACATTAAAAGGATCATACACCACAATCAAGTGGGATTTATCCCAGGGATGCAAGGATTCTTCAATATATGCAAATCAATCAATGTGATACACCATATTACCAAATTGAAGAATAAAACCATATGATCATCTCAATAGATGCAGAAAAAAACATTTGACAAAATTCAACACCCACTTATGATAAAAACCCTCCAGAAAGTGGACATAGAGGGAACCTACCTCAAAGTAATAAAGGGCATATAAGATAAATCCACAGCAGACATCATTCTCAATGGTGAAAAATTGAAAGCATTTCCTCTAAGATCAGGAACAAGGCAAGGATGTCCACTCTCACCACTGCTATTCAACATAGTTTTGGAAGTCCTAGCCATGGCAATCAGAGAAGAAAAAGAAATAAAAGGAATACAAATTGGAAAAGAAAAAGTAAAACTGTCACTGTTTGCAGATGACATGATACTATACATAGAGAATCCTAAAAATGCCACCAGAAAACTACTAGAGCTAATCAATGAATTTGGTAAAGTAGCAGGATACAAAATTAATGCACAGAAATCTCATGCATTCCTATACACTAATGATGAAAACTCTGAAAGAGAAATTATGGAAACACTCCCATTTACCATTGCAACAAAAAGAATAAAATACCTAGGTATAAACCTACCTAGGAAGACAAAAGACATGTATGCAGAAAACTATAAGACACTGATGAAAGAAATTAAAGATGTTACCAACAGATTGAGAGATATACCATGTTCTTGGATTGGAAGAATCAATATTGTGAAAATGACTATACTACCCAAAGCAATCTACAGATTCAATGCAATACCTATCAAAGTACCAATGGCATTTTTTATGGAACTAGAACAAATCATCTTAAAATTTGTATGGAGACAAAAAAGACCCCAAATAGCCAAAGCAGTCTTGAAGGAAAAAATAGAGCTAGAGGAATCAGACTCCCTGACTTCAGACTATACTACAAAGCTACAGTAATCAAGACAATAGGGTACTGACACAAAAACAGAAACATAGATCAATGGAAAAAGATAGAGAGCCTAGAGTTTAACCCACGCACCTATGGTCAACTAATCTATGACAAAGGAGGCAAAAATAATACAATGGAGAAAAGACAGTCTCTTCAATAAGTGGTATGGTGAAAACTGGACAGCTACATGTAAAAGAATGAAATTAGAACACTCCCTAACACCATACACAAAAATAAACTCAAAATTGATTCAAGACCTAAATGTAAGACTGGACACTATAAAACTCTTAGAGGAAAACATAGGCAGAACACTCTTTGACATAAATCACAGCAAGATCTTTTTCGATCCACCTACAAAGTAATGGAAATAAAAATAAACAAATGGGACCTAATGAAACTTCAAAGCTTTTGCATAGCAAAGGAAACCATAAACAAGTCAAAAAGACAACACTCAGAATGGGAGAAAATATTTGCAAATGAATCAATGGACAAAGGATTAATCTCCAAAATATATAAGCAGTTCATGCAGCTCAATATTAAAGAAACAAACAACTCAATCCAAAAATGGGCAGAAGACCTAAATAGACATTTCTCCAAAGACATACAGATGGCCAAGAAGCACATGAAAAGCTGCTCAACATCACTAATGATTAGAGAAATGCAAATCAAAACTACAAAGAGTTATCACCTCACACCAATTAGAATGAGCATCACCAGAAATTCTACAAACAACAAATGCTGGAGAGGGTGTGAAGAAAAGGGAACCCTCTTGCACTGTTGGTGGGAAGTTAAATTGATATAGCTAGCCACTATGGAGAACAGTATGGAGGTTCCTTAAAAAACTAAAAATAGAATTACCATATGACCCAGCAATCCCACTACTGGGCATATACCCAGAGAAGACCATAATTCTATAAGGCACATGCACCCCAATGTTCATTGCAGCACTGTTTACAATAGCCAGGTCATGAAAGCAACATAAATGCCCATCGACAGACAAATGGATAAAGCAATTGTGGTACATATATACAATGGAATATTACTCAGCCATAAAAAGGAACGAAGTTGAGTCATTTTTTGAGACGTGGATGGAGCTAGAGGCTGTCATACAGAGTGAAGTAAGTCAGAAAGAGAAAAACAAATATTGTATATTAACGCATGTATGTGGAACCTATAAAAATGGTACAGATGAACCGGTTTGCAGGGCAGAAGTTGAGACACAGATGTGGAGAACAAACGTATGGACACCAAGGGGGGAAAACTGCGGTGGGGTGGGTTTGGTGGTGTGCTGAATTGAGCGATTGGGATTGACATGTATACACTGATGTGTATAAAATTGATGACTAATAAGAACCTGCAGTATAGAAAAACAAACAAACCAAAAAAAAAACAACTAATACTAAACTTTCTTTGTGTTATTTGTATGGAAATATGTTAATATAAATGTTTCAGACATTATATGAAATTTCTAAAAATCTCATATGTTCTGGTATAATGTTATAAGTCATAATTCTAGTTATTACTTTAAAATGTATATCTCAGAAATAACTAAATTTCCTTGTCAATTGCATTATTATGAACTTTCATCAAATCTTTAACCATCATCATTTTTAAGTCTTTTGTCATTTACAGACAGTTCTGGGTATACTCTGATGCTTTTGCAAAAATGTTCCTATAAAAGGGTTTCATCTTCAAGGAATTCATGGAAAAGACTCTGACAAGTACAGGTTTCTGGTAACTGACTATACTGCTAAACTGAATGATTATGCATTTTCAGAACACTAATGGGAAACTGATGAATTCATAAAAGTGCTAACAAAGGATCAAGATAAAAAAAATAATTACATGGGACTGAGTGAACTGATGAGGATGGTTATAATTTTTGTAACTTTCTGTTTGAATAAAAAAAAAATCTCACAAGGACTCAGAGGCAAAAAATATACAAGTCAATTTTCACTGCAAAGTAAAGGAGCTGTTACAATGGAGGATTACTGGACTGAATGTCAATATTATGACATAGTATGAGTGTGTTTCGTGTTTGGTAATTGCAATCATTGTTGCTTTTGTTGTGGTCATCCATTTACAATGCTTGGTGTCAGTTTATTTATCGCTTGTAAAAATAAAATACAGTGTGTGTGTGTGTGTGTGTGTGTGTGTGTGTGTGTGTGTGTGAAAAAAGAAGATCTTTAGGAGAGGCTGAGTTAGGGGTTTTCACCTTCATCATATTTTGTTTAGAGCTTTCCATAGCTGGTAGATGTTTAGAGATAATCTGTTTCTGCATGTGTTCTCATGAGGGTATACATCTAAAATATCTAAACATATGGCAAGATTTTTGTGTATGCTCTCTTCCAAACAACTCTGGTGGAGTCACCATATATATGAATATTTCTTCTCTCTCCAGTGAATTCAAGTAAGGAATTGAATTCTGAAAATGTCAGGTACTCTCCCAAGTCAACTAAAATCTCATCTTGCAAACAGGTGTGAAAGTTAGTCCTGGAGGATGGAAGTAACACTTTATTCCTTTTACTTTACTCTTCTCCAGATAGATGGAAATGTGACTGTAAATAAAGAGTAAACACAGCATATCAAAAGTCTAAATCTATTTGAGACTTCAGTTATAAGAACTGAATTAAATTTACCTCTGCTATTTGTACAATAAAATCCCTTTTTTTCCCCAAAAGACTGAAACAAGGGAAAATACATGTATACAATCATGAAATAGTTCAAAAGCAACATGTGATCAAAGGTTGTAAAAATTTGACTTACTCTTTTAAAATTAAATACTTATGAGAAAATGAGATATGATTTGAGTTGGCCTGCAGTGGTTCCATCAGCAACTTTTACATCATCTGTTTTGCTTGTTTTTCTATTTGTAGAGTAGAAAAAATCTGTAAACATCTATGAATGTAGGAGGCTAGTGACTGCAAGGCTCATCAGCCATAGTATTTTGAAAATAGTACTGCTAAACCACTGTAATGAGATTTTGAAGGGGAAGAGGAAGGAGAAGGAGAAGGAGAGGAGGAGGAGGTGGAGGAGGAGGAGGAGGAGAAGAAGAAGAAAAAGGAGAAGAAGAAGAAGAAGAAGAAGAAGAAGAAGAAGAAGAAGAAGAAGAAGAAGAAGAAGAAGAAGAAGAAGAAGAAGAAGAAGAAGAAGAAGAAGAAGAAGAAGGAGAAGAAGAAGAAGAAGAAGAAGGAGAAGAAGAAGAAGAAGAAGAAGGAGAAGGAGGAGGAGGAGGAGGAGGAGGAGGAGGAGGAAGAGGAGGAAGAGGAGGAGGAGGAGGAGAAGGAGAAGAAGAAGAAGAAGAAGAAGAAGAAGAAGAAGAAGAAGAAGAAGAAGAAGAAGAAGAAGAAGAAGAAGGGAAGGAGGAGGAGGAGGAGGAGGAAGAAAGAAGAAAAAGAACAAGGAAAAGAAGTCAATTTCTGAAGAGCCATGACTACATAGATACCTAGAGTACATACGTAGGTAAAACAACTTCAAGAAAATCATATATTGACTCAAATTAATATGTCATCAAGTTAGTAAGAAGGACTTTTTAACAAATGAATAAATTAACTCCTGAGATAGTGAGTTCCCAAAAAGTCCTTGGAATTTAAAGTGCAGAGGTTTTAAATTTACCAACTCCCTAGACTTTTTATTCTGAGGTGTTGAACTATGATATCTCAAAGGTTTCCAGTAACGTCAGTGACTGTAGGCGTACATTAAGTTTAATGATTCACGATGCTGGAAATACAATTTTTGCTGTTGAATTTTTCACCACTTTCTTAATCACATGAAGGCTAGATTTCATCCACATAGGTGTATTGATACTGCTCTCTTGGCTGATACCAATGATCTTGTTTAAAATTCAGTAGTTACTGCTCTACTTCATCCTCCTTGACCTTTCTGCTACATTTGCTACTACTGGTGATCCATTCTTTTGAAACCCACTTCCCTAGACATCCCTATTAATACACTTTCCCTGTTCTCCTTCAATCCTCAACAACTCTTGAGTTTTTTCATTGGTTCATTTTCTCATGCTTCTCTCTCAGGTGTGTGTAGCCTAACAGCATGCTCACCTTATATTACGTTTTTTCTCATTCATTCACACAATTTCTACTCTGCTGATGTGCAATTGAATTCCAAAACTTGTACCCTACCCTGAGTTATCCTATGAGTTCTGATAATATATTTTGAGCTTCTTACTAAAAAACTCTACCAGGTTTTTCTTCCATGACATCAATTTTTACTAGCTTAATGAATTGTTAGTCAAATCACTTCCTTTTTCCCAACTTCCTTTTCTAACAGTGGTGCCACCACTTATCCAGTGACCTTGGATGTTTTTTGTCTCAAGTTCCTCATGCCCTTCTGTCATGACTTTTTGTATTTAGTCTCTCAAATATTCTTCTTCCTCTTCAGTTCCCACTCCCACAATCTTAATCAGCTCATTGCTTTCCAGAAAAGCCTCTCTGTTTCCTTGTCCACCCCATCACTGAGAGAATTTGTCCCCTTTCTATAGGCCTAATTCTCTTCACTTTTTCTAGAACCATTCCTCGCCTGAGACAGGAGATATATAAGTCTCTGAAGACTCTACTCAGAGATTCTATTTATTGCATCAGCTTAAGATGCAACTGAACATGGTTGATGACTCGCAGCCATATTGGGGAAGATAATTCTGACTGAGAAGTTTCAATCTGGCAATTGAGACAGATTTAAAAGTGTGTAGCATTCTCCAGTACCAGACCAGGCAGTAGATAGGAAGCTGGGTATGGGCAGTAGATAAAATACACGAAACTCAAAGACTCCAAGTCGTTTGTCGTTAGGGTTGCTGAGCACCAGGTATCAGCTGCGTCTTCACAATTATGATTCAGAGTAGGATTCCAATGCCTTGGTGGAAGAATGATGAACATAAGTCCAAGTCACAGTCCTGGGAAGGGATGCCAGTGGATGTGTGGTTACCAGGAAATAGAAAGTAAATAAGAAAGAAGAAAAATAACTCAGGACAAAAGAGGGATCCAGAAAAAGGCCAAACAGAGACTTAAGGAGTAAGCCATACTCCAATATTTAGAACTGAGGGTAGAGAGGCTATAGAAGAGATTTGATGCTAAGCCAGTGCCTATTGGTTTGGAGAGGATAATAGCTGATGTTTATTAAACATTTACTCTACACTAGATATGTGCATTATTTCATTTTATTTATAACCACAACCCTATGAGTTAGACACTATTATTATCTCCATTAATAGGTTAGGAAATGAGACTTAGAATGTTTCAGATACTTTGCTTAAAGAGGCAGATAGTGAATTGGGACCATGGTCTTTCTGACTCCAAAGCCCAATCTCTTAACCACCATGCCACAAATGTTAAGGAATCTTCTCTCACAGGAAGTATTTTTGGGGATCCTGATGAGTGGATGGGAGTATTGCATCATATCACCTCTTATCAGACAAAGAAAGAACTGGATCTCAGAATTAGCCTGGCCTTCTTGCTCATCTCTCATAAACTTGGAATTCTAAGCCTATGTTTGAGAAGAAATAGGTCACAGATCAGGAAAGAATGTGGTGAATTGATAAGTTTTGTTAAGGCAGTAATACTCAGAGCAGAATTGTGTGGGTTTAATATTTAGATACACTTGCCTGACTCAAAGATTTTATATTTAATTACTGTTGAGGCAAGAATTCAAAGTAGAATAATGTTACATGTGAGCCAAGACTTTGAAGTTGTTAAGTGGAGTGACCAGTAGTTGGGAAGAAACTATTTGCAGTTATGCTTAATTTTTCATCAAACTGTATTTAAGCAACTATTATGTGCAGGGCACTGGATTTCATAGATGAATAAGACACTTCTCTCCACTAATAGTTAAGAAGACAGACATGAACATATAAATTGCAACGCAGTAAATTAAGCATAAAGAATGGGTTACAAAGTTAAATATGAAGACTTAGAAGGATATTATCTAACCAAAGCTGAGTGAGTATAAGAAAGAAGGTATTCCAGCTAATATTTTTGTGTAACAAACCACATCCAGCTTAGTGGCATTAAATTAAATAACTACCATTGAATTATACTGATGGATTCTGCAGGTCATAGATTTGGACAGTGTAGTGAGATGGCTTAATTTTCTTCCATGATCTCTTGTGCATGGTCTAGGAAGACTTGAACTATTGAGGATTAGAATCACTGAGTGTTCTTCCCTTGCTTATACACCAGGGATGGGATTGAAGGCTGAGCTCAGTTGTGACTATTGACTGGAGCACGTATACTTGGCATGGAGTTCTCACAGAATGGCTTCTGTGTTCTAAGGAGGTCTCAGTAGCTAGCATCCCAAAATAACCAGGAGGAAGCTGCTTGGACTTGTATGATCTCACCTCAGAAGTCACGTGCTGTTACTTGCAACACTCTCTGTTCGTTGAGACAATCACAAACCCACATGGATTCAATGAGAAGGACACATACTCCATTTCTAAATAAGAAAAATGTCAGAATCGTTTAAAGCTGCCACAGCCTGTCCTTTGGCAGTGTATAAATTATACTGTTCCCTTCTTACCCCCCCTAAAAGCTTCATCCCATTAACAACCTTCAGCTCAGTCTCAAGGTACAGAACTTCATCATCAGGTCTAGGCATGGGTGAAACTCTTTGGATATAGGTTCCTTTCAGTATGAAGACTAGTGGTATAAGAGACAAGTTATCTCTCACCCCTATTCTCCCCTCCCCCACTATGCCCACAAAATATACAACAGTTGAAGAGTCCTGCAATAAACATTCCAATATGTGACTAACTGCACAACTTATCAGTTTCAGTGCAAATAAGGCCCCTTATTCAAATATTACTAAGAATTTCGAGAAGGTGACAAAAGAGAATTAAACTAAGCCTAGGATCCTCCTAACCAATAGGGCCCTTAGCAAATGCAAAGTTCACACACCCATGAGACACCAGTGAGCCCTTCTCCCATTTTAAAAGTGGGAAAGGGAAGAGAAAAAACAGTTACTGGTCTACAGCAATTCTGACATCCAACAGAGTCCATGTTCTTCATTCTTTATTTTGGGCTCAGAAAAACTGTAGGAGTTGTATTCCATAGCTCTTGGCTCTGCCCTCTGGTCTTCTATTTCTACTCTCTGAATCATTCTTCCTCTTCCATAAATGTATCTCTTGTTTGAGCAGTTTACAAAGTCTGGTTATTTTCTGAGATAAATAGTTTTTTCAGTTTAACTCTTATCTGCAGAAATTTGGGGTTCCAAAAGTCTCATTTCATTTTGTACTGCCTCTGTACCTTTTAGTCCAAGATAATAGAATTCTTTTAAAATCCTGTTTTGTTTTGTTTTCTTAATATATGAAGTTATATTACATTCCATTAAGCAAAAGTCACACCTGCAAATGTTTTTAAAATAAGTCTTTCTCTACTTTGGGTCCTTATGAGGTTGCTGAGGGACAACGCTTTAAGATTCTTAGAAACCTTATTACTCAGTGGAAAGGATATGCAAGGGTTGTCTTTAAGACCCTTAGAATGTGTTTTTTTCTATCTCAAAGGGTCTATGAGTCACCAATTTAAATCTTTCTTAAGTCACAACAAAAGATTTACAATCAAACCCTTGACCTCATCCATTACTTTCCCAGCTGCCACATTTCCAGATGGCATCCTGGATTTCATCTTGGCCCTTAGGCCTTTTTTTTAGAGGAGCATATTTTGCTCGGGAGAAGGAGGATTTGAAGTAATTTTATTATCAAATTCAGCAAGTCTTGGATCTTTATATATTTTCTAATTTCTGTTTAAAAACTGAATATATCCTTCCTTAGCTCACCTTTCTTTACCTCTAGTTTAAGATCTGCAGCTAAGAGAAACTAGTTGACACTTTAAACACTCTGAAGGAAAATTTCCTTAGTCATCTCCATCAGTTCCTTAGGTATATTTACTATTTTCTACATTATAGTAGGTAACAGTTTCACTAAATTTCCTTTCAGTTTATAACAAAGTCCTCTTTTGCTCCAATTTCCAGCAACATTGTTCTATTTGCCTTTAAGCATCACCAACAGTCTCCTGGATATCCATTAGGCTTCTGCTAACTGTATCCTCAGTGCCCTTACAGGTCCTCCCATTGCCTAGTCTGAAAGCTAATGCCATATATTTTAGAGTTTTGTTACAGTGACACCCCATTTCTGATAACAACTTCTGTATCAGTCTGGTTTCTACCAGAATCACTGTGAGTGGCATTGAATGAGACATCCAGTATAGGAATTAAACTTTACACAATTCTGGTTGTTGGTTGAAGTCTATATAAGACTTCTACCTCTGTTCTTAGTATCAGGTCTGACCTATTGACTTAGCTACAGTAGGTCAGTTAAGTCACAATCCAGAAAAGAAAGATGGACATCAGATGGGGAGAGCAAGGACTAATTGGAACCCACAGAACAAAATAGAATTCATGAGAACATACTGGACCCCATGAGGAGAAGTTGGAACCATTTCCAATCTCAGTGATGCAGGGGATATGCAGAATAAGCTAGCAACTTTCACCACAGTAATGCATATGTCAGGACTTAGAGAAGCTGAAGGAGGAAGGTTGGTGGGAGCTGGTAAAACTGTAGACCCAGGTGCCACCCATACCAGCAGGTGAACCTGCAAATCAATGGCAGGTATGGAGTTATCATGGAGCCTAGCACCACACTGACTTCAGAGCCTAAAAAAGGCTGCTTCTTCACTTCCACCTTCCAATTCTCATGTAAACTTCTCTGTTCTCAACCCTAACTGGGAACAGTACAGGGAAGGGAATTCTAGGAACCATAGTCTAACTAGTTAAGTTGACATAGTTCAGGATCACCACCAAAGGCTTTTTGGAAGATGTGTTGTTTAAGTTGGATCTTTAAAAAATGAGAAGAATTTGGCCAAACGAAGGTGAGAAAGGCAAAGAAGTTACCATAATCAAAGATATGGTTTCAAGGAACAGGAGGAGCTCAGAGAACAAAGGGCACTAGAATGGGGGTTGAATGGGAGCAGAGACTGGGATGGTTTAGCCACATGGTCTATAGTGATATGGTATGCTTAGTAGGTGCTCTATAATTATTTTTTGAATAAATGTGTTGATTGAACAAAATGTGTGACACAGAGAATAGCAGAATTTGACAAACATTGACTGATTCAATCAGGTAGGATTTTGTATGTGACTCAAAAAAAAAAAATCTTAGGCAAAGGAGTGGCCTGCTTATATCTACACTTAAGGGCCCCTCTGGCAGGAGGGTGAATCATGGGCTGACCTAAGAGTGGGTTAAAGCATGAGGTGCCTTTTTTATCAGCACAGACCAAAAAGGAAAAAAAAAAAAAAAGCATTAAATTGAAACAACAGAGGGAGACTTTGAAACTGGCTGGGAAAAGGGTGAGAAAGCTGTGCTTGAAGTGAAGTTTTAACAGAATGTTCCAAAGTGCCTTTAATAAAGAATTTTTCCTAGCAACTGTTCAAACATTTCTTGTCACATTTAATGGAAAAAAAACAAATCATTTGGATCATTTATGTCTGAGAAAATTTGTTACATATAATGCTGACCACCACCAGTTAATATTAAACTTCTTTGTCCTACTTCTTATGGCTTTTTTTCTCCCAGCTCTCTTATTTGTAAAACAAAACAGATTCCTTTGTCAGTGAAGCATAGTATATTATATAGGTAGTTTTTTCTTACACTTGAAATTCATCATTCCTTATGGGCAATCCAGCTGAATTATATTTCTATACAGTTAAAGGGAAAAAATGACCAGTCACTGAGAAAGATAAAGACATTTTCCAGTACACCATTAACATCAGGACACATATAGTTTGTTTTATTTGGCAATTGGTCTTTGCTTTTCAAACTCCAAAGTAATGCTAATTTAATCGTACAAAAAGCAGTCCAGTGACAAGAAAACTATTCTGCCTCACCAAAGCCCCTGCATAATTTAAAATCTCTTCAATTCTCAGTCAAGAAAGCCAGAAATCCCTTTGGTCACAAGAGGAAATGGTTTCTGGATCTTCCCTGGCAAAATACAGGAATTAAACCCTCTTATCATGTATTCATGAGAGCCCTGCTAAGCCCATTTAATAGGGTGTGTCAAAGATTAGCTTCAGCAGCAATTTTCTCTGAGAACATCTGCAAAGAAAGATGCTCTCTGCATACTGTCACAGTTTGGGGCAGAAAAAGTAATTGTGACATGCAATGAAGAGAAAGAAGAAAGAAGAAAAGAATTCCTCTCTTTTCTTGGTTTTCCTTGGTTACCATCAGTGTCATTCCTCCTCTTATTAGACAAAATCAAGATTCACATTTTAGGGCTCCTTGTTTCACCAAGCTACAGCAAACCAGCAGGTTTGTACAAGTACTGATCTCAACATTAGCCTTTTAGAAAGTTGGTACTGAACGTGATACCAGATCACAGACACTTAATGAATCAACACATCTTTATCAATGGATTGCTCTATGGCGCATTTTCCTTATTTAATACCTTCTTTAAAACTGTACTCAAGACTTCCTCCATAAATTTGAATTCATCACTCATCCATTTATCCAATAAGGTCAGCTCTCCACCACTACCATTCTTCCCCATTATAACCTTTATTTCTCTAAAAGTATCCCTAACCTCCTTTAAAAACATGTGTGTGTGTGTGTGTGTGTTTCTATTTGCAAACATAGACAGCCACTGCTCAGTGATGTTAACATACATTTATGTGCAATTTTTAAAGCACAGATAATGCTCTTATTTATACAGATGTATACATTCGCCATCACTGGAAGCTGCCAAGGAAAAATTGTGAAGATTTGAGAGCGGACAGAAATTGTCAGTGACTTTTTCAGCTCAAGATAAAGTAGAACAGCTAGAAGAGAGGAAGGGCTCTGGATTACAGCTGTTGGGAAACCCAGAATGTATTTTGCAATTGCCTTGCAATCTCACATCTTCAAGCTCCAGGCAGTGATTCATTCCTCAGCTGCTATCTGGATTTGGGCATAGTATCAGAATGAGAGGATGTTTGATACAGGCTCCTTTTCTCTAGTTTAAGAAAGCTCAGATATAGGATACAAACTCTTGTCTGCATGCCCCAGGCAATCATATGTGTCAAGGAAGGATTCTTGGAGAAAGTGAGAGAGCTTGGAGTCCTCAGGAAAACCTCTATATAATGAGCAAAGATTAAAAATCCTTATAATGTTCTCATTCATTTTTGTTCTACTTCCATGGGATAGGCAAGAAGCAAAATCAGAAATTAATTCTAAGATTATTTTCCCCCAGTATCACTCACCAACCCTGTCAGCATTTAGAACATTCAGCAATGCTACATAATATGTATTTCCTGTCCTCAGGGATCTCCTAGTATGTAATGAGATATACAAAGTAGAATGAAGATCGCAATTAGAGGTGTGCACTACACTGTAGGAGGGTAAAGGAAGGAGACATGGATTCTAGCTGAATTCTTCACTGAAAGAACAGAGAAGCCATCATGAGGAGGTGATATCTGAATTGAACACTGAAGCGTGGGTAATTGCCTGACTCATGGAAAATGGGAGAAAGGGCACTGGAGGCTGAATCTGAGCAAAAGTAAATGGCAAATAACACTTGGTCTCCTCCATTAAGTGCAATTATCCTCAAAGCTAAATGTTGTGTCTTCTAATTATTTTTAACTTTCTTAAATATTCTGTATAGACACACTCAGTATCTTAGACAAAGAAACAACTGACAGAAACTCATCACAACAGCATTCCAGTCTGTCTCCATAGCCTGAACTGAGTGATGACCTCTGGCCTCACACAAGATATGAAATTTCCTTGTACAAATGCCACCACACATACTTAAAACAATCATATCTACAGAGAAAATTCATTCTTTAAATGCTAGAAATTTGGCCCTGTAGACTTCCTATCACGTCTGATAAATGTTTCTCAGAAAAGTCAAATCTTGCTAATGTATAAAGAGGCCCCAGTGAATGCTCATACAATATCCCAGTGTTTGAAAATCTGGGTATGAAAGGTAGATTCTTTTGAACATTGCAACCAAGAAACGTGAGTTTTCCCTTTATTGATTCCATGTCAGATCCTGTTGGCATTTACCATCCCTCAGCCTGACCAGTTGGAGATGGATCTGTTCTTTCACTCCATTCCTCAGTTATTATCATTACAGCATTTGACTCATCACATACACATTCAGCTTAGGGAACAGGGCTCAATCTAAATAAGAATACAATAGGACAATAGCCAGATACAAATGTCCAAATGTGCAATATTTGAAGATAATACATTGCCTAGTATGGATTTCTTTCTGGTAAGAAAAACTTTGCCTTGTATTCCTCTATAAAACATGAACACAATGGTGTGGGAAAAACAAAACAAAAATTAGCTTTGTGTTTTACTTATGTATAAAATTTTCCTTATAATTTTCATTTTTGAAAAGGCAAAGAAAGGAAAATTCAAGCATATTTTCAGAGTTTTCCTGTTTATCTTTGTTTCTTGATGCTTTAGACAGATTTTTGCCTTTGCTTGAATACACTAGTGGCCATATCTATTTTTTAAATTACATATAAAGTCACACAAACCTGTTCTATATTAAAACAGGGAACTGATCTAAGAAGGATCTTGAAAAATATTTCCACATTCTACTTAACTGTCCGTTAGCATTGCTGGACAATTAATGCATTCTCCAAATAGAAATCTGAACTGCACTGGGAACAGAGAAGGAACTTGAAGAGTTTGTTTTCATGCTTTTTAAAAAAATACTTTTCAAGTTTGGTTTGGAGTATAAAACAGTCATGGAATATTGTTCATGTAGACAGATATCTTAAACCTCAGAAGAAATGGAGCACCTCCCTAAGAATAATTTGAACTCTTTTATTTGTTTTAGATGCTGATACCAAAAGGTAAAATGAGGACCAGAGATAATAATTATTGCAGTATTTATTTTTTAAACAATTTTATACACAACATGCATTTAAACCATGATCTGTTGCTCATGTCTATTTATTCCTACAACATATTTATAACTTTGTGGTAATATGGGACAAATTTCCCTATCCAATGTGAGCAAAATAAGGCCTCCTCAATGAGAATGTGTTGTTCTTCGTACACTGGTGACAAGCTCTGCATTTCTTGATGGAATGTTCTATTTGACTTTGTTAATCTTTATCCAGTAAAAGAGTAATTTCTTTGAACCAAATTTACAAAACAGTCTGTCTGTTCCCTGCAGGGTCGCTGCATATGGTTGACATGTCGTGCCCTGGACAATAGGACCTGGTGATAGCAATGTAGGAGTGAAAGTTTGATCTCCTCAATGTTCACCAACCTTGCAGTCTAGCTCTGGGCTGGTCCCTCCATAGGAAATGAAGCTGATTTCTAATTCACCACATGGATTAGAAGCAGCTCTGTAAGTATAAACACCAATTCTTTTTTTGTTTGGTTTCTATTGACTTAAAAAAAACACACAACAATTCTAACCAGGATGTACATGTAGACACGAATAGAAACGATCGAGTTCAAGGATTAGTGTTGTTTTCTACAGTTCCTTGAACCTTTTGGATTTTTCCCATCAGTCCAGGAATGTGGAGTAATGCACATTTATGACTAGAGCAGGGTATTCTACAACATATTACAGATAGCTTAGAAACAATTCTTAGCTTTTTAGTGTAGCCATTCTTTTATCAGGATAGCTAGAAATAACTTTACAGAGAAATGACCACAAACCAAACACATTATCTTCCATTAAATCCAAACTAAATGTATCTTCAATTCAATCTCCCTTAACAGATTCTGTCTTACACTGCTGATGAGACAATCAATAATCACCAATTATCCAGACAATGTAATAGGAGCCAAAAACACAACTCAAAATCCTATTCCCAGCCTGTCCTCCAACTCATCCTCTGACCATTGCATCTAACCTTTCACCAATTGAACTGTTATTTCTGTCCTCCCCAGATTATAGATCCCTCTGGCACCTCCCAGGACCTTTAGCCTGGCTTTACTTAAGTTCTTCAGGTCCATTTTTTTCTCCTACATCTAAGGCATCTCAGGGTTTGGATCAGCCAATGATAATTTACCATCTGGTCAATAACTCATTTTTTATTTTTTTTTAATTATTTAAGACCAAATTCAAATATCACTGCTTCTTTGAAGCTTTTATTGCAAAACAATTCATTGTTTATTTTTATGGTTGATTTTGTTCACAGCATTTTTATTCCATCACACCTTGAACTCTCCAGACCATTTTTTTTTTCTCTCCTCAGGGGAGATTGGGTTGCAAGGTCCAAAACAGCAGTTCACTGAAGACTCTCTCTTTCTTGAATTGTAATGGCATTAACTGTTGATCACAAACTCAAATGTCTACATTAGCCTGGCAGGTAACTAAAAGAGTGAAGGAGTATCATTGTAGACTTCTAACTGACAAGCATACACCCTAACTAAAGGAGACAATTCTAAACAATGGTTTTCATGTGGGAATGCCATATTTGCCAGACTTTCCAGTTTTTCAAAAGAAGGTAGAAATATGCATTTTAATGGGAAATCTCCTGAAATTTAAATAAAAATTCAATTATATACTGATCAAAACCAAACCTCTAGGCTTTGGTGGGTGAATTGCAGCCCCCAATTCACCTATTTATTATCTTTTCCCTAAGGGCCCAGTAGAGAATAATACTAGAAAGAACTGGCCACTGTTAGTACCAGTCATGGAGGAAAAATTTATCTAATCTTAGAAAGAAACATGGGTTGGTTACTCAACAGTTGAGCTCTCCACTCCACTTTCTGGAATGGGGTGTATCAGGGTCCCAAACTTTTATGTTCCCAACCTTGGCAAAATGGCCTGGAACACAAGCTTGGCTTAAAATTTCTATGCATTTCCTATTGCTGCTGTAACATAAAACCATAAATATAGTAGCTTAAAATAACACAGATTCTCTTACAATTCTAGAGGCTAGAAATCAGAAAAATTAGTTTCATTGAGTTATAGCTAATGTGTTAGCAGGACTGGTTCTTTCTGGAGGCTCTAGGAAAAATCCATTTTCTTGCCTTTCTAGCTTCTGGAGACTGACTACCTGCATATTTCTTGGCTCATGACCTCTCCCTGAAATTACCTCAAAATCTTGTTTCCATTATCACATCTGCTACTTTCTCCTTTGACTTTCTTTCTGCCCTCTTATAAGGACCTTTGTGATTCCATTAAGGCCCATCTGGATAAAAGAGGATAATCTCTCCATCTCAAGATCTATCACTTAATCACATCTGCAAGTCACCTTTGCAATATAAGGTAACACTCACTGGTTCCAGCGATTAGGATGTGGGTACCTTTTGTGGGGCCATTTTTCAGCCTACCACAAGCATCTAACTGCCAAATAAAGTATTATATGGGTTGGGACAATGATGGATAATACCTGTCTCATCTTTTTCATGTAGCCAACGATCCTATTGAAGTCTTCTGTAAAGCCTAATGAAGGCACAGGCTACCTAACAACAAATGAGATAGGATTTTCCTTCAGTGCAGTGGGAGGAAGTCTTGAGAACATTTACCTTAATTTAAAGTGTGACATTTCTTTGCCTTTGTGGAGTAAGATTCACACCTACTACAGTAACCCTGACTTCCTCACATGGAGTTTTTCTTTCCTCTGTGTTTTTTAGAACTATCTCCATATTCTACATCCTCTACAGTGGAGCTTACTACGTTTACTAAAATTATGTGTTTATTTGTGTGTCTGTGTTCTGGAGTAAAAGAGTTATTTACCTTTGTATTAACAACCCTTCCCCAGGGCCAAGCACATTAAATAAATTTTGAACTAAGTGAATAAGTAAATAAATAAGTTGCAAGATAAGAATATTCCAAAAATGCTTTAAACATGTTAAGTTTTTCTTTTTCTTTTTTGGTAGTTCACTAAAGAATTAAGTGAGGAGAAAGATTGAAGGACAGAAAAAATCATTGGGAATCAATTATTTTTCACTTTCAAAACAACCTTCCAGGAGGATTATTTGAATTTTTATCGATAATAAAATTAAGGCTTAGAAATTAGGTAATTTTTCATTTAGTGACTAAGCAGTAAAGCTGTATTTAGAGTAACATTGTCTGATTCTTGAGACCATATTCCTTTGACGTTTCTTATTAATAAAAATATTATATTCATGCAGAAGTTTTTCATCATATTTTTTTCTAGATTCCTATAGCTTAGTCAAATCATTGCTCTGTTTGCTGAAAATAATGAATGCTCTTTTTTCCCTTGTATTTTTTTTTCTTTTCTTTTCCCCCAACTCCCACTGCCCCTTCAGGCATAAAGCACAGTTACTTCCTGGGGCTGAGCAGGATACTGTGGTGCATGAACACAGGAAAGAAGCTGTGCTTCTTCCTCTCCCCACTCCCTCCCCTGCATAAATCCCAGCAGCTCCAGAGAGTGTTTATTCAGGCAAGCTTTTCCACCCCACAGGGTAGAAAACCAGGCTCATTAAATCCTGAATAGTACTTATTATTGCTTGGATAAAAAAATTTAAAAGAGGATTTATTCTTGAATATTAGAAAAAAAGATGTATGTACTGGCACATAAAATGATCTCCTCAGGGAACTGTTGAAATCCCTATAATTTGAGTTACAAATTTTAGGAAGCACACCAAACAAGTAGATGCTGGCTGAAGAATGAAGTACATCTATAAGTAAGGTCCATCTCCATTTCTTATGGTTTCATAATCTATCCCTAAAGTACATATTTCAGTAGTCTTCTTAACCAGACACTCTTGTCACAATTACAAGTATACGCTTGAATTTCCCTGCCTATTTTCCAACGTGAATAGTGCAAGCTTACTTGTCTTCACACAGAGATGAGACTGAACTCTCATTGAAATGTTGAATGGATATTGTTACAATTACTCCATTTCAAAATAATATGCTTTTTATTGTCTTGTAAATAACCACCATATCAAATGACCGGCTGTCATAGAGCTACACTGACAGAATAAGTGGACAAAATCAGCCTTGCAAATCTGAGAAATTCTTCACTTTTAAATATTGAAAAGGGTTGGCAGTCAGTAGTAAATATTTCAACTAAATTTTGTTTAGATTTGTAATGTTTACAGTTTCAGATCTCTAAGAAATTTTCCTCTTAAAGCTTCCTTTAAAGTCTATATTTTAATTGTTTGCTTCATAAGAACAAATATGTTTTGAGGGAGACATTTCTTTCTATAATATTTTCTTATTTTCTTTACATTTTATACACATCATTCTACCCAAATTAAAGATAACTTATTGTAGATATAGTCCATATAATTTTGGATTTTTTCTTCTTTGTGTAATATTTTATATGGTTTTTAATTCATCTTCACAAGAAGTGAAGAATTATCAAACAGGACTTTTTACTGGAAAGACTTATAGCCTAAATGAAATTAAATAACTAAAAATCAAAGACTGTGCTTAAATTTATTTTATTCAGTATTATGAATAACAGTTATTCTTTAAGGTGTAGTAGACACATAGCTTATAAACAAACAATACTATAAATATTAAAATTATAACTTTTCTATTACTTTATCTCAAATTACTATTTAATATTTATAAACATGTGCTGGTTCAAAAATGTTTTTCATACAATTATTGAGCTAATAGACACTCATGATAATTATATTAACTGTGAATGTTTTTCCCTCTTTATTTTGAAGTTTCTTCATAACTTTCTATATATAAAGTTAAAAATTTTAACAATCTTGCAATATTAAATATAATTTATATTTTATATGACTGATTGAATTTAACCATGAAAAGCACACACACAAAAGATTTTACTCCATATTACATTCAGAATTCTAGCCAATATTTGAAAGTGAGTATTCAGACATTAAAAATGAATGTAAATGACATATATCTATATCATTCTTAATAATAATGTCATTTTGTTTTTAGAAAAGTTGTTATCCTATGTAATCACTGTCAATGATAATACACAAATTCAAGGTTACAAGGAAAATATCGTTGAAGTAGGCATTTGGTTACTTGACTTTACAAGACTGAAATTGCACTGGAAAAGCAAATTTTGGCCAGAGAGTAGATAGCATAATATTGAGCCAAATCAAAAATGTGGTATGTCCTAAGTAATTCTACTTAGCCAACAAGATGGAGCAGTTAACAAAATTGAAGTTCTAATGTGTAAAACTATTGAAAATTTTAAGTATCTATGTGCTAAACCTCAGAAATCCCCTTAAGCATGCCGACCACCAAATAAATCTTGGGTCTAATACTGCTTTCTACTTACTGTCCTATTTAAGATAGTTACCTCACCTTGATTCATCTTGGTTCTTCTAGCATAAAGTGAAAACAATTATAACCCATGTTGTAGGTTTGCCATGAGGAGTTAAGATAAGAAAGTTCCTGACATACAGTATGTCCTCCTCCTCCAAAAAATAGCCAAAATTTGTTATAGAGTCTAACACTAACAAATCAATGAGCTAAAATTCATAGAGCCTTAGTTATATGCAGGCACTCTTTTAAACATGGGACACATGTCAAATAGTTCATTCCTAAAAATTATCTTGTAAAGTACGTCTTATTATCATGATTTTTCAGGCGAGGAAACTGAGGCAGAGAGCTATTTAATTGTCCAAGGCTACTCAGCTAGTGAGTGGAAGAACTGAGTTTTGAATACAGGTAGTTACAGGGTTTGTGTTGTTAAACTCTATGCTGTACTATTACACAAATGAAATTAGAACTCCTGCTTCTACCCTTTGCATCAATCATTCACCATCTTCATTTATTTATTGAAGAACTAACATCAAGGCAAATAAAAGGATTTCATAATCATTTTTATATTTCATATAGTATCAGAAATTTGAATAGTGCCACTTAAGATTCACTGAAATCTTTTAGCCTATCATTCTATTGGCTCAACTGACTGAACATCCATATTGTCAGGATACTTTTCCAATAACATTTGTTTAAAACAAAAACAAAACAAAAAAAAAACAAGACAAAAACCTCCATGTGGTGGTTAACCTCTAAGATGACCCCAGTGATTCTCAACTTCTCATCCTCGTACTCTACTGCAGTCTACTCTCACAGGCTGACCTGTGTAACCACTAGCATGCTATGGAAATTGCAGTGTTTGAATTCTGAGCATAGGTCATAAAAACACTGCTACTTCTGCCTTACTCTTTCTAGGACTGCTTGCTCTGAAGGAAAGCTATGATGTTGTGAGAACAGTTAGGCAGTCTTTTGAAGAGACCCATGTTCAAGAGGGATATACATGGCCAACTGCCAGCACCAATCACCTAGATATAGAAGTCATACTGGAAGTAGACCCTGTAATCCCAGTCAGATCTTTAATGACTGCAGCCCTGGAGGACATCTCAAATACAGCTTCATGAAAGATCCCAAGCAGGAACGATCATGGGAAGCCTCTCCCAAATTTGTGACCCATAGGAACTATATGAGCTGATAAATGTTAGTTATTATAGTAAGATACTAAATTTTGGAGTTATGTGTTCTGCAACTAATATACTCCATTTGATAAAAAATAATAATAACAATGTCCAGATAATTTATTGGACCACCAAGAGCTAGCCCCTCAAAAAATAAAATAAATTGAGGATCAGGGCCTTCATAAAGTCCTTGTAAACTGTAACTGATAGCTAACTATTCACAATATCATTGTCTTGTTTTATTAACATTTTTTATTTGACGTCTATAATAATATGGTCTTGATGTAATAAAAACAGTGACTGGTTTTAATTGCAGAATAATAAGATATTTTACTAGCCTTATTAAGGATATGTTGTGGGGTTAGTGATGTCACAAGTTCAAAAAAGCTAAGCTGCAATACAAATTATATAGGTCAAGTGGTCCCTCTATTTTGTACCATTTTTTTTATAATCCTCTTCAAATTCAAACTCCCTCCAAACATTTCAGTACCCATATCTCATAATAAACAATAAAGATTTATTAGAAGAATATGGAGAGGAGGAACAATTGGGTAACTATATTACCCAAATGTATATGTTGCCTACATAGAAGATTCTCTAGCAATTAAAAATGGCTGCTCAAGACGAAAGGTAAACTGAGACATCTATGTTTATGTAGTAGAACAAATTGGACTTCATAGCAGCTAGTATAAGAAAGAGTATATGTTATTTCTATCATGGATACAAGTGGTGTTCTGGAGTTGGCTCCTACTGACTAACAGGAACTAATTCATACATTTCAGGAATTTTGTGAGAAGCTGTTGAACCATTGTTAACTTCAAATTATGTGGGAAAAAATGTGGGAATATTTACACCATGGAAACTGGCAAATACTACTACAAATAAGGGCTTGTTTTTTGCTGTGGTGGTGGTGGTGGTGATGTTTGTTCTGCTTTGTTCTTTTCCTTTCCAGAAAGTCATTTTACCAGCACACTACTAGCTACAACCTAAATATTGAATTCAAACATTTGAAAAACTAGACAGAAACTTGACCTTGGATTCATGTATTTTGATAATTTTATAAAAATAGATGACAATTTAGATTCTATATTTTGTATTTTTACATTCATAATTTGTTTTCTTTGACCCTCATGAGCAAAAGTCAATAGCTTTTCTGCTGTCAAGTATGGATTTCATTAGATTGTTCATGGTATAACAGATGTGAAAAGTAATTTTTGATTTAAAAAAAGCACATTTTAATGCTCAATACAACAGATATTTTCAAAGACGTCTTTCGAGCAGACATCAGTACTATCTGGATGACCTGTCACCATATGCAGACAGGAAATTGCCACTTAGTAATTTCTTTGAAAAGGGCAGTATAAAATATTATAGTATTTAAAATCAAGTGATCTTTGCATATCCAAAGTAGATATCATTTTCATGTTTCTCAATTCACTGATTATTATGATTTATTCCACAAATTCTTTAAAAGAAAATAAAATTAAACTATTTTCTATAAACTCTCAGATTTGTTATTTATTTGCTGAGATTTGCCATATAGTAACATATAATTTTATCTTTAAAGGAAATATGTAAAATGTGAATATATATGTCCAGAATAAACAAAACCAAAAAACACCCCATTGACACCTCTAATAATATTCTGTCTTTATTTAAACTGCCACATAGTTTTCACAAAAATCTCCTGATCTGAGCACTGAAAATTGTGAAGAAAAGGATATTATTATTTTTTGCAGTGAGAAAATTCTCTATTTCAATATTCAAAAGTCCATCTTACCACTTTTCACTCCTTATTTATTTTTCCTTTTACTGAGAAGTAAATTCCTTTTGATGAGAGGAAATTTTAAAAACTGGAACAGCAAAGTATAACAGAATGTGCAGTAACAAATATACATAGGGTTGTCATCTAGATAGATCTAAACTATGTATGGTAACTATCAATAAATCTATCAATTCTTATGCAACACCCATTCAGAAGATTAAGAAAAATGAAAAATGGCCAATTTTAATTGTTTATACATGTGACTTATTATCCTAAATAAAGCTATTTTCAGAAAGTAGGCAATTACTTTGTTAGGAGTTTCCAAATGATTCTGAGTGTTCAAAAACATCTAATCTCTGAATGTTTGTTCTCCTATTATATTAGCGCAAGAAATGAAATGTAAGACAGTTTAAAAGTGAATTTGGATACACTTTATAATATGTAATTAATATGCAATCAATATGTATGTGTAATATATATAATATGCAATGAATATACATGCACATACATACAAAACAACAAAACCACATACTTAATTTCCCTCTAAAATTTATAAACATTTGAGGGAAGATTCAGTATCTAGTGTACTCTCAACCTCCTTTCCCCACCAACCCTCCCCAAAGCTTTGCACATAGGAGTCTTTCAATAATCATTCTGTGAAAGAATGAAGCAATGAATAAACAGTGAATGAAAAGCTATTCAAGTTTCGATTTTTTTCCATTAAAACACATACACATACACAAACTATGTATTACAAATTCTCTGTAGTATTTCATGTTTTAAAATCCTTCTCTAACTCAAGGATAGCATCAATGGATACATTCATAAACCTGAATAATAAAAAAGCAGTCTGTAGAAAGAAAATGATTCATTATGTTGTGCTTCAGTATTTTTACTTTGGACAGTATCTTAGCAGGATTAGTTCCATTCACAAGCAAAGCATCTAAACTACAGTCTCTCAGTGCCCTGCCTTCTAACTCTTGTGAGAAGAGATGGGTAAACTTCTCTTTTGCTGTAAAGTTTTTTCCTCTGTGGGATGAAAGAAACCTTAGTGTTATAACTTGAACAGTGCTTTCTTGTAAAGCCTGTGAAAACACTTTATGTCCTGTAGGAACTGAGTCAAAATCTCCTATTGAGGCCACAGGATGTCATTTTAGTGAACTACAGTGTCTCTTTCAGTGTATTATACACTATTTAACTATAGTCTTCAGATGCACAAAGGAAGCTGTATGAATCAGAAAGTCCTTGTTTTCTCATAAACAGATCCAATGGACTCTCTTCAACTGATGCTAGAAGCGTTTAAGCTAATCAGTTAGCATGTCAGTCTGTCAAAATATTTTTACCTTATATATAACTGGTGACTCTATTCAGACAAGAAAAATTAATCAAAAGATGCTGAATAATGTCAGAAGACTAAATTTAAGCTAGAAACTTACAAATTATATGAATAAAAACTTAGGGGTATTTGTTTAGTTAAATTATATTTCAATAAAACTAATCTGCCTATGTTATTTATCTTCTAAATTCAAAATGCTTTTTCAAGCCTCTGAATGTTAGGCGGGCTGTCCTCTCGACCTGAAAGGCTTTCTTCCCTTTTGTCTCTCTAGCATTCTGTTTACTAATGCTTCAAACCCCAGTTGAGATGTCATTTGCTCTGACAAATCTTCACTGCTCAACTCATCCCTTAAGATATGATTATTTATTTATATATTCATTTATTCATAATTTTTTAGAGCTGTTTTAGATTCAAGACAAAGTTGAGTGTAAAGTACAGAGAGTTCCCATATACACCCTGCCCCGTCACACACACTCCTTCTTCCACTATCAACATATTGCACCAGATTGGTACATTTGTTATAATCAGTAAACCTACATTGAAACATCACAATCACCCAAAGTCCATAATTCATATTAGAGTTCACTCTTGGTGTTGTACATTCTAGAGATTTTGACAAATATATAATGGCATGTATCCACCATTACAGTTACATGGAATAGTTTCGCTGTCCTAAAATTCCTTTGTGCTCTGCTTACTCACTACTCTCCTCCTCCTTAACCCCTGGAAACTATTTATCTTTTTACTGTCTCCATAGTTTTACCTTTTCCAAAATGTCATATAGTTGGAATCACAAAGTATGTAGCCTCTTCAGATTTCCTTCTTTCACTTAGTAATATGTATTTAAAGTTCCTCCCTGTCTTTTCATGGCTTAATAGCTCATTTCCTTTCAGCACTGAATAATATTCCACTCTCTGGATGAACCAGTTTATTAATTGATTCACCTACGGAAGGACATCTTTGTGGCTTTGAAATTTTGGAAATTATGAATAAAGCTGCTATAAACATCCGTGTGCAGGTTTTTGTTGAATATTTATGGAATCAACAATATGTAATGAGTGCCTACACTCTGGCGAGCTCTGTGGCAGGTAATGATATACATGTGACATCTGCTATGACAGAGGCATGACCTATGGGAAGATTATGAGAGGTATTATTAGGAATATACCTCTGCAGTGGAAGCTCGGAGACCTAACCATTGGACCACTAGGGAATTCCCTGGGGGCAGATTTTACCTAACCACATTTAGTTTCAATTCCGTCATCTGTCAAATAGGGGTAACAATAACGTTGACATCAGAAGGTCATTGGGTGGATTCATTGAATGTAGGATTCTGAAGCACAGGGACTTTGTTTACTGTTATGTAGCCAGAGCCTAGAAGCATGCCTGCACATAGTAGGTGCTCAGTAAATATTTAAATGAATGAATAAGTGCATGTAAAACATTAAGCACAGTGTGTGGCAGTAAGTGCACAATATTATGATGTATTATGTTAATACACTCTACATATAAAGAAATTGAGTCACAGAAGCAATTTTCCCCGGGGTTCAGAGCCCCTAAGTAGCTGCTCTGTTGTCACTACTTGAGTTCCCTGGCTCCCTAGCTTCCAGGGGAGAAGTGAAAGCAAGGTTTCTTATCAGCATCAAAGAACCATATATCCTCTTGATCTCTGGTTTGATCTCTGGTCAGGGAACTAAGATTCCGCATGCTGCAAGGTGTGGTCAAAGGAAAAAAAAAATCTGCCCCTAGATAACACATGGTAAACAGTTGAGCTGTGATTTGAACTTTGTACAGCCCATCCCTGGGCTGTGCAGTGCCCCTGAAAAAAGGAATTAATAGGAACACCCTAGAGGGATGTTTCAAGGCTAAAGAATGGAAGGCTGGTAAGGGCCTTAACTGCAGAGAGTCCCCTGGGAATTTGAGAATGTAAATGTAAATAAAGGAGCTGAGAACACTTTCACCACTTTGTGGCTTGAGAACGGAGCTAAGACTGGCTTGGAATCTTTCTCCCTAATCCAGGGCAGGGGCAGCATGTCATTTCATACAATTATCTAGTTTTGAGGGTCCCATGGACATATTTGGGGAATTCATGTGCGTAAGGGATACTACCCTTTCCTCCCTTTGGTGTTTTTACAGAATCCTACAGTAAGAGGAAAACACTGGTGTTTGTAGAGAACAGGTCTAGAAACTATAATCATTGAAAGGGTGAGGGTCATTAACTTCTGTTTGCTCACCCCACCCCCACCCCACCACAGAAAAATTGACTAAGGACCCTCCAGGACCCTCTGTTATTATGTCATTCATTCCTTCTAGTGTAGCTTTCATTTCAGTTATTGTATTGTTCATCTCTGTTTGTTTGTTCTTTAATTCTTCTAGGTCTTTGTTAAACATTTCTTGCATCTTCTCAGTCTTTGCCTCCATTCTTTTTCCAAGGTCCTGGGTCATCTTCACTATCATTATTCTGAATTCTTTTTCTGGAAGGTTGCTTATATCCACTTCATTTAGTTGTTTTTTGGGGTTTTATCTTGTTCCTTCATCTGTTACAAAGTCCTCTGCCTTTTCATTTTGTCTATCTTTCTGTGAATATGGTTTTCCTTCCACAAGCTGCAGAATTGTAGTTCTTCTTGCTTCTGCTGTCTGCCCTCTGGTCTGGACTTTGTAATTGGAAGTTTATTGGTAAACTTAGGAAGAGTGTTTAAGTGGAGGGCTGGTAACAAAAGGCTGGCTGCAGCGGATTTAGGAGTGAAATGAAAATGAAAACTATAGGAAGGTAAATAAATGTCTTAAGAATCTCATAATAATATCATAGCAATAAAAATAATAAGAGCAGCAAACAATTGTCAAATGCTTACTGTTTTCCAGGAACTGTTTCTCTATGTCAGATATTATTCCAACCATTTTACATCTAATAGGTGATTTAATCCACACAATAAAACTATAGAGAAGTATTATCATTATCCCCAATTTACACATGAGAAAACAACACTGAAGTATATAGAGACAGTAATTTGCCCTACACTACACAATTAGTACCAGCTGAAACTAAGATATAAACTGGCAGTTGGCTAAGAGCCTCACATTCACTTTGCTATACTACCTTAGCTTAGCTTACGGTCACAAGCATTCCTAGTTGAAAATTGCTTATATCATTTCCAGGGCATCCAAGACATCCAAGAGAGTCTTGATTTGAGCATAATTGTTCAACCCAATATAATGCTTTTTCTCACCTTTTCCAGCAACCTCCATCTCCACCCAAGAATTTTCCAAAGCAATTCCATTCTAATTTATTTTAGGCTATTTCTCTGCACCATCTACATACTATGTAATCTGACAATATTGTTTCTAACTAGCACTATTATAATAGGTAGCACCACTTCTACTGAAATTGTAACAGACCTACAGCAAAGTCCCTTTGGTGTTTTAAAAACAAATAGTCTATGGAAAGAATTCAAGTGGGCCTACTTTACAGTGAATGTCTCTCCATAACAAATTACTTTTATTGAAACATGCTTTATAAATATAAAATTACAGGGTGTAGTGGTTGGCACAGGCTTTGGAGTCAGAACAACTCAATGCCACCACCTCCTGACTAGGAGATTTCAGGTAGATCTTAACCAGTTTGACCACTCTTATTTCTATTTTTTAAAATAACCCATGCACACTTCATAATGAGGGCTATAAATATCATAAAATGTAAATCAGCAAGAACAGGATTTGCAGCTTTTATACAGTATTCCACATATGTTAAATTGAACTATAATAAAAGGAATTCTCCTGAGGACATTGTGGCTATTATCTCAACTGATCAACACAACAGCCTGATAAGTGGAGTCCCATTGTACAGATGAAGATATTGAAGCTCACAGAAAGTTAGGTGACTTTCTCCAATTCAGAGAGCTGGTGAGTCAAGGGAGCTAGAGTCTAACCCTGAATGAACTCACATAGGGAACAGTGGCAGAGTGGGGTTCAAATGTATTGGAAGTCTCTGAAACACACAGCAAAAAAAAAGAAGCTATATATAAATAATTTTTCTATATAACTGCATTCTATGTCAACTCTAAAATTCCATTTAAAAATATCTGAATAATTTAAACATTTCTCTGTAAATTACACTTCTCTAAATTGTACTTATAAAATATTTTGCAGAAGAAATAGCCCAATTATTTTTCCTTTTCTTGAATATTTATATCTTATAGTGTTTCTTACAATGTGTTGGTCCTTCGATGTATGTTAAAATTAATATTAATAAAGCAGTCTCACATGTACTTTGCAACTCTACAGCCTTAATTGTCAATTTGTCTTCACTTGAATAGTCACAAAGGATTTTTATTTAGCTTTAATGTTCATTACTGGCCACTGAAACAAAATAGATTTTCTTTTATTTAAATAAACAAGAATTCTGTGTTTTGAGGTTTTATATATTCATTTTATGATGCTCAAATCCTTAGTGGGTAATATATAATGTGTTTTTTGTTGTTTCTCATTATTTAGGAAAAGGACTTTCATTGCTAAGGTAGAGAAAATGTTTATATATATAATAAAAGTAATAATCATAAAGCTGCCTTAAAGCAAAACAAACTCCACCCAAATATCTATAAATACTTCATTAATAATACAATTACGTGCAATTTTTATACCCAGAAAACCATCTAAATAAAGATGCAGTCATTTTAATTAGCAACACTATCAATTTGCATTAACCACATTCAAGTCGCATAAAGGGAACAAAATCTTTGCCTCATTTCTTGTGTAAATGGTTTAAAAATTACACCACATTTGTAGCAAAATAATAAACCCTGAAGAATTACTCCCTATTTTTTTCACTTCATACCAACCTTATTTTTAAAGAGCTCTAATTTATTTATTTAATTGTTCGAACATCTTGAATTATACAAATCACATCTTTTCTGCATTCCTGTTTTTCTGTATTCTATGCATTTGAGAACTGTTTCATGGTCACTCTTACCAAAAATGTTAACTCAGCCCTGCTCTTTCTTAGCAGTGTTCTCCTCGGGATGGCTTGCTAGTGCTTATGCACGATTCCAAGCAGGACTTCAGGAGAGTACATCCTAGTTTCTATTCCTAGGAGGGAACATATTTAATCAGCAGGGTCATGATTAAAGTTTTAAAATTCTGTTTAATTATTAATATCTGGTTGACAGTGTTTGGCTGACTTTTATATTGAGCCTTCTAGTATCACAGTAGCATATAGTTCTGCTTTCAAGAGAGAATTCTGCATCATGGAAAGAATCACTGCTAGCCTTCATAAAAATAGAAAAAAAAGAATTCCCTCTGGGAGAAAAAAGAGAAGGGAAGGAAGGAGGGAAGGAAGGAAGGAAGGAAGGAAGGAAGGGAGAAAGACGTGTCTCCTGTAGAGGAGAGAGAACAATTTACTGAACTCAAGGCCTGACAGATGAGTACAAGCTGGACTTTGGCTCTACTCATTCCTGTGAGAGGTATCTCCACACAGTAGTGAACCTGAAAAACTGTGTGTGAACTTTCAAAATCGTATTACTTTGTTGCAAATGCTTTTCTCAAAACCAGGAGAGTGATAAATGTTGTTGTTCTAGAACACATAATGCTGATCCAGAGTATTCTTTCTCCTTTTTAAAACAGTTTCATTGTGGGCCATCCCTAATATATGATCACACTGTACTTTTAAATGTTACTTGTAAGGTCACATTTTCCCACATAAATAATGTTGTGCACCATAATCAGGCTTATGCTTAATTCTGGGTACAATATTGCTCATTGTGCCACCCTGAGAAATTTCCTGTACATCTGTGATCTTCCATCTCCTGTAGGAATGAAATAATATTAACCACACAGGGTTATTGTGAAGGTTAAGTGAACAAGGCTGGTAAACTACCTAGCACAGCATCTGATGTGTAAGGCAGAGACATAGCTAGGTTCTCATATCAGGAGGTTCACCTAGGGAGATAGATTCCTGGAATCACCTTTCCCATCACACTCTGATGCTGATATCATTTTTTGTCATTGTTGCCATAATCCTCATAGCAACTTAGTACAATTCTCTTTAATATGTGTTTTAGTACGTATCTTCTGAAGCTAGACTCTCAACAAATGGTCTTTATTATTAACAAGGAGGTGAAGTTAAAAGAAAAAGAAGGAAAATAGGAAAAAGAGAAGGCAAGAAAAAAGTGAGAAAATGTCCTCTTTATTTCTGGTAGTGTGTCCTGTTGTAGCCATTTTCAAACTATGTATCTCTGGAAGCCCTGATCTACTACGTGCAAAACAAACAAACAAAAATTTAAATAGCATATTTTTCCTCTACTTGTCTTTAGGACCCTTTCTAACTTCCTTTATGCCCTGTTCCCTAACTCTCAAATAATTCAGAGTCCTGAAGCTACTTTACGTTTCCCACTACAGCTTCCCAAAGAAGCTTTACCCCAAATTCTTATCTGTCCCCCAATTCTTCAAAATTATCTCACCCTGATAAAAGCCCTCATTCTTTCAAAGAGTTGGTTTCAACTAGGTATTACAAAGGAATTCATTTATTGAATTGATTTATGTGAACATATGAATGGCCATTAGCTCCTTCACCCTACTTGTGATTACACTGTAAAGAGAGGAAAGAGGTACACAAATATGTTTTTGATAGCCTTTCAGAGATTTACACTACAACAAAGGGGAAAAACACATACAATGTCAAGAGCAAAATCTTGTATGAGGGCAAGAAGCGTCATCTTTACTCAAACCAGGAAATCTACCCCACTGCCACAGGATCAGACCCTCCAATACTTTCCACTTTTCAAAATAAATCATCATCATCTATTTCCAAACCTGCGGCTTCTTTTTTTCTACAGCTTTGAGTATTTGGTTGTTTTGTATTTTACACATTGACTCCCACTGAGAAGTCCCAGGAGGCTTCCAAGATAAAAGGAAAGGAGCAAGGTCAGAGCCATCTGTGTGCCTGTGTGGTTTGTAAAGTTGATGTTTATTTGCCAAGGAACCTTGCTCTGTTCAGAGGCTGTGTTCAATAACAGCCTCAGAACTGATTATGCTGCATGAAGCAAAGGCATCATCTAATATCTCTGGGTCCGTGGACAGTATGTAGTATTTCTTTAAGCTGCTTACTTATACATTTCTGACCTCTGGAAAACTTCATGATGTTCCTGCCATCATTCCTAGACCCATGTAAATTGTTCACCCAGGATTTTAGCAAGAAAAAAGAAACTAAACATCTTGCATATGATGCTCAATTAGTAGAGATGATTCATGAATTTGGTAAAGATACAAAAAAGAATAATTGACACTATAAAAATATGGTCAATGGATGTTTTTACTAACCCACACTCAACTGGATTAGTAAATTGGCTTTCAATAGGGATCTCAACTAAAAGGGAAGCTGCCACGATTGAATATCTGCTTAGCAATTGCTTTCTTAATTTCTTTTCCCTGAAGGACAACTATGCCCAGTGAATTGTTGAAGCCCCATTAATTTGCTGGGTTAAATGTGCATTCTCAACCATCTAATCCAAATATAGTAAGCTGGAAAAAGTGAAATGACTTTTCACAGACTGACATTTTGAGCTGGTATACAAAGGTGGATAGATTGCAGCAATTCATTTAAATTTCTTTGTTGCATGTGCATGTTCATGATGACTCAGAAGCACCCTCTGATACTCACAGTGTGTCAATCACTTTAAGATTCAGTCACTCAGTTCCGCGATCAGGGCAGCTTTTCAAGGCTGGGCCACTGAAGAGCGGAAGCTTTATGAGTGCCTGGACTCCTCTGCTACCACCTGCTCTTTCTCTCCTTGGCTTTCACATAAGTTGCTTTGTTCCAGGGATGTTGGCACATGCTCAGTACCGCTTAGGACAAGATTAATACTGTGAAGTGACATGCCTTTCCTGGATGTCTTTGTCTTCTCATTTCTCTAACACACTCCACTTACTCCCTTTAACATCTAATATCACTGCTCACACAACAGGGAAAAAAAGTCTCATATTCTGTCTTTAGGAAACACCTTAGCTGAAAATTCCACAATTACTGAAAGTTTCATCACTTTTGAGATACATATAATAATTATGACAAGATGGACCTTAGAGGAAATTTAACAGTAAGATGGAAAGAAAATATCCTGAAGATCATAAGTCTATTTTTCCTGGTCCTGAATACTCACTCTATTTTACCACTCTGTAAAAGGCTAGATCCTTAATTTGGCAAATTAATAAAATGATTTTTTTATTTATTAATTTTTATTTATTAATTTTATTTTAATAAAATAAATATTTCATTTATGCAAACCTGTGGAAATTCAAGGTGAAATGTTATGCATAATGCAAGTGATTTGTGGGGTTTGACTAGAAATTACTCTTAGTTGGAAGGAACATATATTGCCTGTCTAGTTCTCCATTGTCTTACTACAAGTTCTCACTAGCAGATGACACAGGCGTACAGATTTGAAAAACATATTTTTATTGATTCTCTACTAAAAAATGGTATTTACAAATCAAAGAAACACAAACTGATACAGAGCTGATTGAAAAGAAATAAGAAAGGCAAAATCTTTTAGTAATTTTGTCTTCAAATGGAGAAAATGGCAGGCGTTGGGCTCATTTTGGGCACAGTCAACACTAACTCAGTTCAGAAGACCATGAAGGAAGAATGACTGCTTCATTGACAAATAACAGTAATTCACCAGCAGCCCTAGCTATTCACGGGGAGCTTTACAAAAAAGCCATACTTTGACACTCTCCCAGAAACTCAAATTTAATTGGAATGAGCTCTCCTTTGGTGGGGCTTACATATAAATAATTTTAAAACTGTCCCATAAGATGCTAATCCGCACTTACGGTTGAGAATAAAGATCTAGCCCATTCTTTGGACCCATATAGTCACTTTCAATATAATTGTTTCAATTGGTAGATACTCATTTGTGCAAAATTTCCCAATCAAACATTGGTGATAGATATGTGTTGAAAGAATGAATGAATGAAGAGGTATATAAAAGCAGTACTGAAGAAACTATTTTTCTGAGAAAATTAAGAATATATGGCATCTTTCTTAAGTTTGTTGCATAGATATGAGAATATCCTCTGTGCAGGTATAAGGTAGCCAAAAATTTAGATCATTTGAATTCTCAGACTCCTCAGAGATATTTCTCAGTGTTTAAGTCAAAAAAAAAAAGAATACTAGTTGTTGTACTACCAAGGAAATTGCCTTCTCAATCCTGTAATCCATTTTTTTTTTTTTTTTTTTTTGGGTAAAAGGCCTTGATTACATTATCCTTTCCAAAACACCAGGTTTCCACTGCAATATTTCTAGCAGAATTGCTATTTAGGACAGTAGGTGTTCAATTCTGTCTCTTCCCCAGGGTTGAAATCCACAAGTTTCACTTATAATATAGGTTTCCAAACACCATTTTAACACATTTGTCATTGGACAGAAGTTTATCAGGCATCAAGAACTAACCCCAAGAGGAAATATGTTCTAATCTATATGCAAGTTCCTAAATGCTATTTGCATTTTTCTGCACACACATCATCCTCTGCTACTTTCCAACAGTAAAGTTTAAATTCATATATACTTTAAAACCATTATGTTTTACTCATGCTGGCTATATATCTATAAACAACATAGACAGAGGTCTTGCCACCTGGAAGCTTACATACAACTGGGAGAGGCAGATGATTAACAAGCTAACCACCAACAAATGAATACAAATAATCTAAAAATAATCTAATTTAAGACAATGGTGTCCCTTTCTCCTTTGGAATGACAAATTATTGTATTTTCAACCTACACATTCACTTTATCATGATAATATACTACTTTAGTTAGGTAGTTAGGGTTGTTGGTTTGTTTACTTAATTTCAAGGAGCATATGTTAGCTCATTACTCAAAGAGACTTTTTTGCTTGTTTGTCTCTGTTTTCTTCCCTCTGAAAAAAGTACAAGTTGAACAAAACTGGAACTTTTGCAAATCATGACAACTCTAAGAACTAACTCTTTTATTCCTCTCAGGATTGGTCACTGTCTATCTGAAACAGTGCACCTCAGACTGGGACTTGAACCCCCGTGCCAGGACTTGAACCCAGCCTAAACCCAGATTGGGGCTTGAACACATGTGGCCAGGACTCGAACCCAGCCAAACCCCACAGTCTTCCAACTGAGATCACACACCTGGTTTCAGGACTTAATGAAGCTCAGGTTCTGGATGTCTCATCACAGAAAGAATTCAGTGAGAGGCAAAGTGCTAGGTAAGAAGTGTATTTATTTAGAGAGAAACACACTCCACAGACAGAGTGTGGGCCATCTCAGAAGGTGGGAAAGGCACCAGAGTATGGGGTTGTCAGTTTTTATAGGGGTGGGTAATTTCATAGGCTAATGAGTGGGAGGAGTATTCCAGCTATTTTAGAAAGGGGCAGGGATTTCCAGGAATTGGGCCACCACCCACTTTTTGATCCTTATGGTCTTGGAACTGTCACGGTGCCTATGGCTGTGTCATTTAGCTTGCTGATGTGAGCGTATACTGAGGCTCAAGATCTAGTGGAGAAAGTCGACTTGTCCACATCTTGGACCCATTTGGTTCTAATCAGTTTATGTCATGTCCTTGGGTTACGTCATTCTTTCAAACGTTGTGCCCTGCCTCCTTCCTTCCTGTTTCATATCTATCTATCTTTCTATCTTTCTGTCTACCTCCTTTCTCCATGTCTGCCTCCACTCAAGAAACCAGTCTATTTGCTTATATTCTAATTAATCCAATATAAATGTATTGGGTACATATTATGTGCAAAGCATTATACTATGTACTAAACCAAGCACACAGGGCCCCTGTCCTCAGAGACCCGTCAGTTCAGGAGGAGAGACAAAAAATCATAAAAATAAACACATGCTGCCAAAATTTGAAAAGTACTATAAAAGTTGCTATAAGGGTATATCAGGGAAAGCTAATTTAGACTGGGTAGTAAGGGAACAACCATCTAAAGAAATGCCTGTTGAAAACTGAGGGTGGCTGAGCGGAAGGATGCTCTGAAAATGGCCTTGACATGGAATAGAGCTTAGTAAATTTGAAGAAATGAAAATTAGACAGTGAAAGTAAACCCCAGTGAGTGAGGGGGTGGTGGCATGAGGTGAGGTTTCAGTGGGGGCAGGGAAGAGATCAGGCATGCTTTATAGTCTGTGTCAAAGACTTAAGATTTGATTCTAGGCACAGTGGAAAACCTCTGAATCATTTTAGGCAAGCAAGTGATTTGGAACAATTTACATTTATAAAGATCATTCAGTTAACTTTGTGGAAGTGGGTAAAAAGGAGGTAAAAGTAGGAATCAGAAACTACTTAGACTGTTGGAGGCTTTTGTTGTCCAGTTGAGAAAAAATGGGGAATTAGGTAAGCAGCTGGCAATAGGTATGGAACAAAAGTAGTCAGATTTGAAATATATTTTGGAAGTAGGATTTACAGGGCTTGCTGATAGTTTAGACTGGGGAGTGAAGGAGAGGGAGGCTTTATGAATGACACCCAGGTTTCTCACTTGAGCACTCACCCAAATCTACAGTACAGAGAAGAAAAAGACCTTAAACAAGTCCTTATGATGAATATAGCAAAGGCAAGTTCATTATGCTACAGGCAAGGAGATTTAACACAGTCTAAAGATAAAGGAAGGCCTCCCTGAGGAAGTCAAGTTTGTGCTGAAATTTGCATGACAAGAGTTTATTAGACAAAGAAATGGTCTCTCTCTGCCAAGATATTGCTTTTTAAATTCCTATAGTTAAGTAGTTCATTTACTTCATATTTCTTCCTTCAAATTTTTCAAAGAGGAGACCTGACTGACCCATTTTATCCTTTCCAATCTAGGCCATACATACATCTAGGTCAATGGCCAGTCTATGTTTGTTTTTTCCTGCATAATATGCCTACAGAAAGAGCCACAGTCAAGATTTCATTTAAAAAGGAAGATATATGTTGTTTAGGGTCAGATGGACAGTTCCAGAAAAGGAGCTTTCTGGCTCCTTGTCCTATAACATTACTTAATGTCACAAGATAACTTATTTCTATATTCTGCTTCTCAGTTGCCCATATGGAAGGAACACTGATTTTTTTTTTTTTTTCTCATGGTTACTAAGGGCCCGGAGGGAAGGTGTGGTCCTTTTCAAGTTGTTTCACATTTAAACTTCAGAAAGAAAAGAAACCATTAGTCATAGATGCATAGAGACCTCTGAGACTTAGCAAGTCCAGGATGGTCAGAAAGTAACATTTTGAGTTATCATTCCCTTGAGAAGATGAGTGGATGGGTGGAGGCTCTGGGGCCTCATCATCCTGTTTGCCAACCCATTTTTAGTATATTTCTTAACATCTGTGAATGGTTTAGTGTTCCAAACAAGGGGTCATTAAATCAGCTTTGTTTATGACTGACTCCAAGAATCTCTGATCTTGTATAAATTCAAAAGGCAACTAGAAATTTTCTCATGCTCTTAGTCCAGGGAGTTATATTCAATCATTTTGCAATAGATTGCTTATCTACCTCTTGTTAATGTTAATAATATGATCTACTATGCTCTCTGGGCTTATTTTTTACATTAAGCCACTATGATGGAATTGTTCTAAATAATAGTTGGGATTCTAGGCCAGACCACCAGGCTGGTCTCCATGTGTAAGGACAGACAAAAATGACAACCAGAAATTTACTGGGATTAATTTCACATGGGGATTTATAAGTTGGGCTAGGAAGTTGGGATGACAACACCAGCAATGAAGCACATGTAATGGAGCCAGTGCATGCAGATCCCTGGTGCTTTTTCTTTCCTACTTAGGCTCACTCCTGCTGGATCCTTTTAGTAACCCAAAGGAATCGAGGAGGATACCAGGTGAATGGAGGCTGGAGCTGCAAGCTGCCTTTACACCTTCTCAGGCTGAGGGCTTAGAGATGAGAGTCTATGTCCAATTACTATAAAAGGCAATTCTACTTGCCATTAGTTGCATAGCCTAGTTACTTCTGTGTTGTATTTCTTAAGGTTATACTATAGGGCATTCTCGAGGATTCAGTGAAGCAGGCTACCCACGAGCTAAAATGATAAGACTGTATTGTTTAGGGCAGAATTTCCCAGTGTTTCTAATGTCATGACATACTTAGAACAGGGTTAAACAAAAAAGAGTTTTTGGGAAGATGGTGACAAGTCTAAAGGTTCTATCAGCTTCAGGTTCTACCCAGTCACCCCAAGGGTTGAGATCAATACCTTGGCAGCATGAAATCCATTTGTGGCACACCAGTATTTTGTGTTGCACTGTCAAATTAAATCATTTCAACAAGATAGCAGCTTATTTCCCTTAGGGGACAAAATGATGGTCCAAGTCTTGTATGGCAGCCAGTAACTCAGTCAGTTCTAGCTTGTAGCTTCAGTATCCCCTGTCGACAAAAAATTAATCAGTCGATCTAAGAAAGAATTGGAAAATTTTACCTGAGCCAAATTTGAGGATATAACCCAGGAAGAGCATCTCAGAAAGCTCTGAGAACTGTTCTGCCTGTTAGAAATCAAGGTACAGTTATATAAATTTTTTGAGACAGAGTGCTGTACATCAAACAGTGTATTGTTGACAGTTTACATAATCCAGATCCAGTGTCATCCTGGTGGGTCATATGACCTCTTATAAGATCAGGAAGGAATGTTACCTTTAAGGAGTTGTCTTGTTGATGCTAAGAGAATGTTGCTCTTTATATTTGAGCAGGGGGATGCCAATGGGGGAGGTTTGGTCGATGCATAATATAGATACACAATGCACAGTAAGGGGTGAAAGGAGGCCAAAGGGAAGAGAAGAGTTTTTATGCTTAAAATTTTCTTGTCTTGCCATAAAATATGAATTTTATTTCATAGCCCAAAGTAGTTTCTTTGTCCACATGAATCAAGTTAACTCATCACCAACTTCATGTTTCAGGAAGCTGGATGAAGGAATGGGGGAAGGAAGGCATGCACTTTCCTTTTAAGGGTATAGCCTAAAAGTAACACATATCCCTTCTTCACACACCATTGCTAAACTTAGTGAAATAGACAGGCATAATTTCAAGGGAACCTGGGGAATGTAGCCTTTGACTGATAAAATAATTTGATTTTTATAAAAAGTGATATTATGGAAGAGTAATTGGGTATTGGAAACTAGTAGTCTTTCTACTGTCTGCCCTTTCATCACCTAACTATCTCTATGTGTATTTAGGGGGGTCCGGTGACTTCTAAATCAAAATAACAAGTTATTCAAATCTCCCCTCCCGGACTTTCCTGGTGGCGCAGTGGTTGAGAGTCTGTCTGCCGATGCAGGGGACACGGGTTCGTGCCCCGGTCTGGGAAGATCCCACATGCCGCGGAGCGGCTGGACCCGTGAGCCATGGCTGCTGAGCCTGCGCGTCTGGAGCCTGTGCTCTGCAACAGGAGAGGCCACAACAATGAGAAGCCCGTGTATCACAAAAAAAAAAAAAAAAAAAAAAATCTCCCCTCCCCCCACACACAAATGACTTGCGTAAAACTTTGGAGTCAGAAAAAGATAATGTCACTCCAAATTATATTCAGAAAAAGGGAAAATGGGAAATATACAGCAGCCCCATGTTCACTATAATTATCAAATCCCACTGGATAGAAACTGCAAATATGTCCCTGCCTTGGCAGTGAAGTAAGTTCCTTTTTTATTCCATCCCACAACTCCTGGTTCTGTTCTCTTGGAGGAATAGCCTTACACACTGTCCTTCATTCATCCCAGAATTTTCCCCTGGAAGGTTCTTTCTGTCCATTATCTTCAGTGACCACATCTGAAGTGAACGATAGAGAATTGGCCCTTCTTGACAGCTGCACAGCTTTTACAGCCCTATTCCTGCAGTTGCACTTCTGAGGGCACAGGTATTGCATAGGTCACATGCCCTTTGTCATGCAAGTTTGACATTTCTTTATCAATACAGCCCTCTGGAAACTTAATAGATTTCCAGCATATTTACCTCCAACAAATTCCATGTGCATGTAACAACTACCAAAGATCCCATTTATTTGTATTTTTTAAGCCCAAAGACTTTATTGTTTTTATTCACTAGTCTCTCTTCTCATCCCTCTTTCTTAACCTAGTAGATACTACCTTAAAGCAATCTAAAGAATAGGTTTAGGTGATAAAGAAAAGCCCCTTAATATGATTTCTGCCACCAAGATAGCTACCTTTCTCTGCCCTGAAATTCTTAAATTGGAAGTGTTTGAGAAGTACTTGGGGGTATATCTCTTGCTATCTTCAGAGCCACCTCATATAAATGTTTTAGTTTAAGGTACAAAAGCAGTTTTTGTATTTTGTTTTAACTTTCAGTGCTCCTAGTTACCAGCCACTCAGCCAACTTGGATTGGTGAATGCAGGCAAAGAGAATTCCCCTTATCATCACTGTATCTATTTAAATTTCTCCTTGTAAGATGGTTAACAATAGCCTGAGTTCATTTTTCCTTTACAGAATTTGTTAAAACATCACTACACACAAATGTATATTGGCATTAAAGACTTTTTTAAAAACTATTTTTCTAGAGTTATAGTACTGGTCAGCATGTGGTCTGATGTTCAAGATATCATAAGCAACAATTTTACCAAATTCTTTTTAATAACATTCTAACTTTTCAGCCGGGAATATTTGTGTCTTGCTTCCCACCTCCTGACAATTTAGCCAATAAATATTACATATTTCAAGATGTGTCAAAACATCACTTTCAGGTGCCAAATTATGTGGTAGTTAGAATATATTTCAACTGTTTAACAAAGCTGTTTGAGACTCAAAAGTACTTACATAAGACAGAATTTTATGTCTTTCTTAATAGCAATCTGGATATGGGCTGTCCCAGGCTAATAAAGCAGATCTACTTTACAAGATCACCCAGAGATCCAGGATCTTTCCAGATTGTTGTTCCATCTTTCCTAGAGGATCTTCCTTAGGTGCCCACATGGTATAAGCTGGCACAACACTGTATCCACATTTCAGAAAACATGAGGAAAGGAGAAAAAAGGAAGATGCATTCTTTTAAGATCATGACTGAGAAGGCATATTATTTCCTCGTATAGAGGAAATTTAGTAGCAAAGCCAGGACTACAAGGGATTCTGGGAAATGTAGTTTTTGGCTAGGAGGTTACATGGTTACCTTGGAATTCCATCATTATGGAAGAAGAGGAGAATCTAATTTGGATGGAAAGTATGTGTCTCTTTCACAAGTTCCTTTGTTTTTTAAAATTCCCTTACAAAAGAACAGTTAATTTTGTTTCCTTTAGCTAAAAAGTATATATACTTAGAGAATGCATAACCTTTAGAAATAAAATTTCTGAAAATAGAAAAATAAAGTTGAGAAAATTTCAGATTATGCTTTGTTTTGCCAATGATCATTAGTAGATGCTTGTTAGAAGCTTAAGTTACATGAACCATCCTTTGAAAGAAGGTCCTCTTTTATATCGCTTTTTAATATTGATTTATTTTTAATTATTGCTACCAAATATCTATTTGATCTTTTAACTTAATGGAAGTTGCAGGTTTGTTACATTTCTAAGACACACAAAAAAAGCTACCATTATATGTTGAGATTTTCCTAAAATTTTCTCAGAATATGAATTATATCAACTATTTTGGAAGCAAAGGAGAGAGCTGCAGTGAATGAATTTTTCCAAATCTATGACATATTTGTGTAGCTTCTGATTTTGAAATCTGAAAATTCTGCTATTACTCATCACATAGTAACTAACACTTAGACTATTTAACAAGAAAAGAGTAGCTCCTGGTACGGCTTTATAAAATATCATGCCATACTATTAAATGCCCCAGTTAATACCATTTTGTATATTACCAACAATGTTTATCAGCAAGCTACGATCTAAAAATTGACTCTTCCCCAAAATCAAGCATGTTTCTTTTTTTTTTTGCGGCACACGGGCCTCTCACTATTGTGGCCTCTACCGTTGTGGAGCACAGGCTCCGGACACACAGGCTCAGCGGCCATGGCTCACGGGCCCAGCCGCTCTGCGGCATGTAGGATCTTCCCAGACCAGGGCATGAACTCGTGTCCCCTGTATTGGCAGGCAGACTCTCAACCACTGCGCCACCAGGGAAACCTAAGCATGTTTCTTATACATCAACCAAGGTCTTGGTGAAATAACAACATTTCTAATGAGTGGTATGCCTGTATTGAGTTTAGACTTTCAGTTCCGACACTTACAATTGTATATCCTGGGAACATAATTTACCACTCTAAGGCTTAGTGTTCACATCAATAAAGTTCAGGTAATAGAACTACCTATGTTTTGACTTAATGTAATGATTAAATGAGATTATACATAAAATAAATTTATATAGTCACTAGCATATTGTTAATATGAAATACTTAGTTGTAACCCCAGTGGGAAGTCCCATATATATTTGTTTGGAAAATAATTCAAACAAAATACAGCATGAAATTAGCTAGACACAAAAGAACACATGCTGAATGACTATTTGTAGTTCAAAAACAATAAAACTAATCAATCAACAGTGTTAGAAGTTAGATAGAGTTTGCCCTTGTAGTGGGTAGTGGCTGGCAGGGAGCATAGGGTAGGCTTCTTAACTTTCTGGTAATATGCTGATCTTGTTTATGTATGCTGATTAAAATAGTGTGATAAATTTGTAATTTTTTTTGATTTTTATACACTGTCTTGTGACTTGTTTACTTTTCTATGTATAGGCTATACTTCAATCAAAATTTAAAAAAAAATTAAAGCCTTTTGACAAAAGAGGGTAACCTCTGACTAGAAACCCTTTCAGCCTATTATTAAAACAAGTAACCTTACTAGCAGAAGAAAAAAACAGTAAAGCAATAAGATATTTATGTAAAGCATATATTCTTGAAGACTTTGTATTATTCAAAACTCACCTAATCCAGGACTAATTATCTCATAGAAATAAATGCAAAAAAGCATTTGCATTATTTTTTTTGAAAATTTGGTTCATGAAATGAGATTTAGTTAATATTTTATATTGTACTATTTCAAACTAGCAAAATCTGAATTAGCATAAAATACACAGCATTTATAATTATCAAAATCTCAATAGGAGCTAGAAGAGATTGCATCCTACACTCTCTTCAGCATTCTAGGTATCCCTGGTGTCTAACAAAATATTTGGTAAATACTCAATAAATATATACCGAAGGGCTGTTTTTTGAAAGGTGGTTGCTCTCTAATATTTATAAGGATGCTGTTCCTCACAGTATCATAACACAAAGACAGAAGAGGGAACACAAGGGGATGCTAAACATGATAGGCAGTTAACTCTCTACAGTTCAAATTTTCTTACATGAAAGAACCAATACAAATAATAGATAAATATTATCTAGTATTTATTGTGTGTTCTGTCACTGCTCTAAGGAGTTTACCCATGTTTTTGCTTTTAATTTGCACATTGAATGCATACAAGGTATATTAATCTTCTCACTTTTTTTTTTTTTTTTTTTTTTTTGCGGTACGCGGGCCTCTCACGGTTGTGGCCTCTCCCGTTGCGGAGCACAGGCTCCGGACGCGCAGGCTCAGCGGCCATGGCTCACGGGCCCAGCCGCTCTGCGGCATGTGGGATCTTCCCGGACCGGGGCACGAACCCTTGTCCCCTGAATCGGCAGGCGGACTCTCAACCACTGCGCCACCAGGGAAGCCCAATCTTCTCAGTTTTGAGATAATGAAACTGAGGCATGGAAAAGCTAAGGAACTTGGCCAAGATCACCAGCAAGAGGAGGATCAGGACTTGAAACTAACACCCTCCGTCCAGAGAGAGTGAGCATAATTTCTACTGCTCTGCCACTAGGTAGGACATTCTTCTGGATTCCCGCCCCCAGTCCCCCAGCAAATCATTTCTTTTGGACAAATATGGGTTTCTACAAAGCAGAATGCAAAATTTGCATGATTATATAATATAAAACACAAAACTACTCAGAAGTTTTAAGCCTTATATGTGGCTTCTTTTTGATGTCTCCAAAATGCTGGTATTTCCAAGGAAATTTTTAAGGGGTTCTACAAGAGAATGATAAAGCAGTTAAGTGAGGGCAGCAACAAATGCAAAGTCACTGGAGTTGAATAGAAGGCAGTAAACAACTGAAAAGATTATTTAGCAAGTGTAGAATTTTCCCCTTCCCGGACGTGCAGGCTCAGCGGCTATGGCTCACGGGCCCAGCCGCTCCGCGGCATGTGGGATCTTCCCGGACCGGGGCACGAACCCTTGTCCCCAGCATCAGTAGGCTGACTCTCAATCACTGCACCACCAGGGAAGCCCTCCCCTTCCTTTTTCATGGGCTCAGCTGAAAAGAAATTCTATTTTATCTATGAATTAAGTTTACATCTTCTAATTTACCTTCAGTATTTTAAATTCTATGCCATGTGGAAAGAAGTAAGAATTGCTTGCTTTAAAAATTGATAAACTTGGGGCTTCCCTGGTGGCGCAGTGGCTGAGAGTCCGCCTGCCGATGCAGAGGACACGGGCTCGTGCCCCGGTCCGGGAATGATCCCACATGCCGCTGGGCAGCTGGGCCCGTGACCCATGGCCGCTGAGCCTGCGCGTCCGGAGCCTGTGCTCCGCAATGGGGGAGGCCACAACAGTGAGAGGCCCGCTTACCGAAAAAATTAAAAAATAAAAATAAAATAAAATTGATAAACTCAAGGTAAAGATATATCTTTCAAAGGAAGTCTTTCTTGTTTAGTTGTAAAACTTAAGACTTAAGAAAACCTGATTATTGTTAAATCAATTAACTATCAACAACAACATAGTTCATGAACTTTAATGAGGTTGCCCCTTTGCAATTGCTCTAGAGGTTTTCTGATTCTGTGCTCCATGGAACAAAATATCTAATGAATATAATATTTAAAATTTGAATCAATTGAGCAATGCAAAAAAAACAAAAAACTCAACTTTTTCTTTACTCTATAATGTAGACAAAACAACTGGTTAACTGACTGACAACGATTTTTCACTTTCCAACTGGTTGTTCCAGCTATGCATGGACAGTGCCTGTAACAAATTATGTTATTAGTTGATATCCCCTTAGTTTCCTACACCAAAACCTAGGAGCTACAATCTTTTCTCTTAAAGGTTTATTTGTCTACTACAAATAAAGGATTGTGGTCATTTTCAGTTTGAATTTCCTTTCTTCTGCCAATGTTAATTACCATTCTCTCTTCTCAAATCTACCAGGTGCTGCCACTACAATGAATAAACAAATCAAATTTATAAGATATTTAAGAGATTTTCTTTAGCAAGATGTTCTTAGAATGCAGAGGCAGCAAATAGAACAAAGATATCCTCTTGCCTAATACAAATATCAGGCTCAAATTTTTAGAAACAAAATTAGGGGTGTTAAAGTAATTAAACAAGGAGGCCACTGGATTGTGGTAGTTCTAATGCCTTGGTAGCCTATGTAAGCAAACTAAAACCTAAGCCACAGTCAATACACCGGAATCCAAGACAATCAAATTTAGGAAAAAACAATCACAAACAACCAACCAGTCTTTCCCAAATAAGGCAACCACTTAAACTAGAGCCAATCAAATAATGTTCTTGTTTTGCTTCCTATCTTCTTTATAAAAATATCTCCCCTTGCTCCTGTCAGTGCAGCCCGCCTAACCACTTCACATTTGGTGCTGCCTGACTGCAATTGATCTTTGATCAGACTCTCATAAATTTTAATGTGCCTCAATTTATCTTTTAACAGGGGAAAATGAATAATATTCATTGAGCTATATCAGCTAAAGAATTAATTTGGTCATTTTAAAATCTGAAGAGATAATTGATTTTTAATCCTGAACACTGCTGAAACTGTATCTTATAATAATGAAAATATTACCTAAAATTTGAACAATCATAAATAGCTACTCCATCATGATGTGGAAAAATATATATGCCTGAAAATGTTCATTGTTATTTCATTTTATAACATCCTATGCACACATTTAGTACTGTATTTAGGGTATTACATGTAAGTAACAAATATTAGTAAAAAGGATGAATTTACATTTAATCAAGTGATCTTAAAAGCTTTCCACACTTCATAAATCTAATGGCAACTAAATTAAGTTCTTGGTCGAATTGAAATAATAGGGACATTATAATGAAATATATGTTAATCTGCAGAGTTTTAGGCATATTTTGTGTGCTTAAAATATTTTAAAGTGACAATAATTTAATTTTGTGTGTATCTAATTATGGAAAAGAACTTTGTTCCATATAAGAGTGGTAGACAAAAAACTATACTTTGATTGTAGTTCAAGAACCTTCTCGGGCTTCCCTGGTGGCGCAGTGGTTGAGAGTCCGCCTGCCGATGCAGGGGACACGGGTTCGTGACCCGGTCTGGGAGGATCCCACATGCCGCGGAGCGGCTGGGCCCGTGGGCCATGGCCGCGGAGCCTGCGCGTCCGGAGCCTGTGCTCCGCAACGAGAGAGGCCACGGCAGTGAGAGGCCTGCGTACCGCAAAAAAAAAAAAAAAAAAAGAACCTTCTCAAAAAACCCTCAAATAATCAATATACACTTATTTAAAAACAAGTTGGGGCTTTACACACTTTTCCTCCTCCACTTTTCAGAGTAAAACTGATTAGCCTTCCCTTTCTTATTAACAAGGAAACTGTGGAAATGGAGTCTGGAATCCCTGAAGGAGGAGTTCTCAGCAGGTAACTCCTGCAGCCTACTTCACCAGCAGGAAGAAAGAAGATAAGAATTATTCTGACAAGGGAGAACATTTTTCACCTGAGAATGTTATCTCCTGCTATTAAGAAAGAAAAAAAAAAAAAAGGGAGATCTCTTGCTACAGCAGTGACAATGTTCTAACCCTTATAGCCAATGAGAAACCGTCACATCCTTGAACTCTTACTCTCCAAAAACTTTTGGTCTCAACAACCTTCCCCAATTTCCTCCTGAGACCTATTAAAAATACCTTTCCTTTGTAGGATTTGCCTATAGTTCTCCATAACTGGCTTGTCCTGAATTGCAATTCCTCTGCCATTCCCAAATAACTCAATTTTGTTTGTATAATTTGTCGATATTTTTTTTAAAGTTGACAAAACTAAAACTGAAAACTTAAGTAAGTAGCACAAGATCTAGAACTCTAAAATGAGAGCACCATGGATGGAAGCTAGGGCTTTTTATCTCCACAGTCCATGCAGGGACTGCTTATCTGTGCCACATAAACTGCTATGGCCTTTTCCTGGGTGCATGACAGACATAGCTAATCAATTTCAATACTCTTTTTCTCTTTGCTTCCACGTTGTCCCAGAATCCCTTTCTACCCAGGACTTCAAGAAGCCATTACCAATCAATTGGCATTGGGTACAACTTAAAACCTGCTTTCTTTCTCTGGTCCTTGCATTTTTCACTAGAACAGGCTGCCTCGAGGAATGATTAAATAGTGGCTACTTCCCAGATGGTCTGAGGTTTAAAATGTAAAATCCCAGATCATCATGTGGTTGATTAATGTTTTCAAAGTCTTCAGTGAGTGAATATTAAATAGATTCTGTTCAGTGCATCAGCTACTCTGTGGAAGCATATTTTCGTCTTTGGAAAGCTGTTTTGGGACAGTTCATTAACATGACATGATAAATTAGTAATTTTGCAAATTAAAGAGTTCTTTAGTACATTTAAGTGCTCTATATGCAACAAAGGAATTGAAAACGATGTAGGAGTAGGATTGTTAACTTATTTTAAGGCTTCAAGCAGGATGAGATTAGAAAACAAACAGTGCCTCAGTTTGAGTGTGTTGGTAGGGGCAGATGAAGCACTGATCACATTCTGGCTTCAATGATTGTACTATGACTCTCTGGTTCTTAATGGTGCCAGTGACAGTGGCACTGATTGAGGGTGAGAGATCAGGTACAGGTGGGACCTAGTGGAACACTCTCCATCATGGGAGGATATGATTTAATTTAAGGATTTGAATGGTTTTTTGCTTTCACTGAAACATAGTTTTCCTTATAGAGCACAACTATAGAGCTGATGTATGAATTGTTTTCACATTTTTTTTTCTAGGCTCCTAGATATGCTCTTTCTACTTTAGTCACATTGACAGTCGAAAGACTTCAAAAGAGGGAGGCTAAAAGATATCCTCAAATAAGTGACTGCATATCCCATAAGATCCAGATACTCTCTTAGACATATCTATAGAAAGAAATTGACTTAAAAAGTGTTATGAATTCCAAGATTTCTATTTAGATTGAGGTGGAAATAAACATCCTTTTCTTATTCTTGTCCAGTTAGGGTGAATAGAGATTCCAGGAAGTTCAATTAAAAATTAAAAATAAAAGAAATATCTGGGGTAACAGAAAAAAAAATTAAATTTTGAGTTCCATCCATCTAACTTTTGTTTCTTTGCATTTTTCCAATTGCGCTCTATTTTGACAGAGAAATTTTGCAGGTGCCCCCAGTTGTCTAAATGAAAAGTCAGGTGTGTGTAAGCTAAGGATACTTTTCCTTTACAAAACATGTAACAATGCATCTAACTGCTGATCTCACCTCATACAAATGAAAAAACTAGGCAGCTAAATGATTGACAGAATTGACAGCTGCCTCTGGTCAAGTCTGTGGGTTTCATAGTGGAGACTCCTGGTTGTGACTGAATGTTGGGCTATCGCTGCTTGTTTGGTGGTTTCCTCTTTACAATCTTTGACAAAATGTGCCTTGAAGTTTGTGGGATTTTTCTCTCCTTTTAAAACTTTGCAATACAATGACATGGCAAGAAATGCAAAAGTAACGGGGACAAATGAGACAAGCACAACTGCAGAGCAATGGTAAAGCAGCATAGAATATCTAGAACAGTTGTCTTTGTGACTATCAGCAAACTGCAGCTGGCCATCTTTAGTATATACAAACAGCCCACTATTGATTTAATAAAAACTTAAATCATTTTCAAATGATGATTTTCATGCAAGACAAAAATAAATGGTTTCTTCAACTGTCCTTAACATTGTAAAGCTTAGCCTTTCCTTCAAACCATCAGGAAATGGACTGGTGAGGGGATGCCAGCGTTCCACTGAGGAGAAACTAGTTCCTAACAAGTTATTTTGAGGATAGGAAAAACTATATATGGACTAAGTACAAATGCTTGCATTTGTTTGATGTCTTATACCCTTTGCCTTTACTGCTTTTCTCTTTCTTCACAGACCTGCCTCTCTGCCTACAGGTACCAGAGAAATGGATGTGCTCTCTTCATAGGCAAATCATACAAGTTCTTTATAAATTGTGGCCTTACCTAACAGTCAGTCTGTGCTTTTTACATTCAAATAATCTACCAGTTATCATTCTCCAGTCTAAATGCAGAATGCTATTCAAACGGAAAAATATTTCTGGATTCTTTTGTCAAACATAGGACTGCAGATATTTGGAGTTCTCCTTTTCTTTAATTTGACCACTAAAATGATTTTGTCCATTTGTCCAGAAAATGAACATAGTTTTAAAGAGGTTTAGATATACATATGTTCACAAAAGCCTGGATAAGGGTCAACTATAAAGAACCAAACATACACCTGCACCCACTAGTTCATAACTGTACATATTTTCTCAGCTCTGCTAAAAAAGTAAATCAGGAATTGGTAACATGACTTGAGACAATCACAGAAATGCCATTCTTCTCATTTGAATACACTTGTTATCCACAAAATAAGGCACTACTAAGCATTTTATGGTACCAGAAATCAACTAATACTGAATTGATAGACCCCAGATGACTTTTCCTCCTCTCTAAATAGAGCACAAAGCTCTAGGGTTATTAAGCCCTTGCTCTGTGGCAGGCAATGACCTGAGTAGTTTTTCCCTCATTTCATTTCATTCTATCATCACCCAGGGGAGAGATGTATTATTATTTTTTCGTTTGTTTGTTTTTTGTGATACGCGGGCCTCTCACTGTTGTGGCCTGTCCCATTGCGGAGCAGAGGCTCCAGACGCACAGGCTCAGCAGCCATGGCTCACGGGCCCAGCCGCTCCGCGGCATGTGGGTTCTTCCCGGACCGGGTCACGAACCCATGTCTCCTGCATCGGCAGGCAGACTCTCAACCACTGCGCCACCAGGGAAGCCCAGATATGTATTATTATCCTTTCTTTTCCAAAGGAGGAAGAGGACAGAAAACACATAAGTCAGGCTTCCCTGGTGGTGCAGTGGTTAGGAATCCGCCTGCCAATGCAGGGGATGTGGGTTTGAGCTCTGGTCCGGGAAGATCCCACATGCTGTAGAGCAACTGGGTCCGCAGGACACAGCTACTGAGCCTGCGCTCTAGAGCCCGCATGCCTAGGGCCCGTGCTCCACAAAAAGAGAAGACACTGAAATGAGAAGCCCGCGCGCCGCAACGAAGAGTGGCCCCCGCTCACAACTACAGAAAGCCCGCCCGCAGCAATGAAGACGCAACGCAGCCAAAAATAAGTAAATAAAATAAAAATAAATTAAGAAAAACAAAACAAAACAAAAAATAAACCACATAGGTAGACACATCTGGATTTGAAGACTTGTCTATTTCCAAAGCATACTCTTGACTATGGCATGGAGGGTGGGAGATGTTGCTCTAATTTATCTGATGTACTCACTCTTCTAAATATCCTAATTAAATCAATGGAGTTTACTCTCAGCTTGTGTTCAGAAATGACAGCTGCTGGGACCTGTTGCTAATATTTCTATTTAAACATATGGCATATTTTGATTTAATATAGTCTAGAAAATCTACATATGAACAAATGCATTTGAACACTAAGTATGTAATGGAAGGCAGACATGGAAGGAAGCAATCAAACTGAAATTGCTGGCCTGCTGGTGGCCGCGTTATTAATTACAATACATCTATCCTAAGATAAGTATTCAAAAGAAGAAAAAAGGTATAAACTACAAGTTTTTCTAAGACCAGGTGAAGGGCAGGGGAGGAGGAAAACAAACTATCTAGCAAAAGAGGATTGATCAAGTAAGTAAATCTCCATCGACTTAATAAAATATTTCTGAGCTATTAAAATATGAAAGTTGAGAAGACTGGAAATATGAGGTACTATTTAAAAATGTAAATGAATTTGGACAAGGAGGGTCTTTAAAATTACATTGAAACAATAAAACAGTGAATGTATTATAGTGGTATGGAGTGGTAGGGTAAATTTTTTCTTTTTAAATTTAATTTTTTTCTTAAAATTTTTAAATTAAAATATTTTCTTAAAATTTTCCTTTTAAGCATTGTCAAAATTTTTTTTAAAGTATTGTTTGAAAAAAAAGTTACTGGCACTGAGCCTTCCATACTACAAATGCCATATGCAAAATATAATATGATTTTGCATGTGGTTACAACATACATTTAGTCCATGTAATCCTGAGTAAATAAGATATTCAAAAAACATGAGAGAATTGGAGGCAATGTCTCTTCTGTACCATATTCTATCTACCGTCTTGGAAGATGCACTAACCAAAAGCATTGCAAAGGGAGTTAAATGATGAGAGAGATCACTTGCTCACTTACCAACATGATCTGCCTTTCAGACTAAGAGACAAATATATGTATTCAAATAAACATATGCTCTGTTTGTAAAAAAAACTGCATTATGTAAAAAATTTTGATGTAATAGAGAATATCTAAATCAAATATTTTCAGAAAAACTATCTTAAGTAAGGCTTATCCTTTGCTCCTACAGATATGTAAAATCAGTTATTAACATATTCTACTTGTGATCGATACACAAAATCCCAAGAAACTCACTAAAATATCCACAAAGTAAAGGTACAACTGAATTCATTATAAAAGGATATTGAATTTTCCAGGGAAATCTAAAAGCCCAAATTCTTCCTCAGCATTCTCTATCAGTATTAGATCTGAAAACTTGGAACTTTACAACTGGCCCTCATTTCTGCATTCAAATGTGGCCAACATGCACATATTTCTCCACAGTAGCTCATGCATTTGTGTCATCTGTGCAGGCTTTCTTCTTTTTTTTCTCTACAATCTACCCTGGTAGTCAATGATCCTCTAACACATCTCAGTAACCAGAAAGGTTTTAAAAGGTAATCCCTGGACCCATAGAAGGTTTTCTGAAACCTCAAGAAAACCCATTCTTTCAAATTTCAGAAATATAGGTCCTGGGGACCTAGTCAAGTCCTTGTAACAGCTTCCAGAAATACTTTGGGTGTTTTCTCCAACTCTGGGTTATCAATACAGCCTATGAATCTGATATCTGGGGAGAAGTTTTCAATCTATATTTTTTTCAGGGATGTTCTGAAATCAAAGAGCCTACTCTTTGAGAGAAATTCCCTGGAGAGAATATGTATTTTCACAGCCTGCTTAAAATTGACCACTGAACCTTAGATCCAAAACTTCACAGCCTAACAATTCAGGGACAGGTCTGGGAACCTCTAGTGGTGGCTTCCTTCTCTAATTCCCAGTGTTTTTTCATCCATTCACTCTGTCTCAGCATACTTAAGAAGTTATCTCTCTACAACACAAGAGCTACTTCTTTTGCATCTTCCATGTTTCTGCTTAAAAGTCAGCTCCATAAAAAAAAAAAATCATCCATTCAGTAGAGTTTGATGACAGTGACCCAGAAATACCTCTGATTGTCACACCACCTCTCATCAGGTAGATAGTATGTGAGTTCAAGAACCCAAGAAAGCTTCAATCTATGGTTTCTCATCTAAAATACACTAATTAATAGGAATTAAGTCTGCTTGTAACTATCTCAGTTTATGCCGTTACAATGCATATAAAACCATGGTTGGCCATCGAGTCCTCCCTAGCTGACCACCCATAACTGGATTTTGCAAATATTGCTAATTAAAATTTATTGGATGAGAGAGCATAAATAAAGCAGTGCAAGCTCAATTTAGAACTGATTCTGAGAATATTTAATTTAAAATTATCATTATTCATTAATTTGGACTTTTTCCTTTTATTGTTTGCATGTACCCTAAAAATAGAAAATTTGCATTCTTGTTGTTTGATTTCATGGATCATAGCATAGTATCATTCTTTTCTCAAAAGTGGAACAAATATGCCTAGAACAGTGATCATAACTTTACTGCAAAGACCCTCTAGCTATGCCTTTATTACATGCCCACGTAAACATAAAAACTTGGATGTAAAAACTCATATGTGAATCAGTTGATGAAATATCCTGTAATAGTTTGGGAGTTGAGATCTTTATGACCAAACAGTATCAACTAGGCAATAATATAATGGGCCATTTATATATTATAGTGTAAGAATATGAAATGACTTGAAAATGTAAATGTATGTGCACAGCATAGATTACATATTCACTTGTGCTTTTTTATGTATCCTTAAGATTCCACCAAGATTGTGACATACAGAAATATCACTAATACGTATGCAAAGAAAATAAGGAGATAGCTCCTGTGCAAGAATTTTAAAAGGAGATAACCAATGTATGTGTATATACTATATATAGTTGATCTTCATTAGTCACATATTCAGCATTTGTGAATTTGCCTATGCACTAAAATTTATTTGTTGCACAACCCTAAAATTAATATTTCTGGCAATTTTTCAGTCTTTCATGGACATGTGCACAGCAGTGAAATATTTGAGTTGCCCCAAACCACACATTCCCAGTTGAGGTCAAACAAGGTGACACTCTGCTTCCTTGTTACAGTCCTTATACCATAAACAAATGTTTTGCAGACACACTTTTAGCACTTTGTGTGTGTTGTTTTTTTTCTTTTTGATGATTTTGCTATTTAAGATGGCCCCCAAGTGTAGTGATAAAGTGCTGTCTAGTGTTCCTAAGTGCAAAAGGCTGTGATGTGCCTTTTGGACAAAATAAGTGTGTTAGTAGTTTTTTTTGTTCAGGCATGAGTTATAGTGCTACTGGCCATGAGTTCAGTGTTAATGAATCGACAATAAATATTCAATAAGGAGTCTTTAACCAGAAACACACAAAAAACAAAGTTATATATTTCTCAGTTGATAAAAATGCTACTGGTGGCTCACAGGAACCTAACCTTTCATATCCCTTATGTGCAATGATTCAGTATTCACTAACTTAATCTTTTTGGTAACTTTATAGAACATTAATAATAATAATAACTGACTGTATATGCATATATGTTTTTAAATGTATATAAATACAGATGTATATGTTTGTATGAATATAAACTAGATTTCTGTTTATATCTCTATTTCTATATGTATTAATCTATCTCTTCACTCTTCAAATCCACTTTTTCCTCCTCAATTCACAGAATTTCAGCTGTCTCTATACACTATATTTCTTGTATTGCTTTAAAATCTCTTGCTGTTGATTAGGTATTATTATTTCTTTTATACTTTGATCCCTAAAATTGTATTGGCATCAAGCTATGACAGTTAATCCAATATCACAACCATAAAATACTTAACACATAGAGTTTTGGAGTCTTGGCAGTAGAACACTTTAAAAATAGGACAAGACCACCATTAAAGAATATCTGAATATTATATGGTGTCCATACAGTGGCCCAAAGGGTTAGTAAAAGCAACCAGAGGACATTGGAGCATTATTGCTCTAGAAGCACACTGTTATGTTTCCCTAAGTGTCATATACAACCACAATTTTCTACAAGATTGTTTTATATACTAGAATGTCAGATCCAGCTGATACAAAAATGAAGAATGCAACACATTTAATTTGTAGTGATATACTGCTCCTAATTATGTATTCCTTGTGATCTTGAAGCTACTTGTCTTCAGAACTTGTCACATCATGATCACCCTTCATTTTTTAATCAGGTAAACCATTCCTCCTTCACTCTCCTGTCACTTTTATCTTGGTATCAGCCAGTTAGCATCGAGTTGTAGATACACCACGTGCAGATTTTTACCCCCATAATATGTCTATAGTCCCATCCTGAAGATAAATAATTTTTATCTTTTCTTCTTTCTTCAAAGTACATGTTATCTTTGGTTCTCTTTGAGGCATTAATTATTCTGTTTATCTTCACAAGAATACAATGTTTTCAACTGGAATGGCCAAATTAGGATCAATGATCTCATTGCAATCTCAAAGTAAGCCAACTGAATAAAATGCATTACAAACTGGGCCCTTCCATTCTAGAAGTACTCCATCAGGACACACTGAAATTCTTCTTTTCTTCTAAATAAGATGGCTTTAGAAAATCTTAAAGGTCCATGACATACCTATAAGACTTACTGAAGGTAAATTCCAGTGCACTCATTGATTTTGGAAAAATCATAAGTCATGAACTACGAACCTAGTCACAATACCTTGGAAAATTATCTTTCAGAGTCTAATACATAGCTTACATTGCAAATGAAAAGAGTGTAGCCAGGAACCATAGGAGACTATGTAGAAGCACAAAATCAACCCCTTTTTATTGTTTCCATTGTCTGTCCAGAAATAGCATCACACTCTGAGTGATGGCCCACATGTGCTTGCTGCTGCACCACACTGATCTTCATTTATATACCTTTGCCTGATGGCCAGACATCCAATAGTAGATGGAAAGTCTGATTTCCCAAGCAAAGCATTTACTTAGCATGACCCAGAATGGGAGCAGGTGATCCCCAGAAGTCTTGATGGCAGGGACATAGGTAAGTGTTACTACCAGGCCAGGTTATGGTTGAAGGATTTCTAGTCCTTGTTCATCCCAGATTAGTTGACATGAAGGGGTGACTGTGGGGTAAGTGGTAAGGAGCAGTAAGGAATACAAACCCCACACTATATTTTGAAATATTTTAATTTCTGTCTTATTTTGTGAAAGAAAGATGAACTTGATGATTCTCATACCCATTGCCTTTTCCATTTCTTTAATGAAAAGCTCCTTTTTCACTTATACTTTCACTGTATACTATTTTTTCCTCACAGAGAGACATAATGCTATAAATGAAAGTCAAAACAACTTTATATATTCCTTTCCATCTTTGCAAATCAATCTTCAAAAGAAACATTTAATTTTCCTCTATTTTCTAAAGGATAGTAAAGACCAATAAATGGCAACCTAAAAAGGAAATCACAACTTATACAAAGCCTAAACATTTGTGAAAGAGAACAGACTTGAAGAAATTATCCCATTTCCTGATGGTGTTATCCATCCATAAGTGAAATGACAGCCAGTTTTGTGAGACACTCCAAGGTCAAGACCAACTTATATTAGCAGATAATTATGTGTCTTCTCTTATATGGGAGATTTTCCAAATGTGATGGTATGGGATTTCTTTTTTCAGTTAATGATTAGATGCATCTATTAAGGTCTCATATTGAAACATTCAGTATATTAAAAAAAATTTAAATACACATGTTTATACATGACAGACAATTATCCTACAGTGGAATGTTGCTAAACACTATTAAGATCTATCCTTGACGATGAACGTCTCATGGTAAATTGAATATAAAATAATTGTCAATGAAAAAATAGATTATGTTGTGAGTATATATAAATGATAACTGAGTCCAATGGAAAAATATTGTTTTTCCCAACCATAAACAATGTTTTCAAATCTCCTCTTTCCAGAAATAAAGCTCAGCCTTTGTCAAATAACATGCTGTGGGTTGAGCCAACTTTTCTATGTGAACTGCATATTTAGGGCTACAGCAACATAGAGTCACAACCTTTACTTAGTTTTCCTTTTGATGTTGTGTACCTCCACACAACTACACACTTGAAAGGGATGATGCAAAATTATTCCTCGAAATCAAGATAGTTTCACTTAATCCAGCTTAACTGACATATTCAAATTATTTTATGCCTTTCAAACGCAATAAATTCCCTGTTTGGAGTCACCTAATTCTTTTCACAAATAAAACAAAGAAAGTGCTAATCTACTAATTGCATGTGCCTTGGGCTTCAAAGTTATAATTAAAAAAATAAGGTCCATTGTGGGCAGTACCAAATTTTGAACTTTCTGTGTAGTTATTTGAGATGATGCCTTATTCTATTTGTGCAATTCAAACAAGGAATTTTTTTAATTTCAAACTTGTATTATTATAAATAAAGTATCCTGAGCTAGACAAATAAGTCCTCATTTTAGGACAAATTTTTAAGTTTAGATAACTGATTCTAAGCAAGGAATGACAATTTTCATGAAAGGTCTGAATTCATTGTTATAATTAGTGATCTCTAGGTTTTAATAGTAGAAATACATATTTAGATGGACTAACTAAAGTGAGGAAATAATAAATATCTTCATAGCCCAGAATCACAATATCTCAGAACTAGAAGATCACGTGGCCCATTTTGAAAACTCTCATTTTACAGATGGTGGAAGGCAAGAGACTATAATAGCTAGGAGCAAAGATTCTGTGCTCAGACAGAGCTAGCATCAAATCAGCTCTGCTTTTCTCTTTCTGACTTACTTCAATCTAGAAGAATTGTTCAGATGAACCTATTTGCAGGGCAGGAATAGAGACTCAGTAGTAGAGAATGGACTTGTAGACATGGGGGGGAGGGAAGAGGGGTGGGATGAATTGGGAGATTGGGATTGATATGTATACACTACCACGTGTAAAACAGATAGCTAGTGGGAACCAGCTGTATAGCACAGGGAGCTCAGCTCGGTGCTCTGTGATGACCTAGATGGGTGGGATGGGAGGGGGTGTCCAAGAGGGAGGGGATATATGTATACATATAGCTGATTCACTTCGTTGTACAGCAGAAACTAACACAACCTTGTAAAGCAACTATACCCTAATTAAAAAAAAAAAATCAACTCTGCTACTTCTGGGTCAGTATCTTGGTCATATAAATTATTAAATTTACTAATAGTATATACCTATATAACTAATACTTATTGAATATTGACCATGTGCCAAACACCTTATATGCATACCCATTTAATTCTCACTATATGAAGTAGGTATTATCATCATGCCCAAGTTATAGAAGAGGAAATGAGGCTTGGCAATTTTGAATTTTGAATAAATTGCCTAAGTTGGTATAAGCTCTGGTACTAAAATCATATTGGGTTGACACTAAAGACTGCTATTATGTGCTACCCTATCCCTATCCTATACTGCTTTTTTTTTAGTGTTCTGAGCCTCAATTTTCTCAACTGTAATATTGTGCAACAATAGCACTTTTGTGATAATTAAATAAATGAATATGTGAAAGTAGCTGGAAATAGTAAACCCAAACTCTCAGTGATTAAAATTTCTATTTCTCAATATCTAACCCGGTGATTTATTCTTGTTGTTAAACAGAGTGTGTCATTTGAGCTTCATGTTTATTTCAAGCTAATTGGCGTATAATGATAATGAATTTTATCTGTTAACAGTGTATTGTTTCACTCTTCTACATTACCTCATTTCTTAGGACACACAAATCTAGTTTAAAAACAATTTCATATTTTTTTTTAAGAAAATGAGATAATTTGAATTATTTAGAAGGCAAGAAAACAGCTTCTGTAAAGTGGGCAAATTGAAGTTTAAGGGAATTACAGTTTCTTGAACAAAATGGGAACAGTAACTTACTGGATCTGATTTGTCCATCTTATTTTGTGTTCTCAAATTGTAATGTGGAATTTTTAGTTGGAATTCTCTGATAAAAGCTGGGAAATTAGAGCATACAAATCTTGTTATAGTAAAGGATTAAAGATTCCATAATCATACTCTTCAGTGGTATCCCATAAATAGCTGCACTTGGACTTGCTCTTCGCCCAGCTTTTCTCTAGATAATGATGCAGGGACTGATGAAGAGGCAATATGGCTCAATGGGTACTGTGGGCACGAAGGAATGAACACTGCTTAGGGCATGGTTTGGAGTGGTTTAGTACAAGGCATTTAACATCTCTCAGTGAAATAATATATGGGAAAGTTGTAAAGTGCTATTCAGCTGAGACTCATTATGGCTAATGCTAATCCAAATCTATTTCTTCTGCTCTAAAATGAAGAGTAGGATTGAGAAGTACTTTGTAAACATACAGTGACTTATGAATATATAATTATAAAGTAATGAATTCTGCATTTAAAATTTTCATTTCATAACTGCATTCAGCAAACATTTATTGAGTGTCTAAATGTATTATGAAATGAATATATTTCATTTACATGTCAAATTAAACATTTTAGAGAGAATAGGAATCACTGAGTGTTTACCCAATGTTTTCCCAACTCTGGAATTTTGTCTTAATCTGGCCCTGGCCTCATGCCTCAATTCTCCCTTAGAATTCTCAGAAAGCAAAGAATTATTGCTACACAACTAGTCTCATACTGTTTTCTGCTTTCTACTGCCAATTGTTTCTCACAGACCTATTTTTGATTCATATTTAGAAATGGGTGACTAGATAGAGTTGGGAAAAGTATTTTTAAAATTACTCTCTATGTGATTAAAATATAGGAACCATTCAAATAAAACAGGTTTTGTACTAGAGAATGGACTTGAGGACACGGGGAGGGGGAAGGGTAAGCTGGGACAAAGTGAGAGAGTGGTAGTGTACATATGGACATATATACACTACTAAATGTAAAATAGATAGCTAGTGGGAAGCAGTCGCATAGCACAGGGAGATCAGCTCCGTGATTTGTGACCAGCTAGAAGGGTGGGATAGGGAGGGTGGGAGGGAGGGAGTTGCAAGAGGGAAGAGATATAGGGATATATGTATATGTATATATATAACTGATTCACTTTGTTATAAGCAGAAACTAACACACCATTGTAAAGCAATTATACTCCAATAAAAATGTTAATAAATAAATAAATAAGTTTTTTTAAAAAATAAAAAAAGAACAAATAAAACAGGTTTTGAAATAAATTTTCTGAGCTAGTTAGGACCATTCCCTGATAAGTATCTACAAATGGAAAGAAATGAAGGGGAAGTCTTCCAGTCTGCCTTGAATTTCATCTTGTTGCTTTCATATATTGAAACAAAAATTTCACTAGAGTTCTTTGACTATCTTTTTAAGTAGGCTATCAAAGTTTCCAAAACTTTTTTTAAGTTTAGTACTAATCTCAGATACTCACAGTCTTTCCTTTTAGAATTTTCTTTTCATTGCCAGCCTTGAAAAGAATTGAAGTTTTAACTTCTTTGAGAAGTTATTATTAGCACATCCCATTAAAGCCTGATGTTTACCTTCTTGGAGAGACTGAAGCAACAGGGTTGCTGTGTTCACTTGATTTGAATTGAAAGATTGCAAAGCAATTAGGATATAGTGTATTTAGTTGGAGTCTGAAGCATCTGAGCATTCATTCTAAACGATGGTCATTTGTAATTGAAATTAGAACCATTTAGCTGCAATGCTTTTTTAGGGTCCATTACTGAAATTGTAACACTAATGTCAGTTCGTGAATAAGGTTTTGAAATACAGGATAGGAGAACCTGCTTCCTAACTGGCAGTTTCAGAGAGGAAGAAAACCCACACATTCACATCCAGAGATGAAAAGAGCAACTGATTTGTAATTTAGCATTCTGCAATCCAAGAAAGTCGTTTGCTGATAATGGACTCAGTAGAACCTTTCTCCTACTGCCAACAGGCACAGGAAAAAAATGAAAGTTTTCTGGCAGTTCCCAATATTGATGGAAGAATCAAAGTGGCCTTCAATGGGCCTATGGTAAAGGAGAGCTTTATTTTGTGTTCCAATAGGCCTAAAAAATGGTCACTTTGTAACTCAATAAATGTGTGTGTTCTAGGAAGTCAGAGGAGTTGTTTGTTAATACACTAGGCTCCAACAGAGGAAGCTGAGTTAAATATGTCAGTAGAAAATTTATGATGCATGCAGGAGGCTTCCTGAGTTTAGGTTCCCGAGGGAATCCATATTAAAAGAGAAAAATCAGAGGCAAAAGCTTTTCATGTGAGCCACAAAATAGGATAATTCCATGAGCTTTAGAATCAATTTTGGGTGAATTTTCTCAAAATGAAATTTCTTTTTGAGAATGTGTCAGTGATTCAGTCAAGTAGATCCTGAAAAAAATGTGTATGTATACTTGTAAGCAATCTCATTATTAATACTTTTTGATAATTGAACTTGACTCCCTCTGCATTGGAGGAAGCTACATCTTCACTACTGCAGTACATATTTCTTCCATGGTGTCACAAAATATTACCCTGCAGTGTCTTCCAACACCCATCACTGTATATTTTAGTTCTGCTCCTTGTAATTAAAAGAGTTGTTGATGGTTCAAGAAAGATAGAGAAAAATCTATAACATCATAACATAGATGCCTTAGGTTGCTGAGACATAAGAACTTTCCCTCTGGGTAATCATTCACACATCTATATTATTACAAGAAACATTGAAGGTTGTTTTGAATTATTTCAAAGAATGGTTAGAAAATTATTTGTTAAGGATTAAATTTATCAGTAGAATGCAAAGTGAAATTATTGCAAAGTCTGAAGATATTCATAAAATTTCAATGACTGTACTAATTTATAATAAGAATTAAAATTATTCATGTATAAATTTCCAGCACTGAAAAGCTGTATAACTGGTATTTTCAAGCACTTACCAGTAGGCGAATAAGAGATAAATTCAGATTAACAGTAATAGCTCAAACATTGTCTTAACTGGGCTCACAAAGAACACTCCTGCTAGGTACCGTCAATGCACAACTGGGTATCTTAAAGGTACAGACATGTGTATCAGGCATCTTTGCCATATTTTTAACTCTAGGGTCGTCAAGACACCAAAGCTGCTACTGCAAAGTAAAGACTGATCCCTCCCCTTTATATGTTACTAAATTAAAGGGCTCCAAAGGCAGTGCTGCTTCTTACTCTGGATTTCAGTGAAACAGCTTTTTACAAAGATATATGTGACTATACATAATTTAAAATAAACTCATTTTGTTTTCTCATTATACACCTTAATTCCTAAAATGGAGAATTTCAGGTGGTTTGTTTAAAACATTTTCAATACATTAAAGATTGCTTTTTGCTTCACAAATTTGTTGAAACCAATTTAAATATATTCAAAAACAGTTTCCTAATTTTCTGTTTAAAAAAACCCCATTATTTTCACAACTTTTCCCCAGTAAAAGACAACTATATCCTTCTATTCTCTTGGACCAGATCCTTGGAGTCACCCTTGACTCAAGTTTTTCTCTCATACCACATCCTAAATACCAGCAAATACTGTTGGCTCTATCCTCAGACTGATCTTGGAGAGACAGCAGTGAGCAGTCCTGAAAAGAGATCTTAGTTCCTTGCCCAGGAATTGAACCTGGGCAGCCTGGATGAAAAACCAGGAATCCTAGCCACTAGATCACCAGGGGCGAGAGGTTAGAAGTAAAGTGGCCCTGGCTCTTTCCCCTGTTTGAAAGCAAGAATGCTTCAAGGAGGCAAAAACTGTAAAAACAGGTACAAACTTTATTATTAGAGACACAGCACAATGTATGAGGGAGCACACAGAGAAGCAGTTTGTTTATTTAAGACAGAAGCAAGGCAGAAATACACACCCAGAAAGAAAGGGTACTGTTGTCCTCCCTAATGAGGAGGAGTGCAGTAAAAATGTGATTTAAATTGCTTATATAGGATAGTCCTTCAGGGTCTTTGTTTACCTTTGGCCAATTATCTTGTTTCTTTTTTCACACCCAACTGGTCCCAGGACCCTCACCAACATGTGTGTGCAACCTTTTGCTAAGATAGATCCCACCCCGGAGGCCTGTGGGTGCACGTCCACACCTATTATGGGGTGGCGCTCCCTTCTTTTTGACCCTTAAGGAAACTTCCTGTGCATGTGCAGACAGGGAAGTTTCCCTTGACCTCAGGAGTGGTCATCTTATCTCTTTACTTCAACAGAGCTCAGCTTCTGCCTCTAGCTTTGTCCTTGGAGTGGCTGGGAGAGAACAAAGCTTCAGTTTTAATCCACTTGACAAACAGCAACCATCTAGCCCAGGGGCCCATCTATCTCTGTCTCCACAGCTAACACTCTTCCAAGCCATCATGACCACAGTGTGGATTACTGCAACAGTCTCCCTTATGTTGTACTCTTGCTTCCATTCTGTGCCTCTAGAATCAGGAAGAAGGAGAAATCTTCTTAATACACAAGTCAGACTTTGTCACTCCTTTAAAACTCTTCAACAGATTTGCATCACACTGAGACCAAATGCTAGGGACTTTATTTACAGGGTCTCAACTCTCCTTTCCTCCTCCACAATGCATCTTCTGCTCCTCTATTCCTCACTATCATCTCCACAGCACCCACCCCGGCCCTCTTTCTAGTTCTTGTAGGAGCCAAGGTGTCTGTTCAAATCATGTTGGCGTTGAGCATCTCCCTTACCACTCTATATTAATTAGCACACACACACCCAACAGACATTCTCTATCCCATTAACCTGTTTCATTTATTTTATTTGTTTATTATGTCATTCACCAAACACTCACTGTGTACCTGTCATGTTCCAGGCATTATTCTAGGTATTAGGGGCATAGCAGTCAACAAAAATAGTCAAAAAGGCTGTTCTCATGGAGTTTACATGTTGGTGGCACTTACAATTTCCATAACAGTTATCAAAATGTGACATATTTTGGGATTTAGCTTTTATTGTGTGTGTTTGTTTTTCCCCCATAAGAATAAATCTCCATGAGATCAAGGAGCTTGCTTTGTTCAATGCTAAGTCTTTAGAGCTTAGGTACTGCTTGTCACATGGTAGGCACTAAATAAATATTTTATGACTGCATAATAAATGAATGAATGGATAGATTTAAGCCAAAAATTAATTCTGCCATCACTTTTTCTACAGATCAGGATTAGAAAGCAGCACCTTCAACCAACCTGCTTTCCAGATAACAGACAAGCTAGGATTCTCAACAATCATCTGTATTTGGGGATCTGAATTTAGAGTGTTTTTCAATGGAAGATCAATATCCAAACTATAAATTATAACAAAATTTTCATTCATAAAATTAGCTGATATACATATTAAGTAACAATCTTAATTAGAAAGAATGCCTTAAATTGGCACTCATAAAAGGTTGTTGGAAGAATGATTTGATATGAGCTCTCCAGAGATCAAATTTGGCTTTGCACATTTGTTTCCCCAGAAATTCAGCACTTAAGAATATTTCCTAAGTAAATAATATGAGAATTTCACAAGTTACGCACAAAAGTCATTATCTAGGTATTATTTAGTAATATAGACATCCAACAGAAAGGATAATACAACAGAAAGGATAATTCAACAGAAAGTCTAAATAAACTGTGGTCCATTCCTGTTGTTGAATACCATACAAATATTAAAATCATATGTTAAAAGAATATTTAGTGATACTGAAAAATATTCATCATCCAAAGAAAGAGAAAAAGCACTATATAGAATTGTGTAAGCAATATGATTTCAATGTTCTAATTATCTCATAGGACAAACACTAAAATATCATAGGATAGTAATTACATGTGGGTGGTAGAATAATGGATACTTGACTTTATTTGATGGATTACTTTTAATTTTCTTTTATGTTTTTTTACACTTCTAAATATTCCTCAATGAGCACACATTATTTTCATGAAAAAAAGTGTTATAAAACTACTGAATTTTTGAACAAACTGAGAAAAGTTTAAATGCCACCTCTTCAGATAAGTCATCCCTGACATCCCATAAAAAGAGTACATATCCACCATCAATCATTATGCCTATAACTATGTCTTGTTTTGAGATCCTAATAAATTCCTAAGTGATCAGAGCACTAGGAGAATCTTTCCTTCTCTTGAGGCAATGCTGGGCGGGTGCCTGGGTGGTTCCTGGATAGGTTGTCACAGGAAAAACCAAGTAATGATTGGAAGCTTGGAACTTTCAGCTCCACCCTGCTTCCTCCAGGGAGGGAGAGGAGCTGGAAATGGAGTTAATAATTGATCACAAATACAAGAAGAAGCCTCCATAAAATCCCAGCAGTACAGGATTCAGAGCTTCTAGGTTGATGAACAGCTCCACACCAGCATAACTCCACACACCCCAACTTCACAGGGATAGAAATTCCTGTGCTGGTAAATGTTAGTGTTTCCCTGAGTTCTGTGAGCTGGTCTAGCAAATTAATTGAACCCAAAGAGGGGGGTTATTGGAACCTCTGGTCAGAAGCATAGATGAAAACCAGGCCTTGAGACTGGCATCTGACATTGAGCGGAAGGGGAGGGCAGTCTTGTGGGTTGGTGTCAGAATTGAGTTGAATTGTAGGACACCCAGCTGGTGTTGCAGAGAATCACTTGCTCTGGAGAAAAGTCTCCACACATTTGGTAACCAGCAGTGCCCTGTGTGAATGTGGTAGCAGTGTGATAGTAAAGAAGACACACAGGAAAGAAAGTCACAGGAGGTGAAAAACTGGGTAGTTTTTCTAATACTACACTATCTCATAAAAGTGTGAAGAAAAAAATAAACTGACCTAAGATGTTAGCTATGCTATTTATTCACTATGGTTTATTTATTATTCTTTTTATGAGCTTATCTCCTGCATCCCCCCCAACCTCTCCTGGGTTATGAATATCTTTTATGATCAGATGTTTCAGTTAGTTTCATGTTTTCCATTGCCTTTTACAGAGCTTTGCACAAAGTAGATACTATAGGCCTATTTATTATTATAAATATAAAATATTAATACATCAATTATCTGAGTATTTAATTTCCCAATAATGATTTAGAATCTTACTGGATAATTATCTAAACACTTCAGTGCTTATGGCCACAGTAGTAGACTAAGTGATGGCCATTACAACACACACACACACACACACACACACACACACCTTACACACACATCACTATGTAGACCATATTAAATGGTCAATTACTACTGTGGAGAAATAGTGAGTCTGCTTCTATAAGTCAGATGAGAGCTTCCAACTGTGATGCACTGTCTAGTCACCTCCCTATTCCAGGATGTCTATATTAGGAACAGATAATTTGGCAACTTTCAGCATGCTGTATAAAGGGATGAGAAAATAGATAAAGTTTGAAATTAAACATTCCAAGAAAAATAAAGCAAGTTTTAGGGCTTAAAAGTACTACCTGGTAAGTTTACTTGGAGCCTATAAACTAACTGAACATATACCTAGCTTTGAGAGTTGGCTGTCTGTATCCTGACTTGTGGATAGTCAATACCCTTGTCTTGCTGAGCTAACAAGAATCCCCAATTCTACACTTTCCAATTCCAGGGCTCTAACTATACACAATTTCCCTTCTTTAATGACAGTGCACTTGATTGTATAACTTGTGTAGGGGATGGTTCAACCTTCTGTTGTAATAAAAAGTAAAGGACTTTAATACCTCTGCTTGCATATAGCATTTAAATCATGGTTGAGTTCACAAATGAGCTAGAATTAAGTGTCCTAGAATTAGATGTTTGTTTTACCATTAGTGACAATTTGATGATTCCATGTTTGGTTGCCTCCTCATTTAGAATTCAAAGAACCTGTTCAAAATCTCTTAATTTATGTCTCCTAAAGTCAAGAATGCTGGCTGTTTTCTTTTTCTTTTTCTTTCTTTTTTTTTTTTGCCGTACGCAGGCCTCTCACTGCTGTGGCCTCTCCCGTTGTGGAGCACAGGCTCAGTGGCCATGGCTCACGGGCCCAGCCGCTCCGTGGCATGTAGGATCTTCCCGGACCGGGGCACAAACCCGTGTCCCCTGCATCGGCAGGCGGACTCTCAACCACTGCACCACCAGGGAAGCCCTGACTGTTTTCTTTTGTTTACATTTTGAGAGATATTTATAGTGAAGGAGACAAGGAAAGAGCACAAGTATTATATTTTCATTCTGTTGTGATTTTTCTTTCAATAGCTATTTTATTTTGTATAATATATAGTTCTGCTGACAGAACCAATTTTTATTATTTTCATTTACACTTTTGGCAAAGCTCATGAAAACACCAGGCTAAATTCTTTAGATTTCATTCAAGTAAGGTTGTTTTTTAGCAGTTCTGTTTTATTTTTTCTTTCACTTTTTCAACTTTGTTGACAAAGTCCATTCCATCAAAACTAAAAATATGCCATTCAGCACCTGGATCTCTTATCTGTTCCTAGCATTATGAGAGAAATTTTAAACTAAATAACATGAAATAGCATTTTATTATATGAGGGCAGCTGTCAAACTAAACTATACATTCTACTGATGAAAAGTAAAATTTTTATCCAAAGCAAGAGCAGCTGGAACTAGTGCTGTTTTCTTTCTAATAAAGATAAAATCCTATTATAAACAACTCTGGAGGGCACCTGAGTTGTTCTGTTGCAGTGGAATTTTAGTAAAAGTAATATGAGTCTATAAATCACATTCTAGTCTGCCCTAACAGAATGTGAAAGCCACACATGGGACATGCTTCACACCCATTAAGAAAGAAAGAGCCAACATACACCCACTCTACTCTTTTTTCCCTCTGAATATTTGCTTCTGTGACTTTTTATTTTTGTGGTGGTTTAGGAATTACTTTGACTTTAGGTTGCTGGAATATCTGAGTGAGGAGGAACTAGGTGGAGACAGTTGATACTTGACAGCAGAGGAAATGAAGAACAAAAGGCTTGACTATGAGACACAGGCTCCCAGTCCTTTCCATTACTGAATGAAGCAATTTGGTTACAACAGGGATTATCACTTAGAGAGGAAATCAGATAAAGTTCAGACTATTCTTTGCAAGGAAACAATGTAATTAGTTTAACAAAATACTACTGTTTTCATGGGCAATCAGCCAGAACATAGGTCTAATTTGGCTGAATAAAAAGATTTTGTGCTGACATTGTTGGACTGGTATTTTATCTGTAGTTTTCTTGGTTTTGCCTGAAAAGCAATACTTTCTTATCTGCCCAGTGCCTTAAAAACAAAGAATGCATATTCTTTGAAAAGTATGTTTACTTACCCAGGAATTGGTATCATTTGTGTTGATGCCCAATTTCTTTTCACCACCTTATTCCACAGATGTCAGGGAGAAGAGGAAAGTAAACATCTGTCTGTCCTTTGTTCTGAAACCAGTGTGTTCATCTCTTTATCACTGTGCTTTTCAGCTTATGTGTAATGATTCATCTTCTCTGAAATTGCACACCTGGAGAGCTGTGCCTAGCATAGTACCTGGTGGGATGTTAATATATATTTATTTATCAAGAGAGAAGGTTTTTGTATCTGTATACCTGTCAGTTTTGTTGTCATATATTTCTCACATTGTTAGGCTGAATAGCCTAAAAGTGTTTGCTTAAAATGAAATTTGAGGAATGAGTTTCTTGAGAGGAACATATCCCAAGGTTTGGGGATTTATTTTTGTTTTTTACCTACCATTTATTATGGGCAAGATGGTCTTCATGCATGATCTCACTTAAACCCCACAAAACTCTATTGAAGTAAGGATTATTGTGCCCATTTTAGAAAGAGGAAAATTGAGGCTCAGAGAATTATGTGGCTTGCTTAAGTTCTCCCTATTGGTAAATGACCAAGTCAGGACTAATAGTATTGATAGAAACCTCAGTTGGAATGTAGGGATAAAGAGAGATAGGGTATGTTTTCTTTCTGTGGGTACATAGTCCAAAATGGTGACTTCTCAGTATGTTTCAGGTTGTATGTCAACAGGAAGTTTCTTAGGCCAGAGGAAAAGGTATATTAGAAGGTAGTATGAAATAAATTTTTGAAGAATTAAGGGCAGGAGATTTGGAGAATTAATGTAAGCTGGAGCCTTTTTTTAAATTTTGTTTTAATTTGCCTGCTCATTCATTAACTAGAGAATTGACTTGCTTACCCAACCAGTACCATATCAGATTAGAATCCAAATCATTCTATTACAAAGCCCCTGCTCTGATTTACCACACCATATTGCTTCCTTAGTTTTCCATTTCAATTGAGATGTGTCCTTGGGGTTTACTTTTCTGTCTCGGTAGCCACTTGTGACCTCAGGATTTCTAATTTGAAGACTGTAAAGGGAAGAAAGAGTGGATATCACTTACCTTCCTCCATACATAAGTTTTGAGAGGTACAGTAGGCTGAAAAATGGCCACCCAAAGATACCTACATCCTTAACCCTGGATCTGTGAATATGTTGTCTTATATAGCAAAAAGATATTTACAAATGTGATCAAGTTAAGGATCTTTAGATGAAGGAGAATATCCTGAATTATCTCAGTGGACCAGATAATCACAAAGGTTCTTATAAGAGGGAGGCAGTAGGTTTAGAGTCTGTGAAAGAGATCTGACCATGTTAAGATGCTGACTTTGAAGATGGAGGAAGGGGCATGAGCCAAAAAATGCAGGTGACCTCCAGAAACATGCAAAAGCAGAGAAATGGGTTCTGCCTTAGAGCCTCCAGAAGGAACTAGCCCTGCTGACACCTTGAGTTTCAGACTTCTGACTTCCAGAAATGTAAGAGAATAAATCTGTTGTCTTTTAAGCCACTGTTTGTGGTAATCTGTTACAGTGTCAATAGGAAACTAATATGAGTGATTACTACAAACTAACCCCTCCCTTCCCTCTACTGTGAGCTGAGAAAGCTAGCGAGAACTTATCTCTTCACAGGTATCATATAATCCTAACAATTGTCAAAAGATCTGAAGTTTCTTGTGATCAATAGATGGAACATACTAGAAGTGGTTCAAGGACCTAGGTAGAAGTTAAGCTGTATGACTTTCTACTTTTCCCTGTTACTGTGTTACTTGAGACCTTGAATTTTCTCTTTTATTTATCTCTCTGTAAATGAGGATAAAGAAATGGGCTTGCCCATCTCATAGAAAGGCTGTTTAGCTTCATTTGCTAAATCTTGTAAAATGCTGTGATGATAATAAACACTAATCTTTATTTAATCAACTAGGCAAGAAAACAATTAAATGAAAGACCAGGAGTATGACTTGCAGCACAGTATCTGATAGAGTTTTTTAGCTCAAACCGATGGAGACCTATATTTAAAATACAATTTCCATAATCTGTTCTACCGTAGTGATAAATTAAGGTTTAGAGATTCCATTTCCTTGTTTACCTCTCAGCTGCTTAAATTCAATTGCTTTAATTAAAATTGCACTGAGAATGCATTTTCCAATTTAGACTTTCAAAGGCCATTGGGGGTTTTATTCTATTATATCCATTTCATCTTATAATGTTTTAAGAATCATGACATTTTTCTTAACAGTAAAAAGTAATATTCTTTCCTAAATTAATAGCTAGTTTTTCAACTAATAAGTCATAGAGCAGGTCACAAAATTGGCAGTTTCTAGGTTAGTTGTGGGTAGAGACTTTTTATAACCATTTTAGCTCTGAAATATGCCTTTACCTCGCTGTTGAAACATATGGAGACATTATATTGCAACAAGAAGACACATTCCAATTCAATAAAGAAAGTAGCAAATAGTAAGTACACACCAACCAGATCAGTTTAGCACTTCCTTGGTGAACCAAAAAGTAACCTGTATTTTATTGTATTTTGAGGGTCATAAGTGAGGAATAAAACAGTAGCAGCACCAAATCTGGTAACTGACCCAACAGGAAGAAATTTGGATGATTGGTCATGCAAAAGTCCTGCCCACCCATTGCTTACCCCTTCATTTTAAACAGTGCAAACCACCAAGACAGAGAAAGCACATTCTACCTCATAGTCATGGCCAACCTCACTCCCCCTCACACCCCTTCCTTCCTTCCTTCCTTCCTTCCTTCCTTCCTCCCTCCCTCCCTCCCTTCCTTCATTCCTTCCTTCCTTCCTTCCCTTTATATTTTAATATAATTTCAGTAGATAATTTCAAGAATAATATAAGGAACTCATATATCTTTTGTCAAGATTCACAATTTTTTACATTTTGCCCCATTTGCTTTACCATCAATTCTTTCTGTTTTGCTTCTCTCTCTCACCCTTTTGAGAGTTAGGTGTAAGCATCATGCCCCTTTACTTCTAAGTGCTTCATTATATATTTCCTGAGTAAAATTATATTCTCTTGGACAAATTGTCAAAATCAGGAAATTTAATATTGATGCAAAATACTTCTCTAATCCATAGCTCATACTCAAATTTGTCGAATGCCCAATAAAATACTTTATAGCTGTTATTTTCTTGGTCCAGGATCAAGCATTGCAATTAGTTGTCATGTCTAGTTAATCTCCTTTCATTGGAAAGAATTCCTTAGATTTTGTTTTTATGCACCTCGACATTATTGAAGAGTACAGGCCAACTATTTTGTAGAGAATTCCCCAGTTTGGGATATTTTGGTACTTCCTCATAATTAGTTTCAGGTTATATATTTTGGGGAGGAATACTATGATCTTCTTCTTCCTTAGTGCTTCCTATTAGAAAGCATGCATTATGTTTCTGATTATGTTTCTGATGTTGGTAACTTTAGTACTTGGTTATTGTTGTATCTACCAAGTTTCTTCACACAAAAGTTACCTTTTTCCATTTGTAATTAATAAGCAATTTGTGGGGTGATAATTTGAGACTATATAAATATTCTATACCTCATTAAACTTTAATCCACCAACTTTTGCTCCATTGATGATTTTCTAATTTCATCTTTCTTTCTATATTTATAGACTAACATCCTGCTATAACAAAGAGTGTTCCTTTCTCTTCCATTTATATTCATTTATATATGTGTAGGAACACATGGGTTTTTTAGTCAGTGAGTTATAATCTATCACTATCTTATTTTATATTCAAATTGTTCCAGATTTGACTACTTTGATGACTTGAAGTCCCTTCAAGATGATTCCTGTGTTCTCTTGAATTATTTCATCCCTCTTGAACACTTCCTTACTTTCTGGCATAACAAGATATTCCAGGCACTTCTTATACTTTCTCTTTTTCATCCCTTGAATCAGCCTTTTCTCTAAGAAGCCATGGTGAATTTTAATGGATAAAGGTATTTAGAAACCAAGATTTGAGTGATTTACTTTTTCTCATTGCTACTAGTAGGTCATTGCTTATAGGACCTCTTAGTTAACTGAGCTAGGGTAACCTGTATGTATCCATATATACATACACATAGCCATATCTAAACATATTTTCATATCTGCCAATCTCTAAGTATATATTAAAAACCATGAATTCATACTGATGGCTTAATCTAACCACTTATAGTACATTCTGCTCTTTCCAAAGTTACCCAGCTATTAAATAAAATAACTTGAATTTGATCTCAGATTTTTCTGATTCTAAAAGTCCACATTCAAAAACCACTGAGGTTAGAACTTATTGTCCAAGCCCCATCTACTCTACAGATACACCCTCTACTCATTACTCCTCAGTCAGTTGTGCTAATTGAATACCCCATCAATATTCACTCTTTCTGAAGGTAAAAAAAAAGATTTAGACAAAAGTACCTTTTGTCATATCTGACAGAAGATTGCAGTTCATGTTGCTTTCTAGGTCTAAAAAAATGGTTTGTGATACTTTTTTAAAATTTTGTTTCTTGGCCTTGTTGAGAGGCACAGTTAACAGGTTCAGAAATGAATTTGCTCTCTAGTCTACTTCCAGCAACTCTGAAGTGATTTCCAGAGTATCCCTTTCACATATTAATTTGATAACTTCCCTCAATTTCTGTAGAAAAAATATATTCTCCTCTAAAAACTGAACTGTACACCTCAGATAAATATATATCATATTGTTTCTTCTGCTTTTACTTCATTTGCAACACACCAGAACTTTTTTCACACCTGTTTCAATAAACTTTCACTGAACTAGTTGAATGAAGCAGCATTTGTGGCTTTCTGTTTCTTTAAATCCTGGAAAGGCTGAAAATCAGGGGTGAGCATAGAACAGCATTCATCATAGCTTTTCTCCAATACATGAAAATTATTTTTAGAACTTCCAGAGATTTTCTAAGACTCCTGGAATCTTCCACTTGATATTGCCTTAATCATTCAAATGATAAACACAATTCATCATTTACATTCAGATTTCAGAAGACTTCTGTGGCTATTAGCCTTACTTGCTTAGGAGCCTGTTACAAGTGTGTATTTGAGTATTTGATTCCAACACTGACAACCTTCTAGGGGGATTCTGGGGAGATTAAGACTATGAGAAAATTCAAGTAGAAATTGATGACGTTGCTAAAGGAAGGAACCAACAGGTTTTTTCCCTGTCAGAAGCTAGAGCAATATATAGAGAACAATTATTCTGATACTTCTAATATCAGATATCAAAAGTATGGACACTCCTTGTTTTTAGCAAAGTCTATGGGAATGAAATATCAATAGCTTTTATTATTAACATTAATTATACTTACTATATAAAAATGACACTGAGAAAATAAAAGCCAAAATAGTTTCTGCTTTACTAGTTTTTGTTTCTGTAATTAAAAGTCTGCAAAATAAACCACCCCTTTTAAATACTGATTTGTTTCCTTTTTTCTCCTTTAATTGGTATTTTTAAATTATTTTAAAGAAATCTCATTTTAAAAATAAGAACAGTTTCTGACTGTGAGTAAGAGTAAAAGATCAGTATACTTTTTCCTTAATTAGATGCTGGAAATATTCTGCTCTTCTATAGACTGTATTAATTATTTTTCCTTAAAAAGAAATATTTTTGCCTCAGGCAGATGATATGTTCAGAGTCTTAAAAACATTTCATTAACATGAAATTAACAGTAGTGTTTAATTCATAAATATAACTCACCTAAGTGGTCTTGGAATGGTTAAACTGCAAAACTCCAGAAAGAAAGAAGGGGGAAAAACATCTGATTGTGAGATACAAAATTTACCAAACAATGATTTTGGCATGGAGAAGAATTTTGGTTGGCAGACAACATAGACATTGTTTTCTTCCAGTCCTAAACACTCTTATATAAACACTTCCCACCGCCACAATGAGCAACAGAGAGAAAAATTATTTTGATAGCTGACTTGCAGCATGCATTTTGCAGAGGTTATGAATCTGTATCTCAAGTATTCCATGATATTGTAGCATAGAAAATAGAAAAAGGAATAGCTATAAACATATAGGTTATTTATGATTAAACTGTAAACATTTGCAAAGAGAAAGAGAGAGATGCTAAAAATTCTAAGACATGGAAAAAACTATTCAGTTACAGCCATGTGGCCAAGGAAAGAACCAAAAAAAAAAGAAAAAAGGATCATCAAACAACATAGAAACATAATAATGAAAGTGTAAGAGCATTCAAGTAGGGATGGAACTGAACAGTCCTTTAGCCCTAGCAGTCTGACTCCTAGACCTTGGCAATTGGGTCCCTCTCTTAGGCCTCTGCTTTTGAGGTCTTCTGGCTGTAGTCTTCTTCACAAGGTGTGGAGTCCACAAGACTGAGCAGATGTGCCCATCTGGAGATGATGCACACACATGCTCTGGCACCTGAGCACCTGGAATTCTCTGCCCAAATAACTCTGAAGCTGCTTCCAGAGCTTGTGTGGGTCTGTCTTTTTGAGAGTAGACCATGTCATCAGGATTGTAGGGAGTAACCGTCAGTTGTTGGGCTGGTGGAAGGAGTTTGGAGGTGTGGCTACTTGAGATGCAGGATCAAGCCAGGGATGGAAAGAGAAATGGGACAGTCCTGGGCCGGGTCTGCATTCACATGTTTGTTCTACTCCACCCCAATCTGGGGCAGAAGTCTGAGATTTCTAAATTAAAGCCTAACTTTCAAGTTGTTGGGAAGGTCTATTTGTTAAGGTAGAAGAGTAGAATGCATTTTATCTTGGCTTGGCTTATAACAATTAATATCAATATTTAGATATTTGGTATGTGGGCCTCATTTTGTACTTTTGGCCTAGGCCCCATAAATGTTGGGTATAGGGCATGATTAGCCAATCTGATTCTGAGTTTTATTTACTCAGTACAGAGAGGAGATATTTTAGTTAATACAAGGACAAACTAAAAATCATATATAATCTCGTGTATATATATATATATATCTTTTTGTTTTGCTTTTGAGTATATGTTTGATTTGTATATCACTTAAGTAACTTTTCATTAACTCTATATGCTTTCTGGCAGAAAGTTCACTCTCAACTAATTTTTTTTTTTTCATTATAAAGTCCTTTACGTATTGTTGGATATGGATGCTAGACCCAAAGAAATTCAAATGCCATCAAGATTCTGATACCCAGGTTATACTAAACAGTACCCACATATGAACTAGAGATGTATAAGACCCAGTTCTGCATGACCATGTCCCATACAAGCCATGAAGAATCAATTTACATTCTTAAGATGCTGAAATTTTGGAGCTGGAAGTGACTTTGAATAATCTAGTTCAATAACTTTATTTTACAGGTTAGAGAACTGAGGCCGAGAAAGACATCATTTAACACAACTGATAACGTCTCCTACACAAAAAGAAAAGTAATTTACTTGGCCTAAAAGATAGAAATCTCTGAGAGTTTTTAAAAAGTGATTTTTATATATTTTTAACTCCATAAGGTGTCCCAGTTTTGAGGCAGGATGTCTATTGATTTTCAAGGTTGCTATCAAAATGCAGATACCCTCTAGGAGACATACAGGCTTATACATTTTAAGCTAAGCTACTTGATAGCTGAGATCTTTGAAACTGAACACAATCTAGAAGCTTACAGTTTGAAAGGCAGAAAATAGGGGTGGGTTAAGGAGGTGTGCTGACAAGTGAGCTGGGGGAGAGCCAAAAAAGCTTTGCCTACTACTTGGTTTTGCTTAAGGTCAGTCATAATATGTAGGGAGATGATGACTAAAGAAAACGTGGTCCAGTTGTTGAAACTACAGAAGAGAACTTGCTTTGTGGCAAACAGAAAGTGACAAAAATAACTACATTTTCAACACAAGCAGCAGATTTAAATGGTAGGCAATACATTTTTTATCTATCGATTAGATTACAAACTAGAAAGTCATGGATAACAGGGATGCCTCTGTGTGTCACTTCAGGGGACTGTTTAAAAATAGAAGACTGCAAGAAGACAGGAGAAGCATAATCAATACTGTGATTAATGGCAGTAATTTCACACGAACATCTGAACAATTAAATATGCTCTTTAGAAGGTGTTTCACTTCGTGACTAATGCAGGAATGAATGAGTCAAATCGAACATCACTGTCAGTAAATTAGATAGTTCACAGTCACAAACAAATTCAAGTTGGAACATTTCCATCTGTCAAATATATTAAAAGTCTTTATTCAGAAGGAAATATACTCTGGATTGCCTCTTCAATCTTTGTTCATTAAATTAATTATATAATGACAATTATATACATACATACACAATACTACACCCCCAAACTTGAGCTAGGAATTATGGAAAATGATAGGATTCTGTCACATTCCCAGGAAAGGAAAGATTTCTGTTGGCTAAGCAAAGAATATTCTCAGGAAAGAATTAGCTAGAAATGTCAAATGGCTGTGTTCCCAAACCATAGCCAAACATCAAAACTATTTGAAGTGTTTGTTAAATTTAATTCAGCAAGGCTGAGATGGAACTCAGCAATCTGTATGGCCACTTAATGCATTAAAAGTTCTTGATAATTAGCCACCTTTGAGAAACACTGCAGTATTATATTAAAGGAAGTATGATATAAAATCAACATCTAAAATATATGATCCAAGAGATGGAACTCATAGCTCCAAAATGAACTATTATGTTAACACCTTATCCACATTATCATATAAATGTTTGTTTCTTTAATGAAACCTTGTCCTCTTAATAATACTGTCATTTCAATCACCTTTAGAATCCTGGAATAAAAAAGGACTAGTAAAACAATGATTTTAATAGATAGAAAACAAAAACATTAGGGATATGATTTCCTTGGTTCTCAGAATTTAGTTAGTGATTCATTGGACTCCTATCCAGTTCTACTCACCACATTATACTAGCCCTCTTGGTGAAAGTGATACTATTAGTTAAAATATTTCAGAGGCTTTGCATCTAGTTTAAATACTTGGATCAGCTGGCAATGTTATATCTCATATCTTTTTGGGAAAAAAAAATATGTTCTTACATCTAAAATGTTATGATATTTTATAGCCAGGAAACTCAAACCATGAGCAATGCTATCAGTTAAATAGATCATGATTTTGGTTATGAGAAAGCATTGTTGTGAAAAGAGACTACTCTGTTTCTGAAAACTGAAACAATGAAGAAAATCCACTGGCAAATTTGTTACTGTGATTCCAGTCTTTTCCCCTTCAACTCCCGGATCACCCAGTAAAACTATTACCCACTATCTCTGCAGCAGAATAGACAGTTATTTCTGACTATCTCTCCTCCTGTGTAAAGTGAAGATTTATCACTTAAAGAATTTCTTTTCCCTGTTTTCCTTCAGAGCCACTCCTGAGTTGAACTCTTGCACTGCAACAGTCTTCTTCGGTTGGTGCCAGCATTTCAAATAACCAATAAAACAGACTGGAAATATTTCCTCCTCAGCCTATTGCTGTGCCTTGAGGAAGGCGTGACCTTGCAGGAGGTGCAGGTAATTGGGAATGTGTATTACCTTTTCATGCAACTTGTGCAATCAGGACCTGCTTGGGCCTTATCCAGTATATACCACTTCCACTTGATATTGGAGTCCTACTGGCATGCTTAACTTTCATTCAGTTCACAGAAAATGCCAGAATTTCATTGTTGGTGATTCAATATCTAATAGGGCATAGTAGCAAGTCAAGAATTATTTTTCAAAATGAGAATAGTTACTTGATGTAAAGTGCATTATTCTCATTCCAGAGCTTTGAAAATTTCTCATTTTATGGGTTGTTGTATGTTGAATATGCTAAATGTATTTTGAGCATACAAATAAGTAAATACACTGAGTAATGATAGCCAGAAAGCAAATCCTTTAAACTATGGACACATACCTCTTTCTCTGAGTCCACTCAAATCAAGCAGTCTTAGATTATTGAGTAAATGAGTTGAAGAGCATATCCAAAATGGTACATGTAACTCTTTCTTGATAGTAGTGTCTATAAGCTAAAACAACTTATTAATAATTTTTAATTATTACTTTATATTATTAATTCAGGGACTATTCTAGCTTGCCCTAAAAAATTAGACACGTAGAAATTTCTTTGGATTGGCCAAACCTCCTTCTTACATTTATTTTCCATATGTTGACCTGAATGCATCTGCATCTCCTAGCTCATCTTATTCAGATTCTATCATCAGCATGCTGTCATCAGTGTAGATGGCAGACAAGAATTCTATGTAAGGTTAAGAATGATTTATTTCATTTCAAACTAAATTATAACACAGATTTGACATAACATGGTACAATATGGCAAAGGTGTACTGCTATCCTTGGCAAGTGAGAAAACTCAATAAGATATTCTGTACTAATTGGAATAAATTTAAAAAAAATCATTTGTCAGATCAAACCAAGTGACAGAGAATGAACAATTTATTCCAGTAAGGAGATCACATCTGAGATACTCATGACAATTTAAATCACCACCTGATTATCACCATGATGATCCATCATCATTCTCCAAAACCCATTCATATTCTTAACTGGCTAAAGTGGGGAGTTAAATGGTGATGTAGTAGCAATAACAATCTTTGAATTTTTAAAAACTTTTATGATGGCCCTAACTTTTTGTGTGCATTATTCCAGGGATGTAGTTTTAATTTTTGTATGAAGAAGGAGACCTGGGAGATTCCTTTGGATCCTACTTATTGCTATCATCCTTCACTTAGATGAATACTGAAGATAAAGACTCTACAAGATGCTAAATGTAATATTCCCAACTCATTAGGGAGATAACACTAGCACTTGTTAGGATCTTGTTGGGGCTGCATTGAGTCAAAAACTCTCTCCATAAAATACCTGCCTAGAAGACCAGAGTAGCTGTTTAGGTTCTTAGGAGTTAGAGTTAGTGCAAAGTCTGTGTTAAAATATCTCTAGAAATGAGATGGGGGAGTCAAGATGGTGGAGGAGTAGGAGAATGTAGAGTTCACCTTTTCCCTCAAAGGAATCAAGAATACATATACAAATGGAACAATTCTTACAGAGAACTGGCTGAACACTAGCAGAGGACCTTGGACACCTAAAAGGACAAGAAATATCACTGCATAACAAGGTAGGACAAAAGAAAGAAGAAGGGAAAAGGAAGAGGAGAGGAAGTGGGTTGAGACCTGCACCCCTGGGGGTAACTGAAGGAGAAGAACAGTTCCCACATCCAGGGAAGCCCCTCACCAGTGGGGAGATCAGCTGGAACAGAAGGGGAGCCTCAGGGGCTCGGAGGAGAGCACAGCAACCAGTTTGTGGCAGGCAGGACAAAGTGAGAACTACACAGAGAGTCCAAGCCACAGCCCTGTGTGTCCCAGCCTGAGACATGTGTCTGCTGGTGCAGACGGGAACTGGGTGTTGAAACATGGGGTTTGGAGAGCAGACCTGGGGAGAAAACTGCTGTTGGCTGTGAGGAGACAGACTGAGGGGAACAGGAGAGAGGAGCTATGCAAGCAGGAATGTTCCTGGAGGAAGCTCAGACCACCAGAGAAGTGAAGCACCATTGTTGAGTGACGTGTAAAGGGCGGGGCCGCCATTGCAGCCTCTCTCCCCACATACCAGTCCGTTCCTCCCCAGGCAGTAGGAAGGGCTCCTGCCAGGGCTGGCTCTCTCACACCAGCAGCCACCAGCTCCCCAGTGAGACCTGTCCTCACTGGGGTGGGCTCATGTGCTCTGGGGCAGTCTTGGGGGCAGACACTTGTGGGTGGAGCTAAAACCACAGCTGAGCCCCAGAGGGCATGCAAGGAAAAAGAGCTGAAATCTCTCCTCACAGCTGGAATCACAGCCTCACAACTGGCTTTGTAAACTCAGTGCCTGCAGAACATCTGAATGGGCAACAAGTGCTCCCGTAGTCAAGACAGGTCTAAGCTTTAGCAGGTGTGGACTTTATGGACACATACACACAGGTGATGGGCCAGGCAAGAGTCTGAGCTGCCCCATAGTGTCTGCAGTGGGTCCAGATCCATGATTACTGCAATTGTAGAACCTGACTTCAGCAGATCTATGCTGGTGGCCTGGTGAAAACAAAGCCTGAGAGACACTAAGGCCAATTGCTGTCAAACCCATGGTTAAGGTGGGGCCAAGAGCAGTGCCAACAACAGAGTAACCTGTGAGCTCACACAATGGGTTAAATGTGACACAACAGAGCATGCTCACAGGTGAACACTTCCAAAGAGAGAATATTCATTGGCTTCTCTCCCAGTGGGAGTGCTCCAATCCTGCCTACCTCACACCACAGATCAGAATCTCAGCTAAGAAACAGATCTGGGAGCCTCTATTCTAACAGCTAAGGAACAGACCCTGCCTCTGACAAGGCAGTGACAACCAGAGAACAAAGGGGAGGCCCCACTTAATATCCAGGGCAGGCTGTGGTCACCACAACATCAGTCACACCTCCCATAAAGGGGATAACAACTAGCATACACTGAAGACAGAGGTGGCAGACATCTATACTAAAAACAGCCCTTGTATCAAAAAAAGAAAAAAAAAAAAAAAGAATATATGTATTCTCTATGTAGCCCATACAGGCTACATAGAGATATTTCCACATAAAAATAACCCTCCAAGACAGTCTGAGGGCCTGGGGTCAGGAGGAGAAACCCCAAGAGCATTTAGCCTTGAAAGTCATCAGGACTTTGGGCAGGAGCTCCACAGGGTTGAAGGAAACACAGACTCCATTCTTGGAATGTGCACACAAGACCTCACATGCACTGGGACATAGCACAAAGCAGTACATCCATAAGAACCTGGGCTAGACCCAACTAGGGGTCTTGGAGTGTCTCCTGGGTAAGTGGGGGTTGGCTGTAGCTCACTGTGGAGGCAAGGACACAGATAGCAGAAGCCCCAGATAATATTGATCAAAGTGAGCTCTCCCAGAAGTCCCCATTTCAGCACCAAGACCCATCCCCACCAAACAGCCTGCAGGCTCCAGTGCTGGGAATGTCTCTGGCCAAACAATCAACAAGACAGGAACAAAGCCCCACCCATTAGCAAACAGGACACCTAAAGTCATACTAAGCTCACAGACACTCCAAAACACACCACTTGACATGGGCCTCCCCACCAGAGGGACAAGACACAGTTCCACCCAACAGAGGGCAGGCACCATCCCCCTCCACCAGCAAACCGGCACAAGCCCCTGGACCAAACTCACCCATGAGGGGCAGACACCAGAGCAAGAGGAACTATGATTCTTTCAGCCTGTGGAAAGGAGACCATTAACACAGTAAGTTAGACAACATGAGATGACAGAGAAATATGTTGCAGATAAAGGAGCATGATAAAAACATCCAAGAACAACAAAATGAAGAGGAGATATGCAATATACCTGAAAAAAAATTCAGAGTAATGATAGCAAAGGTGACCCAAAATCTCAGAAAAAGAATGGAGGCACAGACCAAGAAGATACAAGAAAACCTCCTCCACAAGGAACTAGAAGATTTAAGAAAAAACAAACAGCAATGAGCACCACAGTAACTGAAAGGAAAAATACACTAGAAGGAATCAGTAGAAAAATAACTGAGGCAGAAGAACGAATAAGTGAGCTGGAAGACAGAGTATTGGAAATCACTGTTACATAACAGAATAAAGAAAAAAGAATGAAAAGAAATGAAGACAGTCTCAAAGACCACTGGGACAACATTAAATGAACCAACATTTGCATAATAGAGGTCTCAGGAGGAGAAGGGAGAGAGAAAAGCCCTGAGAAAATATTTGAAGAGATAATAGCTGAAAACTTCCCTAACATGGGAAAGGAAACAGTCACCCAAATCCAGGAAATGCAGAGAGTCCCATATAGGATTAACCCAAGGAGGAACATGCCAAGACATACAGTAATCAAATTGATAAAAATTAAAGATAAAGAGAAAATATTAAAAGCAACAAGGGAAAAGAAACAAATAACATACAAGTAAATCCCTAAGTTGATCAGCTGATTTTTCAGCAGAAACTCTGCAAGTGAGAAGGGAGTGTCATGATATATTTAAAGCAATAAAAGGAAAAAACCTACAATCACGAATACTCTACCAAACAAAACTCTCATTCAGATTTGATGGAGAAATCAAAAGCTTTACAGACAAGCAAAAGCTAAAAGAATTCAACACCACCAAACCAGCTTTACAACAAATGATAAAGGAAATTCTCTAGGCAGGGGGAGAGAAAAGAGGCTGCACTACAAAAAAAGAAAATCACAAATGCGAAAGCTCACTGGTAAAGGCAAACATACAGTAAAACTAGGAAATCATCCCCACACAAATGTCATATCAAAACCAGCAGCCATGAGAAGAAGAGGTTACAAATGCAGGAAGTGGGAAATGCCTTTGAAATTAAGAGATCAACAACTTCAAACAACTTTTATATATACAGAATGCTATATCAAATGTCATGGGAAATGAAAACAAAAAACCTGCAATAGATACACACACAAAAAAGAAAAAGCAACCAAAACACAACATTAAATATGGTCATCAAACTACAAGACAAGAGGACAAAAGAGAAAGGGAAGAAAAAAGACCTACAAAGACAAACCCAAAACAATTAAGAAAATGGTAATAGAAACATATATATCAATAATAACTTTGAATGTAAATGGATTAAGTGTTCCAAACAAAAGTTACAGACTCAATGATTGGATACAAAAACAAGATGCATATATGCTGTCTACAAGAGACCCACTTCAGACCTAGGGACACATACAGACTGAAAGTGGGGAGATGGAAAAAGATATTCCATGCAAATGGAAATCAAAAGAAAACTGGACTAGCAATACTCATATCAGACAAAATAGACTTTAAAATAAAGACTGTTGCAAGAGACAAGGAAGGACACTACATAATGATCAAGGGATCAATCTGAGAAGATATAACAACTGTAAATATTTATGCACCCAACATAAGAACAAAACAATACATAAGGCAAGTGCTAACAGCCATAAAAGGGGAAATTGACAGTAACACAATAATTGTGGGGGACTTTAACACTCCACTTACACCAATGGATAGATCATCCAGACAGAAAAGTAATAAGGAAACACAAGCCTTAAATTACATATTAGACCAGATAGACTTAAATGTTAACAGGACATACCATCCGAAAGCAGCAGCAAACACTTTCTTCTCAAGTGAACATGGAACATTTTCCAGGATAGATCACATCTTGGCTCACAAATCAATCCTCAGTAAATTTAAGAAAATTGAAATCATATCAAACATCTTTTCTTTTTTTTTTTTAGACATTTTAACATTTTTTTTATTCTAATACAACTCTTACTACACCTCTACAATGTTCAAAATAATATTACATCTTTTCTTACATGATTCTCATTGTAAAATGTGGCTGTTGCCTTATCATTAAATTTAGACTTAATGAAAACTCTAGAGATAGCCTACTTAGATACATTAGACTTTCTGAGTTCCTACCAACTGTGATATAATTGTAGATGAATAATTTGTTCAATATATCAGTTATGAGACATAAGATTGAGCATTTATGAAATTCTACAAGTGTTTCTGTTATACAGACAGATAGTTTAAGTACCTTTATGTAGACTGAAAGTAACACAAAACCAGAGTTGATAAATTGAAACCATATCAAACATCTTTTTCGACCACAACACTATGAGATGAGAAATCAATTAGAGGAAAAAAATCTGTAAAAATCAGACACACATGGAGACTCAACAGTATGTTAGTAAACAACAAATGGGTCACTGAAGAAATCAAAGAGGAAAGCAAAAAATACCTAGAGACTAATGAAAATGAAAACATGATGATTCAAAGCCTATGGGACAAAGCAAAAGCAGATCTAAGAAGGAAGTTTCCAGCAATACAATCTTACCTCAGGAAACGAGAAAAATATCAAATAAATCACCTAACCTTACACCTAAAGCAACTAGAGAAAGAAGAACAAATAGAATTCAAAGTTAGTAGAAGGAAAGAAATCATAAAAATAAGAGCAGAAATTAATGAAATACAGATGAAGAAAACAATAGCAAAGATCAGTGAAATTAAAAGCTGGTTCTTTGGGAAGATAAACTAATTTAATAAACATTTAGCCAGACTCAACAAGAAAAAGAGGGAGAGGACTCAAATCAATAAAATTGGAAATGAAAAAGGAGCAGTTACAACCTGAAACCACAGGAATACAAAGGATCATGAGACTACTACAAGCAACTATATGCCAATGAAATGGACAACTTCGAGGAAATGTAAAAACCCTTAGAAAGACACAACCTTCCAAGGCTGAACCAGGAAGAAATAGAAAATATGAATAGACTAATCACAAGTACTGAAATTGAAACTGTGATTAAAATTCTTCCAATAAACAAAAGTTCAGGACCAGATGGCTTCACAGGCGAATCCTATCAAACATTTAGAGAAGAGCTAACACCTACCCTTCTCAAACTCTTCCAAAAAATTGTAGACAAAGGGGCACTCCCAAGCTCATTCTATGAGGCCACCATCACCCTGCTACCAAAATCAGACAAAGATATCACAATAAAAGAAAGTTACAGGCCAATATCACTGATGAACATAGACACAAAAATACTCATCAAAATACTAGCAAACCAAATCCAACAACACATTAAAAGGATCATACACCATGATCAAGTGAGATTTATTCCATGGAATCAAGAAGTTTTCAATATTTGCAAATCAATCAGTGTGATACACCACATGAACAAACTGAGAAATAAAAAGCATATGATCATCTCAATAGATGCAGAAAAATTTTTGACAAAATTCAACACCCATTTATGATAAAAACTCTCCAGAATGTGGGCATAGAGGAGACCTATGAGAACTTCATAAAGGCCGTATACAACAAACCCACAGCAAACATTATTCTCAATGGTGAAAAACTGAAAGCATTTCCTCTAAGATCGGTAACAAGGATGTCAACTCTTGCCACTTCTATTCAACACAGTTTTAGAAGTCCTAGCCATGGCAATCAGAGAAGAAAAGTAAATAAAAGGAATACAAACTGGCAAATAAGAAGTACCAGAAATGCTACCAGAACACTACCGAGCTCATCCATGAATTTGGTAAACTTGCAGATTACAGAATTAAGACACAGGAACCTCTTGCATTCATATACACTAATGATGAAAAATCTGAAAGAGCAATTAAGGAAACACTCCCATTTACCAATGCAATAAAAAGAATAAAATACCTAGGGTTAAACCTACTCAAGGAGACAAGAGACCTGTATGCAGAAAATTATAAGTTATTGTTGAAAGAAATCAAGTATGACACAAACAGAGGGAGAGATATACCATGTTCTTGGTCTGGAAGAATCAATACTGTCAAAATGACTATACTACCCAAAGCAATCTACACATTCAGTGCAATTCCTATAAAATTACCAATGTCATTTTTCACAGAATTTGAACAACAACAACAAAAATCACGCTTCGTATGGAAAAATAAAAGACCCCAAATAGCCAAAGTAATCTTGAGAAAGAAAAATGGAGCTGGAGGAATCAGACTCCCTCACTTCAGACTATACTACAAAGCTACAGTAATCAAGACAGTATGGTACTGGCACAAAAACAGAAATATAGATCAATGGTACAGGATAGAAAGTCCAGAGATGAAACCATGCACCTATGGCCACCTAATCTATGATAAAGGAGGCAAGAATGTACAATGGAGACAAGACAGTCTCTTCAATAAGTGATGCTGCAAAAACTGGACAGCTACATGTAAAAGAGAGAAATTAGAACACTACCTAATATCAGACACAAAAATAAACTCAAAATGAATTAAAGCTCTAAATGTAAAGTCAGACACTATAAAACTCTTAGAGGAAAACAGGCAGAACACTCTCTGACATAAATCACAGCAAGACCATTTTTGATCCACCTTCTAGAGTAATGAAAATAAAAAAGAAAATAAACAAATGTGATCTAATTAAACTTAAAATCTTTTGCACAGCAAAGGAAACCATAAACAAGACTGAAAGACAACTCACAGAATGGGAGAAAATATTTGCAAGTGAAGTGGCTGACAAGGGATTAATCTCCAAAATATAGAAACAGCTCATGCAGCTCAATATGAAAAAAATAAACAATCCAATCTAAAATGGGCAGAAGATCTAAATAGACAGTTCTCCAAAGAAGACATATAGATGGCCAAAAAGCACATGAAAACATGCTCAACGTCACTAATTATTAGAGAAATGCAAGTCAAAACTATAATGAGGTATCACCTCACACTGGTCAGATTGGCCATCATCAAAAACTCTACAAATAATAAATGCTGGAAAGGGTGTGAAGAAAAGGGAACCTTCCTACACTGTTGGTGGGAATGTAAATTGGTACATCCATTATGGAGAACTGTATGGAGGTTCCATAAAAATCTAAAAATAGAACTACCATATGACCCAGCAATCCCAGTCCTGGGCATATATGTGGAGAAAATGATAATTTGAAAAGATACTTGCACCACAATATTCATTGCAGCTCTATTTACAATAGCCAAGACATGGAGGCACCCTAAATGTCCATTGACATAGGATGGATAAAGAAGATGTGGTATATATATACTGTGGAATATTAGCCATAAAAAAGAATGAAATAATGTCATTTGCAGCAACATGGATGGATGTAGAGGTTGTTATACTGAGTGAAATATGTCAGACAGAGAAAGACAAATATCATATGATATCACTTATATGTGGAATCTAAAAAATGTCACAAATGAACTTATTTACCAAACAGAAATAGAGTCACAGATGTAGAAAACAAACTTACGTTTGCAGAGAGGGAAGGAGGGGGATGGATAATTTGGGAGATTGGGATTTACATATACTATATATAAAGTAGATAACTAATAAAAGGACCTACTGTATAACACAGGGAACTCTTTTCAGTACTCTTTAATGACATATATGGGAAGAGAATCTAAAAAAGAGTGAATATATGTATATGTATAACTGATTCACTTTGCTGTACAGCAGAAACTAACGCAACATTTTAAATTCACTATATTCAAATAAAAATTTTGTTAAAAATCTCCAAAAAAGTGGCTAATTACCTTACCGTGGAACATAATTACCCTGGCAATGGCCACAAATACTTTCAGGGAAGATTAGATGAAAGATTCACTGTCACAACTGTGATAATATTGAAAGGTCTTCCTCAGATGTAACTAGATGTTTCTTTTTTATTTCAGTGGATGCTGAGTCTATGAACTGATTCAGGTCTGAGATCTGATTCAGGTCAACTGACAAGGCTCTAACTCTCTTATTAGCTGGCTTGAGTCAGGCCTCTGTTCACTAGATTTATTATTTTTATCAGTTCTGCAATTTAGATAGGATCTTGTGTGATGCTCTTCTATTTTGGTCTCAGGGGCTTTTATGATTAAGTAGTTACTCCCAAAGATACACTAATTGTAATGGTAACCACACACTCCTTGTCTCTAGTGGTCAATTATTGTTACTTAGACTTTTGGATTCTTGGAGTCTAACATTGAAATATTAATAGAATTCTCATTGAAATAGTAAACCCTTTTCATCTGTAGTTTCTCTCACTAGCATCCTTGTTAGCAGAGAAAAACTTCTAAAGTATTCTTTCAAAATAAATGATGCTTCTCTCTGCATCACATGGACTGCCTTCTGGGACCTCATCTGGGAATCTGGTTGGGTATAGTTGAATGAGTTACATGTGATATATTCACTCCAACATTCCCTCTCACTAAGTTTTTGTATCCTTTTTCTTTATTATATCAAGGAATATTTGGCATCTCATCTTCAATTTATGTGAACCAATGTTGATTCCAGTTTTACAATATTCCCTGCTGTTTCATCTAGCTCATTTGCTGCAGAATCTCTAGTAATTAAAGCCTACTGGTAAACCTGGCCAATTAAGAAATATATTGTTCCCTTTCTGGCCTAGTAATTTCAGAAACCTTCCTCCTACATATTTCCCAGAACATGGATGACATAAAGTAGCTAAATTTTGGTATGTAAGCTGTTTTCTCCAATATTTGACATTTTAATTAATTCCTCCTCAGGGCATGTTGAAATATGACTCTAGCTTTTATATCTGGAGACAATTAAATGAGTTAAGAATGAGGCAAGAATTTTATTAACTTCTCTCTTGCAAGATAACTCCATTGAAGAAGTTACCATGGGGTCTTCAAGCAAAATGGAAACAGTCTCATTAGTTTGGGGGAAAAGTGATACTTCAGCTCACAATTAATTGGAAATTTTAGAGTACTTTGAATCCTATAATTCCTCTCATTTTAATGACTGTAGTTCTATTCTTTCCCAACTCAAACCCTATATTTAATGTAAGAGACCTAATGAGACTGTGCATTAATGGACATTGAAATTTGGCAACACACTGGATCAAATGAGGGTTTTGTTTCAAGCTTGCTGAAGCTGCAAAAGTTAAGAAATTCTTAGAAAGTCCTAAATTTTCAGTAAATGCCTAAGACAATAAAATATTCATTTAATTTTTTCCTTTAAGCTTTCACGTGTTATTAAAAATAATGCCTGCAGCCCATAGTTTTTGATATTCCCATATCTTTCTTAAAGATATGTAGCAGTAGCAACTGGGCCCTTTAAAGCCTTCCTTCGATTTTACCTTATTCCAAGTAGTGAAGGTGGTAATTTAATTGTCCTTTTCTTGGCCCCTTTCTTGGCCCATTAGCTATTAAATATAAACCACCTTTAAAATAGACAAATTTTCACCATTCATTGCCTAACCAGGAAAGATCATTCCTATTCTTAGTCCTCCTACTCTCCTAAGCTTCTACTGCCCAAAACCACTTCAGTTGGGAGTCTTAATTGCATGACCAAACAAACAACTCCTGAGAAATAGGCAGCAGTACAATAATAGTAATGGACTTTAATACACCACTTACATCAGTGTATAGATCATCCAGACCAGAAAAAATCAGTAAGGAAACATTGGCCTTAAACAACATGCTAGAACAGATGAATTTAACAGACATTTACAAAACATTCTATTCAAAATGAACAGAATACACATTCTTCTCAAGTTCACAGGCAACATTTTCCAAGATAGGTCATATGTTAGGCCACAAAACAAGTCTTAATAAATCTATGAGAATTGAAATCATATCACACCTTTTTTTCTGACAACAAAGGTATGAAATTAGAAATTAATTACACTAAGAAAACTGAAAAATTCACAAATATCTGGAGATTTACAACATGCTACAGAATCATCAATGGATTTAAAAAATTAAAAGAGAGATCAAAAAATACCTTGAGGGCCTCCCTGGTGGTGCAGTGGTTGAGAGTCTGTCTGCCAATGCAGGGGACATGAGTTTGTGCCCCGATCTGGGAGAATCCCACATGCTGCGGAGCAGCTGGGCCCATAAGCCATGGCTGCTGGGCCTGTGCGTCCGGAGCCTGTGCTCCACGATGGGAGAGGCCACAGCAGGGAGAGGCCCATGTACCACAAAAAAAAACACAAAACCTTGAGAAAAATGGAAATATAGCATACCAAAATTTATAGGATGCAGCAAAAGTAGTTCTAAGTGGGAAGTTCATAGTGATAAATGCCTACCTCAAGAAACAAGAAAAGTCTCAAATAAACAACATGACTTTATTACTCAAGGAAAAAGAAAAAGAAAAACTAACAGAACCCAAAGTTTAAGAAAGAAGGAAATAAGAAACATTAGAGTAGAAGTGAATGAAATGGAGACTAAAAAGACAATAGAAAAGATCAATGAAACTAAGAGCTGATTCTTTGAAAAGATAAATGAAATTGGCAAACCTTTAGATTCACCAAGAAAAACAGAGGACACAAAGTCAGTAATGAAAGAGAAGATATTACAATTGATACCACATAAATACAAAGGACCAAAAGAAACTGGTATGAACAGTTATACATCAACAACTTGGAGAATCTAAAAGAAATGGATAAACTCCTAGAAACACAGTCTACAAAGCCTGAATCATGATGAAATAGAAAATCTGAACAGACCAATTACAAGCAAGAAGATTGAATCAGTAATCAAAAACCTCCCAACAAAGAAAAGTCCAGAACCAAACAGTTTCATGGGAGGATTCTAATAAATATTCAAAGAAGAATTAATACCAATTCTCAAACACTTCAAAAAAAAAAAAAAAAGAACAAAAGAACAAGGGAGTCCTTCCAAACACATTTTATGAGGTCAGCATTACCCTGATAACAAAACCAAACAAGGATGCCACAAAAAAAGGAAACTACAGGCTAATATCCCAGATGAACATATATGCACAAATCCTCAACAAAATATTAGCAAGCTGAACTCAGTAATATATTAAAAAAAGCTCATACACAATGATCAAGTGGGATTTATTCCAGGGATGCAAAGGTAGTTCAACATCCACAATTCAGTCAATGTGATACACCATGTTAACAAAAATGAAGGATAAAAATCATAAGATGACTTCAATAGATATAGAAAAAAGCATCTGACAAAATTCAACAGTGATCTATGATAAAAACTCTTAACAAAGCAGGCATAGAGGGAATATAACTCAACATAATAAAGGCTATATATGACAAGCCCACAGCTAATGTCATTCTCAATGGTGAAAAGTTGAAAGCTTTTCCTCTTAGACCAGGAAAAAGATAAGGATGGTGCACACTCACAACTTTTATTCAACAAAGTTTTGGAAGGCATAGTCAGAGCAATTAGGGGAAAAAACAGTATAAAGAAAGAAAGGAAGAAAGAGAGAGAGAAAGGAAAAGGAAGGGGGAAGGAAGGAAGGAAGGAAGGAAGGAAGGAAGGAAAGAAGGAAGGAAGAAAGAAAAGGCTTCCAAATCAGAAAGGAATTAGTAAAGCTGTCACTATTTGCAAGTGACAAGATATTGTATATAGAAAATCCTAAAGACTCCATCAAAAGACTTAAAATTTATATACAAATTCAGTCAAGTTGCATGATACAAAATTAATATGCAAAAATCTATTGTGTTTCTTTACACTAATAATGAACTATCAGAAAGTGTTTAAGAACATTCTATTTACAAATACCTCAAAAAGAATAAAATACCTAGGAATAAATTTAAACAAGATGGTTAAAGATTTGCACTCTAAAAGCCATAAAACATTGTTGAAAGAAATTGAAGATGGTACAAGTAAATAAATATTCTGTGCTCATGGATTGGAAGGATTAATATTGTTAAAATGACCATACTACCTAAAGCAATATATGAATTCAATGCAATCCTTATTGGGGATTTTTACAGAAATAGAAAAAACAATCCCACAATTAGTGTGGGACTGAAAAGGTCTCCAAATAGCTAACACAATCTTGAGAAAATAAAAACAAAGCTGGGGGCCTCATGCTTCGGGATTTCAAACTATATTACAAAGCTATAATAATCAAAACACTTATGATATGACATAAAAACAGACATGTAGGTCAATGGAACAGAATGGATCCACGAAATAAATCCATGTGTGTATGGTCAATTAATATGACAAAGAATATACAATGGGGGAAAGGCAGTCTTTTCAATAAATGGTGTTGGGAAAATTGGACAGCTGCTTGCTAAAGAATGAAATGTGACCACTATCTTACACCGTACACAAAAATTACCTCAAAATGAATTAAGAACTTGAATGTAAGATCTGAAACCATAAAATTTCTAGAATAAAGCAGAGGTGGTAAAGTTCTTGACATAGGTCTTGGTGATGAATTTTGGAATTCGATACCAAAAGAAAAAACAACGAAAGCAAAAATAAGCAAGTGGGACTATATCAAACTAAAAGGCTTCTGCACAGGAAAGGAAACCATAAAAAAGATGAAAAGACAATCTATTGAAAGAGAGAAAGTGATTGCAAATGATATATTTGATATCAGGCTAATATCCAAAATATACAAAGAATTCAAATGACTCAATAGAAAAAAAAGAAAAAAAGTCCAATTAAAAAAATGGCAGATCTGAATAGATGTTTTTCCAAAGAAGACATAAGAATGGCCAACAGACATATGAAACAATGCTTAACATCATTAATATCAGGGAAATGCAAATCAAAATTACAGTGAGACATCACCTCACACCTGTTAGAATAGCTTTATCAAGGAGACAAGAAATCACAAGTGTCAAGGATTTGGAGAAAAGAGAGCCCTCTCATGCACTGTTGGTTGGAATGTAAATTGGTACAAATACAATGGAAAACAGTATGAAGCTTCCTCAACAAATTAAAAACAGAACTACTGTTTGACCCAGCAATTCCACTTCTGAATGTTTATCTGAAGAAAATGAAGACACTAATTTTAAATGATATATGCATTTTCATGTTCATTGCAGCAGTATTTACAAGATATAGATACAACCTAGGTGTCTATTGTTGAAAAATGGATAAAGAAATGTTAATCAGCCATGAAAAAGAATAAACTCTTGCCATTTGGGACAAAATGGATGGACCTTGAGAGCATTATGCTAAGTGAAATTAGGCAGAGAAAGATAATTATCCTGTGATCTCTCTTATATTACATGGAATCTAAAACAAAAACAAAAAATGAAACACAGGAAACAAGCTTATAGATATAGAGAACAGATTGGTGGTTGCAAGAGACAAGGGGCTGGGGGGAGTGGAAGAAATGGCTGACTTTACTGTTTCAGTTTAAAAAATAGAATTAAAAAAAAACTCCACCTGAGTTTATCAAAAAAATAATAATAATAAGCCTTAAAATGGTAAAGAGTAGTTTCAGAATGACCAGGTGGGCTGAGCAAAAAAAATTTAGAGGAATCAAATCCCTTCATGATGTAGCCCTTGCCAATATTTTTGAACTTGTCATTCATAGCTCTCCTTCCTGTACATTGGGCTTTGGTTGAAGAATAACTCATTTTCTTAAATTATGCTGTCCTCTGTCACACTTATATGTCTTTTTATAAGCTGTACCTTTGGCCTAAAATGCTACTTTCCTGATGTTTACCAGTTAACCTTCCACTTTAAAAAAAAAATGCATTACTTTCTTTATAAAATCTTCCCTGAAAATCCTAAATAGAGTTAGCATCTGGATTCTCTCATGATCTGGTTGTACCTGTAATATTACAATATATTATTTCTCACATTATATATCATTTTTTAATGTTATGTTACATTGTGTTATGCATCTTATATAATGTAATATATTAATTACAATGAGGTATAATTTAAGCAAATTTGACTCTGCTACTTCAGTTTGCACATCCTATCCCTTGCCCTAGCTAATATTTAAAATGTAACAGAGATTCAATTAATATCAAAAGAACAAATGAATCGATAATCATTTTTTTCAGAAATAATTTATAATTTCACTGTAACACCACTAAATTGGCATATAGCATTAATATTACAAGTATTTCTATAATACACAAAGATTTCTCTGTCAGATCTTAAATCATACCTACTTGAGGATTCTCACTTTCTGGTAGGGCAGATGACCTAGAGTTGGTTGACATCCTGTTCCAATTTAATATTACTGACTATTGCTTTCCCCAGTGACCTTTCCTTTGAAGAACATTTCTCAAACTTAAAAAAGCTGAATGACATATCTTTCCTAAGCTGTCATCATCCAAAAACGTTTGACCAAGTATCTCCCTAAGGCAAGGGTCAAGTGTCCTTGAAAATCAGTTGCCAAGATTTTCATGACTCTCCTTTCTCTCTGCCAAGTGAGGGACTACAAAGACTGAAAAAGAAGTGTGGAGAATGTAATGGAGATCAAAGACAAAGGAGGGATATGTTGGAAAGTGGATGAAAAGAAAAACAGTGGTCCCTAATGAATATGATTATTGTCCAGTGGTAGAGGCAAAGCATGTGGAGTTATGGTCAAAGCATCCCTATGTTGAAGAAACTTGTGAACAAGCTGACCATAGATTTTCTTTTTGTGCTTTAATGTAAACTTTCTATATCAAATTAATATAGTTACATCATTTAAAATATCATAAAATGCTAAAATAATACTATAACAAAATATAACCATTTCAAGCCCTATCCCCCATTCTCATAGTCCTCCCCAGAACCTCTTTTGGTATTTTTGGGTGATTGTTTTTATTCCTGGAATTGAATACTTCAGTATTTCTAAGTAATATACATGTACTTTTATCTTTAAATCAATCAATTTTAGACATTATCTCTTGATTTCCTGCTATGTTAAAGATTAAGCTGCCTTCCTATGTCATCTCTGCTTCCCTTCCCCTATCCTCTAAATATACTTTATTACGATTTTTGGTTAAAGAAAAAAATCAATTTTTACATTATTATGCCTATAACTATTCAGAACTGAGCACTGAATGGGATCTTTTTAATAATTAAAAAATGTTTCTTAAATTAATTGCCTTGTTTTTACACTTGTTTCATCTTTATTTTATCTATTGCTAATTCTCCCTACACCTTCCAAAAACCTCTAGGTACAATTTTCCACAAGGTTAATCACATCAAGCAATCTATTGGTTTCACTTTGTGCTTTCATGTGAATATAACTACATATATATATGTATATATATATGTGTGTGTGTGTGTAGTTATACTCCTACCCAATGTATATACCTACTAGAGTCATCCATTCTCTTTCAGTTTGGATCAGCTGCTCTTTAGCCCTGTTATCCTAGGATTTATCTTTGCTGTTATTGTAGGAAATTTCTTTGACTTTCTCAAGAAATAGAATCTCTGTTCCTCAGATCTTACATGTCGGTATTCTTCATTTATTTTCTTGTTTTGATGGAGCACATCCCACTTTAGCTTCATAGGTTAAAAAGCCTGGCACAGCAACAAAATTCATGAGGATGAAAGTCTTTAACGTGCTAGTCTCTTGGTCTTGCTGCTCCATTCTGAAAGGCTTGTCTTTTATTCCTGGTGCACTTTTGTAATCTTGAAAATGCCCATCACCATTGTTTTGGATAATCCCTTTACTTCTTTCTTCCTTTACTTGGAACTCCTGTTTTTTTGAATTCAGTGTCTCTTTCTTGAATTTCTCATAATTGAGTGGAGCATATCCTCTAGCTGAGAAATGGAACATGGGAAGAAATTTTTTTGAGACTTTGCCTATCCCTATTTTACTCAACATTTAATTAATATTTGCTTATATATAGAACTCTATATTGAAATATTTTATGCTGTATTTTGAAGACATTACTCTATGATCTTCAAGTTTTCTGTGTTACTTTAGAAAAATCTGAGGCCATTCTAATTCTTTGTGCTTTGTAATTTTCCACCTTGTCTCTGAAAGCTTGTAGAGTGTTTTCTTTGTCCCCTGTGCTCTGAATTTTCACAGTGATACACCTTTTTGTATGGCTATTTTTATCCATTATACAGGACATCTCTAGGCACATTCAGTGTGAAAACCCATGTCTCTAAATTCTGGGTAATTTTACTGAATTTTATGATAATAATTTCTCTCCTTTGTTTTTTTCCTCTCTCTCTCTCTCTTTTGTTTTTTTCCTGGAATTACAATTTTATGAATATTGTAGTTTCTGGACTTGTGGCTGTGTTCTCTAATTTTCTAATATTTTGCCCCAGTAATTTTTTCATATCTTTCTCATTTTGTTGTATTCTCGAAAAGACTTAACTTTGTCTTCCAATCTATTGAGTTTTTAATTCTCAAACAAAAGATTAAAACAACTTTTTCTTCTGATAAAAAAGATGTTTTATTAAGGTTTTATTTTCTCCCTGATAAACTGTTTCCTTCCTTATTATTAATTTTGTTTCTTTGTTTTGGTCACTAGCTTTCTGTTTTAACCTTTCTTTAGATACCTAGAAATCCCTGGTTTTCTGATCCTTTTTAACGGGGGGTGGGGGGGGTCGGGGAATGCTGATGGAAAACACTGCCTGCATGGCTGGGACTTGTCAGTATGAGCTTTATTAAAAATAATCTTGCTTTCCTTTTGCTGGGAAAACCCTGATTACAGATTTTATTGTCTTCTTGGATTGATCAGATTCATCAAAGAAGAGTGTTCCATTTTCTTGCCTAAAGGAAATAACAACAAAAACAAGAACAAAAGCTACCCCACAAACTTGCTGCTGATATTCCAGTGGTGAAACATAGCAAGTCTGGAGGTCTCTGTATTAGTTTTTAAAATGTAGAAGCTCACTTAATCCCCTGTTATTGGTACAGAACACTGGCAATCCCCAATTCAGAGACCATTTTTACCCTCTCCACAGAATAAACCTTTAGGTTGGGGCTGGGGAGAGAAAGTGGAGAGGCCTGGACAGGACTTAGAGCATTTAACTGGTTCCTATGAATGATTTTCAGACCTTAATTTAGTCAACTCCATTCACCATGTTTCCAGGTGCTTGTTGCTTCCACTCCCTGAGACTTCAGCATACTAGTGATACATTTGGGCTTGCTCTCTGATTGCTCCTGCCAGTTTATAAATTTATAATTTATAATTTGATTGCCTTGGGTGTGTTAGGTCAGTTACCAGATGCCCACTTGCTTCCAGCTTCCCAAATGTTGCTATTGTCTTCTCTTTTGTACTCCCTTTAAGTCTTTGAAAAGAAAAGAAAATCATTTTCTATAGTTTTAGTAGGGCTTTGGAAGGAGTGAAAGTATATGCCATCATTTGACTTGAAAGTGCTGAGGTAGCTTTGAGACACACATCACAAGCCAGGTAAAATCTTTAAAGAGTTCAAGGTGAAAGATATTGAAAATGTAAAGGCCCACTGATAATTGTTTTAAGCAACAAATAATTTTTTAAAACCTGTGTCTTTCCCTGCCCTTGAACTATTTATATGTCCTCTTTTCTGTCCTTGACTGGTCTCTTTCCCTTTTGAATCTGTGTCACCAATCTCTTATTTACCTTGCAGATTGAACACTATCTTGACATCCTGTCATAGTGACCCAATACTAGCCCCCAATACTAGCAAGAATTTGGACTGCATTTCCCTCTGAATAGGCAAAACAACTCTTGTTTGAAAGTTTTTTTCATGATTTCTCATTTGTAAGGTAATCTGCCCTACCAATTCATAGTGAAAAAGCAAATATTTATTTCATGTTATGCACACATTTGAGAAAGTGGAATTTGATTTGTTTTTAATATTTTAAATCAGATAACTGCTATACACTGGTGCCTCCAAAACACAGTTCTCCCCACTTCACTCAGCTACTGTTGCTAAAGAATTCTCTCTGGTTCAAAAGATGATTATTAGAAGTAAAGGATGAATATTAAAAAAGATTAGCCTAAACTCGAGGTTTTCTTTATTATTTAATGAGAAATATTTAAAGAGCTTTGAAAAAAGTAAGATCTTGGAAAGAATCAAGGTCAACTGCTTAAAATATTGTATCTTGTAAACAAAAGTTTTTTAAATATCTTTATTCATAAGACTCAGAAAGTGTGTTCGAGAATATATAACAAAGTGTAATAAAGCTTCTCTAATGCCAATTGCATTAAAAATACAATTTAATTTAGTGCAACAAACATTTCTGGAGTTCATTCAAGGCACTGCATTAGATGCTGCAGTATTAGATGCTGCAATCCTCAGGAGCTTAGATAATGACAAGAAATAATAAAAACAAATTTACATAAAATTATAAGCCTTGTCTAAAAAGTTGTATGAGTATGACCATTCAACTTATTGAATTGAGAGACCTCTGAAAAGAAAGGGGAACAATATTAACAATATCAATAGGATCATTCGAAACAAAACAAGATGCAAAAGATAGTAGAGGTTTCAAAGTTGTGGAGTTTTATCTCTTCAGTGAAGTCAGGAAAGATAAAGAAGGAAAAGGTGGAATTCAAAGTGGAGAGAACAGCATGAGCCAAACTATGGGTAAGGGATGGCAAGTATTTGGATGGTTTCAGCTATAAAAATATATACTGGTGAAAAGCTTGAAAATCAAGTTAAAAACAGATTTTGGCAGGTCTTCATGTAAAATCTTTGTCTTTATAGAGAAATGATACAATTCAAACTCTAATTTGAGAAGATCGTTCTGTCATAGATAGTCTGAGAGAGGTTGTGTTAGGAAAGGAGATTGAGAAAGGAAGAAGTAATGAACCTTAAATAGGACAAGAATGTCAAGGAAAAATCAGATGCCAGTAATTCTGCAGAAGTAGAACTCATAGACTTGGCAAATGTCTAACGGGGACATGTGAAGCAAAGGGAGAAGGAGAAGTCCAAGACCAACTGGTGTTTTCTTGGATATGTAACCAAGAAAATTTAGTGCCATTAATAAATTAGATAATTTGGGATGAAGTTTGTTTACTTTGATGGGAGAAAAATGATGGTGATGGGTTTTATGCTTAGTAGATTGAATCTTGGAAGCTAAAGAAAAATTCAGATTAATTTGTCCAGCAAGTGGCTGGAAATTGTGAATCTGGATTTCATGAGATATCCCATCCACAAAGCCAAAGCCATGCTTATGGATAAGGGTCCATGAAAGAGTGTAAAATAAAAGAGGTTAAGAACATATAGGGGCTGAATCCAATGTTCATTTCTCAGTCCTCTGTTTTTTGTGGACCCATTAGTAACTATTAGTATAGTTAAATACTTCATTTTGTGGGTTTTGTTTTTAGTCTTTAACAGCAATTTTTCCTTGAGATAAAACTTACATAGAGTAAAATGCATACATCTTAAGTGTGCAGATCAATAATTTTTGCATATGTCTATACCTATCTAGTCATCAACCACATCATGAATGAGAACATTACTAACAGTACAGAAAGATGTCCAAAATGGGATCCTAATCCCCCTAGACCAGTTCTATTTGCAGGAAACAGCAACTCCAATCTTCCTGGCTCCCTCTTTCCCTCTCACCTCTCAGCTGTTCCACCACAGCCTGTTGGCTGGACTTGCAGAGTCCATCCCTAAGGCAACCACTTTTTGCCATCATCATTGCTTCCATCCTGGCCCAAGTCACCATCTTCTTTGCCTGTTATTGACTGAAGTGGCTTCCTTCCTAATTGGTCTCCCTGCTTCCACCCTTGCCCCATTACAGTCCTTTGCTTACAACCCTCCAGCGGCTTCCCATCTCATCGTAAAGCTTTGCTCCTTTCAGTACCCCTAAGGCTCCATAAGACATGACCCAAATACTGCCTCCATGGACACATCCACCCCTCTCCTCCTTGCTCTTTCTGCTGTAGCTGCAATGGCCCCCTTGCTGTTCCTTACAACACACCATGCTTGTTCCTCCTCCGGGCCTTTGCACTGGCTCTTCCTTCAGATGTGCACATAGCCCACTCCCTCAATTTTTCTTACCTCTACTCAGATGGCACCTGATTAGAAATACCCTACTGTTCCAAACATCCCCATCTTATACCTGGACCCTGATTTCCTTCATCAAACCTATGACCTGACATACTATTTGTTGCTCATTGTGCTGAATGACTTTTTAGTCACTGATTCAGCCCTGACACCTAAAATGCCTGGGATGTCGTCAGATCTCAATATCATTGAATGAACAAATGAATGGATTGTGGATGCATATATAGATGATGAAGGATATTTCTATCTTTCTACCTACTTTGTCAGTTCCATTAAGTTTTACACTGCATGAAAAGAAAAGAACATATGGGGGAATTATATAAGCTCAAAGAACCAGTTTAAAAAGTTAGATATGGTGGAGGGAAATCCTCTAAACTCTAATGTCTAGAAGCCAACATTTAACTGAGGGCCGACTATGAACTTGGTACTGTATCAGGCTCTGGGTATGGAAGACAGGTGAGAAATAAATAGGTCCCACCCTCAAGGAGCTGTCTAGGAAAAGTATGAATAGCAGAGTAACTATCAGTATTAAATATTGCTAAGAAGCCAAGTAAGATAGAGAATTAGGAAGAGTGGGTTAAGTAATAAATATATCATTTACATTGAAGAAATTTTACATCAAGTGCATGGTGAGAAGTACAAATAAATAATAAGAAGTAAAAAATTGAGTTAGGAAGATATGAAAGGAGTGACTTTATAAATTTTTCTTTCAAGGAATAGAGCAATTAAAGGAGAGAGACAGACAAGGGGGTGGGGCAGAGGGGAGGAGAAGGAGGAAGAAGTGGGAAGGGAGAGCTAATGATACACCATGTGGTAACTAAATTGAAGAAATGATGGTGTATCAAACTGGGTTGAAGTTATGCCTATTCAATACTTTTTATAAAAGGTTTAAAGTATGCAAACACTGCTCACTGCAATAAATTATATTTGTGTTTCTATAGTATGCTAGGTGTGTTATTAGGTTCTCAATACCCCTATTTGGATTTTTATTTTTCTAAACAATATACTATTCTAATTTGGTCTTTGGTTGTAAGATAAGTGATATAATAGTGTATTTTCATATTATATAAATTAATGATTCAGATATTAAAAAAACAATTCTACTAGGTGAGATTAATTGTTATAGCTTTTTTTCTCTTTGATAATAAAAACAAGGGAGATTCATTCTTGGATTCAACCTGATATTTATGGTCACACATCCTTAATAGCCTTATAAAAATAAAGGCTATCTTTTATTTAAAAGCTTCTACAAATAAAAATAAACTATATTGTTAATTGACTAAATCTTGTAGGTTTTTGTATGCTGACATGTTCCAAAAGTACAACTCTTATCTGAGTATTTCTTTAAACTCTTTGAGAAAGATCTCCAAATTTCCAAGGATTCAGCCTAGATGCAGATTTCAAAGACTTAATATAAACAGTCCTCTGTCCTTCTAGTCTGTTTATTACTTCAGACAATTAAATTTCTGTGATTATCTTAGTTGCTCTGCTTCAGAGCTCCTCTTTTCTGTGTGCATTAAAGTTTATAATATTAAATTATTTGTGCACAGATGAACCTTAATTTTTGCATGAGAGAACACATTTTCTTTTATTCCCAATATGCTTTCCTAATTCTTCTTAAAATTCAGATGATTTTTTAGAACTATTGATACATATTAGATTTGCTTTCTAGGAAACACTTGTTCAAGCACTTGGTTACATGTACCTATTTGATATTCTAAGAAAATAATTTATTAAAATATTAACTATGAAAATGTTTATCCTTACTCTTGTTTTCTCTCTGTGAGTCAGTTCTCTATTCATGGCCACCCTTTACTATAGTCCTATCATTTAAAGAAAAAGAAGGAGGAAAAAAATCCTTAAATAGGATACTGCCAAAGACTTTTGATATCAATATTAACTCCTTTGATTAAATTTAGGACTTTAATCAATAAATTATACTCACTTATCCAAAATGTAATTTTTATTTTTGTCAAGTGGTAATGAAATCTTAACATAGCCTATGTTCATGGGCACTTGCCTGAAATACATTTGATATAGTAATATTTCTTGCTTCTGTCCTTGGTCACAGTCATAGGCATCTAGGTAGCAGTTAAACAATTCTCCAGTTGACGTGGCCATTTTAATATACTTACTATTTCAGGCAAACACACACAGGAGATTTTGGCCTAAATTACTTTAGAGTTTGTACTTTATGTTTTATATCAATTAGGAAGACATAGATAGCAAAGCCTACTGCTATATATCACCATAAATGTATGTATATCATCACTGAGTAAACCACAATGTCTATGAACCATTTTTCTGTTCTCTTATTTATTGACAGTTTTTTTTTTAAATTACAACACAATGAATTGATGGTAAGTACAGAAGATGCAATAGTATAAAAAGCCATTTAACCCTTCCCTAGGTTAAGACACTTACAGCAGAAAAAAACGGCCCCACCCAAAATCCCCTTCTTGAATGAAAATGAAATAAATATAAATTAATAAATATAAAACAAATCACTGCACAGCCCTTAACTCTTTGATTGCCATGGCAAGAATCATGCTGATGATTCTAGCTTGTGACATTTGTAGTTAAAGGTTGCCGTAGCAGTCAAAGGGTTATAGCATTGTAAACATAAGTACTTTGTGGAAAAGTTCAGTCATGTTAATGGTCTACAGCGATGAGATTAATATTATGATCCCTTGACCTTTACTGACGAAACATTATAAGGAGTTAAAGAGATAGTAGCTTGGTGAGCTGTTACATAGACTAGTCAACCATTTTATTTAACAATGTGCTATGAGGCCTTGATTTACCAATAAAGGACAACTTGTGAATAATAAACACTGTTCAATGCATTGATCAATAAATCAATGAAAAAATTAATTTAAGCACCACAAAATTTTGCCTGATTATATCTGACAGTCATAATACACTTTAGCACCATTTATTTAGCTTTATATTTGTACACAAACAAGCTTTGTGTTTGTCAATAGAAGCTATCTGAAACAAACAAATATATATATATATATATATATATATATATATATATGCCAGATTTAAGATGGTATAAATGTATAGAAACCTGTGTGGGCAAAAAAAATCACTAACAACTTGCAAACCTTAGAACTCATTCAGCAAATAAGTGTGTTATTTTTTTCTTTCCTTGCACACAGAAGACTACATATTATCAAAAATTTAATGAAATAGTGTTGAGTGTAACGTGAACAATACAGACACTTAAAGTTAGAATTTAATACTCTCTGCATAACTGAAAATATCAATAGGAATGAAAATAAAGGTAAAGTATTGTCTTAAACCAAAAGATAACAGCCTAAATATTTCATTTCCTAGTGTTTCTCTCTGCTTCATAGTTTAATGCTATTTAAGTAAAGTCTGCATTAATTTTATGCATTAAATCCTTTTAATTTCCCATAACTACAATATAGAAAAAAATGATTTGCATAAGAAGCTATAAAATGTGTATTGTTTACTCAAGAGACAACTTTTCTTTGCAATTGCTTGTATCTAATTCTGAAAGATAAATGTCTGTGCAATTTTTTAAAATATATATGGTATTTACTTGACAAACTAAATTTATGGGCACTTACCTCCCTTAATCTACCTAGTAAATATATATATACATATATATTTACTAAATATACTATATATTTCCAAATCTATATTACCAGATAGCTCATATGGATGGCATAAATTGCATTCATTATCATACTGATCCACTGTTAGAATCAAGATAATGTTAATATAGGTTACAAGTTTTAAAATATCTTGAAGATAGGTTGCTACACTGACAAAGCAGGCAATTTTCTCTATGTCAATTAGTGATTCTTTTAAAAAACCATCAGTAGACTATGGACTGGTTAGATTTTGTTTTATTAAAAAATTAAGCTCATTAAAAGTTATATTAGCACAAAATTGAACTAGTAAACTCCAGTTATTTCCCTCCTATAATATAAAAACAAGATATATTGGTTTAAAATTATATATCTAAAAAAAATATTTCAAGACTTTTAAGCCTGAAGCAAATTTTTACTGGTGAGTCTCTAAAACCCCTGAAAATAGAGGTCCACAATAGAAATGCTGATGCAGTCAAAACAAAGACAGCAAAAAGCTGCCACTATAACACCCCTTAATCTCTTATTCTCTCATTCTTTTTAATATATATGTAATTTACACATAAAGGGAAATAGACCAAAGTATTGAGGTTTTAGGCATTCATGTACTCCTGATGTACCTTAAACAAAACACTGTATTATGGTATTTACTTTCCAGTATAAATTATTTAAGATACATTCACCAAAAGCAAACTTCCTTAGCTGGCTTATCGATAGACAACAGCCTTCATACTCAGCATTTCACTTTTCTCAGGGGAATAGCTCTAGAAAAGTTAGAATCCAATGCAAGAGATTGGGAGGTGTGTGAAATTTATTGGAACTAAATCTTTGCATGAAACTTGTTAAGGAAGAAAACTGAGGGGCAAACATATTTTCAGGATACCGCATACGATATTCAATTCTGGTTTTCACAAAGGGAAGGGAAAAACAAATCTGTAAAAAAAAAGGTGGGGGCTAGGTAGAAATCGAAAGGAATGCAAATATAGGCACAGACTGCACAGAACAACACAAAATAATATATCCCTCCCAACCACCTGTATTTAGGGGTGACAAACAGAACACAAACAAATAATTTCAGAACTGAAGGAAGAGAAAAATAAGGCACACAGAGCATACTTGTTTGGAAATAATGTTTGTTTGGAAATAAAAATGTAACTGAATTGTGAAATTTTGCATTCATGAATATATAAAGGAATAATGGATTCCACTTCAGATACAAAAGAAGTGACAAAAAGAACTAAAAATCTAATTTTACACAGGCAATAGTATATACTAAAGAGCTGTGAGAAGATAATAAAAATGTGGCCTCTGTGATATTTCAGTGGTAGCAAAACTATGACATTGATTTAAGGATTGAATCATTCATTCAAGTAGAGTATATTTTACCTTTGCAACTGGGTTGTCAGTATATAGAGTCGGAACAAGATCAAATTGGCATTACATAAGAGCAAATGAAACGTGTTCTAGTAACTTGTCAAATGGACAGCTCACACCAGGCTTTATTCATCTATATCTTGGCAAGGCAGGCCAACATAGAAACATACATTCAAATAAAGATGGCAAGTACAAGCAGCACCATATCCTATCCTAGGAAAAAGCATCGTAACATGCAGTCACTGAAGCTTCATCATGTATGAGGCATGTATAAAAAGGCCTGTGTCCAAAAGTATTTCTCCTGGGATCCAATCTAGCTGCAGACCAAGTGCTATAGAAATGTTTATATTGTGAGTGATATTTGTTCATGGATAAAAACAAGTGGATAAGATACTCAAGAAATGTCTTTGTAAATCAAAAAGTTAATCATTTCATTCATGTTCACCATTTTCTCCTTCTGGTTTTTCTATATAAGAGTTAATAACATCTTGCTTTGAAGCTAAGTGGCCTAACATAATGCAATTTTCATATTTATATTTAATTGATTTTCTTCTTCCTTCTTAATGGCATATAAATCCAGCTCTATAGCAGAGCACATGGCAAAGTTATGTGAATCAGCAAAACATCCTAGTTTATGATGCGTTTGTCCTACACTGTCCAGTATGCTCTTGAACATAAGGATTCGTTGAGTGCAAACTTGAACATTATTCCCAGTCCAATGTTAGTATAAGACTCATTTTAAGACATGCTGCTCTTTAAACTGAAAAAGCATAGAATCGTCATAAATCTTCAGAATTATCTCCCATACTTTTTTATACTTATTATGCACTAACCATGAGTTACTGGCTATGCCTTCATTTTCCTTAAGAGCTTTAGTTATGAGTGCCTGAGGTGCTGCATTACAGCACTCATGATCTTATACCCTTACTTAGTATAAAGAATTAGCATTGTTCTAAAAAATAATGCATGACATGTCCAGTTATAAGCTCACAGTTGTGTTTAAAAATTGAAAGTTGATACTTCAGTATCCTACCAGGAAATTGACAAAAATTTTGCAATATCACATGTTTTTCACTCAATTTCTGTGAATTTGTCAAATCAGTGCTCATTCTTAGGCTTTATATACTATTGGTTTAAATTTCAAAGTAGATATATGTATAAAATGTTGGAAGAGATATTTGCAATTGGATGTTATTAATCTGACCTGGAAAATATCAGAATCATTTCAAAATTACACCAAAGTAAACAAATGAAAAATGATTTGAGTAGTACATGAAAGACAACGGTTACAATTAGATGAGACTAAAACACTAAGGCAACTTCTTTGCTACTCTGCCAAGTGTTTTGTGTTACATAATTATTGAGGTAAATTTCTATCCTAAGGACATGGCTTTTCTCAGGAGATTCTAACATTATATAGATCTTTCCAATTGAGGTTACTGAATATCTAACTTTGACATTTTTAGCCTAGAAGGCAATGCATGAGTATCAGATGTGTTTATGCAGGGTAACAGCTAATGACCACTGTCTAATTATATACATTGGTATATCACATACTTGTCACTAGTGTGAAGAGCCTGAAGTTGCATTGTTCTACTATTTTTATACTTGCTAAAGTAAATTTTTCAGTTGTATTAAGGAGTGCTATATGATGTTTTATATTTTACAAAAGACTCATATTTCCTCTTCTTTAATTTTCATAATATATGATAAATTTAACATTTAGAATTCATATTTATCATGTGGTGCTATGCCTGGTTGCTGCATTCTTTATTATGAAGTTTTTCTGATATTTAGGAAGTTCTAATTTTTTAAATATAACTTCTCTGATGTAACTATGGTTCCCTACTAGGCAACATAGACTCTGTAACATAGATACATATGTTCTGGCAGTTATAAACTGTGATCACAATAAATCAATCAGGAAGGTGCATGAGATACAATGAAATGGTTAGATTTTCTAGTATTATTGTCATGAAACCTTGTGATATCATAAGATTGTACTCATGACTACTTATAATGGCTTATCTGAATTTAACATTTTTGGTTTAGATGGCATGTTCTGTTTAACATCTGATATTTTGGAACGTGTTCTTGAGAGAATCAAAAATTCAATCAACTCTGTGCTGTGTTTGCTGAAAAAGATTTCACCACCAGCCATGAGGTTGTTTCAGTATATGTTACAGTCTCACAGACTCAATACTATCAGTAAGCTACTGCCTTTATTAGTTTTTGGAAATAATTCCAAAACTTAAAAAGAAAAGGATTATTTTAATGAATTTTGTGTTAACTCAGTCTATTTGATTATAACATCCATTCCTTTTCCGGTAGCACACTGAATTTAGTCAATATGGCCACATTGCTTATTCTACTATAAGATCCACAAAGTGTGAGTGTGTATTTGTAGCATACTAGAGATAACAGTATAATATGTAGAAGTGGAAAGTATTATATTAGTTTCCCTAGGATCCCATATATACACATCATCCATGTATTGGAAATACCAGTGAAGTTGGGCAATGTCCTCATCCACCACATTGTGTTTTTTAAATCACCCACAGAAAGTGAATAAAAACAAGTATCTAGTATATGAAACACACAAATTATATGTCAATAGAAAAAGATTACAAGCAATCTGAATAGTAAAAGTAACGCTTGTTTCAGTAAATCAGTCTCTATCCTTTATTACTCAGTAATTATTTTTTGTAAATTATTACTTAGTAATTTATTACATCTGATTCAGAAAAGTCTTGCCCTCTGATTTATAACAGAAGTTGTCTTTGCTAGTATCATATAATGTTCTCTAATTTATGCACGTTACCTTTGCGATTGTAAAGAGCATCTGTATTCACCTGTTCTGATGCCATGTCAGAAGACACTTTGTTCTGAAACAGGTCAGTAGTTAAATTCACAACCTCTTCCACAGATCTGATGTGGCTTAACTGCTTTGTAGAGAACACAGACTGATTGGCTGTTTAATACTTCATTCAGTCCAGTTAATAATATATAGAAAAATAATATTTGGCTAAAATTATAATATAGTTAATTTATGTAAGAAACATTACCTTGTTTACATTTATATTTATATTAAAGTAATGAGAAATAATGAAACAGAAGGTGAATTATTTTTTGTCATTGTGAATGTGTTTTCATTTCAATTTAGGAAACCCTAGGTCTGAACTTTCCATGCTATCAGTGATAGAATGTTGAAAAATATTTGATATGTTGTTTATCTCTATTGATACTGAACTTGTACATTATATTGTTTTATTTATTATTCACCTTGTTCTTGAATCACTATTCTTATGTGCTAGACCAATTAGTCACTCTCCCTTTCACTATTCCATTAGGATTGACATTTTTTCCCCAAACCCCAAGTGGAAGAGAAGTAGTAACCATACAAAGTGCCTGGCATAAAATAGGCAAATAGAATCCCAATGTTTGTGATTATGCTGTACTTAATATTTTCTTATCTCTTGTAGTCTCACAACCTGAAAATTTAAATGTTCTAATAAACAGAGAAACCATATATGCCTTTTCTTATCACATAAATCTCATCTCATATTGAGGAAAATATGGCCCAACACTTATCTATGACATTTCCAGAATTCAAGCATAATGACAGAGTCTTTCCCTTCTTAATGCTATCGTTATTTTCTAGCCCTTATATATTTATAGTCTTCTGATGAATCAGGATATTGTGACAAATGAGTAAAGAGGCAAAAGATTGCTTCTTTAGTTTCTTTCTCATTTTAGAGGAAAAAAAAAATCAATTTTCGGTGCAGGTTGATGGAATTCCTCAATGATTTACATACGTCCCCAAATGACATGGTTACTCATTTCAATCTTCAGCAAAATACAATTTCCAGTCTTTTTTTTTTTTTCTTGGCATCAGGCCCTAAAAAGATTAAACCCTCCCACAGGCAAACATTGTATAAATGAGCTTATGTATATAGTTCTCGCTCCATGCTCAGTAGAAGCGACTCTTTATAATACCAGCATTGTCTAGAATGGAAGCACTGAAATAAAGCTACAGGGCTAATTCTTGTCCTCTCCCCTTGCTTTCTTGGCCTTCACACACATAATCTCCAACATCTTGTCAAAATACAGTCTGCATTGCATAATGTTTTGCTGTAAAGCCATTAGCCATTACTTTTTTTAACTATCCTTTTTTCTTAGCCTTACTTTATGTTCAGGTTGTAAGAAATAACAATCTGCAAGGATTTGCAACATGCCCTCCATGATTACAAAATATTTTCCCCAACCAAAACATAAACATGTAGTTTAACTGAGAGGCATTCTAATTTTCATGCTATGTTGAGTATAAATACAAATTCAAGGCAGCCAAACCAACCATTTCCAAATAAGAATGTATACCTACACTCATTAAAATCATCTGGAAATGTGTATTATTAGCAAATGAGTAAGAAATTTTCACTAGTATAAAATTCCTGCTTTATATAAAAGCCACACTGGCCTTTCAAGTATTTTGAGTTTTTTTTCTCCCCATAGTTCTATATTTGTACTAAAATGATGAATTTAGACTTGAAATTATATTAAAGGAAAATTAAAAGTCACTTCTACCTATACGGCATTTTTAAAGTGTGCGTGTAAAGAGCAAAGTGTCCATCTGCAGATCCACCATCAACACTCCTCTCTCCACTCTAAGGAAACAGCTCATGCTTACTAGGTTTTTAGAGAACAATTAACACTCCAATGGAGAAGCAACACAAGACTTCCTCTGTTTGTGCCAGTTTGCAAGTTAAAGGTCAAAGGGCAAAGACATAGAACAGGACTCTTCAAGGAAAATTTTCACAGAAGACAATGTTTAAGTTTTTGTTAATGACAGTCAACAGATCAATAATCAACTTCAAGGCAAGCTGTTCATTGTTTCAAAAGCTAATCCCCTCAAAAGCTGGCTTTCACACAAAGCCAATGTCTGACTCATGGGGTGCATTCGTTCTGACCATCTCTAATAAGTTCACAGCCTAGTGGCTGTAAAGCCTTTCACTGCAAGAAGCAGCGCCTAAAAATCAATTAAGAGGTCTGTCAGTTGCTGACTTTTCTCTAGGAAAAAAATATTGATACAAACCTGCTCTGCAGGTCACCTGAAAATGACAATACTGCTGTTAGGACAAATTACACTCAACAATGAAATGCTTTGGTGGTCTCTTGGCTCTGTCAGCTATCAAATGGACGGCTAAATGCCAGAAGCCACACTAACCCTTTGAGAACTATGGTTGACATGCGATAGATAGCTAATACACTGGAGGATATTCATGCAATCTCAGAGTCATCATTTTAATTCATTCTTTAGATGGCAATGCTAGCGGCGTCTTCCACGGCAAATTGAGTTTTCATGCAATGGATTTTAAAACAGAAATTGTGTTGTGTGTTGTGCCTAACAACAACAACAAAAAAGACAGGCTGTTATAATCAGTTGTTCAAATAAAATTTCACTCTTACAAGATATTTAATAAAATACCTTTTTATTTGCCAGAAAATTTTTGGCAAGTAACATCATTTCTGTTTGTTATAAATGCATTTATGTAGTAGTGTGAATCAACTAAAAATTACATGGGGTTATAGGATATCTGTTTTAAAAACCTGAACTTCTTAAACCTGTGCCTGTTTTTACCATTGCCCAGTTCAATAATTTACCAGATCATAAGACTCTGAAAGCTGATTTGATAGTTCTCAAAGGGTTACACCAATGTATTACTAGTGTCACATATCCTTATAAAATAACTGTCACTTTAAACCACTTTAAAGACATACTGCTTTTTGCTCCACTTATAATGAATATTCCTGACAGACCCATGGAAGGCCTGGGGCAGTGGCCTAATACAACTTGGGGAGATTATCACAATGATGTAGGGGTAAGGTGGCAGGAAGGGGTTTAGAAACACTTCAAAACAATTAAAATGTCCCATTTGAATATAGCTGTGAATATAAATGTGATGAAACATTGAGAACATAGCTGAGAACAGCTGTATAAAATGAAAAATGGATGTAGTATTAAGGCTGTTACAATATTGCAGATATTTTGGCCCCTTGTTTGTTGGAAAATGGCTGTCCCAACAGTCTAAAGTCCTGCATGTGTATTCCAGGTCTCCCACCTGACAAAAACGAAGCATAGGAGACTGTCCATAGCAGTCAGAGAACTATCTTCTTTGGAGACAAAGCTGTTTTGGGTCTTCACACTTTCCTGAACGTTCAATTGTGGGTATTTTGTTTAACCTTTTCTTTTTCCTTGCTGTAAAGCAAAAATTTGTGGGTTTTCCATTTTGCTTTTTTCCCCCAGAAATGGGCTCAGACATCAGAAAAAAACATATTAGAAACCTTTAAGAAGAATCTTTTCTTCTTTTTCCTCTTTAGGTAATCCTGAAAATTTACTGGGCATTGAGCGTGCAGAGGAAAGGCCTAGAACTGAATGACAAAAAAAGACAAAGGACTGAAGAACGGCAGGTACTGTGCATCATGGAAGCTTCCCCATGAGTGCGTTTCCATTCATGTGCAGGACCAGCAACCCTCTGGGTTTGAAAGGTCAGCCCCAAATCAGGCTGCCACAAGCCTGCTCCTAGCTAGGAAACAGCATAACAGCTCTTGTCTTGAATCTCAAGTTATCACAAACTCCTAGAAAAGAAAGAAAGGAAAAATCCCTACATCACACCCACTCTTGCATAGAGCGTTTACAGTACAGTATGTGGCGGGGTGTTCCTTTCCTCTTGAACTGGAACACAGTGTAAACCAATACAAGGAGGCATAAGGCCAAGATGCAGGGAATGACAATAGCTATGGCTTTCACAGTGCTGGCTGTGTTGTCCAGTTTGATGACAATGTCTACATCATCTGGTGGGCTGTGTCCTTCTTTATCTCTGTCTGTTGGTCCGTCACAGCCCATAAAATCCTTGAGGATGGATCTGGGATATCCAGGTTCTACCTTGAGTATCTGGTTGTTGAATTTCCAATACTCCTTTCCTTTGTAGAAATACGTAAAGCCTGGTGGGGGGAAAACACACACACACAGGAACCACTTATTTGTAAAAGTGTATATGTATAGAAATTTAATTAAATAGGATACTTAAAAGATGTATGTTAAAGCCACTCAATTTTTGTAGGAAAACACTATTCCCAGATCAGCTGTCTATTGAAATGGATCTGGCACTTGTCCTCCAGAAACTGCGCCCTCAAATGCCTAGGGAAAGCTCAGCTGAAAGAGAGAAATAATATTTGCACAGAGTTGTTGAAAGACCATGCTTTATACATCTACTCTTAGTCTACACTGCAAAGAGAACTTCATACTGTTGCTCGCTTATAGGATTGCTGGTACAGAATTACACATTAGTGTGAGAGTATCAACCTGTATTGAAAGATGCCGAAACAGCCTTATAAACAGAAGCCCTGTTTGCCCTCATGCAGCTATTGAGGACATTGTGCAATATATCATAAGGAGGCGTCTCCATGAAACACCTCAAAGGAAATTTCTAATCATCTTAGCATCAGGAATAGTTGTACTCCTCCTAAGGAACAAGTTTGTTTTTGTCATTTGGAAAAGAAATCACAAGAAATCATAAATCACGAAACTAAAGGTGATTTCCTTTGTATGCTAAGAATTTTAATAAATACGTATTTATTGTATTTTGTGCAGTAACCTTTTTCAGCTCTAGGTCATGCCCATTTTGTCTCTTCTTTTGTCCTCATTTTTTAACTTTCTTATTTACTTAGCTTATGTTAAATTTTTATCACCTAGCTACATTTTACAGAAATTCTAAAGCTATTGTTAATCCTTTTAGAGTAAAGGATGAATAGAGTATAAATAAATCTATAATTCTATCTTTAATACTTCCAACTAACATATATTTCATGGGGGAGGAGGTAGTATGTAGAAGGCTCAAGTAACTTAGCAACACATATGATTTATGTTCCAAAACATTATGGATGCAGATAATAGATTTGTAAACTTGTGACAATTAAACTATAAATATGTGTTTTTCTTAGAACTATTCTCTTAACTTTTGTTTTTTTTTTCCTGGGAGCAAGCCCAGGTTTTTCTTTCTGTCCATATCTCTTTCATGTCAAGTTTCTTTGTGACTTTGAGATAAAATTCAAGAAAATAAGAAATGTTTTAATGTTATAATTACTTAAAAACTATATTTTGGGAGATGTCTAATTTTGAATAGTATGCCTATTTTTGAGTTAATAATCATAAATGAGGGTTTTTCCCCTTCATTATTGAGTACTTATTATGGAAGAATCACTATGTTAAAAACTTAGTAAATGGGGCTTCCCTGGTGGCGCAGTGGTTGACAGTCCACCTGCCGATGCAGGAGCCTGTGCTCTGCAACGGGAGAGGCCCGCGTACCGCAAAAAAAAAAACTTAGTAAATGACATCTTTTAATCCTCATAAACACTCTGTCAGGTAGAATTAGCTACCTATACTTTTCAGGCAAAGATACTGAAGCTCAGATAAAATGATATGCCCTAGTCATGTTGAAAAAAGGATTTAAATCTTGGTCTAGCTTTAGAGCCTGAATCTTAATGATTTTTCTAAGGCCAGGTCCTTTAGAGATTTTTGTCTTTTCACAAATACTCCTTGGTTCAACATCACAGGTGGTGATAGACAGCACTCCTAAATCAATAACAACAAAAAACTCTGACATCTCTCAAAAACTTTCAGCTAGGATAGACCATCACTTCAGGTCACTTCATTCTAGAAATCATTCTGTTCAATGCCATGAAAATCAGCTATTGCTTTTAGTTTTGAAGGGCAGTTTTTCAATCAGAACAACTTGCCAAGTGAAAACAGGTGTATGTAGATTCAAATTTTTCTGCATGCAGGAAGTTGGTATTTGATCACGCTAATGAACTCCAACGTAATTACCCAACAAGCTTGGATAAACAAACGTCGAGGGCCTGCCAAATAAAGTGCATTAGATGATTATAGTTGAATAATGGCATTGATCTAGAATGAAACAGACCTTCCAGACAGGTGAATGTACTTCTTATATTTGTAAACTGGAAACCAACAGCTGGAAATGTCCTCATCTTTAATGTTTAGTCAAAGCTAATTACTAAGAAACTACTGGGTATCACATAAAAATTCAGAAGTTTCCATTTTCATATTTATCATGTCTGCAGGCCAAGTTCTATACTAACACACTCCATATACAGTAGAATTATAGTTGGCTGAATACACTTGTTAGAGGTAAGAAGTCTAGTCAGCAGGAGTTAAGAGAATAAAAGTAATTGAAAAGAAGTAGCCTAAAATCTTGGTAATAGAAATCCGTCAAACATTGATCCTGAAAAATTCATCTCATTCAATAATTTTTTAACCATTTATGAAATATTAGTGGGTTGAAGAAATGTTTATATACTCATTTTTTTTCTTTTGTGAGTAACTTTGATGTTATAATCTTGTAGATGTTATGCTTACTAAGAGTAGAAACTTCAGATGAACTCACCTGAAGTATCATTTTTGAGAAATTCTGAGGTAGAAGTCAGTTAGGCTGTAATGAATTATATGATGACTTTTTTTTTTCCTTGTATTTGATTGGTTTTCACTGGTGACTGTTCTATTGCTTAGTCCTAAAATGTAAGGAGAAATTCTCTACCATAGCTGCCTTGTTATAACTTCATAGAAGATCCTGCATGGCAGTGCCTGTGTGTTCTCTGTTTTCTACTATTGTATATTTATTAGTAAAAGTTAATTAATGTTTAACAAATGTGAATGAATAACCTGGGTCTTGTGATAATATTTGTTTGAATCCCACGTGTAGATTTTAACAGAGAGTGAGGGTCGGGGTAGAGAATTAATACACCAACAGAATCAAGAGTAAAACTATTTTAACAGGCTAAAAGTGGAGCTATAATCAGTAAAATAAAATGCAGCAGTGTTAAAGCAGAATCTTGTATTAACCTTAAAATTGCATTTTCTAAGGAGAGAATATAGAATACCTAGGAGGCAGGGCTTGACAGCAAGTAACTTAGAGATTTGAAGGTGGGTAAATGCAGTGATTATTTACTACAATTTTAGTATAAGTTAAAAACTCATGCCATTGTTTAAAACACTGTCAAAAGCAAGAAGAAATAATTCATATATATATATATATATATATATATGGCATATGTTAAATATCATTTGGATTATTGTAGCTATTTTCAGGGGCTAAAAATAAAGAAGAAAATAAGAAAATTGTTAAATTAAGATGGTTACAGGTGAAAACTGGGATGATGATGGATTAGAAGCTATATTCTGAGAAACCCTAAGGTATATCTAATATGACAAAATGAAAAATCTGGCCTGACATGACAGATTGTCAATTACCTTAATGGTATAATGTAGGAAAAGATGTTTTAATTTTTCCTCTTTGGAGAGAGTGCATTAGAGAAATTCAGTGAGGCTAGAATGGTCTAGTTTCAAACCGTAGACATATAATATCACCACTTTCATGATCATGAGTAAGTTAATTAAACTAGCTGATGCTGTTTTCCTCATTCATAAATAATTATAAGTGAGGTAAAGAGGTATTTGTGTTGGACAATTAAATTAGATAACAAATTTATGTAGCACAACTGATAGATGGTGGGAAGTCAGTAAATTGCACCACATATTCACATTTCATTGGCCAAGGTGGCAGAATTAATATCAATAGGTATTATAGGAAGGCATATTCCACCTTAATATGAAAACATCCTTCAAAAATCTATAGCTCAATTTTAAGCTTCTGGGATTCTTTTTTTTTTTTAAAACTACCATAAGGAGAAGATCCCTAGGAAGAAATTCCTACCTTGGTGGAAGGGTGAAGAATTAGAGAAAACATTTCATTGCTCTATCATCTCTGATTTTATGACCATCAAGTATCATATGCATGGACTTATCCTTATAGGGAATTACTTTGAGTATATAAATTTATTTATATTTATATAAATATAAGTGTGTTTACTCAATAAATTGAACTTGATCTTCTATAAAAAACATAAGGGAAGAAGTTGTGTAAAATTTGAATTCAAGGTAAAAAAACACAAGCATGAGATTTGAATAGAGAACTAAAAGTAGAGAATTTGCTATTGGTAGACTATCTAGACTAAGACGTTCCAGATTGATTAATATCACTACCCTACAGAACAAGGGTTTCAAACAAATAGGAGATCTCCTTCAATGCAGGGAGTGAAGGTCTAGAGTAATGGAAGGGATAAAATTAATTTCAACAACTAATGTTTATTGAATGGTTACTATGTACCTGCATTTGAGAGTTTACACTAGAGGGGATAACAAACAGGCATATAAATGGATTGTTGTAATATGAGATTTTGAGGGCAAGGGATGGTGTACCAAAAAGGATATTCAAGGATTCCTGAAAGATCAAAAGTGAGCTCAATGTTGAAGGATATCGAAGAAAGGGTTGGACCAGGTAAGGTACAGAAGACATAGATGTGTTGAAGTTTCATCTGTATTTTTTTGTCATTTGTAAGCACTGGTTTTTCCAACATTCTTTGTTTTTTTGCCAGTATTTTACAAAGTTATTCTTTGCCATGTGAAAATAAAATATTAAATTCTGAATGTAAGGAAACCATTTATACTAAACAAATATTATTTTCAGATGGACAAGAAAATGAAAAATCATGGGGCAAGATGCAGCCAGAAGATTTTTTTGTTATCTTTATATAATTATGATTTATTTCCAGAGAACCTGAATCAAATCTCAAATTTTAATGGACTTACAAATAGAAACAGGGAAAAAAAAAACCAGTTAATATGCTAAGGAATTAAGGTTATGTGTACTTTTTCAATCTTTTGAAATAATTATTACTTATTTTAAAAGTTATTTTTATTATAAAAGTTATATTCATTTTAGAATATTAATAAAGGAAAGAAATTGAAAAAAATTTTATCAAACTTGCTATACTTAATCACTGGTAAGGTCGTGGCTTAATTTTCTTTGCATATATTTTTGTATAGTGTGTGATAACTTTTATTGAGGGCAGTCTAGAGCAGTGGTAGAACTTCTGTAAAGGTAAGCTAGAGCTGGTTTTATCTGGACTGAAACAACCCCCTTTAATCTAACCTCAAGAAATCTCCTCTCCCCCTTAGATTCTTAGTGACAGCTCTAATTTTAGGGGATCATGTCAGTTTTCTGCTTTCCATGTGATTATCTTTCATGTTTTTTCACTTCTTTGTCTTCTGCATCTTCATAGTTTGTGGAGTTTTTTGCCATATATTGATATGGTTTTACTGCCTCCAATTTGACTGCATTGTAACTTTATTTTCTTATTGATTTCCTTTTTATCTCAGACAGATATGTTTCATCTCAATCTGTCCTCTCCTGTGGATTTCTGCTTTTGTCACATACAGGCTATATATTAACTTGGTCCTTTAATTCTCTGAACCAATAGAATACACAAAAAACTATAATTCCAGTAAGTGCTATAATCAGGGCTTCAAGGTTCTTTTTGACTTAGCATACAGTGTTTTACTTGTGGGATATCCTTACACAGAATGTAGTATAAATTACATATAACAATGGTCAAAACAATGGTCAAAACACAGTTTGTGTTTTATTTTTCTGATTGCTATCATCCTGGGTGTCAGTTCCTTCAAGCTTGTACTCAGTGTAAAGCTTTCTTAAACTCTGGCAATTTGCTGATGATCAGCCATTGTTTTCAGTGGGTGGTGTCAATTTTTCATTTTCCCCTGTTTCTTCATTATTTTTTTTCAATATTCTTCTCCAAGATGCATTTAATTTTCCTCTTGCAAGTGATGTTTATTTTGTTCTTGTTGCATATATGTTATAGATTTTTCATGCTATTTAGGACCCACATAATGTATTATTTTCTTCTCATTCTTATTATAAATCATCTGAGAGAGTATTTTCTTTTTCTCTGTATTTCAGTTTGATGTCACTTTCCTTTGTTCTGGAATATTGTGTATAAATTTTATTTTGAATTATTATTATTATGGTTTATTTCTACTTACTAATCCCTGAATGTGGAGAGAAATGTTCAAACTTTACCAACAGATACAGAAGTATTGATTACCCATTGCTTGGCTAACTTCCCTTAGGATCTGGCTGAATCCCGAATCCTGAGATGGAGAACAAGTCAGCTCTGTGATATGTTTCTGTTATTAATCAATCATACATCTACTCTAGCCTTACTGTATTGAGCTGGGATCTTTCTTGTTTGCTGACACTATAAGCCAAAGGTACACATGAAAAATTATAATCCTCAACATGCTGTACAATCCTCAGCCCACATTTATAACATATCTTCTTTGTGACCAGCTCCTGTCCCACATACGTCTGTTATTATTATCTTTACATGAATTTTAGTAGAAAATAGGTGAGGTTACTTCAAAGGAATTAACACTCTTCATTTTTAAAAATTACTTTTTTTTTCTTATAAACTAAAATAGGTTGAGGTTAAAAAAACATCTTGAGCATAATATTAAATATAAATCTATGAAGGAAATTTTATATAAATGTAATATGAGATAGCCCTAGTATGTTACTTTCTAATCATTTAGCATAGTGAACAAGTAGGATAGATTATTCAAATACTTAGTAAGCTCATGAAATATATAATGCACATGTTGCATACCATTTTCTTTGTGCACAAAGGCTCCCTGAGGAGATTCGGGGATACCTTTCCAGACTGTGATTGGTTTGGGATAGCCAGGATCCATGGTTTTCATTTCTTCACTATATCTCCAATACCTGAAAAGGATAAATAAACAACAACAACACATGCATAGAAAAGACAATTATGTATACAAACAATAACAGCTAGCTAGCATTCATTAAATCCTTGCTGCATGCTACCTATGTACTTGTTAGTGATTTAAAGAACTGATTTAAATCATGCAAAGACAGTGTACACAATTTATTCTGTTTCCTTTTTAGAATATGCTAAAAGTGGATATTTTATTTTATATTTATTCAGTCTGCTAAAAATTAATTTTAAAACTCTAGCTAAGCATAGTTACAATTCAAAAGGGTATCACCAACCTATGTAGAAATCAGAGGTTTTCATGATTTTTAAAAATCTTACTTAGGCACCAGAATACATCATTTGAAATAAGCATAATCTTGATCCATTTACCCATTCATTTATTTAACAAATATTTATTGAGTACCTACTGTGTTTCTAGCATTACTGTAGGTGCCAGTGATACAACCTTGGACAAAACAGACATGCCCCAGCTCTTATCAATCTTATATTTTAGGATATGTAGAGATTACAGGCAAAAAAAAAATGTCAATAAGTGCATACTATCATAGGAGGTGGTAAGATCTATTAAGAAAACAAAGCAGGAAAAAATACTGGATAGCAAGGTCTTTGATAAGCCATTGTTTAAGCACAGAGCAGAAAGAAGTGAGAAGCAACATTCTGTAGTTTTGGGGAGCATAACATTCCAGGTAAAGTAACTAGTTATCAAAAGTTTCTGTGGCAGGCATAAGCCTGGAGCACTTGAGCATCCACAGTGAGGCTAGAGTGACTAGAATAGAGTTAGCAAAAGGGAGACAAGGTCAGAGTGGGAACCAGCACCTGTGATTAGATAGACCCTTAAACTATGGCAAAACCTTTTGTTTTCCTCTAAGAGAGATGTGAAGCCAATGAAGATTTTGAGCAGAGGACCTTCAAGATATGGCTTATTTTTGAAAGGAACGCACTGCTGCTATGAGTTCAACAGATTGAAGGAGGTAAAGTAGAAGAAGAGATACTGGTTAGGATGTCATTTCAGTAATCCTTGGGCTAGAATGTGTACTGGAGAACTGATGATGATTCAAGGGATTGGGATATTATTTTGAAGAAAAAGCCCAAAAAGCTTACTAATGGATTGAATGCAGTATGTGAGAGAACAAAGTTGAGCATAACTCAAGAATTTGGGGCCTGAACAACCAGAAGAATAATGTTGCCATTCAGTGAGATAAGGAAGCATGGAAAGGTAAGTTAAGGAGGTTTGAGGAATTGTGAGTTTGATTTTAAGCGTGTTAAAATCAGATGCCTGTTAAACAACAAAGTAGTTGTTGATGAAGCAATTAGGTATATGACTGTAGACCTTAGGGCAAGTCTTGACTAGAGTCCTTGGTGTATAGATGGATAAACAGATAAAAGCAAAGCTTGCTAAGAGTCAGAACTCTCAGAGCTCTCATCCCTTCACAAGGTGGCCATTGGGCCACTTTCACAGACCCACTAGACATCTAAGGAAAAAATTGTGAACCTCCCTACTTTGGATCACTCATTATTGCTTATATGTTCTAAGAGTCAAAATTTTTATGTCTGAATGTTCAAAAGGATTGACAAAACTGGGGTGAAACCATTGGAAGTTCACAGTGATATTGCCTATTTTAGGGCAGGCATAATGCTCTATGCATTATACCAAATGTTTATTCACTATAAACTCATGAGAGAATTGTCATTGTCTCCATTTGAGAGAGGAGAATTCTTGGAGGACAATGACTCATAACCAGTTCTGTTCCATTTCAAAAGTCACTATTCTTTCTTCTACACATACCAAATATGTTTGACAACATTTTCTCCCTCACACCACTAAACATCTCTTAACATATGCTAAAGGTAGCATTTCACGAAGAGATTTGTGAAGTAACACACAATGCATTATCTTGGGATTAGACATTTAGCTTAAATCAGAAAAAGAGAAAAAATATCCAGTCTTTTCTGTATATTCTCTTGCTTCAGGTCTATGGAGAATCCTTTATCTACAGAGCTGTGGGATCTCGTAAAGAATGTTTTGCTATAGATTCCCAGATACCTCAGATAAGTAACATGTGGAATATTAGCACTTCTTCCATCTTCAGTATTCACATGGAAAAGAAAAAAAGATTGTTTCAGGATGTATCCCAATAATAAGTCACAAGGCAGATTTTATCCAGACAGGAAAATACACTGTAGAGGTGTTTGTCATAGATTCTTATCACATAGAAGATAAGGGCAGATTTGATAGAGAGATCAGGAAAAGCTTCAGGGAGAAGCACTGAGCTGAAATAATGGTAGCCAGGCCTATCTTTCTGAAGAAGACAAGTAGGGAGTGAAAAGTTCTACCAAAGCTAAAGTATATTTTCTTTCATGGAAACATCTGCTTTTAAGTTATTTTTGAATATTCCTGTATCACAGAACACGCTGCGATGAATATAGCATGGTTAATGGGGTTGAGATTGCACTCAGAATCTCCAGATCTCTTCTCTCAAGTAAATATTTCAATGGGATTTACAATAGTCATATATATTAACTGGTTCCTGAAGTTGATCATAAAGAAAAGTTCTCACAGAGAAATCATCAAATACCTTATTTCATGGATTCTAAGATACATATTTTTTCACATTTCACATCTCTATTATAGGTATTTCACACCTCAATACTATGTCAAAGCATACTGGGCAGAGTTTTCCCCTCAATGATAGATTAATTTATGATGTATCTTACAATAAATGGCATTTTTAGATGGCATAAACCATAACTTAAAGAAAGTTTTAAAATTTTGCTAACTCAGGAATAATTTAAAATCCTAGGGACAATGGGATCACACTCTACATATGATTTAAGGAAGATTACTACATATTCAGAAACCAGGTTTGTTCTCCAAGATGTAGTTATAACCCTGTTCATGTAACAATACCTATTCTTCATGTAGTGCTTTGTAGCTATAAAGTAAATTTATATACATACATTATTTTAATCTTATTTCACTAAAATCCCTCAAATATCTCTTATATTGCATATTAAAACATACTTATGCTGAGGTCGTAACATAGATATAGTATATATGGTCATGCAATTCAGTCAATGATAAAGCATTGGGCATCATAGTATTCAAAGGTAAGGTCTTAGTCACATTTGCTCTTCTTGAATGTTAGAGTTGAAACTCAAACTAATGGTCTTTGATTCATAGTTTAGTACAATTTTCTACCACAATTCTGCTAGTGTTTCCCTTGACATAACACTCTTACATTAATCCCCCTGTCATCTTACCCTCTTGGGGCCCTCACTCAAATTCTTAATGTTCATTGTGTCAATATAATTTTCCTTCATCCCTTGCTCTATTTGCTTATAGATCCATTTGCCTACCAACACTTTTTTGAGCACTTATGGGCAAGACACATAAGATTTGTTGAGATCACATTTCAAGAAAATATTTATGGAATGTGAATTTTATTGTACCCTCTAGTAGGAGCATAATCCTGGTATGAATTTTTCAGGATAAAAGAAATTTTCCCCTCTTTTTGTTAGTAGATAATGCAAAACTATAACTTGGGATCATTTCACCATCTTTGAAAAACTCAGCATAAGATTGGGCCCTCAGGTTACCTGCTGTGTCAGCTTTGATATATGTCCAGTAAACTTCAATGTGATTAGAATCATCTAACTATATTCAATCGTAATATTATTGAGTCCGTTATATTATTATAGATACACATTATATCCAGCTGTCTTATAAAAATGCCTAGGCTTATTCATAAATATAGATTTGCATTTTAATTTCTAACATATTTGAACATATTTCAACATGAACAAAAAAGCTCATCCCACTGATATTTTTCTCCCTGAAAAATAGGCTTATAAGTTCATTGAGAAGTATATTAGCATATTCATCTGGAACATTATGTAAATAAACCACTTGGAGGGGTTTAAGATTTAGATATTATAATGGAAAAATTTTGGAATTTTGTGCAGTAAGGTCAGCAAATGATAGTAGCTATTATAAATAAAGCTTATATTTTTTCTTCTGATATATCAATAATCTCTGCAGTAGAATTATGACTTTAAATTGCTGATTCTTTAAGAAAAGCATTGTAAATCAATCCTTTAAAATAAATTATGAATGGAAATGGGATTTATTCAGATTTGATTATTCAGATTTATTCAGACTTTTTAGATTTGATCATGAGTCATAACCATAAGACAAAACAGTTGTCCATGTAATAGTATACAACAATTTCTTAAATTCCTTCTGTGTGAACAAATAAATGGTATAGAAAATTCTGAAAAGACATACTTTAATGTTTCTGGATACTGAACTCAAACTGAACAGAAAGTGGCTCCAAGGTTGATTTCATATGATCCGGTCATTTCTTCATCCACTTTGTCTCATTTTCTTACTCTAGAGTCAGACTACTTGCCTCTGTTATCACAAAACCCAGGGCCACTTTTATTCACACCCAAATAATCATACAAAATCTCTTTCTTCAGAAGCCTTATTAAAAATGTAACAGAATTGAAAATATCAATCTGTACTCTGTTGGATAATTTTAAAAACACAAAAAGGAATTACTTCATAAACACACACCTTAAGCTATAGGAAATAAATGTATTTTTCTGTTTGGCTATTAGTAGTAATAATAATAAAACAAACCAAAATAGATCTAAATTTTATCTTCTTTCTTTGAAAATGTCTTAAAATCCTCAACGGTTCAGCCTAGAATGAAGTATGACAAGAGAGTCTTGGGTATATTTGTGAGAAGATGCTGAGATGATTTAGGAACATAGCATTTTAGAGCTAAATGCTATGAAGATCAAAATGTATCCAAGTATCAAATTATAGTATATTAAGAAAAGGGCAAGTAGGAGTCTGAGGGACTGAGTTCCATGCTATATGTGAAACAGTGAAACTGGACATTTTAATCTGAATTTACAGATCTGTTTAAAGAACCATCATTTCATCTACACTTCTTTAGCTATCTTTATACGTATGAGATTTCATGTCGGCCCTTACTTTCAATACAATTTATATGAAATTACTCTCAGATCTGTGCCTCCAACCCACCTTTCCTTGTGAATTGTTACTACCTGCTTGATTTCTCTAATTGGTGTGTAAGCAGGTATCTCAAACCGAAAACGAACATTTCAAACTCTTAGTCCCCTTCCCCCAGTATTCCTTCCTTTCTTTGCTACATCTTCAGAAATGGCACCATCTACTCAGTTATTTAGGCAATAAACCTAGATGTTGTCTTTGATTTGCTTTTCTCACCTGTAAAATCCAAGCCATAAGAAAAACTTGTTATGATTACATACAAAATGTAAACTGTACTCTTTGCTCCATCTCCACTGCTACCATTGTGTCCCCTTGTACTACTTCAACAGCCTACCAATTAATCTCCTTGCTTCCACTTTTGAAGTCCATTCTTCACACGGAGGCCATAATGATGTTTTTGAATACATATCAGAACATGCACTTTCCTGTTGAAAACACTCCAATGTTTTCCATTGTACTTAAAATTAAAAAATCCAGTCTTTGCCATGTTCTACAGGGCCTCGTAATCTGGTCCCTGCTTACCTGTGTGACCTCCTTGACCACTTATCCACTATGCTGTAGCCACAATATTTTTTTCTGATTTGAATATTCTAACATTTTTGCTTTTGTACTGCTATTTCAGGTACTTACAACACACTGTTCTGAATAGCTTCGTGTGGTTGAAATTTCTCCCCACTAAAGTCCTTGCATCAGTGTACCCTTCACAATTTAGGCCTTTCTTGACCTCCACACTAATTTCCCAACCACTCTTTACCACCCACAAGCCTCTATCACATCATCACCTATTATATTTCTTGTAGTGTTTCTCAATGTTAATGTATCAGGGTCATTTATTTCTTCTCTGTTTACATCTCCCCTAATAGAATCTAAGGACCATGGGAGAAGAATACGTGTGTTTTATTTTTACTACTATATCTTCATTACCTAGTACATGTCACATAGTATGTGCTCAAAAAATGTTTTAACTAAATGAGTGAGAGATATGCCAAGATGAGTACAGAAATCTTATGCAAGAAGGAATTAGAGCTATTGAGAATGTAATGGGCTGTCTCATATTTATGCTGTCCCCACAGGCAGTCAGGTACAGAAGGATGAATACCTATGGAATGTAACTGAGGCAGTCTAGACTTTGGTAGGAAGTGAATATGATGTAGGATTGACATATGGCAGCACTTGAATCAAATATAATTTAAAGCTATGCTTTGTTTGTCTAGCAAATTATATAAATGATTCTGATTTTGAATGCTTTTCTAGAGTATTTGTACTTTCCAGCTCATCACAGTACCTATCACTCCCTACTGCCGTATATATTACTCCTATACCCAGCACTGTATATATTATTTGCATGATCCCTTAAAGCAATTGAGTTTTTTACACCAGGACTAAGTTGTCTCTAAAATCCTTTTCTGATCTTAACCTTAGAGAAAAAGAAATCTGTTTTACATTTTTTTAAAACAGAAAAATGTCAATGAAATAAGAGGAAGAAATAAATAAAGATAAATGTTTTCAATATTTTCACTCAAAATATACATGGAAAAATATATAAAGTTAAAATTGATAAGTATTGTAAATATATAATGCCTATAAGGAAGAAAAACTCACTGAATTCTCATATAAAAGTGATAAGCAAATTGTTGTTTTAATGTTTGAGTTAGATAATTTAATGTCTTTTCCATCTACTTTTAATCTAGAATGAATGTATTAATAAATTGTGTGACTTTGGAATTAAGCAATTATACAAATATGAAGTCATTTGTTTATAAAACATCTGTGATTCATGAACTCATATATAAGATCACACACATGGAAATTAGTTGGGATCCTGCTTTAAATATTTTTAAAACCTATAAAAGCAGTTATTTAAGCAGAACTTAAAATCAAACTATTTCTATATATTTTGTTATATTTTGCATGAAGCTTGTCAAGTCAGAAATAAATTTACTAAAACTCCTTTTCTCACTTACTATATCTTTATTCCATTATAAATTTGGTATGTAACCTTCATTGATTTCACTGACTTGAGGTAGCCCACATTTAATTTCTAAACTTAATGTTTTCAAGAAGTGCTAAGTTTTTAGAATGGAAACATTTTTAAAAGTATGGCTAACTGATAATAAAATGGCAGTTTTTATTGTCATCTATGAAACCCTCATTAAAGCTGTTATATGAAAGTTAAGCTTTCATGTTTTGTCTTGTAGAAGTTAATTTCTCCAGGGTGTCTTCTCAGCCTTTTGTTTCTACCCCTTTCTGGGAGTGGGGGTGGGGTGGGGACAATACAGGACTGTATTGAACCTAGTCCTGAAAGAGTACATTCAAGCAATTAAAACCAGCTGAGGAATTAAACTCTAACAACCTGAGGGTTGTTATTTTAAAGAATATAAGTCCACAGATTTATTTTCATTAGGGGTCACCATGCTGTGGCAATTTCTTCATTCTTCTCTTTTCATACTCTAACTACACATATCTTACTGAGAGTCATATACTTTTTTGTGATGATAAGTAGTATCTTCTACATTAATAGAGTTTTTGTTTGATGAATCATTTTGTTTTGTGATTTAGTAAGAAACATTCAGCAAAACCTTAGTTTCATGATAGTGAATTAAAAGCTATGAATATTTTGCCATAGAAATATATACAAATTTAATGTATAAAAAGCTTGTAACAGAATAAAATTATACATTTTTATCCATGGACACAAATGATAGGATCCTTTTGTTCACAGATAAAGCTCAATGTTTTAAGTCACTTGCTATCAAAAATTACAAAGTATAAAATAAACAAGGTTTATATCCTTATTTTTCTCATGAAGTTGGAGACATTTTATAGGGTTACATTATGTTAAGATTATAAGGCGAACTCAATACTAGCTTGTTGCTCATTAAAACCTGTTGTTTTTATGTGTATTTGTGCATGTGCGTGCTTTAAATTTACTTGTAAAATAACATATTTAAGTTTTACCTAACAATGAAGGTTACTTATGAGTGTCACATTTTGACCCAACTAGTAATAGTGTAAGTAAAATTTGATTTTTCATCTTTATTTCTTTTTAACCTAATATTAATTTAAAATAATAAAAATATAGCCTTCAGCTTATATTTTATATGTAATATCTGTCAAAAAGTAGGCAGGGGGTGAAAGTAGTATGCTTAGTGGCTACTGTATGTCATAAACTAATAGTTCACTTTGTTTTACAAACCCTGTTAGTAATGTCATAAAAGGAAAAGAAATGACAGAAAATAGCAAGAGATATTATACTTCAAGCTAAAAGTGTTTAGTCCAGTGATAGTTTAGTTAGCTCATCGCACCTATCTGCTGGTACCTAAATAAATAGTGTCCTAAGAAATAGAACTCATGACTAAACTGAAAGTATTTGAAAATGTTCAAAATTAACTGTGTGAAAAGTGTAAAAATTTAACTTTAAATATAAAAGCAAAAAAAAAAGCCTCTCTTAAAAGTACTTTTTAAGTAAAGTAAGTAAAATTACAAGAAAATGCATTGTAAGGATAAAATACACGACCTATACAGCTTTATAGGCATGTTAAGATTATACAGAAGAGAAAGAATATATACTATATATATACATTCATAAGAAAGTCACATTACTTGGGTATATTAGAGAAAGATTTACCTTGAATATTATTTTAAAATATGTTTAAAAATGGTTGCAATTCTATTAATTCTTGTGCTTATATCTACACAGGTTCTTTCCTCAAATGTACATGCCTATTATAGACTAGATATATTGACTTCTCTAAACATTAGTTAACTGTTTTCCTCATATGAAGTGTGTACTGACCTGTCCCCCTTGAAGAAATAGGTTTTCCCAACGTCCTCCCACCAAATGGCTGAATCAATACCATGAGGGGGAATTCCACTTCCAAGAGTAATCAAGTCATGAGGGTAACCAGGTTGAAGAGTCGTGTCCTTGAACACCCAATATTTGTTACCTGTATGAAATAAGTGCAAATGCAGAATACACTAATTTAATGTCAGAAATTAGAATATATCTACTAACACAATGCATTTAAAATTATTTTACATGAAATCCATGAAATAACTTAGTAGCAGTCACACCTGGAATACTGACATTATTTTTGAAACATAAATGTTATTTTCAAAAGTGAACAAAATGAAAACTTACTTAATAATGTAATCAGAATTTGTGTGTTAATTTAAGAAATAAAAAAGATCTAGAACTTGCCCTATTGAAACAGTTTTGAATCAAGGGTCAGGGATTCTTCCTCTAGGAATTAGAGGCCTTATTTTCATTCAAGGCTAAATCATTCCTGTGTGTTGGGCATTCTATATGCCCTCAGATTGCTGTACTGATTACAACCTCTACTCTGTTAAAACACTTCTTCTGGACTGATCCTTTTCTTTTAATATATAAACATTCACAAGTCCATCTAGTTTAATAAAGTCATCCTCTTTTAACATGATGCCCTCTTCTAGCTGTTACACTATCCTTCTCTTTAAGAGTGATGACTGAAGGTAGCAAAATTTTAACCCTAAACTTGTTCAGAATTGCCAGAGTACAGCAATACTAAAAAAAAGATGAACTTCAGTCAGCTTTATTACTGTTTTGAAATTATCTACAAACAACACACTTCCTTATGCCCTACAGCCCTGGCAGACTATGTACACCACTCCCATCTTTGGTATGACTCTCAAGTTGTCTGCAACCATTTCTCACTCCACTGAAAGTTGACTTAATACCTATTGTCTACTGAAACCTTTTGTCCTGGAGTCACCAATGCCTACAATTTTCCACCCTTATCTATTGACACAGTTGCCCACTTAAAGAACTTTTCTCCCTGAGCTGCTAGAAAACCATTTTGTTTTTGTTGCTCTTTCTTCTCTAGCTGCTTCTCTCTGAGATTCATTTATTTTACTCAGTCCTTGAATGTTGACATTTCCCAAGGCTCTGTTCTCTGCCCTCTTCTCTTTTATTTTTAAATTGTACAGGGACAGAGTGGTGTCACAAACTCAAATATTTATAAGGGCCAGTCTAGAGATGACAGGAGTGGAGTGGCAGAGGTATTCAAATATTGAGACACATCCTGGATCTTTCTATACTCAAGCAACTTCTTGAGTAACTAACTCCTCTTGAGGTTAATATCTGGCAAAGTAAAACATTATCTTAATATCTTACAAAGTATCCTGTGTCCTTTCTACTAGATGTAAGCCCTTCCTCATTGTTAAAATATTTCAATACTATCTGTAGCTGAGGACTATGATAAACTGTAGCATTCATGTTATACCTAAAGGAATTTAAAAAAATTTAAAACCACTTACTAGCCTAAATCAACACAATACAAATGAACCAAAAAAACACATCTTCAGGCTAGATTTAGGTAGGAGTCTCTAGTTTGTAACCAAGGTAATCTTATTTACCCCAAGAGTTTCTACTACCATTTGTTATCATTTTAAATTAAAACAACATTTGTTGAGTACCTCCAGTGTCCCAAGTATCATGTTAGGTACCAAGGATACTAAAGAGAACAAGACAGAACTGATCACTACCCTGATCATCCCATACTCAAGTGAATTCAGCAGATGAAAACCAAAAACACAAAAATGTAATTATAGTAATTGAAAAACTATTGAATGCTACAAAGGAAACACATCAGGGGTTGAGAAAAAGAAAACATAAGGGGAACTTACTTTAAATAAGGAGATCAGGAAAGCATCTCTGAAGAAGTAACACTTAAGCCAAATTTAAAGAAAGAGAAGAAGGTGATACCTATGCAAAGACTACTGGGAAGAGTGCTCCAAGAAAAGCAGAGTTTTATATGATTAAAGTTGAAATAAGATCTTTGGAATATAATAAGCAAGAAGATAGTAGCACTGAAAACCTATATGATGGGCTTGGATCTTAGTTTGAGTACACTGGTAAGCCATCAAAGAAATTAAATTAGCAAAGGCATATGGTCTGTTTCCTATTTTCAGAAGATGATCTTTGGTCTTTTTTTGAAAATGGATCTTAGAGTGAAGAGTGGAAATGAGAAGCTCTATCAAAGATCTTTTGCCAGGGAAGAACCCTCAAGATGGAGGAGGAGTAAGACATGGAGCACACCTTCTCCCCACAGATACATTATAGATACATCTACACAAGGAATGACTCCCACAGAACATCTACTGAACGCTGGCAGAAGACCTCAGACTTCCAAAAGGGCAAGAAAATCTCCATGTAACTGGGTAGGGCAAAAGAAAAAAAAAAGACAAAGGAATCAGGACAGGACTTGCACCTATGGGAGGGAGCTGTGAAGGGGAGAAGTTTCCTCACACTAGGAAGCCCCCTCACTGGCAGGGACCAGGGGGAGCTTCAGAGCCTCAGAGGAGAGCACAGCAACAGGTGTATGGAGGGAAAAGCAGAGAGAGTCCGGCACAGAGGGTCCCAGCACTCCATAGCCTGAGACATTTGTCTGCTCACCCACCAGAGCAGGTGGAAGCTGGGTTCTGAGACTTGGGCTTCAGAGGTCAGACCCCAGGGAGAGGACTGGGGTTGGTTGCATGAAGACAGCCTGAGGGTCTAGTGTGCCACAAATGAGGGAGTCTGGGAAGAAGCTTGGGCCTGCCAGAGAGTCAAAGAACCATTGTTGGGGGTGCATGTGGAGAGGGGCGGGCCTGCCATAGGAGCTTCTTCTGCTCACAGGCAGAGGACACAGTCTACATGAGCTTCAGGGGTGGGCACAAGCTGCAGCTGCTATCTCAGACCCCAGAGGCAGGAGCTGACTGCTACTGCTGCCACCGCTGCTGCCAAGGGTCCTGTGAGCAAGCACAGCTCACTGCCCACAACTTCCCAGTGGCTTGTGCAGCCCGTCACTGTTGAGGGGTCCACGATCCAAGGCCAACTTCCCCAGGAGAGTGAACAGTGAGCCCCAGGCTACTGCAACTTCCTGCTGGCCTCTGCCACCACAGGCACTCCCCTCACATCTCAATTGTGGCTGCCATATCCATCCCTCTCCCCTGCCTGAGTGAGTAAGTGTGCACTAGTTAGCCACTGCTTTTGCCCCCTCTCACCTGGGCAGGTAAGTGATGGGGCCAAAAGCAAAGCTGAACTGCAGGGGTGGTGTGACCAAAGAAGAGGAATGGAAATCTCTCCATGCAGCTGCAAGAGCAGTAGATTAAATCCCGGCAATTGGCTTAGTAAACCCTACATCTGTAGAATATCTGAATAGACGAGTGTCCCCACAATTGAGGTTGGTCTAGCTTTAACAACTGTGGAGTTTGGGGATAAGGACATGCAGGAGTTGGGCAGGTCAAAGTCTGAGCTGGGCTCACAGTGCCCATGTCAGTTCCAGAGACCTACTTAGAGGTATAGGAGGACTTCCTGGGTAGGCAGGGATTTGCTGTGGCTCACTCTGGAGTCAAGCACAATGACAGCTGAGGCTACAGGAAAATAATAATTATTATTACTATTTTTTATTGTTTTGTTTATTCTGTTGTTCTTTTTCATTATTCTTTTCTTATTTTTTCTTTTCTTTTTTATGTTTTTATTTTTAATAAGTTTTTTTTCTATTTTTACTTTTTTTGTAATATTGTATTTTTTCCTGGTTTTTGTTCCTTTGTTTTGTTTTTATATTTTTAACTATATTTTTAACTTTTTACTTTATTTTTTTGTTGTTTTCCGTTTTTCATTTGTTTTCTTCTTTCTTTTTTTCATCATTTTTGTGTGTTTGTTTTATACTTTGACTTTTTTTAGTTTGCTTTCTGCTTTTGATTTGTTTTTTGTTTTTGTTAGTTTAACTTTTATTGTTTTCATTTTGGGGTTCATTTATTTGTTTGATTGCTCTCTTCTTTTTTGTTTTCTCTGTTTTGTTTTTCTTTTCTGTTTCTGTGTGTATCTGTATTTCTTTGTGTGTGTTTGTCTGTTTGATTTTGCTATAACCATTTGTCTTGGGGTTTTTCTTTGTCAGTTTGTTTTCTTTATTTTTTTTTCTTCCATGCTATGCAGATTGCAGGGTCTTGGTTCTCTGACCAGGGGTTGGTGTGAGCCTCTGAGGTGGGAGAGCCGAGTCCAGGACACTGGATCACCAGAGAACTCCTGGGCCCAGGGAATATTAATTGGTGAGAGCTCTTCCAGAAGTCTCCATCTCAACAAGAAGACCTGGCCCCACCCAACAGCCAGCGAGTTCCACTGCTGGATATCTCATGCCAAACAACTAGCAAGACAGGAATACACCCCCACACATTAGCAGACAGGTTGCCTAAAGTCATACTAAACTCACAGACACCCCAAAATACAACATCTGGCATGGCCCTGCCCATCAGAGGGACAAGATCCAGCTCCACCCACCAGAATGCAGGCACCAGTCACCCCCCCCACCTGCCCCACACACACCAGGAAGCCTACGCAAGACACTGGACCAACCTCAAACACTGGAAGTAAATACCAAAAGACTGAGGGAATGCAACCTTGCAGCCATGCAGCCTAAAGAAAGAAGGCCCCAAACACAGTAAGTTAAACAAAATGAGAAGACAGAGAAATATGTTGCAGACAAGGGAGCAAGGTAGAAACACACAAAACCAAATAAATGAAGAGGAAATAGGCAGTCTACCTGAAAAAGAATTCAGAGTAATGACCATAAAGATGATCCAAATCTCAGAAATAGAATCAAGAAAATACAGAAACATTTAACAAGGACCTAGAAGAACTAAAGAACAAACAAACAGTGATAAACAACATAATAACTGAAATCAAAAATACTCTAGAAAGAATAGATAGCAGAATAACTGAGGCAGAAGAACGGATAAATGAGCTGTAAGATAGAATGATGGAAATAACTGCCATGGAGCAGAATTAAAAAAAAGAATGAATAGAATTAAGGACCATCTCAGAAACATCTGGGACAATATTAAGTGCACTGACATTCAAATTATAGGGGTACCAGGAGAAGAAGATAAGGAGAAAATGTTCTGAGAAAATATTTGAAGACATTATAATCAAAAACTTCACTAACATGGGAAAGGAAATAGTCAATCAAGTCCAGGAAGTGCAGAGAGTCCCATACAGGGCAAAGCCAAGAAGAAACATGCCAACACACATATTAATCACACTAACAAAAAGTAAATACAAAGAAAAAATATTAAAAGCAGCAAGGGAAAAGCAACAAAAAATATACAAAGGAAACCCCATAATATTATCAGCTGATTTTTCAGCAGAAACTCTGAAGGCCAGAAGGGAGTGGCAGGATATATTTAAAGTGATGAAAGGGGAAAACCTACAACAAAATTACACTACACAGCAAGGATCTCATTCAGATTTGATAGAGAAATCAAAAGCTTTACAGAAAAGCAAAAGTTAAGAGAATTCAGCACCACCAAACCAGCTTTACAAAAAATGCTAAAGAAATTCTCTAAGCAGGAGACAGAAGAGATAAAAAAAAATCTACAAAAACAAACCCAAAACAATTAAGATAATGGTAGTAGGAACATACATATCAATAATTACTTTAAATGTGAATAGATCAAATGCTCAAAACAAAAGACACAGTCTGGCTGAATAGATACAAAATCAAGACCCATATATACGCTGTCTATAAGAGACCCACTTCAGACCTACAGACACATACAGACTGAAAGTGAGGGGATGGAAAAAGATATTCCATGCAACTGGAAATCAAAAGATAGCTGGAGCAGCAATACTCATATCAGATAAAATAGACTTTAAAATAAAGACTGTTACAATAGAAAAGGAAGGACATTATATAATGATAAGGGATCAATCCAAGAAGAAGATATAACAATTATAAATATATATACACTGAACATAGGAGCACCTCAATAAATAAGGGAAATGGTAACATCTCTAAAAGGGGAAGTCGACAGTAACACAATAATAGTAGGGGACTTTTTAACACCCCACTTTCACCAATGGACAGATGATCGAAAATGAAAATAAATAGGGAAACACAAGCTTTAAATGATGGAGTTGACTGATATTTATAGGATATTCCATTCAAAAACAACAGAATAGGGACTTCCCTGGTGGCACAGTGGTTAAGAAGCCGCCTGCCAATGCAGGGGACAGGGGTTCGATACCTGGACTGGGAAGATCCCACATAATGCAGAGCAACTAAGCCTGTGAACCACAACTACTAAGCCTGTGAGCCACAACTACTGAGCATGTGTGCCACAACTACTGAAGCCTGCACGTTTAGAGTCCATGCTCTGCAACAAGAGAAGCCACAGCAATGAAAAGCCCACACACCGCAACAATGAGTAGCCCCCACTCGCCACAACTAGAGAAAGCCCACGCATGGCAATGAAGACCCAAGGCAGCCACAAATAAAATAAATAATTAATTAATTAAAAAAAAAAACAAAACAGAATACACTTTCTTCTCAAGTGCACATGAAACATTCTCTAGGATAGATCACAACTTGGGTCACAAATCAAACCTCAGTAAATTTAAGAAAATTGAAATATCAAGCATCTTTTCTGAGCACAATTCTATGAGATTAGAAATAAATTACAGGAAAAAAAGTGTAAAAAACCACAAGCACATAGAGGCTAAATGATACACTACTAAATAACCAAGACATCACTGAAGAAATCAAAGAGGAAATCAAAAAATACCTAGAGACAAATGACAATGAAAACACACTGACCCAAAACCTATGGGATGCAGCAAGAGCAGTTCTAAGAGGGAAGGTTATAGCAATAAAATCCTACCACAAGAAACAAAAAAAACCTCAAGTAAACAATCTAACCTTACACCTAAATAACTAGAGAAAGAAGAACAAAAAACCCCCACAAAGTTAGTAGAAGAAAAGAAATCATAAAGATCAGAGCAGAAATAAATGAAATAGAAACAATGAAAGCAAAAGCAAAGATCAATAAAACTAAAATCTGATTTTTTTAGAAGATAATCAAAATTGAAAAACCTTTAGCCAGACTCATCAAGAAAAGGAGAGAGTGGACTAAAATAAATAAAATTAGAAATAAAAAAGGAGAAGTTACACGGGACACCTCAGAAAGACAAAAGATCGTAAGAGACTACTACAAGCAATTATATGCCAATAAGATGGACAACCTGGAGGAAATGGACAAATTCTTAGAAAGCTATAACTTTCCAAGACTGAACCAGAATGAAATAGAAAATATAAACACACCAATCACATGTAATGAAATTGAAACTGTGATTAAAAATCTTCCAACAAACAAAAGTTCAGGATGAGATGGCTTTACAGGCAAATTCTATGAAACATTTAGGGAAGAGCTAAGACCCATGAATTCTATCAAACATTTAGAGAAGAGCTAAGACCCATCCTTCTCAAACTCTTCCAAAAATTACAGAGGAAGGAACACTCACAACCTCATTCTATGAGGCTACCATCACTCTGATACCTAAACCAGACAAAGATATCACAAAAAAGAAAATTAAAGACCAATATCACTGATGAATATAGACTCAAAAATCCACAACAAAATACTAGCAAACAGAACCCAACAACACATTAAAAGGATCATACATCATGATCAAGTGGGATTTATCCTAGGGATGCAAGGATTCTTAAATATGCACAAATCAATCAATGTGATAGAGGGAGACCTTTAAGATGGTGGAGTAAGATGTAGAGATCACCTTCCTCCCCACAAATACATCAGAAATACACCTACAACAACTCGAACCGAACACATAATGAACAATGGCAGAAGAACTCAGACTTCCCAAAAGGCAAGAAACTCCCCACGTACCTGGGTAGGGCCAAAGAAAAAAGAAAAAACAGAGACAAAAGAATAGGGATGGGACCTGCACCTCTGGGAAGCAGCTGTGAAGGAGAAAAAGTTTCCATACACAAGGAAGCCGCTTCACTGACAGAGATGGGGGGTGGCGGGTGGAAAACTTTGGAGCCACAGAGGAGAGAAGAGCAACAGGGGGTTGGAGGGCAAAGCAGAGAGATTCCCACACAGAGGATCCATGCCAACCAGCACTCACCAGCCAGAGAGGTTTGTCTGCTCACCTGCCGGAGTGGGTGGGGGCTGGGAACTGAGGCTCAGGCTTCAGAGGTCAGATCCCAGGGAAAGGACTGGGGTTGGCTGCGTGAACACAGCCTGAAGGGGGTAAGTGTGCCACAGCTAGCCAGAAGGGAGTTTGGGAAAATGTCTGGAACTGCCTGGAGGCAAGAGACCATTGTTTCAGGGTGCGCGAGGAGAGGGGATTCAGAGCACCACCTAAATGAGCTCCAGAGATGGGTGCGAGACACAGGTATCAGCATGGACACCACAGACGGGCATGAAACGCTAAGGCTGCTGCTGCGGCCACCAAGAAACCTGTGTGCAAGCACAGGTCACTATCCACACCTCCCTTCCTGGGAACCTGTGCAGCCCACAAGTGCCAGGGTCCCGTGATCCAGGGTCAACTTCCCCAGGAGAACAAATGGCACGCCTCAGGCTGTTGCAATATCATGCTGGCCTCTACCACCACAGGCTTGCCCCACATTCCATATCCCTCCCTCCCCCTCAGTCTGAGTGAGCTAGAGCCCCCTAATCAGCTGCTACTCTAACTCTGTCCTGTCTGAGCAAAGAACAGACGCCCTCAGGCGACCTACAGACAGAGGTGGGGTCAAATACAAAGCTGAAACCCAGGAACTGTGCAAACAAAGAAGAGAAAGAGAAATCTCTCCCAGCAGCCTCAGGAGCAGCGGATTAAATCTCCACAATCAAATTGATGTACCCAACATCTGTGGAATACCTGAATAGACAATAAATCATCCCAAAATTGAGGCAGTGGACTTTGGGAGCAACAGTACACTTGGGGTTTGCTTTCTGCATCCAATTTTTCTCTGGTTTTATGTTTATCTTAGTTTACTATTTAGAGATTATTATCATTGGTAGATTTGTTTATTGATTTGATTGTTCTCTTCCTCCTTTTCTCTTTATATATATATATATTTTTCTTTTTCCTTTTTCTCTTTGTGTGAGTGTGTATGTGTATGCTTCTTTGTATGAATTTGTCTGTACAGCTTTGTTTTACCATTTGCCCTAGGGTTCTCTCTGTCTGGGTTTTTTTTTTTTTTGCTTGTTTATTTGATTTGTTTTGTTTTGTTTTGTTTTTTCTTCTTTTAGTATAGCTGTTAGCACTTGTTATAATTGTTGGATTTGTTTTTTTGGTTTGGTTGCTCTCTTTCTTCCTTTTTTTTTCCTTTTTCAATTGACTTGATTTTTTAATATTTTTAATAATTATTTTTTGGTTTTTATTTTAATAACTTTATTTTATTTTATTCTTTGTTTCTTTTTTTCTCCATTTCCTTCTGAGCCATGTGGCTGACAGGATCCTGGTGCTCCGGCCAGGCGTCAGGGCTGTGTCTCAGAGGTGGGAGAGCCAAGTTCAGGAATTGGTCCACCAAAAACCTCCTGGATCCACATAATATCAGATGGTGGAAGCTCTCCAAGAGATCTCCATCTCAATGCTAAGACCCAGCTCCACTCAACAACCAGAAAACTACAGTGCTGGACAAGCTATGCCAAACAACTAGCAACACAGGAACACAACCCCACCCATTAGCAGAGAGGCTGCCTAAAATGATAATAAGGTCACAGACACCCTAAAACACACCACAGGATGTGGACCTCCCTACCAGAAAGACAAGATGCAGCCTCATCCACCAGAACACAGACACTAGTCCCGTCCACCAGGAAGCCTACACAACCCACTGAATCAACATTGCCAACTGGGGGCAGACACCAAAAGCAACAGGAAATATGAACCAGCAGCCTGCAAAAAGGAGACCCCAAACACACTAAGTTAAGCAAAATGAGAAGACAGAGAAACACACAACAGATGAAGGAGCAAGGTAAAAACCCACCAGGCCTAAAAAATGAAGACAAAATAGGCAGTCTACCTGAAAAAGAATTCAGAGTAATGATAGCAAACATGATCCAAAATCTTGGAAATAGAATGCAGAAAATACAAGAAACGTTTAACAAGGACCTAGAAGAAATAAAGAGCAAACAAACAATGATGAACAGCACAATAAATGAAAATAAAAACTCTTTAGAAAGAATCAATAGAATAACTGAAGAAGAATAACGGATAACTGATCTGAAAGATAAAAGAGTGTAAATAACTACTACAGAGCAGAATACAGAAAAAAAGAATCAAAATAATTGAGGACAGTCTTAGAGACTGCTGGGACAACATTAAACACACCAACACTCGAATTATAGGTGTCCAGAAGAAGAAGAGAAAAAGAAAGGGAGTGAGAAAATATTTGAAGAGATTATAGTTGAAAAATCCCTAATATGGGAAAGGAAATAGTCAATCAAGACCAGGAAGCAAAGAAAGTCCCATAGAGGATAAATCCAAGGAGAAACACACAAAGACATATATTAATCAAACTATCAACAATTAAAAACAAAGAAAAAATATTAAAAGCAGCAAGGGAAAAATAACAAACAGGGGAATCCCCATAAGGTTAACAGCTGATCTTTCAGCAGAAACACTGAAAGCAAGAAGGGAGTGGCAAGACATGTTTAAACTGATGAAAGGGAAAACTTACAACCAAGATTACTCTACCCAGCAAGGATCTCATTCAGATTCAATGGAGAAATTAAAACCTTTACAGACAAGCAAAAGGTAAGAGAATTCAGCATCACCAGACCACCTTTAGAACAAACGCTAAAGGAACTTCTCTAGGCAAGAAACACAAGAGAAGGAAAAGACCTACAATAACAAACCCAAAACAATTTAAAAAATGGTAATAGGAACATACATATTGTTAATTACCTTAAATGTAAATGGATTAAATGCTCCAACCAAAAGACATAGACTGACTCAATGGATACAAAAAGGAGACCTGTATATATGTTGTCTACAAGAGACCCACTTAAGAACTAAGGACACATACAATCAAAGTGAGGGGATGGAAAAAGATATTCCATGCAAACAGAAATCAAAAGAAAGCTGGAGTAGCAATTTTCATCTAAGACAAAATGGACTTTAAAATAAAGACTATTACAAGAGACAAAGAAGCAGACTACATAATGATCATGGGATCAGTCCAAGAAAAACATATAACAATTGTAAACATTTATGCAGTCAACTTAGGAGCACTTCAATACATAAGGCAAATGGTAACAGCCCTAAAAGGGGAAGTCAACAGTAACACAATCATAGTAGGGGACTTTAACACTCCACTTTCACCAATGGACGGATCATCCAAAATGAAAATAAATAAGGAAACACAACCTTTAAATTATACATTAATCAAGGTGTACTTAATTGATATTTATAAGACATTCCATCCAAAAACAACAGAATACACTTTCTTCTCAAGTGCTCATGGAATATTCTCCAGGAGAGACCATATCTTGGGTCACAAATCAAGCCTTGGTAAATTTAAGAAAATTGAAATCATATCAAGTATCTTTTCCAGCCACAATGCTATGAGACTAGATAATAATTACAGGAAAAAACCTGTAAAAAATACAGACACATGGAGGTTAAACAATACACTACTAAATAACTAAGACATCACTGAAGAAATCAAAGCAGAAATCAAAAAATACCTAGAGACAAATGACAATGAAAACACAATGACCCAGAACCTATGGTATGCAGCAAAAGCAGTTCTAAGAGGGAAGATTATAGCAATACAATCCCACCTCAAGAAACAAGAAGCTTCTCAAATAAACAACTTAAACTTACACCTAAAGCAATTAGAGAAAGAAATAAATAAAAAACAAAACCCCAAGGATACCAGAAGGAAAGAAATCATAAAGATCATATCAGACATAAATGAAAAAGAAATGAAGAAAGCAATAGCAAAAATCAATAAAATTAAAAAACTGGTTCTTTGAGAAGATAAACAAAATTGATAAACCATTAGCCAGACTCATCAAGAAAAAAGGGAGAAGAATAAAATCAACAGAATTAGAACAGAAAAAGGAGAAGTAACAACTGACACTAAGCAACTATATGCCAATAAAATGGACAAGCTGGAAGAAATGGAAAATTCTTAGCAAAGCACAACCTTCTGAGACTGAACCAGGAAGAAATAGAAAATGTAAACAGACCAATCACAGGCACTGAAATTGAAACTGTGATTAAAAATCTTCCAGTAAACAAAAACCCAGGACCAGATGGCTTCACAGGTGAATTCTATCAAACATTTAGAAAAGAGCTAACACCTATCCTTCTCAAACTCTTCCAAAATATAGCAGAGGGAGAAACACTCCCAAACTCATTCTACAAGGCCACCATCACCCTTATACCAAAACCACAGAAATATGTTACAAGAAAAGAAATTTACAGACCAATATCACTGATGAACATAGATGTAAAAATCCTCAACAAAATACTAACAAACAGAATCCAACAGCACATGAAAAGGATCATACACTGAGATCAAGAGGAGTTTATCCCAGCAATGCAAGGATTCTTCAGTACATGCAAATCAATCAATGTGATAAACCATATTAACAAACTGAAGGAGAAAAAACATATGATCATCTCAATAGATGCAGAAAAAGCTTTCAACAAAATTCAACCATTTATGATAAAAAATCTCCAGAGAGTAGGCATAGAGGGAACTTATCTCAACATAATAAAGGCCATATATGACAAACCCACAGCCAACATCGGTCTCCATGGTGAAAAACTGAAGCCATTTCCACTAAGATCAGAAACAAGACAAGGTTGTCCACTTTCACCCCTATTATTCAACATAGATTTGGAAGTTTTAGCCATAGCAATCAGAGAAGAAAAGGAAATAAAATGAATCCAAGTTGGAAAAGAAGAAGTAAAAGTGTCACTACTTGCAGATGACATGACACTATACATAGAGAATCCTAAAGATGCTACCAGAAAACTACTAGAGCTAATCAATGAATTTGGTAAATTAGCATGATACAAAATTAAGGAAGATGAATGTTTTGCATTCCTATACACTAATGATGAAAAATCTGAAAGAGAGGTTAAGGAAACAGTACCTTTTACCATAGCAAAAAGAAGAATAAAATACCTAGGAATAAACCTACCTAAGGAGACAAAAGACCTGTATGCAGAAAGTTATAAGACACTGCTGAAAGTAATTAAAGATGATACAAACAGCTGTAGACATAGACCATGTTCTTGGATTTGAAGAATCAACACTATGAAAATGACTATACTATCAAAGCAATCTACAGATTCAATGCAATCCCTATCAAATTACCAATGACATTTTTCACAGAACTAGAACAAAAAACTTCACAATTTGTATGGAAATAAAAGAGACCCTGAATAGCCAAAGCAATCTTGAGAAAGAAAAATGGAACTGGAGGAATCAGGCTCCCAGACTTCACAGATCAATAGAGATCAATGGAACAGGATAGAAAGCCCAGAGATAAACCCCTGCACATATGATCACCTTATTTTTGATAAAGGAGTCAAGAACATACAATGGAGAAAAACAGCCTCTTCAATAAGTGGTGCTGGGAAAACTGGACAGCTACATGTAAAGAATGAAATAAGGACACTCCCTAACACTATATACAAAAAAACTCAAAATGGAGTGAACACCTAAATGTAAGGCCAGACACTATCAAACTCTTAGAGGAAAACATAGGCAGAACACTCTATGACATAAATCACAGCAAGATCCTTTTTGACCCACCTCCTAGGGAAATGGAAATCAAAACAAAAATAAACAAATGGGACCTAATGAAACTTAAAAGCATTTGCACTGAAAAGGAAATGATAAACAAGACAAAAAGAGAACCATCAGAATGGGAGAAAATATTTGCAAATGAAACAACTGACAAAAGATTAATCTCCAAAATTTATAAGCAGCTCATGCTGCTCAATATCAAAAAACAAACAACCCAATCCAAAAATGGGCAGAAGACCTAAATAGACATTTCTCCAAAGAAGATATACAGATTGCCAAGAAACACATGAAAGAATGCTCAACATCGCTAATCATTAGAGAAATCCAAATCGAAACTACAATGAGGTATCACCTCACACCAGTCAGAATGGCCATCATAAAAAATCTACAAACAATAAATGCTGGAATGCATGTGGAGAAAAGGGAACCCCCTTGCCCTGTTGGTGGGAATGTAAATTGATACAGCCACTATGGAGAACAGTATGGAGGTTCCTTAAAATCTAAAAATAGAACTACCATATGACCCAACAATCCCACTATTGGTCATATACCCTGAAAATACCATAATTCAAGAGTCATGTACCACAATGTTCATTGCAACTCTATTTACAATAGCCAGGACATGAAAGCAACCTAAGTGTCCATCAACAGATGAATGGATAAAGAAGATGTGGCACATATATAAATGGAATATTACTCAGCCATAAATGGAAATGAAATTGAGTTATTTGTAGTGAGGTGGATGGACCTAGAGTCTGTCATCCAGAGTGAAATAAGTCAGAAAGAGAAAAACAAACAATGTATGCTAAGACACATATATGGAATCTAAAAAAAAAAAAAAGGCTCTGAAGAACCTAGGGGCAAGACAGCAATAAAGACACAGACGTAGAGAATGGACTTGAGGACATGGGGAGGGGGAAGTGTAGGCTGTGAGAAAGTGAGAGAGTGGCACGGACTTATATATACTACCAAATGTAAAATAGATAGCTAGTGGGAAGCAGTCCCATAGCACAGAGAGATCAGCTTGTTGCTTTGTGACCACCTACAGGGGTGGGATAGCGCAGGTGGGAGGGAGACAGAAGAGAGAGGAGGTATGGGGATATATGTATATGTATAGCAGGTTCACTTTGTTCTAAAGCAGAAACTAACACCACATTGTAAAGCAATTATACTCCAATAAAGATGTTAAAAGAAAATCAGTGTGATATACCATATTAAAAAATTGAAGAGTAAAAATCATATGATCATCTCAATAGATGCAGAAAAATCTTTTGACAAAATTCAACACTCATTTATGATAAAAACTCTCCAGAATGTGTTCCTAGAGGCAACCTGCCTTAACATAGTAAAGGCCATATATGACAAACCCACAACAACCATCATTCTCAGTGCTGAAAAACTGAAACAATTTCCACTAAGCTCAGGAACAATACAATGATGTCCACTCTCGCTACTATTATTCAACATAGTTTTGCAAGTGCTAGCCATGATAATCAGAGCAGGAAAAGATATAAAAGGAATCCAAATTGGAAAAGAAGAAATAAAAGTGTCACTGTCACAGATGCCATGATACTCTGCATAAAAAATCCTAACGATGTCACCAAAAAACTACTAGAGCTCATGAATGAATTTGGTAAAGTTGCAGGATACAATATTAATGCACAGAAATCTCTTGCATTAATATATACTAACAATGAAAGTCAGAAAAAGGAAACAATCCCATTTACCATTGCAACAAAAAGAATAAAATACCTAGGAATAAACCTACCTAAGGAGGTAAAAGACCTGCACTCTGAAAGCTATAACACACTGATGAAAAAAATCAAAGATGACACAAGCAGATGGAAAGATATACCATGTCCTTGGTTTGGAAGAATGAATATTGTCAAAATGACTATACTGCCCAAAGCAATCTACAGATTTAATGCAATCCCTATCAAATTACCAATGGCATTTCTCAGAGGACTAGAACAAAAAATCTTAAAATCTGTATGGAGACACAAAAGACCCCGAATAGCCAAAGCAATCTTGAGGAAGAAAAATGGAGTTAGAGGAATCAGGCTCCCTGGCTTCAGACTATACTACAAAGCTACAATAATCAAGACAGTATGGTACTGGCACTAAAACAGAAATATAGATCAATGGAACAGGATAGAAAGCCCAGAGTTAAACCCATACACATATGGTCACCTTATCTTTGACAAAGGAGGCAAGAATAGACAATGGAGATAAGATAGCCTCTTCAATAAGTGGTTCTGGGAAAACTGGACAGTTACATGTAAAATAATGAAATTAGAACATTCCCTAATACCATACACAAAAATAAACTTAAAATGGATTAAAGATCTGAATGCAAGACCAGACAGTGTAATACTCTTAGAGGAAAACATAGAAAGAGCCCTCTTTGACATAAATCACAGCAATATCTTTTTTGACCCACCTCCTAGAGTAATGAAAGTAAAAAGAAAACTAATCAAATGGACCTAATGAAGCTTAAAACTTTTGCATGGCAAAGAAACCATAAACAAAATGAAAAGACAACACTCCAAATGGGAGAAAATATTTGCAAATGAAGCAGCATACAAGGAATTAATCTCCAAAATATACAAACAGCATGTGAAGCTCAATATCAAAAAACAAAACAAAACAAAACAGTCCAATCCAAAAATGGGCGGAAGACGTAAATAGACATTTCTCCATAGAAGACATACAGATGGCCAAGAGGCATATGAAAAGATGCTTAACATCACTAATTATCAGAGACATGCAAATCAAAACTACAATGAGGTATCATATCACACTGGTCAGAATGGCCATCATCAAAAAATCTACAAACATTAAGTGCTGGAGAGGGTGTGGAGAAAAGGGTACCCTCCTACACTGTTGGTAGGAATGTAAATTGATACAGCCACTATGGAGAACAGTATGGAGGTGCTTTAAAAAAGTAAGAATGGAATTACAGTATGACCTAGCAATTCCACTACTGGGCATATATCTTGAGAAAACCATAATTTAAAAAGACACATGAACCCCAATGTTCATTGCAGCACTGTTTACAGCAGCCAGGTCTTGGAAGCAACCTAAATGTCCATCAACAGAGGAATGGATAAAGAAGATGTGGAATATATATACAATGGAATATTACTCAGCCACAAAAAGGAATGAAATTGGGTCTTTTGTAGAGTTGTTGATGGATCTTAAGAGAGTGTCATATAGAGTGAAGTAAGTCAGAAAGAGAAAAACAAATATCTTATAGTAATGCATATATGTGGAATCTGGAAAAATGGTACAGATGAACCTGTTTCCAAGGCAGAAATAGAAACACAGATGTAGAGAACCAACTTATGAACACCAAGAGGGGAAACGAGGGTTGGGATGAATTGGGAGATTGGGATTGGCATATATACACTAATATTTATAAAATAGATAACTAATGAGAACCTGCTCTATAGCACAGGGTACTCTACTCAGTGTTCTGTGGTGACCTAAATGGAAGGAAATCCAAAAAAGAGGGGGTATATGTAAACATATAGCTGGTTCACTTTGTTGTACAGCAGAAAGTAACACAACATTGTAAAGCAACTATACCCCAATAAAAAGAAAAATAAACTCGCCATGTAAGAGGCTGTCCATACATCCTAAAAAAAGAAAGAAAAGGATCTTTTGCTAGAATTAATTAATTGAATTATTAATCAACAACTTAGTACACATACCAGGCACTGCTTTAGGCACTAGAGATATGGGAGTGAACAAGAAGGGCAACATCTTGGGCTTCCCAGGTGGCACAGTGGTTGAGAGCCCGCCTGCCGATGCAAGGGACACGGGTTCGTGTCCCTGTCCGGGAAGATCCCACATGCCGCAGAGAGACTGGGCCTGTGAGCCATGGCCGCTGAGCCTGCACGTCCAGAGCCTGTGCTTCGCAATGGGGAGGCCACAACAGTGAGAGGCCTGCGTACCGCCAAAAGAAGAAAAGAAGGGCAACATCTCTACTCATGGAGATTAGATCACAGTGAATGGGTATGGGGAAAACTGACCTTAAATAAGAAAAAGAATGAAGATAATTTCAAAAAGAAAAGTGCTATAAAACAGAAAAAAAAACATTGATATAACAATGTAGTGGTGGATGGGGGGCTTCTTTGTATTGGAGATAGGAAAGATCCCTTTATTTGGGTGACAGATGAATTGTGACTCACATAATTCAAAAGAGCCAACCCATTGAGGATGGTTTGAGGGGGAGGAAATACCAAGAACAAATGTCCCAATGGGAAAAATCTTGTTAAATAGCTAGAACAAAACATTGTAGGAGTATATAGTGAGGATAGAGGTGAGGACCTCTATTTCCATGGCCTTGTCAAAATTTAAACTTTATTGTAAGTGAAATAGGAAGCCACTGAATAATTCAGTTTAAAAGGTTTATTTATTTATTTATTTATTTACTTACTTATTTATAAGTAGTCTCGAATAAGATGGCAGCAATAGAGTTGGAAAGGAATCATGACATATTTTGGAGACGATATTTATAGGTATTGCTGATGGGTTGGCTGTGGGGAATGAGGAAAAGATTGTATCATGGAAAATCCTGAAGTTCTGACTTTTGTAAATGAGAGAATAATATCGTTACATAAATAGACAAAGATGACTGGGGTGGATATGCTGTTGGGGGTTCAATTCAAAAGTTTGAGAGGTCATTTAGATATCTAAATCAAGAAGTCAAATAGACAATTGGATGTGTGTTTGAAGATAATAGATTTTAAGTCACAAGCATAAATATGGCATTTACTAATTTATGATTTCATGAGATAATACAGGGAAATATATAGAGCATGAAGAGAAACCAGGACTGGGTTTCTAGAAACATGTGATCCCAAAAAAGATCACATAAGGGATGAGGGAAGAGTAGGCAAATAGGAAGGAGTTGGAAGAGACAAGGAAGGAAGACTAAAGTAAAAAAAACCCAAGAATCCAAAAAAGAGAGTGGTCGTAAATGGCTGTCTATAGTCCAAATATATCTTGAAAGCCAAAAATATATACAGTTACCTACAGGGATTTTCTACAAAATTGACCCACGTGCTCAAATTTGAACTCATTAAAAGACCTTTCTTCTTGTTTTTCCCTGTTTGGTATGCTAGTTACTCAGTGGCTCACATCTGAAACCTCCCTGTTCATAGTTTTTCATATCTATTGTATCATTACATTCAGCTGGTTTGATTTTGTAACTCTTCCTTGAACCTGCCCCCTGCAGATCATTCTTCTTGACCCAGGTTCTAGGTATGCTTTTCCATCATCCCTTTTAAAGTCAAGTGTCTTGTCCACAAGCTCTAAGGTAGGTCTCATTGTTCTCCATAGCCTCCCTATATATTATCACTCCAAACCTAGAGCCAGTTAAAAGTCTGCAGAGTTATGGAGATATGGGTTAGGAAGATCAGAAGAGATGAGCAGAGCCATTCATGTCTCTTTCTTGTTAATATGATTCAGGGAATATTGAGAGACTTTCCCACCCAGCAGAGGCAACTGAATAGTCATTATGCATTAGGAGGCCTACGAAGCCATGATTCCCTAGGCAAGCATACATTATGAGGAAGAAGAAATCGAGTAATCAGAGAGGTAGATTGAAAGAGAAAAAATAATGGGGTAAATGCAAAGAACAAATAGAAGAGAAACAAGGAGGCCTATTAGAGAGATGGCATGTGTAGCCAGTTTCTGAGCTATGTGACTTCCTGTCACACCCACTCCTAAGCTCAATTAACCTGGTTGGGTTTATTTTTCTTTTTATTGAATGAGACTGTTCAATATAACTTTTTGACCATCCAAACATAACACAGATATTAGGTGTATAAGACCAAGTCCATTGGCCAAAGTCCTGGCTGTTAGCCACTGTATCATATGCATTCCAGGCTTGTGACTTAAGAGCAACCCTTTTACTTTATAGCTTGTATTAGTCCAGAAGCCTCCTTCCTTGTTTCCCTGCCTCCAGTCTGCTTGTCTTTTATCTATCTTCTATAAGGTCATTAAAGATATCTCCCTAGAATGTATGCCTGATTTTATCTCTTTTGTTCACATTTTAAAGTGGTTTCCCATTGCATTTGCAATAAAACTCAAACCCAACTATAAGTCATTTCAAGATTCTTCTTAATATGCGTCTCTTATTACACATTACATTACATTCTGCTTAGTTACCTTTCTGGAAAACTGGTATGGCTCTTTCAAGACTTAGCTTGACATCATGTCTTTGGAAAGCAGTTCCTAGCTGAGCAAAGTGGGCCTCTTACTTTGCCAGAGTGCTCAGTCTTCACTTTTATCATTTTACTTTGTACTCTGCACTTTAATGAATCACAAGCCCGCCACCCATTATAGACTGTGTACAACTTGAGAACAAACATATCCGATTCCATTTTTCTGTAGCACCTTGTATATAATGCCTGGAAAGTAACAGGTGCTTTATAAATGGTTAGTGATTCAAAGAACCATGTTTAATATTACACAAATAATTGAATACAAAATCCAAAACTTTCACACAAAGGGACAATAAAGATTACATAAACAACATCATGGACTTCAGTCTTGTGTCTTGCTGATAGAAGGAAAATTAATTTTATAACTATCAGCAAGTCTAAGAAAATTTAAAAGCATGACCCAGTACTGTGTGATTATATTTAATTGTATGTTGGGAAATATTATCATAAAAATATACACCTCTCCTGAGCCATTGTTTAATCTGAATACTTTATAAAGAAAAAAACTACACCCAAAAGGCCCAGGTCACTTCCTTGCCAGAGTTAGTGTGATGGAAAATCCACAGAGCTGTTTTCCAGCTTGCTCTATATTTTAGTCATATCTCTGTGGCATTTAAAATGGAAAACCTTACAACAATAGAAGAAAGAGAAAGAAAGTCCTGTTCTGTTAGCCTGTACCTCAGTGACTTATTACATCCATTCCTTTCATCTCAGCTTTAATTACGAAACAGTATATAGTTTCAATGCCTCCCATGCTGGCTACGTAAGAGTAAAACTTTTACCAGCTCAACTCAGTTGGTTGTCTTTTCTTTCAAGCAGAAGCACTCTAGTATGCTTTAGAGCACTTCCATTTGCAGTTCCTAAACTCAGTCCTTTCCATGAAAATTTCTTCACACTCTTTCTAGGCCTTCTAGTGATGTTGCTAGGCTCAAGGTTGCTAGGTCCTGGTACATACAACATGAGAAAATATTCACAGAAACACAGTTTTTTATGTGTGTCTCAGGAGAGGACAATGTGTGAAGAAAGACAAAGACTTACAGTTCTTCCAGAAAAGCCTTGTTATTATATAAAAGTATTATTCTGAGGAGAGGGAATTGTAATGTGTTTTGGAAATACTCCCCAATACTGTTGGTCAAAAGTTTTCCATCAATAAAAGAGAAACTATTTGCCCTTCACTTTTAGTGATCAAGGCCTTTGTCTTAAAAGGTCTCAATTAGCTTTAATTTTTTTTTTCTTTTAGGAACAAACACTAGGGGATTTTTAAAATGTATTCATTTCTCTTTAAAACACAAAACAAAAAAGAAAACTCATCAGTAAACATTTGCTATAAGGTTGCATGATGAGATTCCAGCAGTTACATACAAAACAATTTAAAATGAACAACATCTTGCCTGCTGAGTATTTGTGGCATTAGAATTCAAGAAAATAATGCAACAATGATTGTGAGCCATACAGTTAATTCTCCAAGTGCTTATTAAGGAAATACAATTATACAATTCCTTTTGTATCTTGATGAGGTAAGATTTTCACATGACAAAATTGAAGTGACTTTGTTCCTATTTTTTAGATTTTCAGTAAATATGTAAGATTCATATTCAACTTTTTTTTTTTTAATAGGAGAAGTGGATTTTTAAACTACCTTACCATCAGACGGTCTGGTTCTCTAGGAAAATATTGCCTCTTTGGCAGAAAGAAGGCATTTACTGGATTTCATATGAGGTTGATTTCTGGAATAAGTGGAAAAAACTGGTCCTTACTGACTTTGTACTTGGCAGAATGCAGAGAAAAATATCAACAAGTCTGAGTTAAAGACAGAGAAGCTTTATAAATAAAACAAATAACCTCAATGAATGTTTGGGGTTTGAAGGGACTTTATAGATCATCTATTCCAATAATTTTTCAATGAGATTCACCAAGCAATGCATCCAGCCAGACAGCCAGACAGCCAGCCAGCCAGCCAGACAGCTAGCCATCCAATGTATACTTGTTAAGAGCCTATTATAGCCAGACACTGAACTAGGAGCTGTAGATACAACAATGAAGGAAACACACTAGGGTCTTGCTTTTGTGGAGCTGAGAGACAAGCACAAGAAAGAGACACTAAGCAAACAATACCAAAAGGAATTTTTAAATTACGTGCTTACTCCTACAAGGAAAAGTATAGTGTCTAATTACTTTTAAGAATTTTTATCAAGAGGACAGTGCCTACTCTGGAGGCTGAGACTATTACTTATTCTCGTAACACCCTTGAACTGAGCCACTGTTACTGAGAGGAGTGCACTGTATTGTTCACATGTACTGGATCAGAAAAAACCGTTGAGAATTCAGCCTAGCCTAACACATTTATTTTACAAGTCAAAAAAGTTATGTGCTTGAAATCACACAACCAATTGCTAATAGATTTGTACTACAGTCCAGGTCTCTTAATTCAGTGCTTAACTTAATTCCAAATTGACTTTCAAAACAGAACATGTATACACTCTGTCTGGCTCTCAGAATTGCTGATAATTTCCTGCTTCCTTTCCCCTTTATCAACTTTATCAATTCCACATTTATTTTTGGAAGTGTTTACTAATTAATCCACTGTATTATGCTCATGCCTTGCTCATTGTATCCCCATGAATTAGATACCTTTTTTAAATTACCAAGTTTTTAAAACAATCAACTGTATTTCTGTCTCCTCAGAGTCTACAAAACTCTACTTATACATTTATATTTTGTATCTTCTATTACAACAGTGGTCAGTAAACTAGGGCCACCAGCTGCTGCCGGTTTTTGTAAATAAAATTTTATCTGAACACAGACACACCAATTCATTCACATATTGTTTAATCTGCTTTCATCATGTAACAACAACATTTAGTAATTATGATAGAGACCTTATGGTCCGCAAAGTCAAAAGTATTTACTATGCGACCTTTTACATAAAAAATTAGAACATAATTTCACATTGGCTGGCTTTTCTTCATATAAAATGAGCCTGTACGTGGATTATCCACTAAATTTTAGTGTTCTTTGAGAACACTATAAATTTTTTAAAAATTATCATAAATAATATATTCTTTATTAGTCTCTGTCATTTAGTGGAACATTCAACAGCTTTGAAATCAGAACTAGGGGATGAATGCTCTACCAATTATTAGCTGTGAGATATTGGGCAAGTCACTAAATCTGAGGCTTCCTTTCCTAATTTGTACATAAAATACTAACACCTCTCATAAAAAGTTCTGGAAATAATGATAGATCAAATGTATAATATACCCAAACTGTATTTGGCTCATAGTACCCAATAAATGGTACTTCTTATATAACACAATATTCGGCTGAACAAATTTGCCTTCTACCTACACAAATAAATAATGTCAATAATCAATGATTAAGGACACTGATGTCAATGCCCATTATTTGGATTACCTTTTTTTTTCATTCTTCTTTATTATTTTTTTTCAATATTTTTTAAATTAAAAAATAATTTTAACATCTTTACTGGAGTATAATTGCTTTACATTGTTGTGTTAGTTTCTGCTATATAACAAAGTGAATCAGCTATATGTATACTTATATCCCCATATGCTTTCCCCCTATCGTCTCTCTCCCACCCTCCCAATCCCACCCCTCTAGGTGGTCACAAAGCACCGAGCTGATCACTCTGCACTATTGGACTGCTTCCCAGTAGCTATCTATTTTACATTTGGTAGTGTATATGTGTCAATGCCACTCTCTCACTTCGTCCCAGGTTACCCTTCGCCCTCCCTGTGTCCTTAAGACCATTCTCTACATCTGTGTCTTTATTCCTGTCCCCTAGGTTCTTCTGAACCATTGTTTTTTATTAGATTCCATATATATGTGTTAGCATATGGTATTTGTTTTTCTCTTTCTGACGTACTTCACTCTGTAGGACAGTCTCTAGGTCCATCCATCTTACTATAAATAATTCAATTTCATTTCTTTTTATGGCTAAGTAATATTCCGTTGTATATATGTGCCACATCTTCTTTATCCATTCATATCTTAATGAACACTTAGGTTGCTTCCATGTCCTGGCTACTGCAAATAGAGCTGCAATGAACATTGTGGTACCTGACTCTTTTTGAATTATGGTTTTCTCAGGGTATATGCCCAGTAGTGGGATTCCTGGGTCATATGGTAGTTCTATTTTTAGTTTTTTAAGGAACTTCCATACTGTTCTCCATAGTGGCTGTATCAATTTACATTCCCACCAACAGTGTAGGAGGGTTCCCTTTTCTCCACACCCTCTCCAGCATTTATTGGTTGTAGATTTTTTTATGATGTCATTCTGACTTGTGTGAGGTGATACCACATTGTAGTGTTGATTTGCATTTCTCTAATGATTATGATTAGTGATGTTGAGCATCTTTTCATGTGCCTCTTGACCATCTCTATATCTTCTTTGGAGAAATGTCTATGTTGGTCTTCTGCCCATTTTTGGATTGGGTTGTTTGTGTTTTTGATATTGAGCTACATGTGCTGCTTGTATATTTTGGAGAGCAATCTTTGTCAGTTGCTTCATTCGCAAATATTTTCTCCCATTCTGAGGATTGTCTTTTTCATCTTGGTTATGGTTTCCTTTACTGTGCAAAAGCTTTTAAGTTTCATTAGGTCCCATTTGTTTATTTTTGTTTTGATTTCCATTTCCCTAGGAGGTGGGTCAAAAAGGATCTTGCTGTGATTTATGTCATAGAGTGTTCTGCCTTTGTTTCCCTCTAAGAGTTTTACAGAGTCTGGCCTTACATTTATGTCTTTAATCCATTTCGAGTTTATTTTTGTGTATGGTGTTAGGGAGTGTTCTAATTTCATTCTTTTACATATAGCTGTACAGTTTTCCCAGCACCACTTATAGAAGAGGCTGTCTTTTCTCCATTGTATATTCTTGCCCCCTTTATCAAAGATAAGGTGATCATATGTGCATGGGTTTATTTCTGGGCTTTCTATCCTGTTCTATTGACCTATGTTTCTGTTTTTGTGCCAGTACCATATTGTCTTGATTACTGTAAATTTGTAGTAGAGTCTGAAGTCAGGGAGCCTGATTCCTCCAGCTCTGTTTTTTTTTTTTTCCTCAAGATTGCTGTGGCTCTTCGGGGTCTTTTTGTGTTTCCATACAAATTGTGAAGTTTTTTGTTCTAGTTCTGTGAAAAATGTCATTGGTAGTTTGATATGGATTGCATTGAACCTGTAGATTGCTTTGGGTAGTATAGTCATTTTCTCAATATTGATTCTTCCAATCCAAGAACATAGTATATTTCTCCAACTGTTTGTATCATCTTTAATTTCTTTCATCAGTGTCTTATAGTTTTCTGCATACAAGTCTTCTGTCTCCTTAAGTAGGTTTATTCCTAGGTTTTTTGTTGCAATGGTAAATGGGAGTGTTTCCTTAAAGGCCATATATGACAAACCCACAGCCAACATCGTTGTCAATGGTGAAAAACTTAAAACATTTCCACTAAGATCAGGAACAAGACAAGGTTGCCCACTCTCATTAGTATTATTCAACATAGTTTTGGAAGTTTTATCCACAGCAATCAAATCAGAGAAGAAAAAGAGATAAAAGGAATCCAAATTGGAAAAGAAGTAAAACTGTCACTGTTTGCAGATGACATAATACCATACGTAGAGAATCCTAAAGATACTACCAGGAAACTACTAGAGCTAATCAATGAATTTTGTAAAGCAGCAGGATACAAAATTAAAGAACAGAAATCTCCTGCATTCCTATACACTAATGATGAAATATCTGAAAGAGAAATTATGGATTACCTTTTAATTTCTATATTGTTTATAGGTAGGTTACTCAAGAAATTTGAATACATACCCAATTTTGGAGGTCATGCCACTTTTCGTTACTAGCATTTATTATCAAGTAAGCAGAGAATTTATCCAGAGAAGTATTTGAATACTTATCCAAATGTGGCAGACACTGAGGTGAGTGGCTTAGATCTCCCCTGAATAAAGAACTGGCCATTCAGCTGAATGCCTTTGGATCTGATAGTTAGGCCAAGCAGTCAGCTGAGTGCCTTTTGTTGGTCCATGCTCTGTTTGGGCAGCTTCCAGGCAGCTTCCAGCTTCCTGACTGAGCACAGCAGGTACTAGATTCTGACTATTTCTGCCCTACCTGGGACTTCTCTAGTGGGCAATCTTTGCCCTGGAGTTTCTTGTTGGGTTTGCCAAGACACTGTGCCAGTCCTGCTTCCTCCCTCTTTATCTTTCACAGGTTTACTTCCCTCCCTGTAACTTTATCATAGTGTTTGCTTTCCAGGGAACTCAAACTCAAACACAAGAAATAAAAGTATGTGGCAAAAGTTTTTGAAAATGAGGAACATTTCGACACAGAAGCACTATTGATGAAAAAATATTGCAGTTTGAAGTATAAATAAAAACTGCCATAAGAAAATCATACAATAGATTTTCTAAATAATTATAAATACATAGAGGTAAAATACCAAGGGAGATTTTCAAATATTAAATGTTTGGCCCCTTGGTTTAGATGGTCACTTCATGTCAATATAAAATATTAATATTAAAATTTTCTGAATATTTTTAATTCAAAAAAATAGCACAGTTTACATGTTATAAATCTATTACTGTGTATACCAAGGCCACTGAATGTAAATTTCTTAATTTAATGTAACTTTTTAGGCATCAATTTTCCATTATTTCCTATACAGAAATAAGTAATCCTATATTCATCTATTTATATTTATATTAAAAGATCTTTTAGATTATCCATTTTACTATGTAAGAAGCAATGTATTTCTACCTCAAATGAACTTCATTAGCATTTCCTAAGTCTTTCAAACGTGATAATTTGTAAGCAGCATAAATAAATTGCAGTTTATGAGCATTTGAAATAAAGTAGTAATGCAAGTCACATAAACCATTTCTTAAGCAAAAGTTTTCTTTTTTTGTCATCTTGTGGTACCACAGATTTTAGACAACTCTTCTCTTTTGATATGCATCTTTTGTATTCCTTTCTTATTCCCAAATTTTATTACCCTCCTCTTTTCTGCCTCAGATATTTTGGTTCCTATTCTATAAGAGATTTTTGCCTCTTGAAACGAAAATGTCAAATAGGTTAAGTCCTGCTTAAAAGTTATTGAGTGATAGCAACAATACGAGACAACTTTTGAGACAATTTTTCAACTACTTAATTTTGACTACTACTGATTTGGACAACACTGAAGGTGTTTTTTAAATTTACGTCCAACTCTTGAAGGACTTTACACCAGCTCAATTTCTAACATAGATTTTTGATATTATTAACTCATAACCATTCAGCCTGAACATGACTAGTAATCGAGGATATAAACACCTGGCTTGATTGTGCTTATAAAATATGACTCTATTACACAGGATTTACCTGAGTGATATTCAGACAGCTGACTAGCACAAAGTGTGTAGTACATTAAGTTGCTGGAGAAAAGCATATTACTTCCCTGAAGGGCAATACATTTTCTATTTCTGGGGCTTTCTCACTAAATAAAACAACTTTTGAACATAAATAGAAGAGACTGACTCAGTTCACTGATAAATATCAAGTAGAGGAATGAGGGGGTCTGTTTAGACATCATTATTCTAAACAACGACAGGTATACCATGTGTCACGTATACCAAACCATGAGACTGGCTAGCATGGAGTGGAAAGGCTCGCAGTTTATACAACCAGCCTTACACTCAAATATACACAGCTATACTGAGTAGCATCTTGACCAGTGAAGGGAGATATTAAGAACTGGCTTCTTAAGGAAAAACAAAAGCAATAACTATAGATGTGAGGTTGAAAAGAAAATTCCTTAAGATATTTAACTACTTACTTATACCTTGTTTCATTATGCAAAAATGTGATAAAATAGTAAAATATAAACAAAAATAAGACTAGGGAAAATAGAATAGAGAGCAAGAAATAGAACATAGATAAGTAATATAAAATAAAAAATATGGAATTATTCAAAATGTGGACATCAAAATATGTTATATAGTCATTTCCAATACGAACACTTATTTGAAAATATAATCATTGTAAGTTGTGACATCTAAATTAATTGAGATTATATAATTTTAAATATGATATCTGCAGTAAATGGATTAATTCTATATTAATATTTAGTTAATTTCTCATGTTACTGTTCTCAATAGCACAAGAACTTTAACCAAGAAGAGAGGTTGCTGGGGAATGAGGCATCTCTGCTATCTGGGGACACCCTGCTTGATTATCACTGGGCTTAAGTAAGTGACTGAACCAGAACAGTATTAATTTGGATGCTCATAATTAATATGATGTGGAACAATGAAGGAATAAAATTTTACTACCCATGGTCACCAATATATTTAAATTTATGAAATACTTAAACTATTCCAACATAAACTGATGTGACAAGCAATAAACAGCACATGTTTAAAATATGTAATTTGTTTCAACATATGTATATATCTGTCAGCATATCCAGCAGATCTATATAATCAAGATAATGAACATGTTCATCATCCTGAAATGTTTTCTTATGCCTCTCTGTATTCCATACTGCCCAATCTATCTCACTTGTCCTTAGGCAACCACTGAGGTACTTCGTATCACTATAGATTAGTTTGCACTTTCTAGAATTTTATATTAATATAACAGTACAGCATGTACTCCTTTTTTGTCTGAAGTTTTTAACTAAGCATAATTATTTGAGCTTCATTCATTTATAGTACAAATCAGTAGTTCATCCTTTTTTATTGCTGAGTAGTATTCCATTATATGAATATTCCATAGTTTGTTTATCTATTCACCTATTGAGGATATATGAATAGTTTTCAGTTTTTGTTTAACAAAAATATGTCTGCTTTGAATATTTGTGTAGATGTCTTTGCACAAATGTTTTCATTTATCTTGGGAAAATGTCTGAGTGCAATGGTGTCTGTATGTTTAACTTTTAAAGAAATTGTCAGCTTGGCATGGTTGCTTTGGCATGGTCTGTCTTTTTAAATTTAGCCACTCTAACAAATATGCATCTTATAGTGGTTTTAATTTACATTTCCCTAATAACTAATATTGCTTAGTATCTTTTCATGTGCTTACATGGCATCTGTACATTATCCTTGTTGAAGTTTCTGTTCAAACCCTTTGCTTATTTTTGAGCTGCTTGCTTTCTTTTTATTGAGTTTTGAGAATTCTTTACATATTCTGGATACAAATCCTTTTTCATCTATGTGTTTGCAAATATTTTCTCTTAGTTAATGGCATGTCTTTTTATTCTCTTAGTGTCTTTGAAGAGTAAATTTAAAAAATTTTGATGTCCAACTTACCATTTTCTTTTATGAATTGTGATTTTGGCATTAAATATAAGAAATTTTGGTTTAAGCCATAGTCACATATACTTTTATCCTAATTTTTTCTAGTTGTTTTACAGTTATATGTCTTACATTTAGCTTTGGACCACTTAGAATTCATTTTTATATATGGTACAAGGTGTGGATTAGAATTTATTTTTTTGCATATGAACATCCTATGTTCTCAGTACCATTTGTTGAAAAATTATCTTTTCTCCACTAAATTTTCTCTGTATTATTGTCAGAAATTACTTGTTCATATATATTTTTAGTCTATTTCTGGACTCTCTATTTTGTTTCACTGATCTAGTTTTTCTATCTTTACACCAATGACACACTGTCTTGATTAATGTAGCTTTAAAATAAGAACTGAGGTAATTCCCTGGTGGTCCAGTGGTTAGGAATCCAAGCTCCCACTGCAGGGGGTCCAGGTTTGATCCCTGGTGGGGGAACTAAGATCCCACAAGCTGCATGGCAAGGCCAAAAAAAATAAATAAATAAGACTTGAAATCAAGTAGTGTTTTCAAACAGGTTTTGTCTATACTAGGTCTTTTGAATTTGCATATGAATTTTAGAATCAGCTTAACAGTAACTACCAAAAAGCCTGCTGAGATTTTTATTGGGATTGTACTGAATCTATAGATAAATTTGGCAGGAATTGACATTGTAATAATATCAAGTTCTTGAAGCCATGAATAAGGCATATTTGTCCCTTTGTCTTCTTCACTTTCATTTAGCAAATTTTTGTAGTTTTCAGTGTCTAGGTCATACACATTTTATTTGGATTGATCCCTAAATATTTGATATTTTTGATGTCATTTTATTTTTTTTTTTAATTTCAATTATTGATTATTCTTTGCTAGTATGTGACGGGAGAAAATTATCCCTACGTCACTTGCTTCTCAGCATGTCTCATGAGCAGAGGCACTGATAATGTCTTTCTTTTGGACTTTATTTCCAAAGATGTTTATATATCAACAATCTTGGGTTATAGAGAAAGCATCTCCCTCCACAATAAAGGGAGGGTTTGTTTACTCTTCAATTAAATAAATAAAAGGCCTCCTCTGGGGAAAGGTTAAGCAGCTTACTGCTTATTGAGGAAGTGAGAGAGTGGCATTGACATATATACTCTACCAAATGTAAAATAGATAGCTAGTGGGAAGCAGCCACATAGCACAGGGAGATCAGCTCAGTACTTTGTGACTACCTAGAGGGGTGGGATAGGGAGGGTGGGAGGGAGACACAAGAGGGAGGGGATATGGGGATATATGTATACATATAGCTGATTCACTTTGTTATTCATCAGAAACTAACACAACATTGTAAAGCAATTATACTCCAATAAAGATGTTAAAAAAAAATTTAGTTTCTCTAAGCTTGTGGCTCCTCTCCTGCACGTAACTGATTACAAGTATAGGCGTTAACAGGCCCAGTTCATGTCACCCTTTGAGAACTGGGGCTCAGGGAACTCATACAAATGGCTACTGCTTTTGAGTCTTTCTTTTTCTCTGAGTCAGGAATCTCATGTCTTCTGCCAACATTCATGAAAGTGTGGCAGGCTAACTTGCTAGCTTACAAATAGGGTAAAGTCTTAGACCCTTCACAGTCTTGAAAACATATAGAAATACAATTAATTTTTTGTATTATGGTCTTATATCTTGAAATTTTGCTAAACTCACTGATCAATTATAGATAATTGGTTGATGGCATCCAATTTTCTACATAGACAGTCATGTTGTCTGTGAACATTTTGACAGTTTTACTTTATGTTTATTACACTAGGTAAAACCTCCAGTAAAATGTTGAATTGAATTGATAAGCATGAACACCCCTGTCTTGTTCCTGATCTTATGGGGAAAGTCAGACATTGTGAATTTTGCCTGGTTGGGTGAATATTTTTATATCCCTATAATTATTCTTGAGCTTTGTTCTAGGACTGTTACTTAGAAACAATTTGATTACTTCAGGTGTTTTAAGATTTGTTAGGTAGGACTGAAATAGTGCTCCTTCTGGGATAATTATTCCCCACTACTGAGGCAAGACTCTTCTCAGTATTCTATCCAGTGCCCATGGACAACACATGACTGGTAGGAACAAATACTGTTAGCCCTATGTGAGGGTCAGGCATTGCTTCTTTTATATCTATCACAAGATTCTTTCTCCAGACTTCAGTTGCATCCTTACACACATATGCTGACCAATTCTCTCTCCCATCCCTTAGGAGTTTTCTTTGATAATCTCTAGGTCTTCACTCTGTGCAGCTCTTTCCTCTGCATTACTTTGTCTTGTGAACTATAGCCACCTTATTCTCACTTGACTCTCAGCTCTATCTCCTCAACTGAGAGAATCTTCTGAGCTTTGCTTGGATTTCTGTATGTTGGGCCACAGTCTGGAAATTCTTTCAAGACAGGAAACTGGGGCGGTTTCTGGGCTTATTTCTCTTTGTTTTTAACTCTCAAGATTCACTGCCTTTATTTCTTGATGTTCAATGTCGTGAAAATCATCACTTTATATACTTTGTCCAATTTTTGGTGGTTTTAGGTGGAAGGATAAATCTGATCCCTATTATTACATCTTGGCTGGAAGCAGAGCCCACCCTTATGCTATACTTTTACATAACAAAACTCAATAAAATTCTATTAAGAATATAAAACTGATCACATCTATAGAAGGCAAGCAATATATGTTTTTATAATTGTGTACTGGCAACTCCCACTGCATATGACATACAAACACATACAATTTTGCCCAAAGTTCAAAAATTATACACATTATACCAAAATATGAAGTTTTAATTGTATCTAGCAGCTTCCTATTCTTAAGATATTTATTAAAGTTCACTTGAATATAACGTATGCTTTATTTATATTACTAAGACAGTATTTATATTTTATAACTAAAATTATAATATTAGTTTATGGTTATATTCAAATCCACACTTTCAAATTCTTATGTAAGATGAAAGCAAGGCTAATACTAAGTACATTTAGGAAATATATGATTAAATAACTTTGTGTACCAACATGGGCATCAGGTAAACAGAAGGAATAAAAGGCTAAACTAGTTAAGTACAAGTACTGCTGTATAGTACAAATTAGAAGAGAAAAACATAAAGGAGAAAGAAAAAAAGGGAAAGAGGGCCAAAGAAAAGAACAACTTGGAGAAGAATAATGCTTAAACACATTAGTAACAGTTATCCAGGATGGCTGGTATAGGCTGAGACCAATGTGTATAGAGCTGTGAATACAAACACAGATTGGGACTTGAATTTTATTCTTCATTCATTCAATAATTATTTGTTTAGTGTTTACTACATTCCAGTTATTGCTTAAAACAGAGTTCAGCAAACTAGGACAAACGACCTGTTTTTATACAGCCCATGATCTAAGAAGAGTTTTTACATTTTTGAAGGTTAAAAAAAAAAAAGATATGTAATAGAGATGGTATGGGCTTCAAAGGCTAAAATATTTCCTATCTGGTCATTACAGAAAAAGTTTGTCAACTCCTGGTTTAAGATCTTGGGGATACAACAGTATTTATTTATTTATTTATTTATTTATTTATTTTTTACTTAGAAAATGTTTATTTTGTAGTTTAAGAGGCTTGTTTTCCCTGCCCGTCAGTTGACAGATGTTTAGTGACACTTAATATGTACTCAGAATAAGGTTTATTCTAAAGCTCTCTATATGCTATAATTGTATACCTCCTTTGCTCGTTATTTATTTATTTGTTTGCTTGTTTGTTTATTTTTTAACATCTTTATTGTAGTAAAATTGCTTTACAATGGTGTGTTAATTTCTACTGTATAACAAAGTGAATCAGCTATGCATATATCCCCATATCTTCTCCCTCTTGTGCCTCCCTCCCACCCTCCCTATCCTACCCCTCTAGTTGGACACAAAGCACTGAGCTGATCTCCCTGTGCTATGTGGCTGCTTCCCACTAGCTATCTATTTTACATTTGGTAGTGTATATATATCCATGCCATTCTCTAACTTCGTCCCAGCTTACCCTTCCCCCTCCCCGTGTCCTCAAGTCCATTCTCTATGTCTGTACTTTATTCCTGTCCTATCCCTAGGTTCTTCTGAACCATTTTCTTTTTTTTAGAATCCATATATATGTGTTAGCCTATGGTATTTGTTTTTCTCTTTCTGACTTACCTCACTCTGTATGACAGTCTCTAAGTCCATCCACCTCACTACAAATAACTCAATTTCATTTTTTTTATGGCTGACTAATATTCCATTGTATATATGTGCCACATCTTCTTTATCCATTCATCTCTTGATGGACACTTAGGTTGCTTCCATGTCCTGGCTACTGTAAATAGTGCTACTTTGAATATTATGGTACATTACTCTTTATGAATTATGGTTTTCTCAGGGTATATGCCCAGTAGCAGCATTGCTGGGTCATATGGTAGTTCTATTTTTAGTTTTTTAAGGAACCTCCACACTGTTCTCCATAGTGGCTGTATCAATTTACATTCCCACCAACAGGGCAAGAGGGTTCCCTTTACTCCACACCCTCTCCAACATTTATTTTTTGTAGGTTTTCTGATGATGGCCATTCTGACCGGTGTGAGGTGATACCTCATTGTAGTTTTGATTTGCATTTCTCTAATGATTAATGATGTTGAGTATCCTTTCATGTGTTCGTTGGCAATCTGTATATCTTCTTTGGAGAAATGTCTATTTAGGTCTTCTGCCCATTTTTGGATTGGATTGTTTGTTTTTTTGATATTGAGCTGCATGAACTGCTTGTATATTTTGGAGATTACTCCTTTGTCAGTACAACAGTATTTAAAAGAAAAAAAAAACTAGAGAAAACCTTGACCTTATGAACTGATATTCTATTGAGAGGGATACAGATGAGCAATAAATAAGTGAAACATAGTTTGCTGGATGATATGTAGAAAATTAAACAGGGAGGGAAATTGGACTGCTAGAGATGAGGTGGTCTCAAGGTCCATAGAGCAAGATGGGGATGATGGTCTTGGTGTGAGAGTTAATCTGATTATCTAGACTTTAAGGTGATAAAGGCCATAAAGAGATGGTGGCAAGCTGAGACACTCGTTTTGATTGTGACTATTGTGAGAAGGGTAGGAAAGGGAGTGGTGTGTCACCCAAATCTCAGGGTTCTAGGACTCTTAACTCTCCTGCCAATAATGAGATAGATACCAGGGAAGGGAGTGGTCTTATTGGAAACAACCAGAGCTTATGGCTCCCTCTGCATAATCAATGATGTTTGGAATAAGGGAGCTGATGTTCATAGCTGGGTTTTGAGAAGGTTTATTTGAAGGTAATGTGGAGAGTAAACTGAAGGAAGGAAACATCACAGCAGGGTCCTTGGAGTGACAAAGTTCTAAGATTAGACATTTCCTGATACAGACAATATATCAAGAAGACACCACTGGGCTTCCCTGGTGGCTCAGTGGTTGAGAGTCCGCCTGCTGATGCAGGGGACACAGTTTCGTTCCCCAGTTGGGGAAGATCCCACATGCTGCGGAGCAGTTGGGCCCATGAGCCATGGCTGCTGAGCCTGCGCGTCCAGAGCCTGTGCTCCGCAATGGGAGAGGCCACAACAGTGAGAGGCCCACGTACAGCAAAAAAAAAAAAGAAAGAATGAAAAAAAAATGATGACACCACTAACAAGCTAAACTTTCTTAAAGTTTAATATATATGTGACAAGAGACAGAGTTGTTCCTGTTGTTAGCATGATGACATAAGAAATACCTTATTGAGTCAAATTAATATTTAACCATATTGTTTTCATTAAAATGTTTGTTAAGCACCTACTATGTACCCAACACTGTTCTGGGAACTGAAAATACAGTGGTGTACAAGAAAATATAAACAAGCTCCATCTCTCATGAAATTTACATTTGAATGCTGTAGATAATTTCAGTTTTTTACAAGAGCTGTGCAAGTTGGAAGATACTGCTTTAAATGGAGTGGGCAGGGAGGGCACTCTGTGGAGGTCCCTTTTATGCCAGCTGTTTAAAGATGAAACGGAGCTAGCCATTCCAGAGCGAGTGAGTGAGGAGAGACAACATGAAAAAAGTGAGAAGGCCCTGAGGCAATAAAGAACTGTAGGAACACTGATTTATGACTGTGGCAGTTTCTCCTCAGGCAGTTTTGTCAGAGTGCACTATTCATCCTGTGATGAGACAGGACCCCATGGGACAGCCCTCAAGCCATAGGCTGCCTAGGGTTTATTCTTCACTTTTTTCTGCTGCTACCGAGCACAGGACCAAAGAAGAGTGTATGGGAGGGTAATTTTTCTCCAAATATCATGCCCGTAAGATTCAGAACATTTCGATGTATCCTTTCTTTGTCCACAATGGTACAGTACATGTACATTTCCACAATGATACAGTACATGGATGGTTTGGGCTTCACTTAAATATCACGAGTCTCTCAAACCCTGTGTTTTCATTACTCTTCTCACTACTATGAATTCTTCTAGCTTGATCCTGAGAATAATTGCTTTTTTTTTTGGTTACTTCCTTTATACACTTATTATAGATAGCAGGAGGGCAGGAATATTAATAGTAATCACACCAGCAGCAGTAATAGTTGGCATTTATTGAGAGCTCGCATGTACCAAGCACTTCACATGTAGTCATTAATTTAGTCTTTAATCCTAAAATGGCAAGCACTACTAATCCCATTTTCCAGGTGGAGAAACCGATGCAAAGGGAACTGAGTAGCTGTTCAGTTCTTACAGCTAGCAAGTGCTCAAAATTGGCAGAATGAATGCAGGATCATCATGTTCTTATAATTAATGTACTATACCCCTCTTTCTCAAGTTATAATTTGTAAAGATAAATTCTGAGTATACACTTTCACTTTACATGTGTTGTTTGGACTTCACTTAAAATATCACAAGTGTCTCTCAAACCCTGTGTTTTCATTACTCTCATCACTGCTATGAATTCTTCTAGTTTGATCCTGAGAATAATTGCCTTTTTCTTTTTGGTTAAGATCCTTTTCTTTTCCCTCAATCTCAATCCTTATTTGAGCTTATTCTCAGACCTGTAGGCTCTTGGCCAATCCATTCAATCATATTCATTCTTCACTCTAGTTTTCCTCCGATCATGTTCTCTTCACAATTCTCTCAGTCCTACAACTCAGTCAGTCTGTGTTCCCTGTCCCCCCAATAGACTAAAGATTTATTGTTTTGAATATTAGTAAGTTTAGAAGATGGAGTACCAGTCACTTGACTTAAGTTCACTTTACCAGATAATTTCACTTTTGCATGTTAGACATTAGTATTTGTGCAATTGAATTTTGTCACTCAGATAAAGAACAAATAATAAATTTTATTGGGTAAAATGATTGGGTGAATTTTTTCTACTCATAAGTTTTCCTTGTCTTTATGAGCAATTTCTTAGTTTATTGAAAACTATTTAACATAAACTGACTAAATCAAGTAAAGTTTAAGAGATTATATATGAAAATAAAAAGTGAAATGGATTTCATTGCATAAAAACAGCAAGCAGCTCCAAATGCTCTTAAAAAAAGAAAACCCAAATCCCTTAGTTAATAGAAAAATGACTTTTAATTCATTCATTCATTCACTTATTTGTGTATTTATTTTTCTGGTGCTTTTAAGTCAAATCTAAAAATTCTAAGCGATCACAATGCCTCCTAAATTTGACTTACAAATGAGGATACCAAATGAGAAAATATAACTTAGAGAATTAAAACTTATCTTTGATTTTACTTCATTTATATTTGTAGCCACCATATGTGGTTCATTTTATAAAATGAATTAGCTACCTAACCTCACTCAACAGTCTTTACTTATTCATCTCTATATCTGCAGCAAGGCCCTGGGCAAAATGACCAAGATACAGCAGAGCAAGACATGGGAAACATTCCTTACCTTTAAAGAAGACAAAATTCCCATCACTGTTTTCATAAACTGCATCGATACTAGGAGGCAAGCCCCGCCAGAAGTAAGTAATTTGCATGGGGTATCCATCCATCACCCTGTTGTTTCTTACTCGCCAAAACCACTGGTCCTACAAACCAAACACAAGCATCTTTCAACAAAGGTGAGACCTTGGGGAATTTCCCTGTGTGATGGTTTAATGCTTTCACAGCTAAGCTAGTGCTGTTATCACTGGCCTGTATCAAAACAGTCAAAGAAACAGCTACCTTGCCCAGAATGATCACAAACGTTCTGTAGTAAACTACCCAATGTCTAATCCATACATTGTGGTTAAAAAGATAATGTAAAAATACTTAATCTTGGCAGTTTACATTATCTCCAGGGCTTTCTAGATTGAAAAACAGAGGTAGCACAGACAAGTTCCTGCCAGATTTGTGGATTAAGTGAGCTTTCCAAAATATAAGAGCAGCATATGAACACATGCACCTTTGCATTTACAGACATGTGCAAGATCTCCACCTGAAGTGTTGGGATGAAATAGGGAGGCCATGCCTCCTGGTATGCCCATGTTACACCTACTTTCCCATGTAATTATAAGTAGAGTCCTCTTTCACCTTCAAATGTGTCCTGGTTTGGATGATAAATTATATTGTCACCTTAAATGAACAAAGTAAACTTGAAGGAAGATCAGCAGAGTGGATTCCAATCTGGGTCAATTGCCTCTCCTATTCGCTCTCATAATAACCTGTACTTCACTCAGTCATAGCACAGGCCGTTTTATATTAAATGTGTTTACTCTTATCTCTAGTGAATAATATATATGACTTGCTACATAGCAGGTATTTATAAATATTGTTGACTTAATAATTAGACTACACACAATAGTTTTCACCATAAATTCTCACTAAGGGCAAAAACTCTTTCCCCAAAATGTATATCTGATGACATTAAATTGTTTTCTATTGAAAATTTTGGAATAATTTAGAAACTATCCAAAGTGCTTTAATATTAGAAAAACTAGGTATATTTAAAAAAATTAGTTTCCAGTAAATTAAAATTTACTATTACATTTTATTTCAGTATTTACAAGCAGAGTTTTACTTGCAAGTTATATATTTGTACTATTTAGATAAGTGCATATCACAAAAATACTTCCATTTCAATTGTCCTCTGCTCTCTTCCCCCAGCTTAGGTATTAGCAAGTGATTTATTATAGAGCTTTCCCAAGCTTTTGGCTAAGAATAGTTTAGCCTGAGTAGATTTCCTAGAATTTGTCAGTTATTCATATATTCATTCATGCACACACACACAATCTACTAAGGATTCTTGGATTTCAGGTGATATGATAAAAAGGAGATTTCTTCCTATCTAAATGAATCCCAAATATTAAAATTGTCTTAACAATCTTTGAATAATTGCACTTTGCTCTAGTTATAATGGGCTGTCTTCTCTACTTATTTTGCTATTTATAGATAAAGGAGGAAGTAGGGGGCTTCCCTGGTGGCGCAGTGGTTGAGAATCTGCCTGCTAATGCAGGGGACACGAGTTCGAGCCCTGGTCTGGGAGGATCCCACATGCCGCGGAGCAACCAAGCCCGTGGGCCACAACTACTGAGCCTGCGCGTCTGGAGCCTGTGCTCTGCAACAAGAGAGGCCGCGATAGTGAGAGGCCTGCGCACTGCGATGAAGAGTGGCCCCCACTTGCCACAACTAGAGAAAGTCCTCGCACAGAAATGAAGACCCAACACAGCCCAAAATAAATAAGTAAATAAATTAATTTTTAAAAAATCAGAGAGAACATTTCCCGGCTGTGGTCAGAGGAAGTGCTGACTACTGAATAAAAAAAATTTAAAAAAAAAAGGAGGAAGTAGCTTAATCAATGACTGAGCTCACATTCTATTCTTGTTCTGTTCCTTGATAACTGTGTCACCTTGGTTGAGGTGCTAGTTACTGAGTTATTACCAGTAACTGACTCATAGTATGATTACTATATTAAATGTAAAGGACTTTCTGAGGATCTGGCACATGGTAACATTAAAACTCTTGGTGGTTATTGTTAAAATTATATTGAAACTAGGTACCCTGGTTTTCCTGTTTATAGTTCTGTTTACAATTTTGTCTTGTTCCTTATTTCTTCTTCAAATTTTAATCATATTTTGGCTCTAGACATGCATCTCCTTCCCACAACATCTCCTTATGTTATTAACCTTATGTTGATAATTTCCACAGTACCAGGTATCCTGAATTAATAAATGTTTTGATCCACGTGCAGGAGATACATTAAGCTGATTTTAAATTACAAAGTTATTTCATGAAAAGATTGATCTAAGAAAATATGTATGGGCATTAAGATCCAAACTTTAATGTCAGCAGATGATATTCTGATAATTTAAAACAAAAACAGCATCTTGGTCTAGCTGCAACAGGGGTTTTTAACTGGGTGTTAAAGTCATTCCAATCTCCACATAAAAAATTTTTAAATTATTGTAATATATATCCTAAAATAAATAAAAATGGCTAAAAACCTACTGGATTCTGACAAAGAAATAAGTGACCATGATTATTTATGGAACAATTAAACAAAAAGCTCTTTAAGATGAAGAATAGGAAGAAATTGGATGAAAAAGCCTGGAAATATATTCCAATTTTTCTCAGAGAAACACTTCACATTGCTAGAATCTCCCCCATACTGAGACAGGGCCAGTGGCTCTTTGGGACAAATAGGCTGCAGTCAGAAGATAGAAGTACAATCCCAAAATGCCACTAATGATGTAAGAAATGAAATTACTCCCTCAAGATAAGCAGAGTTAATTTGCAAATCTTCTCAAGGTAATGCGGAAGCATAGATGAATTCATGATTATTTCTCATTGATAGTAGCCTTGGCAGAGAGTCATATAAATTGTAGTTGCTCTGGTTGTGATTCTATTCAATTTATTCAAAACTCCTCTGTTTAGCTGCATTCAATGGTACAAATAATTTAGTAAGTATTCTGTCACAGATGATGTAAACACATACCACAGTCACAATAGATGGCCACTTCAGAAAAAGTGCTTGTGACTAATTTGCAGAGAGAGGATATTTAAAATAATATTGAGGTCTCAGTGCAAATTATCCTTCCAAATTAAACTTTCTCTGACCACCTTATCTAAAATTGAAGCCCTTCACTCCACCCACCCATACTTGCTTTTACTCTCTCCCCTCTTCTGCTTTTTCATTATTGATTACATTTACCATTGTTTTACACAATACATGTTTTACTTATTTTTTGTTCATTCTCTCTCCACTGGAACAGCAGCTCAATGATGGCAAACGGGTCTGTCTTTTGTTTTCTTATGGCTTCCTATTTCCAGGAAAATGCCTTGCACATAGTAGAAGCTCAGTAAGTATTTATTGAAAGAAAACAAAAGTTAGGGAGGAAAGGGCAAAGTTAAAGTAAGTGATTTTTTTTAGAAGCCAAAAGCTATATGGGAGTCACAAGAACACAAAAGTGCTATGAATAGAAAGATGATTAGTACATATTTCATTTTCTGCAAGGGTATGATATATAAAGGACTTTGAACCATGGGTAGATGAAAAAAAAATGTTTTCACCTTTCCAAACAATGTGTGTTTTGTTTTGGCCTATGATGTAAAGGAAAGAATGAGGAATCACCTCTACAGCCCCCTAAAAATATTGTTTATATCTTGCCTCTGACCTCTTTTTGGCTACAGCTCTTATAGAAAGGGTGGGAAGGGATAGGATACACTAAAAATAATCACAGCTAGCACATTTGCAAAGTCAACTTGTGATAAAGCATCGTGCTTAAAAATTACCAAATAGGAATTCCTACTTAAACACCAATATTTCACTTCAGATATGAACACTTTGGAGCTTATACATAGATTTTTCTTTCCATGTAGTATGGGATCCAGACAGACCATTTTTTTCACAAAGATAACAAATCCATGGTATATATCACAAAAAGTAACATTCAAGAGAAATACAGTTTGCTTTTCTTCTGTTCCCTTTAAAATTCTGGTTTATAATCTAATCTGCACGTTGTTCACAGACAACTGTACAGAAAAGGTGTCCTCCTGCTGTCTGCATATGAAGATGATGATGTTACTGATGTACTTGCAGTAGAGGATGCTGTCTTCAGGCCTCTTTATAAAAAAACAATTAGTAGAAATGACTTACTTTTACTTCTCTTCTAAAATATAATATTTGTTTATTTAACCAACAACTTGTTGTAAATCTATGAATGTCTCACATGTCTCAATATGAACGTTTCCAGAAGGCATTCACTGTTCTCACAGCCCCCTCCTGCTGTGCCACCTCAGGCTTCCTCTAGTCCTTCCCACTTCTAAAATAGCATCTCAAATCTCTTGATTTTTCATCATCGTCACTGTCACCATCCTACTCAGGCCACTGCATTTCACTCAGATGACTGCAATGCCAACTGAAAGCCACTGGTTTGCCTCCTACTGCATCTGAAGCAGAATTCAAACTCAGCCCTGGCCCCAGCCCCTGTGCAGCCCCTTACGGGGTTCTTCTGTGTTCATGGTGTTCCAGTCACATGGGTTTCCTTCTGATTTCTCAATAGAGTCAAGCTTTTTCCTTCCTCAAGACTTCTCCTATGCAGTTTGCTGCACTTTCCCTTCCTCATACTTTTCACTGATTGTGAATCATCTATTAGTTCTCAGCTAAAATATCCTTTCCACAAAAAGGCCTTAGCTGTTCCTTGATTGAAATTAGGTGACTCTACTATACTATTTCACAGTAGTCTGTAATTTTATAGTACTTACCCAGTCAGTTACTATATAATTATTTTTGTGTCTTGAAGTCTTCCCACTGTTCCACTGTGTTATGTGCCCCAGAACAGTGGGTTGGCAGGGATACTGAATTACCAGCTTTGAGCACTGTGTCTTGCAAAGTGTAGGAGCCCTAAACATATTTAATGGACATACCTCTTGATCTTTTTTTAATCAAACCACATGTGTTGAATAACAAATATACCCGATTGCTTAAATCAAGGTAACTGATTAATATGGGTGCCAAACTATTTATTAAAATGACATTCTAATCAAATCAAGGGAACTCACCAGTTATTAAAAAAATTAGAAAAATATTTATGACTATAATACAGATTTATTTATAAGCAATCATATATTTTCTTTTTTTTGAGGACTTAATATATGGCTTGGAGAGTGTCTGGGGAATCTGGTGTTCAAAATTAATCTGGTTCTTAAGAAAGCAAAATCAGACATGTAATAATAGTGGAAGAAAGCCCAAATCTTGGCAGCTATATGCATAATAAGGGGGAAAGCAATCTGAATGAATGCTTAAAATTAGAGGAAGAAATGTTGGCCTTCTACTCTGTGGTAGGCCTGTATTTGTTTCTACTGCTTCTAAGGCAGAACGACACCTCTGAGACCCCCAGTTCCACCCTGGAACCACCCTTGGAAGTCAGAATCATCAAGTGATCTCACAGGTAACTGGAGTTAAGGAGCCAGCAGTGCATGGGTAGCTACATAAATCTGGGCAGGAAATGGAGCCAGCAAGGACTTCTAAGCCTAAGAGAAACATCCTTAGAGATGCCTCCTAAGAGAGCATCTGTCCCAGGCCACTGCTTTTTTGAAAGGTCAAGAGGAATAAAAGGGAAATTTAAAGACAAGATTACCGATGGCCATGTTTGCAGTTAAAAGAAAAAATATGCTTTGGTGCTAACACTTTCCCCATTTGGACTGACTCATTGTCTTACACATTCTTCAAATGCACAGAGTAAAAGCAAATGATCAGAATTTCTTATAAAATTTAGTGGTCAAACATTGTTTAATCATACCATATGCTAGATCCTATATCTCTCAATCATGTGCATAATTACTGAGCCTACTGGAATACAATTCATATTAATGAATAACAACTATTAGGCTAAATCTATTCATTTTTAGTAATATATATTACTAAATCCAACACATAAATTACCTACAAGTTTTAAAAAATCTTTTTATATTGAAGTAACTATAGAATCACATTATAGTTTTAAGAAAAAACAGAGATTCTTTACACTCTCTCCCGTTTCCTCCAGTGATACCTCTTTCATAACAAAAATACAATATCAAGACTAGACACTTAAGATTGATACACTCCACTGACCTGCTCAAAATTTTACATGCACTTGAGTGTACATGTGTGTGTTTATGCTAATTTTAATATTGAAAGTAAACCTTTATGATGCAGAGATATGAATGTTGCCACCTTAACCAAGTGATCAAGCTTTGCATCAGTCATAGTAACTTGATATTATACACCACCTAACGTGATAAAACATAGAATACCTAGACATTTGAAGGCCACAGGATCATCTATGAAGTACAACCATGTAGAAGCCAAACACGTTTAAAGTAGAATTTCATTGAGCCTTTAGGCTTAACTTCTTCCAGTTTATAGGAAAAAGGAATAAGTTAAATGACACTTAAACAGTCAAACACATTTCAGAATGTGAGATGGTATATAAGAGAACTGGCCTAGTCTCAGCAAGAAAGAAGAAGAAAAAAAAAGGCAGGGAGAAAAAAAGCTGTAGAGAATAATCAGTTAAAAGATCTAAATAGACATAACAATCATATGCAATGCATGGATAGTCACCGGATCCTCTATTTGGAAGTGAAGTTTCATAATATCCACAACTTTCTTTCAAATGTTTCACCAAACGCTTGGGCATGTGTTTTGCACATGCACACATACATATGTAAAGAAAATAGAGGCCAACACTAAACGTTCTTAAATCTATATATTAGATGTGCATATGCTCATTCTTCCAACTTTTCTGTAATTTTGAAGATCCCGCACGCGGCAATGAAGATCCCGCATGCTGCCAACAAAGACCCAGCGCAGTCAAATAAATAAATAAATAAATTGTGAATTGTGAAAGGTACTGGTATATTTAAAGAGAGAAAGACCATTTACATATAATTAGCTATATTTCTTTTTCAACATTGGAAAAGAAAAAGTAAAATTATAACTTAGAGAAAAAAAAAAAAAACTATGAAAGGATGCCTAAAAGATGTATCTAGTAAAGGTAATACCATTCTGGGAAGCTTTCATTATTTTATCACAAGAGCTGACACAAACTGGCTTTAGATATATAAACCTTAGGAGAAAACCTGTTGAAAGTAACCATTAAAAGATACTTTCTCATCAAGACAGTCATGAATGTCTGCAATGATTTTGCAGGCACAATTTTCAGGGCTCATCAATCAAAGATTAACCAAATGTCATTCCAGGAGAAATGATACAGCAGTACATCTCAACAGGTTAAATAGGTCTGGATATTGTCTGTAGTTTTTGAAAAATGCTTAAAACACAGACTCACTATAATGGAGGAAGGAAGTAAGATATTAACAAGTGATTCTTCTAAATCAATTTCAAAAGTCACAATGCTGGAATCTCCCTTAATATCTTTAACTATTTTCAAGAAAGAATCTATTATAGTTACCATCTGGATTTAGAAATGTAAATTATTTTAAGAAATAACATGTACATTTTTGTTTCAAATGAAAGGAGAATTGGTATTTTCAGAATAATTTGTTTACCATATGTGCTAAATTTATGTGATACTTTTTATAGTCTCCAACTGTAAAAAAAATTTTTTTTTCAATCAACTTATATTGAAAAATCTACACACTAAAATGTTTAGTGATATGTCAGATATGGATCACTTGTTAATTAGTATTTATAAAATCTTAACAAAAAGAATACTAATTTTTACAACTGAAAATTAATAATTATCCATACATAATGTAATAACATAAATATTTGTTTTTATTCCATTTATATATGCAAATGATGAATGGTTATGAAGTATTTTTATACGAAGTGTAGTTAAGCCCTGTAATAGAAAGATCTGAGGAGCAAATGAAAGATGGATGTGTGTCGACACTGTTTTCTTTTTAGGTCCTTATATCATTTTTTTCCTGTTTCTTTTTGCATCTACTCTTGTTCAGAAACCACTTTGCAATGATTGTGATGGAGAAAAGAACAGTTTACTAAAAAATGCTTAATCAATACACTGCCTTTAGGGAAAGGAGCCTCAAATGGTAGATATGATTGTACCACACAGTACTATGACATTTTGCTTTCCCTCCACTCCTATGAGGATCATGAATATTGGCAGGGTGATCTAAATTTCAATTCACATATCATGTAATTGAGTTGAAAAAAAAAGAAAAGATTTCATTCCTCCCACTGAACTAGCAGTTCTGGATTCCAAAAATATGAACTCTTTAAGAATGTACATTAATTCTAGAGGGGAAAAGAGGCAAACAACTAATTTCAAAGGCTGTGTGAAATGCTATTATTGCCATCTCTATAAAATGGGAACTACCATTTAGTGAATATAACGAGCTGGGAAACAGCTGTGTCATTAGCACACCTATCAAGAATTACCATCTCTTTATTTTTGACCTGAAGAAAGATGTCTCATTTACAATAAAAACCATGTTCCTGCTGAATAAAGTGTAGGTTATTTTTTACTCAAGGTAATTGAGAGGACAGTTATTCAATTTAGTTTTTTAACCACAAAATCTAAAATTGTCTCCTCAATTATTTTCTATCAGCTCATCAAGTTTTATTTTCTTCATAATATCTATCGTTCTCTGAAATTATCTTGTTTATTTGGTCACCTGTCTCTCATCATAGTATGCACCTCATCTATCTTATTCAAACACTGCACTTCTCAGTTCTGGAATAATACCGAGCACTGTGTGTTAAATAAGTGTTCAAAGACAGAGAAAAAGAGATAGTGAAAGAGAGACACATGAGCAAATCTTTTCCTTGGCCTGGATGTAGGGGACCTGGTTTGTTAATGTTTAACTTAAGTGCCCCCACAGAAAGTCTTCCCCAGTCCCTCTTTACAGCCCATACAGCACCCAGATCTACCAAAGAACTTAGATCACTATATGGAAATCATCCATTTGCCAGCCTGTTTCTACATGTTCTAAATGAGCATCATTATCATTTGCTTTCTCCCTTCCTCCCTCCCTCCCTTCCTTCCTTTTTTTTTTTTTTTAAGACTCAATTCAGACTTCACCATCTCCAGGGACATTCACTTAAAACTATGCCTCTATTTCCCAAGAGCTCTTTCTTCCCTATAGGTGACCTTTCTGTTTTTCCCATTGCATTCTGTAGTATAGTATTGGCCACGGTACCATGACAACGTCATGATATAAAGAAGGGGAAAGAGAGATATTTCACGAGAAAGAGATGTTTCATAATGTGACATCAGAAGAATCAAGGGTTGAGCTAGAGCTATGGAGTATTATTTTTATGGCTTCCTCTTCAACCTGTTATATTCTTTTCCCCCAGTCCTAACCATACTAAATGGAGGAAACTCATTGAGCTGAAAGAATGTGGAAAACAGAGCAGACAATCAGTGATAAGAAATATATCCTGGACAGAAATAGTCATCAATAGACTCTATGCAAAATCTCTGAGCAAGGGCAGAAGCCTAAGGGGGAAGGGAGGAAAGCAGGCTAGATGCCGGGAAGGGAATATGCTGGAGGGAAACTTTTTTTTTTCTTTCAAAGGGATACAAAGTTACTTGTCAACAAATTAGGTGTTAAAGGTCTATGTTGAATTAGAGGTTTGCTCCTAAGAGATAAGCGTAGATTGAGTGGAAAATTCTCAAGAAATTACAAAGCAAAAAAACCGTGAAAGATTGTTAAGGGACTTAGTTCAGAGTTCAGGTGCAGTTGTTACCATAACAAGAGAGACTAATCCTCATTACCCTTACCTAATTACTTTATGCTAATATAATCTTGAAAACATGCCTTCTGTTGCTACTGTTTTGCTGTGGTTTATTTACTTAACTAGGGAGTTCAAAAGGTAATTGATTTTCCTTAAACTCAAAGAAAGTCCTCAACAAACTACCTGATGTGCAATAAAATAGTAATGAACTTCTAAATTTGTTCTGAGGGAAGTCAGATTATCACAATCATTAGCAAACGTAAAGCACTTGTGCTATTGGTTCACAATCTATCAAGTGAAACTATATAAGTAAGCAATATTTGCTTACTGTTGAATTAAAAAAAAGAGAGAAACTTCTCCAAAGTAAATATAAGTTATTAAGTTTCCTAATATTTCAGCTAAATAATGGAGCCTTGGACAACTATTGATGTGGTTGAATAATTTTTTTTTTTTTGGTTGAATAATTTTTGAAAATTATTCTATGCAAGAAGGAATCTAATAACAGAAGATTAAATAAAATTGATAGATAAGATTTGATGGTTTGTGAAATTATAGAAGCTTAAGATGGTAATATTTTTCAGTAAAACAAATGGTATGTCTCTTCCACTTGGTTGGAAGATTCATAAATTAAGAGGAATTTCAGAAGCCTTTGAAGGTGAGGAAAGATGATGTTGTTGACTAGACTTTCATAGGTCCTTTCATAGGGGTACTATAGAAAAGGAAGTAACACACATCATACCAAAGGAAGGTACAAAATAATCTATGCTGCACCAGGTTGAGAGTAATAGTGGGTAAGAGAACACATATCATTTTTGGAGAAGGGGAAATGAGATTTGAAAACCAGAAGTTTAAGTGGTTTGTGGTGGGGATGAGCTCTAGGGAGGGTGGAGTGGTCACAAGAGGAAAATAAAAATTCTAGAAGCAACTGCACATAAATGCTATATAAGATGAAAACAGTATCTTGATGAGATATCCAATGCCAGATCAATAAAATAGAACATATAAGAAAGGAGGTATAGAGATGAAGGACTATAATGAGGAAAAAATAAAATAAGAATAAATGTAGAATTAGAAGGATCTGACAAAAGCTGTGCAGCATTGTGCTCTAGCTATGGGGCAGATGCTTACTAGGGTTTAGAAAAGAAAGCATTGGGGATTTCAGGAGGCAAGCACATTACTGCAATGACTGGAAAGAAGAAGACATTTGTTTCAGGTAAAGTATCAATAGTAAAATGCTAAATATTGAAACATACACATCCTAGAGTGAGGATGCCAAGTGAATAAAACAATACTGCAGATAACAAACAGTAACCCAAATTAGTCTCCAAGTGTTAAAAAAAAGAAAAGGTAGTTTATGAAAAGCATTTAAATAGGTGGGAATATTCCTCCTTGCTCAATCACATGTATTTCAACTGCTCATTTATGCTATACTTATTTACAACTTATATGTTGGGGGATATAGTTGAAAGTTCAAGTATAATTGAGAATATGTTACCCTACCTGTATTTCTTCATGCAGATTCAAATTGACATGAAAGTGAAAAAAGAAGACCAGTTTATTTAGTTGAGCAATTTAATTTTTTTCTCTGTCTTCTGAAGACAGAAATAACTCCTCATTTATTGTTTTTGCAAGATTTCAGCACATTTCAACTTTTTTTTGATTTGTACTGTGTGGTTAAAAAAGAATATGAAAATCTAGCCTTGGTAAATTTAAGAAAATTGAAATCATATCAAGTATCTTTTCCGACCACAATGCTATGAGACTAGGTATCTATTACAGGAAAAGATCTGTAAAAAATACAAACACATGGAGACTAAACAATATACTACTTAATAACGAAGTGATCACTGAAGAAATCAAAAAGGAAATCAAAAAATACCCAGAAACAAATGACAATGAGGACACGACGACCCAAAACTTATGGGATGCAGCAAAAGAAGTTCTAAGAGGGAAGTTTATAGCAATACAATCTTATCTTAAGAAACAGGAAACATCTCAAATAAACAACTTAACCTTACACCTAAAGCAATTAGAGAAAGAAGAAAAAAAAAAAACCCAAAGTTAGCAGAAGGAAAGAAATCATAAAGATCAGATCAGAAATTAATGAAAAAGTAATGAAGGAAATGATAGCAAAGATCAATAAAACTAAAAGCTGGTTCTTTGAGAAGATAAACAAAATTGATACACAATTAGCCAGACTCATCAAGAAAAAGAGGGAGAAGACTCAAATCAATAGAATTAGAAATTAAAAAGGAGAAGTAACGACTGACACTGCAGAAAGACAAAGGATCATGAGAGACTACTACAAGCAACTCTATGCCAATAAAATGGACAACCTGGAAGAAATGGATAAATTCTTAGAAATGCACAACGTGTCAAGACTGAACCAGGAAGAAATAGAAAATATGAACAGACCAATCACAAGCACTAAAATTGAAACTGTGATTAAAAATCTTCCAACAAACAAAAGCCCAGTAACAGATGGCTTCACAGGAGAATTCTGTCAAACACTTAGAGAAGAGCTAACACCTATCTTTCTCAAACTCTTCCAAAATATAGCAGAGGGAGGAACACTCCCAAACTCATTCTACGAGGCCACCATCACACTGATACCAAAACCAGAAAAAGATGTCACAAAGAAAGAAAACTACAGGCCAATATCACTGATGAACATAGATGCAAAAATCCTCAACAAAATGCTAGCAAACAGAATCCAACAGCACATTAAAAGGATCATACACCATGATTAGCTGGGGTTTATTCCAGGAATGCAAGGATTCTTCAATATATGCAAATCAATCAATGTGATACACCATATTAACAAATTGAAGGAGAAAAACAATATGATCATCTCAATAGATGCAGAGAAACCTTGTGACAAAATTCAACACCGATTTATGATAAAAACCCTGCAGAAAGTAGGCATACAGGGAACCTTCCTCAACATAATAAAGGACATATATGACAAATCCACAGCCAACATTGTCCTCAATGGTGAAAAACTGAAACCATTCCCACTAAGGTCAGGAATAAGAAAAGGTTGCCCACTCACACCACTCTTATTCAACATAGTTTTGGAAGTTTTAGCCACAGCAATCAGAGAAGAAAAAGAAATAAAAGGAATCCAAATTGGAAAAGAAGAAGTAAAGCTGTAACTGTTTGCAGGTGACATGATACTATACACAGAGAATCCTAAAGATGCCACCAGAAAACTACTAGAGCTAATCAATGAATTTGGTAAAGTTGCAGGATACAAAATTAATGCACAGAACTCTCTGGCATTCGTATGCACTAGTGATGAAAAATCTGAAAGTGAAATTAAGAAAACACTCACATTTACCATTGCAACAAAAAGAATAAAATATCTAGGAATAAACCTACCTAAGGAGACAAAAGACCTGTATGCAGCAAATTATAAGACACTGATGAAAGAAATTAAAGATGATACAAATAAATGGAGAGATATGCCATGTTCTTGGATTGGAAGAATCAACGTTGTGAAAATGACTCTACTACCAAAAGCAATCTACAGATTCAATGCAATCTCTATCAAATTACCAATGACATTTTTCACAGAACTAGAACAAAAAATTTCACAATTTATATGGAAACACAAAAGACTCCGAATAGCCAAAGCAATCTTGAGAACGAAAAATGGAGCTAAAGGAATCAGTCTCCCTGGCTTTAGACTATACTACAAAGGTACAGTAATCGAGACAGTATGATACTGGCACAAAAACAGAAATATAGATCAATGGAACAGAATAGAAAGCCCAGAGATAAACCCACGCACATATGGTCACCTTATCTTTGATAAAGGAGGCAAGAATATATAGTGGAGAAAAGATAGCCTCTTCAATAAGTGGTGCTGGGAAAACTGGACAGGTACATAGAACACTCCCTAACACCATATACAAAAATAAACTCAAAATGGATTAAAGACCTAAATGTAAGGCCAGCACTATCAAACACTTTGAGGAAAACATATACAGAACACTCTATGACATAAATCACAGCAAGATCCTTTTTGACCCACCTCCTAGAGAAATGGAAATAAAAACAAAATTAAACAAATGGGACCTAGTGAAACTTCAAAGCTTTTGCACAACAAAGGAAACCATAAACAAGACCAAAAGACAACCCTCAGAATGGGAGAAAATTTTTGCAAATGAAGCAACTGACAAAGGATTAATCTCCAAAATATACAAGCAGCTCATGCAGCTCAATAACAAATAAAAACAAACAACCCGATCGAAAAATGGGCAGAACATCTAAATAGACATTTTTCCAAAGAAGATATACAGATTGCCAACAAACATGTGAAAGAAGGCTCAACATCATTAATCATTAGAGAAATGCAAATCAAAACTACAATGAGGTATCAACTCACACCCGTCAGAATGGCCATCATCAAAAAATCTACAACCAACAAATGCTGGAGAGGGTGTGGAGAAAAGGGAACCCTCCAACACGGTTGGTGGGAATGTAAATTGATACAACCACTATGGATAACAGTATGGAGGTTCCTTAAAAAACTAAAAATCGAACCACCATATGACCCAGTGATCCCACTACTGGGCACATATCCTGAGAAAACCGTAATTCAAAAGAGCCATGTATCACAATGTTCATTGCAACATTATTTACAATAGCCAGGACATGGAAGCAACCTAAGTGTCCATCAACAGATGAATGGATAAAGAAGATGTGGCACATATATATAATGGAATATTACTCAGCCATAAAACGAAACGAAATTAAGTTATTGGTAGTGAGGTGGATGGACCTAGAATCTGTCATACAGAGTGATGTAAGTCAGAAAGAGAAAAACAAATACCGTATGCTAACACATATATATGGAATCTAAGAAAATAAAAAAACGGTCATGAAGAACCTAGCGGTAAGACGGGAATAAAGACACAGACCTACAAGAGCATGGACTTGATATGGGGAGGGGGATGGTTAAGCTGTGACAAAGTGAGAGAGTGGCATGGACATATATACACTACCAAACGTAAAATAGATAGCTAGTGGGAAGTAGCCTCATAGCACAGGGAGATCTACTTGGTGGTTTTTGACCGTCTAGAGGGGTGGGATAGGGAGGGTGGGAGGGAGGGAGATGCAAGAGGGAAGAGATATGAGAACATATATATATGTATAACTGATTCACTTTGTTATAAAGCAGAAACTAACACACCATTTAAAGCAATTATACTACAATAAAGATATTAAAAAAATTTGCCATTGTGATTCCTTTAATAGACATTATAAATATAGATGAATCTCACTTGATGCCATACATCCATTCCTGAAAAGTTGGTTATTGATTATTGTGTGAAGCAAATGCTATTTTAATTGTATGCAAATGAATTAATATTTAAAAGGATTATGTTAAAGAAAATCACTTTACTTGATTTTATAAGTACTCTTTCTATTCAAGATTAAATAAAAACAATATAAAAATCATTTTGCGTTAATACAATATTTCTTAATATTTGTTATTTACGGCTCAAATTTTTTTGAGTCAGGCTGCATTTAGACCATTATTTTCTAAAAGGAAAACTGAGTTAGTGAGTTATCTTATCCATAATGTGAGTTGGTAATATATTGTTTAGCTCAACCATTCTCTGTTGTTCAAACCCATTATCAAAATGGGCAATTATTTGAAAATTTAAAAAATTACTTGTATGTTACTAGTTATAAGTAAAAGTGTGTTTATATCATATTTTTAATAGAACTTTACACATATGCATTTTTCCATTCATTTCCAAACTTGAAGTTGAAGACTAAAAATAAATACATAAATAAAAATTATAAAAAGATGGTCTTGGATAATATTGAAATAGTTTTAGTGATTCAAATATGTCTCATGTGATCCTATTTATACGAAACTAACATAGTTACCAAATATTATACTGAAGCAAATGTATTTTATTCCATCTGCCAAGCTGGGCTTACAAAAGTAATCAATATTTTTTCTGGAAAATCTTGGAATTTGGAAAGTCTTTTCTTCCTCTTTCCTATTAATCTTCCAAAATGCTTTTTTTTTTCTTTTTTAAGGTTAACAGCAAGAAATCATCATCGTTAAACAAAATAGCCATTTGTATGATTTTAAAAATCAGATTTTTTCTATTATCAATGACAAATAAAAATATAGATAAACTATAACTTTGCAACATTTCTATTGCAAATATAGATATTTCTATGTTATCATTCATTCCTGTTAAACTATTTCTTTGGATGGTGGGATACAGCACAAATAATACCTATTTTTGCCCTGAAAATCCTTACGGATTTTTTTATTCCTTACCCAGTTTCTGTTACTGCTATTTCTTACTAGTCAGTAACACTGGAAATTATGACTGAACACAAAACACATAAGGGAACAGAGGCTAATTCTCTTCAATTTAATAGCTTCTTGTATATTGTTCTGGTTCAATTCTTCCCTGTGTCGAGTGTTTCACAATTACCTCTAAAACCACAGAAAGGAGAAAACTATATTTCAGTCTGTGTTAGAGGAAAAGCAATTGAGAAAGTTGTAAAAGCAGCAACATGACTATATGACTAATTCATTATAAATGTACTGTGTTTAAGATATCCTTTTAATCAATGTATTAACCAATGTGTTTACATTTAAATTAATTAAATGTAACTTCAAAAATCAGCTCCTCTGTTGCACCAGTCACATTTCAGGTGCTCAACAGCCACATATGACAGGTGGCTGCCATACTGAACAGCACATATACATAGAGCACTTCATCATCACAAGTTTTATTGAACAGTGCTACCATAGTCCTTGATGGATGGTAGGATTTTTTCCCCATCCTGATTTCTTTTAAAACACCTGTATTTTTAATAAAATAAATTCATATATGCAATAGTGGCCCAAGGCTATGGGAAAATGTTTACTGAGATAATCCTAAACTCTATGTTTCTAGAGCCAGTCTTTAGCAGAAACACTGTAACTATTGATCAGAAACTTGGAATCTTCCCACAATCCCACTGGTGATGTCAGTTGAAATGCTAATTGTGGTAGCTCAGGTGGAGGTACCATGACCACAACTTTTAGAAAATTTGCTGTTGTTGTTTAGAACCTGAGCAAAAACATAATGTTATTTAGCTGTAGGTCTAACTGCAATGCCCTTTCCTCATATTTTTGCCTTGTTGGCTCCTTTTGCTATTGAAACCTCAGCTAAAACGTCACTTCTTCAGAAAGACTCTTCTTGACCACCCAGACTATAGTAGCTATCCTCCCACATTTCTCAACCCTTAACTTCTATTACATTACTGTGTTTCACTTTAATCACTGCATTTATGGATGCCTTATACACTTATGTATATTTATTTGATTTTTCATTGTTTCCGCCTCCACTCAAATACAGTTCATCGTAGGAGAAGGATTTGGGGGTGCTCACTGCAATACCCCCAGGTCTAAGAAGCTTCCAGGCAAAGACAGACACCTTATAAATATTTATCACAGGAATATATCAATGAATGCTTTGGGCAAGAAATGGAGACTCAAGTTACTCATGGTGGAAGTATGCTTTTTAGAAATATAAAAGCATTCTTTAAAGTAAAAAAATATGTTTATATTTCTTTCCCAATTTGATCTTTGCCATTAATATTTTCCAAACTTTATATTGGAAATGTAGTAACTTCAAAGTTACATTTTGTACACATAATTTACTTCGAAGAAAGTTAAATAAGAAGTTAGCCTATAATAAAGAGATTGCCATATGTAGCAATAACTCACTCAAAAGATGATAAGTATCTCTTCGGGAGGCTAGGGATGCATGCAAATCTATTGAATAATGTCAAAGGTATGTAAGTCTCAGATCCTAAATATTCTAAAGAAATCCTGTATAAGTGGAAGTTTTGAAAACGGGCAATTTAGTCGGCACATAGTCAAGAATAGGGGGTAAAAAGAGGCCGACTTTGGTCATGGGAACTTCAATACTACCCAGGGGAGTGTGTGTCCTGAAATCTTAACACATAACTGTTTACAATTTCAACCATGTGCTGGCAGTAACACTGGCAGTATCAAGCTATTAAAAAATGATGGCTCCAGGACACCATTAAGATTGTCCAACTGCTTCAGAAGAAGCTTTCTGATTATAATATGGCTTATAATGCAGACTTTTTTTGAGAATAAATAATACACACTTTTCATTATGATAATTATAATTCTCACTGTAAACAGATAAGTTGTCATTTTAGCTCATGCATCAGGCAGTCTTTGGTGTCTTTACTTTGTTAACTGAGTTGTTTAAAGTTTGAGCTACTGAGGCAGCCTGTCTCATAAACACAAGGACTGGACATTGAAACACTGTTACTTTCACCACTGAATGATACCTGGCCTCCTTCTTGGCCACCTTTCTTTTCTTTCTTTTTTTTTTTTTTTTGTGGTATGTGGGGCTCTCACTGTTGTGGCCTCTCCCATTGCAGAGTACAGGCTCCGGATGCGCAGGCTCAGCAGTCATGGCTCACAGGCCCAGCCACTCCATGGCATGTGGGATCTTCCCAGACCGGGGCACAAATCCATGTTCCCTGCATCCGCAGGCAGACTCTCAACAACTGTGCCACCAGGGAAGCCCCCTGACCATTTTTTTTTTTTTTTTTTTGCCTCTCTTGTTGTGGAGCACAGGCTCCAGACACGCAGGCTCAGCGGCCATGGCTCACGGGCCCAGCCGCTCCGTGGCATGTGGGATCCTCCCAGACCGGGGCACGAACCCATGTCCCTTGCATCGGCAGGCGGACTCTCAACCACTGTGCCACCAGGGAAGCCCCCCACCCGACCATTTTTAGCTTCTCAAAATACAAGCAATTCTGACTTACACTACCGTATTTTTTTTCTGCATCCAGATATTGGTAGTTCTTTGCATTTCTTACAAATTAAATTTAAAACAAAAGTTAAAAATAGTTAAGATAATAACAACACAAATAATTGATTATTTTAAAATAATCCCCAAATGACATTTTTAATAGCAGAAGAGACATCATTTTAGGCTTTATCTGGATACGCAGGTTACAAATAATGAAGTGTTATAACTTCTTTTAAGGGTGTCTGGGTTACAGCTGAACACAAAACACAATCTTAAGTGGCATTTTCCCTTTTATTTTCATGTTTACACTAGCAATTTCAATGATTCAATAAATGTCTTATGTTTGAAATGAATAATTAAGACATTTAAGAAAAAATTTTCTACATACTATATCAGAATTTGTCCAAAACCCACACTGAATTCTCACTTTAATACGAAGTACCATAACATTTATTTAGTGATAGCCTCATCCATCAGAGGGCAGAGAGCAGAAGTAAGAAGAACTACAATCCTGCAGACTGTGGAACAAAAACCACATTCACAGAAAGATAGACAGGACGAAAAGGCAGAGGGCTATGTACCAGATGAAGGAACAAGATAAAACCCCAGAAAAACAACTAAATGAAATGGAGATAGGCAAACTTCCAGAAAAAGAATTCAGAATAATGATAGTGAAGATGATCCAGGACCTCGGAAAAAGAAAGGAGGCAAAGATCGAGAAGATGCAAGAAATGTTTAACAAAGACCTAGAAGAATTAAAGAACAAACAAACAGAGATGAACAATACAAAAACTAAAATGAAAACTAAACTGGAAAGAATTAATAGCAGAATAACTGAGGCAGAAGAATGGATAAGTGACCTGGAAGACAGAATGGCGGAATTTACTTCTGCAGAACAGAATAAAGAAAAAAGAACAAAAAGAAATGAAGACAGACTAAGAGACCTCTGAGACAACATTAAACGCAACAACATTCGCATTATAGTGGTCCCAGAAGGAGAAGAGAGAAACGACCCGAGAAAGTATTTGAAGAGATTATAGTAGAAAATTTCCCTACCATGGGAAAGGAAATAGCCACCCAAGTCCAGGAAGTGCAGTGAGTCCCACACAGGATAAACCCAAGGAGAAAAATGCCAAGTCACATAGTAATCAAACTGGCAATAATTAAAGACAAAGAAAAAATATTGAAAGCAACAAGGGTAAAATGAAAAATAACATGCAAGGGAACTCCCATAACGTTAACAGCTGATTTCTCAGCAGAAACTCTACAAGCCAGAAGGGAGTGGCATGATATACTTAAAGTAATGAAAGAGAAGAACCTACAACCAAGATTACTCTACCCAGCAAGGATCTCATTCATATTCGATGGAGAAATGAAAAGCTTTACAGACAAGCAAAAGCTAAGAGAATTCAGCACCACCAAACAAGCTCTACAACAAATGAAAAGGAACTTCTCTAAGTGGGAAACACAAGAGAAGAAAAGGACCTACAAAAACCATCCCAAAACAATTAAGAAAATGGTCAAAGGAACATACATATAGATAATTACTTTAAACATGAATGGATTAAATACTCCAACCAAAAGACACTGGCTGGCTGAATGGACACAAAAACAAGACCCATATATATGCTGTCTACAAGAGACCCACTTCAGATCTAAGGACACATACAGACTAAAAGTGATGGGATGGAAAAAGATATTTCATGCAAATGGAAATCAAAAGAAAGCTGGAGTAGCTATACTCATATCAGCTATAATAGACATTAAAATAAAGAATGTTACAAGAGACAAGGAAGGACACTATGTAATGATCATGGGATCAGTCCAAGAAGAAGATATAAAGATTATAAATATATATGCACCCAACTTAGGAACACCTCAAGACATAAGTCAACTGCTAACAGCTATAAAAGAGGAAATTGACAGTAACACAATAATAGTGGGATACTTTAACACCTCATTTACACCAATGGACAGATCATAGAAAATGAAAATAAATAAGGAAACAGAAGCTTTAAATGACACAATAGACCAGATAGATTTAATTGATATTTATAGGACATTCCATCCAAAAACAGCAGATTACACTTTCGTCTCAAGTGCGCATGGAACATTCTCTAGGATAGATCACATCTTGGGTCACAAATCAAGCCTTAGTAAATTTAAGAAAATTGAAATCATATCAAGCATCTTTTCTGACCACAATGCTATGAGATTAGAAATGAATTACAGGGGAAAATAACGTAAAAAACACAAAAATATGGAGGCAAAACAATACGTTACTAAATAACCAAGAGATCACTGAAGAAATCAAAAAATAGCTAGAGACAAATGACAATGAAAATACGGTGATCCAAAACCTATGGGATGCAGCAAAAGCAGTTCTAAGAGGGAAGTTTATAGCTATACAAGCCTACCTCAAGAAATAAGAAAAATCTCAAGTAAACACCCTAACCTTACACCTAAAGGAATTAGAGAAAGAAGAACAAAAAAACCCAAAGTTAGCAGAAGCAAAGAAATTATAAAGACCAGAGCAGAAATATATGAAATAGAAACAAAGAAAACAATAGCAAAGATCAATAAAACTAAAAGCTGGTACTTTGAGAAGATAAACAAAATTGATAAGCCATTCGCCAGACTCATCAAGAAAAAGGGGGAGAGGATTCAAATCAATAAAATTAGAATTGAAAAAGGAGAAGTTACAACAGACACCACAGAAATACAAAGCATCCTAAGAGACTACTACAAGCAGCTCTAGGAAAATAAAATGGACAACCTGGAAGAAATAGACAAATTCTTAGAAAGGTATAACCTTCCAAGACTGAACCAGGAAGAAGCAGAAAATATGAACAGACCAACCACAAGTAATGAAATTGAAACTGTGATTAAAAATCTTCCAACAAACAAAGTCCAGGACCAAATGGCTTCACAGGTAATTCTATCAAATATTTAGATAAGAGCTAACACCCATCTTTCTCAAACTATGCCAAAAAATTGCAGAGGAAGGAACACTCCCAAACTCATTCTATGAGGCCACCATCACCCTGATACCAAAACCAGACAAAGATACTACAAAAAAAGAAAGTTACAGACCAATATCAGTAATGAATATAGATGCAAAAATCCTCAACAAAATACTAGCAAACAGACTCCAACAACACATTAAAAGGATCATACACCATGATCAAGTGGGATTTATCCCAGGGATACAAGGATTCTTCAATATAAGCAAATTAATCAATGTGATACACCATATTAACAAACTGAAGAATAAAAACCATATGATTACCTCGATAAATGCAGAAAAAGCTTTTGACGAAATTCAACACCCATTTATAATAAAAACTCTCCATAAAGTGGACATAGAGGGAACCTACCTCAAAGTAATAAAGGGCATATATGACAAATCCACAGCAAACATCATTCTCAATGGTGAAAAACTGAAAGCATTTCCTCTAAGATGAGGAAAGAGACAAGGATGTCCAATCTCACCACTATTATTCAACGTAGTTTTGGAAGTCCTAGCCACAGCAATCAGAAAAGAAAAAGAAATAAAAGGAATACAAATTGGAAAAGAAGAAGTAAAACTGTCACTGTTCACAGATGACATGATACTATACATAGAGAATCCTAAAACTGCCACCAGAAAACTACTAGAGCTAATCAATGAATTTGGTAAAGTTGCAGGATACAACATTAATGCACAGGAATCTCTTGCATTCCTACGCATTACTGATAAAAATCTCAAAGAGAAATTATGGAAACACTCCCATTTACCATTGCAACAAAAAGTATAAAATATCTTGGAATAAACCTACCTGGGGAGACAAAAGACCTGTATGCAGAAAATTATAACACACTGATGAAAGAAATTAAAGATGATACCAACAGTTGGAGAGATATACCATGTTCTTGGATTGGAAGAATGAATATTGTGAAAATGACTATACTATCCAAAGCAATCTACAGATTCAATGCAATTCCTATCAAATTAGCAATGGAATTTTTTATGGAACTAGAACAAATCATCTTAAAATTTCTATGGAGACACAAAAGATCCCAAATAGCCAAAGCAGTCTTGAAGGAAAAAAACGGAGCTGGAGGAATCAGACTCCCTGACTTCAGACTATACTACAAAGCTACAGTGATCAAGACAATATGGTACTGGCAGAAAAACAGCAACATAGATCAATGGAACAAGATAGAAATCCCAGAGATAAACCCACACACCTATGGTGAATTAATCTATGACAAAGGAGTCAAAGATATACAATGGAGAAATGACAGTCTCTTCAATATGTGGTGCTGGGAAAACTGGACAGCTACATGTAAAAGAATGAAATTAGAACACTCCCTAACACCATACAGAAAAATAAACTCAAAATGGATTCAAGACCTAAATGTAAAACTGGACAGTATAAAACTCTTCGAGGAAAACATAGGAAGAACACTCTTTGACATAAATCACAGCAAGATTTTTTTTTGATCCACCCCGTAGAGTAATGGAAATAAAAACAAAAATAAACACATGAGACCTAATGAAACTTCAAAGGTTTTGCACAGTAAAGGAAACCATAATCAAGACGAAAAGATAACCCTCAGAATGGGAGAAAATATTTGCAAACAAATCAACGGACAAAATATTAATCTCCAAAATATATAAATAGTTCATGCAGCTCAATATTAAAGAAACAAACAACCCAATCCAAAAATGGGCAGAAAACCTAAATAGACATTTCTGCAAAGAAGACATACAGATAGCCAAGAAGCACAATAAAAGCTGCCCAACATCACTAATTAGTAGAGAAATGCAAATCAAAACTACAATGAGGTATCACCTGACATCAGTTAGAATAGGCATCATTAGAAAATCTACAAAAATTAAATGCTGGGGCTTCCCTGGTGGCGCAGTGGTTGAGAGTCTGCCTGCCGATGCAGGGGACACAGGTTTGTGCCCTGGTCTGGGAAGATCTCACATACCGCGGAGTGGCTAAGCTCATGAGCCATGGCCACTGAGCCTGCGCGTCCGGAGCCTGTCCTCCACAAAGGGAGAAGCCACAACAGTGAGAAGCCCGTGTACCGCAAAAAAATAAAAATATAAAAAATAAATGCTGGAGAGGGTGTATAGATAAGGGAACCCTCTTGCCCTGTTGGTTGGAATGTAAATTGATACAGCCACTATGGAGAACAGTATGGAGGTTCCTTAAAAAACTAAAAATAGAATTACCATGTGATCCAGCAATCCCACTACTGGGCATATATCTAGAGAATACCATAATTCAAAAAGACTCGTGCACCCCAATGTTCATTGCAGCACTATTTCCAATAGCTAGGGTATGGAAGCAACGTAAATGCCCATCAACCAAAGAATGGATAAAGAAGATTTGGTACATACATACAATGGAATATTACTCAGCCATAAAAAGAATGAAATATAGTCATTTGTTGATACGGTGATGGATCTAAGGACTGTCATACAGAGTGAAGTAAGTCAGAAAGAGTAAAACAAATATCGTATATTAACGCATGTATGTGGAACCTAGAAAAATGATACAGATGAACTGGTTTGCAGGACAGAAGCTGAAACACAGATGTAGAGAACAAATGTATGGACACCAAGGGGGGAAAACCGTGGTGGGATGCGGATGGTGGTGTGTGAATTGGGTGATTGGGATTGACATGTATACACTGATGTGTATAAAATTGATGACTAATAAGAACCTGTAGTATAAACAAACAAACAAACAAAAAACAGCTAATACTAAAAAAAAAAAAAAAAAGAAAACATTTATTTAGTATAAGGCAGGTCTGTCTTGGGCCTGGACCAAGGTGGAGTGTATTATTGTAAATAACAGAAAGAACTCTTTATTTCATGTATAACATAACCGCATACTGTGGGGTTTGGGGGCATCACAATACTATATTTTTCATTTTCATGTAGGATAGTTATATTTATTTCTTTTCCACAAACATGTTTTAGCTCTTAAATAACTATTCTATGGTGGTTCCTTCTACATAACTCAACAGAGTCCTTGCAAGTAACAAATACATGCTAGACAACCAGATTCTACTGACAAAGAGAATTACTACCAAAATAATTTATTAAGATTATTTTGTGCTATTATTAATTTGTAGACTAATTTAGTAAAAATGAATTATGATTATCTGAAATTATTGATAGTAATCAGAAGGATAAAAAAACATAACTAATGATATTGTTAACTGCTTTTCTAATTATTATTACTTTATTTTAAGATGGGCCATGGCATTATTTTCAATGTTGTTTACTGACCAAAATTGTAAAACATGAGGTAACCAAAAGAAAAAGTACATTTCTCCCTCTTACTATGTTCTGGCTATTCTTAAGTTTATGTAGCACAGATCCAGTGTTTAGAAAGGTTACTTCATTTTTGTAATTTATAAAATATCTTTAAAAATATTTATGACATTGCAATGCACAGCTCTCAAGGAAATGAAAGAGGTAGATACTGACCAGCAATACATCCCAAAAGAAGTTATGTGTTTGTTTCTTTTATCCAACACTTGAAAAACATAACTTCAAACTGAAATGTCAGCAGTAGGAAAGTTTGTCCATTTTCCTTCCAGGTCTCATGAAAAACTGTTAGTGCCTTGCATTGCAGCAGCAATTATAGGTTTTACTTGGTGTGCTATGCAAAGCCTCTCTGTGAGCCAACATGAAAAAGGCCTTTTAAAGGAATGTCAGCAGCTTCAGAAACTGCTTGTCAAAAGGATTTCAGTTTTCCTTCTTTGGCCTTCCTAACCACTTTCAATGGCTTATTTCATTCCTGGTAGTTTCCATCTTATTAATGCATATAGCTTGCAACTGTAATTCAGGGTGGGGCCACATGGTTACAAAGTTATACACGGAGTTGATTAGGTACAAAAATAAAAGGCAGAACTCCACAGATTTTACAGTACATTAATAGTTTACTACTGGCAATGGTTAGTGGTGTGGCAGAAAAGAAGGCAACAATTTGCTGAAAGGCATTAAAAGAGAAAAGCTCTATTAATTATGCCTTGAAAATGGCCTTCATTTTTTGTAAGTTTATTGCAATTATTATAATTATAGATAGACTGAAACATCCAGAGGATTTTCTTTAAAATTTCTTTTTGCCTCTAGCAACATAAAACAAAACTGAATGCTAGGGAGAATTGACTAAGAGTCTTGGATTCTGGTTTGACTGTGGCCTCTGACTTTGGTCTTCTGTGCAAGTCTCTTATCTCTGTGGCCTTAGTTCCACTTCCATACTACTGGGAAAGGTTATTTGAATGCCTCTTGCAATTTCAATGTCAAGTTGTATGGGAAATGGGGGAAGTTGACAAGTTTCCAGCTCTGCTGAAACTTACAAGAAAATTCACAGCAGCAGCTATCTTATTTACAGATATTTGAAAGGTCAACAACAACAACTCTCTTGAGTATTATTTGTAAGGTGATTTTCTGCTGTCATAAAAATCTCTTCAGAATTGAGTACATTCCCTTAACACGAATCTATGCTTGATTATCTAATGATTCTATGAAAAAGTAAGGGTGTCCTTAACAGTACCTTTTTGAATAACATTGTCAAGTTAGTAGCTGAGCATTCCATAGACTTCCTAAATCAGTGAGTAAAAGGAATTCATTTAATAATGATGCATTTTTTCACCTCCAAAAGCTAGGTGCTATGGTAAGCATTGGAAATAGAGTTGTAAATAAGAGAATGGAATAGAAAAGCCAGTTATAACTTGTTAAACTTTAAGCTCACAAAACTTTTTAATATTTGTACCTTATAAGAATTTGAAACATAAACAATGTTACTCCTAAAATTTTCCTAAAGGAAAAAATAACCAAAATGTTATTTGTTTACATTGTTGGACAATATTCACTGTACACGTCTCTAATCTCTCATCCACAATCCTAAAATTCAGACAGATTGAAAACTCATTCAGCATAGAGTCTGATTTGAACTGATATGAGGATTTTTAGAGATGCTTTACCATGGTTATTGAGACAATTTATGTTTCAGTAAAGAAATATTAATGCGTTTGATTATGGGTTGCTTTCCTAGATCCTTTTGGGATATTATGGAAGTAATGTTTCATATGCTGAATTAGTAATGAAAACAACTTTAAAATAAAACATACTTGGCCATATTGTATTAAATGGCATAATGAAAGAAGCACTTCAGTGCTCTTATTTCAAATGCAAATGCCATTGGCAATGGCATTTTGAGCAAAACTGAGAATTTAATTTTCTGTTTTCTTCTTTCTTCAGAGGATCACTGCCAGCTTTGTTTTTTGTCTTCTGGTATTTTTTAAATAAACAAGATACATAGAGCTATTACAAAAAAACAGGCAATTTAAGTTCTTGGTCTTTTGTGTGAGGCCTTAGACATATAATTTACGCCAGACTGAGACAACTCCTGTCAAAAAGATGATTAGAAACCATCCCATCAGGCAATGTGGAGGCTGATGGAATTCAAAAAATTTGCATCCCTCACATGAAAGTCACCCCGTCTTCTAACAAGTAATATCTAAATATAGAGCTGTGTGGAGGGCTGCCCAAGATGGCAGAATAAGAAAACCCAGAGTTTACTTCTTCCCAAAGGCATAACAAAATTACAACTGTTTACAGAGCAACTATCAATGAGAACATGAAGATGACCAGGAAAGATTTTCAACAACTAAAGTGATAAAGAAGAAACCACAAGGTGAGTAGGAGGGCTGGAGATATGGTATAGTCAAGAACCAAACACCCAGGTAGGTGACTCAAAAACAAGAGGTTAATCAAAATTGCAGAGGTTCTCTTCAAGAAGCAAGGGATCCAAGCACCATACCAGGCTCCCCAGTCCAAGGGTGTTGCAGCAGGAGGATGAGCCCTCAGAATGTCTGGTTTTGAAGGCCAGTGAGACTTGTGTACAGGAGAGCTGGAGGGCTGTAGGAAACAGAGACTCTGCTGGCAGAAGCCATTATGGGGAGCTCCTTCTACCATGAGGACACTGGTGTTGGCAAATGAAGTTTTGGAGTCCTCTCAAGAAGCATATTAAATCTGGGGGCTTACCTGCCACCAACTGGTCAGCATCAGTACCAAACTTTCCAGGGTGCACAGCCAGGCAAGTACCCAGGTCAATCCACCAGCAAGCTGGAACCAGCTATAGGAAAACACAGGTCCTGCAGCCAGTTGCTCCAGAACCTGGCCTCCCCACCAACAGACCAATGGTCTCTACAAGAGGCAGGACCTGACAGACAACTGGGCCATGGGTCAGCCCTGCCTACAGGTGTGTCCACATTAGTCAGACATACCACAACACAGAGCTTACACAGCCCACATAGAAGCTACCCATAGAGCATGTAACTTTGGTGACCAGAAAAGGGTGTGCTGCTGTTCCCCACAGGATGTCTCCAGCACAGGGCCAATTCTTCAAGATTGAGAAATGTAACCCAACTACTTAACACACAGAAATAAAAATAGAGAATTAGACAAAATGAGGCAACAGGGGAATATGTTCCAAATGAAGGAACAAGGTAAAACTCTAAAAGAACTAAGTGACATAGAGATAAGCAATGTACTCAATAAAGAGTTCAAGGTAATGATAGTAAAGATACTCAACAAACTCCAGAGAAAGAAGTTTAACAGATAGTTAGAAAATATAAAGAAGAAAAATAACAGAGCTGAAGAATACAATGATTGAAATAAAAAATAGACTTGAATCAATCAATAGTATATTAGATGATACAAAAGAACAAATCAGCAAACTGGAAGACAGATTAGTAGAAATCATTAAAGCTAAATAGGAAAAAGACAAACAGTTTAAAAAAATGAGGCTAGTTTAAGCAACCTATGGACAACACCAAGCATGCTGACATTTGCATTATAGGGGTCCCAGAAGGACAAGAGACAGAAAGAGGCAGAGAACTTAGTTGTTGAAATAATAGTTGAAAGCATTTCTAACCTGGGAAAGGAAACAGACATTCAGGTCCAGGAATCATGGAGAGTCCATAAAAGATCAACCCAAAGAGACATGACACACTGTAATGAAAAATGGCAAAAAATAAAGATAAAGAAAGAATTGTAAAAGCAGCAAGGGAAAAGCAACTAGAGTTGAACCTTGAACAAAATGAGTTTGAACTTCACAAACCAACATACATGTGGATTTTTTTCAATAGTAAATACTACAGTGCTACACAAACTACAGTTGGTAGAATCCACAGATGCAGAAACATAGATATGGAAAAACTGTGGCTATGGAAGAACTGTGGATGCAAACAGCCAACTCTAAGTTATACACAGACTTTTGACTGTACAGAAGTTCGGCAACATTAGCTATGTACAAGGAAGTTACCATAAGACTATCAAGTGACATTTCAGGAGAAACTTTGCAGCCAAAATAAAAGTGGCATAATATATTCACAGTGATGAAAGGAAATAAATGACAAACAAGAATACTCTACCAGGCAAGGCTATAATTCAATTTTGAAGATGAGATCAAGATTTTCACAGACAGGCAAAAATTAAATGAGTTCAACAACATTTAACCAGTTTTACAAGATACGTCAGAAGGATGTTTCTAAGCAGAAAAGACCACAATGAGAAATATAAAGATTATATAAAAAGAAAAATCCCATTAGTAAAGGCACATATACAATAAAAGTAGTAGAACATCCATTAATAAAGATGGTAGGAAGGATAAAAAGCAAAAGTAGTAAAATCCTCTATATCCAGAAAAAGTGGTTAAGTGATACCCAAAACAAAAACATGTGAAATATAATGTCAAAAACATTAAAAATAGTGAGAGGAGTAAAAGAGCAAGGTTGTTATATTACGTTCAAATATAAAGAGATCATCAACTTAACATATGTGTATGTTGTTATACATACACGTAAAAATAACCACAAACCAGAAATCTATAACATATACAAGCACACACAAAAAAGAGAAAGGAATCCACACATGACACTAAAGAGAGTCATCAAATCAAAGGAAAAAGAGCTAAAAAAGAAAGGAACAAAAAAATATATAAAAACAACCCCCTAACAATTAACAAAATGACAATAAGTACATATAAATCAATAATTACTTTAAGTGTAAATGGACTTTTGCAGATGACATGACATGATACCATATATAGAAAATCCTAAAGACACCACTAGGAAACTATTAAAAAGCACAAATGAATTCAGTAAATTTATAGGAACAAAATTAATATACACAGATTTGTGGCATTTCTAAAAACTAACAACAAACTATCAGTAAGAGAATTTAAGGAAACAGTTCACTTTTACAATTGCATCAAAAATAACAACATGCCTCAGAATAAAACTAGCTAAAGAGGTAAAAGACTTTTACTCAGAAAATTATAAGACACTGATAAAATAAATTGATTTTGACATAAACCCATGGAAAGATATATTGTGTTCATGGATTGAAAGAATTAATGTTGTTAAAATGACCATACCACCCAAGGCAATCTACAGATTCAATACATAACCTACAAAAATTCCAATAATATTTTCTACAGAAGTAGAATAAATAATTCCAAAATTTGTATGGAAACACAAAAGGTCTTGAGAAAGAAGAACAAAGTTAGAGGTATCAAGTTCCCTGATTTCAAACTGTACTACAAATCTACAGTAATCAAAACAGTATGGTAATGGCACCAAAAAAACATAGATCAATGAAACAGAATAGAGAGCCCAGAAATAAACCTACATTTACATAGTCAATTAATCTATGACCCAAAAGGCAAGAATATACAATGGGAAAAACACCCTCTTCAATAAATGATGCTGGGAAAACTAGAAAGCTACATGCTACATACAAAAAGTAAAACTGGATGACCTTCCCTTACCATATACAAAAGTAAACTCAAAATAGATGACAGACTTAAATGTAACACCTGAAACTACAAAACTCCTATAAGGAAACATAGGAAGCATCTTCTTTTGCATTAGCCTTAGCAATATTTTTATGGATATGTCTCATCATGCAAGGACAAAAAAAGTAAAAATAAAGAAATGTACTACAGCAAACTCAAAAGCTTTTGCACAGTGAAGAAAACTACTAACAAAATGAAAAGACAGGGATGGGAGAACATATTTGCAAATAATGTATATGATAAAGAATTAATATCCAAAATAACAAAGAGCTCATACAACTCAACAACAACAAAAAACAACTTGATTAAAAAATGGGCAGAAGACCTGAATATTTTTCCAAAGAAGAAATACAGATAGCCAACAGACACTTAAAAGGATGCTCAACATCACTAAAAATCAGGGAAATGCAAATGAAAACTTCAATGAGATATCACCTCACATCTGTCAGAATGTCTATTATCAAAGAGACAACAAATAGCAAGTGTTGGTGAGGATATGGAGAAAAGGAAATCCTTGTGCACTGTTGGGAGGAATATAAGTTAGTGAAGTCACTATGGAAAACAGTATGGAAGTTCCTTAAAAAGTTAAAAATAGAACTACCATGTGGTTCAGCATTTCCACTCCTGGGTATTTTCCCAAAGAAGACAAAAACACTAATTCAAAAAGATAAATGCACCCATATATTCATCACAACATTATTTACAATAGTCAAAATATGGAAGCAATTTGTGTCCATAAATAGATGAATGAATAAAAAAAAGTTGTATATCTATACAGTGAACTATTACTCATCCATTAGAAAGAATGAACTCTTGCCATTTGTGTCAACATGGGTTGACATAAAAGTACTCTAAAGAAATCAAGTTTTAATAAAAAAGATAGATGGCTAAATAAATAGCTGTGTGAGTGTATATATTTGTTTTAATTTCCTAGCAGATTCATTCATCATCAGAAAAATGAGATTAGAAGCATCCTAACATTATATGTTTGAAAAACTTAAAGAGACCATATTTATTGTGTTCAGTAGAGCAAACTTAAATCTCTGAATTTTGAGCATGTCTCTGCAGTGACAATTTCAGTATGAGAGGAGACATCACTGAGGCAAAATCTGCCTTCCTGATGTTGATTCTAGTGTTACCTCTGCACATACACAGAATAGTCCCCTCACATTGCAGTGTTTATATATTTGAGGTCACCTGCCATAACTCTTTTAGTGCTCTCTATTGAGAAGTCAGCTCTTTTAAATGTTCCTAAGGTGAGTTTTGATATCAGGGAAAATGTCTTATAATTTTAGTTTAAATTTTTACTATTTGAAAGGAAGAAATAACTTTTTTTTTTTTTTATGGTACGCGGGCCTTTCACTGTTGTGGCCTCTCCCATTGCGGAGCACAGGCTCCGGACACACAGCCTCAGTGGCCATATGGCTCATGGGCTAGCTGCTCCACGGCATGTGGGATCTTCTCAGACCGGGGCACGAACCCGTGTCCCTTGCATTGGCAGGCAGATTCTCAACCACTGCACCACCAGGGAAGCCCAAGAAATAACTTTTTTAAAGTTAAATCACAATGTGATCTATAATGATCCTCAGTAAATAAGTTGTGAAGGAATTTTTCTATATATGATTAGTGCTACTCAAACTTTCTATTCAAACTATGGGGACAAGAAAAGACTGGGACTTAGGATATGGTAAACCCCATTCTTCCATCCTGAAAGTGAGACTTAATTATAAGGAAATCTACAAATTAGTTTGTTAAAGGATTACAAAACTATGCTCTGTTTCAAGGAGGCATTACTAACAGGTGATACACTACAAGTTATTTAATTTTAAAAAATTAATTTTAACTGAAAAATGTGGAGTTATCTCTGAGTTTAAGAAATTTGGGAAATTTAGATATTGTCAAATTCCTGGAGTTAGCCAAACTGTGAAATATAGGACACAAGTCCTCTAGATTGCCTAGTCTGCCAAGACTACTGATCCCAACTTCAAGGATGTAGGGTCCAACTACAAAATTAGAGGGAAGAGTCCACACAAGATCACTCTCATTTCTGACACCAACTGCAAGTTCAGGGGGTCCCCCAAACCACTCTTAGATTCAAATCACTCAAAGAACTCCACTGAAAACTATTACGCCTAATGGTTATGGTTTATTACTGGGAAAGAACACAGATTAAAAAATGAGCCAAATGAAGAGATTCAGAAAAGAAAGTTCCATTGTCCTCAGAATATATTACCATCCTGGTATCAAAGTATGACAGTACTCATGAGGTACTGCCAAGCAGGGAAGCACACCTGAGCTTCAGTGTCCAGAGTTTTTTTTATTATTATTATTATGGCTTCATTTGGAAGGCATGCTTGCTTGCTTGCCCATAGGTTTGGACTCAGTATCTAGGTCAACTGATATTGCACAACCCAAAGTCCCTCCCTAAATCACATGATTGGTCCCAATCCTAACCAAAACACTTCTATTAGGTATGACAAAGATTATGTCCACAAAGCAAGGGCAAAGGCCAGACATCTTTTTGAACTAGGCCAGTTCTTCATAACACAGTAATTATTTGTTTTAAGGGTCAAGTACGTAATTACAGCTTAAAAAAAAAAAACTGAAAGTAAATACTTTGATGGAAATGCTTAACACTACATTGACTTTTAAGAAAAAGAATGCAGAGTAGAAAACAGCTTTAGAGCTCAGTATTAACATGACCCAGCTCTAGTTTGACACATTTAAAAGCAAAACCAAGTAAAATATCATGAAAATTAATCAATATAAAAAGGAAAACTAAAATAAGCCAACAAGTATCTAAATTTTTAAAGAAAATTACAGCTAAACTTGGGAAAAATTTTAGATGTTGATGGAATTATATGACCATTATTTTGTTCTCATTCTATGAGAGCTAATATGTGGATAAAATTAATATTAAATATGTGGATTCTTTAAAAAATTGCTTAACTTAATCACTATAATTAAATCAATTTTTGTATGTTATATTTTTCTTAGAAATGCTCAGGTAAGGAATATATCCATAATTAATTATTTTCACAAAATCTAACTTATGGAATGGTTCACAATATCAAATCTCTATATACATATTCTGAAAGGAATATAAGAATCAATTTATTCACTAGGGGGAAACAGAATTCTTTAATTGAAAGCCAGAGAGGATGAGGAAAACGGGTAGTATTTAACTGAAACTTTACTTCCTAATCTCGATTTAAATTTGTCATGTTTTTCAGGTTTCATATTACTTCTGCTAACTATTAATTTGACTATTCTACTGTCTAGAAATATCTAGTTTTTAAGACACCTGAAGCTTCCAATATAACATATACTGACAATAAAAATTTTAAACTGTAGAAATGACATATTGGTATCACACGTTAAGAAAAAAATTCATCCTAAAATTTGGTCAATGATTGCAATGTCTCACATTAGTGCAGCTCTTTAAATAGTCAAATTCGTTTCGCATATCTTATCTCATTCTGAGATGAGTTACCCAGCTACTATTATTTGCTTTATTTGACACACATGAAATTTATAGGCCAAAAATGGAAATTCTCATCATGTTTATAATATCCCGGCACTAAGATCCATGTCTCTTGACTTTTAATCTAGATTTCTCTTCAACAGAATATATAGCTCTTCTTACAACAAACAGGGGATAGCTCTGTCAGTCAATTATCTCTTCCTCAGAAAAGACTTCCCTGATATTATTGATCAAGTTTTAAGAACTAAAACAAAACAATCATGTATATATTTTTATTGCAATATATACCTTATTTTCTTTGCACTTACTACAGGTATAGTTTTACTTGTCTTCTTCTGATTTGGTGATTATTGTCTATTTCCCACTCTGAACTGTAATCTCTTTGAAGGCAGTGGCAATGAGGTAATTGTAAAGACTCTCACCTTATAGAAGAAACTCAGGCTCAGAGGTGGGATCTTGGTCATACACGTGTTCAAAACCTGGCTTTTCCATTTTTACCATAACCTAGTATATTTTCTTAAATACAACAGGCACTAAACACATATTCATCAAATAAATTAATTAAAATATTACTATATATAAGTAACCATTTCTCCTATTTTCCTACATAAACCATTTCCCACTTTTATTTATTCAAGGAAAAGAATCTCCCATAAGAGAGGTGTAGGGGAATTGTCCTTACATGTTTATTTAGTAAACTATAATTTTTTCAACAGTCTTCAGAATTCTAATCATATAAAATTTTTAAATTAAAGTATAGTTTATTTACAATATTGTGTTAGTTTCAGGTGTACAGCAACATGATTCAGTCATATAACTTAGTTTTGACCCTCTATTGATCTTCTGTTTATGAGAACAATAAGAAAACTCGGTATACACAATCAATATATTTTAACAAATATTGTGGAAATTTTCAGGAATCAACAAGAAGCTTCAGCATTTCTCTTTCTGATGATAGTAACTGCAAATGCAGTGAACAACTTGGAAAATGTTGTCTCTATTTCAAAGGACTTCAGAATTACAAACAAGGCAGTGTATGTGTCAGCAGTTCACAAATGGCCAGCTTTTACATCAGCTCCTTAGAGCTTCAGATCAAGGATATAAACAATCTTTGCTTAATGTTCTGACCAGTAGCTGTTACAAATAACTGCACTTTATAAATAAAGCAGTGCAGACCAATGAATGCAGAGACTCAGCAACTTCTCTAGGTTAAATGCCAAAAAACAGTGGTTTAACAATAGACACACTTAGTTCTCAATATAAATGCCTCCTGCCCTTTGATAGGGCATTTTAAGAATATGATGTAAATCATACCAATGTTTTCATAGGTCAATCTCCCTAGGCAATAGAAATAAAAGAGAAAATAAACAAATGGGACCTAATCAAACTTACAAGCTTTTGTACAGCAAAGGAAACCGTAAATGAAATGTAATGACAACTATGGCCTGGGAGAAAATATTTGAAAATTATGTTATGGACAAGAACTTAATTTCCAAAATATACACACAGCTCATACAACTCAACAATGACAACAACAAAGAACCCAAACAACCCAATTGAAAACTGGGCAGAAGACCTAAATAAACATTTCTCCAAATAAGATGTACAGATGGCCAACAGGCACATGAAAAGATGCTCAACATGGCTAATTATTAGAGAAATGCAAATCAAAACCACAATGAGGTACCACCTCACACCGGTCAGAATGGCCATCATTAAAAAACTCTACAGGGACTTCCCTGGTGGCACAGTGGGTAAGACTCTGAACTCCCAATGCAGGGGGCCCAGTTTCAATTCCTGGTCAGGGAACTAGATCCCACATGCATGCCACGAGTAAGAGTTTGCATGCCACAACTAAGGAGCCGGTGAGCCGCAACTAAGGAGCAGGCGAGCTGCAATTAACAGCCAGTGCAACCAAATAAATAAATAAATAAGAAAAGTCTTTTAAAAAATCTACAAATAAATGCTGGAGAGGGTGTGCAGAAAAGGGGACCCTCCTACACTGTTGGTGGGAATGTAAATTGATGCAGCCACTATGGAAAACAGTATGGAGTTTCCTCAAAAAACTAAAAATTGAGTTGCCATATGATCCAGCAATCCTACCTCTGGGCATATATCTGGACAAAACTATAATTCAAAGAGATACATGCACCCCTATATTCATAGCAGCACTATTCACAATAGCCAAGACAAGAAAACAACCTAAATGTCCATCAACAGATGAATGGATAAAGATGTGACACATATATACAATGGAATACTACTCAGTCATAAAAAATAACGAAATAATGCCATTTGCAGCAACATGGATGGACCTGGAGATTATAATACTAAGTGAAGTAAGTCAGAAAGGGAAAGGCAAATACCATATGATATCATTTATGTGGACTCAAATGAAATTATCCATGAAACAGACTCACAGACTTGTGGTTGCCAAGGTGGGGGTGGAAGAGGGATGGATTGGGAGATTGGGATAGCAGATGCAAACTATTATATATAGCAGCAGTCCCCAACCTTTTTGGCACCAAGTACTGGTTTCATGGAAGACAATTTTTCCACAGACCGGGGAGGGGGGATTGTTCAGGTGGTAATGGGAGCAATGGGGAGCAGCAGATGAAGCTTTGCTCGCTAGCCCACCGCTCACCTCCGGCTGTTTGGCCCAGTTCCTAACTGGCCGCGGACCGCTGATACACGGCCCAGGGTTTGGGGACCCCTGGTATATAGAATGGATAAACAACAAGGTCGTTGTTGAATATAGCACAGGCAACTATATTCAATATCCTGATAAACCATAATGAAAAAGGATATGAATAAGAATGTATAAATATGTATAACTGGATCACTTTGCTGTACAGCAGAAATTAACACAACATTGTAAATCAACTATACTTCAATAAAATAAATTTTAAAAATAACTTTAAAAGAATATAATATACCTTTTTTAAAAAATAAAGTTTCAGTAAATAATACTTTTACAGAGAAAGAGAAACATTGTAACTTCTTTTTACAGAAATCTCAATATTCTGGTACTTGAAGGGCCTGGTACTTCTCATCCAATTCCAGGTAGGACATCTTGTCATGTGACCCTCTGATTCTCTTCATAATTTCAGCTCCATGACATTTAGAGGCAAGTGGTATCTTTTAAAAACATTCAGTCCTGGCCCTCTGTGATTCAGTGACCAACCACCTATTCCTAGGTTTGCAATTCTTAGAGCTGCTCTTTTGCCCTGGTCATCAAATCCCTGTTTTGCTTGTTGTCTTCAATACCACCTATTATTAATGGGGCTCAGTCTTGCTCTTACCAGTTCTTCTCCCAGAAGCCAACATTGACTTAATATTTCTCATTAGCTCTGTCCCCTACATTATTTTCCTACCTAGTCACTCCTAGTCAATTCTTCTGGGCAGTTAACCTAGCCTGCAGAACAAAGCCTCAAGTTCTCAACATGGCATTAATGATCCTTTAGGAAGTAGTCCCAATTGTATCTGTCATCAAATTTCATTAGCTGCCCACAGCACCTTACACCTTCTTACCTCCAAGCTTGGCTAAGTTTACATTGGTCAAACAGATGCAGATTAGATATCTTCTACAAGAAATCCTTCCTTTTTGTGGTCCTCCTATGTGCTCCCACTGCACTTTGTGCATTAACCTATTAAAGTATATCACAAGGCATTGTGATCATCAAGTTACTGATATCTCCTCTGCTAGACTATTATCTTCCTGAAGGAAAGAAAAGGGAGTGGCTTGGACTTCATTTCATTCCCAATGTCTAGCTATTATTTGGTAGTCATTCAAAACTTTAAAAAATAAAAAATAATGAATACAATAGTTAGATTCTTAAGAGCAAATAGTGTTGTCATAGACTCCTATGCAATCTCTTTAAGGTCAACCATAGTGCTTTGCACAACACTAATAGTAATAATAATAATAATAGCAACAACACCATCAACTACTATTGCAACATTAATAGCAGTTGCTGAAATTACTGGAGCATTTGCTATGTACCAGTCTTTGTGGTAAGTGACTTACACAGCTTACAATTCAATTTATCAGTGTTGAGCTGACAAACTTGCTATATGACAGCTGTCACATTGCATAAATTAACAACACTCTCTGGATTAATTGCCAAATACCTTGTCACTTTTCATGATTTAAAACTACTTCTATAGTAAACTGAATAAATTCTCACCATGGTGCCTACAAAATGGCAAAACTGTAAGCAAAATATTTAGTAAGCTTGACTTTCTAGAGACTATTCTTACTCATGATAAATGCATGCTGGGCAAGATCCTCATCTAATTGTACATCTTTGCTAGCCAGATTAAATCACATTATCAAAAGTTATCACTGTAATTTTGAGCATACTCATTTTCACAGTCTAAGGAAAAATTCAAATGAATACTTAATTTTTAATTTTTTTAACTTAAATAAAATGATAGGGTTGCAGGTATTATTTTCTGAGTATGCACTCGAACTATTTTTAAATTGAAGTATAACTCACTGACACTATATTAACTCCAAGCTCAACCTAGTGATTCAATATTTCTCTACATTACAAAATGATCACCCTGATAAGTCTAGTTATGATCTGTCACCATACAAATATATTATGATATTATTGACTATATTCCCCATGCTGTACATTTTATTCCCATGATTTATTTATTTTGTAACTAGAAGTTTGTACCTCTTAATCTCCCTCACTTATTTCATTCATCCTCCCACCCTCAGCCCATCTGGAAACCACCTGTTTCACCTCTGTATCAATGACTCTGTTTCTGTTTTGTTATGTTTGTTCATTAGTTATGTTTTTTAGATTCCACATATAAGTGAAATCATACCATATTTGCCTTTCTCAGTATGACCTATTTCACTTGGCAAAATATCCATTAGGTCCACCCATGTTGTCTCAAATGGCAAAATCTCATTCTTTTAAACAGCTATGTAATATATTACATCATCTATTTTGTATATATATATGTGTGTGTATATATATGTATATGACATCTTTATCCATTAATCTACTGATGAGCACTTAGGTTGCTTTCATGTCTTGACTATTTTAAATAATGCTACAGTGAACATAGGGGTGCACATGTCTTTTTGAATTAGTGTTTTTGTTTTCTTCAGATAAATACCCAGGAGTAAAATGCTGAATCACATGGTAGTTCTATTTTTAATTTTTTAAAGAACCTCTATACTATTTTCCATATTGGCTGCACCAATTTACATTCCTCCAAACAGTGCATAAACGTCCCCTTTTCTGCACAACCTCACCAACACTTATTTGTTGTCCTTTCAATAACAGCCATTCTGATAGATGTAAGGTGATATCTCACTGAGGTTTTGGTTTGCATTTCCCTGATGAGTAATGATGTTGAACATCCCTGCGTCTGTTGGCCATCTGTATTTCTTCTTTGGACAAATGTCTATTCAGTTCCTCTGTTCATTTTTTAATCAGCTTATTTGTTTTCTGATGTTGTATAAGTTCATTGAATATTTGGATATTAACCTCTTACCATATATATCATTTGCAAATATCTTCTCCCATTCAGTAGCCTGCCTTTTCTTAGTGTTTATAGTTTCCTTTGCTCTGGAAAAGCTTTTTAGTTTGATGTAGTTCCATTTGTTTATTTTTGCTTTTGTTGCCCTTGCATGAGGAGATATACCAAATATATATATACACATATACATGTATATTCTTAAGACCAGTGTCAAAAACATACTGCCTATGCTTCCTTCTAGGAGTTGTATGGTTTCAGGTCTTACATTTGAGTCTTTCATCTATTTTGAGGGTTTTGTTTTTGTTTTTTTTTTTGTATATGATATGAGAAAATAGTCCAGTTTAATTATTTTGAATGTAGTTATTCAGTTTCTCAACATCATTTATTGAAGAGGCTGTTTTTCCCATTGTATAGTCTTGCTATTTTTGGTCATAGATTAATTGATCATGTAAGTATGGGCTCATTTCTGGGCTCTCTATTCTGTTTCATTGATCTATGTGTCTGTTTTTGTGCCAGTATCATACCGTTTTGATTACTGTAGCTTTGTAGTATAGTTTGAAATCACGGAGCTTTTACCTCTAAACTTGTTCTTCTTTCTCAAGGTTGTATTGGCTATTCAAAATCTTTTGTAGTTACACACAAATTTTAGAATTATTTTTCATAGTTCTGTGAAAAATGTCATTGGAATTTTTATAGGTATTGCATTGAACCTGTAGATTAACTTGGGTAGTATGTTCATTTTAGCAACATTAATTCTTCCAATCCATGAGCACAGTGTATCTTTCTGTGGATTTGTGTCAAAATCAATTTCTTTCATCAGTGTCTTACAGTTTTCTGAGTAAAGGTCTTTTTACCTCCTTGGTTAGATTTATTCAGGGGTATGTTATTTTTTGATGCAAATGTAAGAGTAAATTGTTTTCTTGAATTCTCTTTCTGATCGTTTCTTTTTAATGTATAGAAATGTAACAAAATTGTGTATATTAACTATTCCCACAACTTTACTGAATTTATTTATGAGTTCTAATATTTTTTGGCAGTGTCTTTAGAATGCTCTATAGTATTGTGTTATCTGCAAACAGTGACAGTTTTACATCTTCCTTTCCATTTTGGATTCCTGTTAGTTCTTTTCTTTGTCCGACTGCTGTGACTAGGACTTCCAATACTATGTTGAATAAAAGTGATGAGAGTGGGCATTCTTTTCTTGTTTCTTATCTTAGAGGAAATGCTTTTAGCTTTTCACCATTGTGTTTGTTACCTGTGGGCTTGTCATATAAAGTTTTTATTACATTGAGGTATGGTCCCTCTATACCACATTCTTGAAAATTTTGGTCATAAGTGGATGTTGAATTTTGTCATAAGCGTTTTCTTCATCTATTGAGATAATCACATGAGTTTTATTTTTCAATTTGTTAATGTGAGGTGTTGCAATGATTGATTTGCATATATTGAACTATCCTTTCATCCTTGGGTAAATCATACTTGATTAGCGTTTATGGTCCTTTTAATGTGTTGTTGAATTAAGTTTGCTAATATTTTGTCAATGATTTTTGCATTTATATTCTTCATTGATGTTGACCAGTAATTATCTTTTTTTTTTATTTTGGTGGTGTCTTTGTCTAGTTTAGGTGTTAGCATGTTGCTGTTCTCTTGGAACGACTTTGTAAGCATCCCTTCCTCTTGAATATTTTGGAGTAGTTTGAGAAGGATATGTATTAATTCTTCTCTAAATGTTTGGTAGAATTCACTTGTAAAGCCTTCTGGTCCTAAACTTCTTTTTTTCAGTTCTGGTTCAGTTTAATTACTCATAACTTGTCTGTTCATATTCTCTATTTCTTCCAGACATAGTCTTAGGATACTGTACATTTCTAGGATTTTATTCATATCAATCAGGTTGTCCATTTTATTGACATATAACTGTTTGTAGTAATCTCTTATGATCCTTTGTATTTCTGTGGTGTCAGCTGAAAATTCTCTTTCATTTCTGATTTCATTTATTTTGGGACCTTTCTCTCTTTTTCCTTTGACAGGTCTGCCAAAATTTACTAATTTTTTTAATCTTTTCAAAGAACCAGTTCTTAGTTTCATTGATCTTTTCTGTTGTTTTTTTTTTGTTTGTTTCTATTTTATTTATTCCTGCTTTGATGTTTATTATTTCTTTCCTTCTACTAACTTTGAGTTTTGTTTGTTCATCTTTTTCTAGTTTTTTGATTAGGTCGTTTATGTGAGACTTTTCTTGTTTCCTGAGATGGGCTTTTATCACTATAAAGTTTCCTCTTAGAAATGATTTTGCTGAATCCCATAGATTTTGGATAGTTGTGTTACCATTTTCTTTTATCTCCAGATAATATTGGATATCCATCTTGGTTTTTTCAGTGACCCATTGTTTGTTTAGTGCCATATTGTTTAGCCTTCATGTGTTTGTGTTTTTTGCATTTTTTCCTCTATAGTTGATTTCTAGTCTCATAGCATTGTGGTCAGAAAAGATGCTTGATATCATTTCAATCTTCTTGAATTTATTAAGATATATTTTGTGGCCTAGCATGTGATCTATCCTGGAGAATATTCCTGGTGCACTTGATAAGAATGTATTCTGCTGCTTTGGAATGGAATGTTCTCCATATATCTATTAAGTACATGTATTAAGTACATCTAGTCTAATATGTCACTTAAGGCCCTTGTTTCCTTACTGATTTTCTGTCTACATGACCTATCCATTGATATAAGTGGGGTAGTAAAGTCCTCTACTATTATTCTGTTACTGTAAATTTCTCCATTTATGCTTACTAGTATCTTGTGCATGTATTTATGTGCTCCTATATTGGGTACCTTTATATTTATAATTCTTATATCTTCTGCTTCATCTGTTCATCATTATATAATGTTCTTCTTTGTCTCTTGTTACAGTCTTTGTTGTAAAGTCTATTTTATCTGATATAAATATTGCTACCCCAGCTTTCTTTTCATTTCCATTTGTATGGTACACTTTTTTTCCATTCCTTCACTTATGGTCTGTGTTAGAATTGAAGTGAGTCCCTTATGGCAATATATATATGTGGGTCTTGCTTTTTTTTTAATCCATTCAGCCACTCTTTTGATTGGAACATTCACTTCATTTATATTTACAGTAATTATTTATTGGAATGTTAATCTCTTTCTTGTCGTTTAGCTCTTTTCCCTTTGATTTGATGACTCTCTTTAGTGTTATGTGTGGGTTCCTTTCTCTTTTTTGTGTGTTTGCATATATTATATAGTTGTGGTTTGTGCTTACTATGAGGTGTGTATAAAACAATATGTACATTACATGATTAAGTTAATGATCTTTTTACATTTGAATTCAATGTAACAACCATTCATTTTCACTCCCTGCAGCCAGTTTAGTGTTTTTGACCTTATATTTTACAACTTTTTGTTTTGTGTATTCCTTAACTACTTATTGTGAATATAGATTATTTTACTAACTTTATCTTTTAAACTTCCTACTAGCTTTGCAGGTGGGTTTGATCTACTACCTTTCCTGAATATTTGCCTTTAGTCATGGGATTTTTCTTTTCTAATTTTCATATTTCTAGTGGTCATCTTTTCTTTTCCACCTTGAGAAGTCCACTTAATATTTCTTGTAAAATCATTTTAGTGGTGCTAAACTCTTTCATTTTCTGTTTGTCTATAAAACTCTTAATTTCTTCTTCAAATCTGAGTGATAGCATTTCTGAGTAGATAATTCTTGTTTGTAGGCTTTTTCCTCTTATTACTTTAAATATTGTACCACTCTTTCTGGTTTGCAAAGTCTCTGCTGAAATGTCAGCTGATTGTCTTATGGGAGTTCTCTTGTATGTAACTAATTGCTTTTCCTTGTTGCTTTTAAGATTAGCTCTTTGTCTGCATTTTATGCCATTTTTATTATAATGTGTTTATTGTGGACCTCTTCTGAATTGATCTTGTTTGGGAATCTCTGTGCTTCCTGGACCTGGATGGCTCTGTCCTTTCCCAGGTTAGGGAAGTTTTCAGCTGTTATGTCTTCATATAAGTTTTCTGCTCCTTTTTGTCTCTCTTCTCCTTTTGGGAGCTCTATAATGTGAATATTAGTTACACTTGATATCGTACCCAAGGTCCCTTAAAAAATCTTAATTAAAATTTTAATTTATTATTTTTTTCTTTTTTCTGTTCAGCATGGGTGATTTCCACTACTCTGTTTTCCAGTTCACTGATCCATTCCTCTGTATATCATTGAATCTACTTGACTCCTTCAAGGGTATTTATTTCAGTTATTGTATTCTTCAGCTGTTTGGTTCTTGTATATATTTTCTAACTCTGTTAAGCTTCTGTATGTCTGTGTTCATCCAGTCTTCTCATTGAGCATCTTTATGATCATTATCTTAAACTCCTTATTGGGTAGAATCTTTATCTCCATTTTCCCTAGCTCTTCTTTGTTTTTATCTTGTTCTTTTGTTTGGAGCATATTCTTCTGTTGTCTCATTTTGCCTAATTTTCTGTTTTTATTTCTATGTACTAGGTAGTTTGTTAATATTTCCTGATCTTGGAAAAATGGCCGTATGTTGGAGATGCTATGGGGCTCAACAGTACACTCCTCTCTGGTCACCAGAGCTATATACTCTAGGGGTGCCCCTGTGTGGGCTTCATGAGACCTTCTGTTGTAGTGGGGACAAGTACTGTGGCTCATTAGTAGGTGGAGCTGCCCTCTAACATATTTGGCTATCAGGCTCTGCTTCATACTGAAGCTGTCAGCAACTGGTACCCTGTGCAGCTGGCTGCCTGGCCTGAGGCATCTCAGGGCTGGTGCCTGTCCACTGGTGGGTGGTGCTGGGTCCTGGTAGTGGGGGCCCAGGTGGTAGGGCCCAGGACTGGAGCCAGCCTGCTAGTGGGTGGGGCTGAGTCCTTGGCCCACTATTAGTTGGGGCTTGGTCCTTACACTGTTGTTGCTCAGCTCAGGAAATCCTGGGACTTGTGCCAACTGGTGAGTGGGTAGGTGAGCCCCGAATGCTTATGAGCTACAGGGAGGATTCCAAAGTTGTGCTTGTCAGCACCAGTGTGCTCGTGGTAGAATGGGCTCCCCAAATGGTTGCAGCCTGCATCTGTATCTCCAGCGGGAATCCCAGTTGTCACCTGCCCCTAAAGGCGACTCTCTAAGATTAGCACTTGGGTCTGCCCTAGGCTCTTTTCAAATTACTGCCTCTACACTCATCGGCAGAGTGCGTGAGAATTTGTGGGCCTCCTTTAAGTGCATAGCCTCTGTTTCTTACAGCCATTTTCCTCTCTCATACACAAGCCACATTTACCTTTAAAGTCAGATATTCTGGGGGCTCATCTTTCCATTGAAGGACCCCCAGGCTGTGGAGACCAATGTGGGGATCAGACACTGCTCCTTGGTGGAGAACCCTTGAAATTGTGATTATTCTCCCATTTGGGGGTTGCCTACCTGGAGCTGTAGGTCTTGACTCTATTGCGTCTCCACCCATTATACCCATCTGGTTGTGGTTTCTTCCTTAAAGCATTAGTTGCTGAAAATCTTTTCTTCAGGTTGTTCTCATTGATAGTTGCTCTGTAAATAGTTGTAATTTTGGTACGCTCATGGGGGAAGGTGAGCTCAGAGTTTTCATACTCTATCATCCTACCCACACCTCCCACTGTATACTTTAATAACTTTTTACTACCTATATTTTTGAAAATAATATGGCTTCCCTATTATTTGATGTACTACAGCCTTCACAGATATCTATCTTTTGTTGTGCAACTCTATTTTGAACTATTATATGTGTATGCAACATTATCACAATAGTACACATTTAAAAAACCACTCACAATTCCATCATTTAAGATTTGTCTAACATCACTTTTCTATAATTTCTATGGCTTATCAACACACATATTTCAAATGCTGCAATTCATGATACATAAAATTTTATGTTTTACTATTTTATTTGTGTTTACATCATAATCATGTCTCATTGTTTCATATATTCTCTTTAATTCACCCTTCAAGTCATTGCATTACATTCCACTGAGTTGATGTACTATTATTTGCTACACCACTACCATATTACTGAATAATTTTGGTTGCTTCAAACATCTTTTCCTATTGGCAAGAAAGCTGTAATAAATACCATTGTTCATTTTAGACTTACTTCATTATTTCAGGATGAATTGCCATGCATGGGATTACTAATTTTAAATCTATGCACATTTCCTATTTATTGTAAGAGATATTAATGCTTTAGCTTAAACCTGAAATCTTTTTTTCCCAATCTTACTCATAATTATGTAAATAAACACAATATAATGCACTGAAACTTTAAAGTATCATAAGCACATAGAGAGGAATGAATAAAACAGTCAAGAACCTCCCTTATAAAAGTTAAATGTAGACAAGACAGGGTTAAAAGTAAAAAACACTAATCATTTAATAAATATGTATGGGCCAGATACTGCTAATTAATTTTAATCCTATGAGTTACTTTTTTATGTCAAGAAAATTATTTTTCAATTATATTCTAAGTGGTTAGTAGAAAGACTATATTTCAATTTTTTACTATGGTTCAGAATATCTTTCTTAACATTGTTAGTAGTGTAATTTTTTCCTGTTGATTTTCATGGAAGTTTTCAAGTAGATTGTTACATAATTTACAAATAATGAGAACTTTGCACTCCACTTTGTCTTAGATATTTATACATGTTAAGACTGTCTTGCAAAAGATAAAATAAACAGGTGTTTTAAGAAATTTTGAAGTGCTGACTCAATGTTTAAATTACTTCACATAACCCACAAAGCAAACTGATAATCACAATACTACTAACTGAAAGTTTAAAAAGGGAATGGAAAGAATAAAGTTTCATTTTTGCTTTACAGAAATATGAGGTCAAAAGTTGTATAGTCACAAATGCCAAATATGAAGGAAAAAATTGGGAGAAGTGCTGTTTTCATAACTTCTAAAATTAAAAATAAACCCAACCTTCATGTGCAGTATAAATCTTGAACTAAACATACGTTAAGGTTAAAGTGATTTGAACCATATATGGTGAATATGAGAACTTTCTTTGTAAAACTCTCAATATAAAGATATAGATTATGACAAACATGGAATAAGAAAATATATATCTTTGACACTGAAAATATTTAGATCAATAATTGTAGAATAGGAAGAGTCATATTGCTATGGAGTGAAATGATTTTTCAATTAGTTCGCAATATACTTTCAAAAAACATTTTTTCATGACTATATAGGATCACCCTAATCATACTATAAATTAATAACAAAATAAAATGTACATGATAAAACATATTTTAGTCTCCAAAATATGCACTATATATATATTTTAAATGTTCTGTTTTATACTATTAATAAAAATGGTTTTATTGAATCTAAAACAAGTATCCAAATTTGTGCTTAAAATGTTTATGGTTACCCCAAAATAAAGTGCCTAGAGAAGAAATTGGAAACTCAGGTGACTATGAATCCATTCTACCGAATTCTTATATATGTGCTACAACAGCTTAAGCAGTCAGAAATATCAATAAAAAAATTTAAATGTTTCAAGGAGTAAATTTTAAATCATAATTAAATACAAGTATTTTGAAAAAATTAATATTGACATTAAAATGCAGTATTACACATAATTCCAGTTGCTGCCTAAAATGTTTACCTAAAATATTTGAAATACTATGATTTTGTGGTGCAAGGAAATTTTATTTAATTCTCTGCCTATACTGTGTTGGCAATTTCTCACTTTGTCCTAATGTGAGTCTAGCCCCAGTTATAAAGTACTATTAATATTATCAGGTAAAACTTCCTGGCAGTACAGAATTAAGCTCTGACACAGAGTAATTTTAGATTATTCTGTTCTGTGCAATTTCTCTAAGTATTTTTGTTTCTTTGTTTGTAAAATACTTTTTGAATACTCTGCTAACAAAATATTTTTAATCATTTTATGGAGTCATATGATATAAACAACAACAATAAAAAAGTCTTCCATTCCTTTCCCTTATATCTTAAGAATTAGAGCCATTTTTTGTGATCTTTATTCAGCTAAAAGTTACTTTTTAAGATAATTTCAAATAATATGGGAATTTGAGTTAATGAATATAACGAGTAATTCAAAATGCCAAGTCTGTCTTGTTATATAATAGCTACCATTTCCTGAACTTACTACATACCTATGGTGGAATTTATTAGCCATTGTGGAATGTAAGTTATTTAACAAATATTTATTGTCTACTATGTTCAGAGCACTGTGCAATTCAGCAGTAAATAGAGGAGTAGATACAGTCCTTGCTTGGAGCCTATGACAAGAAGGATCTGACTCCAAGTTTATCTCTAACATCTAGAGATAGGATTTTAAGTATTATCCTATACTGATGTAAACAATGACACACCACTGTGCAATGGGAATGAGTGAATCATTAAGTTGAGAGCTGGGAGAGAATTCATCCAACTGTAAAAGACAAATCAATTCTTTGGGGTCACAAAAATGGCACAAAATTTATATAACTCACAAGAAACGTTTCTGAATTTCTACAAATATTGTTCCCTTTCATATATCTAGCCCCATGTGGACCTATGTAACAACAGACAGTTTGGACAGTACTAGAGGTTGGAGAGAGTCTTCTGACTTTTACACATAGCAGCAAAAATCTAGAAGATAATGTGAATATTTGGTATTTGATAGGGAAAGACCTGCAAAGACAAGAAAGCCTGGCAAGTTCAAGGAACAGAGGGGAGACAGGTGTGCCTGGAATTGAGTGAGTAAAAGTGATTGGAGTAAGAAAATGGAGGTGATATCAGAGGCGAGAGTGAAAAGGGCTGATCATGGAGCCTTGTGGGCACCTGAAATAAATTTTTTTCCCCCAACTTTATTGTGGTACTATTGACAAATAAAAATTGTATATATTTAAAGTGCACAACTTGATGATTTGATATAAGTATACATTGTGAAATGATTACCTACAATCAAACTAATAAGCATATCCATCACCTCACATAGTTATCAATCTGTGTATGTATGTGTGTGTGTGTGTGTGTGTGTGTGTGTGTGTGTGTGTGTGTGGTGAGAACACTTGAGATTTACCCTCTTAGCTAATTTCAGGTAAATGATGCATTATTTGTTTATAGTCACCATGCTACTCCATCTTATAACTGAAATACATCTTATAAATGAAAGTTTTACCTTTTGACAAACATCCCCCATTTCTCCACCCCTCAGCCCCTGGTAACCACCATTCTACTCTCTGTTACTATGAGTCTAACTTTTTCACATTCTACATATAAGCGAGATAATGCAATATTTGTCTTTTTGTGTCTGGCTTATTTCCCTAAGCATAATGTTCTCTAAATTCATCCATAGCCTCACAAATGGCAGGATTTCCTTCTTCTTTTAAGGTGAATAATATACCATTGTATATATATGTATATGTATACGTCACACTTTCTTTATCTACTCATCTTGTTGACACTTAGCTTGTTTCCATACCTTGGCTACTGTGAATAATGCTGTAACGAACATGGGAGTGCAGATACCTCTTTGAGATAGTGTTCCCCACCCCGTTTGGATACATACCAAGAAGTGGGATTGTTTGATAGGAACCTTGGCAGACATTGAAGGGTTTTAGACAGTGCGGTTATATGATCTGATGCATGATTTTACAGGATCATTCTGCATGAAGAACTGACAATAGGCTGGAAGGATGGGGCAAGGGAGGAAACAAGGGAACGAATGTGGAGGATATTCCAATATGAAGGTGAGATGTGATGGTACCTTTGGCTAGGACTGTGGCAGTGGAAGGGGAGAAAAGTGGGTGCCAACAGGATTTGGCTTTATCCTTAGGTTTTATTTACTAAATAAATGGGACGATGGAGTTGCCCTTATTTTGAATGGAAAAAGAGAAGCAGGGGAGTAGGTTCATAAAGGAAGATCAGTAGCTCAAGTTTAAGTATGTTGAATTTGGCATCTGAGTGGAGAGGTCAAGTAGGAACCTTAGTATGCAACTCTCAAGTGCTTCCTCTCCTCACTTCTCTGAGCCTATAGGTCTGTATGTTGGATATTTCAAAGCTGACCAAAGATATTCAGTGATTTTGACATTTGGGTTTTCTTCTTATTCTGGATCACACTGCTTATTGGTAAGTTACCACCTGGACTCCACAGTTATTTCTATTATCTTATTATTCCCAGGCTTAAGCCAATATTCTCTTAAGTATAAAGGGCCATTATTGTTCTCTGTTTTGTGGGCTTCAATTTAAAGGAACAATTTCTGATTGATAATTACACGTTGTCCTTTCCCTGACAAAATTTAAGCATTTTAAAGGAAAAATCATATTTTCAACTTTTAATTCCAAAAGTTCAATGGTATACATACAGAAAAGGCAAAATATACACTTGAAAAATTGAAGAAATATTCTGTGTGAGTAATGTGATATAGTTATACAAGTGATGTGAGAAAGGCACAGTTCCAGATTTCAAGGACAATAAAGTTGAAACAGAGGAATATTCAACAAAGGAAGAAACATTTTAAAATAAAATAAAAATGAATGAAAGGAGCAAATATTGCTCCATGGGAGATGTGTAGCATAGAATAAGAAACGAATTGACATTAAATACCAAGAGATTATAAACTACTGAATAGAAGAGTCACAAAGTTCAATTCTGATCAATTGAAAGGAGTTTAGTCACAAATCAACATTATGGAAATATAATTTATCTCTTTGAACAAGCATCTTTCTTCTCACTCTCTCATATAACATCTTTTCTTTTATGAAACAAAACTATATTGCACATGAAATTGGATCATACTTTGTACTTACTAGACTTGGTTAAATGTACTTTCAGTTAACTAGTGTTAATAAATCTGTTTCTATGGAAATAATGATAACTATGATTCTTCAGTAGGTGGTTGTAAATGAAGCTGGTCATATTTAAGAACAAATCATTTTGTGACAAATGAACAGACAAACATTTGACAAAGTAAAAGGAACCAAATGATTTCTGGTTTTTTTCCTTCCTTTTCTTTTCCTTTTTTTTGAATAAATGATGAAATGCTTTCTTTACTCAGGGCTGTGAGCTTGGTTTTCTATATTAATTGTGAAGACCCTTTACTGTATTTCCTTGAAAGCTCTTCCATACAGCTTTCACCTTTGCCTCTTAACACTATCCTTTCTAGCTCCAGTTTAAAGCACTGACTTTTGCTTGTTCCCTTTGATGTAAAGAACTAGTCAGTAGTCCAATGGAATCATCCTTTTTCTTTTCTTTTGCCTTTTTTTTCCTGAGCTCTAAGAACTTTAGGTGCTGTTTATAGTTTTTCTTACTGTCCTCAGCTTTAAGAAGAATATATATATTTAACACTGCATTCTTCCATACGTAACAATATACAGTGTACTGAAACATATCCTCTACAAGGTTGAGTAATTCTGCTTTCCATTCTCTTTCATACCACAATAACTAAATATTCAATGTTTTTGTCTTGTCCAAAGGAACTTTGAGAGTATTCATTTGAACAATCAGATTTTGTTATTGTTGTGAACCCAGTCACAACAGCAGCTTACACTCTTCAGGGAACACTCTTAAAAATCACCTTCTATAAAGTAAGGGCAGAGCTTCTTCTGTTATTGCTATTTTGTTTCTCTGTTCCTTGGCACTTTTTTTTGATTTTCATTTTCTCTCTTTAGGTTTTTACTTTCCCCAAAGATTATGAAGCTGCATGGAAAGCTTAACTTTCTCATGCATAAATAAATAATATATGAAAATGGTATTTATAATAATATATTATATAAAAATATACATTTATATATAATATATAAAATATATTGTATATATATATAATTTATTTATATTCCCATATAGAAAGTATATCCAGGTGAAGTCACTATAAATAAATGAGTGCCTGGGAAGCTCAATGTATATCAAATCCCCTAAGAAGAAGATTGCTACCCAAAGATTTATGCTGAAACTCCTATTTAAAAAAAAGTCTCCTTCCAATTAGAAAACAAAATTACTTGATGATATTACCTTTTATTTATATCTATATTTTCTTATTTTTTACTTAAAAATCATACATATAGAATTGAAGTAAATAATACTCATGGAGATCTTGGGCAAGGAATAATGAACTACCAGAATGAAATATATTCAGTAATGTCCTATCTGTTGATTACTGTTGTATAAACATGATATAGCTATAGTTTCATTAAATGCATATTATACTGAGATCCCTATTCATTTGCTCGGGCACCACAAAGTCCATACGAACCAATCCCTACTCTGAAGTTTATAATCTAGTGAAGAAGCACATTAAAATGAGAAATAGAGAATATAGAAATAAAAAGCATGCTAATTGGATGTAGAGAATAAATATAAAAATCACTAGAAAGAGATTTGGGGTTGAAGAATAGTTAAAGAGGTTGGGACATGTGGAAGATGTTGAGAATGGAAGTTATGGATAAGCAGAGACTGGCAGAGAGGCCTGAGGTAGTAAAACTAATGTGAAATGAGTGTAGTGGTTAAGGGTTGAGGAGATAAAGAGGTTTCCAGTTTGCATAAAGAATTAGTAATGAAGAAAAGTAGAAAATTGTTACATTATTAAAAGTGTGATCAAAGAGTGGGTGATCTTAAAATGTACTTGAAGGGATAGCCATAAAGGAACAAACTATAAAAACTAATGGTGATCATATTGAAGGAACATTTAAAAAGTAGGTGTGCACAAGACAGACTGACAGAGAGTAACTTCAGGCGGGAAGATCAGGTATGGGGAAAACGACGTTAATTTAGAAGTGAAGGTAGTCTAGATCATGTAGGTATAGAGAGAGAAGTTAAAAGGCCAGCAGTCATTAACAGAGAAAAGCAAGATTTGGGGGGCTCAATCAATGTGGATGCCCTCCCACAGCCTTCCATGGCAGGTGCAGAACCTCTGTGTGAAGCACTCTCAACCACATGTCCACTCTGAAAACTTAGAATGTAAGCTCCAAGAAACTAAGGTCTAGCCTGTAGTTTGTGTGTGTGTGTGTGTGTGTTTTAACTGCTACACTGCCAGTGCCTAAAACAGAGCCTCACAACATGAGTTTAATAAATATTTCTTGAATATTTACTATTTTAAAATATATCTTAAAGTCCACCTTTCTTTTGAAGCTTTCCCTACCTCTTTCAGTTAGTAAAACTTAAGGTGGAAGACATAGGTTTCTGGAATCAAGTAGACCTGTATTCAACTACTGACTACTTAACTTTTCTGATTTTCAGTTTTTTTTTTTTTTTTTTTTTTTTTTTTTCAGTACACAGGCCTCTCACTGTTGTGGCCTCTCCCGCTGCGGAGCACAGGCTCCGGATGCGCAGGCTCAGCGGCCATGGCCCACGGGCCCAGCCGCTCCGCAGCATGTGGGATCTTCCCAGACCGGGGCACGAACCCGCGTCCCTTGTATCGGCAGGCGGACTCTCAACCACTGCGCCACCAGGGAAGCCCTGATTTTCAGTTTTCACATTTGTAAAACAGAGAATACTATTCATCTTGCAGTGTTATTATAAGGCTTAGAGATTATCAATGTAAAGTGCCTAGCTTACATTCAGGTACATATTAGTTACCCAATCCACGTAGCTATTAACCAGGAGCAGGTGTCACTCAATCATCCTCTTTTCCCTTTGATCAAATCTTGTATATTTCTGATTTATAACATTTATCACTTTGCACTAGAGTTAATATGTCTATCTTCTCTCCCGCAGTACATCAACATTTTAGTACGTCAAATACCAATCTTTTTAATGTGCCTAAGAAGTGTCTCTCAAAATTCAGCATAAGCCTTTTCTCAGTCAAGTTGTTTTGACCTACTCAACTGGACTTCAGTTCTTTCTCTTCATGTCGTTTCCTCCTGTATCTTAAAAGTACTTAGGTTTATGTTTGTCTTCACTCCTGGAGTATGAGCTCCATAAAGACTGGGGTGTTACTTTCTATTCATACATCCTGGGGACCTGGTAAACTACCCTGGGCATACATACTCATTATATGAAAGAGGAGATGAGTACAAAAATTATACAGAAGATATCTTCTACAGAACCTATTCTCAGAAAGAGAGGAGGGGCTAGTGAAACAAAGAAATTAAATGCAGACAGAGTTTAGGAACTCTGTCCTGCAGAGAGTTTTGATTAAGGAATCCAAGGTGCCATGAGAGTTTAGAGAAGCAGGCCTTACTCATGTTTCTTTATACACTTGCTTTGACATTGAAAATAGTGGCCACTGTATTTTATTTGAGAATTGGTCTGTGTGCTTGTTACTCATTCCTGATTCCAAGAACCAGCCATCACAGGATCTTTTTTTGTCAATGAGAGCACTCACTAATCTCCCACAATGTGCAGAGCAAAAAGTTGGTAAAAATGATCATTAGACATGAAGATACTGGTCTCTTCTGAGATTGGCAATCTAATTAGACAGACAAGAAGAATGAAATGAATGTACCCAGAGTCAATTTCATATCTTATTCTCACATAAAGTTGACACCACTTTGGTGATATCAGCATATCAAGGTACAAAGCTTGGATGTGGAAATTCAGCCAAAACAGTGAAAAAAAAAATCTTTCAGTTGTCATTTGGTGTCTTGTAGAATAAACAAATTAATGCATTTTGTGTTCATTTCAACTAGTTGCTGTGGGCTTAGCCACAATGAGTATGAGTATATGTGTATATCTATATATATGTATATATATAGATATACACATATATATATAGTAAGCCTTTTTTCTTTACTCCTTGAATTTAAACTTATTAATCTACTTAAATTAAAGGGGAGATATCTAACTAAGCACTGCAGGGCATTTATAAAATTCAAAAATCTATTCATGTGTTTGAAGAAAAGCATTGATTTTTTTCCAGGAAATTATGATGCTCTTGTGCATATTATATTAAATCCAAATCTTAATTTCCAGTATAGGAAATAAAGTACTTTGCCTATTAAAAATTATGTAATATCTATATTTTCAAAGTATGGCCTCTGGTAGATAGGATAAGTAGGGCAATATTTCAATATTTATTGATACATGTCTAATGAAAAAGAGAGCACATTATTTTATTTTTAAATGGATGATATTGGTAAAATGTAGCTATTTTAGTGCCCTAATACCAACATAAATCTTACAGTTTTCATTAATCTTTAAGATTGGTTTATAAACATTGAGGGGAAAATATTTTTCAGTATTACATTACATTCACTTTTTAGTATATATAATTTATTTTGATACACTGTTTTTTAGTGTTATTGTTGGAGAACTCAACGTCACTGAAAAGCACATTTAGCAAAATGTAAAATTAGTTTTAGCTTGTAACCTTTTAAAAAACAATGTAAATTAGATAGCTATAAATGCGTGCCTAAAGAAAACAACAAAATGTATATGTAAAATCAAAGTGATGGTCTCATAGAGGAGATTTAACGTAAATGGCTACCAGTAGACCCTGAACAAAATGATCAATACTCCTCTTAAAAAAAAATGCTTTAACTGTCTAGTGAAATTATAAGGATCTCATAAAGATGTGCAAACCAAAGATAGAGTAGCTGCAGTACGCCTGGAAGTGGCTAAGCTCCCAAGCAAATCATCTCTATTAGTTCCTATTCATGATTTAAATTATGCTTTTTTATCTGTTCATAACATGCAGCACTTTTTAGCCTCACATTTCTAGGCATTTTAGCTTTTGCTGACATAAATGCATTCCCAAAATAGAATGTTACAACAATTTTCTGCTAGACATTTAAGCCCATTTGTGCATTTTATTTTAAGATACTTTTTTTGAAACTTCTAACTGTGAGAGGTCTGGGAAGGTGGTGTTAGAATGAATGAGAACTTGTTTTCTAAAGCGACACTGTAGACACTTGATCTACCGTTAAAAAAAAAAAAATCACAGCTTCCTACCTTGAAAACAAACATCTCACGGCGAAGAATAGCTAGAGTGTTAAAGTTCCCATCACAGATGTTGGGTTTGGCTCCAGGATAGGAAGGTCTGCCAGTGGGAGGCCGGGGAGGTTTGGGCCGGTCATTCTTCCTTGGGTCAGCTGGAGGATTAGAGCGGTGTGGGGGCACTGTCGGTAGAGGTCTTGTTGGTGGAGGAATCTTGTCAGGTGGACCTTTTGAAAATATGAGGACAGCACTTGGCTCACTTAAAACTGGAATAGTGCTGGAAAATATGCTACATAGGACAATCACTTATCAGTGGAGGGTTCAGACTAAGCAAGTTAAGAGGTCTTTAAGATTGTATACTTCCTGAAAAAACAAACCATCTTACCCAACAAACCATTGCTAAGTCTATCGGAAACTGTCTTTATTGTGCTGAATTCTGGATCCAAGTAACTAGGCCTTCTTTGTTAATTTTTAATGATTTTTAAAATAGCTTCACCACAGCCCTTATTGGAAAGTCTGCTTTCAAATCATTTTTTGGAAGTAGGTAGTGTATTAATTATAAATAAATTAAAATGAATACTGGAACCATGCATGTAAGCTCCACCAAAGTTAATCCTAGATTTTGATAGACGATTCTACGCAAATATTTCTAATATTGTTAATAGCGCATTAACAAATCAAAGTTTATTCTATCCCTATGTATCTAATTGTATTTTATCAACTTTTCCTGACTTTCATTATTTTCTTCTAATGAAATGTTTTCACAGATTGCTAGAAGAGTGTTTCATTTGAATACTGAATCTAAAACACCTATTGATTAAAACACCACTAATAAAATATTAATGTAAAGAAGTATTTCTAAAAAGAGGTTTCTAAATCAAGCCAAAGTTTATAGATGTAATTTGGTACAGATGTAAAGCATCATTTCTCAAGGGATTTATGTTTTTAAAAAGAAATACAGAGCTGTTCACACTTATTATTTAGATATGGAAAGAATACTCTTTTGCAGACCTTCAGTCTAGACTACTAATTCATGAGGTCATGAGAAAGAGCCTCCTTTCAGTTAACTACTTTGGCAGAATTTCTGATGACACACACATAGGCATTGGCTAGCTCATTCAACATATGAGCTATTTAGTTTTGAGTCCCGGACATTTTTCTTTTCTCAGTATCCCCCAAATAAAGAGCAGCACAAAAGTTGACCTTTTTTTCCAAAACTAATGTTAACCTTGAGAGAATGGTCACCACTGAGACATTGAACTTGAAAAATTCATGAATGCAAAACAGATTAGTGAACTTAAACTGTGATATTTAAAAATGCAAATGACATCTTCTGAGTACTGAATATTACAGACAGCACGCATTTGTTTTTGTATTGTAAAATGAAAGCTTCACTTCATTAATTTAGTAAAGCATATTCTCTATATGTTAATAATAAATGTCAAGTTCTTAACAATTTTGTGTGGAATAAATGTCTTTATAAAGGTCAATTGTCCTATTGAGGGAGTTAGGATTATAGTAAATATGTGTAATAGTGTTTCTTCCTTTTGTCTTACCTTGCATTCATTGACTGAACCCCATAAATTAAAATTATTTTACTCTACTAGAAATTTATTGTGAATTATGTGTTAGTAAACGTAGCCATTTGTTACCTTTTACCTCTTAGTCAATAATTACATGTTTTTGAGTTCATTTTGTTACATCCATCACACAAGAGTATTTTCAGCATTTTCCAAAGTATTTGTCTAGCATCTATCAACCATCAAATATCATAAACTGAGAATCAATCTGTCAGCTTCTACCAAAGTCTCAGTATCTTATATGAAAGCCTTCTATGACTCATTGTTTTTATTGGTTATATTCATTTATTACATTTTTACCAGAATTTTAAATACTAAAGCTTAACTGACCTTTATTATAATTTCAGGTTTCAATTAAACTCAGTAAGAAAAGTTTATCAGTGCCTAGACTTTCCCATTATCTGCATATTAAGATATCTGGGATTGTTGCCAACCAAACTTGATTGATAGAAGACTTTTGTCAATAGAACAGATTTTTTTTTTCAGTATTTATCTCTCTAATATACTTAGAGCATCTATCTCAACAAAGAAAACAGAGCAGAAATTCTGCACTTCACTATAGGATTAACCAAATAGAATCAGTGGTAACCTACCATATATTTTCTGGATGCCCTGCAAATCATCATTAGGTAGTTTGAAGTTGTCAGTTTCCATGTACTGGTAAAATGGAGCCATGATGGCAGTAGGGTCATTGGAATGCTCCAGTCCCAGAGCATGTCCCAGTTCATGAACTGCTACAAGAAATAAGTCATTTCCTGTGCAAATGAGAAGAAAAGACACTATTATAACTAATATCCAAGTATAGAATTGACAAGGACAATTGGTGTTATCAAAATTTTACCCAAGAAAAATAAGGGGAACTTTTTACTTCAACTATCAGTGTGATTTTATCATTGGATTATCTATGGGCAAAATCCAATATGTGATTTTAAAAAGGGGGGTTGGTGGTGGGGAGGTGATGATAGTGAAGTCACAGAAATTTAGAAACTGAAAGAGAAGAATAAAGAATAAAAGTTGAAGAAAGAACATTAGCATCAGAAATTGCTACTACTGCTGTTGAAATATTCTTCCAATTAGAAAGCATGTAATATACTATATCTCACTTATGTAACCTTCATAGTGAACATAATTCTAAGAATTCAGCAAAAAATATAGGGTAGTTACAATACCTACTTTTACACAGATGAGTAAATTATGGCACAGAAGGGACAAATCTTGTCAAGACTAGCAAATCTTTGTATTTACAGAGCTGTGACAAGAACTTAGGTTATTATAACTCCTAGACTAAGGCTTCTCTTTCTTAGTAGCCTATAATAATGTAAAATAAAAGTCATAGGCTAGCAGTCATGAAAATTAGGAATCTAGTCTTAGCTCTGTAAATACAAATTCTAATCAATTCATACATAATCTGAACAAAACGTATTTATCTTAGAGGGTCTGTTTCTCACTGAAAATAAAAAAAAATCTCTTCCACTAGTAGTAAACGTGCACAGTAAATCTATTTAGCGCAAACTCTCAGAGATACTTTGTCTGACTTTGTTCAGTCAAACCCCTGCTAATGGCCTCTACATGTTGTCCACTCCTGGATCATCATAACTCAGCTCCTGAGGAAAAGAGCCAGTCCTCCATGTATATTTGTAAATTCCAAAAATTTAGTCGAACCACATGAGCATCAATGAGTTGGGGCTGTTATTCTTCTGTGGTGACAGATACAAAGAGAAGAAAGAGCCTAAAATTAAAACTCATGATCCCAAAATGTCAAATATAAGAGATTATTATTACCTTAAGAATGCATTTAAAGGAATTAAAGAACATGACTTAAGGACAAAACAGGGAGTGAAATTATAGGGTGCATATAGGGAAAAATGTATAGTGGGAGAAAGGACAACTTCCGGTAACTGTCTTTGCTTAAATTTTTGTTAGTTTTCTACTGCCTGCAAGATAGTTCCACATTCTGCATTGTTGGGAAATGCAGAACAAGTTTGTTTTTAGAGGAGGAATTATAATGATTTGAGGAAGTAAGGACAGAGAGTGGAATTTCACAACGTCAGACAGTGGAGAATAAAAAGGCACAGGAGTTCAGAGATACTGGAGAACAGGATTTTTTTTAAGATGCCACTTTGAGTTAAAAAAAACAAACAATGAAACATGCTATCAGGGATCATCTAGTGAGCATGTGCTAGTCACAGGCAGAGATAAAAAACAGAAGGAAGGAGGGAGTCATTTAATAAGAGATGTAGGAACTGTGAGACTGTTTGTGAGTACGTAAAATAGGGAAAAGACTTCAGGTTGTCTCTCATAGGATACTCACAGGTGAGAGGAAGGTAGGGAGAAGATGAGTCACAGGCATTTTTATATGTCAGACATCTAACACCAACTCTGGAATGAGCACCTCTGTGATTTCGTATCAGAGACATCTTTGTTAAGGTACAAATTTGATATAGATGAGACACTGCAACTGCAAATAAGGTGCAAAGTGGTAGGACACATATATGCTCAGCTTCTGGGCATACTCACACCCAGAAAATACATGTAAAATTTGGCTGGAATATGCCATCAGTGGGCTAAAAGTGAAATAATTATTTTTATCAAAAACTGACCTAGGGCTTCCCTGGTGGCGCGGTGGTTGAGAATCCGCCTGTCGATGCAGGGGACACAGTTTCGTGCCCCGGTCCGGGAAGATCCCACATGCCGCGGAGCGGCTGGGCCCATGAGCCATAGCCGCTGAGCCTGCGTGTCCGGAGCCTGTGCTCCGCAACGGGAGAGGCCACGACAGTGAGAGGCCCGCGTACCGCAAAAACAAAACAAAAAAACAGACCTAATTACAAAACAACGATCCATCAAGCAGCCAAAGGACCAACGAAAAACAAGTCAGTGGAACCAAGAGCAGAAAACTCAAGGGTTGGCATTCAAGGTTCCCAGGAAGCTCTGGTGACAGCTAAGCTCAGCAAGACCATAGCGCTGGTTTGGAAAATACCTCTAGACTCTCCTGGCCTTCTTTTATCAAAACAGATACAACTTCTTTGTCAGAAAGTCCCAATGTGGCTTTACAGGGATTATGCCTTGTCTTTATTCTTCAAAAGGAAAATAATCCAATCTTCATAATTTCCTCCTGTGTATCACGTCCCCTTCCCTAGGAAAAATGTATCCTGAACTTTGTTTGTAGATAAACTTGTAGGAACTCATTCTCTCACTCTTGGTCAGATAAATATCACCGTTAATTATCCATCAACATTTTGGACCTTGTTGAATTAACAAGCATTTCAAATCTCTCACAGGAAAATAGTGCTTTAGTCACTTTTTTTTTTTTTTTTTTTTTTTTTTTTTGGCTAGTAAGAGAAATGAAAAAAAATAAAAAGTAAATCAAAATGATAACAGCAAAAGTCATTACATTTCATGTTCACTTCAGATCAGTCAAGTTTTTCTAAGCATCTTTTCCAAGGGTGGAGTGATTCCTCATCTAAGGAATAAAGTAAAGCTTTAGAAGAAAATTAATAGGCTCAGGACATGAACCTATGGCCTACTGAGTTTGCCATAGCACTTTTAATCAGAAATACTGGCCAAAAGCTCTAAGTAATTACCATTCTTCAGATGATTGGCAATAATATAATTAAACCATACTTGCAGCTTCACAATAGTTTAAAAGGGTAAGTTGTTAAATGAAGTACCACCCTGTGATTTGAACGCCACTGGGAACAAAAGTTGTTGGCACATGATGAGTTTTAGACAATTAAAATCCACCAGCCCTCTTTCCTAATGGTGAAAATAATAACTGCTCCTGTAACTTATCATTAATTCACATGATTCAAGATTCTCAATTGTAATATGCCTTGATCTTATCATCATGCAGGCAATAAAGGACAAATCAGCTTCCTGGTTCTTAATACAGAAATAGTACTTGCTTCTTTTGCAAGATTCTGAGTTTTGAGTTTGTTGCTTTCAATTGAATCTCTAATCTTCTTTCCTTTGTATACTCCAATATAATTTCAGGATACTGAACTGTATATTATGAAATATAATGCATTATTTATAATTTCCTTGTCATAATTATGTCTCTATATTTTATTCTAAGCTCGTTCACCCCTCCATGCATCTTCATATGCTGTCCCCTCTGCTGACAAAATACACTGAATATCAAAAATGACTATACAATATTTCATATGTAAAAATTGTTATACATGATTCTGACATCTATAATCCTATAAACGTATTCAAACACTAGCACCATTGAATCTATCTCTGGTTTCTCCCTTACTTGTGGCTGTCCCAGTCCCTCCAGAGGCAATCACTAACCTGAGTTTGAATTTCTCAATTCCTTACTTATATTTAATCAAATATGTGTGTTTAAATAAATTATAGCTTTAAAAATATAATATCATTCTGTATGTTATCTTCTGAAACTTGCTGAAACTCTGCATTTGTTTTTCTCATGTTTATCTTCTTGTTTACCTCTTTGTCAGTCTTACAAAATCTTATTAACCTTTTAAAACAAAACTCAGAAACACCTCTTCTGTGAATCCTTCTCCAACTCCCCAGGTAAATTTAGTTCCTCTGTCTCTGTGTATCCTTGGCTTTTTGTACATAACTTGATCGTAACACATATCATAATTGCCCTGACAGCTTCTGATGCATAGAAACTCTTAATTTTTACTTGTAGCTTAAATGATTGAGAACAAATTTGAGAAAATTCATAATTTCAAATACTTAAATACGTAAATTTAAAATACTTAAATCCATGTCTAGAAATAAAATTCAGAAATCATCATAAAATCTTTGATTAGTGGTAGTTACCTCAGTGCCTTCTAAATAGGATGGGCCTAAATAGGATAGGCCTCTTAAACCTCTGTCCTCTCACACTATCCACACATTGGTTTTGCTAGTTGAGAAGTTAAAGAAATATATGGGATCAGCCTCCAAGGTGGCTCAAATAATTCCCACCTCCTGGTATTTCATTGTATCTGCTTGCTAGAGCAGAATACTACAGAAGTGAAGGTACCTGATTTCCAACGTTAGGTCATAATATACATCATGACTTCCTTGTTGGTTATTTCTCTCTCTCTCTCATTACTCACTCTGGAGAATCCAGCTCCCATGTTGTAAAAATAGCCCTATATAGAGGGGAGAGGCACATGTGGAAAACTGAGGCCTCCTGCCAACAGCTGTATGAGTGAGCTTAGAAGTAGATTCTCCAGCCCTTTCAAATAATTGCAGCTCCAGCCAATAATTTCACTGCACATTCATGATGTACCTTGAGTCAAAACCACCCAGCTAAGCGCTCCTGGATTCTTGACCCTCAGAACTGTGTGAGATAGTAAATGTTTGTTGTTTTAAGTTGCGGGGTGAATTTTTTATGCAGCAACAGATAAGTAATATGGGACGTTTTAGCACTCTAATTCCTCACCATTTGGTTAGGATTAGGAAACAGGAAAGAAAAGCTGAAAAAAGAAAAGAACTGAGTAGAAAAAGAAGCTACTCTGAAGCATCTGAGTATTTGTACAATAATCCTGAGATAAAAAATTGTATTAAATATTGTCCAGTCCAATTATCTCTACATAAACTGAAAGGTTTGGCAAAAATTCTAAGTCTGAGGGAAAGTCTGTGACTAAAAACTTCCAAAGATAAAAATATCAGCTATTTTCCTGTCTCATATGTTCTTTCAAATGTGTAAAACCTTGTACCTTGGTTGCACCTTTATTTCTATTCTCTTTGCACTTTATTGAAGAAAGGGTCTCTTTCTTGGTGAACAGTAAAACCTGTGGTCCCTGCTGGAGAGCCAGAAGAGTCTTGTAGACATGTGAAAAAAGAACAAGAATAAAATACTATGTCTTGAGCATTTATTATGAACCAGAATTATGTCACTGAATTTTTCATTGAAACTTCATGACCCATACTTTCTCACTCCCTTTCACTTGCTCAGTCAGGCTCTCCATACAAAGGAGCGTTGGGCTCTAAACCACATCCGGGCTGCCCAGCTCCACACAAGAGTTAGATCACTGCTGTGTTCTGCAAGATAGAAGGGGATAGAAGATGATCTTGGGTAAGATTTTCTTAAGTCTCTTATTTCCACTTCTACTCTTTCATCAAGCCTCCAGTTCCTCAAGGGTCTAGTGCCCTTCTCTTGCCTTCTTCCTGCCCACTCTTCCTATCCTCAACACTTCACCTGATCCCCAAGGGCGTCAAGCTTCAGAATGATTCCTTGGCTCCTTCTCTAGATGCTTCCTCTCAATTGGGTCATAGCTTAACTATGAAAAAAGCTTATTATTACAATAATTTATTAGTTGCTTACCATATACGAGCTAATATAATGCAATAAAGTTACAATTTTGAATAACATTTAAATGTGTCAGATAAATTTTATTGGGTTTTGTTTAATGACAAATCTAATTTTCTTTCACATATGCTCAAACTTTTAAATGATTTTTCTGTATATAGTACTGTTAATGATGTCCCAAGACTAGAATTAAAGGAAACAAAAAGTTCTTATAAAATGTTATAAAAGCAACACGAAGAATATCAGTTAATATTCACATGTACTGGGATTTCCTGGTTGCGCAGTGGTTGAGAGTCCGCCTGCCGATGCAGGGGACATGTCCCGGTCCAGGAAGATCCCACATGCCACAGAGCGGCTGAGCCCGTGAGCCATGGCCGCTGAGCCTGCGCGTCGGGAGCCTGTGCTCCGCAACGGGAGAGGCCACAACAGTGAGAGGCCCGCGTACCGCAAAAAAAAAAAAAAAAAAAAAAAAAAAAAAAAATTCACATGTACTATGTCTTACCATATTAGTTAAATTTTGTTTTTATCACCATTTTACAGATCAGGAAATGAAGACTTTCATAGGTTGTGTGATTTGGCCAAAGTTACCTAGTAACCGGTAGAACTGATTTAAGCCCAGTTACAGTCTAGGCCCACAATCAAAAAAATGTGTACTGAGGAAGTGGCTTTCTCTACTTTGTCCTCAGCCCTAAATATCTGCTCAAGGCTTCAGAGTCTGCATCCAGGAGACAAGGGCCACCCTATCAAGCCACCTGTTTGAAGCTCACAGCTGCTGCACAGTTGCTGCATAAGAACTCTTTCTAAAAATCTGTAACAATAGTTTCTTTTTTTTTTCTCCACTAAATAAATGCTGAACTTAATATTTTAAAACACTTCCTCAGTACAATTCTGGCTGCTCAAAAAGTTTTAATCATTTTCATTGCTTCTAATTTTCAAGTCTTAAAGCCTTGCAACAAAGAAAATATTTTCAAAAGAAAAGGAAATAGTACTGCTACAATTAGGATAAAGGTTCAGCACAAGGACTTCCATTTTCAAATTATATTTCAAAACATTTCTTCAGCAATTGAGGAGGGTTTCTGGGATTGTTACAGAGTTTGCCTGTTTGGATGCAGTTAGGTTTTGAGCATGCCACTAGTCTACAATAATAAGGCATAATTAAACACCAGGCCATTAAAATATAAGGAAAACAGCCATCTAATAGGTCCTCCAAAAATCAGTAAATGTATTTTCAAAGATATGCTACCACCAAACATTTATAGCTTTAAATTTAGTAAGGACTTTAGAGTAAATCAATATAATTAAAATAACTTTGGTCTATTTTAGCCAGGTAAATTGGAACCCTAGGAAAATAGTGGGATAATCAAGGCCAAGGTAAATGTTTTATTCATTTAGGCTATAGTTTGGATATGAAGTCTGTTGTTTTTTAGTAAATTAGGCATGTCTTCACGACATTCAAAATAGTCCTTCTAAAAAAATAAATTGAGATTGGATGTGGGCAACTACAACATGATATTAACAAGAGTGTTTTTCCTTCTCTTGTTGAGCCTAGTTAGGAGTCTAAGAACATTCTCATTTATGTCCCATATCATTTATTCATGTGTGGTTTATATGTGCTATACTTTCCCCCGGACAGCTCAACTTAATGGTCAAGATGATTCTGGAGGTTTACATTCCTCTCTCTGTAGCCAGTGCAAAAGAGGTCAATTTTAGTGACTACCTAAACAAAAATAATTGTATAATACATGCAAATCCACTTTTCAGCAACTGATTTTAATTATATGCCCTTTTACTATATGTGAACCGTAAGTACTATTTATTCAATCATAATTCTAAGTATGTCTAGTATAACAATCCTGTCATTAAGTGCTACAATTTTCCAGATCAGCAGCAACTATGTGACATATATTTTTGAATAATTACTAATCATCCACTATGTGCAAGGAACTATTTATAGATTCATTGATAAACAATTTATCCTATCATGTAATTGATTTTTCTACTGTGCGCCAGACAATATGAAGTACCAGAGTCTCAAAAGATAAATCTCCCAAGTCCATTGTTCTTAATTAAGGAACTGAGAGTTTAGCTCAATGATTCCGAGCTTTGGGGGGCTCACAAGCTCCTCAGAGAATCTGAGAAACTACGGAATTTCTCCCAAGAAAAATGAAGGCATTAGCACAATATTGCATGTGATTTTGAAGTTAGTTTTACTCCACTTAAGTCCTTTAAGACAGATCAGATTTAAAACCCTTACTCAGCTATTGTCTGTAAAAGATTAGTCACTTATAAATCTCTCTGTGATTCAGTTTCTTTATTTGTAAAGTAGGTCTAAAATAACCTACTTATAGGGCTGTTGGTGGATTCAATAATGTAGTGTATATAAAATATTTTGTGAAGTACCTAAACATAGGTTACTGCTTAAAGACTGGTAGTTAACAGCTACTATGTTACTACTACTATTATTACTCCTATTCTGACTACTGCTATTACTACTACTGCTGCTGTTGCTGCTGCTGCTGCTGCTACTATTACTATTATTACTCCTATTCCTATTATTAGTAGACTTTACAAAGTTTTGTGTTAAAAGTTCCCCATTTTACATGACAAGAAATTGAAACTTCAGTACATTGGATTACCCAGGGTCAGAAATCTGTTAAGTATCAGAACTGGAATTTAAATATCAGTTTTGACTTTACAAAAACTAGTGCACTAACTGGTTAAACATGGTCTTGAATCAAAAATCTATGAGTGACAATGTTGGAAAGTATGCTAAGATCAAGTTTTGAAGAGTTCTGAATGCTAGGTTTAAGAGTTAGATCATTATGTAGGAGGCAACAAATACCATGAAAAATTAATATAAAGATGATATTGCTGTAGGGTAATTTGGCATCAGTGTGCAGGTATGATTGCAGTGGGAAATGACTGAAGGCAAAGGCAGCAGTTAGAAGACTGATTTAATAGCCAGAATTATTAGGTGATGAGGACCTAAACTAAGGCAGTGATGAAGGGAACAGAAAACTAGAAAGGAAAATAATTGAGTGATAGAATGATTGAAATAATTTCTTGAGTTATGCTATTTCCCATCATTAAGTTAAAGTTGATCATAATCCCTTAAACACCAAAATCCACATTAAAAATTGCTTCATATTTTACTATCATTACTGCTAAAGATAGAAAAATTGAACCTAGATTTTAATTTTCAAAGTATACCATTTAGTATACTAAATGGTTATGATCTTAAAAGTTATCAATTTAAGATCCTTTTATAAATATTTCACATTATTTTCCCATAGCATCTAAAATTGACTCTATGCTGCAATTTTTGAGCTCAACTGGATAATGAATAATTAGCAAGAAATGGTAAAACAAAGTTGTAAAAAGTTTCATTCACTTGCTTGTACCAGCATATCTAGATTGTGATTCCTACATGTGTTTGACTATATCCGTTTCTTCACTGACATAAGCTTATCCTACAGCAGAAGTGCTTGAAAGGTTTACTGTAACAGCATTGATATGTTACTTCTAATAAACAGGGCTGGGTCACAACAAGGAGATAGGTTGGGTCTTTTTGAGTAAAAGCATTGGGCTTACTATGATGCAAAGAGGCAGAATTAGAACATGCAAGCCCTCTGTAAATAGCATACACAGCTGCAAGCTCAAGGTCAGTTTGTGCATGCAGCATGCCTCTGCTCCTATCAGCCTATTTATCAAAACGTTCATAATGCTGGAATCCAATTCATACTTTCATATGAGAAGAATAATTTGCAAAATAATTAATACGTTTTGTTCATAAAATTCCTGCTTTTTTAGCCTACATGTTTGGACACCAGAAATTTTTGTTTTTATTTTACTTTGGATAACTTCCCCTAACACTTATTAAGCCAATCATAAGTATGTACAGAATCCTTAGGAAAATGTTGGGAAAGTAATTTTAGGATGGGGAAGGAAGAAGCCTAAGGAGTTAGGATGGAGGTGGGGCTTATTTGGGCACCTGGATAAACTCAGGTATTTAGCTGGTTTATTTTTACCTCCTAAATGAAAATGAAAATTATAGAACAGTAAGCTTAAAATTACCTGCTCTTGAGGTCTATAATACAGTCCCTCACAGAAAGAGCATATAAACTACAATGTGAGGGATGTAGCAAGGAGGAATTAACAGGAAAGCAAGTGAAATGTTATTACAGAAGACCTGAATAGATTTAGTCGTGTACTGAGTCACTTGAGTGGGTATATATGGCCCTCAGAGTAAACCCATACAATGTGTTTCTTTGCACTGGATATTGTTTACATGGGCAGAAACGACTGACGCATATTCAAGTACAACTGCATGTTTTCTGAAGATGGGAACATATTAAAGAATTAGAGAATTTAAAAGCTGGGAGGGTAAAAGTTGAGTGGTTTTCTGAATTTTGCTTTTCCTAGTTCACTGCCACCTGATAATTCATTTTTGGTGATGTTATGAACCTGATTGTTTAGGTATACATAGTTTCTGTTTTCAGGAGGAAAAAAAGAAAAGCAAACAAACAAAAACAATTCTCTATACCCAAGTGTTTGTATAGAGATTTATTAACAAATTATAAACAAATTTGTTTTTATAAAACATTAATAAATAAATCAAACAACCATGACTATAGTAAAGAAGCCATAATATATTAATGATTCATTCAGAACTCCTGCTGTTTTTCCTTTTTTCCCTAACAGAAGCATTTTCCCAGAAGAACCTATTTTGGCTCAACAAGGGGAGCCAAAGGTGATTAATATTAATTATTAATAATTATAATTATTAATATAACTTAATAATTAATTTATATTGATATAATTAATATTTTATATTAATTTATTATAATTAATAATTGTAATTATTAATATAAATTATTAACATTATTTTTAAAGGTGTTTCTTTTTTGTTTTTCTCTAAAGCAATCCTCCTTTTTACACTCCCTAGACTGCCTTATTTTTTCTTTTAGTAAAAGCCAACCAAATGTGAAAAATATAGAAACAATGATAAGCTTAACACCTTAACATAATCATGTATTTTTACAGCAAGCTTCCTATTATATACATATATATTTATTTATTTATTTATAACTAGTTACAGCTATTGATACCAATGGTGAAAGGCAAATGTGTTTGACTTCCTTCAATGCTCATTTTAGAGCAGTGATCTGAATTCATATTTGTGTTCTAAGAGTGATAAGATAAATGTATAATTTTATTTGAGCAATTAATTATCATTCATATGTGAAGAAAAAATTAAATGCAGAATCACAAATTTGATACTTATTTGTGTAGCCAACAATAGTGAGGATTAAGTGAACTAGTTCTTCAAAAATATTTTAGTAAAGTAGTGAACTTAAAATATATACATTTATATGGCACATATGAAGAAACTCAGAAGATTCATGCTTGGCCTGTTGTTCATAGAAAGTTTTGAAAAATGTTTCTGAATCTTGCAAAAGGATGTGATGTCACCTAAGTGTCTTCCTTATCTAATTTCTTCAAGCTTGCTTTTAAAGTGATGAAACCAAAATAGAAGATGAAAATGAAAGCAAAAATAAAAAAGACATTTCTTTTTTAATAATAGAAATGTTTTTCATCTGGCTGTGATTTATTCAACATATTGTGTAAAAAACGCTCTCATATTTTAATTACTTCAGCAGAGGTGTAGCAGAATAGCTTGTCTCAATTTTATTTAGCAAACAAATATTTGAAAGTCTGGGGTTTTAGCTTAGGAATTGGCAGAATATTCTATTGGCAATGTGCTTATGAATTTCAAATGTTCTGAAAAATGTTTTCTTTCTAGGATACATGAGTTGGAAGGAAACCATAACCTAAATGTCTTGACAAATTTGTGTGTGTGTCTGTATGTTTTGTAAGTAAAGCAATGAATACGGCACCTATGTTTCATGATTTTACAGACCCTATGAAAATAAATTCATATAATAACTTCAGTGTAGCCTCGGAAATTTCTTCAGCAGACAGGAAGACTTAAAAATGTATTACAAATATTGACTTAAAAAAAAGGCAAGACATGCAAACTCCTGATTTTGAGATTTATTTTGCTACTAATTACCTTTTAATTGCAAAAGGCCTAATTAACTGGAAAGTAGTTTCCTCATTTACTAAAAGGGAATGAAAATTTATATCCACAGAGTACCCACAATGGTCCAGAATGTTAATCCTTACAACAACCCCTTCAGGTAGGTATAATTACCCTCAAATCACAGCTGAAGAAAGGAAGATTTGGAGTAAATGACTTAAAAGCTGATTAAGTGGCACAGGCAAGTTTGTACTTAGTTCTGTTTGAACCCAAAGTCTTTTCCCTGTTCTGAATATGACTTTCAATTGATTTATTATCACAAACACACACACACACAAAACCTGCCTTGAATAAACGTCATCACCTAAACCAACATAAAAGACATTTATGTAACCTTATGACACAAAATGAAAAAGAGAAACAATGCTGACACCAAAAGGAATATCATTTCCTTTAATGTTTGCTCATGAACTTAGTTTCCATACACACGGTAAGAATTTATCATCCACTGCCTGCTTAATCAGTAACAGATGCCATCCATAAGAGATACAAAAGTCTCTGAGGAACTTAACTATACTCCACTAGAGAACACCTACCACCCTATGCTGTGTGAAGGGGTGTGTTGATAAAACATCACTATCATCACATTACTTCATTGCTCAAAATTCTAAAATGATGTCTAAGTAACTACAGTTCAAATAACCCATTATAAACTAACCCCCATAATCTGGTTCAACATTTCTTACCCAGTCCATCTGCCACTGTTCATCAATACATAGCTTAACTTTTAAGAGTCCCCCAATAAACTATATTAATTTTTACCTCTCTCAGTTTCTTCATGCTAATACCCTATGTATAAATCCTATAAATTATTTACTCCTCTTTTCGTATTGTTTAAACTTTTAGTATCTGCTTTATTGTGATCACACCACCTTAGGCAGTCAATGTTAAGAAATGAGAATTGAACTGTATTTAATGATTCTATTTATTCCATCACTAATGCTGTTGCATTAGTTATCCTAACAAAGTAATATTTACCAAAAGCTATTTTTAGCTGTGTAGAAGCAGATTTTGTTTATTCCACTAAATTATTAATATATCCTTAGTAAAAGAAAAAAGAAGTAGAAAATTAAAGATTTTGTGTGTAAGTTTTTATACTTGAAAAGTCTTGGGAAAAATCCTTAAAATATGATTTTTCAGTCACTCTTTGTAAATAACTTCAATAATGATAATATTGTTCTAGTTTTTCATTGCTATATAACAAATGAGCAGTTTAAAACAAAAGTCATTTATTATCTCACAAACCCTGTGGCTCAGGAAACTGAGAGTAGTTTAACTGGGTTGTTCTGGCTCAAAATCTCTCATGACGGTTGTAAAAGGAAAGCTGTTGTCTGGGCTGTCAAAAGTCATGACTAAGGGCAGTTCTGTAGGCCATGGTTTCTGTTAGCTCTTGGATAGACATGCTATTCTCATCGCATGGGCTTTCCATATGTTGCTTAAGTATCCCCGTGATATGTTGTCTGATTTACTCCACAGTGACTGTAAGAGAGAGACAGAAGGACTGTCTGAGATGGAACCTGCAGTCATTTACAACATAATCTTGGAAGTGGTTTACCATGATTTCTTCCCTATTCTATTCATTAAATGTGAGTCACATTGTGCAGCTCACATATATGAACAGAGGGAGGGTATTACACAAGAGTACAATTACCAAAAAGTGAATCATTTGAAGCCACTTGGAGTCTGGGTCCTCCAACATTAATAATAATAGTGAATGCTACCATTTTGGAGTAATTTCTAGGTTTCAGACATTGTATTAGGTATTTGCATTCATTATAATAATTATGCAAGGGAGATTCTTCCATCTATGTTTTCCTTATGAGGAAACTGCATAGCTAGTATTGTTAAATAAATAACAAGGAATATTACTGGTAATTGGCAGAATCAGGATTCAAATTCAGGTCGATTTGTCCTCAAGGTCAGCAATTTTTCTCCCTTTCAATACTTTGCCTTCTTTATTTTCTACAGTATCAGTGATAAATAATCTAGATTATGATGAATTTTATTCCACACAATGTTTTAGGAATTCATGCTGCTTTAGCTTAGAGGAAATAAGAATCTTATCGAATTACCCTGCTGTTAACTTTAATAAATTTGTTTTAGGCAAAAATTACAAACTTCAAAATCTGCTACTTTTCAACATGACTCAAATAGATACAGAAATATTATAGAACAGATCCAACTTGCTAAATTCTGATATGAAATGTTTGTGCTCAGAACTGCTCTCCCAAGAATTTTTCAGAAATATAGGAGCTTCTTCATCTTTAGCTGCATACTGGGAGTTTGCATGAGCCTCCTCAGTCACTGTTCTTCCACACTGGCTGGAGAACAAGGAATAAGTGATAAAAAGGAACCAGTGGAGGCTAAAATGAACTTTACTGAATGAGTTATGATATTTATTGATGAATGAAGAATACACTTTCCATTTAATTCTGCTAAAGTAGTTCCATCTCCACATGTTATAATAATGAGTAATCTAGAGTCTTCCCTTTGTATCTTTGACAAGGATATTATGTAGATATATTTTCAGATTAGTAACTCAAGTTTCGGTAGCCAAATTTTTGGACAAACAAAATTAGAGCTGAAAATACAATGCAGAATTAAATGCAACACTTGTAACTTGCATTAACAATGTGACAAATATCATTACAAAAGTTAATATAAAAATTTCAGTATGTTTTTCTCTATTCATCATAGTTCCTATCATGTTAACCATCATATCATCACCTATTATGTTAATTATATTCACTTTTTGTCATTTTGTATCCTTCTGGCCTCCATCTTGTGATACCTTCAGGTCAACTATGTAAAAAATAAAGGGAGAGAAGTGGATTGTAATTCATCATCACCATGAAGATCATTAAGCACAGTTGTCTGTTACATAGAAAATGGAAAGCAAAAAAAAGGAAAGATAAATCAGAGCCTCTTTTAGGATCAAAGGCTTGAAAAAGCAAGACACTACCAAATAGAAATGTAAAACACCTGTGGAAAATGTAGATAAAAATATATAATTTCAAATTATTTTATAACATATGCTTCTTACTCAGCTAATTAGAAATTTCCAACAATATGTTACCAATTCTAAAAAAAAATGCTAACCATATGCAATTGCTTTCAAAACTCCAGTCTCCTTTGGCCGCTAAGCTATTAAAGACACATAGCACCTAGATTAGTAAAAGTACCTTTCTTCACACTAATACAAAGAGCTTTGGTTTTTATTATTTTATATTTGAATATTCAATATCCAAACTTCAAACTTAAAGCTATTCGTATTTCTCTAAATTATACATCTAGAACAGATCTTCCCAAAAAACTTTATTTTTACCCAGAGAAGTACCTGTGTTTTCCACACATCTCATTTTCTGTTTCTAAGACAATTTCCTTTTCAGGATAAAGTGGGTCCATCTACTATCTTAGTTTGATAGCAGTCACCTGTTTTATGGTCTTTGCTATTGACCATTGTCAGATTTTTGAAAATCTAAATAATTTAAATCCACATATTTTTTCGAGTTTCTTAAGTATCTTCTCAACACATCCCAATTAATTAGTAGGGATTACCCTTCCTGGAAACAATATTGTTGTTCCCCTAATAATTTATTTAATACAATTGTATTTTGTACCCACACTTTATTATTTGCAGCTTTTATTAATTTCTACCAAATTGCTTGGCTATATATGTGACCTGCTAGTCTATTTTTCTGCCCACCCTATTAAACACCTGGATCTGATGCCACTGATACACGTAGGCTTATGTGATGACTTGTCCTGAAATATCAATCTGTTCATTTCTGGAAAATTATATGAATAGAATTTTCCCCAACAAGGTTTTCCATCATAAAAAGATAACAATATAACTACTATGATTTTTCCATAATAAATTCACTACTTATCTCACAATTATTCCACTGATTCTTTATGCATTATCTTCCTTTCAACAATTGTAAAGCTTTTTAATTTATCTTTTAGTACCTTACAAGTGCCTAATCAAAGTTTATTTCAGCCAAACTTAATTCCTTTACATGCATTTATTCATTAAGCAAACAGTTATTGACTGTCAGATCAAGTACACAGACCTTACTCTAAACTAGTTTAGCCTGATAGGGGAGACTGATAAATAAACAGAAAAATACAAACAACTAAAATCACAGAGACATAAATTCATTCAATGACCATATGCTTAACATCTAAAACATTGCCAGTATAGTGGATTCAGAGACCAATAAGATAAAGTCCCAGTCTCAGTCTATGATTGTCAGATGGATGTTTAAACAAGTACAAGGAAGTTTTGTGAGTGTTCCAGGTGCTAAAATTAAACTATGTATAGGCTATTGAAATCTAAGATAAGAAAATGAACAGTTCCATTATAATTTTGTTGTAAGACTGAGTCTTGGGGTTTGAAACTGGAGTTTGGGCAACCAGTTGTGTTCTAATCAAAATACAAATAGGAGAAACAATGAGAATCTGAAACAAGCCAGCAGTGCCATGGATGGCAAGGGTATTATGGCCTAACAGAGTTTAAATAACAGAATCAATGTGACCAAGTTAATGTGGAGAGTAGTTGACATAAAGGGCAAAGAAACAAACAAACACAGACAAAAAAAATTCAGGATGACACCAAGTTTCTGCTTTAGATGACTAGATGGGTGCTGATACATTAACAAAGGTATAGAATATAAAAACTGCAGCAGATCTGAGGATATAATAAGGTAACTTTTAAATATATTCATTTGAGATTCCTATGGTGCAGTGAAATTTGGGTTTGGAGTTCACAAGGAAAAGTGACTTAATATTATACTTCTCCAAGTCTTTATTATATATGTAGTTTAATCCATGGTAGTGAATAAAGAGAAAGACAAAGGATGTAGAAAGAAAAAACACTAAAACAAAATAAAATCCATGGTTAATATTTATAGGGTAGAAGAGAAGGAAATCATGAAGAAGAGTAACTTAGAGTAGTTCAAACAGAAGAACATAGAGTAAGTAGCCAATAGGAAGTTTAAAAGAGCTGAAAGTTTTACGAGACATAGATTAAATACAAGTAGTTACCAAGAGAGGAATGAGCTAAAAAGGTTAATGGATTTGGCAACTAAGAAGTGATAATGATTTCTTAGAGATTGAAGGTGGATTTAAATGGGAAAAGTGAAGAAGAAGTAAAGCAGTAGAGATATTACGCACTCTAGAATGTTGGCTGTAAAGTAGAGATCACTGCCATATTTTGTGGGTTCCCATGTCTTCCTCAGTTCAGTTACATTAAGTTTTTCAGAGTAAACTTTTTCAGTAATTTCAGTAACTGAAACTTTTTTCAGTAAAATATACATATTACAAAATTGCACATGTCCTAATTGTACAGCTTAATTGATCTTCACAAATTGATAATCCATGTAATCAATGTTTAGATCAAGAAATAGAACGTTACTAGCAATCCATCCCCTTGTGATTCCTTCCTGGTCACTACATCTCCAAACTAACTGTTATAAGATTCTTACAACCAAAGATTAGTTTGGAACTCTACATTAAAGAAACAAAATTGTATAAATCTATTCCGTGAAAGGCTTTTTATAGGTAAGCATATAGTGAGATTCTTCCATGGTTTTGCACATTGTTCATTCTCAATACTATAAAATATTCTGTTGAATACATAACACCATATATTATCTATCATGTTGTTGATAAATATTGAAGTTGTTCCAGATTGAGGTTCTTAAAAATAGTGTTGCTTTGAATATTATACTACAAGTCTTTTTTGTACACAGCACACCATACATGTACACACACATACAATGAAATGCCCATTCACTGGGCATACACACCTTCAGCTCAAATAGTGAAAAATAGTTTTCCAAAATGTAAGTAGCAATTTTTCACTACCTTCAGTACTGTATGGGGCTCTGATTGTTTCACAGTCTCATGAACAATTGCTAGTCAATCTTTCTATTAACTCTTCTGCAGGATGAGTGCTATATCATTGTTTTTATTTTATACTTCCCAGAAGACTAATGATGTTGAACAATTTTCACATGCTTATTCACATATTCCTTTTTGTGAATTGCTCCTTCATATATTTTGCCTATTTTTATATTAGCTTACCTATTTTTGATTTGTTGACGTTCTTTATGTACATCAAGGGCTGTGAAGGATCTGAGATTTTGTCCTATTTGAGAAGTAAGAAGCTAGCCTGACACCATTTCAGACTGAAAGAAGACAAAAGACGCCTGGGTCAGAGACAGAGGATCTTATTACTCATGGTAAATCAAGCATCATGAACATCAGTACATTTTTATTAGTTTCCCATTACCCCAAGTTCTATGGGGGTGATTTTGGCCCATTCAGTGTGATGTATTAAAGAGGAAGAAATCTGAGATTAGAGTACCAAAATCTTTTATAATGGGCACTAAGCATGCCTGCCCTTTATTCTAGAGAAAGATATGCTTATTATACTGGGCAGTAAGCATGACTGCTCTTTGCTCCAGAGTGGTGCACTATCTGTATCTTTCAAGGCTGTCTGCCATACAGTTTGGAAAGATAGCTCAGAAAAAAGTGTAGTTACTACGTCATATGTAAGATATACAGAAATGCAAGAAATCTATGAAGAATTTTATTCTAACAATATATTCTGAATATAGGAATTACAAATATCTACTCCAAATAAACACCTTGTCTTTTCATACTCTTAATGGTGTTTTCTCTTAAATGAACAAATGTTCTTAATTATAATGAAGTCTAACTTATGGTCAATGTTTTTTTAATGTGTCTTGCATACAATATTTTCTGGACACAGTTATGAAGATATTTTCCTATGTTACATTTTGGAAACTATATGGTTTTACCTTTCACATTAAAGTATATAGTGTAAGGTTAGCTGTCAATGTTCATCTTTTTCTATCCATATGGATATCTAGTCAGATTAGAACTATTGACCATAAAGGCCACTTTTCCCTACTATATTGCTATATAATGACTGTCATTAAACAGTGGACTATATATGAATTTATTTCTGGATTTTAGACTGTTTCACTAATAATTTTTTCTTATTTCTGATGCTATATATCACTCTGATTTTTATGCTAGCTTTATTAACACTCTTGATATCTGGTAGTATAAGCCCTCCATTGAGGCTTTTCCTTCTTTAAGGTTATCCTTAGACTTGTGCATATCCATCTGCCTGAAATCATTTAGGACTTATTCTAGTGTGGATCTGCTTTATTTTGGATTTTATTTGTCTGGAAATCAGAGTTTTAGGTCAGTCATTATTTTCTTTAAACATGTCAAAGAGGTCATCCTATTGTATTTGACTCTCATATTAATGTTGAGAAGTCAGATGTCATGGCTACTGTTTCTCTCTTAAGTAAATTTGACTCTTCCTCCCTTTCTTCACCACTTATCACTGTTTTAAGATTTTCTCCTTAGATTTTAACAGTTTTACTATGATGTATCTCTCTTTTTTAAACATCTTTATTGGAGTATAATTGCTTTACAATGGTGTGTTAGTTTCTGCTGTATAACAAAGTAAATCAGCTATACATATATATATATATATATATGCCCATATCTCCTCCCTCTTGCCTCTCCCTCCCACCCTCCCTATGCCACCCCTCTGGGTGGTCACAAAGCACCAATCTGATCTCCCTGTGCTATGTGGCTGCTTCCCACGAGCTATCTATTTTACATTTGGTAGGGTATATTTGTCCATACCACTCTCTCACTTTGTCCTAGCTTACCCTTCCCCCTCCCCCTGTCCTAAAGTCCATTCTCTACGTCTGCATCTTTATTCCTGTCCTGCCCCTAGGTTCATCAGAACCATTTTTGTTTTCTAGATTCCATATCTATGTGTTAGCATATGGCCTTTGTTTTTCTCTTTCTGACTTACTTCACTCTGTATGATAGTCTTTAAGTCCAGCCACCTGACTACAAATAACTCAATTTCATTTCATTTTATACCTGACTAATATTCCATTGTATATATGTGCCACATCTTCTTTATCCATTCATCTATCGATGGACACTTAGGTTGCTTCCATGTCCTAGCTACTGTAAATAGGGCTGCATTGAATATTGTGGTACATGACTCTTTATGAATGATGGTTTTCTCAGGGTATATGCCCAGTAGTGGGATTGCTGGGTCATATAGTAATTCTATTTTTAGTTTTTTGAGTTACCTCCATACTGTTCTCCATGGGGGCTGTATCAATTTACATTCCCAACAACAGTGTAAGAGGGTTCCCTTTTCTCCACACCCTCTCCAACATTTATTGTTTCTAGATTTTTTGATGATGACCATTCTGATTAGTGTGAGGTGATACCTCACTGTAGTTTTGATTTGCATTTCTCTAATGATTAGTGGTGTTGAGCATCCTTTCATGTGTTTGTTGGCAATCTGTATATCTTCTTTGAAGAAATGTCTGTTTAGGTTTTCTGCCCATTTTTGGGTTGGGTTGTTTGTTTTTTTGATATTGAACTACATGAGCTGCTTGTAAATATTGGAGATTAATCCTTCGTCAGTTGCTTCATTTGCCAATATTTTCTTCAATTCTGAGGGTTGTCTTTTTGTCTTGTTTATGGTTAACTTTGCTGTGCAAAAGCTTTTAAGTTTCATTAGGTCCTATTTGTTTATTTTTGTTTTGATTTCCATTTCTCTGGGAGGTGGGTCAAAAAGGATCTTGCTGTTATTTATGTCATAGACTGTTCTGCCTATGATTTCCTCTAAGTTTTACAGTGTCTGGCCTTACATTTAGGTCTGTAATCCATTTTGAGTTTATTTTTGTGTATGGTGTTAACGAGTGTTCTAATTTCATTCTTTCACATGTAGCTGTCTGGTTTTCCCAGCACCACTTATTGAACAGGCTATCTTTTCTCTATTGTATATTCTTACCTCTTTTATTAAAAATAAAGTGACCATATGTGTGTGGGTATATCTCTGGGATTTCTATCCTGTTCCATTGATTTGTATTTCTGTTTTTGTATCCATACCATACTGTCTTGATTACAGGAGCTTTGTAGTATATTCTGAAGTCATGGAGCCTGATTCCTCCAGCTCCATTTGTCTTTCTCAAGATTGCTTTGACTATTTGGGGTCTTTTGTGTTTCCATACAAATTGTGAAATTTTTTGTTCTAGTTCTGTGAAAACTGCCAGTTGTAGTTTCATAGGGAGTGCACTGAATCTGTAGATTGCTTTGGGTAGTATAGTCATTTACAAAATGTTGATTCTTCCAATCCAAGAGCATGATATATCTCTCCAACTGTTTGTATCATCTTTAATTTCTTTCATCAGTGTCTTATAGGTTTCTGTATACAGGTCTTTTTTCTCCTTGAATAGGTTTATTCCTAGGTATTTTATTCTTTCTGTTGCAATGGTAAATGGGAGTGTTTCCTTAATTTCTCTTTCAGATTTTCATAATTAGTGTATAGGAATGCAAGAGATTTCTGTGCATTAATTTTGTACACTGTTACTTAACCAAATTCATTGATTAGCTCTAGTTGTTTTCTGGTAGAGTCTTTAGGATTCTCTATGTATAGTATCAAGTCATCTTCAGAGAGTGACAGCTTTACTTCTTCTTTTTCAATTCGGATTCCTTTTATTTCTTTTTCTTCTCTGATTGCTGTGGCTAAAACTTCCAAAATTATGTTGAATAATAGTGGTGAGACTGGACAGCCTTGTCTTGTTCCTGATTTTAGGGGAAATGGTTTCAATTTATCACCATTGAGAACAATGTTGGCTGTGGGTTGTCATATATGGCCTTTATTATTCTGAGGTAAGTTCCCTCTATGTCTACTTTCTGGAGAGTTTTTATTATAAATAAATATTGAATTTTGTTGAAAGCTTTTTCTGCATCTATTGAGATGATCATATGGTTTTTCTCCTTCAGTTGTTAATATGGCTTATCACATGGATTGATTTCTGTATATTGAATAATCCTTGCATTCTTGGGATAAACCCCACTTGATCATGGTGTATGATCCTTTTAATGTGCTTTTGGATTCTGTTTGCAAGTATTTTGTTGAGGATTTTTGCATCTATGTTCATCAGTGATATTGACCTGTAGTTTTGTTTTTGTTTGTGACATCTTTTTCTGGTTTTGGTATCAGGACGATGGTGGCCTCTTAGAATGAGTTTGGGAGTGTTCCTCTCTCTGCTATATTTTGGAGGAGTTTGAGAAGGATAGGTGTTAGCTCTTCTCTAAATTCTTGATAGAATTTGCCTGTGAAACCATCAGGTCCTGGGCTTTTGTTTGTTGGAAGATTTTTAATCACAGTTTCAATTTCACTTCTTGTGATTGGTCTGTTTATATTTTGTATTTATTCTTGGTTCAGTCTTGGAAGGTTGTGCCTTTCTAAGAATTTGTCCATTTCTTCTAGGTTGTCCATTTTATTGGCATATTGTTGTTTGTAGTAATCTCTCATGATCCATTGTATTTCTGCAGTGTCAGTTACTTCTTTTCTATTTCTAATTCTATTGATTTGAGTCTTCTCCCTTTTTTTCTTGATGAGTCTGACTAATGGTTTATCAATTTTGTGTATCTTCTCAAAGAACTAGCTTTTAGTTTTATTGATCTTTGCTATTATTTCCTTTATTTCTTTTTCATTTATTTCTGGTTTGATCTTTATGATTTCTTTCCTTCCGCTAACTTTGGGGGTTTTTTTGTTCTTCTTTCTCTAACTGCTTTAGGTGTAAAGTTAGGTTTTTTATTTGAGATGTTTCTTGAGGTATGATTGTATTGCTATAAACTTCCCTCTTAGAACTGCTTTTGCTGCATCCCATAGGTTTTGGGTCATCATGTTTTCATTGTCATTTGTTTCTAGGTACTTTTTGATTTCCTCTTTGATTTCTTCAGTGATCTCTTGGTTATTTAATAGTGTATTGTTTAGCCTCCATGTGTTTGTATTTTTTACAGATTTTAAGAATATGTATGAGTAATTTTCTCTGTGTTTAATCTTGTTGGGGTTTTAACAGTTCTTTAATCTGTGGTGTGATTTTTGAATATGTGTTGGAAATTTTCCTTCCATTTTCTCTTTAAATATTGGTTTTACTCTTTTTCTCTATTTTCTCCTTTTCCATTATCTGAATTTCCACATTACATATTTTTCATTGTGTCCTATTTGCATATCTCAGCTCTTGTCTATCTTTTTTAGATTCTTTGATTTCTGTATACCTCAGCCTGGATATTTTTGTTGATCTATCTTTACATTTGTTAAGCATGTCTTCTACTGTGTCACTCTTCTATTAAATATACCTAAGTTACTCATTCCACTTATTTAATTTTTTTCAGTTCAAACTTTTCTATTGATCCTTTGTAATAAATTTAATTTAACTGTTGAAACCTCCTCATCTTCTAATCTATTTCTTGGACATGTTCACCATAGTTTTTTAAAGTCTATGAATGATAATTCCAATATCTGGATCATATATGTGTGTGGGGTGGGTGGGTATATTTGAGTGTATATTCAAGTTTTTCTCTATGTCCAGTTCTTTGGGTTGCCTAGTAATTTTTTACTGAAAGCCAGACATTGTGTATAAAATAATCAGAGTTCCTAGATGATGATATATTCATCCAGATAATATTTAGTCCTGAAATTTGGACAGATCATCTCAATCTTGTCAGAGACTGAATGGAATCTGGTTTACATTCCTTTTAAGATTCTGCTCCTAAGGTGTAACTCTCTAGATGTCCCAATTGGAACATGTGGTGTTTACCAGAGTCTACCACCATTGACGTGTCTTATATTCTAATTTTTGTGTCCTTACTGCCATAAGCCAACTAAAAACTGTGTTCTGTGCTTCAGTGGCTTTTTTCTTGTCTCTTAGAATTTTATCCTGTTCATTTTATAAATTTGTCAAAAGCCTGAAGGGTATAAGAAAGTATTGGGGTTTACTTCTTGCTGTTTCCCTGTTCTCAGAAATCTTGACCTCTCAGTCATGGCTTCCTTCATATCCTCAAACTCCAATTTTTTGTTTCTCTATATCTATAAGATTCATAAAAGTTCTCATGGTTTCTCTGCAAGCTAACAACAATTCTCTATCTATAGTTTCAGAATTTTCAAAATGCCTGATTATTACCTAGTATATAGGCTCCCCTTTCTCTTTTGGGTTCTTTTTTCACCAGGGTCTTTTCTTCTCAAGTCCTAGATCTCCTAACAGCTCTCTGATATCTTTAAACACACACACACACACACACACACACACACACACACACACACACACACATTATTTTATCTGTCCTTTAACTCAATGAGAACATTTGTCTACCAGAAGATTGACCATTATAGCCAAGGCATTTATATTTTTAAGGTACACTCAACCACTCTTTTGATTTTGGCAGTGAGAAATAAAGACATTTTAAAATTCTTCTGATAATTTTAATTCTAAGCATACTTTTTTTGGACATAATTGTTTTCCTAAATTAACTCTAGGCTATTCTGACTCCAAATAATAAGTTTTTCACTTATAGCTGATTGTTCAGATTCTAACTTTTTGTATATCTCATGAGTTATTTTTCTCTGGATAAATTCCTATACATTCTCATAGCAAGCACATCTTCCAATTTTATGGCTAGTCATATCTCTGTGAGTTCTTTTATAGCTGTTCAGACTTATCTCAGTATTTTTCTTCTTGATTGGGTTTAGGGCCCATAAAATGTCACATGCTTCTCAATGCATTTTCTTCTTCAAATAATTTATGAAGTAATGGGTCATAGAATTTATTCTAGGGTACCCCATTATTAAACATTCCCTTGTCATATGTGTAGCTATTTCTATATATTCTCCATATTTCCTATAGGTCATTCTATTTAAATTCACAGTAGTTCACACTTGTGTATTACACAAAGACTCTAGTAAAAATCTTTAGAAACAAAACTTGCATCTTTGTATATTTAGGCATCTTTTCTATTCCTTGTCCACATACTTATTTAAAAAACATGAGAAAAGCAGGGAATATGGCCAGTTCTCTACCCTCTTCTTTAATTGTTGATGTAAGCAGAAGAATCAAAGTTAACAGCATTCCATTGTTTTATATACTCATCAATTAATGACTGAAAGTAAGGTTAAGACTATTAGACAACTGCTCATATTTCAATTAGTAATTTGTATATGTATATTCCCTTATGTTTCATGTATTTATTATCTACAAAATATTGCTATATTTCTTTGCCTTGAATTTTCTAGGTAATTTTCTAAATATCCTTCTTTGCCTTTGTACACAGCTGTTTCAGTTATTTTATGCCACATCATGGATCTCCTCCAAAAGCAATGTGTTTAAACAACAATAAGCCTTTATTGTCTCTCATGGATTTTGTGTGCCAGAAATTTGTAAGAAACTTAGCTCCAAGTTGTGTCAATGTCTCTCATGAGGCTGCAATTAGATACTGGCTGGATCTGCATTCTTCTGAAAGGTTGACTGGACCTGGAGATCCACTTCTGAAGTGGCACACTCTCATAACTTGCAAATTAGTGTTGGTTATTGGTGGAGGTCCTTCTCCACCTGGGTCTCTCCACATGGCCTGGGTTTCTGTTAAACATGATGATTGGGCTCTAAAGGCAAATATTTTGAGAAGGAATGAGGGAAGAAAGAGAGAGAGAGAAAGAGATATCTCACCAGCTTCAAACAGAAGCTATATGCTTTTTAGCACATAGTCTCAGAACACATAATCACATAGCATCACTTTCACCACATTCTATTCATTAGAAGTGATTCACTTAGGGGCCCATATTCATTGGGAGAGAAATGAAACTCCATGTTTCAAAGGGACAAGTTTCAATGAATTTAAAAGCACCACAACAGCAAAACGTGCTTTAGTTAAACTCAAATTGTAATTTATTCAATTATGGAAACTTGAAAGGTAAAATTAATCTGGTTTCCACTGTTGTTATGAATTCCATGGAATTATTTTTTATAAGATACTGAATATGTAAGTTCTTTATAATATTTTTATATATTTTTCAAAAGTCTTAATAAGACTTACTGTGTAAATTTCATAACATTTTGATTAGAAAGAACTGCTGCCTATGAACTCAGAAAACCAATTATTTCACATCAAAAAATTAAAAAAAGAAAATGGATAAAATACTGTCTGTTAAACCACATTCTATACTTGAAGAAATTAAGAAATATATTTTACATATTATTATAGGGGGAAATTTTAAACAATGAAAAGACAAAAGAATATATCATTTGAAAAATCATCAAAGTTGAAATATCATTGAGATCAAATAGTGACACCAGCCTTTCCCAACTTTTCAATAAAATGTTTGGATGAAACTGAAAAAATGTAATACAACACTGGGAAAATAACCTATGCCTATCAATCTGGTACCCAAATAAAGGCAGGCTACTCCCCATAGGCAAGCCAAATAGAGGGAGCCCCCTAATTCTTCCCCATGAAATAAGGTAGTTTTGCTCTCTCCTACTTTCTGAAAATGACAAAGTGGGAGCAAATCAGGTAAACTGCCAATATCCTTTCTATTTAAAGGTCTTTTACAAATTAATGAAATAATTCAATAGAATGGTCCAATCAGAACAAAGGTGAGAAATAGCTAATGAACATTCACAAAGCACATACAGTTGAATAATATGTACAAAAATATGTGCCATCTAGTATTAACAAAAATTATAAATGTGTGAAATTACATTTTTACCTATTCAAATTGGTCAAGGTGAGAAATTAGGTGTTACTGGAGTTAAACTCAGGTGGGTAGCTTTGGGTGGTTTAAATTTCATATTGTTCAGCTATCCTATATGGGTAGATGACCTGCATCCCCACTCACAAACTATGACCTTGGACTCAGTACTTAGCACTTTGCACTTTACTTTCCTCATCTGTAATTTTTGGATAATAACAGACTATACATAATAGAGTTGCAGTGAAATGAAAATTCATCTGTGGCGTCTAACAGTGCTTAAAGTCCAGTTTATAGTATTATTTTATTTTTATTATCTTTAACATTATATCATATTTATTGTACTGTATACTCATATACTGCTGGTAGTAGTGTTAAATGGTTCTTCATTTTTGAAAAATAGCATAATAACAGATATAAACTCCCAGGGTCCTGAATAGAAATGGACAGAACAGTCAACCTGAGGGAAGGCTATGATGATAATGATCTCCTTCCTGCTGTCATTGCCCCAACCCCCCCACCTTGAACTGAAGAGATAACGTTTGGAAAAGAATATGGTCAGGGTTGAAAATAAATCAAGGTGAGTCAGGTTAGTTTGACTTAAATAATATGAGTTGATAATAAACCCAGGTAATGGGAACTATTTCCCAATGTTTCTTCAATGATTCTTTTACTTTATTCTGGTGACTTGCACCAGCTGACCTCAGGCTAAAGTGTGAAGCGTTCTACTTGAAGTTCTCTTATTACCTGATTAAAATGATTATTTTAAATATGTTGAAAAGATAAAAAATATGATCTATTATGTCTGGAAATGCATGTTGTAAGATATCTCATCTCTGGTTTGGTTTCATTTATTATGTAAGAATTCATTATGTTCTTAAGATACTAAAGTAAATGTGCTGTATATATTTGTGGATCGCAAAGTTACAAGTAAAAGAGTTAATGATTAAGACAAAGTTTGGTAGTCTGATTAGATAAAGGCAGGGTCTTGAGGGCTGAGTAGAACTTTATGATGGAAGGGGTGATGGGCATAAAACACATCCATTTTTTCCCAAAGGCAAGAATTCATGAGGAAACAATGAGTGAAAGTCAAAGATGAGGCAGAAAAGATCTGTGAATATAACTACATAAACTGATTTCAATTTAAGATTCATGGTTATCTGTTAAGGCCAGGGAATTAGGTTGAAAGTTTAGGTAAATTTAAAGGTTTAAATTGCAACTAATTTATTTTTTCTGGATCTCCTTGCTGAGAAATAAACTGCAAATCAGAAATGAACATTTCCCCAGCATGTTTCTATTAGGTAAAAAACATTAGTACCACTCATCCAGCTAAGATTTTTGTAGATTCACTCCCAAAAAAAGGGCTCTAAATGAAAAGTTTCATTAGGTAAAAAACTTTTATTTTAAGCCAGGGCTTTTTGTCACTGGTTTAATACATAAATATATAAATGTGTTTAATATACCATAAAATATATATTTTATTGTTAGTATTTCCTTCTTTGACACTGCTATAGAATGAGTAAATCTGCTAGAGCTAAATATCAGCTTTCTTGATCTTATTTTTTATCCAATATGCATCTTTTAAAAATAAAATTAAAAGGAGAAGGTGGCTACAAAAAAATGTAAATCTTGGCAAGTGAAAGGAAAGTTCTAACAAAGCACCAATTTTGCTCTAAGGAAACCTGAATGTACTATACACACATACATATATACATATACACCTTTGGAAAACTTACAATATGAAATAGAAGAAAATGGTAAAATTTGGTTTTGGTTTAAAAAGTTAAGATAAAATCAGAGAAAGGAGAATTTAGATTGAATAATTTGTATATATTACAGATTAATATAATATGGAATAATCTTAGAGTGAAATTCCATTTCATATATGTAAAAATAAGTTTAAGTAAATAGGAAATAGGTTGTGATTTTGCGAATCATTATATAATAGTAATATACTACTTGAGACAAATTTTCCAACTCTGAAATTGAATACCTTGGTATTCAGAAACTAGTATTTACTTTTATGCATGAGGAAATTTAGAACTAAATATATCCAAGACACAGCCTGAGACTCTGATCAGAATTTTTTAAAAAACTGTAAATAGTGGGTTGATAAATTTAAACTAGAATTGCCACAAAGAAGTAATCAAAGGTTCTTGCTCTTGGGTAGGGTGGAGCCACCAGAATGTTCACATTTGAATAAGTCAAATCTTATTGTTAAAAAATAAATTATTTATTACATATGCTTATATGTTTTATTTTGTACAATAATCTCATTTTAATAGAATCCACTATTGCCTGTAGAGTGTTTTCAAACGCTATTCCTTTTTTATTACTCTTTAATTCTCAATATATATACATCTTGAATTAAATAATGGTATAGGAGATAATATTCAACAGAAGTCACACAATTTAAATAGAGAAATTAGCCCTGAAGAGATTCATACTCAACTCTTCATATTTTCTCCTTATCAGATAGCTTATATCCTGCAACCTGAATAAATTGTTCTAAATCATAGGTGTGTTCATTTTATTCTCTTGTTAAATCGAGTTTGGTGGATTCCAATGGGCCATAATAGAAATCGACTTCATCAGCCTGTCACTAAATAATTTCAACAAATTAAATAAAACTGAACTTCATAGTTTTAGCTTAATACTAATGGTCACATTTAATTATCCCATTTTCTAGACCAGGGATTTCAACTGAGGAATATTTTGCACTCCCCTTCCCCTAGTGGACAGTTGGGAAAGACTGGAGACAGTTTTGGCTGGAAGACAATTTTGGTTATTTACAACTGAGGCTGATACTAGCATCTATGGATAGAGGCCAGGGATAATGCAATTAATGTATAGGAAACTCCTCCCTGCTCCCCAAAAATATGGGTCTCAAAATTTCAATAGTGTTGAGGCTGAGAAATCCTGTTCTAGGCCAACATGTCCTAATTATTTTACACTCTATGATTTTTTCCATATAGTTTCTTTGTCTTAATATTTTCTTCTTTCCATTTCTCTGTCAAAATTATAATTTTCCCTTAATTCTCAACTCAAACATATTTTTTTGCAGGAAAAGTTCTATTCAGTGTTACTGGTGTATTTGATTAGGATCAAATAATATTTTGGGGTTCTGTACTCTTAGCAAGACCCTTTCTAATAATATAATTCTGATTATGCAATATTTGATACATGTAAAACAATATCCTTAACATATATGTAAATTATGAAGCATATCATAATAACATAAACCTGAAAATCCATCATCCCAACTTAAAAATAAATTATTGCCAACTCCTTTACATCTACTTATATCTAGTCCATATTTCATTCCTCTGCTTCCCTTAGAATTAATCACTATTCTTAAAATTGTGATATCTTTCCCTTGCTTTGAAAAGCAATTTATATGCCTGTGTCTGGTTTTTGCTTCTTTATTTTTTAAAACAGCTTTATTGCAGTATAATTGCTTTACAATATTGTGTTAATTTCAGCTGTATAACAAAGTGAATAAGCGACATGTATACATATATCCCGACATGCCCTCGCTCTTGTGTCTCCCTCTCACCACCCTATCCCACCCCTCTGGGTGGTCACAAAGCACGGAGCTGATCTCCCTGTGTGAAGCAGCTGCTTCCCATTAGCTATCTATTTTACATTTGGTAGTGTATATCTGTCAATGCTACTCATTAACTTCTTCCCAGCTTAAACTTCCCCCATCCCCGATCCTCGGGTCCATTCTCTACCTCTGTGCCTTTATTCCTGTCCTACCCCTATATTCATCAGAACCGTTTTTTTCTTTTACATTCAATTTATATGCGTTAGCATATGGTATTTGTTTTTCTCTTTCTGACTTACTTCACTCTGTATGACAGATTCTAGGTCCATCCACCTCACTACAAATAACTCAATTCATTTATTTTCATGGCTGAGTAATATTCCATTGTATATATGTGCCACATCTTCTTTATCCATTCATCTGTTGATGGACACTTAGGTTGCTTCCATGTCCTGGCTACTGTAAATAGTGCTGCAATGAACATTGTGATACATGGCTCTTTTGAATTATGGTTTTCTTAGGATATGTGCCCAGTAGTGGGATCACTGGGTCATATGGTGGTTCGATTTTTAGTTTTTTAAGGAAGCTCCATACTGTTCTCCATAGTGGTTGTATCAATTTACATTCCCACCAACCGTGTTGGAGGGTTCCCTTTTCTCCACACCCTCTCCAGCATTTATTGGTTGTAGATTTTTTGATGATGGCCATTCTGACGGGTGTGAGTTGATACCTCATTGTAGTTTTGATTTGCATTTCTCTAATGATTATGATTAGTGATGTTGAGCATCCTTTCATGTGTTTGTTGGCAATCTATATATCTTCTTTGAAGAAATGTCTATTTAGGTCTTCAGCCCATTTTTGGATTGGGTTGTTTTTGTTTTTGTTTTTTTTTTGATATTGAGCTGCATGAACTGCTTGTAAATTTTGGGGATTAATCTTTTGTCAGTTGCTTATTTGGCAAATATTTTCTCCCATTCTGAGGGTTTTCTTTTCTTATGTTTCCTTTGCTGTGCAAAAGCATTTAAGTTTCATTAGGTCCCTTTTTTTTTTTTAATTTCCATTTATCTAGAAGGTGGGTCAAAAAGAATTTTGCTGTGATTTATGTCATAGAGTGTTCTGCCTATGTTTTCCTCTAAGAGTTTGGTAGTGTTGGGCCTCACATTTAGGTCTTTAAACCATTTTGAGTTTTATTTCTGTATGTGGTGTTAGGGAGTGTTCTAATTTCATTTTTTTATGTGGAGCTGTCCAGTTTTCCCAGCACCACTTATTAAAGAGGCTGTCTTTTCTCCATTGTATATTCTTGCCTTCTTTATCAAAGATAAGGTGACCATATGCATGTGGGTTTATCTCTGGGTTTTCTATCCTGCTCCATTGATCTATATTTCTGTTTTAGTGCCAGTACCATACTGTCTTGATTACTGTAGCTTTGTAGTATAGTCTGAAGCCAGGGATCCTGATTCCTCCAGCTCCGGTTTTCTTTCTCAAGTTTGCTTTGGCTATTCAGGGTCTTTTGTGTTTCCACAGAAATTGTGAAATTTTTTGTTCTAGTTCTGTGAGACATGCCATTGGGAATTTGATAGGGATTGCATTGAATCTGTAGATTGCTTTTAGTAGTATGGTCATTTTCACAGTGTTGATTCTTCCAATCCAAGAACATGGTATATCTCTCCACCTGTTTGTATCATCTTTCTTTCATCAATGTCTTATAGTTTTCTGCATACAGGTCTTTTATCTCCTTAGGTAGGTTTATTTCTAAGTATTTTATCCTTTTTGTTGCAATGGTAGATGGGAGTGTTTCCTTAATTTCTCTTTCAGATTTTCATCATTAGTGTATAGGAATGCAAGAGATTTCTGTGCATTAATTTTGTACACTGCTATTTAACCAAATGCATTGATTAGCTCTAGTAATTTTCTGGTAGCATCTTTAGTACTCTCTTTGTATAGTATCATCACCTGCAAATCGTGACAGTTTTACTTCTTTTCTGATTTAGAATCCTTTTATTTCTTTTTCTTCTCTGATTACTGTGGCTAAAACTTCCAAATATGTTGAATAATACCGGTGAGAGTGGGCACCCTTGTCTTTTTCTTGATCTTAGAGGAAATTATATCAATTTTGCACCACTGAGAACAATGTTGGCTGGGGGTGTCATATATGGCCTTTATTATGTTGAGGTAGGTTCCGTCTATGCCTGCTCTCTGGAGAGTTTATCATAAATGGTTGTTGAATTTTGTCAAAAGCTTTTTCGGCATCTATTGAGATTATCATATGGTTTTTATTCCTTAATGTGTTAATGTGTAATCCCATTGATTGATTTACGTATATTGAAGAATCCTTGCATTGCTGGGATAAACCCCATTTGATCATGGTATAAGATCCTTTTTACGTGCTGTTGAATTCTGTTTCCTAGTATTTTTTTGAGGATTTCAGCATGTATGTTCATCAGTGATATTGGCTTGTAGTTTTCTTCTTTTTTTTGTGACATCTTTGTCTGGTTTTGGTATCAGAGTGATGGTGGTCTCTTAGAATGAGTTTGGGCATGTTCCTCCCTCTGCTATGTTTTGGAAGAGCTTGAGAAGGATAGGTGTTACCTGTTCTCTAAGTATCTGATAGAATTCGCCTGTGAAGACATCTGGTCCTGGGCTTTTGTTTGTTGGAAGGTTTTTAATCACAGTTTCAATTTCACTTCTTGTGATTGGTCTGTTTATATTTTCTATTTCTTCCTGGTTCAGTCTTGGACGGTTGTGCTTTGCTAAGAATTTCCTCCAGGTTGTCCATTTTATTGGCATATAGTTGCTTAGTCTCAGTTGTTACTTCTTTTCATTTCTAATTCCTTTGATTTGAGTCTTCTCCCTTTTATTCTTGTTGAGTCTGGCTAATGGTTTATCAATTTTGTTTATCTTCTCAAAGAACCATCTTTTAGTTTTATTGATCTTTGCTATTGTTTTCTTCATTTCTTTTTCATTTCTTTCTGATCTGATCTGTATTATTTCTTTCCTTCTGAAAACTTTGGGTTTTTTTGTTCTTCTTTCTCTAATTGCTTTAGGTGTAATATTTGGTTCTTTGAGATTTTTCTTGTTTCTTGAGGTACAATTGTATTGCTATAAACTTCACTCTGGAAGTACTTTTGCTGTGTCCCATAGGTTTTGGGTCATCGTGTTTTCATTGTCATTTGTTTCTAGGTATTTTTTGGTTTCCTCTTTGATTTCTTCAGTGATCTCTTGGTTATTAAGTAGTGTATTGTTTAGTCTCCATGTGTTTGTATATTTTACAGTTTTTTTCTTGTAATTGATCCTTAGTCTTATAACACTGTGGATGGAAAAGATACTTGATACAATTTCAATTTTCTTCAGTTTACCAAGGCTTGATACTTGACCCAAGATATGATCTGTCCTGGAGAATGTTCCATGAGCACTTGAGAAAAAAGTGTATTCTTTTTTTTTGCATGGAATGTCCTATAGATATCAATTAAGTCCATCATGTTTAATATGTCATTTAAAGCTTGGGTTTCCTTATTTATTTTCATTTGGGATGATCTTTCCATTGGTGAAAGTGGGGTGTTGAAGTCCCTTACTATTATTGTGTTTCTGTTAATTTCCCTCTTTATGGCTATTAGCATTTGCCTTATGTATTGAAGTGCTATTATATTGGTTGCATAAATGCTTTTAATTGTTATATCTTCTTGGATTGATTCCTTGATCTTTATGTAATGTCTTTCTTTGTCTCTTGGAATAGTCTTTATTTTAAAGTCTATTTTGTCTGATATGAGAACTGCCACTCCAGTTTTCTTTTCATTTCTAATTGCATGGAATATCTTTTTTCATCCCCTCACTTTCAGTCTGTATGTGTCCCTAGGTCTGAAATGGGTTTCTTGTAGACACCATATATATGGGTCTTGTTTTTGTATCCATTCAGCCAGTCTATGTCTTTTGGTTGGAGCATTTAATCCATTTATATTCAAGGTAATTATCAATATGTATGTCCCTATTATCATTTTCTTAATTGTTTTGGGTTTGTTATTGTAGGTCTTTTCCTTTTCTTGTGTTTCCTGCCTAGAGAAGTTCCTTTAGCATTTGTTTAAAGCTGGTTTGGTGGTGATGAATTCTCTTAACTTTTGCTTGTCTTTAAAGTTTTAATTTCTCCTTCGAATCTGAGTGAAATCCTTGCTAGGTAGAATAAACTTGGTTGTAGGTTTTTCCCTTTCATCACTTTAACTATGTCCTGCCACTCCCTTCCTGTTTGCAGCATTTCTGCTGAAAGATCAGCTGTTAACCTTATGCAGATTCCCTTGTATGTTATTTGTTGCTTTCCCTTGCTGTTTTTAATATTTTTTCTTTGTTTTTAATTTTTGAGAGTTTGATTAATGTGTCTTAGCATGTTTCTCCTTAGATTTATCCTGTACGAGACTCTCTGCCCTTCCTGGACTTGACTGACTATTTCTTTTCCCATGTTAGGGAAGCTTTTGACTATAATCTAAATATTTTCTCAGACCCTTTCTTTTTCTGTTCTTCTTCTAGGACCCCTATACTTTGAATATTGGTGCATTTAATGTTGTCCCAGAGGTCTCTGATACTGTCCTCAATTCTTTTCATTCTTTTTTCTTTATTCTGCTCTGTGGTATTTATTTCCACTATATTATCTTCCAGGTCACTTATCTGTTCTTCTGCCTCAGTTATTCTGCTTTTGATTCCTTCCAGAGAATTGTGTAGTTTATCATTGTTTGTTTGCTCTTTTGTTCTTCTAGGTTCTTGTTAAATGCTTCTTTTATTTTCTCCATTCTATATCCAAGATTTTGGATCATCTTTACTATCATTACTGTGTATTTCTTTTTAGGTAGGCTGTCTATTTCCTCTTCATTTGTTTGGTCTGGTGGGATTTTACCTTGCTCCTTCATCTGCTGCATATTTTTCTGTCTTCTCATTTTGTTTAACTTACTTTGTTGGGGTCTCCTTTTTAACACTGCTTTGGGGTCTCCTTTTTGCAAGTTTGTAGTTCCTGTTTTGGTGTCTATGCATATTTTGGAAGTTATGCACTGCTTAATTTTTTTTTAATTTATATTTATTTATTTAGTTATTTACTTATTTATTTATTTTATTGTTTGCTTTTGGCAATTTATTATGCTTGTTTACCGGAATATAAAATTAATTCCTTAACCTTATTGTTAAATTATATGAGAATCTTAGAGTATTTCAATATTGATCTCTGCTTCCCTGGTTTTCATGTAGTTATTTTTCAGTAAGCTTCTTCTCTTTTTAGTTGTACAGATTACACATTACTATTATTTCATACATGGAATATTTATTAATTTCTTTGATCAAAATTATTTCTTTTATCTAAGTTTGTTATAGGGTTATTTTGTCAAGTGTTAGAAAGTCTTTTTGAGTTATTAACTGAATTGCAATTTGTCTAATTTTTTATCCTTTTAAAATTTTCTATTTCATTCTAACTTCTGAAAGATAGTTTTGTTGGATAATTCTAGGCTGATAGTTATTTATTCTGAGCATTTCAAAATATTTCATTGTTATTGAGATCCTTATTGTCTGGGGAATTTCCTGGCTAGTTATGGGTGAAGTGTGCTTTCCATCTATCTGTTTTGAAAATCTTTCCTTTGTCTTTGGTAACTTGCATTTACTCTAAAGTGTGTGTGTGTGTTTTTGAATTTATACTCTTTTGAATAAATTGGGATTCCATCTGTGGATTTATACTTTTATATCTAGGTAATTATCAATTAGTATACCTTCAGATATTGCTTCTTTTCTTATCTTTTTTTTTTTTTTGTAATTCTCTCTTTCTGGGATTTCAATTGTATTTATATTAGATCTTTTGTTCTATTTTCCTTATCTCTTAATCTTTTGTATGCTTCATCCTTTTTACCCTCCATACTGTGATTTGTGGATTTATTTAGATCTATCTTATTATTCACTATCTATAGCTAATTTTAGTCTGCTCTTTAACCTACCCATTATTATTATATTTTATTCTTACTATTACATTTTTAGGTTTTATTTTTCATCTCTTCTTCATCTTTTTAAATAATATCTTGTTTCTTGTTCATTTCTGTGATTCCGTCTCTCCTTTTTAGAGCTATCACACCCTGAAGTTGTATCCTTTTTAAATTTATTATTTCAGTAACTTAAATTCCTGGGGAATAATCTCTTTTTTAAAGCTGATTCTCATTCATTATGCTTGATTTCCTTTTATGTTTAGTGATATTTACATTTACATTACATCTATCTATGAAAAAATATGAGAGCCTAAAGCCAGTATGCTTTCTGCTAAAGAGAACATGTATTCACTTATACTGGGATCTGAGTGTGTATGTGGGGGTGTGTGATATTATGAATCTTGGATCATATTGTCTATATCCAAGTGCTGGTATTTTAATACAGAATCTTCAGATTCACTTTGTCCCTGACATAAACCTTGGTCTCTGCTTTTCACATATGCAGGTTACTCAAAACTCTAGTTTCAGTTTATTGTTTCCCTGATATTGTGAAGATATTATTTGCTGAATGTGGTGCCATCTACTCAGTTAAAAGTATGCTTCATTGATTAGTTATTTAGTAATAAGAAGAATCTTTGAAATATCTACTCCTCTAGAAGCAGGTATTTCAAGAGTGCTCTTTTAAAACCACTATTATGATACTTTTCACAGTCAGTATTATAAATAATTGTATTATGTTTCTATCCTAGATTGTAAAATATCTTCTTTTAAAATGTTATGGTTTATTAATATTTTTATTGGGATTTTATGTAATGTTTAGTCTTTCCCTTGGGTTCCTACTATATGAAGTAGTGGTTTCTACCATATTACTAATATCCTAATGATCAATGAAATGTTTGTTGAAAGGAGAGTGTATGAAAATACAGTAATATTAGTAGACCTCTATGCTAATGTTATATTTTATATAAATGCTGAATATTTACTCCACAATTTCCTTCTACCTTTATATTATTACCAAATCATAAGGAAGTATCACTCAGAACACATATGATTTCTAAAACAAAGATTATTTATATAGAAATATTTTAAAACCACAGATGAAGTTTAATATTAAAAAGAACAAGGAAGCTATTAGAATATAAAAGAATATTATGTATAATTTCTTCCATCATTTTTAGCAATTAGAATAGCAAAGGTTAAAAAACACACAAAATGGGGCTTCCCTGGTGGTGCAGTGGTTGAGAGTCCGCCTGCTGATGCAGGGGACACGGGTTCGTGCCCCGGTCTGGGAAGATCTCACATGTCGCGGAGCGGCTGGGCCCGTGAGCCATGGCCGCTGAGCCTGAGTGTCCGGAGCCTGTGCTCCACAACGGGAGAGGCCACAACAGTGAGAGGCCCACGTACCGCAAAAAAACAGAAAACAAAAAAAGAACACACAAAATGATTAGCCTTGTATTTTGGCCTCTGAGAAGAACCTGTATTTTTTTTTTCCTGCCTTTTGGTTAATGGGATCTTGTTTTTACTTGTAGGATGTATTTATTTATGGATCTGATTTGGTAATTTTGCAATGAATGCAATGACTCCTTTTGAATTGCATACTACTGTCATACTTTAGAAGACTTTTCTAATAGGCATTTGCTTACTTATTTTACTTAATTTTTTACTCTTCCTTCTTTTGGAAGAATCTTACTTCTTATACTGGAGTTATCTATAAGTATTCTAATATCTATCCTTAATTTCACATCATTTTATCTTATTATGTTTTTCTGAAAATGCTTACCAAGATTTTCTTCCACATGACAGATTCAGTTTTTAAAGCAATAATAGGTTTTATTTTCCTGTTCCATAGAGAGCCTTTATGGGTATTTTGAGTTATTTCCAATATTGATTTTCTGGTTCACTCGATAAAGTATTTTCAGCAATCGGCTTTTCTCCTGAGTCTTCCGGTAGTTTTTTCAGTATCTTTTTAATGGTATCATTTTTTGTTACTAACTAGGTAAACATAAGCAAGTTACCAAACTTTCTGTGCCTCGATTTCCTTGCAAAGTGGAAATAATTACACTATCTTCCTTATTAATTTGTGTGAGGAATAAATGAGTTAAATATATAAGCTGAATTTTAAATAATTTCAATTAAATTTGGCTTCTATTAGTATTTATTTTTCACTGTTTTCTTCTTTATGCAACTTTGAATGAGACTGACAATAACCAGCAGAGAGAGTTTTTAAATTATTCTTAATTTCCCTACCTTTCTTCATATTGGCCAAATAACCATTTCAATTGAAACCTGGAGAATGGCTGATATTCTATAGTCTTAGGTCAGTTTCCATTGTTCAGGGCAAATGCATTTAGCATAGCCGTGCCTAACAGAGGTAGAACATTCCTGTCTTGGTCTCTTGTAGACCCATTCTCTTGTTCTCTGATGCATCCAGTCAATGGCAAAGTATAATTTCCACTGTTAATTGCAACATGGGCTATTTCTGTTACTGCTTTGATACCTAATCAACAGACTGTGTAGGAGGTAAGTCGTGGCAATATTTGATTAAAAATGAAGAAGTGAGTTATAAATTAAATGTGGGACAGGTAGTTGATAGTTTTGTTGTGTTTAAAATATAAGGAAATTACTAAAATGGTAGAATGCCAGGTTTTGTAATGGTATGGTTGTAATACTGCAAAAAACAATTACACAAAAGTAAGGTAGAAATTCATTAATGGTCTTGATAATTTAGTCAATAAAATACTATCAAATTATTAACTCCAACCAACTGGATTTTTTTCAAAAACTTAAAGACATTATTTTGATAAACTAACTAATGGTTAAATTTGAAAATTGTACTTCATTGGTAGACTTGGTTGTCTACCTAGATTTAAGGATAGATACTCTATAAGAAGATGGATTAGAAAGATAATTCCTACACATACTATATAAGAAGAGGAATGACAGAAGCTAAATAATGATTAATAGGTTAAAATCTGCATTAAGGGAAATTATGGTTAAGCAGCTTACCCACAGATGCAGAGTAGTATATTTAATATCAATCTAGCATTGTTTTTACCTCACAACTTATTGGTGTGGCAGACACTGACTAGTTGCTCATCAAACCTGGGCATATATCTGGAGAAAACCATAATTCAAAAAGATACATGCACTGCAATGTTTATTGCAGCACTATTTACAATAACCAGGTCATGGAAGCAACCTAAATGTCCATCTACAGAGGAATGGATAAAGAAGATGTGGTACATATATACAATGGAGTATTACTCAGCCATAAAAAGGGACAAAATTGTGTCATTTGCAGAGATGTGGATGGACCTAGAGACTGTCATAGAGAGTGAAGTCAGAAAGAGAAAAATAAATATCGTATATTAACATATATTTGTGGAATCTAGAAAAATAGTATAGATGAACTTATTTGCAAAACAGAAATACAAATGTGGACGTAGAGAACAAATGTATGGATGCCAAGGGAAGAGGGGGTGGGATGAACTGGGAGATTGGGATTGACATATATACACTACTCTGCATAAAACAGATGACTAATGAGAACCTACTCTATAACACAGGGAACTCTACTCGGTGCTCTGTGGTGACCTAAAAGGGAAGAAAATCCAAAAAAGAGGGAATATATATATATATATATATATATATATATATATATATATAGTTGATTCAGTTTGCTGTACAGCAGAAACTAACACAACTGTGTAAAGCAACTAAACTCCAATAAAATAAATAAATATTTTAAAAGATGTGGTACATATATACAATGGAATATTAGTCAAAAAAAAAAAGAGAATGAAATAATGCCATTTGCAGCAAAATGGATGGACCTAGAGATTGTCATACTGAATGAAGTAAGTCAGACAAAGACAAATATCATATGATATCACTTATATGTGGAATCTAAAACAAAGGTACAAATAAACTTATCTATGAAACAAATAGAGTTACAGATGGAGAAAACAAACTTATGGTCACCAGGGGGCAAGTGGGGGGGAGGGATAAATTGGGAGATTGGGACTGACATATACACACTATTATATATAAAATAAATAACTAATAAGGACTTATGGTATAGCACAGGGAACTATACTTAATACTCTTTAATAGCCTATATATGAAAAGAATCTAAAAAAGAGTAAATATATGTATACGTATAACTGATTCACTTTGTTGCACACCTGAAACTAGCACAACATTATAAATCAACTATACTGCAATAAAAAAAAATAAGCCTTCTCTAGCTTTCTTTATGATTAGATGTGGCCATAGGATTGAATTCTAGTTAGTAGAACTTGGGGGAAAATAATATTTACTGCTTGCAGGTCTGGCACATAAGCAAATGAGCAAAACTACCTTGGTTTGCTCAGCTGCTGTCTGGATGTTTATGCCTTAGGAAACTCTGAAAATCATGTCTTGATGATGGCTGAGCCTCCATTATTCTGGGTCTCTGGCTGATTGAGTGGACAGTCCCTCTGCCCCACCACATGAGCAAGAAATAAAATTCTATTGTGTTAAGCCATTGAAATGTCTGGCTCTATCTGTTTCTGCTCTATGTTACATGTATTTTAATGTACATGATCCATCTATATACTTTAATAAAACTGATATAATGAAACAATATTTTGAGTGTGATGACATCAATTCATCTTCTATTCTCTAATTGGACACAAAGATCTAAAAATAAAGAACCAAGTAGAACCTGCATAGTAATCATATGAAACAACATAATTGAGAGGTTTTGAAAAAGTAAAGACTATCAAACTTTAGGTCACTGGTCTAGTGAAATGAAATAAACTCAGTGAAATGAAGTTTATTCCAGGAAGGAGGGAAGGAAGGTTTTTAAAAACAATCAAAAAATCTCTATCATAGTTTTCAAATCCAAATTACTATAGAAAGTTTTGGTAAAGCATCGTAAGGTAATAACTGTGTGGCAGACAGCTAATAGTTTTACAGTTTAAAATCTCAATAAATACTCTGGTTTTAAGGATGAGTAAAAGTCCTTGACTCTCCCGTCATATCAAGTCCTTCCCGTATTTTTAAAAAGCGCAAGACAGATTGATACAGATAATATTCCCACAGACTGCAGCACTTCTAGGACTCTTGGTAATATCTGTTCGGCAACTAACCCTTCCTGTTCTCAAAGATCAAAGTCCAAAACCTGCAGGCATCTGAAAAATATTATATAGCAGATACAGCTGCAAAATGAGCATAAAAATTGGGGAGGTGACAGACAGCTTGTTAAGGCCTAGGTGTGCCTCTTGGTAAACTTGTATTTGCACACCAATGACAAAATCTCTCTTACAGAAAGTTAACTCTCCCTGGTTTGTATAAATCATGTCCATTGACTCAAACATTATATCATGAAGATATTTAACTTAAACTTGGTCTATTCAAAGAATTTGTGGGCTTAGATGTAGAATTTGACCGTTTCACATTTAATGATTATATTAGTTTGTATTCTCCAGAGAAATACAATCAGTAGGATATATATGGCTATATTAGAGTAGATATATTATAGGAATTGGCTCATGAGGTTATGGAGGCTAAGAAGTCCCTCTATCTGTTGTCAGCAAATTGAAGAACCAGGAAACCTGATGGTACAATTCAGTTTGAGTCCAAAGGCCCAAGAACCAGGAGTTCTGAAGTACAAAGTCAGGGAAAGATGCAGGTGCCACATCAAGAAGGGAGACAGAATTCACCCATTCTCTTTTGTTCTATACTGGCCCTCAATGGATCGGATCATGCCTGCCCACATGGGTGAAGGAAGATCTTCTTTACTCAGTCTACCAAATCAAATGCTAATCTCTCCCAGAAACACCCCACAGGCAAATTCAGAAATGATATTTTAGCAGCTATCTGGGCATCCCTTAGACCAATCAACTTGACACATAAAATTAACTGTCATAATGATGCAATAGATTTAAGGATTTTGATGTCTCATGAAATTTTCATCATCATCGCTCTCTCCTTAGTTTGTGGATAGACTGCCACAACAGCTCTGAGCACCTCATGATCACCTTCTGACTTTAGACAGTGACCTTTACACCAATAAACAGAGCCAAGGCAATGCATTCTTTCTGTTAATAGAATAGTTAATAGAACTACATAGTAAAATAAGATATGCATCTGGATATTTCTCTTGTCATAGTTTTATATATTATTTTAATAGATAACCTTTATGTTTGGAGATTATCAATTTGTAATCCTCTGACTGTGGTAGATTACTTGTCTAATTAGAAAGAATCTTTGTGGTAAGTTCGTGTTTACATTGACATTACCATTTAAACTTTATACAGTAGCCAAGGAAACAATATGATAATGATGTTCAAAATGAATCTTAACATTTTGCTAGATTTAAATTTCCTAACACACATTCGGGCAATGTATACTTTTTAAAAACCATATCACAGTAACATTTTCTGTTTAGAATTACTATGCAGATGTTTTTCTTATCCACTCCTTAAAGAAAAAAAAAACATCTTGGAGCAAAAAAAAGCATTCTATTTACTAAGGGTGTGTGTGTGTGTGTGTGTGTGTGTGTGTGTGTGTGTGGTGTACTTATTTATTTATTTTAATGTAAGTTTTGTGTAATTTCCTTAATGAGCATTAGCTTAAGCTTTCAAAAGGTACCATGACTATAAGCAAATTGATAGGAAAGTGGACAACAATGAATTAAGGATTACTGGCAGACTAAGACACTGTTTTATCTCTTTTGAGGTAGACAGAATTCAAATTGCCTTCATTAACTGAGCAATATGATGTGGAAAATGAGCTGGGTACTTATCAAGAGGCTCTGTCATTTGCATTTTTGCTAAACTTTCAAGCTTCTCTGTTTTCTAGATGCTTAAGAGCTCTGAGTAGGACAGAAAGAAAAATTTTCAGGGAAGTAAGCCAGGGGACATTGGAGGACTAGATTAAAGAAACAAAAAGTTTTATCAGTAAAGATGTCAGAATTGTGCCTGTATATTTGTGATACAAAAAGACAGCCTTACAGAAAGGATCTAGGATGTACAAATACATTAATTCTCCACACATTCAACAGTACCACAACAAAGCTAGAGGGTTTTCCTTTGATAAACAATCAGTACTTCATATGACATTACCATAGCTGCCCTGTTGCTAGTTAAAAGTCTGAATTTCAATTAAGCAGTAAATCTTTATGGTATTACATCTTGAACAGTTAACTTTTCCTTTAATCTCCTACAATTCTGAACACTGTTGTTTTGCAGAATCATTTTCTTTATGCTCACTGAAAAGGAAAAATATTCTTATTGGACCAGTAAAGAAATATTTTCATCCAAATGAAACACTAAATATTAAATAATTTTTTGTTTAGGTTTTTAATATATGTATATGTAAAAAGTTATTATACTTCTACAGTATAATTTAAAAGGCAATCAAATGTATTAATACACAGTCTGAGTTAAAAGTCCATCGACTTGATTGTACACATTTAGCTCCTATGTCCCATTTCTGAATTCTTTCCCACATATATATTCCTTGAAAGACTTCTTAAATCACACAAAAAAACAAATAAACATTAATAATACCTATAATACTCAAATCAGTGGAAAAATTCTCATTTCCTATGTCACTTCAAATGCCCCTATAGATATTTTTAAAACTTATTTTTTAAAAGTATTAGTTAATGCCTAAAAAAGTACAGCTAATAGAGAATACATTTAAAGGATTCGTGCAGCTTTCTTGATGATTTCCACATTTTAAGAGAAAATATAGGCCATTTAATAGGCACCATCTCCTTCATATAGAATTTTAAAACAATTTTAAATTTATGAGTCCACAAAGCCAAATTAACACAACTTCAAAGCTACACATTTACAGTATCTTTAACAGTTAGACTCATTATTGGAATAAAATACAATTTTCTCTGTTCAGAAGTTTAGAAGAAAATCTTTCCCTTGGAAGCAAATGTAGTTATGCCTATGTCAGCAAAATTCTACCATTATATGTGCTACTTTTCTCAATTAGTTAGAATGCAAATATTTTTCCATTATTTAAAACATTTTTAACAATTGACTTGAAGAAGTCTGAGCTACTTCATTTGAATTCCTGTGTGATATTGATAAAAATAAACACATTTAATTTTAAATGAATTATGTATCAAACAAGTATGGGCCAACTATCATGTTGCAGATATTTTATTATTAGATTCTCAGCTATACAGTAAGTTAAACATGCCTAAATAGAAAGCACTTCTCCTTACAATGTCCCCAGACCTGCAATACAAGGTAAAGAATGAAATCAAGTATACAGTATGTTAGCAGGTTATTGAGCTACTGAACATTTAGCCAGGAATGTACGTCTGTTTGACTCCAAAGTATCTGACTTTCATTCCAGTATAGTGAATCCTCCCAACATAGCTGCCATTAGTCTCCAAACCAGTTCTTAAAAATGAAATCATAATTTTATATTATAGCAAATACACCTATTAATAACAATACAAAAATCATTTTGTTCAATACTAGATATTTTATTTCCTTTTGGAAAACATGAACAGTTATTTATTATATTTTTCTCTTTGAAAATTAATGTTATTTCAAGTTTAACTCAACTAATTCATTCTATCCATAATGTGTTTGAACCCTACATGTTCTAAACATGCAAGACTATTACATTAATCCAGCTAACTAAACCTTCTAAGGAACTAACAAAGCTTAATTTGACGGCTGGGCTTAACTCATCAAGGAGGAATTAAGAGTTTTATTAGCTGATTAGTTGTCATTAAACAATGCACACTTGTATTTTCAACATTCTACTGTGGTGAAAAAGTAAAATATTTAAGTATTGATTACAAGAATTATGAGAGATGGTGACTTAAGTATCTTATAACTCTAGAATCCTATAATTCTATGAATATTTTTTAAACACAAAATTGTTCCCTAGGAAGAAACACATGCTTCTTATATCAAGTAACGATACTTTTAGCTGTTGAGTTTTTATTTTTACATTATTTTTGCATATTAGAATAACTATAAGGATTAGAAAACTGATAGATATGTTGGAATAGATTTGCAAGAATCTGGTTTCTATAAAGATATCATACAAGAATATGTCAGATTGGGAGACCAAGGAAATTATGAGACAAAAGAGAAGGAGAAAACTTATAGATTAGAAAGGTTATAATGGAAAAAAATAAACAGAAAAGATATGGTAGAAGCTACACCACCAATGTCAATCAGGGTTAAGTTTCAAGTGGAAACACTGGAATTAAGTGTAAAAAAATAGCATAATTTACTTAATGTGTGTCCCATGACTTGAATACTACAGAAACTTTTAAATGACTCTTTATAGAAAACAAAATTCACTTTAAAGCATTTATAGAATACACTGTAAAGTTCTAATCTTTAATCAAAAGCCACATGAAAAACTATTATTGTCTAATGACTCGTACAAATTCTTGTTCTAAAATGTTATAAAAAGCCTCATGTATTTTTCGGTAATTTTAAAAACAAATTATTTGTTTAGTTTAAGTTTTTAAATTAGTAAATCACTTGGGCATCCAAAAATAAAAGTATTTATAATGAAAAAAACTATGCACTTACCATCATGATTAGGATTTCCTAGTGTCCATGGCTCATCTGAGTCGAAATGAGTATCTCCCCCAATTCCTGGTCCAGGGAAATAGGCATGTGCCAAAAACCCTCCCTCTCCATCAAAGGGAGAACTGTCTCCATGAAAGCCAGATGCAAAAATGATGGTTATATCCACATCACGTTTGCCATTTTCTAGTTCACTGTAGGGAACTTCTTCAAACGTCAGAGGAGTTACATTCTGCCACACGTCAAAGGCACGACGAATAGCTTTACGGGTTTCAGGGTCTCCTACTTTTGGAGTTACGTTCTTTATACTGAAATTTAGAAAAAAGGGTAATCAGTATGGCTTTATTATATATAATCTGACTTATTATAGATTGGTTTATTACATATTTTCCTCTATTCAGTTGAGTAAAAAATTAGAAAAACGTCTCATATTAAGTAGGAAAGAAATTAATTCCTTCTGTCTCTATAGCTAGATTTCCCTGCGCTGGGTCATTTAATTCTCAGCAATATAGTACTCATCTACCAAGGCTATAAATGAGAAGATCTTCTCTGCAGAATGGTTAACACTAGGGTAATTAGATCAATCAGTCACTTTGTCTCCTGAACAACAATAGAAAGGCAGCTTTGCCAAATGATCAAACAGGTGCAGCAGTTTCAAGCTGAAATAAAAAATTCAATTTCTGTCTGGTAATAATTACTTTTAGGGGCACAGTATTTTGTGCACACACGCTGCTTTCAAACAATGTCTTTATGCTCTTATCCATGAACAACAAATCAGTGGATACAAAATTATTTCTCAGTTTTTAAAGAAAATGTCATTTAATTACAGTTCCTGATATTCAATTGTTTTCTTATATACTTATTTCTAGTCAAAATAAAGCAATGAGAGTGAATAGCTTTTTAATACAAATATTTAACAGTTATATGAATTTAAAGAAGTAACTTGGACATTATTAGCTTATTTGTCTTGAGGTTAATAACAAATGGAAAAAGATATAAGTATTTTTCTCTAGCACTGATCAGATATTTCTCTTTTATCATTTATTTTTCTATTTTTTCTAAATAGAACATAAATGAAACAAATTTATATATATGTAAGTATTTTATATTGTGGTAGTATAAGTTCATACCATCTTTGTGAAAAGTAATGAGTAAATTTCATAGGAGTTATAACTAAGTTTCAGACCACTTCAACCAATAATCTTACACCTGTGAATCCATGAATTTCACTAAGGGGCTGTCTTAATGCATAGGAGGGTATAATATTCAGGTGAATATTATTATTTTATTATTGCAATGCATTTTTATTATTGCAGCACAATAATGAAAGAGAATTGGAGGCTAGATGATATGCAAATCATGGTGTCTCTATTGCATGCCTTAATATACACAGGATTTGAAATTTGAAAGAGCAAAATTTGATTTTGTTGTTTTAAAGCTATTTAGCTGTATGTAAAAATATTTAAGATATAACTTCTGGTGCAAATATAGTATGCAGATTATATTTTTCACACAATTGTAACTATGTCAGGATAATTACAAACATTAGGCAGGAATCATACTGACATAATAATAATGGAATTAATTAATTACTATGAGCCAGGCAAGCATTTCACAATATCTTATATATCCCCTGAGTAACCCAGTGAGATGGACATGTATACCTATCTTACAAAGCAAGAAGTTGAGATTTAGAGGAATTTAAAGAAAATTTAGAAGGGCAGAGCTAGTTTTTCATCCCAAACATTCTCACTCAAGAATCAGTTATATTAAATTCTAAGCTAGGCCACACATCTGAAACAAGGTTTTCACTATTTCTAATATGTATCATAGACCAGACTTACAATGACTATTTGATGATAAGTATCATTTACTATACATAAAGAAAATGATGAAGTGAACCAAGTGAAATGGAATTGGGGCAGGGAGTATTCCAGGAAGAAGAAATGGCAAGTGAAAGGCCCTGATGTGGAGACATGCTCGGCAAGTTCGAAGAATGGCAAGGTGGCTGGTATAGTTTGAACAGAGACAGAGGGCAAGTGCCAAGATATGAGGTCAGAAAAGCAACAGAGAATCAAATGAGATAGGGGCTTGTTGACCACTGTAAGGAGTTTGGCTTTTGCTCCAACTGAGAGGAAAAAACTGGAGCGTCATGAGCAGAAAAGTGACATTTGACTTATGCTTTAAAGAAATGATCGAGCTTTATGTGGAAAATATATTGAAGTGGAGCAGGAGTAGGGACACCCACTGAGAACTCTTGCAAATTTTCAGGTGAGAAATGATACTGCTTTGGGCCAGGGGAGTACCAGTGGAGATATTGAGAAATAGTTGGATTTTGGATATATTTTAAAGGTACACTTGCCAAGATGTACTGATGGCTGGACACGAGCTCTGAGGGAAAAGGAAGTGTCAAGGAAGACACCATTATTATTATTATTTTTTACCTGAGACAAAGGATGGATAGAGCAAAAGAATTCATGCCTGCTCAGGGAGAAAGTTATGAAATCTTTTGTTGTTTTAGTGTTTTGTTTGTTTTAACTTTGTATCCCATTTAGTGTGATGCTTTGAACTGTCTTTTGAAAAAGAGTAAACTATATTGGGGCATCAACAACTTTGTTTAGCTTGTTAATCTCTAAATTACTGGTTTTGTTTTCTTTTGTAAAAAAAAATTACTTTATTGAAGTATAGTGATTTACAATTTTGTGTTGGTTTCTGGTGTACAGCAAGGCAGTTCAGTTATATATACATATATATATATATATATATAATAGTCTGTGTTTGCTAATCCCAAACTCCCAATCCATCCCTCCTCCACTCCCCCTTCCTCTTGGCAACCATAGGTCTGTTTGCTAAAGAATTATTTTTTTTTAAATTTTTTCATATGTATTTTTATTTTTTAATTTATTTTTATTACGGTATAGTTGTATTACATTGTTGTGCTAGTTTCAGGTGTACAGCAACGTGAATCTGTTATACATATACATATATCCACTCTTTTTTAAGATTCTTTTTTCACATAGGCCATTACAGAGTGTTCAGTAGAGTTCCCTGTGCTATACAGTAGGTTCTTATAAGTTATCTATTTTATATACAGTAGTGTGTATATGTTAATCCTGATCTCCCAGTTTATCCCTCCCCCCCACTTATACCTTGGTAACCATAAGTATGTTTTCTACATCTGCGACTCTACTTCTGTTTTGTAAATAAGTTCATTTGTACCCTTTTTTTCTAGATTTCACATATAAGCAATATCATATATTTGTCTTTCTCTGTCTGACTTACTTCACTCAGTATGACAATCTCTAGGTCCATCCATGTTGTTGTAAATAGCATTATTTCATTATTTTTTAAGGCTGAGTAATAATCTGTTGTATATATATGTACCACATATTCTTTATCCATTCCTCTGTTGATGGACATTTAGGTTGTTTCCATGTCCTGGCTATCGTAAATAGTGCTGCAAAGAACACTGGGTTGCATGTAACTTTTCAACGTATGGTTTTTCTGCATATATGCCTAGGAGTGGGGTTGCTGGATAATATGGTAGCTCTATTTTCAGTTTTTTAAGGAACTTCCATACTGTTCTCCATAGTGGCTGTACCGATTTACATTCCCACCAACAGTGTAAGAGGGTTCCCTTTTCTCCAGCATTTATTGTTTGTAGATTTTTTGATGATGGCCAGTCTGACTGGTGTGAAGTGATGACTCATTGTCATTTTGATTTGCATTTCTCTAATAATTAGTGATGCTGAGCGTCTTTTCATGTGCTTTTTGGCCATCTATATATCTTTGGCAAAATGTCTATTTAGATCTTCCACTCAGTTTTTGATTGGGTTTTTTGTTTTTTTGATATTGAACTGCATGAGCTGTTTGTATATTTTGGAGATTAATCCCTTGTTAGTTGCTTCATTTGCAAATATTTTCTCCCATTCTGAGGGTTGTCTTTTTACTTTGTTTATGCTTTCTTTTCTATATTACCTATTTGATGGCCGATGCATGCAGATTAATGTTGTAAATTTGAATTTTGTCTAAATTAATTTTCCTTATAGTCTTTTATTTTCTTTCCACCTTATCGGATCGCAGAAGCCCATCATTAGTGGGCAAGTATTTTTATGACAAGCATTTGAAAGAATGTACTACATAATAGGTACTGCTCTAGGTGATAGACATAAAACTGTGAATAAGACTCTGATCTTGTAGAACTTATATATTTTAGTGGTAAGAGATAAACAATAAAAAATACAATTATAGATGGTTATAAATGAGGGGTGAGGAGGTGAGATAAGTAGATGATAAATGGGATTTCAATGACAAAAGGAGCCATGCATGCCTAGCACTGAATTTCCATCCAGAAAGAATAGTGAGCAGCGCAAACAAACTTGGCCAGTTCAGAGAATGGGACTGCTTTGTGAACTGGTGCAAAATGAATGCTCAGAACAGTGGTATGAGATGAAAGAGAATTGGCAGGGAGTGGGTTATGTTCTGTGAAAGGAAACCACTGAAGAGTTTTAAGCAGAGACGTATCCTGGTATTTTTCCAGTTTACAAAGATCACTGCTTCTGATGAAAAATGACTAGGGGGACAAGATTGGAACCAAACATTTTGGAAGTTTGAGCAAGTGAAATTAGAGAAATGTACTACAGTGGTTGTCATGGAGATATGAAGAATTAGACAAATTCAGTATACGTTCTGAGGATATTGTTAATAGGAATTAGTGTTGGATTCAGTATGTAATGGAGAAATCATTTTATATTCAAATAAAGGGTAACCTTACAGCAAAGAAAAATGAAATCATGTTAGTATATGTATATAAGTACACAGTGGTTCTGAGAAAAATGAAGTAATATAATATAATAAAGAATAATAAATGTGGAGTACCACTTTGACTTGAAAACACATCACTGTGTTTTTCAAAGCTATGTACTGATGAATTTCCAAAATGTGCTTAACTACAATATTTGTGATGTCATTCATAAATACAAGACATAAGTATATTTTCAAATTACAGTTTTCTCCCGATATATGCCCAGGAGTGGGATTGCTGGTTCATACGGTAGTTTTATACTTAGTTTTTTAAGGAACTGCCATACTGTTCTCCATAATGGTTGTACCAATTTACATTCCCACTTACTGCACTCCAGTGTTCATTGCAGAACTATTTACAATAGCTAAGACATGGAAGCAACCTAAATGTCCATTGACAGAAGAATTGATAAAGAAGATGTGGTACATGTATACAATGGAATATTACTCAGCCATAAAAAAGAACGAAATAATGTCATTTGCAGCAACATGGATGGACCTGGAGATTATCATACTAAGTGAAGTAAGTAAGAGAAAGACAAATATATGTGGAATATCATAAAAAATAATACAAATAAACATTTACAGAATAGAAACAGACTCAGAGACCTCAAAATCAAAATTGTGGTTACCAGAGGAGAAACGTGGGGGGCAGTGATAGATTGGGAGATTGGGACTGTCATATACACACTGATATGTATAAAATACGTAACTAATAGGGACCTACTGTATAGCACAGGGAACTCTACTCAGTATTCTGTGGTGACCTATGTGGGAAAATAATCTGAAAAAGAACAGATATACATATATATATACATGGCTGATTCACATTGCTGTACACCTGAAACTAACACAACATTGTAAATCAACTATACTCCCATAAAAATTTTAAAAAAATACAAGACACATTAGTGTACTTCAGAGTTAGAGCTGGAATTCTGAATTAGGTACACACAAAAACCAACTTAGAAATTTTATGCCATTGAGAGATATTTTGTATTTACTAATAACTGAAATAATAAAGAGCACAGAGACATCATATGATATTAAGAGTAAACACTGTTATTCTTAATATTCTAATACATAATACACAAAATTGTTAATATATACTTGCAAAATAAAGACAATACTATAAAATAAATAAAATGAAGGTTATATTTGAAAAACAAACTAATTTAATTTTAAAGTGCTTTTACTTTGTCTTTTTTTGTGGAAATAGAGTGGTTATAGTGAACATATTTTCCATTTTAATAAGACAATTGTTTTCATTTTTTGAATTCTCTATTGGGTTTTTTCATTATGCTATTTCACTGATTCTTTTAAGCCTTCAGTTTGGTAAATTTTGTAACATTTACCTAATATATATATATATATATATATATATATATATATATATATATATACACATATATATAATCTTTAACAATCATGTCTTATACAACCCTGCATAATAAAATTGATGAAGTGGGAAATTCAAGACATCATTGTTCATCAGAATAATTGGTACTGAAGGCAAAGTATGTTAATTTATTTTTAAGGTTACTGTGTAAGCTCAGGATTCTCTAGGTTTAATTTCATTGAATCGCTACCAATTCATTTAATAAAAAATTTAGGTACTAATAATGGAGTATTTCCCTTTCAAGTTTTTAATAGAGTGATGACTGTTTTCCAAAATTAGAGTATTAATTTATCTCTAACATGAAAGTAAGAAAAAAACTAAATATTTTGGTGTTTGGTATTACATATTCAAAGTTAAAAGAAGCTTGAACTCTGCTTTACAGTTCTCAATAGCAATACATAAATTTCTCCATGATAAGTGAGATATTAAGTTTACTTCACTATTTCTAGGGTAATTTTAAAAAGTGTTAGAATTTGACGTTTAGAGAAACAATAAATCTGGGGAGAAAGAGGCTTATTAACAAAACTCTACCAAAATATGTATGTGTTTTCTTTACTCATGGAACTGTAGGAATTATTTTGCTTCATTAGTTCTGTAAAATAAATTAATATGAAATGTAAAATAATCAAATATTTGTTCATTTGAATAGAAGTTATGGGAAATGTGTAACAAGGACATTGCCAAAGGTTTCATCATTTTCAAATCAAGTAAACTCTGTTTAGGTATTCAGGAGACAGTACATGTTACCCAATGCCTAAAATTACTATGTAAAGTCAGAATTCTCTAGTTTCAGTATCATTGGATGCATACCAATTTCTTCAATAAAAATTCTACATACTAATAATGACTCTTTCCTCCTAAAATTTTGATAAAGTGATCAATCTTTTTCAAATTTTGGGTACTGTTTTATCTCTAATTTTCAAAGTAAGAAAAAATAAAACTGAATACTTCGGTATTTAGTTAAGATACAGAAGTTATATGATATGCTTATGTCAAGATATTTTGGTATGACCAGGGTTAAATACCATTTACTCAATTCAATAAATAAAAATAGTTGTTCAGAAAAGCATACTAACATTTTATTAAAAAAGATTAGCAAGTAAATGGAATTTATCATAACTAGGAAAGTAGACAATTTCTAAGAATATAACAGAGTAAAAATAATAAACTACATATTTAAATTATTAGCAGATCCTTATTCAGAATGTATTAAAATGTTCTATCAGAGGAGAACTAAATAGACTAACTTACTTTTACCCATATTATGTTTGTATAGTTGATGTGACTTCACGTTTTTTTTAAATACAAGAAATCATCAGAGTGGAGATTGACTATGGAGTCCCTCTAGGAAAGCTAACATTAAATATTTAACTATTTCCAAAGATGCTAGCTTTCCAGGTAGGGCAGACCTAGGTACATATTACTTTGGGTCTTATTTAAATAGTTTCTGTTTCTCAGCTTGCTGTGTATCCTCTGGATACACAAGTTTGTCAATAGGATAATCAAGTTCAGTGAGCTCATTGGGTTTAGAGAGAATGGTGAGAAATATCTCTGGGAAGGAACTCCTTATTCTTTAGCAATTTCTAGCTTTCTTTTTTCTGCATATATTGTTAAAGTAAAATAATAACTTCTAGGGTTGTATCCTTAGTAGTCACAGAAGCATGGATTTAAAATCAAGGTTAGCTAAAGGAAGAATTTACTGGGAAAATCAATACTAATTAATTTAATATAATATAACATAATACTATCAGATCCACTAATACATTATGAATACTCATTAATATACTATAATATTTTTTACATCTTTATTAGAGTATAATTGCTTTACAATGGTGTGTTAGTTTCTGCTTTATAACAAAGTGAATCAGTTATACATATACATATGTTCCCATATCTCCTCCCCCTTGCATCTCCCTCCCTCCCACCCTCCCTATCCCACCCATCCAGGTGGTCACAAAGCACCAAGCTGATCTCCCTGTGCTATGCGGCTGCTTCCCACTAGCTATCTACCTTACGTTTGTTAGTGTATATATGTCCATGCCTCTCTCTCGCTTTGTCACAACTTACCCTTTCCCCTCCCCATATCCTCAAGTCCATTCTCTAGTAGGTCTGTGTCTTTATTCCTGTCTTACCCCTAGGTTCTTCATGACATTTTTTTTCTTAAATTCCATATATATGTGTTAGCATACGGTATTTGTCTTTCTCTTTCTGACTTACTTCACTCTGTATGACAGACTCTAGGTCTATCCACCTCATTACAAATAGCTCAATTTCATTTCTTTTTATGGCTGAGTAATATTCCATTCTATATATGTGTCACATCTTCTTTATCCATTAATCTTATGATGGACACTTAGGTTGTTTCCATCTCCTGGCTATTGTAAATAGAGCTGCAATGAACATTTTGGTACATGAGTCTTTGAATTATGGTTTTCTCAGGGTATATGCCCAGTAATATACTATAATTTTTTAAAATAGATGCATCTGGCAGTTGATTACCTATCCCATTGGTCATTTATTATATAAGTTATTATTTTGGAGTTCATATTTTATAGAGAAAAGGAATTTAGGCTAAATCTACTTTATATAATATTCAGTAAACCTGAGAAATAAATATCTACTTGATAAAAAATGATGTTACTCATTAAGATCCTATTATTATTTTGAATAAAGTTTAACCAAAGACTACTAAAAATTCATTAATTTTTTCAACAACTATTTTTTGAGGACCTAATACACAGCAGACACTCTACTAGGTGCTGGGGAGCATAAAATGGATATGTTCTCTGATTAAATGGAGCTCCTGTATGGTCTTGAAGTAACATACAATATACTATTTTACAATTATTCACTTACATACCTGTCTCCCATACTAGACTACATTCTCCATGGGAGCAGGGGCCTTGCCTAACTCATCTGTCTATTGACAGTTCTGCCACATAATGCTGTTCAATAATCATTTATTGAATTAAATACACCTGATTATCCAAGAAGCAAAATTTGTCAAAAGGAAATTGATCATAAAAATTCAAGTAAGAGATGAATGGTCACCAGTACTTGTATTACAGTTATAACCAGCATATATATTATGCATCAGCCAAAGTTATATATATCCCTAAGAATACGTAAGTGATACAACCTCAGAAGTTCCCATTTCTAGGCATCAAACATTGAGGTCATTTAAGTGGAAGGTGTAGGGGCCTAGACATTCCCTTTAAATGGACTGATTATAGAAAGTTCCTTTCAATCCCACATTTTAAAGATAGGAAGAGATCTTAAAGTTATATAATTGAACTTTCCAACCATTCCACAAATGTTCTCTAATTTCCCTGACAAGTGAATAAATTTCCTGGTTTATATGTTATCAATGATGAAAAAAGAATTGTAGGATGGATGATTTAATTTTCTGATAGCTCAAAATATTAGATTTCTCTTAAAGCCTTTAAGTATTTGAAAATAGGGTTTCCCTGGTAGCGCAGTGGTTAAGAATCCGCCTGCCAATGCAGGGGACATGGGTTCAAACCCTGGTCTGGGAAGATCTCACACGCTGCGGAGCAACTAATCCCGTGCACCACAACTACCGTGCTTGCACTCTAGAGCCCACCAGCCACAACTACTGAGCCTGTATACCACAACTACTGAAGCCCACATGCCTAGAGCCTGTGCTCCACAACAAGAGAAGCCACCGCAATGAGAAGCCCATGCACCATAATGAAGAGTAGGCCCCGCTCACTGAAACTAGAGAAAGCCGTGCAACGAGGAAGACCCAATGCAGCCAAAAATAAATTAATTAATTAAAATAAAAAAGATATTTAAGTATTTGAAAATAACAGGAAATTTCTCCCTTAAATATTCTTTCCATCATGTTAAGAATACTTGTCTCTAATCTTGAGCTCTTCCTCATGCAACCTGCATTCAAGATCTCTTAGTATTTTGATTTCTTTTTAGAAGTGTACATTAATTTGTCAAGAAGCAGCAGAAAATGTGGTGGCCCAAAGAAAAAAAGATACATCAGGTAAGGCATGGCCAACAAAGCAGAGATAAAATTAGCATCTCCACTGCTTTGAACACTTTGCTTTCTATAAATCTACTATGGACAGTCTAGCTTTTCTTTTTGAGCCACATTATACTGTTGGCTCATAATGAGTTTGCAATCTAATAAAACCTAGATTCTACCACCCCATTCCAACTCCTGTCTTTATTCCGTAATGGCACATTCTGTAATAATTTTGAGCTCCAATGTCATATTTTGTATTTATTTTCCTAAACATAGTAAAAAAAAAAAAAGTAGTAGCAAATGATACTATTTACTACCTATTATATACAAGGCAACTTCTTAACACCTTATATATATTAACTTTAGAAGGTAATATCTTTAGCTCTCACTCCCAACTTTCTCTTATCCTGTTATAATATTCTCAACAATTTCTGGGATTTGTTTGATAAATTAAAGGAGTTAAGATAATAATCGGCATTTATTAAGCACTGAGTTTCAAGCACTATGCTGTTTTTGGTTTTTTTCCCTACTATCTGACTTATTGTCTCCTAAGCCTGTGAGGCAGGTATTGTTACAATACTCACTTTACACACAGGGAAAATGAGACTTGGAAAAATAACTAACTTGATCCTGGTTTTACAGGTAGCAAGTATCAGAGCCAGAATGAAAATCCAGACTTTTCTTACTCCAAAACTCTTGATCACATTACGTGCATATCAATAATCAAACATTAAAAAATAATCTGGAAGTTTACAGGGATAAACACCTAATTATTTGAAAATTCAAAACTAACTGAGACAATTGTCAGTATAGGGATACAACATAGATTGAATTATGATCTGTTCTGAACCTAATGGCTCTTAGTTTCTCTCTTTCTTTCTTTTAAAATTGAATGGTGTAGGTAGTACCTAAGGATGCAGAGACACTAAACAGGGTACACTGTCAAGAGTTTGGAAATCAGGTCAGAAAAAGAATAAAATCTGAAATGGAAAAAAATAAATATCAATATACATAGTTGTGTAAGCTTTATAGGTCTAAAATTGATTATACTTTAATCCAGTTGGTATTTATTGATTTTTCTATGACATGAGGTAAGAACCTAATTTCATTGTTTTCTGTATAGATAACCAATTATCACAGAATAAGTTAATAAGTAAAATAGCCCATCCTTTCCTCACTGATCTACAAGGACTGCTCTGGCATAAATCAATTTTTTAATACATGAATGGTCTATTTCTATGATCATTTGTCTGCACTGTTGGACTATTTGTCTATCTCTGTGCTAACACCACATATTGCCTTAATTTGTATTGATTTAAAGAAAGTCTTCATATCTAGTAAGTGGGAACATTTTGATTAATATTGGGCCTTCACTAATCCTCAGAGATTTTTGAGTCAGTTTGTTAAATTATACAAAAAATATTACTGGGAATTTTGTTAAAATTGCATTGAATTTGTGGAAGATCTGAACTTGCATTATATTGAGAGTTTCTATTAAGAGCAAAATATATCTCTACATTTATTTTTGGTCTTTTTATGTCTTTCAATAAAAGTTCCTAATTTTCTTCTTAAAGGGCTTACACATCTTTTGTAGATTTATTCTTTACTCATACTTTTGTGTCTATTTTAAATGTCATTTTTGTAAAGATTATACTCTGTGTGTGTGCCGGTTTACTTTGTATATTGATCTTGTAAAAAATTTTCAGTTTCTGTTCTGACATGTAAAGAGCTTGGAAGCTGTCACTCCCAACCTCACAATAAGACAAAAAAGCTAAGCAAACAAAAACTAAACAACACTTCATAGCTCCATCAGAGAATTGCAGTTACAGGGCAAAGTTCCACCCCCAAAACTGGAGACACAGAAGAGTACGAAGAATCAGAAGCAAAAGTCCCTGAATCATTCCTGTCTGATATAGTAGAAGAAAAGAAGTAAAAGGCTATGCTAATATTCTGGGTGTAAGATGCCCAAAAGTCAAGCCCACCTAAAAAACTGACATTTAATCACAGGATTATAGACTGCTTCCTCACCCCAATACTTTACACCACACCAACAAGGCTCAGTATAATAACAGTGGATTACAAGTTAGAAAGCTGCAAGACACAAAGTTTATTTAAGAAAGAGCTTCTAGGATATTCAGAGACAACATGGGAGACAAAAACTAGGCCAGTAGAAGAAAATGAAGCTTCCAACACCTACAGCTACAAGAAAAAATAAACAGCCAAACTCCTAAGCAGATGAACATGAAACTTCACACTAAAGGCTTATTATCTCAGTTTCATGACCCAATATATCATGTCTGGCTTTCAAAAAAAATTAATAACATGCTAAAAGTCAAGAGAAAACACAGACTGAAGAGACAAAAGAAGCATTAGAACCAGACTCTTTATGGCAGAGATTTTGAATTATCAGACCAGAAATTTGAATTAAATATGATCAATATCTTAAGGGTTCTAATGGGAAAAGTGGACAACAAGAAAAAAACACATGAGTAATATAAGCAGAGAGATGGAAACTACAAGAAAGAATTAAAAGGAAATGCTAAAAAAATATATATATATATTTATATATATATTAATAGAAATGTCTCTGATAGGTTCATCATAAGACTATATAACCAAGGGAAGAATCAGTGAACTTGAAAATAACTCAGTTGAAACTTCCCAAATTGAAAAGCAAAGGAAAAAAAAAAAAGGCTGGAAAACAGAACAGAGCATCCAAGAACTATGGGACATTTAAGTGTAACAGAACATAATGAGAATACTAGAAGAAGAAGAGAGATATGAACAGAGACATATTTCAAATAATGTCACACACCAAACCACAGATCCAGGACTTTCAGAGAAAAAATCTACATGCAGACATATTATATTCAAACTGCAGAAAACCAAAGACAAAGATAAAACCTTGAATGAAGCCAGAGGGGGGAAAAACACCTTATCTACAGAGGAACAAAGATACCAATTCAATTAGACTTCTCCTCAAAAACCATCTAAGCAAGAAGTATATGAACCAAGCAAGAAGAATATTGATATGCTAATAGAAAATGGCAATATATACAATGCTCAATATGACCAGAAAAGGTAGAAAAAGAGGAAATATAAAAACAAAAGCAAAACAAAATCCACAAAACAAAGAACAACAGCAATGGGCAGCAAAAAATTACAAATATAGTAGATATTAATTTAACTATATAAATAACTACTTGGAATGTGAATAGCCTAAATATACCAATGAAAAGATAAAGACGATAAGAGTGGATTTAAAAAAAAAAAAAACAATCCCCAACTGTATGTTGTCTACAAGAAACTCACCTTACATATGTAGATTTTGACAGTTAAAAATAGGAGGATAAAAAATATACCATGCTACACTAATCAAAATAAAACCATAGTAGCTATATTATTTTCAGACAAAATCTTCCTCAGAGCAAAGTAAATTATCAGAGATAAAGAGGGGCATTACATAATGATAAAGGTGTCAATTTTTCCAAGGTGTAACAAACCTTAATATATATATATGTTTAACAACAGAGCAACAAAGTAAATGAGGCAAAAACTGATAGAACTTCAAGAAGAAAAAGGCAAGTGTACCATTTGTTGGAGACTTCAACACCACTCTATCAGTAATTGACAGACCCTGCTGACAGAAAATAGTAAGGATATAGTTGAACTGAACAGCATCATTAATCAACTTTATCTAATCAACATGTATAGAACACTTCATCCAAAACCAGCAGAATACTCATTACTCTCAATCTCACATGGAACATTCACCAAGAATACTAGGGAAAATCTCAAAATGCTTGGAGATACAGCAGCATACTTATCAGTAACATGTGAGTCAAAGAACGAAGATCTCAAGGAAATTTTAATATTACTTGAACTAAATTAAAACAACAATACAACTTATCAAAATTTGTGGGATGCAGCAAAAACAGTGCTTAAAATACAATATATAGCATTAAATGCATATTAGGAGGCAAAGAAAGATAAAAGTAATTAATCTAAACTATCATCTTAGGAAATTAGGGGAAAAAAAAGCAAACAGAAGAAAAATAAAGTTGGAACAGAAATCAATGAAACTGAAAACAGGAAAACAATACAGAAAAAAAAATTAAAGCCATTTCTCTGAAAAGATTAATATAATCAATAAACCTCTAGCCAGACTAAATAAAAAAAAAAGAAGACACAAATTATTATCAGTTATGAAAGAAGGCACATCAGTACTGATACCATGAATATTAAAAGGATGATAAAAGAATACTATGAACAAGTGTATGTCCATAAATGTGATAACTTAGATGATGTCATGGGCTGAATTGTGTACCTCCAAATTCATATATTAAAGCCCTAACTCTCAATGTAACTGTTTTCAGAGATAGGGACTTTAAGGAGGTACTTGATAGTAAATAAAGTCACAGGTTGGACCCTAATTCTGTATGTCTGGTGTCCTTATAAGAAGAGAAGAAGACACCAGAAATCTCTTTCTCTCCAACCACACACAGAGGAAACATAGTTGTGTAAGCTTTATAGGTCTAAAACTGACCTATAAAGGACACAGATAAGGACACAGTGAGAAGGTGGCCATCTAAAAACCAGGAAAAGAGGCCTTACCAGAAAAGGACACTGACAGCACCTCAATCTTAGACTTCTAAGCTCCTAAACTGTGAGAAATTTAATTCCTGATGTCTAAGCCACCAAGGTTTTTGTTAAGGCAGCCTATAAAGGCTATTACTGATCTAACAGAACAACTCCTTTAAAAGACACAATCTATAAAAACTTCTACAAAGAGAAATAGGTAATCTGAACAGTCCTATATCAATTAAATAAATTGAATTAGAAATTAATACCCTTCCAAAAAAAAAAAAAAAAGAACTAGGTCTAAACGGTTACACTGGTGAAGTCTACTAAACATTTCAGGAAGAAATCATACCAATTCTCTATAATTTCTTCCAGAAAATAGAATTCTTAACCCATTCTATGAAACTAGCATTACCCTACTACCAAAACCAGATAAAGGCGTTACAAGAAAGGAAAACCGCTTATCAATATTACTCATGAACATAGATGTAGGAATCCTAAACAAAAATTAGCAAATCAAACTCTACAATGTATATAAAGAATTATTCACCATGCCAAAGTGGGATTTAGCCCAGGCATGAGAGTCTCATTCCACATTTGAAAATTAATTAAGGAAATCAATCACATTAAAAGGCTAAAGAAGAAAAAACATACAATCATAGCATAGATACAGAAAAAGCATTTGACAAAAGACAACTCCCACTCATACTAAAAATATTCAGCAAACTAGGAATGGGAGAACTTCCTCAACTTGATTAAACATCTAACAAAAAGCCTGTAGCTTATATTATACTCAATGGTGAGGAATTACATGCTTTTCCCTTAAAGACTAGGAAAAAGGCAGTGATGTCTGCTCCCAGCACTCCTATTCAACATTGCACTGAAAGCAGTAGCTAATGCAATAAAATAAGCAAAGGAAATAAAAGCAATACAGATTGGGAATTAAAAAAAACAACAACTTTCCTTGTTTTCAGATGACATGATTTTCTATGTAGAAAATATAAATGAACTGACCAAAAAAATATCCTGAACTAATGAGTGATTTATAGCAAAATTCTAGGCTACAAGGTTAATATACAAAAGTCAATTGCTATCTTATATATCAGTAATAAACATTTAGAATTTGAAATCTAAAACACAATACAACTTATAGTACAAAAAATATTTAAAGAAATCCTTAGAAATAAATCTATCCAAAATATGTGAGTATGGTTTGAATATTTGTCCCCCTAAAATTCATATGTTAAAATCCTAACCCACAAAGATGATAATATTAGGAGATGGGACCTTTGGGAAGTCCTTAGGTCATGAAGATGGAACCTTCATGAATGGGATTAGTGTCCCACAAATATCTCTAGCCCTTCTGCTATGTATGTGAATATCCAAGAAGTTTGTGACCTAGAAGAGGGCACCAACTATGCTGGCACCTTGATCTCAGACTCCCAGCCTCCAGAATTGTGAGAAATAAATTTCTGCTGTTTATAAGCCACTCATGGTATTTTGTTATAGAAGTCCAAATGGACTAAGATATATACAAAAGATTTATAAGATTAAAAGTATAAAATTCTGAGGAAAGAAATCAAAAACCTAAACAAATGGGGAAATATTCATGTTCATTAATGGTAACAATCAATATTAAGATGTCAGTTCTCCCCAGAATGATCTGTATATTCAAGGCGTTCACAATAAAAGTCCTGCTAAATTATTTCATGGGTGCCGGCATACCCTGTTTTATTGTGCCTCACAGATATTGTGTTATTTATAAATTGAAGGTTTGTGGCAATCCTATGTTGAGGAAGTCTATTGGCACCATTTTTCAAAAAGCATTTGCTCACTGTGTCTCTGTGTCACATTTTGGTAATTCTCGCAATATTTCAAAATTTTAAATTATTATTATATTTGTTATGGTGATCTGTGACAGTGATCTTTGATGTTACTACTGTAATTGTTTTGGGGTAACATGAACCACTCCCACATAAAACAGTGAAGTTAAGAAATGTTGTCTGTGTTCTGACTGCTCCATTGACCTGACATTCCACTATTGCTCTCTCTCTCACTGGGCCTCCCTATTTCCTGAGGCCCAACAATATTGAAATTAGACCAATTAATTACCTAACAACTGTCTCTAAGTATTCAAGTGAGGGGAAAATCACACATCTCTCACTTTAAGTAAAAGTAATAAATGATTAGGTTTAGAAGGCATGTCAAAAGCTGAGATAGGACAAAAGCTAGACCTCTGCCCCAAATGGTTAGCTAAGCTATGAAAGTAAATGAAAAGTTCTTGAGGGAAATTAAAAGTGCTACTCCAGTGAACACACAAATAATAAGAAAGCAAAACAGCTTTATTGCTTATATGGAGGAAGTTTTAATGGTCTACATAGATCAAACCAGCCACAATATTCCTTTAAACCAAAGCCTAATTCAGAGAAAGGCCCTAACTCTCTTTAATTCTGTGAAGGCTGAGACAGCTGAGGAAGCTGAAGAAGAAAAGTTTGAAGCTAACAGAGGTTGGTATATGAGGTTTAAGGAAAGAAGCTATATCCATAACATAAAAGCACGAAGTGAAGCAACAAGTGCTGATACAGAAGCTGCAGCAAGTTATCCAGATCTAGCCGAAGAAAAGTTTGAAGCTAACAGAGGTTGGTATATGAGGTTTAAGGAAAGAAGGAAAGAAGCTATATCCATAACATAAAAGCACAAAGTGAAGCAACAAGTGCTGATACAGAAGCTTCAGCAAGTTATCCAGATCTAGCCAAGATAATTAATAAAGATTGCTACATTAAACATTACATTTTCAATGTAGATGAAACAGCTTTATTATATTAGAAGAAGATGCTATCTAGGACATTCATAGCTAGAGAAGAGAACTTAATGCCTGACTTCAGAGCTTGAAAGGATAAGCTGATTCTCTTGCTAGTGGATAATGCAGCTGGTGACTTTAAGTTGAAACCAATGTTCATTTGCTATTTCAAAAATCCTCGGCCCCTTAAAATTATGCTAAAACTACTCTGCCTGTGCTCTATGGGTAAAACAGCAAAGCCTGGATGACAATACATCTGTTTACAACATGGTTTACTGAATACTGTAAGCCCACTGTTGAGACCTAGTGCTCAGAAAAAAGAGTTCTTTCAAAATATTACTGCTTATTAACAATTCACCTGGTCACCCAAGACCTGTGATGGAGATATACAAGATTCATGTTGTTTTCATGCCTACTAACACAACATCCATTCTGCAGCCCTTGGAACAAGGAGTGATTTCAACTTTCAAGTCTTATTATTTAAGAAATACATTTTGTAGGGCTATAGCTGCCATAGATAGTGATTCCTCTGAAGGATTTGGGTAAAGTAAACTGAAAATGTTTTGGAAAGGATTCACCATTCTTTATGCCATTAAGAACATTTGTGATTCATGGAAAGAGATAAAATATCAATATTCACAGGAGTTTGGAAGAAATTGATTCCAGTCCTCATGGATGACTTTGAGTGGTTCAAGACTTCAGTGGAGGAAGTAACTGCAGATGTGGTGGAAATAACAAGAGAATTAAAATGAAACATGAGCCTAAAGATGTGATTAAATTGCTGCAATCCCGTGATAAAACTTTAAATGATGAGAAGTTGGTTCTTACTGATGAGCAAAGTGGTTTCTTGAAATGGAATCTACTCTTGGTGAAGATGCTATGAAGATTATTGACATAACAAAAAAAACAGCATTCAGAATATGACATAAACTTGGTTGTTAAAACAGTGGCAGGGTTTGAGAGACTTGACTCCAATTTTGAAAGTGCTACTGTGGGTAAATGCTACAAACAGCGCTGCATGTTAGAGAGAAATTATTCATACAAGGAAGAGTAAATCAATGTGGCAAACTTCATTGTTGTCTTCTTTTAAGAACTTGCCTCAGCCACCTTGACTTTCACCAACCACCACCCTGAGCAGTCAGTAGCCATCAACAGCTGAAGGTTAGCATGTTTTATCAATAAAGTACTTTTAACTAAGGCATGCTCATTGTGCTTTTGGGCATAATGCTACTGAACACTTAATAAACTGTAGTATAGTGTAAACAACTTTTATATGCACTGGGAAACCAAAAATTTCAAGACATCGCTTGATTGCTATATGAGCTTGATTGCTATATTCTCTTTATTTTGTTGATCTAGAACTGAACACAGAATATCTCTGAGGAATGCCTGTAATGGCAAACCGATTCTAAAGTTTATGTGGGAAGGCAAGAGACTCTGAAAACACAACATAATACTGAAGAAGAAGAATAAAATCAGAAAACTGACACTATCTGATATCAAGACTTACTCTAGGCACCTACTGAACGCTGGCAGAAGACCTCAGGCCTCCCAAAAGGCAAGGAACCCCCCACGTACCTGGTTAGGGCAAAAGAAAAAACTAAACAGAGACAAAAGGATAGGGACGGGTCCTGCACCAGCGGGAGAGAGCTGTGAAGGAGGAAAAGTGTCCACACACTAGGAAGCCCCTTCGCGGGTGGAGACTTCGGGAGGCGGAGTGGGGGAGCTTGGGAGCCGCGGAGGAGAGCACAGCAACAGGGGTGCGGAGGGCAAAGCGGACAGATTCCAGCGCAGAGGATCGGGCCGACCGGAACTCACCAGCCGAGAGGCTTTTCTGCTCGCCCGCCGGGGCGGGCGGGACTGGGAGCTGAGGCTCCGGCTTTTGTCGGAGCGCCGGGAGAGGACTGAGGTTGGCGGCGTGAACACAGCCTGCAGGGCGTTAGTGCACCGCGGCTAGCCGGGAGAGAGTCCGGGGAAAAGTCTGGACCTGCCGAAGAGGCAAGAGACTTTTACATCCCTCTTTGTTTCCTGGTGCACGAGGAGAGGGATTAAGAACGCTGCTTGAGAGAGCTCCAGGGACGGGCGCGAGCCGCGGCTAAAAGTGCGGAGCCCAGAGACAGACATGAGACGCTAAGGCCGCTGCTGCCGCCACCAGGAGGCCTGTGTGCGAACACAGGTCACTAGCCACACGCCCTTCCGGGGAGCCTGTGCAGCCCGCCACTGCCAGGGTCCCGGGATCCAGGGACAACTCGCCCGGGAGATCGCACGGCGCGCCTCAGGCTGCAACGTCACGCCGGCCTCTGCCGCTGCAGGCCCGCCCCACACTCCGTGACCCTCCCTACCCCCCGGCCTGAGTGAGCCAGAGCCTCCGAATCAGCGGCTCCTTTAACCCCGTCCTGTCTGAGCAAAGAACAGACGCCCTCCGGCGACCTACACGCACAGGCGGGGCCAAATCCAAAGCTGAGCCCCTGGGAGCTGTGAGAACAAAGAAGAGAAAGGGAAATCTCTCCCAGCAGCCTCAGAAGCAGCGGATTAAAGCTCCACAATCAACTTGATATACCCTGCATCTGTGGAATACCTGAATAGTCAACGAATCATCCCAAATTAAGGAGCCCAGTGGATGAAAGGCTCTTGGTGCTGCAGCCAGGAGTCAGTGCTGTGCCTCTGAGGTGGGAGAGCCAACTTCAGGACACTGGTCCACAAGAGGCCTCCCAGCTGCACATAATATCAAACAGCAAAAATCTCCGAGAGATCTCCATCTCAACGCCAGCACCCAGCTTCACTCAACGACCAGCAAGCTACAGTGCTGGACATCCTATGCCAAACAACTAGCAAGACAGGAACACAACCCCACCCATTAGCAGAGAGGCTGCCCAAAATCATAATAAGTCTACAGACACCCCAAAACACACCACCAGACGTGGACCTGCCCACCAGAAAGACAAGATCCAGCCTCATCCACCAGAACACAGGCACTAGTACCCTCCACCAGGAAGCCGACACAACCCACTGAACCAACCTTAGCCACTGGGGACAGACACAAAAAACAACAGGAACTACGAACCTTCAGCCTGCAAAAAAGGAGACCACAAACACAGTAAGATAAGCAAAATGAAAAGACAGAAAAACACACAGCAGATGAAGGAGCAAGATAAAAACCCACCAGACCTAACAAATGAAGAGGAAATAGGCAGTCTACCTGAAAAAGAATTCAGAATAATGATAGTAAGGTTGATCCGAAATCTTGGAGATAGAATGGACAATAGAATGGACAAAATGCAAGAATCAGTTAACAAGGACCTAGAAGAACTAAAGATGAAACAAGCAACGATGAACAACACAATAAATGAAATTAAAAGTACTCTAGATGGGATCAATAGCAGAATAACTGAGGCAGAAGAACGGATAAGTGACCTGGAAGATAAAATAGTGGAAATAACTACTGCAGAGCAGAATAAAGAAAAAAGAATGAAAAGAACTGAGGACAGTCTCAGAGACCTCTGGGACAACATTAAACGCACCAACATTCGAATTATAGGGGTTCCAGAAGAAGAAGAGAAAAAGAAAGGGACTGAGAAAATATTTGAAGAGATTATAGTTGAAAACTTCCCTAATATGGGAAAGGAAATAGTTAATCAAGTCCAGGAAGCACAGAGAGTCCCATACAGGATAAATCCAAGGAGAAATACGCCAAGACACATATTAATCAAACTGTCAAAAATTAAATACAAAGAAAACATATTAAAAGCAGCAAGGGAAAAACAACAAATAACACACAAGGGAATCCCCATAAGGTTAACAGCTGATCTTTCAGCAGAAACTCTGCAAGCCAGAAGGGAGTGGCAGGACATATTGAAAGTGTTGAAGGAGAAAAACCTGCAACCAAGATTACTCTACCCAGCAAGGATCTCATTCAGATTTGATGGAGAAATTAAAACCTTTACAGACAAGCAAAAGCTGAGAGAGTTCAGCACCACCAAACCAGCTCTACAACAACTGCTAAAGGAACTTCTCTAGGCAAGAAACACAAAAGAAGGAAAAGACCTACAATAACAAACCCCAAACAATTAAGAAAATGGGAATGGGAACACACATATCGATAATTACCTTAAATGTAAATGGACTAAATGCTCCCACCAAAAGACACAGATTGGCTGAATGGATACAAAAACAAGACCCATATATTTGCTGTCTACAAGAGACCCACTTCAGACCTAGAGACACATACAGACTGAAAGTAAGGGGATGGAAAAAGGTATTTCATGCAAATGGAAACCAAAAGAAAGCTGGAGTAGCAATTCTCATATAAGTTATATATATATATATATATATATATGTAGTTTGCTTGAGTGCAGTGTTTTTTGTTTTCTGTACTGAATTCATTAGCATGGGTCGGTATAAAATTTAGCATAGGTCAATATGTAATTTGTAAACTAATAAGGTCTTAAAAGTGAGGAATTAAGTCTTTTAAATTTAATTATTTATTGTAAAGAGCAGAATAGCATACATAAACAGGTGCCTAAGGAAAACTTGTATTCTAATATGGAACTCTCATGAACACCTTTTTTTTTTTCTTCTAACGGTATGATAGTAGGCCATTTGATTATTTTTATGGCTTTAACTTTACAACAATGAAATATTCATAAATTTTAAAAAGTATTTTTCTTTATTTGATGCGGGTGGGATACTGGAGAAATGAAAGGTCAAACATCTATTGAGGAATCCATACTTGTCTATATATTGTGTACTTTTATTTCAAGAACTGATTTAAAATTCCTAAAAGGATGCTATAATAAGTTATTATGCCATTTTACAGACTGAATTAAGTGAATTTCAGGGAGGTATGAAACTTGCCTAAGGCTATCCAGCTACCAAGCGGTAGAAGTGAGAATTAAATCCAGGTATACCTATAAAAAAAAAAATAAATAAAAAAAATAAAAAAAAAAAAAAAAAAAAAAAAAAAAAGAAGGCGAGGGCAGCACCAGGGTATGGGGTTGTTAGTTTTATAGGGGTGAGTAATTTCATATGCTGATGAGTGGGAGGAGTATTCCAGCTATTTTGGGGAAGGGGTGGGGATTTCTAGGAATTGAGCCACCGCCCACTTTTTGACCTTTATGGTCATCCTTGGAACTGTCGTGGCACCTGTGGGTGTGTCGCTTAGCTTGCTGATGTGTTACAATGAGTGTATACTGAGGCTCAAGGTCTAGTGGAAGTAGACTCGTCCGCCATCTTGGACCTATTTTGTTCTAATCAGTTTATGTTGTGTCCTCGGGCTATGTAATTCTTTTAAAGGTTGTGCCCTGCCCCCTTTCCTCCTGTTTCATATTGAATATATAATATTTACCAGAGTATGTTTTAATAATTAATACATGATATATTGTATAATTAATTTATATATCATATATATAATGATATCTATAGGTATTTGTTCTAATAAGTCATTAAAAATAAAAAAAAAAGACTTACTCTAAACCACAGTAATCAAGAAAGTGTGATATTGGTTTATGAATAGACACATAGATCAATGAAGCAGAATAAAGAGCACCAAAATTTACCCACGCACATAGGCAACTGATCTTTGACAAAGATCAAAGGTAGTGGAGATAGAATGGTCTTTCCAACCAGTGGTGCTGGAACAACTGAACATCCACATGTAAAAAAATGAATATAGATTTTACACCTTTCCCAAAAACAAACTCAAAATGGATCATTGACCTAAATGTAAATGCCAAACTATTAAAATTTTAGAAGATAACATAGGAGAAATTCTAAGTGACCTTCTGTTTGGCAATGTTTTTTTGATATAACAACAAAAGCACAATATAGAAATGAAAATAATTGATAAGTTCTACCTTACTAAAATTAAGACTTCTGCTCTGCAAAATACACTAAAAAGAGAATGGAATGTCAAGCCACAGACTGAGACAACATATTTGAAAACATATCTGATAAAAGACTTGTAATCCAAAATATACAAAGAACCTTTAAAATAGCAACTCAATTAAAAGTTGGTGCAAAGATCTAAACAGTCATCTCACAAAAGAAGATGTACAGATGGCAAATAAGCATACAAAAATATGCTCAGCTTCACATGGCATTAGGGAATTGCAAGTTAAAAATTTGAGAAACCACGTATTAGAATGGTTACATCCAGAACACTGACAACACCAAATCCTGACAAAGTTGTAGAGGAACAGTAACTTCCATTCATTGTTGGTGGTAATGCAAAATGGTTTAGCCACTTTGAAGATAGTTTGGTAGTTTCTTAAAAAGCTAACCATAGGCTTGCCTTATGATCAGCAAAATTATACTCCCAGGTATTTAGCCAAATAAGTTGAAAATTAATGTCCACACAAAAACCAGCCCACACACATTTATACTAACTTTACTCATAATTGCCAAGAACTGGAAGCAACCAAGAAGTCTTCAATAGGTGAACAGGTAAGCAAACTGTGACACATCCATACAATGGAATATTACTCAGTAATAAAAAGAAATGAGCTATCAAGTCACAAAAAGACAAGGAGGAAATAAATGCATATCATTAAGTGAAGGAAAGCTGTCTGAAATGGCTACAAACTGTGTTTCAAACCATATGGCATTCTAGAAAAGGCAAAACTATAGAGACATTAAAACCATCAGTAGTGTCCTAAGGAGAAGCGGGATGAATAGGTGCAACAAAGGATTTTCAGAACAGTGAAACTAATTCTGTATGACACTGTAATACTATATGATATTATGCATTTGTCAAAATCCATAAAACTACAACACAAAGAGTGAACTGTGGTGTAAACTATCGATTTTAGTCAGTAATAGAGCAATACTGGCTCAACAATTGTAATAAATATCTAATACTAATTAAGATCTTAATAATGGGAGAAACTATGTGAGTGTGTATACTGGGAGGAGGTGGGGCAGTGAGAACTACCCATACTATCTGCTCAACTTTTCTGTAAACCTAAAATTGCTCTAAAAATAAAATCTACTAATTATTTTTAAAGCTGGATATATTCTTTTATTATTTCTAAAAAAAATATCTAGAGTTTATTCTGGGTGTTCTGTTAGAAAGTGATACAACTGTGACTAAAGATAGTTTTATTTCTTTACAGATCCTTATATCTTTTATTCTCTTTTATTACCTTACAACTATAAGTAGTTGCACAATGTTATTGGATGGTGATAGAGATAGCAGGTATTTTTTGTTGTTTCACTTAATGATTTTTTTCCAAACATCTCATGTTACAGTTGTCATATTATATGTGAAATACATAATGAAGCTGTAATTTTTGTTTTTGTAGATGCCATTTTTCTGATTAAGTATCTTTCTTTGCTTTGATTCCTAGTTATCATAAATGGAGGTTAAATTTTCTTGAACGCATTTTTGTATCTGTTAAGGTGATCATATAAAGAATTTCCTTTAATACTCCATATTACTCTCAAGACAGAAGGGAGGCCAGCCCTGGTTTTCTAAGTTGGGTTGAATAAACATGGTTTACATTTCTCTTGCATCCTGTTCCTTCTCTTTCAAAACAGGCATCATCACATTTATATGATTGTTAAACTTCTCCACGTGACTGTAAATTCCATGAGGATGGATGGAATCCCTATGTTTTATTTATTGTAATATCCCCAGTAACTAGCACTGTTCTTTTTCCAAACTGGTACTCAATAAAACGTCGTTCAATCAGTTAATGAATGAATATGAACTAGCAGCAATTGCTACTCCAGATTGGAAGATACTCTCATCCCTTAAGCATGCTTCATTGAAGACAAGAAAGGATGATCCATTTGCATTGTTGTAAAAAGATAAAAAGTTAAATGGTTGCTCTGATACCAAAAGTTAGTTAATAATTCAAAGATATATTGTTTAAATTGCAATTATTTATATACTTTATTATTTTATAATTTTTTAGATTATAAATACTTGATAAAGAATGTTGTGTGTTAGAATACTCATCTGAAAGTCTTTCAGAATGTTAACATTTATTCAAGAAGCTGGAAGATCTAGCTTACAAAAGTATTTCAAGGAATGTCTGTCTACAGGGTCCCCAAATGGACAATTTATTCTCTTCTCAATTGCAATTTTTTTTTTATGTTAACATTACATCACTATATGTTACCATGTAGTCAGTGTGCATAAGATCTCAAACAAAATGTCGAAATACATAGTTGTGAAAAATTGAAAAGAAACAGTAATTCATCATTAGCTCTTTTACCTGTAAGTGATGTGCTTGTGCTGCCACTTCTGTCCTGTTAACGCATACCGCTTTCGACGAATATTAAATTTGGAGCTACCTCTTGTCTGGTCAGGTACACCACATCGAGGCTTCTTCATCCAGCTGCAAAAAGCAATATTTTCCAGTTATTTACCAACAACGCTAATCATTAATTTCAAAGAGAAATCCATTGAGAAGTTATGGCAGTGGTAATAAAAACGGGAAAACATAAAGGAGAATTTTGTCAGTTTTCTTGCAATTTGAATCTAAGTATTGTAGAAAGCATTTTTTTTTTCTGGAATGATCAAGAATCACTAGTTTATAACTCATATCCTTTAGATAACTTTTCTTTCTAATTCATTTTGAGCTAACTGTAAACTAAGGTATTCTGATGCTTCTAACTAGAATCTGCTGTTAACAGATATATGACCTTGGGAAAGTCTTATTCAGAAAATGAGACTTTTTAAAATAAATTCTCACTAAGGTCTCTTTCAGCTTTAACATTCAACAATTTTTAAAATCTATTACATGACCTAAACTCCAGGAATCAAGAAGATATATGCTACTCTCTTCTAGCTTAAATAGAAGGAAATTGTTGTTTAGAATAACATTTGCCTTTCTCCACTTTTTTTTTCTTTACACTTTAAACATTATCCCAATTTTCAAATAACAGCCATTCTCTTTGAACCTTTAATAGTAACTGAATTCACTGCTTAAGAAATTTATTTCTGAATGTAATGTTTAGTATGACACCAGTAAAATTTAAATATTAACATTGGGAAAATAAAATGCTGGTTTTGATTTATTGATTTTTAATACTTATATAGATATAGTTGTCTAAATTTTTTTCTAGAGAGTCTCATTTGACCATTGTCATGTTTTCTATGTAGTCTTGCTTCTTGTCTAAGGAGAAAGATTGACATGATTTTTATTAGTTTTTCTTTAGTGACTCAAAATGGCTTTATCATCCATTAGCCCATTTAATTTAACAATTACAGAACTGAAGCAGAATCTTCATAGCATTACAGGCTTCAGAAAGTGGAAATGAGCAAAATAATTAATTTTTGTTATATTTCATCAAATAATTTCTATACTCTTTAAATGGAAAATAATTGACTGCAGAGATGACTGTCTAAAGATGTCCATTTCATGAAAATGACTGAAATAGTTTACATATTACATGGATAAATCAGCTAACTAGCTTTTATAAACATAAGAATAACATCATGCAACAATGAAAGCATGACTTTTACTTTTTAAGAAAGAAAACACTTTTCTGATAAGCATTATATGTTTCTCCTTTTTTATTCTCCTACCAGCAAAAATGTAGACATTGCAGTTAACAGACTTAACAAACTCCATCCTAGTTTATGATGCATTGTAGAGTTACTTCAGGAAATCACTCTTTCCCTTTATTAAAGTCTCCAAACCAAATGAGATGTCTTGTAAATGCTAATGCCTAGAAAGTTATACAGACCTATGGAACTGAAGTCTCTGGAGCCAAGAATTGAGATTTTTTACTTTTAACTAAAACTCCCAGGCCACTCTGAATTAGCAATCCCCAACCTTTTATGGCACCAGGGACCAGTTTCACGGAAGAAAATTTTTCCATGGCGGGGGGTATGGTTCAGTTGGTAATGCAAATGATAAGGAGAAATGGGGAGTGGCAGATGAAGCTTCGCTCGATAGCCCCCACTCACCTCCTGCTGTGCGGCTCTGTTCCTAACAGTCCGTGGCCTGTGGGGTTGGGGACTCCTGCTCTAAATCACTAAGTTTGAGATATATTTCACTAGAGTGTAAAACACTCAAGGGCAGGGGATCTACATACTCCCTGTACCTGTACAACCTCTAAAATTTAAAAGAGGCTTAATAAATAGGTGGATAGGGACATTTTTTAATGAAAACATATTTTTATTATATTCTGTAAGATCTAGATACATATTCAACTAACAAATATTAAGCATTAATGGTTAATATTAATTAATTAATGATAATTTAAGTGGCTTTTATCAATGGCTATTTCATTAATCATACTCTCAACAAAAATTATATTTCTTAACCAAGTACTTATTCTGACATCTCCCTGAAAGTGCTGTGAGAATAAATAATTATTAAATATGAATAAATTTACTTAATGTTGATGTGATTACACTTACATTTAGCTAAAGAAAATATTGAAGTAAACACTCTAGGGAAAGAAATAATTTTGAAATGGATTGTGGGATAAAATTTGACAATTTGTATTTATCCTGATACATTATCAGATGAAATATGTTTTCAATGAGGATATATTCTCTAAAATTACTTTAACAATACATAAAGTTAAAAGATGAAGACAGCCATTGAAAACATTTAAATTTACTAATGTAAATTTCCATTTTAAGTTGTGCATATGTTGGACCTAGTAAAAGTTTTCTCAATGAAACATTGCATCTTCCAAAGGACAGGGCTTTTAGGGATGAGTATTAGATTCCTATGCTGAAACATATTTCTGCTAAATTCCTTATGTATTTCTTCAGCTTTTGCCCATTTCATATAATTCTTTCTTATGTTCCAACTATTTGTTTATATATTTACTCATTCTATCCTGATCCATTTATCTTACAATATTTTTAGGCTTTTATAATACGCTGAGATATATGAAAAAAAAGTGTGTATAAAAGATAAGGTAAGGGGTTCTTGCTGAGTTCCAGTCTAAGGTAAGACATTCATGATAAAAACAAAAAACAAAAAACAAAAAAACAATATAATTAGTTAAGTCTTCTCACATCTCCATCTAGCTATCTTGTCATCATTTCTAATTTTACATGTAATTTAAAATTATGATTTTTCAGCTCCAAACTTGCACCAATTCTTCTGATACCTTATCTCAGCCCAAAGTCTTTCTAATGCCTAAGCCAGGTATCCAGGTAACATCTTCCACTGATCTCTCTTCACATCCAATCAATCATGATGTAGTATCTTCTGCCTTTAAAACTTCTCTGTATCTCTTACTCTCAACAGTGCCTTCTCACTCCTAAAGATAAATCTTTTCAAAACACTGATGTATTTACTATACATTCTAAGTATGAAATTCTTTTATAGACAGAATCTTATTCAGGCATACTTAGCAAGGATGCCCCCCATCTCCCTGCTTCCCAAGATCCACACAAGTTCTACAGAAACAAACCTCTTTCTGCCTTTGTATACAGTGAACTCTGGAATACTTTTGCCTCCTTATTTACAATGACAATCCTAATCCTCCTCATTATTCAACTCCCACAGGTACAGTTTACCATCTCAACACAGCATGTATTATAGTGTATATTACAATGTGTACATCTCTGTCTCTGTCTTCTACTAACCTGCGAGTCAAACCAGAGAGGCCTGTATGGGACCGGTGCCCAGGGAAGCTTCCAGTGAAGAACATGAAGTAAATGAACTGTCTTCATGCATTTTTTTTTGCACATACCGATCTCCCTCACTATCCTATATGTTTCTTGAGGACTTTGTAACTCTTACAGCTCTGTGCCTTGAACAAATGCTTACTATGCAGAGAGATGTTGTGTGAAACTTTATATAAAATTAAATCATAATGTAGATGACTTAAGTGTAAGAAATAAACATAAGAACAGGCATGAGGTAATATAAACTAGTAATTTAATTCAAAGAACACTTAATGAGGGTTGGTCAAGATAGCTCTATGTTAATTTCACCAATATATGTACCCAAATATTCTGGCACAGAGATATTAGCAGGTATTAATTATCAAAATATGTAAAATCCCAAAAACATGATCAGAGCACATCTTGACACTAAATATGTCACACAGTATCTGAGCTAAATCTGTCCTTGGGATTTTTATGTGATTCCAAACATTTGTTCTTTAATTTTATAAGCATTTGTTTCTTTTTCTTACAATTTTTAAAGTTCTCAGTGATATCAAGAATGGTCAGTGTTTACTAGAACTCATCAATGAATTAAATGCTGTCTAATATTAAATGTAAAATTGGCATGTTAATTTTCTTATTCAGTTAGAGTCTGGCAGTTCATTTCTAGTTATCATGCACCAAAATGTTAGTTCCATTCATATATCAATTTGATAAATCCCATATTTACCTATACACAAGAGTGCAGAAGTAAAGAGTGCAATTTTACTTTTGCATGCAAAAGTAAAATTGATTGTCTCACCCAAGGTAATAACTACATCATATGAAAAGGAAAGGTGTTGAAGTGTATGTGTGTGTGTGTGTGTGTGTGTGTGTGATTTTCAAGTCGTACTTTTTTGTGAAAGTATCATAGCTAAAACACTTATTTTTTCAGTGTGTCAACACACACTCATATACCTGTGCTTCTTTACTGACTCATTTGCTAAGAATTTTTTTTTTTTTTTTTGTGGCACGCGGGCCTCTCACTGTTGTGGCCTCTCCCATTGCAGAGAAGAGGCTCCGGATGCGCAGGCTCAGTGGCCATGGCTCACAGGCCCAGCCGCTCCGCGGCATGTGGGATCCTCCCAGACCGGGGCACGAACCCGTGTCCCCCGCATCGGCAGTCGGACTCCCAACCACTGCGCCACCAGGGAAGCCTTGCTAAGAATTTTAAGTTGACATTCTAAAGCAAACAAAGACATGGGGAATGAGCACTGGGCTCGGGGGGTGGGGGTGGGGGTGGGGGGCAGTGAGCTACAAGAGAGACATTTTGTAATTTCAAGTTGTAAGTCACGGCACCACCCCAATTTTCATAAATATAATACTGATATTCAGTATTGGTTTCACTGTTTAGAATACGGAGCATTTTTAAACTAGTTTGGTGGATCATTAATGTCTTTGTTTAAATTAACTCAATTTAAAAATGAAAAATATCTAAAAATCAGTTATCTTGTGAGGAGTTACATTATAAAAGTTGGAAGCAGGGATCCAAGAGCCAGACTGCCAGGGTTCCCATCCAGCTTCACTGACTCACAAGCCCTGTGCTATTATTCAGTCTACTGTTTCTTTCTATTCCTTAGTTTCCTCTTCTATAAAATGAAATGATTGTACTATTATTGAGTTAATGTGAGGATTCAATTAGTTAAATCAGGTGAAATACTTAGAACAGGTCCTGGCAGATAGTAACTGCTATTATTATTAACTTATAATTTTAATATTATTTTTAAAATATCAGGAAGTAGTTATACTAGTAGTAGTAGAAGCAGCAGCAGCAGCATACAGATATCTATGTTTCTACATTTTTCAGTTCACTTTGACTTGTATGTTGACATAAAGCACTTTGTTATTCAAGACAGGGATATTCTTAGTATTTTGATAACAAATATGCCAACAGACACATTATCTTCTGTTTTATGTAAATAAAGTAACCATAATCTTCTAAGCAAGTTTACAGTAATGTTAAAAGCCACTATATAGGAAACAGTATCCATTAGCTTCAGTTAAAAAAGAAATTAATTAGTTGGGCATTCATGTCCAACTAATATATAGGGCTGCCCAGTGCATGACTCCAAGAAACTCCTTCAAGTTGTAGTCCATGCCCCTGATGCCCCTATAGTGGGGCTGCAGGAAGGCAGCTCCTCAATAGAATAAGATGGGAATGCCACTCTTTGGCTTTGGGGTTGGGGCTGTGCCACACAGTGGCCCTGTGTACATATATCTACCTTTACCAAGGGAAAAAATACTCAAAAATATATATTTTGTGCCTTAGGCATAAGTAATCTTAGAAAATATTCATCAACATAATATATTAAACAGGTTTCTATCCTCCAAACTTTTCCAAGTTCTAATGAAAGGTAAGAGTAATACCTATGATTATAGTTGTCCCAAATCTTTCTAGAAATTTTAAAATATGCTTATATTTATTATGTTAAAAATCCTTAGGCTTTGCTTGTATTCAAGTTCAATAATAATGAAGAAGATTTTTCAAAAGAAAATTAACTTAGGGCTCAAAATGTAGATAGGCTGATAGCTCACTCTGGTCCAGAGTTTCTTTTTTCTATCAACTCATTAGCAGCCTGCATGGACCCACACGTTATTTCCAAAGCTGAAACTGCAAAGTTAAAGTACTTAAAAACCCAAGCACAGAGAATAAGTGTATTAAGCCTCCATGATCTGCAATGTGAACAAAAGCTCTGTTACAGCGTCACCTCTTTCTTAAGCTTTCACCTCTCACCTTTTACCTTTTGGAATGGGGCTCTAAGGACCCTGCTCATTTAGCTGTTAACCAACCTTCTGCAGCTACCAAGATGTGGACTGACCCATGCTATAATGTTATAGCTTTGAGTACCATTGTTATGTTAAAAAATAACAAAGAAAAATCTTTAATTACTGATGGATCTATCTTTTATATCCAAATTGAAAATGAAGAGTCTTAACTTGATAATTTAGACAAAAGAAAAAAAATCATGGAACATCTGGATAAGTAAACCAAAAAGCTTGTAGTTCTTGATATATCTAAATAAATACTTGAATTCCAAAATCAGGAGTTCAAATATCACTACAGTTTCATAATAATTCTTTGAATAAAGCTACTTATTCAGTCTTAAAATAATTTTTAATTAAGACAAATTTCTGGGCATGATTTAAATAAATTAAACAGAATTACTAAGATCATCCAGTATACATGTATAAATGTATATATGTTTGTATGTGTATACACACACACATACACATATATATATATATGGAGAGAGAGAAAGAAAGAGAGAGAGATAAAAACAGAAAGAAAGATCACCTTACAAATCCCATCAAGTATGCTTCAGGGCATAACATTGTGCACACATAAAAAGATAAACTAAAATTTTAAAATACTTACTATTAATATTATAAAAACATATTAGACTCATTCTTATTATTGCCTTGCTATCCTTTTCCATCCTTGCAAAACTCTGCATTTTTATGCATAACATAGATTAATTCACTTATTAAGGAATTTAAGTGAGCTTGCTTACTAAAATTAGCTAAGTAACCAATAATTTAAAAGAACCATTGCAACATATGATAATTAACTCATTTTGGGTGGGGATGGTATAAGTATTTACCACTACTATCTCTCCAATACCAATGTTAATTCAAAAGCTATATAATATGCCACTTAAGGTACTAACCAGATTTGTTGCATGAAAATGGTTAATTTCTTCAATGTAATATAGGGATTATTATAATTGGCATCATTACTTTTCATTACCCAAGAATTATAGATTGAATCCTCCAAATGTCTGTCTGCCAAAAAAGAATATAATTACTTTATTTAAAAACAATTGATTTCAACAAGACTCTAAAATTAGATAAATGTTTATGGCATTTAAATGCCGTAATGAATGAATGAATCCTAAGACATTATTTTAATACTGATGAATAATTCTAGGTCTCTAATTTTACTACATATTTTATGTAATAAGACTTAGATGAAAAAAATCATACATTATAATTTGACTATGTAAAATAATAGAATGCAATTTCAGCATGGATTGTTACCACACATTCATTTAATATTACAGAAGCACAGAAAATTGCTTAAGTAGCATGATTATAGGGATTACACTTACAAAAATGGTACATAATTTGAGCTGAGTACCCTGAGCAACAATACCCCAAGACTGGGGATACATCAGTGGAAAAAACAGACAAGAAGCAAATGAAGCTGCTTCTAGTATGAAGCAGGGTTTCTAGTATGAGTGACAATGAGAATGACACAGAGGACAGGGGAGGCATCACAGTCTAGGAAGGGAAAGGACCAGGGTTCAACAAGGCTTTAATGGGTTCACATAGAAATAATGACCAAGTGTAACACTCTCTTTAAAGAGAAAGATGCATTTTTAATTTCAAAATAACTGAGTTAGAACAAAACTCTTTTAAAGAAAAAAAACAAAAATCAAGCAGAAAAACTGGTTGGTTTTAAATTTAAGGCTGCTTATTTAGTTGATCTTTTCTTTATAATGCTATAGCTCACAGAAATGTTACTTTAACACCTGCACACTGACACATTCCTTTCTTTTGGTCTGTAATCTGAGCCACTGTATGCCAGGAAAAGACCCGTGTCTTTCTCTGCACCTCTGCATTTTTTACTTCATACTGCTGTTCAGACCCCTTTCCACAGGAAGGGTCCAAATAAATCCTGCACACATTCCTCTTCCATTATGTCCTGACAAAGACCTTTTTCTAGCTATTTTAGGGAATCAAACTTATCCATCCTGAGTCTTTTCAATGATTAGCAGGGGCTTTCAAAAGTGGGGGGAAACACAAATGACACCTTTTATAGGACTCCACTCTCTCAATTTTAGTATCTAGTAATAAGCATATTTAAAATAATTTGTTTCCCAAGTCACCATTTATTGTATTTTTAAAAACTGTGTCATAATTTCCAAAAAAGTGAATTAGAAGGTATCAGCTCTGCGTTAGGGAACAAGAAAGCTTGTCCAGAGCGCTTTTTAAGTTGTTGGGATAAAGAGTACAATATAAATGGAGTTCTGTATTGTACACAGCAATGAAACACAGGGCTTGCTGGAGGTTTTGCTTATTAATTTAACACTATATTTATTTTGGATAAGAGGTATCTTATGACTTAAAATGAACTTTTGATACTATTAAGAGAGAATTGCGATGATTACAGGGCAGTAGATCCAAAATATCAAAATTGTATTCCCAATATTAATAACAGGTTTCTCATTCTCACAGAATGCATTATATTAATTCTTCATTCTGTTTTCACAGACTCAAATCAAATTCAATATTTAAGTATCTATGAAAAATGTTAGGAGAGGTAATGTATGTATTTATTTATTTATTTTTAACATCTTTATTGGAGTATAATTACTTTACAATGGTGTGTTAGTTTCTGCTTTACAACAAAGTGAATCTGTTATACATATACATATGTCCCCGTATCTCGTCCCTCTTTCATCTCCCTCCCTCCCACCCTCCCTATCCCAATTTAGTTTTTCAAACTGCTTGAAAACTGTTTAATCTTCAAGCCATTGTTATGTTTTTTTCTGTTTTGATGAAATAGAAATAGTATGACTATTGTGTAGGTTTAATGTGTGTTGATCATTATAAATGCTGAAGTAGATTTACTTTTGAGTATCAAAGACTCAATGAACACAGATAATTCTTCCCTGCACTAAAAGAATTAATCATTTCCTCCTTTGTTGTCTAGAAACAATAATGCTGTTTCATAGTGTACTTGTGGTAAAACAATTTATGACTGTGTCTAGCTACACAGTTAACTTGAAGTTCCTTTGAAGAAGAGACTATGTCTTTTGGATCTGTATATGCCTCTTTCACAGATAAAATGCCCAGTAAAGTGTGACTGGTTGAATAAATAAATGAACATATGATTGATAAAACAATAAATAAAATAACAAATATTATTAAAGAGTAGAAATAAGTCCTTTGTTACTAAAAGATTGAAAGCACAGACTTTTCAGTGAAAACTCTTCCCTTGATTTAACTAGTATGAGAATTGTCACTAGCAGAAAGCTAGTAAGCTATTAACTGGCTCTCTGATTCCCTCCCCCTCAAAAACAGAGCCTGATTTGCAGTTTCCTATTTTCCTCGGTTTCAATATTTTGACTTTGGCCAATTTCAAGCTACTGCTGTGATATCATTTAGGGAAAGAGATGTGCACACACAACTCCCTCCAGCCATACAATCCAGCTCCAGCACATCACTTATCACCACTCTTCTAGTAGTGGCTTCAGCTGTACATCTACTTTAACTCCCATTGTTGGTATTTTCTTTCCTAATTTGAAAATGTATTGCTTAAGTCCAGGTGAATAAACTTAATTTTGTGTTTTAATTTTTTATGAAATTTCAGGGGAGTGGAGTTAACATAGATTAAGTTCCAAAGAAACATTCATGAGAAATATCATTCCATTTGTGGTTGGTGGAGTTCACTAAGGGTTTTTCAGACCACTTAGTTTGGCTCAAGAGCTGAGAAAAAAAGAGTGCTGATGCCATTACTTACTCAATTGTGTTTCGGTCCACTTTTCCTGTCATGTTAATGCCGTAGAACTGCTGCATCGCAGCTAAGGCAGACTGCATGGTCTCTGCAGAGCGCAGCACCGACATTCTGGGGTCAGTCGGTGGAAGGTAGCCGTACTTCTGTAACCAAACCTGCAATAACAAGTACAGCTCTTTTTAGATCAACTTCACAATTTAACAGGAATTTTATGGTAATTAAATTCGGTCTATAGTTGATTTTTAAACTTTATTTCCTCTCCTAAGGGCATATATTATTTAATTTTGTCTCTTTTTAACACATATTATGTAGTTTAGGTTATTTTAGTATAATTTCAGTGGTTGTTACAGATCTTTCTAACATACACACAAACTCTAATTGTAAAGAAAAAGATTAATCATTTGTCTCAAGCTTACACTGTATAGAATACTATAGTAGATACTGGATAAAATCACAAATAAGATCATCCCTGCCCTCTAGGAACTCAACTTCCCAAAATGAAGATATTTTTTCAAGAGTATGACCCCACTGAGACATCTATGCTGAAAGGGGAAGTTAATGTGCATATGCCACATCTGAAATGTCATTTTCCTGAATAATTAGTCACTGACTATAGCTGTTACCAGTAGCATCATCACATGTAGACCAATTATTCTATAATGACATTTGGGGTATGAATTCTATGCAACTGGTCTATCCAATTGTAGCTAGATATCTTCAAGGACAGGGAACTCTTTCTCATGTAAAGGATATCCTTTCATTTATTTACAGTTGATTCACTTCAAACCAAATCATGTAAGTGACCAAACTTTTCACATACAGATAAAATCAGACTATTTAGGTGAGAATATTTGTCCCTCTCCTTAAGGATATCATGATTTTAGTTCTGGTCTTCCTTAGGGATGAGAGATTTGGGAGGATAGTGAGAGGAAGATATTGATGTTGAGCTCACACCCAGTCATGATTACAGCCAAAATCCGAGTCATTTAAGGTTAGATTTTAAAAATAACCAAAACTTGGGTTATCTGGGGGGGATCTCTACCAGAGAGTGGATGCTTTCTAGTTTTACAATTCTATATATTCATTTTAAATGCACAATCATATGTCCAGCTCATATCCCATCCTGCTGTCCCTTACTTCAATCTTTCATAAGGCTCTAAGATTTCTTGAAGATTCCTGTCAGATTGAGAAAGGCCAGGTAATTCTGCCTTTGGCACAAAATAAAAGCTGTGCTATTTAACGGAAGGTATTCACCGGTATGTGTTTCCCCTCCCACCTGAGTCTATTCATCATATAATGATCCTGTGAAGTTGTAGCTTTCTCCCAATACCTGATACACTTCCATTATGACCTTACAATTAAAACAGAAAAGAGTTATTTTCTCATTGAAAATAAACAGCAATTATAGAAGTTAAATTTCACCAAAAGAGATATTAAATATATCAGCTTTTTAACATGTAAAACACTAGGTGGAATCTTTTGTGGTATTTCCAAGAAATTGACCCCCCAAAAGTGCAGCACAACCCCTTGAAAATAAGACAAAACATTTATTCTAAAACTATTTAAGGGATTAGCAAATGCATCACTGTCACGAAGGTTTACTGTTGAAATTCCATCTAGTAAACTCATCTACCACATAGTGAAAACATGCCCAGACACTCTCCTCATCTAATCTATAATGAATAGGCTGCTAGGGAAGACATATATTCAGTAACCTAGTCAACAGTGGTACAGTCTGAAATAGACCTTTTTTTTTTTTTTTTCCTGAATGAAGGAGACAAGATTTCACTGGCAATATATTACTTACTAGGAAATTCAATACCTATTTTCAAACAATTTCACCCAAATTAGATTTCATTGTGATTTTTAATAGTATACATGCACAAATATTCTGAAATTGAACTCTTTTCTTTTTCCCATAGCACTTTGTTTGCATCCATTTCTTACTTGCTATAGAGTAAGAAACCTTGTTGCTAGGTTACTCAAGGGCGCTAAGCTACTGTCAATCACGTTTGTGAGAACAGCAAAGAAAAAAACTGTTAATAAGCCCTATGATTTACATACAAATAGAGACTATAAAATATATGAATTTTAAGTGCATAATGAAAAAATAGCATGCTCTAAAAAATATGTATTTGATTTATGCCTTAGGCTTTCAAACAAATAAGTTAGAATTACATAAAAAAAGAATGGTGATTTTTCTCTAAATTCTTTTTTATATTATGTCATTCATCATGAAAGGCTGTTTCTCCAAATGAATAAAAAGTGCATAACTATTTTTAATTGTAAAATATCAGAAAGGCTAAGGAATCTACCATTTTATGATCAAAGTCTGTTTCTCGGCTGACAAATCAATGTCAATAAGATTATGGGTCACTTTGAGTTGTCCATTCTTCATACCATTGTTATTGGTTAATCAAGAAATCTTTTCTGACATCATCAATAATTGACCAGGAATAATTATCAATTAAAATTTGTAATGCAAATTTCCACAAAACAGTGGAAGATCAAACATGACTATATTGGTGTCACATTATAGTATGAATTCAGCAAGGCCTCAATAACATTTCTTATTGAAGCAAAGCCTGCTGTAGACAGCTTTACTCTAGGTCAAGGTAAAAAGTAAGTGACTATACCTACAATGCTTTCAAGTAGTAATTTTATCTTCAGTGCCTATATATGTGTGTATATATATATATATATATATATATATATAATCCAATGTATAAAATACAGATGAAAACAAATATCTGTTTAAATAATTTTTTAATCACCAAGAGGATATCCTCTCTTGAGTTTGCTTTTGTTTTCTGTTATTTCATTTATGTTGTTGAGACCACAGAATTCTGAGAGTCCAATCATTTTTGGTATGATAGGAAAAAGTCTGTACCAAACAGCCCTAAATAATAAGATGTTAATGCTCTTTGTATGAGGATAATTTGGTCAACATGGTGATGTAAAACTAGCCAAATACAAGCCGTACTGTACACTCAGCATCAAGGGTAGGAAAACACTCTGGCCGAAATTCATAGTGCTTTGTAAACACTGACATTTAAGTTACCAATGAATTAAGATCAGGTTCAAAAAGTGAAGATCAGGAATAAAAACTGGCTCGAAATCATCAAAGAAGTATAGGAGTCTTTGGTATAAGTAACCTTATTCTACTCTATAGAATAAAACATGTTTGTTGTACAAACAGAGCAAGATAGGTGGCTTAGCATGTCATCATTCTATAGTAGTGAACAATAAGAAGTTTGGGAAATTGGGGTATAATAGAAGTGACATAGAAGAAACCTTTCTTTATAACGTTTTTGTTTTCTACTAAATTATAGTATCTTATTTGATAAAAAATTAAATTAAATCTACAAAGAAAAATTTGAAGGTACACCTTATCTCTTAAAGACTATGCCATAGACATCCATCTTCATACATTGTTGTATGAAATATATCCCTATTTTGTGCCTTGATGTCTTTTCAATGTTTTCAAATGCACATAATGGATAATTAAGGAAAACTTTCTTTATGTGTGCATTTTGGGGAAATGATATTGTATGTGTAGGGTCCATGTGAGGCTTGAGAATATATAAAGCCACCAGCATAATTCTTGCTCAATAAGCCATATTATTATTTTATGCTTAATAATTGTTCTGAGTTCTTGAAATTGTTCCTACTGAAGTTAAGATTTGTCCTTGGAATGAGCAAGACTGAATATGCAGGTGAGATTTAAGTAGTCAGAATTGTGATGAAAGAGAAACTACAGAGGGTACAGAATCATATATTGCTTGAAAATTCCCCAAGTCCCAAAACAAAAAGGGGAAATGTAAAAAAATTGGCAAATTAGTTTTTATTTTGTTTTCTTTGCTTTATTTTGCTCACTGGATTGATGTGCATTTGAGAGTATAGAAAATATATTAGGAGACAAACAGCTTTCTTTGAGGGAAATCTTGACTCCTTTTACTGTCTAGGATTCAGCCCATCTCATTATCACTAAAACAAGCAACTACAGAACCTCAAATGGTGCAACAAAATCTAACCTTGAATTACATTCTCTGTTACTAATATATTCAAATACCTTGCTGTCTTGTGGACAAAACCAATTTCCTACACTTAGTGATTACCTAAATGGAGGAAAAACCAGAAGAGTTATTTTCTCTGCAGAGCAAGAAGATATATCAGGCAATAAAAGGCAAACACTTAAATTCTGTGCTAATAGATATTGCCTTTACTAGATTCTAATATAAATAAGGAGCAGCAGACACACAAAGTTCCAGTAAACTCATTAAGAAAGTGTCCTTGTCACAAACATTTCATGTAACCATATAGTGAAAACCTGTATTAATTGACTTAGCTATCCATATCCATATATCAGGGTGGTATCCTGAAATATGGCTTTCAACAGCAATAACAACGAGGAGACATTAATAGTTCCTATGCCTAATGGCAAATGTAAGCAGAGCATTTTTAGAATATATATTCTTATTTAATCTCTCAGTCCAGTACTGAAATCAAGAGAAGTAAATTTTCCTCCAGCTGTTGAGGCTAATAAGTTTATCAATACCTTAATATAAAATTAAGATATTATTACTCATTTACTCAAGTGAATCACAAAGGCAAGAACCCTAAATCTCCCTCACTGACAGGACCCAACACATTGAAATGAGAGAACACAATGAAATGAAACACAGACATCCTTCCTCCTGAAAAAAAAATTAAATGATTAAAATAATAAATTTATTAGGGCATGAAGGGATGTATTTTAGATATTATAGAAATTCTTGGAGAGGAAGAAAAGGGAAGTAGGGTTTGGAATCTTACTTAACCTGAAAGATCACTTTGCCAGTCCATATTCCTATTTGTGACTAAGCCAGTTATTTCAGGCATAGTTTCATTTCAGCTAATGTTTGGTAAAGCCAAATGCAAGCTTCATATACCCAGTGATTATATGATCCAAATTATAGTACTCAGTATGGAAGAACAAAGAAATGGGTGATAAGTATATTTTTATGATAACAATCACTTCCTTTTAAATAATTATGCATTTTTTATTATATTGGCACATACATTTTAAAAATTATTGGCTTCATGTTAAATTGAACATATTTACTAACAAAATATTTAAATCTATTCTGATATAATTAACTGAGTTTCTTAATAAAATGCAACTGGAAGAATGTATTTTTAATAGTTAAATTTTCATTGTTATCAAGTTATTTTCCATTTTCAATATGAGACTTCCAAACATACTTGTAAAATTCTGTTATTAACCAACAACTAAAACCTGATCATACCTTGTTTTGTGGTACCATCAGCAAAGTTAGCAAAAGCTTGAGGACATTTTTCACTGACATTCCATATATTCACTGGTTATAAAGAGTGGCAGAATTTAGGACCTAAATTGTCTAGTCTGAAAAGTGGCTATAAATATGAATTATAACTACCTATTAACCAAAAAACTTATGTGGGAGCAGTCATTCAGAATTGGTCAAATTGAAAATTCATAGGATAAGTTAATGAGGCAAAAATTAGTGTTTCTGTTCATTCAAAAATCTAAAGGAGCTCTAAATCACCATCCCATCCCCACCATGAATGAATCAGTGTTTGAAATTTCATATATAGTATGCAATTTCTTTAGAATTATACTGTCGCTTAAATGGCTTCTTAAATGAAAATGAAGCAGTGGAAGGACCAAAAGATACTCCACTGAACATCTTACCAATCAAGAGACACTGTCAACTGGACAAAAAGATGGAAAATAGCTGGGGCCATTACTAAAAGTTATAATGATCATCATGACCATATTTTTCACTTTAACATGTGATTCTCTAATTTATGATAGAAACTAAAAACTTAGGATGTAAAGGTTAAGGAGACTTTTATCATTCTGCATAAAAGTGAAGATGCAAGATGGAGGGGGATATATGTATACGTATAGCTGATTCACTGTTATACAGCAGAAACTAACACAACATTTTAAAGCAATTATACTCCAATGAAGATGCTTTAAAAAAAAAAAGTGAATTGTACTTTGTATTTAGCAACTGTGGGAGTGAAGCCCCTCAAACAGTAATGGCTGAACTCTAATGGTAAAAACAAACAAATAAACAAACAAACAAAAAGACAACAGCCCTTAATAAGATTCCATTATATGTTAGTTGTTGTGCTGGAAAGTTAGAGTACTGCGATACACTGTCTCCTTATCTGTCTTTACTGAGAATTTTCTAAAAGACATTACTTGAGCCTAAGTCATGTAGATGATGGACTGAACTTGCCTTTATTGGGCTGGGGTGGGGGTGGGGTGCAGATTTAGCTTCTTTGACGTAGAGGTACAAAATATCTTTGAAACTTAGACACAAAATACCAGAGCATTGTATTTAATACACACATCCACACATTTATGCATGAACTCTCCTACCTATAAAATAAGAAAAAATAAACTTCACTTTTATTTAATGCACAGATTGATTCTGGTTCCCTCACTTGGACAGACTTCATACATTCATCATCTGTGTTCAAGCAGGTGTCCTGAGGGAGGAGAAGGAGTTCCACAGTACAAACAGGTTTAGTGTGTCACCTTCAATAGTTAGCTTGATTCCAGCACATTGCAAAATACAGCTATTTTTAAATGGATTTATGGATTAGTCATTTTAAAAAGAAGAAATTTTGTAATACTTTGTGATGTGATGGAGAATGACCAAGAAAATATTTTGTACCACATAGATGTTTCCTGCTTATCTCAGGGCAAAGTACTTAAAAAGTTGTCACACTTACATAAATTTTGCATTTCTTTTACAAAAAGACAAAAGTACTGTCATTTTCCATAAAGACAAGAGGTTGCAAATACAGCTGACTCTTGAACAATGTAGGGGTTGGGGTAGTGACCCCCCACGCAGTCAAAAATCTGAGTATAACTTTTAACTCCCCCAAAATGTAATTACTAATAGCGTGCTGTTGACCAGAAGCCTTACCGACAACATAAACAGTTGAATAACATAATTTGTAAGTATGTGTATATTTACATATATTTTATACATTTGTGACATATCTTTTGCTTAATTTTTTCGGTATTTCTAGGCTATGTTGTTCATCTGCAAGGTTTTTTCAAATTGCCATAAATCTCCAAAAAAATTTTCCAATACATTTATTGAAAAAGTTTGCATGTAAGCAAACCTGCACAGTTCAAACATGTGTTGTTCAAGGGTCAACTGCAATATACTACTCAATAGCTACATTGGGAATATGAATAAAAAGAACATAAAATCTGTCCCATTAAGATAAAAGTGATGTTTTAGCAATTAGGAGAAAAAAATGCTTTTGAAAGAAATATGCCCTATATAGAGAGTATTTTTGTAAAGATGCATGTCTGGAAGTGTTTCCATTATCACATGAATTTGTACTGAAAAGATATAAATACATCACCTATTAAAACTGTCTCAGAATTTCCTACTTTAAAATTCCAGAAACATAATTTTCCACCTGTAAAATAACCTGCCAAAAGAATAATTTCAGTAGGTTGTAAGTCCATTTGTTAAAAAGATGAAAATGCAACACCTTTCGATTTGTTTTTAAGAACAATTGATAGACATCATGGAAGATGAGAATTTGCCATCTGAATTTTGCCAAAAAACCTTTGCATAACTGATGAATAAGATTATAGAACGAGCCTAGTGGTTTGTAGTTAGCTAATGACTTAGCTTTTTCTGTTGCATTTACATATCTTTATGAGGTGTCTTTTTGTCCATGGCAATTTTTAAGGAGATTACAAATATATGGATCTTATGCTTAGTGAAGTAAGGCAGCCAGAGAAACACAAATACTGTATATTTTCACTTATATGTGGAATCCAAAAATAAAGACAAATGGACAAATATAGCAAAACAGAAACAGACTCAGATACAGAGAACAACTAGTGGCTACCAGAGAGGAGAGGAGTAGGGGGAGGAGCAAGATTGGTGAAGTGGATTAAGAGGTACAAACAATTGATATATGTATAAAAAAATAAGTTGCAATGATGTAATATACAGTACAGGGAATATAGTAAATATTTTATAATAACTTTATATGGTGTATAATCTATAAAAATATTGAATCATTATGTTGTACACCTGAAATTAATATAATATTGTAAGTTGACTATACTCCAATAAAAAAAGAAATAAATCTTGAAATTGCCATATTTTAAAGTATCAAATCAATATTTTCAAAATAATGAACCATAGTCAGCCATAGAACTCTCCATGAAAAAATAGTTCTAATAAGAGCAAAACAATATAAATGCAATTATTATGTAAAATACAAAGATTATTATTTAATTTTGTCATCCTTAACTCATCTTACTATTTCTATTTTGAGGATATTTTATAACATATATAATGTTTAGTTAGTTCAAAGATATAATGGTAAATAAGATTGTGAATGTTAAAAAAAATGACTGATGGAGGAATGCAATAGAAAGTGCAGAGATCAATGATCTGATAGAAAGAAGATACTCTATGTTTTAAAGTGAAGCTAATTCCTTAAATTCTCTCCATGACATAGTCACTTACTCTCCCTAAGGGATGAGAACACAGTCTATCAATATCTATATAATATATTCTGGCTGTGACAATTCCCAAGCTTTTCCTTTCTGTCAGGCACTATTGAAGCTACTGAAGTCCTGTAGAGTAAACTCCCTAGAATAACTTCCAAGACATTCATAATTTGGTCTCCAAGTATGCCTTTGTTACTTTGTTGTATAGAATCCATTTCTTGGTCACACTGAAATTTCAGTTCTACCCCCAACAGACCTCCATAATAATAACAACTGCTGCCAGTCCTTTACTGCCTACTAGGTACTAGGCAATTTACATGATTTATCTTATAGCAATTCTGCGAGTTAAGCATTATTATCTCTCTTTTATAAATGACAGAATAAAACCCCAGAAAGATTAAATAACTTACCCAGGGACACATCAATAAGAGAGGAGTAATCAGTATTCAAATAGAGATCTGACTACACCCAAGGTCAACTTTGTTCTTCAAGGCTGCCTCTTAGACATGGAAGAGACCCAGCTGCTTATCTATATCCTAGGAAATGCTAGGAGACCCTATTCACATTTCAAACTGAGAAAGCAGACCGTCTGAAAACATATCTACAATAACTGTGAGTTTTTGTAGCTTTTACACAAACAAAACATTCCATTTTACATCATGAAAGGAGCTGTTGTTGCCTATGTTCTGGATATAACACTAGCTCCTACTTCTGAGGGCTTCTTTAATTGCCAATGCAAAATAGCCTTGCACTGTCCAATTTGCCTAGCTCAACTAATATTCTTATTTCCATGCCAGAATACTTATGGCCATTTCTGTTTCGTAGTTTAAAAAAAACACTACAACCATCTTTGCCAGAGAATTATCCTTTCTTCTCACTTCATTAATTACTTCCCAGCACTTTCTATAATAATAAGACTACAATAAGTCTCAGTGTTTCTGGTCAACTGTATCTACAGTTTCCTCGGTTATGTCTTCTAAAATTAATCCTTCAAATATCATACCATGTTGATGGCACACCAATTTAACCCTTTAATCCTGACCTCACCATAATGCACAGACTCTGCTATGACACTGCTGTTTAACCCAAAAATATAGGAATCACCCTTAATTCTCCTTTTTCTCACCATTCATACTCAATCCATCATCATTCCTTAGCTCCAATTTTACATTGAATGGAAACTCTTATTTCTGCTGCCACTCCTTTGTCCAGAGCACCTACCAGAAATTACAAGATTCTCCAACTGGCCTCTGTGCTTTACATATTGCTACTATTCTCTCTCATTCCCCAACTAATATGAAGTGTTTTTTGTTTAACTACAGTAAAATATATGTAACTTAAAATTTACCATTTTAACCATTTTCAACAGTAAAATTTGGTGGCATTAAGTACATTGTTAAGCATCCATCACCACCATCCATCCCCAGAGCTATTTCATAATTACAAACTGAAATTCTGTATCCATTAAACAATAACTCCCCATCCTCCTCTTCTACCATTCCTTGGTAACCACTGTTCTACTTTCTGTCTATGAATTTGACTACTCTATGTACCTCGCATTACTGATACACACAGTATTTGTCCTTCTGTGTCTGGCTTATTTCATTTAGGATGTTTTCAACATTTATCTGTGTTACAACATGTGATATTACAAATATAATTTTTAAAGCTGAATACTATTGTATTGAATGTATATATCACATTTTATTTATCCATTGATCCGTTGATGAACATTTGTGTTTTGTCCATCTTTTGGATATTATAAAGAATACTGTTATAAACACTGGTGTACAAATATCTATTTTAATCACAACTTTCAGTTTTCTGGGGTTATATCTAGAAATGGAATTACTGGATTATATGGCAATTCTAAGTATAATTTTTTGAGGAATTCTCATACTGTTTTCCTCAGAAGCCTCACTATTTTACTTTCCCACCAGTAATGCACAAGGGGTTCTATTTCTCCACATCTTCTCCAACACTTGTTATTTTCTGTTTATTATTGTTTTTATAACAGTAATCCTAATGTGCATGAAGTGGCATGAGCTGTCTTTTTAAGTAGATCAACCTATATCATTCATTTGATTATAAACCTTTAGGAGTTACCCAACAACTGAATATAAAATTCAAACTCCTTACTGTGGCTTATAAGTCCATGCACAGTCATGGTTAACCTTTTAACTTTTTTTCTACTTTTTGGAACTAGTGGAGCTAAGGGAAATTAATATTTATTGAGCTTGTTATGTATCAGACACAAAATTATCTCTTAGTCTTTTATTCTTTTATGATATTTCTAATATTTTATTTTTATTTTTTTTTATTGGGGTATAGTGGTTTTACCATGTTGTGTTAGTTGCTACTGTACAGTGAAGTGGAGCTCCCTGTGCTATACAGCATGTTCTTCTTAGTTATCTATTTTATACATATTAGTGTGTATAGTTCAATCACAATCTCCCAATTCATCTGACCCACCTTGGTGTCGATGCATTTGTTCTGTACAACTGTGTCTCTATTTCTGCCTTGCAAACCGGCTCATCAGTACCATTTTTCTAGGTTCCACATATATGCATTAATATACGATATTTGTTTTTCTATTTCTGACATACTTCACTCTGTATAGCAGTCTTTAGATTCATCCACATCTCTACAAATGACCCAAATTCGTTCCTTTTTATGACTGCGTAATATTCCACTGTATATATGTACCACAACTTCTTTATCCATTCATCTGTTGATGGGCGTTTATGTTGCTTCCATGACCTAGCTATTGTAAGTAGTGCTGCAATGAACATTGGGGTGCATGTGTCTTTTTCAATTATGTTTTCTCTGCCCAGTAGTGGGATTGCTGGGTCATATGGTAATTCTATTTTTAGTTTTTTAAGGAACCTACATACTGTTCTCCATAGTGGTTGTATCAATTTACATTCCCACCAACAGTGCCAGAGGGTTCCCTTTTCTCCACACCCTCTCCAGCATTTACTGTTTGTAGATTTTCTGATGATGCCCATTCTAACAGGTGTGAGGTGATACCTCATTGTAGTTTTAATTTGCATTTCTCTAATAATTAGTGATGTTGAGCAGATTTTCATGTGCCTCTTGGCCATCTGTATGTCTCTTTGGAGAAATGTCTATTTAGGTCCCGTGCCCATTCTCTGATTGGGTTGCTTGTTTTTTTTGATATTGAGATGCATGATGTGTTTATATATTTTGGAGATTAATCCTTTGTCCTTTGACTTGTTGGCAAATATTTACTCCCATTCTGAGGGGTGTCCTTCCGTCTTGTTTATAGTTTCCTTTGCTTTGCAAAAGCTTTTAAGTTTCATTAGGTCCCATTTGTTTATTTTTGTTTTTATTTCCATTACTCTAGAAGGTGGGTCAAAAAAAAATCTTGCTGTGATTTATGTCAAAGAGTGTTCTTCCTATGATTTTCTCCAAGAGTTTTATAGTGTCTAGTCTTACATTAGGTCTTTAATCCATTTAAAGTCTATTTTTGTATATGGTGTTAGGGAGTGTTCTAATTTCATTCTTTTACATATAGCTAACCAGTTTTCCCAACACCACTTATTGAAGAGATTGCCTTTTCCCCATTGTGTATCCTTGCCTTTTGTCATAAATTAGTTGACCATAGATGTGTGGGTTTATCTCTGGGTTTTCTATCATGTTCCATTGATCTATATTTCTGTTTTAGTGCCAGTACCATATTGTCTTGAGTACTGTACCTTTGTAGTGTAGTCTGAAGTCAGGGAGTCTGATTCCTCCAGCTCTGTTTGTTTTTTCTTTTCTTTTCAAGATTGCTTTGGCTATTTGGGGTCTAGTGTGTCTCCATACAAATTTTAAGATTTTTGTCCTAGTTCTATAAAAAATGCCATTGGTAATTTGATACGGATTGCACTGGTTCTGTAGACCACTTTGGGTAATATAGTCATTTTCACAATATTGATTCTTCCAATCCTAGAACATTGTTTATCTCTCCATCAGTTTTTGTCATCTTTTATTTTTTTCCTCAGTGCCTTATAGTTTTCTGAGTACTGGTCTTTGACCTCCTTAGGTAGGTTTATTCCTAGGTATTTTATTATTTTTGTTGCAATGGTGAATGGGATTATTTCCTGAATTTCTCTTTCTGATCTCTCATTGTAAGTGTATAGGAATGAAAGGGATTTTTGTGCATTAATTCTGTATCCTGAAACTGTACCAAATTCATTGATTAGCTCTAGTAGTTTTCTGGTGGCATCTTGAGGATTCTCTATGTATAGTATCATGTTATCTGCAAACAGTGACAGTTTTACTTCTTCTATTCCAATTTGTATTACTTTTATTTCTTTTTCTTCTCTGTCATAGGTAAAACTTATAAAACTATGTTGAATAATAGTGGCAAGAGTGGACATCCTTGTCTTTCTCCTGATCTTAGAGGAAATGCTTTCAGGTTTTCACCATTGAGAATGATGTTTGCTGTGGGTTTGTCATACATGGCCTTTATTATGGTGAGGTAGGTTCCCTCTATGCCCATTAATGGAGAGTTTTGATCATAAATGAGTGTTGAATTTTGTCAAAAGCTTTTTCTGCATCTGTTGAGTTGATCATATGGATTTTATTCTTCAGTTTGTTAATACATTGTATCACATTGATTGATTTGCATATATTGAAGAATCCTTGCATCACTGGGATAAATGCTGCTGGACCATGGTGTATGATCCTTTTAATGTGTTGCTGGATTCTGTTTGCTCGCATTTTGTTGAGGACTTTTGCATCTATATTCATCAGTGATATTGGTGTGTAATTTTCTTTTTTTGTAGTATCTTTGTCTGGTTTTGGTATCAGGGTGATGGTGGCCTCATAGAATGCATTTGGGGGTGTTCCTTCCTCTGCAATTTTTTGGAATAGTTTGAGAAGGATAGGTGTTAGCTCTTCTCTAAATGTTTAATTGAATTTGCCTGTGAAGCCATCTGGTCCTGGGCTTTTGTTTGTTCAAAGATTTTTAATCACAGTTTCAATTTCATTACTGTGATTGGTCTGTTCATATTTTCTATTTCTTCCTGGTTCAGTCTTGGAAAGTTATACCTTTAGAGGAATTTTTCCATTTCTCCCAGGTTGTCCATTTTATTGGCATAGAATTTCTTGTAGTAGTCTCTCAGGATGGTTTGTATTTCTGCCGTGTCTGTTGTAAATTCTCCTTTTTAATTTCTAACTTTATTGATTTGATTCCTCTCCCTCTTTTACTTGATGAGTCTGGCTAAAGGTTTATCAATTTTGTTTATCTTCCCAAAGAACAAGCTTTTAGTTTTATTGATCTTTGCTATTGTTTTCTTTGTTTCTATTTCATTTATTTCTGCTCTTATCTTTATGATTTCTTTCCTTCCACTAACTTTGGGTTTTGTTTGTTCTTCTTTCTCTGGTTCCTTTAGGTGTAAGGTTAGATTGTTTATTTGAAATTTTTCTTGCTTCTTGAAGTAGGAATGTATTGCTATAAACTTCCCTCTTAGAACTGCTTTTGCTGTATCCCATAGCTTTTGCTGCATCCCATAGTTTTTATTGTCATTTGTCTCAAGGTATTTTTTTATTTCCTCTTTAATTTCTCAGTGATCTCTTGGTTATTTAGTAACGTATTGTTTAGCCTCCAGGTGTTTGTACTTTTTACTTTTTTCCCCTGTAATTTATTTCTAATCTCATAACATTGTGGTCAGAAAAGATGCTTGATACAATTTCAATTTTCTTAAATTTACTGAGGATTGATTTTTGACCCGATGTGATGTATCCTGGATAATGTTCCCTGTGCACTTGAGAAGATAGTGTAATCTGCTGTTTTTTGATAGAATGTCCTATAAATATCAATTAAATCTATCCGGTCTATTGTGTCAATTAAAGCTTGTGTTTTCTTATTAATTTACTGTTCATTGGTTTAAGTGAGGTGTTCATTAGTTCATTGGTTTAAGTGAGGTGTTAAAGTCTCCCACTATTACTGTGTTACTGTTGATTTCCCCTTTTACACCTCTTAGCATTTGTCTTATGTATTGACGTGCTCCTTTGTTGGGTGCATATATATTTATCATTGTTATATCTTCTTCTTGGACTGATCCCATGATCAGTATGTAGTGTCCTTTCTTGTCTCTTGTAACATTCTTTATTTTAAAGTCTATTTTATCTGATATAAATATTGTTACTCCAGCTTTCTTCTGATTTCCATTTGCATGAAATATCTTTTTCCATCCCCTCACTTTCATTCTGCAGGTGTCCCTAGGTCTGAAGTGGGTTTCTTGTAGAAAGCATATATGTGGGTCTTCTTTTTGTATCCATTCAGCCAGTCTGTGCCTTTTGGTTGGAGCATTTAATCCATTCACATTTAAAGTAATTATCACTATACATGTTCCTATTACCATTTTCTTAATTGTTTTGGGTTTCTTACTGTAGGTCCTTTTCTTCTCTTGTGTTTCCTGCTTAGAGTTCCTTTAACATTTGTTGTACAGCTGGTTTGGTGGTGCTGAATTCTCTTAGCTTTTGCTTGTTTGTAAAGCATTTGATTTCTCCATTGCATCTGAATGAGATCCTTGCTGGGTAGAGTATTCTTTGTTGTAGGTTCTTCCCTTTCATCACTTTATCTTACCACTCCCTTCTGGCTTGCAAAGTTTCTGTGAGAAATCAGCTGTTAACCTTATGGGAGTTCCCTTGTATGTTATTTGTCCTTTTCCCCTTGTTGCTTTCAATAATTTTTCTTGGTCTTTAATTTTTGTTAATTTGTTTACTATGTGTCTTGGTGTGTTTCTCCTTGGGTTTATCCTGTATGGGACTCTCTGCTTTTTCTGGAATTGGGTGGCTATTTTCTTTCCCATGTGCAGGAAGTTTTCAACTATAATCTTTTCAAATATTTTCTTGGCTGTTTTCTCTCTCTCTTCTTTTTCTGGGATCCCTATAATGTGAATGTTGGTATGTTTAATGTTGTCCCAGAGGTCTCTCAGGCTGTCTTCATCTCTTTTCATTCTTTTTTTCCTTTCTTTTCCATAGAAGTGAGTTTCAGCATTCTGTCTTCCAGATCATTTATATGTTCTTCTGCCTCAGTTATTCCGCTATTGTTTCCTTCTAGTGTATTTTTTCATTTCAGTTATTGTATTGTTCATCTCTGTTGGTTTGTTCTTATTTCTTCTAGGTACTTGTTCTTTATATCTTCTAGGTCTTTCTTAGACATTTCTTGCATCTTCTCGATCTTTGCCTCCATTATTTTTCCAAGGTCCTGGATCATCTTCACTATTATTATTCTGAATTCATTTTCTGCAATGTTGCCTATCTCCAGTTCATTTAGTTGTTTTTTTTTTGGGTTTTATCTTATTCCTTCATCTGGGACATAGTCCTCTGCCTTTTCATCTTGTCTGTCTTTCTGTGAATATGGTTTTGTTCCACAGGCTGCAGGACTGTAGTTCTTCTTGCTTCTGCTGTCTGCCCTCGGGTGGATTAGGCTATCTAAGAGGCTTGTGCAAGCTTCCTAATGGGAGGGACTAGTTGTGGGTAGAGCTGGGTGTTGCTCTCGTGGGCAGAGCTCAGTAAAACTTTAATCCTCTTGTCTTCTGATGGATGGGGCTATGTTCCCTCTCTGTTGGTTGTTTGGCCTGAGACAATGTAGCACTGGAGACTACAGGCTCTTTGGTGGGGCTAATGGTGGATTCTGGGAGACCTCATACAAATGAGTACTTCCCAGAACTTCTGCTGCCAGTGTCCTTGTTCCGTGGTGAGCCACAGCTGCCCCCTGCCTCTGCAGGAGACCCTCTGACACTAACAGTTAGGTCTGGTTCAGGCTCCTATGGGGTCACTGCACCTTCCCCCTTGGTCCTGGTTTGCACACTACTTTCTGTGTGCCCTCCAAGCGTGGAGTCTCTGTTTCCCCCAGTCCTGTCAAAGTCTTGCAATCAAATCCCGCTGGGCTTCAAAATCCAATTCTCTCCTCACATTACCAGATCACCAGGTTTGGAAGCCTGACATGAGGCTCAGAACCTTCACTCCAGTGGGTGAACTTCCGTGGTATAATTGTACTCCAGTTTGTGAGTCACCCAACAAGCAGTTATGGGATTTGATTTTAATCATGATTGTGCCCCTCCTACCATCTCACTGCAGATTCTCCTTTGTCTGTGGAGGGTATCTTTTTTGGTGAGTTCCAGTGTCTTTCTGTTTATGATTGTTCAGCAGTTAGTTGTGGTTTGGTGCTCTTGAAAGAGGGAGTGAGCACACATCCCTTTAACTTCTTTTCCTAGTACCTTCTCTTAACATTCGAAGCACATGGTCCTTTTTTTTTTTTTTTTTTCCTGTTCCTGGAGCAAGCTAAATTATTTTCTACCTTAGGGCACTGCATTTATTTTTCTTATGTATGAAATACAAAAATACACTTCTCTTCATATTTATAAATTTAGTTCAAATTAGACTTCTTCATAGAAATCTTCCCTGACTCCACTTTACCACTATCACCAACACCACATAACATCCCATTTAAGTCTCTCACTGCATTTATCATAATCACTACATGGGAGCTTTGTTTTTTACATGTTTGTTCTTTATCCTTCTATTCTCATTTAACAGGATAGGCACAACACCTAAAACAGTTTCTGGTATTTTCTGAGCTTGGGTAATAGAATTATGAGGATATCTAAGTGAGGAACCCATACATTAATGCCCAGTTGATATCACAATTGAAACCTTACATATGGTCTTTTGCTGTTTGCTGTTTCCTGCTCACTAAGTTAACTACCCAATTATTCATCCCCTCCCCACCCTGACACACACAACTAGGACCCAAATGAGAGTCCTCAAACTCACATTAAGTGCCTCAAACATGAATAACAAACCTCAGTTTATCAGATTCATGGCAAAAGTTAGTAACTTCCAGGCACCTCTAGATAAGCTCTAGGAAATACAGAACAAGGTAAAATATGAGTGACAACTTGGGTCACTGTTGGAAAAGAACACAGCAGTTTTTAGGTTTTTCTTTGGCTCTTCAGATTCTACCTTCCCTCCCCATACCTGGAGATAAACATCAATGGGGACTTCTTTTTACTACTTGAAAATTGCTATTAGGAAAACACTGATATTCAGTGTAAACAACACACCAAACACTAACATTTATTAATTCAGGCACTGTGTTAATCTCTCTACTATATTAGGCTATTCAAGCTTGTGAGGTTGGTATTATTATCTTCACCTTACAGGTGAGCAAATAGATTGAGAAGGGTTAATCAACTTGCTCAGGGCAACCTCAGAGCAGGTAGGTGATATCCAGGAATACAAGTCTCAGTGTGGATATAAAATGGCTCTGGATCTTAACAACTGACAAAAAGGCAAGAAGAGTGAGTCTTTGGCACACCTAGCCTTTATAAGATTAAGGTTGATCTACACAGGACATTCTAGGTCAGAAATCAGCTGTCTTGTTTCACACAGCTGAATCCCATCAGTGGGAAGATGGGCCATTTCACTGTAAAAAACAAAACACAAACACAAACAAATTATAAGCACATATAAGCATTACCTATCTGCCCAACAGAACCCATATGCTACCAGTTACCAAAGAGAAAGTGTGAGCAGCTCTCAGAAGGCTAGAAATTATTATGATTCTCTAAAAGTAAAAGTTTGAAAATAAAATTAAATTCTCTAAAAGTTTCTCTTCAAAACAGCATAGTCCTCTGAAGACAAAGGAGAGGTGTCTCCCGTCTCTTTCTGATCTCTGCCAAATGGTAAGAAAAGAGGTTTCATATTGCCAATCCATTCACATATTGTACTTTTGGAAGCACTAAACATAAAGTTAATTTGATGCAGGAAGGTGAGTTAATGAGGATAGATTCTTCTGATATAACTCCAGATGATACAGTGAACAGTGAAATAATACTTAAAAACAACAAAAACACATGTATTCCATTTTCAGTACTGGGTGCTCTCACAAAACAGATTTCTCTCTCCAGGGACAATCTTGTGCTTCAAAATCTTGCAACATCCTTTGCCCCTGAGGGTATATAGTTCTTGGAAATGTAAAACTTGGTTTTGTTTTTTTTAGGGGAATAGCATAGCATTGAGGGTTGAAAGAGTTTAACATTTACTATAACTAAGAAAATTAAAAGGTTGAATGCTTTATGACATTAAGAACACTTTTTTTTAAAATAAGGTTACCTGTATTCTAAAACTACATATGCTTTAGGGTTAATAAGTTAATTGAAGTTTCTCAAGGGTAAGAAGCCCTATTCCAAATTCCTCTAAAGAATAAGGGTCTTAAAAACAAGCAAACCTCTTCCATTGTGCATTAATAAACAAGTATTTACAGAAAAACTATAATGTACAGGTTCTTGACTAGGCTTTTCAGTCATATCAGTGAATAATACATGAATAATCTTTGGTCTTATGGAACTGACAGACTGATGGCTGGCAATACAAGTATTAAGTAAATATGTCATTTCAGATGGTAACGAGTACTTTAAGAGAACATGGAGTGTTGTGGAAGTCTAACTAAAGGACCTAATTTAGATGTAGAGGATAAGAAGACACATGTAGTAAGCGGATAGTTCAACTGAAACTTGAAGTATAAAAGTTAGAAAAGAAAAGAAAATGAAGTTCATATTAAGGTGACAGATAGGCAGGTACAAATGCCCAGAGGCATGGGTAGTGGTTTTAAAAGATGTAAAAATTTTGACATTTGTCCCATAAAAAAGAGTCTAATTTCCCCTCCACTTGGTTATGGGTTAGTCCTTGTACTTGCTTTAGATTAACAGAGTATGATGGATATGATGCTGCCTAACTTTTGAGGCTATGTTAGAAATGTGATACAGCTTCTGCCTGGTTCTCTCTTGTGGGAGGCTTACCCTAGGAACCCAGCCTCCACACTGTGACAAAGCACAAGCCACATGTAAAAGCCACATATAGGTGTTACCACTGACAGCCTCATCTAAAGCCTCAGCCAATTAACATCAACTGCCAAACAAGTGAATAACATGCTTTCAGGTGATTCCAGCTCCTAACCTGTGAGTAGTACTCTCAGAGACAAGTTCCCTTTGCTGAGCCTTGTCCAAATTACAGATTTGTGGGCAAAACCAATGTTGCTGTTTTAAACCACTAAGTTTTGGGGCAGGTTGTTTCATTGCAGTAGATAACTGGAGCATCATGAGAGAGCTCTGAGTTTTCAAGAAACTGAAAGAAAGCTACTCTGGTTGAGAGGGAATGAATCTAGAAAAGAGAGTTATATGACAAGATTATGCAACAACTTGTAGGGTTTTAATTTGAAAGCAGAAAATGGTTTTAAGCCTTTAAGTGATACAATAAAATCTGTACTAGAAAAGTGTCATTCTGGCTGCTGTATAGGCAATGAATTGAAGGGAATATAAGTGCAAGTGGAGCAGTTAGTAAATGCAATTCTGGCAGTAGCTGGGGAGATGGGTAAGTAGATGAATTCATGATATCCTTCAAAGGTAGACACAACTCTGCAAGCTGTAAAGTATGTTACAGGTATTATTATTAGTACTATCTTATTTAAGCTTGGTGCATATTCACTTTTTTTTTTTTTTGTACAGAATACTAGGCACTAGGATAGAAAGAAATAGCAAACTGTTTGCCATCAAGGAGCTTCATTGTTGAATCATCAGAGAAACAAGCAGATATTCTGATAGAATCTTGTATGGACACTATAGGGGTACATGGATAGGGCTCTTAAACCTCACTGGGTAATGGTAATAGTATTTAAATACAACTTTGAAAGCATTTTAAAATTTTTATAAAGAGGCTCCTTTGTCCCCTTTCAATCTTCAAGGTCACTTCCCTAGGCCAGGCTTAATAATGTGACACTTCCTAATTGCCTAATTCATTTCCCGGCTCCATTTCTTTCCATTTTGATTTATCCTACTTAGTACTGAAAGATTAGTTAGCCTAAAATAGTATTTCTTTTTTTTAACTTTCCTGTTAAAGACACTATGATTGCTATCATTTACTTCCTATACTGGTTTAAAATTTATCCTTGCATTTAATAAACTAAAAGTTCATACATATCTACTTCTGCAAATTCAACTCTGTCTAAAAACCTATATATTCCCTGGATATTATCCAAATTGGTCTATTTATGGGCCATAGAACGTGTTTCCCAGGCTCTGCCTATGTTTACATTAGCCCCATACCACTATTTCCCTGCATATAGCAAAGTGCCTTGGTTGATCAAGTCCCCACCTTCTTTGAAGTCTTTATCTTTCCTTATCTCCCTCTCTAGCCTCTCATAGCATTTAGTGTGCATGCAGCTCATTGGGCACTTAAGTCATCACTGATAAGTAACAGTACATTGTAGGTATGGGTATAGCCTTTGAGTCTGTAGGACACGGGTTCAAGCCTGGATCAGATACCTACAAGTTATGATCTTGAGCAAAGTAAATGGCCTTTGTAAGTCTCAGTTTGTACATCTGTAATGGAGATAATACTATCACTAATTCATAGGATTGTGGTGTGGGTTAAATAAAAAAAAAAATCCCTACAAGAGTGCTTAGCACAGGGTATAGCACAAAATATTATAGTTCAACAATAATAGATAAAAAATCACATTTGTACATGTTATAATTATTTATATAACATAATTATATTCCCAAAATATCTGAAGAATACATGACAACTTTAGGTAACAGATATATTTCTTGACAAAAATATCTGTGATGTCTACACCCATTAAGAAGAAACCACAAAACAAATAAAAACCATTCCTTTGCTACCATGTGCCATTACTGATGAACATCTCATGAGCCTGTCTGGGATCTCCACCTCTTAAGTAGGAGCCGTATCCACTCTCTACCATAAATTCTGTTTTCTAATTGCTGGATTCCTCTCGCCTCCTGCCATGTCTTGTAATTTATGTTTACAATACTTTTAAGACACTAGCTGAAAATCTGCAACAGGCATCAGTGATAGCTTATCATCTGTTCTTCTGAGGACATGTCCCTAATTGCATTTATCTATACAAATTCCTACCTTTCCTTCATTTTACAATCCATGGATAATTCTTCTAATGGATCAAGTGTTACTTACACACATCAACTGTGTCGCATTCCTTCACCCTTAATTGACTTCTCTATTGTAATGTGGCAGGTAAGCTACATCTTTGTCATCATACACTCCCTGGCAATGTGAACACTGATATAATAAAAATAGCAAAATTATAAGGGCTGTGCATTTTGAGGGCAATAGTGGAACAGAGAGAGGGAAATAAGAAGTAGGACACAGAAAGAGAGAGAACACAAAAGAGAAGGATGAAACACCAACACTTAAGGGGTACCAACGGAAAGACACCAACAAAAGTGGCAGTGGAGATACCAGGAAGTAAGAAGAATCAGAGTGTCAGTGAAGTTGAGAGGGAATTATTTTAGGTCATATCCCTTAAGAGTAATATAACTTAAGAAAAAAATAGCATTACAAAGTACTGGCAAATTGTTGAACAATAGGCCTTCTTCCATACTGCTAATGGGAATGTAAATATACACAATATGTTGGGAAACAATCTGGAATATATTAAAGTATATATAAATATCTATGACTGTGCAAATTTATTTCTGGGTATATGCCTTAGAGAAATTCTTGCACATGTATACCAAGAGACTTGTGCCCAAATGTTTATAACAGTATTTTTCTAATAGAGAAAAAAGAAAACTTCTAACTAGAGAAGGCAATGAATAAATAAATTGTGGTATAATATGTCAGTGGAATACTATGTAACAGTGTGGAAAAGAGACTTTGACCTTCTCTTGATGTCTGGTTGCTTTTGTTCAGTATTCCAGGTCTCAGCTCAAATGACACCTCCTCAGAGAGAAGACTTTCCAAATCATCCTAAATAAATACATCTCTCCTATTACTTTATATTTGCATAAACTATTTCATTCCTCTAAAGTAAATTCCAAAATAGATATTTAATTTACTTTTTTGTCTCTCACCTTCTGGACTCTTAGGCTCCATCAGGGCAGAGAACATGAATATCCTATTAAACTGCATATAGAAAAGTCCCTGGCATGGATTAGGCACTCAATAAATATTGAATGAGTGGACAAATTATTATAACAGAATATTATATACTCCTAAAGAAGAATCAAATGGACCCATATGAACAGATAGGAAGAGGTGAATGCAAATTATTAGTGACAGCACATGTATATACATATCTATATGTTATGCTTGCATGTGCATTTTAAATTTGTACATGTTTCTAAAAAATCATTCAACATGTTTACTTCTTATGAGTGGAAACTGTGGGTAAAGAGTTGAAACAGAAGACTTCATCTCTGTAGTATTTAACTTTTATGTGATTATAATTTTAAAAGACCTAGTAAATATATGAAAATTCAGAGGCAAACTCTGGCTAAAAGCAATTCTTTTAGTGTATAACATATGATATCCCACATAATTCTTGAAGATTGCTTAAAACAATATATTTTAAATGAATATCAGGGGTTGTATTGTACTGATTAAACATAATGAGTTCTGTACTTCTGTAGCAATATCATTAGAGCACTTATCCAGTAAACATTATGTTAAGATCTTCCACACTGACTCTCATATGTTATTCATTTGGGTTTAATTTAAAATGTTATTTTGACTTGATAAATACTGAAAATTAACATTTGAAATGGGTCGACCCTGCAAACCTAAATGGTTTGAGAATTAGGAAAACTGCTCTGTGAAGCAGAATTACATGATTACATTGGTATTCATTTAAAAAATATTCTACCTCATTCAATATTTAAAGTTGCTCACAGAAATATATTGAATAGGAGTAAAATAGAAAACATTGACATTTAGGGATAAAAGAGTTGACATTGAGATAATGCCAGTGACAAAATTCATATAGATTATGTATACTGTAATATCTTGTATAGGTGCCATACACCCAGCTCATCTGGATTTCCTAAAATTCAGAGCAAAGACAGAAAAAATGTTCAATTATAAGATCAATTACGACGGTCACAAGATTGCTTTAGAAAGACCTTATTTTTTTTCCTAGTTCTAATCCTGGGTGTTGTTTTTCTCATGAACTTTGTGACTATATGACCCTGAGGCTATGTACTTAGCCTCATTATTACAGACCAAAGAAAATCAGTTTAGAAAAAAAAATCACTTAGAATAGTTAATATCAACAATATATATAAAATTGGAAAAAAAATCAGATTTTTTATTTGCTGATGTTTCTTCCTTACCACTACTCCCCCACCCCTATAAAAATCTGACTTCTGAATTTCTCTACACTTAGAGAATTCATCTTCTCCTAAGGAAACAAGTTACTAAACTTCTCTGATTTTACCAAGCTCCTGACATATTGTGGTTTTTCAACATATGAAGGCTGTTAATAATAATAAAAACAATAATAATGTCTTAAACCATAACTAAATGCTGATGATTCCTTTATCTGTAACCTCATTTGAGCTCTCCCTCCAAAACTCCAGAAATATATTTCACATTTTCTCACAAACATCTGCATTTAGATGTCTCCATAGCACATCAGTCACCATGTTTAAAACTGAACCTTTTATCACTGCTCATGTGGCTTCCAGTGCAGGGAAAACATTGCCCAGCCTTATGTTAATTATTGAGGTAAATGATACCATCCAGTCAACCAAACTCCAAATTTGGAAGTTATCTCAACATATTTTTTTTTTCTTACCTCTTTCAACCAATCAGCCAGTCTACACATCTGACTGATTGTGCACAGTGAATACATCTCAGACCCATTTTCATCTCTCCATCCTTAGCCTTAGATTGTGAGCTCAAACTTTTAAAACTGAAAAATGATAATGACCTCTTAAAGTGTCTCCCTGATTCTACTCTTGATTCAACTTCCTGTCTATTATTAGTGTGATAATCTTTAGTCAGCAATCTTCCAAACACTTGAAGAAGAGACCATAGAATAAGTGGGCAGAATTCATTTGGACTCATTCAATGAGTGAACTATCATTCTAATACTTAAATCTGAAAAGAAACACAGAGATAGAAAATTAGAGACAATTTCATGACTGAACAGATAGAAAACTTTAAAGTAAATAATAGCAACTGAACTAAAGACATTTTTAAAAAATGCTACATGGTTTATTTTTCATTTGCCTCTCTACAATCCCTTTTCTATCTCCCTTTGACCTGTACCCTTGGAGGCTGACTTCCATGGACTACACCACTGAGGCTCCCTTGCCATTTGATTTCCAGTTGGATTGTGCAAAAGGAGACTCTAACTGTGGAGAACAGAGGACCAATGAAAGGGGAAGTTGAGATATCCATGCCCCTTCTACTACCCTCAATGCATTTCTTTATGGTCACACATCTGTTGGACAGTGATTCTTCCATGACTGCAGGTTTCACCAGGCTCTGAAAATTGAATCACATCCATTTGCCCTCCTAATCCTAAAAGTAGTAACAACTGCCTGCTGTTGCTAATCTCAGGGTCCCTCACTCTATCCTGTAGGTTCCCTTAACCCTCCCTAAATCTCAGAAAATGGTCCCCTAATGTAATTCTTTTGGGTTAGTGTGCCACTTTCTTCCTGCCAGGATCCTGACTGACATGTATGACTAATGCATATACCAAGTTGAGTTTATTCCATGAATAGAAAAAAGCAGCAATATAGAATATATTGAATAGAACAGAATATATATTCCATCTTGACTGCCTTTAAAAAAACTACATAATGCCCATGCATGTTCGTAAGTATTTGGTATGTCACACACATTTGTGCAACATGAAGCCAATTTCCTAGAACCATTTTCCAAAAATAATGAGTACATATTTTATCACAAAAGACTATATGTAATCCAGAGCAATGCTCTGCAAAGTGTAGTCCACACACTGGCACAGATCTGAAGTCATGACTGCTTCTGACTGATCTATTACAAGGTAAAGTACAAACATTAGTAGTAAGCTTTTAAAAACTATTATAACATTTTGACATTATATAATATTTTTCCTGCATTTTACAGAAATATTGATACATTATAGATTAAGAATTTATAATCTAGTTTTTAAATTTTGAAATAATCATAAACTTGTAAAATTTTCAGAGACAGTATAGAACTTTTATTTTTCTGAAACATTGAGAAGTAATTGCCAGTGACATAATAAAACATTACCCTGAATACTGTATTTATTATAAATATGAAAATTTTCCTACATAGCTAAATATAACCATCAATGTCAGGAAATTAACATCAATATACTATTATCATTTAATCATCAGACCCTGTTCAAAGTTATCCAGTTGTCTCAATAATGTTTTTGTTTTTATTGAAGTATACTTGATTTACAATATTATATTAGTCTCAGCATAGTGATTCAGAATTTTTATAATTTATACTTCATTAAAAATTATTACAAGGTAATGACTAAAATTCTGCGCTATACAATATATCTTTGTTGCTTATTTATTTATTTTATTTTTTTCTCTTTTATTTATTTTTTTGGAATTTTTGAATTTTCTTTTATTTATTTTTTTATACAGCAGGTTCTTATTAGTTATCCCTTTTATACATATTAGTGTACATACATCAGTCCCAATCTCCCAATTCATCACACCACCCCCACCCCCACTGCTGCTTTACACCCTTGGTGTCCATATGTTTGTTCTCTACATCTGTGTTTCAATCTCTGCCCTGCAAACTGGTTCATCTGTACTATTTTTCTAGGTTCCACATATATGCGTTAATATATGATTTTTTTTATCTTTCTGACTTACTTCACTCTGTATGACAGTCTTTAGATTCATACACGTCTCTACAAATGACCCAATTTCGTTCCTTTTTATGGCTGAGTAATATTCCATTGTATATATGTACCACATATTCTTTACCCATTCGTCTGTCAATGGAAATTTATGTTGTTTCCATGACCTGCCTATTGTAAATAGTGCTGCAATGAACATTGGGGTGCATGTGTCTTTTTGAATTATGGTTTTCTCTGGGTATATGCCCAGTAGTGGGATTGCTGGGTCATATGGTAATTCTATTTTTAGTTTCTTAAGGAACCTCCATACTGTTCTCCATAGTGGCTGTATCAATTTACATTCCCACCAACAGTGCCAGAGGGTTCCCTTTTCTCCACACCCTCTCCAGCATTCGTTGTTTGTAGATTTTCTGATGATGTCCATTCTAACTGGTGTGAGGTGATACCTCATTGTAATTTTGATTTGCATTTCTCTAATAATTAGTGATGTTGAGCAGCTTTTCACGTGCTTCTTGTCCATCTGTATGTCTTCTTTGGAGAAATGTCTATTTAGGTCTTCTGCCCAATTTTGGATTGAGTTGTTTGTTTCTTTAATATTGAGCTGCATGAGCTGTTTATATATTTTGGAGATTAATCCTTTGTCCATTGATTCATTTGCAAATATTTTCTCCCATTCTGAGGGTTGTCTTATTGACTTGTTTGTAGTTTCCTTTGCTTTGCAAAACATTTTAAGTTTCCTTAGGTCCAGTTTGTTTATTTTTGTCTTTATTTCCATTACTCTAGGAGGTGGATCAAAAAAGATCTTGTGATTTATGTCAAAGAATGCTATTCCTATGTTTTCAGCTAAGAGCTTTATAGCATCTGGTCTTACATTTAGGTCTCTAATTCATGTTGAGTTTCTTTTTGTGTATGGTGTTAGAGAGTGTTCTAATTTCTTTCTTTACATGTAGCTGTCCAGTTTTCCCAGCACCACTTATTGAAGAGACTGTCTTTTCTCCATTGTATATGTGTGCCTCCTTTGTCATAGATAAGTTGACCACAGGTGCGTGGGTTTATCTCTGGGCTTTCTATTCTGTTCCATTGATCTATATTTCTGGTTTTGTGCTACTACCATATTGTCTTTTTTTGTGTGTGTGTGGTACATGGGCCTCTTACTGTTGTGGCCTCTCCCATTGTGGAGCACAGGCTCCAGATGCACAGGCCCAGCGGCCATGGGCCATGGCCCAGCCACTCTGCAACATGTGGGACCTTCCTGGACTGGGACACGAACCTGTGTCCCCTGCATCGGCAAGCAGATGCCCAACCACGGCGCCATCAGGGAAGCTCTACCATGTTGTCTTGATTACTGTAGCTTTGTAGTGTAGTCTGAAGTCAGGGAGCCTGATTCCTCACTCTCTGTTTTTTTCCCTCAAGACTGCTTTGGCTATTTGGGGTCTTCTGTGTCTCCATACAAATTTTAATATTTTTTGTTCCAGTTCTGTAAAAAAATGCCATTGGTAATTTGATAGGGATTGCATTGAATCTGTAGATTGCTTTGGATAGTATAGTCATTTACACAATATTGATTCTTCCAATCCAAGAACATGGTATATCTCTCCATCTGTTGGTATCATCTTTAATTAATTCATCAGTGTCTTATAGTTTATTGCATACAGGTCTTTTGTCTCCCTAGGTAGGTTTATTCTTAGGTATTTTATTCTTTTTGTTGCAATGGTAAATGGGAGTGTTTCCTTAATTTCTCTTTCAGATTTTTCATCATTAGTGTATAGGAATGCAAGAGATTTCTGTGCATTAATTTTGTATCCTGAAACTTTACCAAATTCACTGATTAGCTCTAGTAGTTTTCTGGTGGCATCTTTAGGATTCTCTGTGTATAGTATCATGTCATCAGCAAATAGTGACAGTTTTACTTCTTCTTTTCCAATATTTATTCCTTTTATTTCTTTTTCCTCTCTGATTGTCATGGCAAGGACTTCCAAAACTATGTTGAATAATAATGGTGAGAGTTGACATCCTTGTCTTGTTCCTGATCTGAGAGGAAATGCTTTCAGTTTTTCACCATTGAGAATGATGTTTGCTGTGGGTTTGTCATATATGGTCTTTATTATGCTGAGGTAGGTTCCCTCTATGCCTACTTTCTGGAGAGTTTTTAACAAAAACTGATGTTGAATTTTGTCAAAACATTTTTCTGCATCTATTGAGATGATCATATGGTTTTTATTTTTCAATTTGTTAATATGGTGTATCACATTAATTGATTTCGTATATTGAAGAATCCTTGCATCCTTGGGATAAATCCTGCTGAACCATGGTGTATGATCCTTTTAATGTGTTGCTGGATTCTGTTTGCTAGTATTTTGTTGAGGATTTTTGCATCTATATTCATCAGTGATATTGGTGTGTAATTTTCTTTTTTTGTAGTATCTTTGTCTGGTTTTGGTATCAGGGTGATGGTGGCCTCATAGAATGCATTTGGGAGTGTTCCTTCCTCTGGAATTTTTTGGAGTAGCTTGAGAAGGATGGGTGTTAAGTCTTCTCTAAATGTTTGATAGAATTCACCTGTGCAGACATCTGTCCTGGGCTTTTGTTTGTTGGAAGATTTTTAATCAGTTTCAATTTCATTACTGTGATTGGTCTGTTCATATTTTCTATTTCTTCCTGGTTCAGTCTTGGAAGGTTATACCTTTCAAAGAATTTGTCCATTGCTTCCAGGTTGTCCATTTTATTGGCATAAAGTTGCTTGTAGTAGTTTCTTTGGATGCTTTGTATTTCTGCAGTGTCTGTTGTAACTTTTCCTTTTTAATTTCTAACTTTATTGATTTGAGTCTCTCCCTCTTTTACTTGATGAGTTTGGCTAATGGTTTATCAATTTTGTTTATCTTCCCAAAGAACCAGCTTTTAGTTTTATTAATCTTTGCTATTTGTTTTCTTTGTTTCTATTTCATTTATTTCTGCTCTGATCATTATGATTTCTTTCCTTCTGCTAACTTAGGGTTTTGTTTGTTCTTCTTTCTCTAGTTTCTTTAGGTGTAAGTTTAGATTGTTTATTTGACTTTTTTTTTTCTTGAGATAGGCTTGTTTTTCTATAAAATATCCTATTAGAACCTCTTTTGCTGCATCCCATGGGTTTTGGATGGTCGTGTTTTCATAGTCACTTGTCTCTAGGTATTTTTTTGTTTTCCTCTTTGATTTCTTCAGTGATCTCTTGTTTATTTAGTAACGTATTGTTTAGCCTCCATGTGTTTTTGTTTTTTTACATTTTTTTTCCTGTAATTGATTTCTAATCTCATAGCGTTGTGGTCAGAAAATATGCTTGATATGATTTCAATTTTTTTTTTTAATTTACTGTGGATTGATTTTTGACCCAAGATGTGGTCTATCCTGGAGAATGTTCCATGCACACTTGAGAAGAAAGTGTAATCTGCTTTTTTTTGGATGGAATGTCCTATAAATATAAATTAAATCTATCTGGTCTCTTGTGTCATTTAAAGCTTGTGTTCCTTATTAATTTTCTTTTTGGATGATCTGTTCATTGGTGTAAGTGCGGTGTTAAAGTCCCCCACTATTATTGTGTTCCTGTCAATTTCTCTTTTAGAGCTGTCAGCAGTTGCCTTATATATTGAAGTGCTCCTGTGTTGGGTGCATATATATTTATAATTGTTATATCTTCTTCTTGGATCGATCCCTTGATCTTTATGTAGTGTCTTCCTTGTCTCTTGTAACATTCTTTTAAAGTCTATTTCATTTGATATGAGTATTGCTACTCCAGCTTTCTTTTGATTTCCGTTTGCATGAAATATCTTTTTCCATCCCCTCAATTTCAGTCTGTATGTGTCCCTAGGTCTGAAGTGGGTCTCTTGTAGACAGCATATATATGGGTCTTCTTTTTGTATCCACTCAGTGAGCCTGTGTCTTTTGGTTGGCGCATTTAATCCATTCACATTTAAGGTAATTATTGATATGTATGTTCCTATTACTGTTTTTTAATTGTTGTGGCTTTTTTTTTGTAGGTTTTTTTCTTCTCTTGTGTTTCCCACTTAGAGAATTTCCTTTAGCATTTGTTGTAAAGTTGATTTGGTGGTGTTGAATTCTCTTAGTTTTGATTCTCTGTACAGCTTTTGATTTCTCCATTGAATCTGAATGAGATCCTTGCCAGGTAGAGAAATCTTGGTTGTAGGCTCTTCCCTTTCAACACTTTAAATATGTCATGCCACTCCCTTCTGGCTTGTAGGGTTTCTGCTGAGAAATCAGCTCTTATCCTTATGGGAGTTCCTTTGTATATTATTTCTTGTATTTTCCTTGCTGCTTTCAATAATTTTTCTTTGTCTTTAATTTTTCCCAATTTGATTACTCTGCATCTCAGCATGTTTATCCTTGGGTTTATCCTGTATAGGACTCTCTGTGCTTCCTGGACTGCGGGGCTATTTCCTTTCCCATGTGAGGGAAGTTTTTGACTATTATCTCTTCAAATATTTTCTCGGGTCCATTCTCTCTCTCTCTCTCTTCTCCTTCTGGGATCCCTATAATGCAAATGCTGGTGCGTTTAATGTTGTCCCAGAGGTCTCCTGGGCTGTCTTCATTTCTTTTCATTCTTTTTTCTTTATACTGTTCTGCAGCAATGAATGCAACCATTCTCTCTTTCAGGTCGCTTATCCATTCTTCTGCCTCAGTTATTCTGCTATTGATTCTTTCTAGTGTATTTTTCATTTCAGTTACTGTATTGTTCATCTCTATTTGTTTGTTCTTTAATTCTTCTAAGTCTCTGTTAATCATTTCTTGCATCCTCTTGATCTTTGCCTACATTATTTTTCCAATGTCCTGGATCATCTTCACTATCATTTTTCTGAATTCTTTTTCTGGAAGGTTGCCTATCTCCACTTCATTTAGTTATTTTTTTGAGGTTTTATCTTGTTCCTTCATCTGGTACATAACCCTCTGCCTTTTCATATTGTCTATCTTTCTGTGTATGTGGTTTTTGTTCCACAGGCTGCAGGATTGTAGTTCTTGCTTCTGCTGTCTTCCCTCTGGTGGATTAGGCTATCTAAGAGGCTTGTGCAAGTTTCCTGATGGGAGGGACTGGTTGTGGGTAGTGCTGGCTGTTGCTCTGGTGGGCAGAGCTCAGTAAAACTTTAATCCGCTTGTCTGCTGATGTGTGGGGCTGGTTCCCTGCCTGTTGGTTGTTTGGCTTGAGGTGACCCAACACTGGAGCCTCTCTGGGCTCTTTGGTGGAGCTAATGGTGGACTGTGGGAGGTCTCATGCCAATAAGTACTTCCCAGAATTTCTGCTGCCAGTGTCCTTGTCCTCAAGGTGAGACACAGCCACACCCTGCTTCTGTAGGAGACCCTCCAACACTAGCAGGCAGGTCTGGTTCAGTCTTCTATGGGATCACTGCTCCTTCCCCTGGATCCCTATGTGCACACTATTTTGTGTGTGCCCTCCAAGAGTGGAGTCTCTGTTTCCCCCAGTCCTGTTGAAGTCCTGTAATCAAATCTTGGTAGCCTTCAAAGTCTGATTCTCTAGGAATTCCTCCTCCTGTTGCCAACCCTTATGTTGGGAAGCCTGACGTGGGACTCAGAACCTTCACTCCAGTGGGTGGACTTCTGTGGTATAAGTGTTCTCCAGTTTGTGAGTCACCCACCCAACAGATATGGGATTTGATTTTATTGTGATTGTGCGCCTCTTACCGTCTCATTGTGACTTCTCCTTTGTCTTTGGATGTGACGTATCTTTTCTCGTCAGTTCCAGTGTCTTCTTGTCTATGATTTTTCAGCAGTTAGTTGTGATTCTGGTGCTCTCACAAGAGGGAGTGAGAGCACATCCTTCTACTCTGCCATCTTGAACCGATCTCGACAATCTTGCTTATTTATTTTATACATAGTAGTCTGTATATCTTAATTGCATACCCCTAATGTGCCCCTCCCCTCTTCTCTCTCCTCACTGGTAACCACTAGTTTGTTTTCTGTATCTGTGAGTCTGTTTCTCTTTTGCTATTTACACTTGTTTGTATTACTTTTTTAGATTCCACATATAAGTTATATTATACAGTATTTGCCTTTCTCTGTTTGACTTATTTCACAAAACACAATACCCTCTAGGTTCATCCATGTTGTAGCAAACAGCAAAATTTCATTCATTTTGTATAATATATATATATATATATATATATATATATATATATATATATCTCACATCTTCATTATCCATTCTTCTGTTGATGGACAGTTGTGTTGCATTGCTTCCATATCTTGGGTATTGTAAACAGTGCTGCTATAAACATAGGGGTGCATGTTTCTAATTAGTGGTTTTATTTTTTGGATATATACCTAGGATTGGAATTGCTGTGTCATATGGTGGTTTTATTTACAGATTTTTCAATAAGGTTTTTAATAGCAAAACGATCCAGTTCAAAAGCCTGGGTTACCTGTTGTTGTCACCTTAGTCTCCTTAATCTGGAATATCTCCTCACTCCTTTCTTCACTTTCATGATCTTGACATTTTGGGAGGCTAATAGCCAGTTATTTTGGAGAGTATCCATTAACTATGGTTTGCCTAATATTGTCTTATAATTAGATTTGGCTATGTACTTTGGCAGGAATATCTCAAAGTAATTCTGTGTGCATCCATCAAGTGGTACAATATTTAAATTTGTCCCATTAATGATGACGTTTACTTGGATCACTTGATTAGGTCATGTCTGCCAGGTTCCTCCACTATAAATTAATGATATATTCTGAAACTATGTAAATATCCAGTTCCTCATGAACTTTCAAATTATTTACTTATGAATTTACATCTGTATGGACTCATGATTTACTATTTTATTCAATGGATTTTAATCTGTTACTATTATTACTTACTTTAATGTTAGACTAATAGGAGGGCCTTAAAGCTATTATTTGTGTCCTTTTGACATGTTCCCACAATTGTTTAAGCACTTTCTTTTATTCTAGTGCAATAAGATGTTCAATGGTCTTCTTATACTTTCCCAGCCTCTGCCTTGGAATCAGTCATTTTCTAAAGAGTTGCAGTTGCTTTTATTAGTGAATAATATTTAGAAGGTAATATCTGAGGAAAAGATTGTTATTGGGTTGCCGCTAATCTCAGTTCTCTCAGTGTATAAAACCAGGGGATATATGTATGTATATGCACATATGTGTTTGTGTGTACATACATATTCACATACACACATATGTTTACACTAATATTTATTACTATGTTGCTCTCTCACATACTCACATAGATTTAAATCTATATCTCTCTAAATCTATATACATATGTGTTTAAAACCATTTCTTAACACAGTTCTCAATAATATTAATCCACCACAGGGTGTCAAACAATTTTTTTCTCTTTCTGCCTTTCTAACACCCTTCTTTGCCAATATGAAAACTAGGTTCCATCCCCCTTAACATATTCAGTTATACGATCAATCCCTCTCTACATAACCAATCTCATATCTCCATCAGCACCAATCCTACCTCCTACTCCCATGCCACAGATAATTTGATCTAGAGGAATTATATTTAAAATCAGAAAAAAAAACTCTACTTTCATCATTTTCAGTTAATTCATATAAGACAAAAAATAAAAATAAATATGAGTAAGAAAAAAGTAGAAAAATAACATTATTTTTGCAAATTACATAATCGTTTATGGGAAAATTCAAAAAATCAGCTGGCTGAGCCAGTTAGATACTTGAAGATATCTCCTTCATAGGGAGTGCCTGTGTCTATGTGAACTGGTCTCTCCATCTCCTGTCCCCTAATCCCTGCCCTGACCTTGGTTTTCAAATATGTATGACAAAGCATTGAGAGAAGATAGAAGACTGGCAATACCATTTATTGTTATTGTTTAATTTATTCACTTTTTTTATGGTCCATACTATCAGGCAAAAAATCTTACGATCTTCTACTCTTATTACCTGGCTAATTTTAGTAAGAAAAACATCTCGAAGGAAAAAAATGAGGGGGGTGTTATGTACACATCTCCTTTAGGAATAAAGGCATGAATATCATATTTAAGACACAGTACATCCTATCCTTATTTGTTAGTTTACTACTGGGTAAGTATGGAGCAAAGACACTGTTGATGCAAATATGCATCAGTCTATGATGAACAGGAAGTAAGAAAATCTCAATAACCTAAATTAGGACAATTTAAATCCAAAGCAAGAATGCCATCAATTGAGAATCCTCACTAAACCTAGAAAACATTAATGGTAGCCGGATGTCAAGTATCCATCCAGAAAATTGATAGAATGCCCTTGTGGCTTCACACGTGCTTAGGAGGTGCATTGCACATCAGTCAAACTTCATAATATGATGTTGCATTGACATCCTAAGTAAACTGCAGAAAAGAACCAATAATAGTTTATGATTGCTACATTTTAGAAACCTTAAACATTATCTAAGTTATATAGTTTGTAGCCCATAGTTGCTAGATCATTTAAATCAAATCTGTAAGCATTTATGGAGTACCAACTACAGCAAGTCACTCTGGCATTAGAGCAGACCATAAAAGGGAGAAAAATCTTGGTCCTCGTATGGTTCTCATTCTGGTGAGGTGATAAAAATAACAAACAAACAGTAAATATGATGACAAAAGGTAAATATATAGAATATTGTATAGAGATAAGAGCCACAGGAAAAAAAAATAAGCAAGAAAGGAGGATAGGGGAGGGAAATGCCCAATTAGTGGCAGGATAGTAAAGCACAACCTCAGTAAGAAAATGACATTTTGAGTAAAGACTGGAGGAAGGTGAAGAAATGAGTTATGCAGATCCAGGCAGAGGCAATAATTAACAGTTGTCAAGGACACAGGCAAGAGTATGTCTTTAGAGTTGGAATAGAGTAAGAAAAGACAACTCAATAGGAGATAAAGTCAAAAAAATTTCCAGAGAACCAAGAAATGTTAGACCATGCAGTCTGTTTTAAGGACTTTGGCTTTTCCTCTGTATAAGATCATGGACCACTAGAGAGTGATGAGCATTGAAGTAATATTGACACATAATAAGAAGGAAAGACTATGACTTTATTCACCCATAAGACCTTTTGTTAAAGTAGCCTTTTGGGATCAGAGTCTCATTCATTTTAATAATTTGTAGAGCCAGCTCTCTGGTACACTAAAAACACAGAGACACACTAAGCTATGGGACAAATAGCTATTTAATAGAATATTTTATACAAATGACAATATTCACTGGATTAAAATAAAACACAACCTTACAATATTCCAGGGTTATTTATTTCAATAACCTGATAAGTATGCATATCTCAGTGCAGATATAGTAGCTTAATATGCAGAGCTTTGTGTTACAAATTGTAGGCTAGCATCCTTGATGCCATTTTCTTGTTTTGAATTAGAAGAGCTTTGAATTCTGATTTGAATTTTTCAGAAGCAGATACATTTATTTTTTTGCAAGGAGTAAAAACAGACTTGACTTTTTTTTTACTTCAAACCAGACAAAAGTGGAGAGAATGGTAAATGTATTTAATATACACATACCACCTTCAACAATTATCAATATATTCCCAATCTTGTTTCATCTCTACCCCTACCTACTCCTCCCCCAGATTATGGTAAAGCAAATCCAAGACATCACAAGGCATGATATCATTTCACTAATAATTTACTTCAGTACCTACTTTTAAGAATTGCATTACCATTATTACCATTAAAATATTCACCATAATTTAATAATAGCTTCAAATATCCAGTCAGCTTCCATATTTCCCTGTTTTGTAATTTATTTTTATAGTTTGCTTTTACCAGAAACTAGATAGGTTCTGTACATTGTGATTTTTAAGTCTTTTAGGTTATTATAGTTTATAAGTTCCCCAAGTTCACCTTTTTATTTTCTTCCAATTATTTGTCAAAGAAACCATATTGTTCTATAGAGATTCTTTCAAACTATATGCCTAGATTCCACTGATTGCATCTTCATGTTGTCATTTATCATGGTCCCAAGTCAATTTATGTGTATCTTGTAAGTTGGTAGAGGACTGTTCACATTCAGATTATGTGTATACAATATTTTTTTCAGCTAGAATCATCCATTGATAATCATTACTAGGTTTACTTGTTAGGAGTTGCAAGATCTTTATTTCTTAGAGGAATAATTATCTACACTGTGAGAATCAAAAAAAAGTGATATCACAAAAGGAAGAAAATCACTTTGGAAAGGTCAATATGAGGTGGATGTTATGGACCAATTTGCTTTTAGTGCTATAACATCAAAATTATGTACAATTGGGCTTCCCTGGTGGTGCAGTGGTTGGGAGTCCGCCTGCCGGTGCAGGGGACGCGGGTTCGTGCCCCGGTCCAGGAGGATCCCGCGTGCCGCGGAGCGGCTGGGCCCGTGAGCCGTGGCCGCTGGGCCTGCGCGTCCGGAGCCTGTGCTCCGCGGCGGGAGAGGCCACAACGGTGAGAGGCCCGCGTACCGCAAAAAAAAAAAAAAAAAAAAAAAAAAAATTATGTACAATAACTTAAAATACTAACTTTTTACATATGTACAAGTGACATATTTAAGATTTCTGGCAGGTTGAGTCATATGCATTTATATTGCCCCCTCCTGAAACTCTACTAAATAAGAAAACAACCTCCCAAAGATTGTCTAAAAGTTATATAAGGATCAGTCAGATTCTCAAGAATCCAATCTGGGTCATCTGTGCACCCAGATGACTATCCTGCAACTAGATGTGATTAGTTTCTAAGAAAATTTAACCAAAACAACTCAGAACTGAGGGATGGGAGACATGGTAGAAGTTGGGGGTGAAGCACAAAGATTAGACACTGGAATGGCTACTGGGGGGAGGGTTGGTTGAGTGACAGTCTGCACACTAAATGGTGAGACTTTCTGTCCTCCCCACCTGGGTCCCAGGCTGGCAGGCAAGTTTATTTTCCTTAGGCAGTAACAGTTTTCTAGAGAAATCAAATGCTAAAAGAAAATTCTATAAATGATGAAAGCCTAGAGGCCAGATCACTACACAACTGTATACAGTGAGACCCCCAATTGGCAAGCCTGGCCTTGTTATTCAACCAGCTTTTTAGTGCCTATGTCTGACACAGGTACAGATAGCTGAAGATTGCTAAATAATTAAAGAAAACCTCCAAAGTGAGAATTGGCAGAAAGCATATAACATAACACTAAAAAAATAATTAAAGAGAAAGCAAAACACAAAAAACTGTCAGACACACAAAAACTGTCAAAAAGCAAACCAAAAAATATCCTTACAATTAATACCCTCAAAGAAAAGAGAATTCTTATGCAAAAAAAAAAGAAGTAGGAAGCAAAAAATAAAATCCCTGGGAAAGTAAAATATATATGTATTACTGCCAAACTACAATAAAATATAATCAGTAGATAGGATGAATTGAAATAATCTTTAAAAACTAAAAGTGAATTCAAAATAGTAGAGAATATTAATATATCAGGGGAGTAAATAAAAAAGTTCTAACAATGATTAACAAAATCCAGAAAGTAAGTCAAGAAAAGAGTAGTTTTACTCATGTTTTACACTCCTATCCAATGTGTCACTGAGATTTATATGAACTTAAAGGCCTATAAACAGATAATTATTTTAAACAAGTACAAATCAGATTATGTTTTCTTTTCCATCAAGGCTTTAGGAAGTTTTTGGCTTGTTGTATTACAGAATATCCATCTTTTTATGTGGTTTTTTTTTTATTAAAGGAGAAAATCATGCTCTTCCTTCATGATTTTTAAATCTTGATAAAATAGTTGATAAATCTATGCATACCGAAATAGCATTTTATTACTAGGATAGAGTAATTATAGAATGCAAGCAGGTATATCATTCTCACCTCAACAGATCTTTCCAGATCTGTCCTCTCCACACAATACCAGGTACTGTAGAGGAGACCCATGTATAGAGACATGGAACTTCCCTTTAAAGAGCTTACAATTGAGTGGAGGTGAGACCTTTAAAAACTTATCAATAGTAACCTGCATAAGAAATAATTAATTAAGTCTAAGATAATCAGAAAATGTTTACCAGGCAGAAAGCATTTGATATGGACCTAGAAACCACAGATTTTCATAGTCCAAAAGAAGTGGCAATAAGCATGAGGGACATGACAGAGGACATGAGGTCCAAGATGCATAGATTGTGAAAGGGAAAGTCATTAGAGAAACTAATTAGAGTGGTAGTGAATCAAAAGGATAAAAACATGAATTAGGCTTCTGGAGGATTGTGAGGGAATTACTATTATTATCTGAATGTTAAAAACAGTTTCAAAACATTAAAATGCTAGTATTGGTCCTTTGTATCTAATGGTAGATTTTACTAAGAAGGAAATTGGTCTGTTCTCATTCTATGCATCCACATTAGGCTATAAAAAAATTGAGGTCCATTTTTATCTTTAGTTTCTCTTTAATAATATATTATAGGATTCTGGACACTATCTAATATGAACCATATGTCTGACTAGAATATATGTAATCATCTAGGAGCGACTCAAAATATAGCAAAAATAGCTACATATACCATAAGCAGATTTGAGGGGGTTAATTTTTCTCTATCAATAATTGTCTTTCCCTAATATACATATGTTTATTGCCTGTGAAAAGATTTTTCTTTAGTCAGTTTATAAAAATTCTCTACTATGACATTTGTATATCAAGTTCTTAGAAATAATTTTTTATGACTTTACCTCAAACTATTTACTGCTATATTTTGTTCTTGTTTTGAGGATGATCTGAATGAATCAGCCATGCAAGACTGTTGGAAACAGCTATTTTGGCCTGAAAGTAAATCTGTTACTATGCTTGAACTGAAGAATTTAGCACATTATTTCTCAAATTGTAGAATTCTACTTTCATGACACATTAGTGGGCAATCCATGAAAAAAACAAACAAAAAAAAATTCCAAAGTCAAACTTATGTGGTAAATATTGAATTAAACAAAGCTAAATAGCTTTTATTCTGTTGGATCTCAGAGAGCTAATATGAACAGAAAATCAACAAGAGAGGATTATAATAGACAGCATTCCCTAACCTTATTTGACCACACAACCTTTAATTTATGTACTTTTTTTCCAGAATACCCATTAACATCTCTGAACACAATTTGAGAGTCTCTGGCTTAAAGGATTAGATTAACCTCTGATCTTTTCTGCTATGTTTCCTGAGTGAGGTGTTAAATAAATCCTAACACTTCAAATCATTTATGAACAAGCACCACCTGTTTAAATATTTCAAATACTAACTTTCATTTTACATTGAAGGATAAAGGATCTCTTTCAAATCAAAAATACATTCTGAAACCATATAATTTCAATTTAAATAGCTTTAATGTGAAACATCCATAAGATATTTTATGTTTGAAATGGATAAAAATGCACTGAGAGGGGCTCCCCTGGCGGCGCAATGGTTGAGAGTCCGCCTGCCGATGCAGGGGACGCGGGTTCATGCCCTGGTGCAGGAGGATCCCACATGCCGCGGAGCGGCTGGTCCCGTGAGCCATGGCCGCTGAGCCTGCGCATCCGGAGCCTGTGCTCCGCAACGGGACAGGCCACTACAGTGAGAGGCCCGCGTACCGAAAAAAAAAAAAAAGCACTGAAGGGAAACAGAATAGCTCACACTAAAATTATTTAGTTCAAATTAAAACTTCACACTTCACATGAAATATTTCCATAGCATAGTAAAAATGTATACAAATTGTTGCTTTTCCACTTTTTTGCTCTTAAAATTCATCCAGATTGTTTTATCCAAGTAGAATTTATTACCATATTTATCTGAATTGGAAGGTTATTTATAATCCTAAGAGATACTTCATTATAGTTACGAAAAATATTTTTGTTTTAATTAATTGTGATAATCTTTCTCTAAGTATAATGGAATACATTAATTCACACATGAAACTACATTTATTGGTGAAAAATATAATTAATAAAATTAATCCTGCCTATTCAACTATAACTATGATGATCACTTCAATGTTTTGGCTTTGAATTCTTTCATCTCTGAGTATTTGTTCACACGTGAACACACCCATAAATACTGATACAGATCGACAAATCCATACACACACCCCAAACACACAAACACATCTCCAAATTCCCACTATCACTCAAACCCACAAACATATCACTTAAATACATACTAAACCTCATACTATACCATATACACTCACACCAAAATACACAAACACACACCCCACCCTTCCCCAAACACAAACACATGCAAACACCTAATTGTGCATCGGGTTCATGCTGCATATAGACTTGTTTTCATCCTTCCAATCTATCTCATGAATATTTTTCTGTTTCACGTGAAGTGTAGTGGTTGCATTGGATTATTATGCATAAGTTTACCATCAATTAAGCCATCCCTACTTCCTTACTGCTGGAAATTTAGGTTGTTTGAAATTAGTCATTATCATAATAAGCTTTTAAAAAGCTTTTTGTGTAATTCTGATTTTTCTCCTGTGAAAATTCCTAGAAGTGCCAAAGTAGAATCAACATGAATAAACATTTTAAAGCTTGATACTGTCATATTGCCCTCTAGAAAAGTTGTACTGTTTTTCACTTCTCTCATAACCCATGTTTGGGACCACACATTTCTCCACTCTCTTGATAATGCTCTGATTATAATTGTTTTTGTTAATTTCATAGGAAAAATGTATCTTATTTTTTCCATTTATATTTATTAGATCATTAGCAAAACTGGACTCTGAGTGTGTGTGTGTGTGTGACTTGCAGATTCATACTCTGTCCATTTTTCCAAGTGATGTGTCCACTATTTTCTTACATAATTTTTATATTAAAGTTGGAAAACTTTTTATGAAAATTAAAAATATTTTCTTAGTTAGAGTTTTGCCTTTCAACTGTGTTCATGGCAACTCACAAATAGATGCTTTAAAAAACCCAGTCCCTATAAAAAACATTCAAGACAAATTTGTTTCCTGAAACATATTAAAGCAAGAGATACTCAAAGGGCCTACTATTATTATTTTTCATAGAAATAAGTAGACAAAAATATTTAAGAACAGTAAAACAACTAGAGATTCAATTCAGTTTGCTCTGCTCTGTTCCCTCTTCCTCCTACCTATAAATATATAAAAGTAATCTAGAAAGAATAAACAAATAAGTCAAATATATTTTTAAGGAAAACGTCCTAAAAAGTAGATGGACAAGAAAATTAAAATGAATGCTATTTAGGTGTAGTCAGTCAGATCACAATTTGTCTCACATAGACAGTTAAGTACCTCCACTTTTAGACAATTGGTTAACTCACAGGAAAAAGAAAATAATTTAAATTCATACAATATACATATAGCATAATTAATTACAAGAGATTATAAAACAGAAAATTATATTTTTGTAAAGAAATGCTTATTTAATAACTCATAAGGGAGGATAGAAAATTACCACAGAAATAATGATATTTTTATATCATCAAATTTATAACTCCAAAGCCTAAAAAAAGGTATAGAAAATTAGAAACATAAAGAAATTTTATGAAGCTAAAATAACCCTGTTAGGAAAATTTGACAAAGATGTATCAGTCTTAGTTGGGTATGTGTCTTGATTCTACTCATTTCCCTGTTTCTTAAGGTCAGGTGATAGAAATCTTACCCACATTATAAATCAGCTTCCTAAGTGGCTGCCTCCTTTTTCAGTCTTGCCCCAACTCTAGTATACTTTCCCCAGGATCTATGTTTGTTGTTCCCAATATATAAATCTGGTTGTGTTTTCCACTCTTGATCAAAGGAATTAAAAGTCTCTGCAATATCTATAGAATAAAGTATGATTTCTGATCTGTGGTCTACAAGTGCTTCATAAGCAGACTCTTCATTTCTGAAGTACAATAATCAATCTGTTTAAGTTAACTTTGAAGAGGAAACTCCCCAAAATATGTAAGAACTTAAAAAATAATTGTCATATTATTTTATAAAATGACTTTAATTGACAAAGTTTCAATATCATTAACATCAAATGGAAAACCATACAACCACAATTAATGGTAATGACTGGTAATGACTATATACAGAAAATTTCTAGAATACAAATGACTAATGAACTTGAAAACATTCAAACATGACTAATCAAAAAAAAATGCAAATAAAAACAAAATGCTGTTTTCCCTTATAAACTCAGCAATGATTAAAATATTATCATCTTCAATCCTAAAAAGGGAGCACTGAATCAAGCAATATCATGCCCTGCTAATATCAATAATATAAATTGGCAAACCATTCTGGAAATTTTGGCAAGATGTTTCAAGAGCTTTAATTTATGATCATACCCTTTGATTCACTTTTAGGAAATTATTAAGAAAATGAGATTAGAATGATACATTTGTACAAAATTATTCCTCACAAATTATTTTAATAGACATATCAAAATAAGCATAGTGATTAAAATGATTAAATACTGATACATTTTAAATGAAATATTACACAGCCATTAAAATGATTTTTATGACCTCTAATGACATGATAAAATGCTTATGTTAAATATTAAAAATACCAAGTAAAATATGTATGGTACCAATTACATACAAAAATTGATTGCCAAAGAAAGGATTGTAAGAATTTTATTAAAATATAATGTGTAGTTCGTCCTAAGTGGCACATTACAAGTGATTTTTACTTATGCATTTATAATATTAAATGGAATAAATTCATTTCTGAGCATCAATCTTAATACCAAAAATATAGGGAAATTGGAGATATACAAAGATATTTTTAGGCCAATATTTATAAAAGCTACCCTACCCCCATGAATATAGCCTGAAATAGCCTGCATTTTAATTCAGAAGGTAACTATTAGATAAACTATGGAACATTCCTGCTAGGCTATTGTAGAGTTAATAAAATTATTTTTAAAAGCAAAAATTTAATAGCCTAAAAATTTTTATGGTAAGCACTATACAAAACTGAATACTTCAAGAAAATGAGAAGACAAGGCACAGACTGGGAGAAAATATTTGTAAAGAACACATCTGATAAAGGGCTATTATCCAAAACATACAAAGAACTCTTAAATTAAAAAAAGAAAATATGGGCCAAAGACCTCAAAAGACACTTCACCAAAGAAGATATACAGATGGCAAATAAGCATATGAAAAGATGCTTCACATCATATGTTTTCAGGAAAATGTAAATTAAAACAACAATGAGATAGTATATACCTATTAGAATGTTTAAAATCCAGAACACTGACAACATCAAATGCTGGTAAGGATGTCGAGCAACAGGAACTCTCATTCATTGCTGGTGGGAATGCAACATGGTACAGCCACTTTGGAAGACATTTTTGTGGTTTCTTATAAAACTAAACAGACTCTTACTATATGATCCAGCAATCATGCTCTTTGGTATTTATCCAAAGGAGCCAAAAACTTATGCCCACACAAAAAACTGCAGATATATGTTTATAGCATCTTTCTTCATAATTACCAAAACTCAGAAGCAACAAAAATGTCCTTCAGTAAGTAAATGGATAAACTGTGGTACATCCAGACAATGGAATATTATTAACACTAAAAAGAAATGAGCTAGCAAGCCATGAAAAGACATGGAGGGAACTTAAATGCATATTACTAAGTGAAAGAAGCAATTTGAAAAGGCTAAATGCTATATGATTCCAACTATATGATTTCCTAGAAAAGACAAATCTATGGAGACAGTTAAAAAGAATTGTGGTTGCCAGGGGTTGAGGTGAGAAGAGATACACAAGTGGAGCACAGAGGATTTTTAGGGTAGTAAAAATACTCTGATACTGTAATGAGAGATACATGTCATTATGTTTTGGTCAAAACCCATAGCATGTATAATACGAAGAGTGAACCATAATGTAAGCTATGGACTTTGGGTGATTATGATGTACAAATGTAGGTTAATCAAATGCAACGAATGTACCACTCTAGTGGGGGATGTTGATAATAAGGAGACTATGCATGTGTAGGGGTGGGGGTTATATGGGAAATCTCTGTATCTTCCCATTGATTTTGCTGTGAACTTAAAATATGCTCTAAAAATTGTTTACAAAAAAAATACACAATAATGTTACAATGATGAGAATATACAAAAGAAGAGGATAAATAATAGAATCACCCATATAAAAGTGGTAAGAATGAAGTGACATGAGATTATTGCTACTTATGTTCTGTACATTTTTTATATATTCTGAGTTTTCCAGAATACATATTTTAAAAACGGGGGAACAACTGGTCATAAGACACAAACTTTCAGTTATAAGATGAATAAATTCTGGGAATCTAATATACAGCATGGTGACTATAGTTAACAGTATTGTATTAAATACTTTGAATTTTCTGGAAGAGTAGATCTTAGTGTTCTCCCACCAAAAAAAAAAAAAAAAAAAGGTAACTGTGAGGTGATGGAGGTGTTAATTGGCCTGTTTGTGGTAATCACTTCTCAGTATTCAACATATCAAATCATCATGTTGTATACATTAAATATATGTAATTTTTTTGTCAGTTGCATCTCAATAAAGCTGAAAAAATGTGAATGAGTTTAACGGTTCTAATAGATGACCACATTCTATGAGAACACATATTCTAGAGTAAATTAAAGCATGAGGAAACAATGTCAAGACAGGAAATAAAAAAAAAAAAAGATTATGCTCTCAAATCTCAGTTTGACTAGAAAACATGTGGGGGGAGAGGGGAGGTAGAACAGAAAAGCCTGGTTATAACTAGATTACAGAGAAGCCTTAGCAAGAATAAGACATTTGACTTTTATGAGGTAAGCAAGGGTTTGTTATATTTAGTTTGTTTTTTATTTACAGATGAACTACAGTATCAGAGTAGTATTTTAGTGACTTTTATCTGTACAAATTATATTAGATTAAAAAACACTATAGTCACCTGATCAGTTAAGGGGACAGAGCCATTACTTAATGTCGTGGTGACTGTGGGAAGAAAGAGAACGGACTTGAGTAAACTCTGAAGGTAAAATTGCTGAATTTACAGACCAATGAATGTGGGTAACAAGGGAGATGAAAGCAAGTCTTGCAGATGTGTGTTCAAGTCTATATGAGTTTGAGAAGAAATAATTTGGCATTTAAAAAATATAGGAACAAAGGAAGGAGAAGATGGCAGAGTAGTAAGACCCTGACTTTACATCCTCCCATGGACACACCAAAATTAAAACTATTTACAGAGCAGCTATCAATGAGAATGACTTGAAGACTAGTAGGAAAGATCTACAACTAAAGATATAAAGAAGAAATCAAAACAAGATGGGTAGGAAGAGCGGAGACACAATAAAGAACCACATTCCCAGGTAGGCTACCCACAAACATAAGAATAATTACAATTGCAGAAGTTCTTCCCAAGGAGTGAAATGTCCAAGCCCCACACTGGGCTCCTGAGGCTGAGAATCCTGCCATGGGAAGACAAGCCCTCAGAATGTTTGGCTTTGAAGGCCAGTGGTGCTTACTTTTGGGAGGGCTAGAGGGCTGTGGTGAAGAGAGAGACTCTGCTCCTAAAAAGGCATACTCAAAATCTAACACACCTGGGACCAAGGGCAGACACAGTAATTTGAAAGGAGCTTGGGTCAGACCCATTTGCTGATCTTGGAGAGCCTCCTGGAGAGGCAGAAAGCAATTGGGACTCTTGTTAAGGCCATCAGACACTGATAGCAGCCATATCTGGGAGCTCAACCCACCACAGGGATACTGGTGCTGGTAAGATCCATTTTGACATCCTCCCTCTAGTTTATTAGTGCCAGGACATGACCCTACCCACCAGCCAGGCTGCATCAGTCCTGGGACTTCCCAGGCTAAGCAGCTAGCTGGGCAAAGGCACAGCCCCTTTTGCCAGCAGGCCCACTGCTCTAGCACCCCCTGATCCTCCAGCAAGAGGGAAATGTGGTCCCACCCACCAGAGATCAAAGGACCTGGCACCACCCATCAATGGGCCAGCTCTAGACCCAGAATACCACTTCACCTACTTGTGGGAGGGGGACCAGCCCTGGGGCCCCCAAGACATGGCACCACCCACCAGTGGGCTAACACCAGTCCCTGGACTTCTGTGGCCCCATAAGTAGCCATGTCAAGACCTAGTCCACCCACCAGCATGCTGGCACCACCCCAGGACTCCCTGGGCCCTGGCCCTGCCCAACACCAAACCAACACCAGTTCCAGGAAAACTTGAGCACTCAGCCAGACATTCTGGAATCCATCCTCACTTATCAGTGGGATGTCACCAGCTCCAGGTCACCCTGGTCCCTGCAGCTAACCATATGAGGAACGAGCTCCACCCATCTGAAGGCCACACTATCTCCGGGATTACCAACCCCACAGCTAGCAACCCCAGGACTGAGCTCTAACTACCAGTGGGTCAGTACTAGCCCCAAGACTTCCTGGGGCTCCACAGCCACCCACCTTATGACCCAGCCTCAAACACCAGTGCCCTGTACGCTCTGCACAAGGCAGTGTCTGGAAACAACCATAATGGGGGCCAGTCACACCTATAAGACCACCCATAGTAATCAGCACACCACAACAGAAGAATCCAGGCAGCCCACATAGAGGATACCCCTAGCACATATAGCTCTGGTGACCACAGCGGAAATGTCCTGTTGGGCCCCATAGGCCACTTCTCTAAGACTGGGAAACATAACCAACCTACCAAACACAAAGAAATAAAAACAGTGAGGTAAGCAAAATAAGTTGACAGAGGAATATGTTCCAAAAGAAGAAACAAGTTGAAACCCCAGAAGAAGAACTTAGTGGAGTGAAGATAAGCAACCTACCTAGTAGAGTTTAGGGTAATGATCATAAAGATTTTCGAAGAACTCAACTCAGGGGAAGAATAAATGAACAGTGTGAAAAGTTAGGGGTTTTTAACAAAGAGTCAGAAAATTTACAGAAGAATGAAACAGCTGAAGAATACAATAACTGAAATAAAGAGTACAGTAGAAGAAAAGAACAGCAGATAAGATCATTCAGAGGAAAAAAATCAGTGAGCTGGAAGATGGGTAATGGAAATCACTCAAGCTAAACAGAAAACAGAAAAAAGATTTTAAAAAATGAGAACAGTTTAAGAGACCTCTAGGACAATATCAATCATAATAATATTCATTCTACAGGGGCCCCAGAAGGAGAAGAAAGAGAGAAAGAGGCAGAGAACATATGTGAAGAAACACTAGCTGAAAAACTCCTTAACCTTGGAAAAGAAACAGACACCCAGGCCCAGGAAACACAGAGAGTCTCTATCAAGATCAATGCAAAGAGGACCACACCAAGACACAGTGTAATTAAAATGGCAAAAATTAAAGATAAAGAGAGAATATTAAAAGCATCAAGGGAGAAGCAACTAGTTATGTACAAGCGAATTCCCATAAGGCTGTAAACAGACTTTTCAGCAGAAAATCTGCAAGACAAAAGGGAATAGCATGATATATTTAAAGTGATGAATGGGAAAAACCTACAACCAAGAATATGGATATATATATATATACACATATATATATATAATGTAATATTATTCAGCCATAAAAAAGAATAACCTTTTGCCATTTGTGAAAACACAGATGGATCTAGAGGTATTATTCTAAGTAAAATAAGTCTGTCAGAGAAAGACAAATACTGTATGATTTCACTTATATGTGGAATCTAAAAATCAAAAATGAACAAACATAACTAATCAGAAACAGAGTCATAGTTAGACAGAACATACAATTGGTGGCCAGAGAGGAGTGTGGTGGAGGGAAGAGAGAAATAGGTGAGGGAGATTAAGAGGTACATTCTTCCAGTTACAAAATATTTGAGTCACAGGTATGAAATGTACAGCATGGGAATATAGTCAGTAACAATGCAATATCTCTGTATAGTGACAGATGACAGCTGGACTTATCATAGTGATCATTTTGAAATAGAAATATCACATCACTTTGTTGTATGTACCAGGAACTAACATAGTGTTGTAGATCAATTATACTTCAAAAACTAACAAACAAACTCATAGAAAAAGTTTAGATTTGTGGTTACCAGAGCTGAGGGATGGGTCGGGGGTGGGGGATTGGATGAAGATAGTCAAAAGGTACAAACTTCCAGTTATAAGATAAATAAGTACTAGGTATGTCATGTACAACATGGTAAATATAATTTGCATTGCTGTACATTTTATATGAAATTTGTTAAGAGAGTAAATCCTGAGTTCTCATCGCAAAGAAAAAAAATTTTTTTCTATTTTTTATTGTTGTATCTATATAAGATAATGGATGTTCACGAAATTTATTGTGGTATTCATTTCATGATATATGTAAGTCAAATCATTATGCTCTACACCTTAAAATTATACAGTGCTGTATGTGAATTATATCTCAATAAAACTGGGAGAAAATAACAAACAAACAAAAACAAAATTAAAACAAAGAATACAGGAACACAGGGTGGCGGAAATGATATATTTAAGAGTTGGTTAGAATATTCAGTATAGTTTAATTTTTTGTCTTACATCTCCCTTTTTGACAGAGTAGTTCTGTCTTTTCATCCTTGTACAAAATTATCCTGGCAAAATACACATCCCTTTGTCAATAGAAGTAAATAAATATAGGTATTCCCCACTTTTCTAAAATACACTTTACGTCACTTCACTTTTACAAAAGACCTACATTAGTATCTGTTCTCGCTAAACAAAAGAAATCCAAACAGGAATTTTGCCTTTATGAAAAAAGCCAAAAAGCAAAAATGGTGTTCAATATTTGTTTTGAATGGAGTTATAGAGGCAGCATGCACCAGAGCAGCAAGAGTGGCACCACCAAGCTCCTTCCCTGGAACTACACTCAGCAGCTCAGCATCAAGCCGGCATAGCTTTGAACTATGTCTTGTGAACATCTGTGTTTTACGACCATTTATTTTGTGCATCGTTAGCAAGATGTATCCTAAGGTAATTGCTTCTTTGCTTTACACCACTTCAACTTTCAAAAGAGGAATGCTCTACTTTCCCATAGCAGGGAAAACTTATATTCAGAAACAAAATGTAATCAACAATCAGACGATTTACACAGAAACAGAAACTGAGTGTCACACACCTCGGAATTACCTATTTGTAATATTCATCATTTTGGCTTATCTCTAGGACATGGGTTCTCAAACTTTAGAGTGCCTTACAGTCATCCAGAGGGTTTCTTGAAAACACAGATTGCTGATCTCTACCCCCAAGATCTGATTTAGGAGGTTGGGGTGGGGCCAGGAATTTGCAATTACAACAAGACCCCTTGTGACATTGATGCTGCTGGTCTGGGGACTGCAGTTGTAGAACCACTGCCCTAGAACCACATTACCCTAGGAACAGTAAAGAGAAACTATTTTAAGTAACTGAGGTTAAATGAGATATAGTCAAGGGCTAATGTCTCAAAATATAACTCTGGAGCAGTCTGCACACACAACCTTTAATGGGAAGAAAAAAATGGCAGTTTGAACATGTGATGTTTCATTGTTTAGTCATCAAAAACTGAGATCCAGAGAACCTAGACTGCTATTTCACACTGAATCTAAATACTTACCACTAGATAGTCACTAGATCAAATTATTTTTTAGTGACAGATAGAAATGAAAGCAATAGGAAAATAATAATTAAATTTTCCCTTTACTATATTGATTCTCAATATGTAATGAGCCAGTTTATGGGGTGAAGGCTAGAAAGTCAGACAATATGTGAGCTTGTGAGCTACTTAGAGTTTGTATTTTTCAATAATAATATCAATAATAAAAAGCAACATTAATGTCTTCTAAGAAATGTGATCATGATTTATAAGATTACTCCGCCATTTTATAAATACTGGATAAACAAGCTGCACGGTTTTTCTTATTCTCAAATTTGCCACCTGATGTGAATTATCCATGATTATTCTGGGAGTTACATGAAGTTGCATAAATTACATAAATTATATAAATTACAAAATCCTAGAACTCAGAAATCAAGTCACTGCAAGTCATCTAGTAAAAGACCTCTGGCATTTACTACCTGTGCAGAAATAGGAAGTCATATAACCTTCCCAGGTCTCAGTATACTTATTGCTAAAATGGGGATTAAAACTTCCATCTTCCAAATATTGCTGAATTGATAGATGATATATATGTCAGTGCTCAACATAAAGAAGGTCCTCAATAAATATTATCTAGATATTTTACCTGAAATATCTATGATACCATCTTGAAAACAGTTATAAAATTTCCTTTTTGATCCTTCTTTGTATCCACAGTAGACTTGAGACAAGAAAGTGGAATCAACAGACCAGAAAGAGTGGATAGATTCTATAATGATTCACTGAAATAACAGGGGTGTATCCAACTCAAAACTGAGCCATTACTTAACCCAATATAGGCATAAAATTATTGATTCTTTAGTCATTATGAGATTTCCAGTGTGTGCTGCAGTTCATTTGATAAAGTAGAATATAAAATCATCCAGCTTCTCCTTACTTAATTTCCTTGGGCAGAAACTGTTAGCACAGGAAAGTACTTAAAGAACACACATTCTACCAAGTCCAGAAATGAAAGTCCAGTGGTAACAGAAAGCAAAACAATCATTATACATGCCATATTTAAACCATGCAGCTCTTTTCTCCAACTAAAGCTCATGAGAGCCATAAAAGGTCACTGGGAGGTTACCCAGGTAACCAGCTTGTAAGTGTTAAAGGTGCCCAAGTCTTATACAGCTTAAATAACACCTGTGAAAATAACTGGCTGGTTCTCTCTTTCCTCTATCTAAAAATATTAGCTTCACCAAAATGATTCTAACTTCCTTATTTCCAAATATGCTAAAGTTAAAACAAGTTCTGTATTAGGATGTGGCCATTTAAAAAACTTTTTCTCCAAAATATTTTAATGTGATAAACATATATACATAGTTTTAGATTATAACTTTGAAAATGTCATGTTCTGATTCATCTTCTTATCTAAAATGTGTTAAAACATTCCAGGTTCTAACATGAAACAATGCTAAGGATTCTTCCTGAGTCAAGACATTTAAAAATTCTGGATTTATTTTTCTGTACAGATATCAAACCATAAAAAGAGTGATTGGATTGGGGAGGAAACCTGGAGGTTATCACTCATTTACTTCTCCAGACTCTGATCTATGAGGATCAAATTTCACATATGGGCAAGCAAAGAAATGGTCTCCATCGTCAATTTAAGCCTTGATGGATATTCAATGCCAATTTGAACTTCTGAAATAGCTTTCATTTCAGATTTCAGAGTGCTTTTTATAAGAAACTATGTTATATTTCTTTAATTGCATTGACTTAACCATAGACTACACAGAAAACCATTTTACAGATGAGAAAACTGAATCAACCTTCCAATGAATCAGGGACACAGAAAAAAGACACTTCTTAGTATATAAAACTGGCCAAATACTTTCCAAATTCCACAGAGCTATTGATACATTTACTACTACATATTGAATGGACTATATATTTTTGAGTTCTCATTACTACATATCAGATCATTTCTCATAATTTTCTCAACAGAAATGCCACGGGCCACTTAAAAAACAGGATTACAGACTGAGTGATCCTCACATGGTTCTGTGATTTGAGACTCTTCACAGATACACACAGTCACAGTATATACTGAAGTTTTCTATATATTTTCAGTCTTAAGAGGATGCACTCAAGGCCCTTACACATCTGATGTTAAAGTTGGGGGAGGTCATCAAGAGATCACCAGTTGAAACTGTGTGCTGGATCTGGGCAATTCGAGGATTCCCATGTTCTCCTCTGTCCTAGGAATGTGCCTTCCATATTCCCAAAAGTTGTCCCAAGGACACAGCCTTGAGATAGACATGTGATGTTGAGACTATCCACACTGCGTGTGTGACTGAATCTAGTTAAGGCCTCTATACAAACTTTTAAGATTCTGATGATGAAGATATACTGTCTGGAGATGAGATCTATTGTCTTGAGGCCACCAATGGCAAGCCTCATAATTAAGTTTCCTTACTCATTAAAACTGCTACCTACCAATCTGGAGTGGTCTGCCTCTTTTTTTGGTCTCTCCCTGTCCACTGAGTATGAGGGCCAGTTTACAAACGAATAGTTAAATATATGATTACTGTGCAAGCATACTTTCTCTGACAATGGAGCCAATGCAAGTCAGCAGTAACTATCTCACACGGTGAAATTAATCAAATACCACCAATATAAATAGCAAACAGACTTTCAATATAAGTGGACAATTTTTTTTTTTTTTTTTTTTTTTGCGGTGAGCGGGCCTCTCATTGCCGTGGCCTCTCCCGCTGCGAGCACAGGCTCCAGACGCGCAGGCTCAGCGGCCATGGCTCATGGGCCCAGCTGCTCCGCGGCATGTGGGATCTTCTTGGACCAGGGCACGAACGTGTCCCTTGCATTGGCAGGCGAACTCTCAACCACTGCGCCACCAGGGAAGCCCGGACAATTTCTTTTTGAGCAACAACTTTATTTAGCATCCAGTTAAGGCTGTGTGGCATAGGCTTGATAGTATGAGAGACAATTCTTGTTTTCAGTGAATTTAGAAGCTACGTAAAGAAATGAAGCATTTACATACACAAAACAACTTGAGAAAAAACAGTGATTAATACAGGCCAGTAATGTATAACCAGTAAATATTTTGGATCAGATGGATTAAAGGTGTCATCTAAGTGTACTCTAGTTAAAAAAGAAGATCCTTCCTCTGGAAACAGTAACACCTGGGCCAAGTTCCCTGCTTTGAGCTTTGCACTGATGTTAAGGCCCATTCCATGCATTTCTAGTAGTAGTACCTTGATTTTGTGTCTCATTACTTTTTTCACAGTCCGTAGTTTCTTCTCTCCATGACCTAAGCTATACAGTGTTTCTAGAATTATCTTCCTAAGGTCTAAGTCAAATCATGGTATAGTAAATAAGAGAGTTAGACTCTGGAGTCAAGGGGATCCAGGTTTGAACCCTGGCTCTGCCATTTATTATAAGTGACTTTGGACAACTTACTTAATGTCTCTATGACACAGATTATTCATCTATTAAAATAGGGAAAAATAACACACCTACTTTTAAATTTTCCATAGGATTAAATAAAATATGAAAATTCCTAGCCAGAATACTCAGTACCTAGTAAATGTTCAGTAAATGTGAGATATTATTTTAATTCTACCCCTACCCCTTATGCCTTAAAATTGCCTGTCAAAATAAATTGTGAGCTTCTAAGCCAGAAATTCAAGCCCTTTTACTTTATGGTGCAGCTGCTTTTCTAGATTTCTGTCATTACACTTTTCCTATTGGCAATCCATGTTTCATCCAGACCAGATGGTATGCCCTTTTCTGCATTATCCCCAGATCTCTCCGCCTTTAAGTAGTTCCTTTGATCAGCCTCAAATGCCCTTCTCATCCCACTTTTCCCTTATTAATTTCAGTTCCTTGATGGTCAAATCCAAGTACTAATTCTCATATGATACAAGTATGATTCCTTTTCATTCCAAGAGTACATTCCATCTGGGCAGATGAGCACCTTCCACTACCAAAGTTGAACTCTTCAGTGTCAGAGATGGGGCTTTTCTCTCCTTTAAATGACAAAGCTGCCAGCATATTGCCTGCACATATTGAAATAAATGCTGAATAATGATGAATGGGGAGACTTGTTGGGACACAGCCTGCCCGTATCATGGAAACTTCTCATACAGCAAAGTTTATTCACATTGAACCAATATTTAATGTACAGGATACAAAAGCACTGGACTTTCCAATATTATTCAATTGCTTTCCTTAAATGGTCCCCAAAGTGGGTGTCAAGTCTAGTTATTTCACAGTAATGATTCTATTTCATGGCCAAATGTGCAAATGACATATATTATGTACAACTTCAAGAAGATAAGTCTAGCTTCTGGAGAACAGTATTATTCAGTTAAAGATTTTTTTTTTAACCTAGCAATGAATGATTAAATCAGTGTTTCATTGAGGGGATGCTTTAATAAATAAAATCTATTTATGCTCATTTTTTAGAGATGGAAAAACCTCAAATCACTTATCCTTAATAAAACAACATAAAGTGGAGTTGTGCTCATATTACCAAATAGCAGATGGATTACTTAGAAACTCATTTAATTAACCAAATATGTTTATTCATATTTGAGTCTATCATCTTGAAGCACAGATTTCATCTGAAATATAAACTAGAATTTTAGATGTGCCACAGATCTAAAATGTGGTATTCATGTTTTCCTGGGAATTTAATAAAAGTTAAAGTATTTCAGCAAGAGTATGATATAATCCAAATGAAGTGTACACAATCACTTTTCTTACCCACACACTTCAGGAATAGTTTTGGCCTTGGGACTTATGTATGCAAGCCCTTTCTGATTTAATGGCTCAGGGTTCCATGGGTCTCCCCAGCAGTGGTCTTTAAGTTAATAACTGCTTTCTGATTTAATCATTTAACTAACTTTTCTTCCTTGACCCTTCTTTAACTGCAGCAGATCCTTTGTTTCTTTCAAAAGCTATTAGAACAAATATAGAAAATTCAGGGTTAGGCTCTGACCTGTACTTACAGACACAATTAGAGCTAGGCCCTTTTAACTCTGGTAACTCAGTAAAGCAGACTTGCTGGAAAGAAGGGCAGTAAAGGAAGGTCAAAGACTAATGGAGGAAAGGAGTTGGTTGCCTTTTAAAACCCCAAAGTATATATTGCCTTTTATTCCATTTACTCATTCCTTGTTTGAATGTCTTTCAGGAGTTAATATAATGAGATTATATCATTACTAAAGTTACTATGTGCGGATAAATAAAGCTTCAACCATGGATCAGGTGTTCTTAACCTGTGGCCCTAGGAAAGGTTTCAGGCAGTCCCAACTTTCATGAAGTGTGTTGATATACATTTCTTTCTTTCCTTTGGAATAAAGATTTTATAGGCTCAACTTCTTGAAGGATTCTGTATCACCCCCAAATTTAAGAATCACTGATAAAAAATAATAACATATGTGTTAAAATACATATTGAGTTACATCCAAATGACTTTTTAAAGAAGTTTTACATGCTTTATCTTAAAAACCCATAACATCCAAGTCAGGCAACTGGCACATGGGCTTAGGTGTCTTCAGTCAAATAACTGGATTTCTTAGCGGGAATGCACAAGCAGTAAACTAAACCACCAGCTTTTCACCTTGAAACGGATGATTTACTGGAAAAATAAGGGTTTCAGAAAGTAAAAAATCTGTGCACAGGGATGGAAATTGGAAGTAGAAAGCATACAAAGAGCATGTAAACAGAGGAAACTGAACATAAAAATTAGGAGGTAGTGCAGTGGAATGGTTGAGAGCCCATACTCTGGAATCAATCTGAAATGGAATCCAAATCTGCCACTTTATAGTTAGTGGTGTGACCCCAAAATATGTATTCCATTTAATTTTTGTGAGGATTAAATGTAGTGCACTTAGAACAGTGCCTGGCATAAAATAAGCACTCCTCAACTGTTAATTGCTGATGACATTAGTTGCTGGTGATGATAATTGTGATGGAAGAATGTTCTGCCTAACATGAATATAAATAATTAAAACTGACCCCAGGACTGAGACTGTTGTCTTCTCTCTCCTTGCTGACTCACTTTTCAGATCTGGGCCAACACTGATCTAACCTGCTCTAATACTTACTCCCAGCTATCTCTTTCAAGATTTCTCACACTATATAGTACTTAAGGCAGAATTAGTATTAGTAGTAATTAAAGAAATCATACATTGATATAATACTTTACAGCTCCTGTGATATAGACAAGTCAGTCCAGGTTATAAATATCTCCATTTTCAGAGATGAAAGATTTATTTCAAAGACTGCTCAAAGTCTTATATAAATTAATTTTAAATGAGCATATAAGCATCAGATTGTTTGGTAATTAATAATCCTCCTAAATCTTATCATCTCCATTTTACTGACAAGACCATCTTCCATAAGATTTTCCATAAAAATTCTGACAAGAGTTTTGGAGGTGGAAAGACCTTAAACTCTTTTAGTCCAACAGTCTTATTTTATAGATGAAGAACCGAAAGCATTGACATATGCATTTTTGCTCAAAGACATCTGGCTAATAACAGGGCTGATTCAAATTCACATTACTGAATTCAGCTTTTCTTAATTGTATCTTGCCTACTACATGGACATGGAATGAAGCGTTTGCTAAAGAGGATGAAGCTGTTATTGGTTATCTCTGTTTGTGTGTACATTTGCTTGTTCTCAAAGACTGAAAATGTATGCCTTAGTACCATAGGCATATTACTCTATCATTATGATTAATCTTTTATCTTGGAAATGATTTCATCTACTTAGTGTCTCTATTAGTTACTATTAGTAACATAGCACATGAAACAATATGCCATTCACTCTCTCAGAGAAAACTGAGGCAGGCAGGAAGAACTTCAAAGTAACATGCATTCCCTCCAGCCTTGTAAAATGAAATTAATTATAGTGTGATGAATTGTTTACAGATGTGAGCCCATCATAGGAGGGCCATCCTGCCTGTCTCCTCTCCATACCTTGGATTATACACACAATGATCTAGATCATCAGTGCCACCTGTAAAGGGAAAACTCACATATCAAAGGAGACCATGTATAAGGCTTTAACTTTTTAGCTTCTATCCATCAGTATTTTTCATACCACATGCATGTATAACTTTTGTAATATTTTGAAGTATATTTAAAAGTTTATGCCATTTCTTTAGCCAATGAGAAAATACTGTGATAGAAGAAATGAAATTTTCAAAAAGGATTAAAAATTTTCTTTTTCTTTTTTTTTTTTTTTTTGCAGTACGCGGGCCTCTCACTGTTGTGACCTCTCCCGTTGCGGAGCACAGGCTCCGGACGCGCCAGCTCAGCGACCATGGCTCACGGGCCCAGCTGCTCCGCGGCATGTGGGATCTTCCCGGACTGGGGCACGAACCCGTGTCCCCTGCATTGGCAGGTGGACTCTCAACCACTGCACCACCAGGGAAGCCCTTTCTTTTTCTTTTTGATTGGCTTATTTACTTTTTAAAAAAGGTCAGCTTCAAGTTTTAATTTTTATCATTGCTGTATTCTACTAAAATAAATATTATTTATGTTTACCTCACATCATTGTAACAAAAGTTTTGAGGTACACTGGTAAAAATACAAACCATTATCTCAGTATCTAGCATTTGTTCTCTGAAAACAGTAGAGTGTTAAAAGAAAAAAAAAGGACAGAAAGAAAAGGAAGAAAGAAAAAAAGGAATGAAGAAAGGGAGGGGGGGAAGAAAGAAGGAAGGAAGGAAAGAAGGAAGGAAGAAAGGAAGGAAGAAAAGAAAAAGTAGGTAGATCACTAAAGAGAAACAAAAGACATTGCTTCCACAGATGTAAACAGCACATTTACATGATTACTAAAATACTAAGAATTTCTTCTAAAGTGCCTATTGTTTTTCAAATATAGTCCTTCTGAAGAAGAGGACAAATCAGATGATGATATAGCAGAAATCCTTAATTAAAACTATTTTAACTATAAAAACTTACACCACTGTTGCATATTTTTTGTTTTTGTTTTGTTTTGTTTTGTTGCTTTTCTTTCATTCAGTTGGAAAAATGTAAAGAATTAACACTGAGAATAGATTACAATTTTTCACTCAAAAATCAGATATAGAAATTATACATTGAATAACATAAAAATTGGTCTTCTCTACTTTTATGCATTTTTTAAAGCATGGGTAAAAAATGTTGGGGATTTATTAAGAAATTCCTTACTTTGAAAATTTAACTTAGGTGATCTACATACAAACTCTCCATCTTTTTGTACTACATGCCTGGAGATTACATTCACAGGGCTGCACAAGGCCCACACTGTTGGTAGGCAAACAACCTCCTTCACCTAGTGGCAAAAACAGCTGTTGAAAGGTGTCCATCATGCAACACTGAATGAGGAGTATGGGAAGTGAACAGAAGTGACCTCCAACCTGTATCCTGGGGACCTAAAGGTCAACTTATCACTAACCAGTTGTGAGGGTTGATTTTATGTGTCAATTTGGCTAGGCCACAGTACCCAGATATTTGGTCAAACACTAGTCTAGATATTGCTGTGAAGGTATTTTTTAGATGAGATTAACATTTAAATCAATAAACTTTAAGCAGATTTACTCTTCATAATGTAGATAGATCTCATCCAATCAGGTGAAGGCCTTAAGAGGAAAAAAAGAGTCCTCTCCTGAGGAAGACAAAAGTCTGCTTCTAGACTGCCTTCAGACTCTAGATGCCAAATTGACTCTTCTCTGGGTCTTCAGTGGCCTGCTGATTTTGAACTTGTCAGCCTCCACAATTGCTTGAACAAATTCCTTAAAATCTCTCTCTCTCTTTGTGCATTTTCAGTTTGCTACTATATGAAATAGGGTGATAATATATACTTCCACATTTTTTTGTTTTGCGGTATGCAGGACTCTCACTGTTGTGGCCTCTCCTGTTGCGGAGCACAGGCTCCGGACGTGCAGGCTCAGCGGCCATGGCTCACGGGCCCAGCCGCTCCGCGGCATGTGGGATTTTCCCGGACAAGGGCACAAACCCATGTCCCCTGCATCAGCAGGCGGACTCTCAACCACTGCACCACCAGGGAAGCCCTATACTTCCACATTTTTAAATGATTATATGAGATGATGTATATATAGTGCTTTATAAACTTAATATTAGTTATTAACACTGCCTAATTGAGAAGGTGCCCCTTTTATCTTCACATTATTAACTTCAGTATAGGGGTAGTGTCTAGGAAAGAGTGAGTGGTAAGGAAAAAGATATTGTGAAGAATATCAAAATTTATAATTATGGGTGCCACCATTAATCTTCACTAACTGAGCACATACTATGCACTGGGCATTATGATAGAGCATTAATGTGTATTTCTCATTTAATATCCCAACAATCACAGAAATTTTGAAGAAATTACAATTTCTCATTTTTAGATGTGGTCACTGAGTTTTGAAGAGGAAGCTGTTAAATAATTCAATCATGATCCAAAAAATAAGAAAAGAGAAAGAAGAACTTCAAATCCAGATTTTTCTGATTATATTTTTAATCACTAAACAATACTACATTCCAGAAATAAAATAGTTTAAGTGATGGGAGATAAGAAATACATTAAAAAAATACATCAAAACAATTCAGTTTAAAAAGTTAGAATTACTGCTAAAGCAGCTTCCATTATTGGAGGACTAAATCTAGGAATCAATTGTCAATTACTAAGAATTGTCAATTACCTACAAACAAGGCAATATTGTCATATTTCCTTTTTTCTGGATTCCCTTTCAATTTCTCCTCCATACTTCTATTTTTAATATTTTGAATTCTTTGTATTTAAAGCTCTACCAAAGATGACTGAACTGGCCCTTCTTGCAGGCATGATAAGCTGACATCTTAGAGATCGGTGGCATTGCCCTATCAATTGTCTCTCTCAGCCAAGCCCCAATGCCTGACATTAAAATATTTTTCCTTTGCAATTGGAGTAAGTTTTTACAAGTCTATATGTCTACTGTAAAAGAAGATTATATCTATATGAAAATTCTAACATCTTTGTGAATATTTTTTATTTGGATGACTCTCTCTCCTTCCTCAAACCAGTCCAAAAACACTGGCAGAGAGGCATTTTCTAGAAGAGTGCATTGAAAGGGAAAGTACAATGAAGAAGTATTGTTTTCATTCTCTTCCCAATTATTCTTTGGACTAGCACTACTCCAAAAAAAAAATGTTAATAGATGCCAATAGCTAGAGAGAGAGAGATGTATCCCTACATAGACAGATGCATTTTAAGCTAATTAAACTCAAAACTAAAAAAAAAAGAAAGATGCAGTATGTCCTTACTTAAGATCACTTAATTTATGGTTAAGACTTAACATTAGAAAAAAAGTGATGACATTAAACATAATACATATACAAAAATAATAGATTACTTTTTCATACCCCCTTTATCTAACAGTCATAATAGGAAAATGACAGATTAATCTAAAAGGACTATTTTTTTCATGCAAAGGCAAAGTGATTATGCAATTTTCTTTTCCACACTGTCTTTATGAGGTTTTAACTATAGTTTTAGAGGATTTCCAATGTAGAAGTTAAACATACAGTTTTATAGTTACTATAATTTTAAAAATAGAGATAGCAAGTAGTGATTCTACCAATATTCAAGCATCTCTTTAGTCTTCCTTGTAGCCAAAAAGCATGCCAGTGGTTACAGGCAATTTTCAGACCTCTATATTATAATACACAAATGTCTACTAATTTGAAAATATCTAGAATAAATAGTTTTACACTTGTTTCTCTATTTTCAACCTTAGTATTTGGTGTTTCTTTACCCCCAATCTGTGCAGACTTTATTACTACTAATATGTCTGTGGAGAGGTAAGTCACAGACAAATGGTTAAAACCCTGTGTAAATCCATCAACAAGGAAAACATAAATTCTGTTACATCCATGTGATAGAATACTATTCAGCAATAAAAAAGAATGAAGTATTGATACACACAACATGGATAAATCTTAAAATAGTATGCTGAATGTAAGAAGCCAGACACAAAAGAGTTTATACAGAATGACTCCTTTTATATAAAACTCAATAAAATGATAACTAATCCATACGAACAGAAAGTGGGCCAGTGGTTGCTTTGGGACTAGGGGGACAGGCAGGAAGAAATGCTTACAAAATAAGTTTATACATACATCAAAACTTGTCAAAGTGTACACTTTACATATGTGCAGTTTATTGTATGTTATTTATATATTGATAAAGCCTTTTTAAAAGCTCTGTGTAAAATAAATAAATTGCAGTCTATCTTTAAACATCTTCATTCATTCAAGTATCCTTTAATTTGTTCAAAAGTACTAACTGGGAAATACAAGCATGACGGGAATTAAAAGATTCCTTAAGGCATCCACTGTCAAAGCTGGGCAAGCAACATGAAATAAAACAAAAAATTATAATGAAGTTGTTATAAATAAAAATTTAAAAGCCCTGAGGAAGGAATAATTATATATTTTTTCTGGAAGTATTAGAGAAGACTCTCAAATCATCATTCAAATAAACTTCCCAGTGAAGTTTTTCCTGTCCATACTCTCTAAAAGTACATCTCTATTTTTCTCTACAGCGCTTATCACCATCAGACAGCACTTCACTCATTTATTTTGTTTGGTATCCATACATCCCCATACACATAGATACAATTAAACTCCACAAGGGCAGCAACTTTGTCTGTTTTGTTCATTGCTGAGTTGCCATAACTTCTAAGGGAGCCAAGTCCATAAAAATACACAATAAACATTTTTTTCTGAATGAATGAGTGAGTGGACTGAAAATTTACAATGGGGCAGATTTTAGGCTGGCACTGGGGATTAAAGCAGTCAATTCAACAGACATGATTCTTGCCATTATGAAATGTATATGTACATGTAATGAATAATGAAAAATAAATAAAATATAATCATACCTAAATGGGATTGAACTTGTCAAAGAAAAGCACAGAATAATGGGAAAGGTTGTACTAGTGCAACCTAATCTGGGATTATGGAATCTGGGAAGCTCTCATGGAGGAAGTAACATTTAGCTGATATCTGAAAGCTAAGTAAGAATTATTCAAGAGAATGTGGTGAAAAAATATGCCTTTATGGAGAGAATAGGTTGGGTGGAGAGCCTGAGACAGAAAGGAACTCAGCATTTTTTAGGAACAGAGGCAGAGGAAAACAATGTGGTAGGAGAGCAGTAAGCAAGGACAGAGCAGAAACGGATGAAAATGGAGAGGTGGAAGGAAGATGACGCCTCTTGCAGGAAACATTGAGGATTTTATACTTTCCCCTTAGACTAGCAAGAAATCATTTTTGGCTTATACTGAAGCAGAAGAGTAGCATGATTGGATTTCCTTGTAAACTGATCACTTTACTGTGTGGATAATGAACTGAGAGGACTTATGAACCAAGTCTAGAGGACTGATTTTGAGGCCACTGCAGTGATCTACAAATTGTTCCAGTCCATCTTTCTGAGCTTACTGGCATGAAGTTGTTCATAATATTCTCTTATTAGTGATTCAACCTCTGTAGTAATAAAAATTACATCTCTACTTCCAGTGTAATTGCGTAATTCCTTTTTTAAATTATTAATCCTACTGGAGTTTTGTCTATTTTTATTAGCCTTTCTAAAATGAATAAGTCTTTGTGGATCCACTCTATTCTATGTTTATTATATCATATGCTTATTTTTTTCTACTTCATTAATTTATTAATTACCTTCACTATTTCCTTCTTCCTAAAATCTTTGGATATATTTGGGTATATTTTCTAAGTTGAATGCTTAGCTAATGAATTTTTAACTTTTATTCTTTCTAATGTAGCATTTGGACTATAAATTTATTTTTGTAAAGCATTACTTCAGCTGTAACCCACATGGAATGACAGGTAGTAAGTGTTTCATTCAGTTCATATTTTATCATTTCCATAATGATTTATTTTTAATCTCTGAGTTGTTTAGAAGCATGCTTTTAAATGTTCAAACATGTCTTTATTTTTTTACTTCTAACTTGCTGCATTGTCAAAAAATGGTTTCTGCATGTTAATATGTTGAAGCTAACTTTATAGTCCACCAATAGGCATGTTTAGTGTTTCATATATTCTTGATAAACATGTGCATTTCCTTTGGGAGTGAATGAAATTACCTAGGTGGAGAGTTTACTATAAAAAGCGGAAGAAGCCATTCCACCCATTCTACCACACAAATGTTTGCTATATAATAGAGAGTTCCTGACTTACATGTACTACTATCAGCTATAGCCACAACTATTCACTATGTCTATTTTACTTCTCCATACTTTCACAGATTCTCTTTGCTCTTCTTGTACACCTGCCATCACTGTTCCAGAACAACCATGTTTTTTATATAGCCAGCGTGGAGCTGTCTCTTCAAAAATCATCTGACTCACCAACTCCTACAGAAAACTCTATGATTTCCTGGTTTGGTTTTGATGCCTTGCCTACATGCTCCCCATGCTTGAGCACTTAACTCACTAACCACAGTTATTCCCTTCCCTCCTAGACTTTGAACATCTGCGGACAGAGACATCTGAGTCATTGCATTTCTTTTTTTTTTTTTTTTTTTGCAGTACGCGGGCCTCTCACTGCTGTGGCCTCTCCCGTTGCAGAGCACAGGCTCCGGACGTGCAGGCTCAGTGGCCATGGCTCATGGGCCTAGCTGCTCCACGGCATGTGGGATCTTCCCGGACCAGGGCACGAACCCGTGTTCCTTGCATCAGCAGGCAGACTCTCAACCACTGTGCCACCAGGGAAGCCCTGAGCCATTGCATTTCTTGGCCTCAGTATAATGACTCACATATTGTAGGTGTTCAACAAATGTCTCAATTCATGAACGGATAAATGAATCAATGAGTTTTGTTTAAGCTCTCAAAGGAAACACATTAGCAGAAGACTAATGAATTCTACAACTTGATTGCATTATGAGGAACATGATAGTATCACTTAAAATTAATTTTGTTATAAGAAGAAAAACATTTATATTATCAAGTTGATTGTAAGGTTAATAAATTCTTTAATGAAGAGAGAATTCCCTATACAAAAAAGTTCAATTAAATAGTGATTATAATAAAGATATTTTCTAATATTGAACAAAAATATCACCAAGAGGAATTTTTTTCAAAAAAAATGAAGGAACAGTTTACAGAATTTTCTGTTTTCCATTATAGGTGGGAACAATGATGTACCCCTTAACTTGAAATAAGGAAAAACACAACTGTATTCGGCATAGAAACATCATCCACATCTCTATTGTGGAGAGCCAATGGTTAGCTTGGATCAGTTTTACTCCATTCATTCAGTCAGTCAGGCATCCATTCATGCATATGTGAACTGTGAACCAAAATATTGCCTGCTATATCTGTAAACAAAGGATGTTGCAGCCATCAAGCCATCACATTACAGCCTCCCAGACAGTGAGCCCTGAGGGAAATTCAGGATGGAGACAAAGGGGCTGCCCACTGCCAATTCAGTCACTGTAGCCACCCCTCACGGTGCACCCTGAGGAAACTCAGGATGATAAAACACAGGATACTGGCCCCAAATAGCTGAGGTGCATATCAAAGGAATGATTTCAGTGAGGCCAGACTCATGCATCTTTCCATACATAGAAAAGCACTCAATTCCTTAACTTGAGATATCTGGTTTAATTTTATTAACAGTAATCTTTTGATGTTCCAACCATCTGGTTTTGTTGCCAAAAGTCCTATATATCCTGGCTCCCCCCACTTCCTCTTCGGAACAGTTTCTCATCATTATCTGAGATGCTGCATCCCAGGCCTAACTTCTCAGGTTTGCCCACTGAACAAAACATAACTCTTAACTTTCAGGTTGTGCATTTTTTTCAGTCAAAAAAATAACATACTTAATGAAGATCTACAATGTGTCAGTCACTATTGACCAGTCACCAATCACTCTCATTAAGTGAAGAAATCACACAAAATCCCTGCTTGCATGGATGTTATATTAATTACTGCAATTAACAAATCTGAAGTCAATATTTATTAACATAAGGATTTTCCCAGCAAGGAAATTGTTCATATGTCTGAACAACAGTCACCAGGGGAGAAGATGCAAGATTGTGGGGACACAATTTTATCATTAGAGAAGTGTACTGTGCTTGGCTGAAAAATATTTCACCAGGAATCATTTTAACCTAGAAGAAATATGCCTAAGGAAAAGCTACCCTTCTTTACAACATTTCTATGCTGATGAGACAACTTATGAGAACTAATTCTGCTTCCCAATTCCCAACTGAGCAAGACCCTTCCCAGGACAGACCTCTCTCCCACTTCCTCTACTTTAGCTCCGCTCTGAAGTACCTAGATAATAGTTTCTGGTGCACATTTCCAGAGTCATTTTACAGATGCTAAAGCCCCCAGGAAATGGAAGATGTTTACTACTTGATGACCATGAGCACATAGTCCCCAGACCTACTGGAGCCTAAGAATCAGTAATGTTAACCCCTATGACACTGTCCTGTTACCTCACCATCAGCCAGTCAGAGAATTATGCATGAACTGATTACATACCCTGTAACCCCCACCCCACCCCTCACCTGGCCTTTAAAAATGCTTTCATGAAACCTATCCAAGAGTTCCAGTATTTGGAGTACTAGCTGCTCTGGACTCTTTGCTTGGTGCCCTGCAATAAATCCTGCACTTTCCCTCACCACAACCGGGTGTCAGTAGATTAGCTTTATTGCATGCAGCTGAGTAGACCCAAGTTTGGTTCAGTAATAGTACTATTTTTCTCATTAAAAAAAAAACTGATTTCAAAGAAATATATTAAAAAATTATACTGCCCTTCAGAAAATGGAAATGTAATCAAAGTCCACCACTGAAAGTCTAGTGAATTACAGGACTCTCTTCCAAGCTAATGACCAACCATGGTAAGGTTTCCATTGAGTATACAGACGATATCCTTTTTCAATGGCATAGCAAAGCACCAGATATCTCCTTCAAAAGATCAACATATTAAAAAATAAAACTTTGGAAAAATACTTTGTATTTCATAAATACCTGATATAAGAAAAATTATAAACTGTAAGCAAAATATGGTTGAATAATATCACCTCACAGATATAATATTCAACTTATTTTCAGAAGAAAACATGTTTACAAAAATTAACAACAGGCATGCTTATCTTTAATTGTAATTTATATTGTGACTGAAGGAGAAGATTTTAAATATACAGAGGAAAATTTGTTACTAAGTACTCTTTTTAGCTAAAATGGATATGCAAAGATACTAAGGGAAATATGATGTACATATTATATTATAGGTAAGTATCTCAAAACCAATATTTTAGAATACCTGTTTTTGCTATGGCAAAACATAAGAACTTAAGAATTAATCTAAATTTTACTTGAACAACTGGAAGTATATAAACTTTTCAGTTTAAATGAGGTTTTAAGAGGCAGGACCAAGATAGTGACATAGGAGGCTTCTAAATTTCCCTCTTCTCACATATGCACTGAATGCACACAGCTATACCTGGAGCAATTCACTGAGAGAAATCCAGAAACCAGCTGACTGACTCCTTTACGTGGGGTGAATAAGAAAATCACACACCTAAATCCATAGGGAAAGCTGAGACACACTCTGACTATAAACCCCACCCCTAGCACAGTGCCATACAATCAGAAGGGACCCCCCAACTCCCAGCTTCTCTCTGGGAGTGAAGGGCTTGGACCACACATATGGTGCCCCAACTTTTAAAGCTCCCACCTGAGGGATGGGGTCCCAAAACACCTGGCTCTGAAAGTCAACAGGACTTGCATTCATGAGTCCCACACTATTATAGCAAACAAAGAATTAGTTCTTAAAGGAACACAAGCACTTGCCACAGCTATTCCCCCAAGACTCAGCACAGAGGGAGCAGGCAAACACTACCATCTCCCAGTCTTTCCCTGGAAGGTGTTTGACTGCAACATTACAAGCTGCTGCCTGAGGGTTCAGCTTTTTTTTTTTTTTTTTTTTTGCGGTACGCGGGCCTGTCACTGTGGTGGCCTCTCCTGTTGCGGAGCACAGGCTCCGGACGCGCGGGCTCAGCGGCCATGGCTCACGGGCCCAGCTGCTCCGCGGCATGTGGGATCTTCCCGGAGCGGGGCACGAACCCGTGTACCCTACATCGGCAGGCGAACTCTCAATCACTGCGCCACCAGGGAAGCCCAGAGGGTCCAGCTTTTAATGAGCATGCATCTTCATACTGTACTGGATGTGATCCCCCTCAGAGACCAGGGGAGTGGGTGGGCACTTTCCTGCCTTCTCCCTCAAGCTCATTCCAACAATAAAACCAAGTTACCAGTACTTCGGGAAAATACCTCAGTATATCAGGAAAGAAACTGTATACAGGGTCCAACTTTTACAGCTGCCATTCAAGGAATGGGCTCCCAAATAATTTATCTCTGATAGCCAGTGGGGTTGCATTCATAGCCACACAGAATTATGACAAAGAAGCAGTTGTTAATGGGCATGTGAGCACTTGCCACAGCTATACCACAAAGACTCAGTACAGAGGGAGTGGGCAAAATGCTCTTCTCCCAGTGTCTGCCTGGAAGGGCTGTGTAGTCAACTGCACATGTGCCCAGCTACTGCCTGAGGGTCTGGCTTCTAATCAGCCTGCATCTAGGTGCTGTTGCAGTCCTCTCCTTTGGGACACTGAAAGGTCTTGAGGTGTCTTGGCACACCCTCAACTACAGGCAGCCACTAAGAACAAGGACCGTGGCTTGAACAATTACAAAGGTTTGAGCAGCAGCTAGGAGCCTGGGCTAGCTTATTGACAAGGTTCAACTCCTGCGCAAGACCAGTCTATAAAGACTGGAAAAAGTGACTCTTTGAGCCATTGTCCAGAAACTAACACAGAACATCAAGGAAAATCAAGAAACAAAGAAATATATTGGGCTGGCCAAAAGTTTGTTTGGGTTTTTCCATACTATCTTATGGAAAAACCTGAATGAATTTTTTGGCCAACCAAATATTTCAAACAAAAGAATGAGATAAATCTCCAGAAACCATTATTAATAAAGTAGAGATAAGTGATTTACCAAACAGAGAGTTCAATTTAACCGTCATAAACATGCTCACCAAGATCAGGAGTGCAAATACTGAACATGAGAATTTCAATAGAGAGAAAAGTATAAACAGAAATCATAGTGCTGAAGAATACAATAAGTGAACAGACAAATTCAGTAGAGGCACAGCTAGAACAAACAGAAGAAAGGATCAGAAAATTCAGAGACACTGCTATGGAATTCATCCAATCAAAGGGGAAAAAAGAAAAAAGAATGAAAAAGAGTAAAGGTAGCTTAAGGGGCTTATGGGACTATATATATATATTACAAGAGTCTCAAAAGGAAAAGAGAGAAAGGAGTAGAAAACTTATACAAAGAAATAATGGCTGAAAAATTGCCTAACCTGGGAAAAGAAATAGACATCCTGGTCCAGGAAGCCTAACCAATGCCAAATAGGATGAATATAGAGACCCACAACAAGATACATTATAATTACATTGGCAAAATTTAAGGTCAAAGAGAGAATCTTAAAAGCAACAACAACAAAAAAACTTGTTTTATAGAAAATAACACCTTTAAGACTATAAGCAGATTTTTCAGCAGAAACCTTGTGGCTTAAAAGCAGTGGGATGATATTTTAAAAGTGCTGGAAAAAAACAAAGACAACAAGAATACTCTTCCCCTGAAAGCTGCCCTTCAGAAATGAAAGAGAGATAAAGATTCTTCTAGAAAAACAAAAACTGAAGATCACTTAACTGACCTTACAAGAAACATTAAAGGGAGCTCTTCAAGCTGAAATAAAAGAATACTAATTTGTAACATGAAAACATATGAAAGTATAAAACTCACTGGTAAAAGTAAGTATATAGTTTAATTCAGGATACTCTAATATTACAATGGTGGTCGGTAAATAACTTAAAAGTGTGGTGTAAAGGTTAAAAGACAAAAGGACTCAAAATAACTCTAACAAAATAATTTGTTAATGGATATACAGTATAAATACATGTGAATATGATATCAAAAACATAAAATTTGAGGGGACATGTAAAAATGTAGAGCTTTTTTATGCATTTGAAGTTATCAGCTTAAGGTAGACAGTTATTACTATAAGTTGTTTTTTGTAAGTATCATGGAAACCACAGAGTAAAAACCTACACTAGATACACAAAAACTATAGAGAAAGGAATCAAAGAATGCTACTACAAAAAAATCATCAAATCATAAAGGAAGAGAGCAATAGAAGAAGAAAAGAATAAAGGAACTGCAAAAGAGACAGAAAACAATTAACAGGATCTTACAGTAAGTCCATACCTATTTTAAATGTAAATAAACTAAATTCTCCAATCAAAAGACATAGATTCATTGAATGGATTAAAAAACAAACCCCAATTACATGCTGCATACAAGAGACTCACTTCTGCTTTAAGAACACACTTAACTTAAAATAAAAGAATGGGAAATGATATTCCATGCAAAAGTAAACCAAAAATGGAAGAGATAGCTGTATTTATATCAGACAACATAGAATTTAAGCATATAACTGTAATAAGAGACAAAGGACATGATATAATTATAAAGGAGTCAATTTATCAAGAGCATATAATCAAATATAAATATGTATGCACCCAACATCAGAGCAACTAAATATATAAAGTAAATATTAACAGACCTGAATGGAGAAATAGCAATACCATTATAGTACAGGACTTTAATACCCAATTTTCAACAATAGCTAGATAATCCAGAGAGAAAATAAATTTAAAAATCGGTCTTAAAATACATGTTAGACTAGATAGATCTAACAAATGTATATAGAACATTCCATCCAACAGGAGCAGAATTCACATTCTTTTCAAGAATACATGGAACATTCTTCAGTTTAAATCATGTGTTAGGCTGCAAAACAAGTCTTAATAAATTTAGGAAAATTGAAACAATATCAAGTGTATTTTCCAACCACAATGGTATGAAACTAGAAATCAATTACAAAAAGGAAACTGGAAGATTCACAAATATGTGAAGATTAAACTATATGCTACTAAACAATCAATGGGTCATAGAAGAAATCGAAAGGGTAATCAAAAACTATCTTGAGACAAATGAAAATGGAAATACAACATACCAAAACTTATTGAATGCAGCAAAAGTTGATCTAAGTGGAAAGTCATAGTGATAAATGCCTACATTAATGAAAAAGAGAGATCTCAATGAAACAACTGAAATTTACACCTAAAAGTATTAGAAAAAGAAGAACAAATTAAGCCCAAAGTTAGTAGAAAAATGAAAGTAGCAAAGATCAGAGTGGGAAAAAATTAAATAGTGACTAGAAAGAAAATATTAATGAAAATAAGAGCTGATTTTTTGGAAAGATAAACAAAATTGACAAATCTTTGACTAGACTGAGTAAAGAAAAAAGAAAAAAGATTTAAATAAAGTCAGAAAAGAAAGAGGAGACATTACAAATGATAACATAAAAATACTAAGGATTATTAGAAACCATTATGAATAGTTATACGCCAACATATTAGATAACCTAGAAGAAATAGATAAATTCATAGAAACATACAACCTACCAAGACTGAATCATGAGGAAACAGAAAATCTGAACAAACCAATTACTAGTAAGGAGATTGAACCAGTAATCAAAACCTCCCAACAAAGACTAGGCTTTACTGGTGAATTCTACCAAACATTTGAAGAACTAATCCCATTCCTTCTCAAACTCTTCCAAAAATTAGAAAAGGAGGGAACACTTCCAAACTCATCGTATGCCATTGCATTACCCTGATATCAAAGCCAGAAATGGACACTGCAAGAAAAAATAAATTACAGATCAATTCCCCTGATGAAAACAGATGCAAATAACCTCAACAAAATATTAACAAACCAAATTCAAAAGCATGATACAAGGATCATACACCATGATCAAATGGAATTTATTCCAGTGATTCAAAGATAATTCAGCATATGCAAATCAAAAATGTGATACATCACATTGACAAAATGAAGAATAAAAATCATATGACCATCTCAATAGATGCAGAAAAGCCATTTGACAAAATTAAACATCCTTTCATGATAAAAAGTCTCAACAAATTGAGTATACAAGAAATGTACCTCAAAATAATAAAGATTATGTATGACAAGTTCAGTGTTAACATAATTTTTATCAGTGAAAAGCTGAAAACCTTTCTTCTAAGATCAAGAACATGACAAGGATGTGCACTCTCAAATCTTTTATGCAACACTGTACTGGAAGTTTTAGCCACAGCAATTAGGCAAGGAAAAGAAATGAAAGACACCCAAAACAGAAAGGAAGAAGCAAAATAGTCATTATTTTCAGACGACATAATATTATACATAGAAAACCCTAAAGACTCCACAAAAATACTGTTGTAACTAATAGATGAATTCAGTAAGTTTGAGGATTTACAATTACAATACTCAGTTATGTTTCTATATACCAAGAACAAATTATCCAAAATAGAAATTAAGGAAACAATCTTAATTACAATAGCATCAAAAAATTAAAGTACTTAGAAATAAATTTAATCGAGGCAGTGAAATAGCTGTACACTGAAAACTATAAAATTTTGATGAAGGAAATTTAAGAAGACACAAATAAGTGGAAGGATAATCTGTTCATGGATTTGAAAAATAAATACTGTTAAGATGTCCAAACTACCCAAAGCCATCTACAGATTCAATGCAACACCTATCAAAATTCCAATGACAATGTTCACAGAAGATAGTTTTAAAATCCTAAAATTCATATGGAACCACAAAAGACCCCAAATGGTCAAAGCAATATTGAAAAAGAAGAACAAAGCTTGAGGCAAGATGCTTCCAGATTTCAAACAATATTACAAAAGTATGGTAATCAAAGTAGTATGGCATTGGCATAAAAACAGACACATAGACCAATAGAATAGAATAGAGAGCCCACAAATAAACCTATGTGTATACAGTCAATTAATTTTTGACAGAGGAACCAAAAATATACAATGGGGTAAGTATAGTCCCTTCAACAAATTGTGCTGGGAAAACTGGATATACACATGCAAAAGAATTAAACTGAATGCCTATTTGCACCATACACAAATATCAACCCAAAATGAATTAAAGGCTTAAATATAAGACCTGAAACCATAAAACTTCTAGGAGAAAAAGGACAGTAAGGTCTTTGACATTGTTTTTTTTTTTATTATTGAAGTATAGTTGATGTACAGTATTATATGTTACAGGTGTACAATATAGTGATTCACAACCTTTTTTTGACATTTTCAATCAATTTTATATCACAATCCAAGATCCAACATTTAATTTTATGGGGAAACACTAGAGGGTTTCCAACAAAAGCCAAGAATAATATAAGGATGTCCACTATCAGCACCTGTGTTAGACATGGTACTGAGGATATTAACAAATGTAATTAGAAAAAAATAATTAGGGGCCAAAGAGTGGAAAGTAAGAGGTAAAACTAGTATTGCTAGCAGGTGATAGTATATAATTGAATTCTTTCAAAATCCAAGACAATCTATGAAAAAAAGCAGTAAAATCCATGAGAATTTAGTAAAGGAGAAAGGTATAAAATTAGTATACATAAATTAGTGATTCACAGCTTTAAAAGGTTAAACTTCATTTGTAGTTATAATAAAATATTGGTTATATTCCCTGTGTTGTACAGTATATCATTGTAGCTTATTTTTGTACCTCTTAATCCTCTGACCCTATATTGTTCCACCCCTTCTTCATTCTCCACTAGCATATTCTCTATAACTGTGAGATTGTTCTTTTTTTGTTATATTCACTAGTTTGTTGTATTTTTTATATTCACTAGTTTGTGGAAATTTTTAGATTCCACACATAAGTGATATCATATTGTATTTATCTTTCTCTATCTGACTTATTTCACTTAGCATAATGCTCTCCAAGTTCATCCATGTTGCTTGAAATGGCAAAATTTCATTCTTCATTTTCATTCTTTTTTATGACTGAGTAGTATTCCATTGTGTGTGTGTGCACGTGTGTGTGTGTGTGTGTGTGTATGTGTGTGACATCTTTATCTATTCATCTGTTGATCAACATTAAGGTTGCTTCCATATCTTGGAAGTTATAAATAATGTATGTATCTTTTCAAATTAGTGTTTTTGTTCTTTCCAGATATATACCCAGGAATGGAATTTCTGGGTCACATGGTAGCTCTATTTTTAGTTTTTTGATGAACCTGGAAGTTTCCCACTGCTTTACACAGTGGCTGCAACAATTTACATTCCCACCAATAGTATACCAGGGTTCCCTTTTCTTCCAATTCTTGCCAACATTTGTTATTTGTGTTCTTTTGATGATAACCAGATGTGAGGTGCTATCTCACCTGATTTTGATTTGCATTTCCCTGATGATTTGTGATGTTGAGCAATTTTTCATGTGCCTGTTAGCCATTTGCATTTCTTCTTTGGAAAAATGTCTATTCAGGTCTTTGGCCCATTTTTTAATTGAGTTGTTTATTGATTTTTGAAGTTGAGTTGTATGAGCTGTGTATATATTTTAGATAGTGACCCTTTATCAGTCATATCATTAGAAAATGTTTTCTCCAATTCAGTAGGTTGTCTTTTCTTTTTGATGGTTTCCTTTTCTTTGCAAAAGCTTTTAAGTTTAATTAGACCCCATTTTTTTTATTTTGGCTTTTATTTCCTTTCTTTTAGGAGACAGATTCAAAAACAAATATTGCTATGATTTATGTCAAAGGATGTTCTGCCCATGTTTTCCTCTAGGAGTTTTATAGTATCCAGTCTTACATTTAGGTCTTTAACCCATTTTGAGTTTATTTTTGTATATGGTGCTAGAGAATGTTCTAATTTCATTCTTTTACATGTAGCTGTCCAGTTTCCCCAACACCACTTATTGAAGGGACTTTCTTTTCTTCATTGCATATTGTTCCCTCTTTTTTCATACATTAATTGATCATGAGTGTGTGGGTTTATCTCTGGACTCTTTATTCTGTTCTGTTGATCTATGTGTCTGTTTTTGTGCCAGTACCATTCTTTTGATTACTGTAGCTTTGTATTATAGTCTGAAGTAAGGGAGCATGATTCCTCCAGCTCTGTTCTTTCTCAAGATTGTTTTGGTTATTTGGGGTCTTTTGTGTTTTCATACAAATTTTAAGATTATTTGTTCTAATTCTGTGAAAAATGCCATTGGTATTTTGATAGGGATTGCATTGAATCTGTAGATTGCCTTGGATAGTATGGTCATTTTAACAATATTATTTCTTCCAATCCAAGAACACTGGATATCTTTACATCCGTTTGTGCTGTCTTCAATTTCTTTCATCAGTGTCTTACAGTTTTCCAAGTATAAGTCTTTTACCACCTTAGGTAGGTTTATTCACAGGTATTTTATTCTTTTTGACATTGTTTTTGGCAGCAATTCTTTTGGATTTGACAGCAAAAGCAAAGGCAATGAAAGCAAAAATAAATAAGTAGGACTATGTCAAACTAAAAATCTTCTGCACAGCAAAGGAAACCATCAACAAAATGAAAAGGCAACATACAGAATGGGAAAAAAAATATTTACAAACTACATATCTGATAAGGGTTTAATACCCACAATATATGAGGAACTCATACAATTCAAAGCTAAAAAATAAATAATCCCACTAAAAATAAATAAAGGACCTGAATAGCATTTTTTTTCCCCAAGGAAGACATTCAAATGGTCAAGAGGTATATGAAAAGGTGCTTAATATCACTAATCATTAGGGAAATGCAAACAAAAACCACAATGAGATGTCACCTCAAGCCTGTTCAGATATCTATTATCAAAATGACTAGAGATAACAAATGTTGATGAGGTTTCAGAGAAAAGGGAACCCTGGTACACTGTGGTGAGAATGTAAACTAATATAGCCACTATGGAAAACATTATGGAGGTTACTCATGAAATTAAATATAGAACCACAATATGATCCAGCAATCCCACTTCTGGTTATATATCTAAAGGAAATGAAACAATAATCTCAAAAAGATATCTGTACTCTCATACTTATTGCATTATTATTCACAATAGACAAGGTATGGAAACAATCTAAGTGTCATGAGAATGAAGGAATAAAGAAAATGAGATATATATATATATATATATATAAATATAAAATGGCTTATTATTCAGCCTTAAATAGAAGGAAATCCTGCCGTTTAGAACCTTAATGAACCTGAAGTGTATTATGTTAAGTGAAATAAGCTAGACAGAGAAATACAAATATTACATGACATCACTTGTATGTAGAATCTCAAAAATAGAAAGTCAAATTCATAGAAACAGAGTCAGAATGCTGGCTGCCAAGGGTGAGGGGTGGAAGAAATTGGGAGAGGTTGGTAAAAAGAGTACACATTTTCAGCTATAAGATGAATAAGATCTTTTGTTCTCATACATAACATGGTGACTATAATTGATAATACTATTTTGTATAACTGAAATTTGCTAGGAGAATAGAACTTAGGTGCTCTCATCAAAAAGAAAAAAAAGATAAACATCTGATGTGATGGATGTGCTAATTATTTTGACTGTGGGAATATTTTCACAATGTATATGTATATCGAATCATCACATTGTACATTTTAAATGTATTGTAATTTTATGTGTCATTTATACATGAATAAAGGTGAAAAAATAAATGACATATCAGAAAACACACAATATTTATTTAAGCCAGATAACATATATAATATTTTAGATGTAGATAGAAAATAAAAAAGAATATATATAATATATATAGTTCCTGTTAAACCTTGAAATAAGGTAATAAAACAGAAATAATTTTCTCTCTTACTGGTGACAGGAATAGAGCACACAGCTGTAGTTAGTAGTATTTAAACATGAAAAAACTGTACTTATCACTTTTTTTTCTATTTTAATTTTGCTCCTAACATTTGTGTCTTACATTTTGTAGTAAAAATTCTAGGCAAGATTTCTAGGTGAGTTGTCAAATGGTTAGACATTTACCCTGCCTAATCAACAATATCATTTCTGGGCACTTCCAGACAAAGATTGGAGTGGAAGAGGAGATATTTTAAGCCAAATGATACTTTACAATAAAGTTAAGTATATTTCCCTCATGCAGACATAGCAATACAAAGAATTGTGCCCCAACAGAAGACTTAAAACCAAGCTCTCCTAAATTGTAGAGGGTGCAGTACCACAGAAATGCACTGTTATTGAGTTGTTCACATAACTTCCTCTCAGGCATGGTGAACTCCCAGTCTGAGTGCTGCACGCACTCTGAAAATGATGGTTTGAGTCCATTCTAAAGTAAAAACAGTATTCTGAAATTGTAAATATAGAAGAACTCTATCATGGCCAAAACAAGTCATGATAGTAAAGGACTTGGATAGTCACAATTTAAATACTATGATAAGAAAAATTTGACCTTTAGCTTTCCTCAGGTTAGCCAGCAGATAGTAGTTAATCCTTATATCCCTATATCAGTGAAAAAATGAGTTAGAGAAGAATGTTATTTGTTAATATATATCACCCAAGTATCTTTGTTTTTAATGGCCGTAGGTTACCTAGATAGTCATTTAGTTGTAGTGATGGTAAACCTATATGCCTTTAACATATCTGAAAGCATGATATGATCTCATAAGCCAAAATTAAATATATTTGCAAGCATGTTTTACTGGACCTTCCATTCTCAAGAATGAGTGCTCAGTCATTTCAATAAGCTATTATCTTCTTCCCAACCTCAACTTCAGGCTTAAAGAATGGTGCCCCAAAATGAAAGTTACAGTTGTCAATTAGTTTTAGAGTAGAAAGATAAAAATATTTCCAAGGTCATATATGTTTGTTGAGGCTTAGTTTCTGGATTAGATGGCATTTGGAATCATTCTCTGTGGCATGATTTAAGAAGGCAGAGATAGATTTTGCTCATACTTCCACCAACACAAACTATAGGGAAGCTAGATGAAAAGACTCATCAGAGAGTTGATGCACTAGGCAAAGGCCAACAAACACCTGGTTCTCGGCAGCATCAAGGCTCCATATGTAATTATGGGTGACAGCAGCCCTGGCCATTCTTGAGACTAAAGGCATTTAATTTCTGTCACCTATGTCTTCCTAATTTTATTTCTAGTCATCATGCTATCACTTGAGAAATGCAGCAGTAGAATCTGGAGGAAGATAGAATAAGACTGTAAAGCTTAAAAAGCAGTATTTAGGACAAGAATCCTCAAATTTATTGTGGAGTTACATTAAACATTTGTTTTCTGCTGATGTAGGTAAAGTATTTTGTTTTGTTTTGTTTTTTCACATTAATATTTGGAAGAAGATCCAAGCTTTTCCTGAGCTCAGAATTGTTTAGTAAGCAGGGATCTTTTGTGCTGCATGTTAATATAACGTATGACACCATTGTTTCATTTGGGCAACTGCTCAAAAGAGATGAATAATGAGCTTCTTTCTAGGTAATAATCCTTGGGTTGCCTGTTGAAGATAATGTAAAGCTCAGGTTGCTAGAATTTACTCTTAAAGCCATTCCTTTGAGCCAAAGTATTAACCAAGAAGGAAGTACAAAACCAAAAGACAGCTGTAATGTAGTATTTTACGAAAGTAAATTAGTTACTAGAATTGTTTTTTTATTAAAGGTAAAAATAAAGTTTTTTTTTAATTTACCCAGTGAAAAATCCTAATAAAGAACCTTTAAAAATTAAGTTGATGACATTTCCCATGCTCAAGGCAACAGCTGATTACCACTCCAATCATAAATGTTTCTTTGACCTGTGCCAGCGCTATATTCTATCAAATCACAGGTTCATAAATACAAACTTCTAGGCAGATTCACTTTTCTCATCTGTAGAGTATATCTGCCTTATCTACTTGAAAAAAAAACTGTTATAAATTAGGAAACAGAAAAGTATAAGAAATTGCTATTATTTTGTGAATACACAAAAAATACATGTAATACAGGATCTTAAATGTGACCTGAAATGGGCCTGAAAATAAAAGCCTTATCAAACTCTGAGAGTGAGTTCTGAAAACTACTTAGGGATGAGTAGTTCATGGCTAGATGAAAAGAACAGGTCAAATTCCCCTTTCCTTTATAACATTATAATTATAATATCATAATTACTCTAATAGCATTTTTATAGCTAACATGTATTAAGCATCTTTTATTTTTTAAATGTACCATGCACTCTTGTAAGTACTTTACATTCATTAACTTAACTGATCCTAACCATAAGCCCTATGCTATACATTCTAACATAAGAAAACCAAGACACAGAGAAGTGAAATCTCCTGCCCAAAGTCACACAGCTGGTAAAAGAGAGACCTAGAGTTTGAACACAAGCTGTGCTACTCAGAAGGCTTGCCTCTTAACTACTCTGTTATAACATCTGTTTTCACTTCATGATTTTCATAGACATGAACAAAATTATGTGTCATAAACATTTGAAAATCCTTCTGCTATTACTCAATTATTATCTTTTCCAGTCTCATTAGATATTACTTAGATGTCTCCCCGATACCCAGGGATTTATGCTCCTAGGGCTATCAATAAACCTCAGGCCAAACACATGTCCTCAGCTCCAGTGAAATATCTCTTATCTCCTTTCCGTCCACACCAATAGACTGGAATGTGGAGCTTAAGACCCAGACTGATTTAATTTCACTTTATTTTTCTTCCCTGCACCTTAAGGCAAAATCTTTATTTTTTATTTGCCATATGTTTTACTTGACCTTTCTCTTCTCAGTGTGGAGGTTTCCTCTTTTGCCTATTATGCCTAAGAGTTGTGACTCTCAATACACCAGTATTAGAATGGAAATTCTTCTGGTTAAATATATTTATATACCTATGTTCCCATATCACAGTTTTTACCATACAAGGTCCACTCCACTAGAGAACCAATAACTACAAAAGCTATTCCTCACTATTAAGAATCTAAGGATAGTATAAATAGATGACCTTAGGATTTCCTAAAATATCAGACCCTCTGAGTTTGGCAGTAGTATGGATGTACTCTCTGGCAGGGCTAGAAATCAACAGTTACAGTATTTTGACAGGTGAGCTAGACTCTCCCAGGCAGATCCTGTGTAAGGGCAAAGAGAAATGTTTTACTACTGGAACAACCTCAGAGGAAGAAAGAACAGCTGAGATATTATGAGATTACCCTGCACAGATTACAAGAGGAATAGAGGAGACCAGATATGCATAAGATGGAGTAAAATTTCTCAGCAGATTCCACCAAAATAAAGCCAAGGACCCAATAAGACTAGGAAGAATCATTCTTTTATCAGATAAGCAACTGTAGAATTTTGATTTGTTTAGTGTACTCTGAAGATGGTGTCTTTTACCACTTTTATTTAATAGGGGTCTCTTTTTAGATGGGAGAAAATCAATCAATCATGGCAAAAATAGACTGATTACATTCAGATTTTAATAAAACATTCTAGAGCTAACAGGAAACACAAAATTCAATCCAACTTTTCTAAGTAGAAAAAGTGCTCTGTGACAATATGGTCACCTAAAATTAATTTTGTAGCAGGTTAAATATCAAATAAAAGAACAACCAGTGATCTGATAAAATAATATTAGTTAAACCTATTTAAAAGATGGCCTATCTTGAGTATTTAAACCTCTTTGAAAATAATCCAATATTTTCAACTCAGTGTGATAGTCAGTGTTTGCACAGTCTATGAAAAAATATGTAAAGATCCTGTGAAATGGATTACTTTATGCTGTTACTCTCAATCTCCTCTGTTCTGCTAGTTTGCTGCCTGTAAAGAAACATATGAAGTAAAGAATCTCAAAGTCAGATTACATTTTAAAAGATCTTTTTGATACGCACTTGTATAAAGCAATCTATTTTCATTCTAACTAAAATAGTGCTTATATTTGCTTTGCCAAAATTTTGGCTGGCTATTTTCAAAGAGAATATGTTTTATATTTAATAATATGTTTTATTTTCCTCATGGGCTCTACCCTATTGGAAGGTATGATTACAAAAATCATATTTCATAATATGAATAAGTTTTCTTGTGTAAGCCATGCATTACAGAAAACATTAAAGTAGTGAAATGACCTATTTTAATCAAGTACCTAGGTGAAATGGTCCTGCTTTATTTCAGTATAAGTGTCTTGATTTTTAAAAAAGTGAGGAAATTATAAAGATATTTAGATTTTGATTTGGAGATCATATTTATATGAAAAATTTTGATATTCTAATATTTTTCATTCAGATGACTTGTCAAATTGTATGCCAAATGTTTTTATGAACCACTTGTTATATCTGGAAAATAGAATCTGTCAAATAATTTGGTTATTTCCAATTTAGTAACATGCACCTTTAAATCTCTTCTACAGCACCCCTAAGAAATAGACTAATAGAGTATATGAGTGCATCTGTGATACAGGCAAAATTATGAGCAGAGTGGCCAATCTGGTCACCTTTAAGACTGATTGTCTAGCAATCTCACATCAACTCTCAAGACAGCTGAAAAGAAAATTTCAGTTTAGTGACATATCATCTGTGTATAAAGACAATTCTATAAAAATCTACTGAACAATAAGCACTATTCAGCCCAGCTTTCACCTTAAAAGATAATAGATGCTTATGGATGTGTTTCATGGAACCATCATAGTATCTGTTATGGGAATTGGTAATGTGCTCTAGATTTTTTTTTAAGGATGCGTATATGCTAATGAGTGAAGGGAGGAATTCAAGTCTGTTATTGTTTAAGGAAAATATCATATCAGGAGATAAGTGATACTATTTAATTAGAGTTACCATCTCTCTCATCTAGTGGTTATTTAAATCCAGCAAATTCAACTATTTGGACATAATTTTAAAACAAGAAATGTGTCAAACATTGTTTCCCAGAATTAAAAAATTCAAAAATTTTTGTATTGAATTTTGTTCATAAAACTGTCACTCTGAGTGTATTACTTTTTATATGATTCTAAACAGAATGAATATCCCTTTATTTAAACTATTACAGAATAAAACAGAGAATCAGAGACAGCAGTTCTTCTGAACGCCATAGGGAATAATAATAATAACCAACTAATGAAGAATACAACTATTGAATAGTTCCAAGAACTGCAAAACATAATGGGGCAGTCAATAATATTCACTATGATTATCTTAAGTCTTCACAAAATTTTAAAATATATCCAGAAGTCAGTGTTTAATACAGTAGGACATTTTAAAATAATGTTTTAAAAAATCCTCAACAAAATTATATCAGAATATTTCAAGTAGAAATATTTAATAGATATATTTCTTACTATAAAGTATATTTAATCTTGTCATTTTAAGAATTTTATAGCTTTTTAAGTAATGTAAATTGTCATCATTATAACAGATGACAAAGTATCGAGGGGGTATAAAGAAGTGTCAGCCATCAGGAAAATATATGATACATAAGAGTCTGTCCTTGTATAATAGTGGTTGTTCCTGTGAATTCTCTGCCATTGTTCACAGGGAAAGGTTAACAAGCTAGAGAATTTACCCTTGTGGTTCCTAACAAGAATGACTTCCTGTCAGTCCAGGAGAGGGTGCACAAAGGAGAGGGAGATTGATGAGAATTGATGAGAAAAGTGGGAAATCCCTAGGGCAACTCTAGGTGGAGCAGTCCAGAGAAAAGGCAAGTCCTGGATCATGGATGTGGTGTGGGCTTGGGTATATTGGTTTTTCCTTTGCTTCACATTGCTCAGGGCAGATCACTCACTAATCACTTCATTGCCATTCCCGGCTGCATGGAACATATTACAGAGTAGGGGTACCCAGCTATCCCCAAGCATTTCCTTCCCACTACAATGGTTAGGGCTCTGAGGTTCTTAAACATGGCTGCACATTGACTTCACCAAGGCAGCTTTGAAGAAACTGAAACTTGGGGCCCTGTCAGACAAACTAAATTAGAATTGAATAGGGTAGGGGGAGAGAGGCACCAAAGTGGCATGCACACACACAATTCCCAAAGATTGGGAGACATAAACTGAGGCTGAGGTTTCATTAGCTAATAATCTCTGGAGATTCCACCCACCTATAGCATAGTCTCCGTAAAAGAAAGACAATGTACAAAACCATCTACCATATAAATCAGAATTGATGGATCCAGACAGGATAAATATTTTGAAGAAATATATTAAATATCATCAAATATGTGAGAATTTTTTATTAGGGTATAGTTGTTTTACAATGTTGTGTTGTTTTTGCTGTACAGCAAAGTGAATCAGCTATATGTATACATATATCCCCTCTTTTTTGGATTTCCTTCCCATTTAGGTCACCACAGAGCACTGAGTAGAGTTCCCTGTGCTATACAGCAGGTTATTTGAACGGGCATAAAAAGATATAATAAGAAAACAATTGGAGATAGTGGGTGAACAAATATAATTGTGGATATAATAAACTCAACACTGAAGAGTGGAATGGTTCAGGTTGAAGAATGAATTAGTGAGCTGGCAGTATAGATTAAGGAGTGTCCCCAGAAAGCATTAGAAAGGAATAAACAGACAGAAAATGTAAATAAAAGTTTCAAAGATGTAGAAGACAACCAGAGGTGAAAAAAGCTAAGGTCTTCATCAAAGGCACAGCTTCCCACAGGTGTCCCTTTTCCCTCTTTCCTGGAGAACATTCATTCCCAGGACCTCCTGGCTTAAGCTCCGTGGCTTCCAGTGCTTCCAGTATTCCTACTGTCGGACTCTGAGGATAATAATCTCTAACACATATGCTCATCACAACACACACAGAGGACTTGCCTGGTGTGGGAACTGGAAAAAGGAACTGTGCTCAAGGCAGAAGTTGCTGAAAAGAATTTTGTTGCAGGGGCTGTGTTGGACATGGTTAAAAATAAACTTTTAGTGTGTTTTCCAATCACAATACAGTTACTACAGGACTTAAAAGAGTAGTTTCATCAAATTTAATTTGAAATCCTGCTTGTTATGATTTTGGAGAAATCTTATATTTGATATCCTGTTTTGTTTTGTTTTGTTTTAAAAAGCCTATCGTTAACACAAGCTGGCTGGGATGAATCAAAGTTCAGAGTTCCTCAGTGATCCTTGGAACCAGAAACCCTCATCCCAGAGGCAAAGGTGGAAACAAAGTGTAAAAGCAGATAAAACCACATGATACATAGAAGAGTCAAGGTTCAAAATGTCATTTGAAATTTTGGGAGTGGGAGAGGGTAGACAGAAAATAATTATGTCTGATGGGGACAGAGGTTGATTTAAGGAAAAACCCACATTTGAAAGCCAGAGAGGCAAGGGTGGACATCATAGTTACTGATCAGAAAGAGGCACTCCACTGGAGGGCTGAGTGACTGCCTAGAACATGAATTGATCTTCGTAACTTGCCTTTAGGTCCAGCAGAGGCCTAATGAATGGATGAACTGAAACAGAGTAAACATGCAAGGAAGAAGTAGTGAAGACCATTCAGATATTACAATTATGCTCACATCATATCCCCCGCCTTACGAAGAAATGCATCTCCTAATCTTTAACGAGAACACCTATCCTTCCTGACTCCTGGGGTATCCTCCCCACTCAACATCCTTATGTCACGAGGGACTTCTGACTTGGACTTGCTCAGGGATAGAAGCCACATTATGTTAACTGACACCTGAGAACTTCCTTCCCCCAGCCAGACAAATATTTCTCTGGAGTATTATCCTTGGTCTTCCTCGACCAAGATCTCCTCCAGACCATGGCTTTAAGGTAAAGCAATAAGAACTCCTGCTTGTAGCTGTGAAACCGTACAAGTCTGAGGTAGGGCTGTGAGAGTAGAGAAAAGAATAATCTATGAGAAAAGCGAGCAAGAGAGAACTTGTCTTTATCCAACAAGGTGTATTTCTAATATTCCAAAGCAAGTGAGCTCAGCTAGAAAGTAGATTTTAAAATTTTGTTTGCCTTTCAACAAGCACTAAAGGGCTTAAATAAATTAGGTATAATGTTCCTAAAATATTTTACCTCTTTCATTTTGACACTATTTGCACACATTAATAGTCTAGTTGTATAAGCAACATTCATCTATGTAACCAACTTACCTTGCCTTCTATCAGCAGCTTCTACTATTTCCCCACCATTTAAAATATGCTGTAGCTGTAGAGACACCTATTCTATTCCAAAATTATTTCACATCTTAATATTTTGGCTAAACATACATTTTCATCATCCCAAATGCTCCATTTCTGCCTTACAATTTTCTATTGTATTTTCATGATCCAACTTCAGAAATCATTAATATCAATACTTAGTTCCCTAGCCATAAACTTTGCAAAACTCTGTATAAACCTCTGCTATATAGAACATATTGCACAAGATTACAGTCTGTTTGTTTTAATAGACTGGGCATAGGTATCATGTCTTCCTTAATTTTTAATTCCAAGCACCTGTTAACAATGCCAGCATATAGAAGACACTAAATAAATTTTCTATTGAAATGTTAATATTAAAAAGATAAAAAGTTCCAAGTTTTTCATACCCTCAAATAAAAAAAGATATAATTTTAAATGTTATACTACTACTAATTTCATTTTGAAACCAAAATGAAATTAATAGTAGTATCAAATAGGAACAATTTTATTTTTCCTTAGGATCAACTTATTTTTCCTTGGCAAAGCATAAAGGGAGCTCAACTATTAAATCAGGTCGTTTTGTAGAGTAATGAGCAAATTATGAATGATAACTAATTTAATATAAAATATGCAAAAGGTCAGTTGAAAATGAAAATATTTTCTCTCTTAAAATTCATATTAAATATGTACAAGATTGTCATTAAGAAGCCCCTGAAATCTACTAAAGTAGCCCTCAGTGTCTGTAGTTCTTTTGGTGTAGTTTTACACTCCTCTAGTTTTTATGACCCACAAGAGTTGCAATTTTTCCCATAGTGCTTGGTACTAGCCCCTGTTCCACACATGTTGTTTGTAGCTCATGGTGCTCATTATCTTAATGGACAATTACAGCTCTCTAACTGATTTCTCAATCACTACAGTTAATAGGAAGTTTTTCATTATTGCCTACACTTTCAGCTTTTGAATAGCAAATTCATTTTACTTTATTTCCCCTTTGAACTATTTTCTCAGCTTCGTAAAAACAAACCACTGCTCTGTCAAACATTAAGAAGGAATAAATAAAGTTCCAAAATCTAATATCAAGATCTAGGTAAAAGTGAAGTTGAATAGCATTTTTACTAAGAAAATTTTAGAAACAAATATTTTCCTGCTTCTTAACAGATAAAAGATTGACATTTAACAGAATTGTAGGAATTTAAACCATATTTCACATTGTTTTCCAGTATTTTTAATTATACACCTGAAACATTTTAAGTGCATAAGTAAAGTTAAATGAACTTAAAATTCTCAGAATATCTTGCCTTAATACTTTAGCCCAGTCAAATTTATATAATTGATTACTCAATTGTAACATTAATTTCCAGGAGTGTTATGTGTACTTCTAGCCTGAGAAATATAGAAAATTTTAATACTTATTTTCTCAAAATAAAAGCAAAGCAGTATTATTATTTTTGATCTCAAAAGAAGATATATGAAGCAGCAATCACCTACTAGAGGTCAGTAACAAACATAACTTTCAATAATCACTTATCTTCATTGAACAACTGCTGTGTACTGGTCTCTTCACAAACATCGTCTTTGCACCTCTAAACATATAAAACAGGTACAGGATGGCTAAGTGACTTGTTGAAAGTTACACAGCTAATAAATGAATCAGTTGGGATTCAAATCCAAATCTGTGTTTATACTACCTCTTGGTTCCTCTAAAGTTGAAATATTGCATAAGGATTGAATAATACCCTTAGTTTAAGGAATTCTCCATTGGTCTCGAAATTCCAAACCAATCATGGCTCTATTGCAAACTTCTAATTCCTAGGCTCTATGTTAGTTGCTGGAAGTCTCTGCACTAAAACATTTGAAAAATAATATGTACCATTGATTTTTACTGGCAATTTAATACCTATATTTCTGTGTAAAAATTGATTAAAAACACAGGCTTTGTTTTCTATATTTCACATAAATATCTATAAATGTATTAAGTGTCTAGTTTAGCCAACTTCCATTTCTAGGTATTGACAACTTAAAGTTTTAACTTTTATTTTTGTGTTTTCTATTCATTGCATTTTTTACCCTTAAAGATATTACCAGTACTTTTCTGGCAAAATGAATTACAAATGTGACTGTTTTATTATAATATTTTTTGTAGTTTTTGTTGAATGAACATTGAGTATTCTTGTCCACTGAAAAGAAATTTTCTTTATGGATATTTACTCAAGACTGAAGTTTCAGGATATATATATATATATATATATATATATATATATTTATATTTATATACACACACACGCATACATACACACACCTATAGATGGCTGCAGTCACTCACTCTTGCTGTGTAAGAGTTGTTTTTAATTCCTGTTCTGTTTTTCAGATCCAATGGGCACATATAAAATGACATCATAGTAGGGTTATATTTTTCCATATTTCTGTATCACTCTAGTTCACATTGAAAAATTGACTGATTGTAAAGAGAGAGTCTATAAAAGTTTGGTGTGTAAAAGGATAATGCAAATTAGATAACTTGATTTATCTGGCTCAAATTGAAAAAAACATGTGCTAACTAGGTAGTAGATTTGAAAAATAAGTGAGCACGTCTCTGTGAACTAGTTCAGAACACTTGGCAAGAGTGGAAATGAAAATTCTGATAGAACAATTATTTAGGAAGACTGTTGTTTCCTTAATTAAAATTGTATTTTCTTTCTCTTCATCTCTTCCCTCAACTTTATAATTTAGTTGTCAATTACTTGCAGAGATGCTGGTTAACAGCACATCTAGCATGTATTTGACACTCTTACTATGATGATTATCATTAATAATATTTATTTAAATAGTACTGTATATTTTCCAAGTCTTTTATATACACTTAGTTTTATATATATTTATATGTATTTAGTTGTCACAATCTCTCTCATAAAATAGTTATTCTCCTGGAGGTAAAATATAATTCCACTCTTCTTAAATGTGGGCTATGCATAGTGATTTCTTTCCAAAGAGTACAATATGGAAAGGGGGGAAAAAGAGTAAGCTTATAGTGCAGAACCTCAGTCAAATGATCAAAATTAACAACAGTGATAGGTTGATAGCATGTACTCTTGATATGGTGTGATGAACATGGTACTTTTCCACTGTAGTCTTCCTCTTAAAACCCATAATACTAGACTAATCATGAGAAAAACATTAGACAAGTATCAATTAAGGGACATTCTACAAAAGCATCTGACTGATATTCCTCAAAACTGTCAAGGCCATCAAGAACAAGGCAAATCTAAGAAACTGTCATCATAGCAGAGATGAGCATAAGGAGATATGACAACTAAATGGAATGTGGTGTCCTGAATGGGATCTTGGAACAAAAAATGGACACCAGATAAACTAAATAAATCTAAATAAAGTGTGGACTTTAGTTAATAATAGGGTATAGGTCTTGGACCATTAATTGCGACAAATGTACCATACTAATGTAAGATGTTAATAATAGGGTAAGCTTGTTCTGGAGAGTACGGGAACTGTCTGTATTATCATCATGACTTCTCTGTAAATCTAAATGTACTCTAAAATAAAATTAAAAAAAACACGGAAAGAATTCACACACACACACACACACACACACACACACACACACACACACACACACACACACCCTAAGTTACAGTTAGAAAACAGAGCTTCTCCGAGATCCTGGATCACTAGTAGAGGCTGACTTTGAACCAGTAAAGTGTTTTCAAACCTAAAAGCAAAGCTTTCCTCTAATAAAACAGAGTTGCCTTGAACAGCATTCATTGTAAATAAAGACTTGACACATTTGAGTTAAAAATAACACATACTTATTTGCCAAAAGATGAGCAGAAAAGAGAAGGGTTAATTTTTAAAAACCCTTTTATATATGTGCATCAAACACAGAACACTCCCACACTCATACACACTAATGAATAGTTGAGCAAGAGTCTAATTTTTCCACCAGTAAAGCGTACAGCATGGGCAGTCCATTTTTGAATATGGTGGAATCCAATCATTTAGATCCCCATTTCTGTAGTCATAGCTTTAAGGAACTTCTCAGCAGATGCTAGTTTCATTTTCTCCTACTCTATCTTTTCATTTATCCAGAGGTCATTCTTATCTCTCCACTTGGTTGAACCTCAAGGTTGTCCCGGCTTATCTTTGTAACGTCTCTGCACCTGGTTTCCCTGATCTTATTAAAACAGCTCATCTCCGTTTTCAGCTTGTGATTTTTCTGGGCAGTATTTTTAACCCATTTATTCTTCCTTCACCAATTCTGTCTTGTATAGTTAAATATTTTCTAAGCCAAACTTATAATAAATCATGTTCTAATTACTTAAAAATAAGAACAAAATTCTTCTATCATTTTCTTCATCAAAGACAGGACCGAACAACATTACTATGTTTGTATTTGTAAAAATAATTTTATTAATTTACAATTAGCCTGTGTCTGACAAGAACCAATCTTTTCACCTAAATAAATGAGCTAATATTCTTTCTTTCCAAAATCAAACTTTGAATGGTCAAATATATTTTCCATTAAAAAAATATAATGTTAAATAACTTATATATGTGGTCATGTAACCTAATGCTTTGTTTTCTCTTTTAAATAAAGCTTTATCTGGGGTAGGATTCTGACCTGTTTCCCACTCTAGGAAGAGAAGTTCCAAGACACTTAGAATATAATAAACTTGTTCCTGAATCTAACCCACACTCACAATTCTAAATATTGGCCACTAACCAGCACCACTACACAGAAATAGAAGCCAAAAGATGCTGCTGTTGGTACTACTAACGATCCTCAGTGCCCTGCAGCGATCTTTGCTCTCACAAGTCCCCCCTGACAGTGAGCTATATTAGTCACTGTCCCTGATGCCCATGGTCATCCAATATAGCAACTGCTCTATGGACAAGAGTTCAACATCTGAAGAAGCAGTTTCAGGAGCCCCTGGGGTAGAGATGTAGGAGCAGAGTACAGGAGCAGGGCCCTAGGCACCAGTGTGAAAAGGTCTTGATGCAAAGGAAAAATTCTTCTGAGGGCTACCAGTGCCTGGGAAGGTGGGAAGACACTTCCAGATATATCAATTTAGGTGGTGACCCAGAGGAATATGGTTCCTTGATTTCTGAGTTTTGAATTCCCAGCCCTACCTTTACCTTCTCACTTATGTCAAAGAAGAAACAGATTTGGACAGTAGTTAAAGCAGTAAAACAATTTTTTCAGGACTCTTACAATAGGAAAAAGAGAACTTGATTACAAATGCAGCATAGGTAATTGAGAATTTATAGCCAAGGAGCAGGGTGATGGGGGTGAGGGGTGTGGTTATTCAGTAAATGAAAAATTACAAACAGGCAGCATCAGGGGTAAGGGGGTTCTGAGCTAAACTGACCTAATAGAATTCTTGCTAAAGACACGCCACGGTGATCAAACAAAGAATCTTTGTCAGTCCCATTTCTTTTTCAAGGGAAGAAGGGATATTCTTCTTTCTTTTGAACATTATAGGTCCATTTCTCATCAGGTTATCTTTCACTCATTAAGGATCAGTTCAATCATCTGTTGGGAACTGGTAGTAGAGAGAATTTGCTAGATGGTACTAGCAGCCAGGCATTTAATGAGGGGAGTTTCCATGAAAATAAAGGAAAAACTGAGATTAATAGTTAAAAACCCAGTTTCTGAATTCAGTGGGCAGCCAGTCAGGAAGATTTCTAGATGATGAACTTGAAGTATCATTAGATGGTGGAGTGAGGGCAGCACTGGTAATCCAGTGGAATTCCTGGTTTGCAGTTTGAATGCCTCTAGTGTTGGCATGGGGTGTTCCAGTGAACCTTCTGAACTCACACAGCAGCAGGCATGAGATTGCCCACACATGATCTGTTATGCTGATATCCTTAAAGTTTATATCAAGTCATCCAGCTTCAGCTAGCAGGGCTTTGGGAAAAGATAATTTTAGTTCTCAATGATTCCAAGTCAGAAGGGAGAAAAATTAGAAACATTAATTTGGATAGTTGTGGCCAGATTTTAGAGGAAACTAGAAAAATTCATGATCCAGTCCAGTTTGTGGGATAAATAACGAAGCCTTAACAACAATGAACAGGACTAGAATTTAATATCCACTAGAGTGTTCTATAGTTTTCCACTGAAACAATTTTTCTCTCTACAATCACCACCATTTCTATCAAAGATAGTCAAAGTAAGGTTAGTTTGTTTGCAAAGTAAGTCTATTTTCATTAAACTTGGCCTGGTTATTTACATAAGTGCAGCAAGAATAGAGATTGACAACATAGGTCTTTTGAATTTGTTCTGCTGGAAATTTTCATAAGCAATCTCAGATTAGACTTTTAAAAGCCTCTTAGGGGAGGAAGCCAAGCCAAGGACTCACCATCAGAGTTCGCCTGCCATACCTGTTGAGTGAATTCCTTCCTTCTCCAGGTCCCCAAAATATCCTGAGGTTCCTGGTCCTAAAAAAAGTGACTTTCCTTACTAACCTAAAAAGCCAGGAACCCTAGAAGAAAAACACCAGATCGTTTTTTTGAAGGGAGACTTTATTGACTCCATAAAATCAACCATAGGTCCTTAAAGCTGTCACCTTTGATTATACGCACACCTTTCTCAAATATGACATTCCACTCAAAGTCTTGGCAAAATCATCAATGTTTCCAATTGTGAGCTGTTCACAGTGTTTCCAATTGTGAATCTGTTCAAGAGAGCAGATTCTTTTTTTTTTTTTTTTTTTTGTGGTACGCAGGCCTCTCACTGTTGTGGCCTCTCCTGTTGCGGAGCACAGGCTCCAGACGTGCAGGCTCAGCAGCCATGGCTCACGGGCCCAACCGCTCCGCGGCACGTGGGATCTTCCCGGACCGGGGCACGAACCCATGTCCCCTGCGTCAGCAGGCGGACTCTCAACCACTGCGCCACCAGGGAAGCCCAAGAGAAGAGAACAGATTCTTATTGAACTTACATAAAAAATATATATCTTTGAAAATAAGAATACTCATTAAAAGTTGCTAAATTCTGGTGGGATCAGATAAGGAGAAAAAGATAAATTGTTTAAGTTCTGTTTACAAAGGTATAATTTACCAAATTGCTATCAGTTATAGATAGCTTAAGAGAAGAAAATGAAAAGTTTTCTTAAATCTGGAAAGAAATCAAGAAACAGCAATATTTCAAATAAAGAGCCATAAAATTATAATCATCCTCATCATTTTATTTAGTTCCATGTTTATTTGATACCTGGTTTGCTTGATCTTGGGATGGCAGTTTTATTAATCCAGTTTTTCCATTAGAGTTCTGGAAATTTTTACTTCATTCAGTAGTATTATTAGAAATCAGTACTTGTTATAGTTTTTGCATGAGTATCTTCTTAGGTAAAGCACTTTTGCAAAAGCATCAGAGTAAAACAACAACTCTAACACAGCTTCTGTTCCTTCTAGAGAATAGCCTCTTACAAATGGAGAAGCCTAAGAATCTAATCCAGCCTTTGTTTATCTGGGATTCTAACCCAGCTTTTAGTGTACACTTAAAAATCAAAATCTGTCTCTACCAGCTCCAACAGATGTTTGTCTGGAGCACTGGTTTAGGAGTCAGACTCACCAATGGATCCCCGATCAATCAGTCAGCAGTAAAAGCAAAGGCTTCAAAGGTGCACACTTAGGGTCCTGGGTGAGTGGTCTGGGGGTCCAATGATGAATCTGATCCTATTCAATTTGCAGCACCATAACTGTCAAAGGAAAACCAGAACTGGACAGTAGTTAAAGAAGTTAAAAACAAATTTTATTCAGGACTATTGCAATAAGGGGTAAGAGACCTTAGTATAGAACTGGGCTCAATTCCAAATACACCATGGGCAAGTGGCAAGAGCCAAGAAGCAGAGTGCGAGTGAGTGGACAGAAAATTACAAAGAGAAACCATCAAGGGTAAGGGGCAGAGGGGTTCTAGCTAAACCAACCTAACAGGATTCTTACTGAAGACAAGTCAGAGTGATCAGACATTAATTGAAAGATGGTAAAGATAGGTGACCTGATCAGATATGGTGTCAGGGGGTGAAGTTCTGATTAAACTGACTTAGCAAGGTTCATGCCAAAACTAAATTGTACAAGGTAGTGAAAGATGGGCCCAGGAGAAGGTTCAGGAGCCTGACTAAAGTTTGGTCAATAAAAGAACCTTTGTCACTTACCCCATAATTTTAAAATAATCTCTTTTTGTGAAAAACTCCACAGGTACTCAAATATTCCCCCAGGGTGGGCACATGGCTTAAGCATCTACTTATCCCCAGGGCATAATAGAGCTTCAGCAAGTAGTAGAACTTCCATAAATGTTTGTTGAATTGTTGACCTCTTTCAGGAAGTTCAGTAGAACTTCCATAAATATTTGTTGAATTGTTGACCTTTTATAACTCCAAAAAACTAAAATTTGAAGACCATCCCAGAAAGTGAGTACATAAAAGAACTACATTTTGGTTTAGTCTCAATTTGTGTCATTGCTTTTAACAACTTGAAAATGAGATTCAAGAACAGAAGAAGTGATATGAAGCTCATTCTAAAGATTTTTTTTTCCTTGAATAATGCTAGGCTGTTAAAAGATTATAGAAGGCTGGAGTTATTGAAAACAGCTAAGTCTAAAGTTAAAATTTAAAGAACACAGCAATCAAGCATAAAAAGGGCCTTTGAAATAAAGTTGATAATCCTTGGGGAAAAGCTATATTTAACTATCATTAGTGTGGTTTCACTGTTATTGTTGAAATCAAATACATAAACAGAGCTTTCATGCTGTTTAACAAATTTCAAATCAGTATCCTTTCCTTTTTGATGTCAAGCCTGCCCCTAAAGTGACAGAGATAATAATGCACATTTCCCTTCAAATAATAAATGAAGGCAAGAAGTGCAATGAGAATAACATGCCTAAAGAAACAGCATCTTCCCATTTTTCTAACGAAATTCAGGCTTTCCTCCGCTGCTACACTGCTGCTTCCCTGAGGTTCCTATAATAACAAAGAAACACAAAGGTTTACTGTTGGTGAACAGTAGTCTTAACTCGTGCTGTGTCCTTAAAAGTTTGCCAAAAGTTTCTGGAGTCAAATCTATCATGATTCAGAGTAATTTTGAGACAGCAAAAAGTCCCTGGAAGAGTCCATCCATTCACTGAACTGGTTTAGGAGTTCTAGGTTGCAGAAATTGGGTCAGTTTCTTCCATTTGGCCACAATCTTAGTTTTATTTTCAGAGAAATCCTTTGCAAAAATTTCTGCCAATAATATTTAACATTTATTTAATATTCTCAAAAGACTTGTCTATGGTTACTCTAATGGAACTAGTATTTTAGAGCTCAAAAGACCTAGATGTCAACTATTTTAGCTCAAAAAATTCTCATTTCACAGACAAGAAAACTGTGTTGTGCCCATTGTTATACAGCTAAAGAACCTAAGATAAGAACCTAGGTCTCTTGATTGTAAGACAAGTGTTATTTTTATTATGATCTTCTTCTACCCAATAAACATTTTTGTGTATAATAACAAAAAAAACCGTTTAAAGGATGAAAAAGCCTTGAAGCATAATTTGTTTTCCTCCTTAACTGAAGGAGTCAAAGTATTTGTGATTAATTAGAATCAATCATCTTTTAAAATATACACAAAGAAATTGGCAAGTCTTTCCCAAAATTAACAGTGGTTGATCCATGGAAAACTTTCCTCCCAACATATGAATTCCTTTTTGTGGAAACATGTTTAATAGACCAATTGTGAAAGTCTTCTACTTGTAGGAAAACATCCTAGATGTCAATCATAACATAATAGACTTTGGAAGCATCCACATTTTGAACAGGTACTCTAGCATATAAATGAAAACAACCACATGTTGTCAATTAATGAAAAATATTATTTTTTAACTTTAGTAAAATATAGTATATTAGATAAGATCTAGATAAATACAAAGAGTTTGAACACCTTTGTATTCTATCAAAACTGCTCTGAGCTGCTTTCTTTTTTGTTCTGAATACTGAAGCCATTCAGTGTTCTAGGGCTTTGGCGCCTTTATTGGCTTCTCCCACACCAGCAGGAAATCATACCTACTGAAACCAGGGCTGGATTCAGCCAGCACAAGGTCATGCTGCACTGCTGGCCTCAGTCCCCCTTCTCCTCTACCCTGTATACATATCTGAGTGCTTGATTTCCTGTCTGGGACTAAGCACCAACTTACACTCAGAAAAGAAACAGGCAAAGTTTCTTTTATAGCTAATTCTTATGGCTTTTTCTGAGAAGAAATACCAACTACTGAAGTAAGCATGTATGCATCACTTTATCATCATCTTGCTTTCTTCCTTTCTCCTTTCCCACTCCATTCTTCCATAATCACCCCATCACACACACACACACACACACACACACACACACACAAACACACACACACACATCATCTCTTCCCCATCAGAAGGGCGGCAACACACACTCCTAACTTGGGGTCACCAGCATATAACCTCCCTAGCAGAAATAAAAATGTCGACGTATTATGACCTGCTTTTCTTGCAAGAAGTTTATGTTAGGTCACCATAGCTAAGTGTATTTTTCTACCTTTGTTTCAGAACCTATTTAAGCAATTCTGAACATAATAATATGACAGTTTTCAAAACAAGAACCATAGATTCATTACAATTTTGCTGAATTTCTTTTGTTCTATCCCAAATAAGAATGGCCACTGCTTTCACTACAATGCCTTTTCTCACCTGCTTTTACTTTAAATTCAATAATTTAATTTTCTTAAATTTTACAACTAGTTGTCACCTTGCATCCTCTTAATAGCACTTCTTGAAATACTTAATGAAGCTGAATTTGATTTTATTTCAATTGATCCAGTTAATCTACTCTTAGAAAAGTTGGTTTCATTTAAACTTAAGGACCTACATTCATTCAACAAACACACAAATAGTCCTTGCTCTTAAATAGTCCAGAATGTCTTAGGAAGATATCCATGTATATGTAATAGTAAATACCTGTGGACAATGCTCTCTAGAAACCTGCATAAGGAAGATGTATGAACAAAAAGTGCAGCTAACAGGGAAAGAGAAATACAAACAAATGAAAAGTTAAGCATATTTCATGATTACTTTTGACTGACATTGGCATATTTCATGCACCTAGTAAACATTGAATATTTCTAGATGGATTAATGCCCTCTAAGGGATCTACCATTTATGGGGCTTAATATCTCTTATAGTAAAGCTTGTTCTAATTTTATTTATAATTTATTGCTATGAAGTTCACTAAAACATAAACTCCATGAGCCCAGAAGTTGTTTCTTCAACCATGAACACATAACAAATATTAAGAACAATGCTTGACTCATAACATGCATTGAATAAATATTTGTTAAACTGACTAAATGAGCAAATACTCTGCCATTTAATTTTTATAAATATTTACAGACTGCTCTTATTAAAGGCGATACAAAAAGAAACAACACGTGAATTTTGTCTTAATAAAATTTACATTTATATAGAATACTATATTAGCATCTGTAAAGGTACTTCTCAGCTCTCTGAAAGAAACATATTTTCTAGGAATAGAAGCGTAGGCTGATGGTGAGGAGGAGTAAAGCACATTGGAAGAGGACCTAACTTCACTGCCTGTATCTAGGTGAGTCGCAGTTCAATGATGTCTCTCTTTCTCTCTTGCTCAGGACTTACTTCACATCTTCCTCCCCATTGCTCTGTCCAAGCTGCCTGTGCTAACACCTCTGCTAGGGTAGTATATAATTTCCTTTCTTGCCTGCCTTCATGAATGATGATTGCCTATACTTAAGATCAGTAGCTAAAATAGGTTTTCAATTTCAAAAATTATGACTAGCTTACCAAAGTGAGTTTCCAGTGAGTCAGCTATAAGGCATACAAATTCCTGTCTAACACATCAGGCCTCTCCCCAACTTAAAAGATTACTCTTTGCCTAAGTCCTCATTCCCTTTTCCTAAGTCTCCCCTTCCTTAGTAGCCTTTTGTTCTAAAACTAAGGAAATCACTAAAAAAAAGCAAGACTAAATAGAACCTTATTTGTGAAAAGTATGCCTTTTGAGCAAAATTTTATCCTGTGATTCCCACATCACGTGGCGCACAGTAAGTGTTAAATAACTGTTTACAATAAGAGAAAATAATAAAGGCTTATAACTCCAAAAGTGTTTTTTTTAAATTTCTGAACTGGGCAAAATAAATCATGTTACCATTGTTCTCCTATCTCAACAACTTAGAAACTTGTAATTTCCTTTTATAGAGAGGAGGCATAGTATAAAAGTTGTAATACTGCAGAAAAAGAAAAAAATAGAATACTACTGATAGAAAATAATTTGAAGTCAAAATATTTGATTGAGTTACATCTAACATATAAATTGCATAGCTGTGATTCAGAGAATTCATTTCCCATTTAGAACAACATGAGGATTTTAGAACCACCATAAAAGTCCAAAGAACTTCATGTGGTGACAGTATGCAGAAGCATGCCTCCTCCCTCCCTCCCTTACTTTCCTCCTTTAACCAGTCATCATCTCCATGTTACAGATGAAGAAAATGAAGTCTCTGTGACACAAAGAGATGAGTGCCTTGTCTAGTAGGTGAATTGTTTCAACCCATGTCTGTCTAACTCCAGAGGCAGGACCTTTAGGGAACCAGAGATGGATGCTATCTACATTATAACATCTCTGTAACTACCTGGATACTTTATGCCAAACCAAAATTACAGCTTTAGGAAAAAAATAGTTTAATCTAGGAAACTGGATGAGTTTTCATCAGAAATGTCTCAAAGATAATAGAGTATATTAGACCAAATATTAATGGGAGTATTATATTAGAAAAACAAAAATGAAAATGATAATGTTTGTATACTGGTAATGATGTAGTTTGTATATAATTTAAGGCATTTTATACTGCTACATCCCTATCCTTATATTGCTACACCCCTACTGATAGTAAAATCTACCACAATCTAAAATAATAATAGTATTTTGCAGAATGAATCCTCCAAATCCTAGACAAATAATTAAAAATTGCAGAAAAAAATGAAGTGTAGAGAGAGATCCTAACAATTAGGATTATAGTTATGTTAAAATGTAACATTGATTGCATTAAAAACTTTGCAGACAAGAAAAATACTGATTCTTAGGAAGATTATTTTAGGAAGAGGTACAAATGCTCGAGGTCCATGTTGATCTTATCCTTCAGCTCCAGCTACTAACGAGCATCCCACTTTGCCCATCATTATTTGTCAGTGAGACCAGAAACAATCTGACTCGAAGCTGGATTTCTTAAGAGTTCAGTCATTCAGGTAAACTGATGTGAATAAGTCATAATCTCATAAGTAGCTAAATTGTTGGCTCCTTGCTCTGCATCCAAAAAATAAATAAAATAATAATAATAAAAAAAAACTTTACTTGTTGCCACTACTAAAGGTAGAAAGCATTAGCTTAACTTAGTTGACCAAGTGAAGTGAAAAGCTACATATGGAAAAAGTCTATACTTTTTCCAAAAACAGGCCCACAATTGTATCATTGAAAAAAACAGACCATTAAGAATACTGGAAGTGATAAAAATTATGTTTCATTTTTTCACCTTTGTTCTACTTTTCTATATTTCTATAATATTGTTCTATTGCTTTTCATAAAGAAGAGTACAATTTCTTATCTGTATTCTCATAGAAAATATTTCACAAAACACTAATAATTAATGAATGTATGTTTGTTTTTGCAAAATAAAATAACAAATTAAAACATAATGAAGGTAAAAGACCTATTTTCCTTGACCCTCTTAGACATCATCAAATCATCTTATTTTTTCACCAAAAGGTTTGTATTTTTTCTGATTTCTAGAGTTAGTTATTGAATCTCTGAATAAGTAGCTAAAATAAGTATATGTTTAATTTTTCTACTGTATACAACTCCAACAGAGCATTCAGGATATCATCTCTCCATAGTCTAACATCATAAATGACTTAATCCATTTACAAATAGTATCCAAAAGACAGATCTCTTCTACTTCTGCCAAGAAGGAAAGCCGATTAAACAAGACCAAACTATTAGTGAAAATAAAAAAAACATTTCAAACAATGACAATCACATGAGATTTAGCAACTTTAGTATAGATTAAAAATTAGGAAAAAACATATATAAAGCCTATACAAAGCATATACAAAGTATAAATATAACTATAAAACCAAACAATCCTCATGTTTCATTAATGAATTCTGTCATGTTCCTCAGTTAACAGGTACTTTAACAATTGGCTATCAGACTTCAGTATATAAGTGCCTTAAGAGTAAATTATTCCCATTTGAAGGGAATAATTGTTTTAAGTCATATATAGCTTCCAAATATTAAATGGCTAATTTTTACATTAGTGATCTCAGATAATGAATGCACTTTAAGAAGCACCTCGTACTCAAAAACCCAACAGCTCATTTCAGTCCAGACTGTCATAGGAAAATGCTGACAGCATTTAACACTTTTTGTTGAAATATGCCTCAAACATAGTACAAATTTCCCAGCTTTATTAAGCAGAACATATTGGTCCTAATTTAATCATTCCCCTATGTGTCAAGGACATCACTACAAACAATTGTTTTACCATGATCTAGGGTTAGGTAGTTACCCACAATGGGTTGGATCTTTCCTAACTTTGGTATTTAGCTTATCAAGATTAGAAAGCATTTAGCAGACAAATATGCCATCTTTGATTCAAATATTATTTCACATGGATAGTCATAATATCCACCCCAGAGAAAAAAACCATTTTATTATATAGTCAACAGCCCAGTTTTATGAGGGGAAAAAAAAAACCCTCTGCAATTTAAAACTGTACTATATCTCTAAAGTACAATCCCCTGAACTCCTGTCCTACCACTCATTTTTCACTGCTGTACTTGATAATATAATCAATACTTCTCACTCTACTTCACTAGTCAGGATATATTTTCCATCCAGCCACTCAATTAAGACTCCTTCTCCAATTCAGACTCTCTACCAATCATCGGGCAAAAATATATCACGCAAAGGAGATCATGAATCATCACCCATCTCTAATACTAGAGAAGTACCTCAAAGCACTTTCCATTATGTATGTGTATATATATATATATATATATACACGTATATATATATATATATATATATATACACTGCGTATATGCCATATAATCATCCACAATGGAAGAAGAATAACAATATTTACTGAGTGTATCCTATGCACTGAGCACTACACCTAGCATGATACATACATTATATTATTTAATCCCCAAAGCAAACCTATCAGGTTAAAAATAACCAAAGATTCAGAAAGTAACCTGGTCAAGACTACTTAGGTAGTAAGTAAGTAACCTCTAAAGACTGAGTTCCTTAAGGCAAAGGACTATGTCTCCTTTTTGTGTATCCCGGTGCCTAGCACAGGGACAAAACAAGAGTGTTTCAATGCTCAGGAATAAAGTGATAGTTGAATTCTGGCCAATTGATGCTAAAGTTCCACTCTCACCAAAAATCAGAAACAAACAAATGAAATTATAAAACATAAACACTCAGGACTATGCACAGCAGTGAGATGTATTGTTATAAGAAAAAAGGTAGGCATGGGAAACATAAAAGCTATAAACTTCTTAGTAAATAGTAAAATTTGCTTGAATTTAGCTCTAAAGAAGACTGCCAGACATTTTTCAGGGTGGAGCCACATGACAGGCTTGACTAAAGAATCAAAACTATGTCCACACTTATTAAAGGTAGAAAAGATAAGTATTTTTAAAAAATATTTCCTTTTTGCAGATTGTGTTTGAATTTTATTTGATTCTCACAGTTTTCTATGACCTTGGCATGGTAATATAGACTGTCTACCAATATTACACGTCATAAAATTCTAAAGCATTTTTCTGGAACTTCAGCAGATACAAAGGTTGATCCACCCACTTTTTCTCTACTGTTTCTGCATCCATTAGGCAGAAAGTACACACCTTGAGGCTCTTTGCTGGAAGAAGAACTGCTTACTACTCGGCAGAATCTGCATGTTCAGGCTTGTTGGATTCCATCAATACAGTGCCAGTTATATAGGCCACTGGTTGTTTCCTTTATAGATTTCTGACTTTCTTTGGGTTTTGCAAGCATTTTAAACTCCTTGTTTTTAAAATCTTCTTTTCAGGTAATTGGCAATTTTGGAGTAAGCTGAAGTTTTTGAATTCAAGAGGAATGCTTATACACCACTATCTTTGCTACCACACTTCTACATAAAGTACAAATATAAGAAATCAATTGTGAGAATCAAGACTCTCTGTTCTGAGGGAGGAAAACTCCTAAACTCATTTTAGGAGGCCACCATCACCCTGATACCAAAACCAGACAAAGATGTCACAAAGAAATAAAACTAGAGGCCAGTATCTCTGATGAACGTGGATGCAAAATTCCTCAACAAAATACTAGCAAACAGAATCCAACAGCACATTAAAAGGATCATATACCATGATCAAGTGGGGTTTATCCCAGGAATGCAAGGATTCTTCAATATATGCAAATCAATCAATGTGATACACCATATTAACAAATTGAAGAAAAAAAACATATGATCATGTCAAGAGATACAGAAAAAGCTTTCAACAAAATTCAACACCCATTTTTGAAAAAAAACCCTCCAGAAAGTAGGGAAAAAGGGAGCTTACCTCAACATAATAAAGACCATATATGACAAACCCACAGTCAACATAGTCCTCAATGGTGAAAAACTGAAACCATTTCCACCAAGATTAGGAACAAGACAAGGTTGCCCACTCTCAACACTATTATTTAACATAGTTTTGGAAGTCTTAGCCACAGCAATCAGAGAAGAAAAAGAAATAAAAGGAATCCATTTTGGAAAAGAAGAAGTAAAGCTGTCACAGTTTGCAGATGACATGATACTATACACAGAGAATCCTAAAGATGCTACCAGAAAACTACTAGAGCTAATCAATGAATTTGGAGAAGCAGCAGGATACAGAATTAATGTACAGAAATCTCTTGCATTCCTATACACTAATGATGAAAAAATCTGAAAGAGAAATTAAGGAAACACTTCCATTTACCATTGCAACAAAAAGAATAAAATACCTAGGAATAAACCTACCTAAGGAGACAAAAGACCTGTATGCAGAAAACTGAGACATTGATGAAAGAAATTAAAGATGATACAAATAGATGGAGAGATATATCATGTTCTTGGATTGGAAGAATCAGCATTGTGAAAATGACTGTACTACCCAAAGCAATCTACAGATTCAATGCAATCCCTACCAAACTACCACTGGCATTTTTCACAGAACTAGAACAAAAAAATTCTCAATTTTTATGGAAACACAAAAGACCCTGAATAGCCAAAACAATCTTGAGAAAGAAAAATGGAGCTGGAGGAATCAGGCTCCCAGATTTCAGACTATACTACAAAGCTACAGTAATCAAGACAGTATGGTACTGGCACAGAAATAGAAATATAGATCAATGGAACAGGATAGAAAGCCCAGAGATAAACCCACGCACATATGGTCACCTTATCTTTGATAATGCATAAAAGACAGGCTCTTCAATAAGTGGTGCTGGGAAAAGTGGACAGCTACATGTAAAAGAATGAAATTAGTACACTCCCTAATCCCATACACAAAAATAAACTCAGAATGGATTAAAGACCTAAATGTAAAGCCAGACACTATAAAACTCTTAGAAGAAAACATAGGCAGAACAGTCTATGACATAAATCACAGCAAGATCCTTTTTGACCCACCTCCTAGAGAAATGGAAATAAAAACAAAATAAACAAATGGGACCTAATGAAACTTAAAAGCTTTTCACAGCAAAGGGAACCATAAACAAGACAAAAGGACAATGCTCAGAATGGGAGAAAAATTTGCAAATGAAGCAACTGACAAAGGATTAATCTCCAGAATTTATAAGCAGCTCATGCAGCTCAATATCAAAAATACAAACAACCCAATCCAAAAATGGGCAGAAGACCTAAATAGACATTTCTCCAAAGAAGATATAGAGAGTGCCAACAAACACATGAAAGAATGTGCAACATCATTAATCATTAGAGAAATGCAAATCAAAACTACAATGAGAAATCATCTCACACCAGTCAGAATGTTCATCATCAAAAAATCTACAAACAATAAATTCTGGAGAGGGTGTGGAGAAAAGGGAACCCTCTTGCACTGTTGGTGGGAATGTAAATTGATATAGCCCCTTTGGAGAACAGTATGGATGTTCCTTAAAAACTAAAAATAGAACTACCATACGACCCAGCAATCCCACTACTGGGCATATACCCTGAGAAAACCATAATTCAAAAAGGGTCATGTACCACAATGTTCATTGCAGCTCTACTTACAATAGCCAGAACATGGAAGCAACCTAAGTGTTCATCGACAGATGAATGGATAAAGAAGATGTGGCACATATATACAATGGAATATTACTCAGCCATAAAAAGAAACGAAATTGAGTTATCTGAAGTGAGGTGGATGGATGTAGAGTCTGTCATACAGAGTGAAGTAAGTCAGAAAGAGAAAAACAAATACCATATGCTAACACATATATATGGAATCTAAAAAAAAAAAAAGGTTATGAAGAACCTAGGGGCAGGACGGGAATAAAGATGCAGACCTACTGGAGAATGGACTTGAGGACACAGAGAGGTGGAAGGGTAAGCTGGGCCAAAGTGAGAGAGTGGCATGGACATATAGACACTACAAAATGTAAAACCGATAGCTAGTGCAAAGCAGCCTCATAGCACAGGGAGATCAGCTCGGTGCTTTGTGACCACCTAAAGGGGTGGGATAGGGAGGGTGGGAGGAAGGGAGACACAAGAGGGAAGAGATATGGGGATATATGTATATGTATCGCTGATTCACCTTGTTATAAAGCAGAAACTAACTCACCATTGTAAAGCAATTATACTCCAATAAAGATGTTAAAAAAAAGACTCTCTGCTTTATGCATTATTATAATGTCATTTTCCATTGTCTCAAGAGATATATTCAAAAACAAATAGAAGACAAAAAAATATGTAATTTCCTTATAAAAGCAATTCAATTGGTCTTTTCTTTTTGGATATCTAGCTATACTGACTTCAATTTTCCAAAGACATTTATCCTTTCAAATGTATCACAGCATATATAAACTGTTCTGGCATATTACTTAAAGCAAGGCTTAAATTACAGGAAAGCCATGGCAGAGAGGGGCTCTGTGAGGACAAATTCCCACCACCCTGCATAGTAGTATGCTCGTGCTGAAGTAACAAAGTACCACAGACTGAGTGGCTTAAACACCTGAAATATACTGTGTACAGTTCTGGAGGCTAGAAGTCCAAAACCAAGGTGTTGGCAGGGCTACTTCCTTCAGAGGGCTGAGGGAAAAGTGTTGCAGACCTCTTTCCTTGGTTTGTACATGCCAGCTTCTCCCTATGTCTCTTCATATCATTTTCCCTCTATGCATGTCTCTGTGTCCAGATTTCCCCTATTTATAAGGATACCAGTTATACTGGATTAGGGCCACTTTAATGATTTCACTATAACTTAATTATCTCTGTAAAAACTCTATCTCCATATGAGATCACATTCTGAGGAAATGGGGGTTAGGACTTCAAAATATAAATTTTTCAGGAACACAATCCAACCCATAACACCACCTATTTAGGGGTTGGTGCCTACAAATCCTCTACAAAATGTGTAATGTGCATGACTGATATAATTTTCTCCTGCAACCTCCCTGCAAAAGTATATAGTGATATATAAGTGTCATACATGTATTTGTGTGTGTGTGTATATATATATATATATATATATATATATATATATATATGTATATATCACTTTAGGTCAGTGCTAGACACAGGAAAGCAGCCAATAGCTATTTATCAGAAATAAGTCCATATTTTTGATAATGCAGAAATATTTTGCATGTTTTAAATATTAGAAACCTAGAGTAAACACTAGGAAGAATCATCATAAACTGAGCATCTCAGTATCAGGCATATGTAGGTGATTATCTCAATTTTCACAACAATCCTTTGAGATATGATTCAGGCCATCGCCAGGCTTGTCATGCTCAGAATCTCCTGGGCCTTGAACACAGCAGTCATATAATTGCCATGCCAGTGATTAGTCATTATTACACCGAAGTGGTAATATGGCTCTTCTGTGATGGTTAAGCATTATATAACATGGGGCTATTATAATACTGTATATTGCAAAAACAGTTCCCCCAAACTAAATCATAGATAGTTTATACAGACATATAAAGAAATCATGCTACAGTTTCAGATACCAGGGCAAGAAAGCCCTGAGAGGTTTTGGTAACTCGGCAGGACATTACCTAGTATTACCCTTCCTCAAGTATGTCTACCATGATGGAATTAGAGACCTGTAAAACTAAACAAATATTCCCTATCTGATGCTACCTAAGTTGCTTGCTGTAAGTAGTACCCTTCAACTTTACTGAAGAAAAGTTTAATTTGAATATAACCAAAGTGCCTGAGCATTCATTCTTACCAGTCCTCAAACTCAGTTCTCAGGTAGACAAAGTCAGGGTAGAAGTTATCATTTCCATTTTTCAGAAAAAGACACTGAGTCATGGAGTGGTCAAGTAGCTCTACAAGCTCATAGACTAGTAATTTAGCTGGGACATGCTCTTCATTGTGGTCTTTTGACTCCAAATCCATTCTAGATTTCCCACTTAAGGTGTCAAGCGTTCAAGATATTATGAAAGCCAGAAACTGCATGAGGCACTGACAATTCTATTGTGAATAAGGCATATCATCTCATCTTTGTTCTCTGAGAATGTAATATTTGGCTAATCCATGACTACAGGGAGATTTATGCTTTGGAAGAAAGTAATATAACCAGAACCAAAAGCTGACCAATGACATTATATTTTAGGCAACTTTTGTGTAATCCAAAAAGTTTGGTGGTAGAGTTTTCCAAAGCAGATGGAAAACAAATCTATGCTGACAACAGGGGCTTTAGGAAAACAAAGAAATGGAGTTGGATAACCTGGTTGTCAGAGGAATCCGGGGTCTGTCACAAATTTGCTCAGTGTTCAGGACCATTATCTTTCACTTAGAATTGCCTTCTCATTTATAAAATGAGAGCTTGCTTTACTGGTATTTCTCAATGGAGCATCATTGGTATTCTGTAAAAGAAAATTCTTCATCATGTAGGACAATTCCAAACACTGTAAGACTTTAGCATCATTGTCCCCCAAAATGCTAGAGGTGTCCCTATTACTGTGAAAAACAAAAACACCCCTACCCACTTCCAAACTCCCTCCCCAAACCTCTGGCTAAGACCTAGTTGACTACATAAAGTCTTAATTTCCCTCCAAGTCTCTGATTCTGTGATAGATAGTTGTGTTTATATCCATCAGCCTAATAGCATCTAGTTATTACTGGATATGCTATTCTTCAACATAACTTTCTTCAGTTGGAAAAAAAAGTGAAATTCAAGTTGAGATTCAATAACTTGTTATAAGATCACAGTGCTGTTAGCAGTTTTAAAGATTAACTAGTATACATTTATCATTTTATAGATCAGACGATGCAGTGAGATTGTTATATAATTACATAAGAAACAGGTTTCTTGCCACCTTAACCAGGGTTCATTTTGTGGCATCATATTTCCACCCATCTGACACCCAATTCTCCCAAGTTCCCTCCTACTATGGAAAAATGGGCATTTCACAATTTTGAGGAAAATTTTCATAGTAGTATAATTCCATTTAATGCTAAGAGATGATCTACTTAGTAGTTTATAGAAACATAAAAAGAAGTGTGCCTACCTGAGGTGAGCAACTGTTTGGTTTTTTAATGGGAGGCCCTAGAGTATGAATAAGGTAACATATCACAGTCTTTTTCTAACCAATTTTATCACTTGGACTTCAGTCATGCTGAATCAGTGCAATTACCTTCAAATAGCTATTTCATGACTCCTGAAAATCTTTGCTTTATACATTTCCTTACAGAACCTGGCCACATTAGTTGAGAATCTAGTAACTTTTCTAAAATAGGCCTCAAAGCAGGAAGAACACAGAAAATGAATTTGTATACAGAGAGAAGATGCTTATATGATGAGTGCTAATTTATATGGTACTTGTGGGAAACTAAGATATCATTCTTAGTCATTCCACATTTTGCTACCTGACACCTGCCTAGAAACCTCATGAACTTGCATTTTCTTTTACGCAGGAGGGCCTAGAGGGAGAGAGCCCTAAAATTTCTATAGAATTTTATGAATTGCAAAACACTTTATAAAGCATGGCCATTTAATTCTTATAAAACTTTTGAGATGATCCATTGCCATTTTACAGCTGAGAAAACTAAAAGTAGTCCAAAAGGTTAAGTAATTTGCCCAAGACACTACTGGTAGAAGTGGTCAAGTCTTAAATTTAAGTCTTTTCACTTCAGATTTCAAGCACTTTCCTTTAGCCAAGACTTTCTCCAGTGTACTGTGATTTCTCTGCGGACATAACACCCTTGCACTTATTAATTTTCCTACCTCCTCACAGCAGACTGTGAGCTTTTGTAGGCTAAGAACCACACCTGCCCTACTTTTATATAGCCAACACAACACCTAGTGCATAGCAGGCACTTAATAAATACTCATTGAATGCATAAAAGAGAATGCCATCTCAGGGTTAGTTGTCAATTTTCCTTTCTATGTTAAAAATTAAGGGTTGTAGAATTATAATATATAGCACATAGTGAAATGATGTTATTCCTAAATACTGAAAAGAAAATTCATGAGGAAATTTAGGTTGTACTATATTTGGTAGAGTCAAATTTGTGTAAACTCATCATAGTTTATTAACAAATAAATAAAAAGTGGAAAATGCAGAAATTAAGGGGTAAATATTTAAGGAAATTCTATAACTGGTTCTAAAATTCACACCACATTCCTATTCAGTGACATTGAAAACTGCATTATCATTGTATACTAATGTGAATGAAAAAAGTTAAAGGAAAGGAACTGCAGTTCTTAATATGGTACATGTAGGAAAAGGTAGATTTAAACAATCCTTTCTCTTATTAAATGGAAAAATCCTGCCAAATATACTAGAATCTCCAATAAACAACAGATTTTCCATCAAAATTAATTCATTCATCTATTCAACAAACATGCCTACGAACACAAGGAAGAACTTCAAGAAGTGTGTAGTCTAGTTCTATGTTTTGCATTCCATTTTTTCCAGACAATTCTTTTTTCCTCCCTCAAATAAAAACTTAATAGGAAGTCTAGTACATAAAAGAGATAAAACAGAGGCTGCTCTGGTTTAAAGGGCTGGGGGTGGGGGCCGGAGTTACAATAACTCAACTTCCCTTATTCTTTGTAAGCCAATTTCTCTACAGAAGCCAGTTAGAAAATCATTGGTCTAGCCATCCAAGCATCTGGATTTTAAGCAAAGGTTTTGATTTTCCTTCTTGTCCACCTGATGAACATTGATGCAAATGCATTGTTTGCGTTCATCATGTCAATAGGTATTTTTCTATTTCTTCCAAAATTCCCCACTTTTTATTGCTCTTTTTTTCTTAATATTTCCACCTACTATTCTTCCATTCTTTCCATCCCCACTGTGAAAAAACTGAACACCTACTATGGTTCTTAGCTGCATCCCCTATACAAAGGCAGGCTGAGTTTCTTACAGTAACTTGGGATGGGGAATCTATGCAGAGTTCCTCAAGTATAAGAAGCTAAAACACTGGGTTGTAACAGAAACCACTGCACTTGCTGATAAGGGAGAGACACTTACAGAGTTCGCAGAATACACCACAAGAAGGGTGGGGTATACTGGTAATGCCCCAAGGTGTTTCAACATTAGCATTTCACTGCCTTTAAAATTTTTAAACTTTTTTCATGGGAAATAATACTAATCAGTTATTAGTACATTGTAATAAAATTTAAAATCACTCAGATCTTTCTGTCAGGGCCCTGAGAAGATTTGACCAATATTTGATCTGACAGTGCAACTCACTGACAGAATGGTCATTCAGGATTTATCTGCAGCCACCAAAAGGGCTTGATCTATGGCATTTAAGCCCAACCAACAATGTTCCTGTTATAAAAGCCACTACTTGTCTTTCACTGTGAATGCCCTAAATATCAAAAGGAGCAAAACAGCAAGTATGGTCGCTATAATAAAACACTTCATAAGGCAACCAGCATGAGCCAGGATAAAAGTAGACAAGGACCTAGCACCAAGCTCAGTAATGAAATAGAGAAACAGGAAGAGAGATGATAGAAATACATATTTACTCAGAAACACACAAGAAATGATCAAGAAAAGCAAAACAAGACTGAGACCAGGGTGGACCTCCTGGTTTCTGACTCAGCTCTTGGAATGGCACCCACACTACTGGTCACTGCTAAGCTCTATAACCTATTAAAACATTTTAGTATACTCTTGGGAGACCCATTTGAAATAGAACAGTTTTTAAGTGGAATTCAAAGGAAAACTAGACATAATACAAGGAGTTTATTTCACAAGCCATTCTTTTAAAATGCATATGTTTCACATGTTCACTGACACTAGAATAACTATTAGATGCAGACAAAAAGTTTTTACCTCTTGTTTCTTTTATGTAGTTAGAATCAAGTATATAGCATCTTTAACACTACTGTTGTGGAATTAAATTGACAGATTCATGTTCACATTCAAGCACGTCAACGCTTTGGGGATGGCACTGCCTTCAAAACCAGTTTCTTAATGCAAAGGACAGTACCATAGCCTCAGAATCCAATATGGTGACCCATAGAAGGTCTTAATAAATATGTGTTGAATAAATGAATAACAGGATTATTAAAATGCCATAACTCTTAAGTAGGAAACTGAGAACCAGACTTGAGTCATGCATTCAATAAAGCACTTTTAATGAATTTGGGACATCTAATGTTATAATTCCACTTTCAAATTTCCTACAGAGTTTATCAGATCACTTGTCTAAATATCAGGGAGAAAAAGAAAGAAGAGTGGGTAAACTGTGCAGGAACTGGAGAACAGGGTCTGCAATTACTGTATGCCCACTTCAACCCATACAGTGTCTTACATATAATTAGAAGCATATGAAGAGAAATTATCTTAGTCAATGTATAGTTTACAAAAACATTTACAGATACCTCATTGAATATTTACAGTAACATATTATGCACATTTTATAGATATAAACACTGAGAATCAGAGAAACTCCTTGCAGTCAGAAATAGAGATAGGGATGAAATGGTTATTGAATTAATATATGCCTGGCCTAAGCCTATAAAAAAAGTCCTTGGCACAAAATAAACATCTAAAGGCAACACATATACATGTCACCGGGTTTCAGACCGATTGTCATTTCCTTCAAAATGTTTCCTTAAAAGCCTAGGTAGGCTAAAACTATTTAGTGCTTTCAAAGACTGCTGGTATCTCTTTTAACACTCATAGAACCTTATTATTCTTACATAATTAGTTATTTTCCCAGCAGAGTTCCTAGAAAGAGTTGGCTTACTTGAATCAGAATACAAACAAGTTCCAGACATTCCAGCAACTATTTGAAAGATGAATAAGTAAGGGCATCTCCCTTATTTACTTCTCTGTATATACAGGACCTGGTAGAGTACCTGACATTTGCTAGATGTATGAATACAAAACAAATGAGACTAAAGTAAAGTAGGCGCACTTGAATTGGACTTAGGATATCATTTAAGTTCCAAGAGGACTTAATATGAGATGAATGAGGAAAAACACAGTATTCTATGGAGGAGTATACCAAGACTATCATATCAGATGAAGAAATAAGTGACAATTTATGGATTACAAAACTGACATAAAAGAGACCTATGAGAAACTTCAACTAATTCTGACCTACTAGAATTCTATTTTACTATGGAAGAACACTGATGGACTCCTGATTCTTGATGTACTTTGTGCCATTCTTCCATAACTTGGATTAGGGAAGCAAATAAAGATGTTCATCTCTATGTGTGACTCTAACCAAAAAATGTTTTAGTGAACTGCATACAGGGGGAATCTTGATAGAAACTTATTTATTTATGAGCTAATGAATGGCACATCAGGCATTATCAGTCATGGATTCAGACTTTAGGAAACTTGATTCTCAAAGTTCCAGATAAAAAGTTTTATTAAGACCACATATACCGCTAAAATGGAAATTACCTGAAAATTGAGAATCACAGACAAAAAAATGTTGAAATATTAAAAGTGAAGTGGTAAGAAGGGCAGCCACAAAACAAATACAAAGGAACTTGCTAGATAATAAAAGTTTGTTTAAATATGTAAAATTTTTATCTGTATGTTGCACTATGGTTATAAACATGGCTTTGGGTCTACAGAAGGCTGGATATGAACACTAGCTCAGCAACTTAAGAGGTATTTAAGCTCTCAATTTGTCCATCTATAAAATGGAGATAATACCTACCTCATAAAGCTTTTATGGAAACTAAATGAGAGAGTGTATATATTAGGAGTAGTATTATCATCGTTATCATCATAAGGGCTGTCATATTAAGGGTAACATTATCATTATTTATAGCATCACATCATCATCATCAAGATCATAACCATTAATCCCCAATAATCTTCTGAATCTCACAAAAGGAGAACATGCTATTAAGTCATGCCAGAATAAGAAAAATAAAAAAGAAGATATAGCTTAGTGCTTGAAACACATGTGCAAGATCAAAATGACTTAAATTCTATTTTGTTTCTACTTCTCTATGAAGAAAAAACACTGTAAACAGTGAAAGAACAAACATGACTAAGAGAGATAGAAAAGTGAGACTAAGAACTCATTACAGTTATCTTTAAATCCAAACAAATTATATTCTGGGGAATATAATAATTAATATTGTATAATATTATATATCTATAATTCTATGCTTATATCTATATCTAATAAATGGAATAACTTGCAGGTAAATGTGATCACATAACCATGATGGATATCTGTGTTGTCACAAAAAGCAGGAAAGCAGCCAAAACCTAGAGGCATACAATTGTGAAACCTAGGTAGAAAAGGTTGGCAGGAGATGAATTTTCAAAATTGTAGACCAGTGAGCTTTGATTGCTAGTGAAATTCTAGCAGAGATGTTTTGTAAGCACGCAGTAAGGGGAGCAATGATCACCAAAAGTGAACATGTCAGGAGTATTAAAGGGAAGCCTAGACTATCTGACCTCGAGATTTCACAGAGACTAAGAATCAAAATCCTATGATTCCATACTTTTAGACAAATCAAATGAAATAAAACTGTAATGGAATTCCAGAGCTCAATCTCTGCTACAAGGTTGGCTTCAAATAAATCATTCCAGAAAAAAAGGTGTCTCTCTTGCTTTGAATAGCTAAATAGTAAAGAACCTGGCTTTGATGAGAGACTGGTCCTAAATCCTGTGAGCTCCTGAAGCCCAGGGATCACTGCTATGCTTGCCTTTCTCATTGAACTGTGAGAGTGAACCTTCACCTGCTTTTACCAACAGAAGGGGAAAACTCCTCGGCGAAAGAGGCTCTGTCTTATTTAGATTTATATCTCGAGTACCCACTACTGTTCCTGGCATAAAGTAGATGCTAAAAAAATGTGTTGAATAAATGTATGGAAATGAAACAATGGACAACATGTAAATTCACTTGAAAACAGATTCCATCAGGCACACTGCCCAGATGTAGAAGATTCTATCTGTAATAATTAAATGTTAACCCTGTGAAAGGTAAATGGGTCTGACCAGACTCCTTCTCTTGTGATCCTGAAGAAAGGAAGGAAATTGATATTTGCTGCATCTCTGAGTGCTCCATGTAAGGGAGTCATACCAAAAAAATATTTGCACATAAAGCCATATTTTTTCATCATTTCCCAATTCTCTGATCTATCCTTACAAAAAAAATTATTGTCTTCTAGAAAGAGAGTCACATTAAGGAGTAAACAATAAAAGTCACTATAGTTAAAACAATGATTAGCTAGGGGAACTTAAACATCTATAACAGATAAGAATATAAATAATTTAGTCTTATAGTGCCATTTCTGAAAAGGAACTACGACAATTGAAATTGTAGGTCAAACTTCTCATTATTTTCTGTGAGCCTAGATAAGGATCCAAAGGAACAGCTAACAATTAAAATAGTAAAAAAAAAAAAAAAAAGTTATGATGGATATGTTAAACAAATATGAGATTATTTGGAATAAAAATATTATGTATTAATTAATGAATAATTGTAGAATATGGCTAAGTAGTTATGGAATGCCATTCCTTAATATCTTTAAGACTAAGATAGACTACCCCTGGTTATTGATAAGCTTTTTTAGTTCCAATATAGATTAGCCATTTTGTTCAGAATTCCTCTGGTCCTCTTCTGTCCTTGCCATACATTATTTAATATTAAAATATGAGAATTGGGTCTAATAAACTGTATCAAGAGGCCTTTTATTCATGCTCATAGTTCCAATAACAATCCCAGAGAACACTGCTCACCAACATTATAAATAATGCCATTGTCAACATTTGAAAAATATATAGCAGTGTTTATTTTCTTCTTAGGCAAGATAGGAATCTATTCTCATATTCTTGTAAGCTATGAATCTAATGTCCTCATGTCTGCCTTCATAAAATCAACTAACAGCACTACCAATCCTTTTACAAACAGTAGGATTGTAATGCTGCCATAGATATTCTTGTTTTCTAGTTGTCAATTTCAAATCATGTTTCTGAAATCCAGTGCACACAACTTTTTTAAAGGCTGGTATAACTCAGATCATGTAACATTTCAATTAAACCATGTAAAAAATTAAAATTTTAAGCAAATAAATTTTAAAAATTGTAGAAGTGAATACAGAGAATCAAGCCATGAAAATTATCTTAAGAAATAATGACAACAGTGAGGTACCCACATGTGACACAGACACAACAAAGGTACAGCTTATATTGCAAGAGTTTATGTAGCTTCTTATACCTCTAAAAGTATAAATGTGTGTGTCTGTATGTGTTTAAATGTGTGCTAAAATGTGTTTATGTGTGCATGTGCATGTATATGTGTTTTAATATTCAGCCAATATTCTATGGTCTGCTGCATCTTTGGTCTTGAGTGTTACTCATTTCCTTTGAGGATAATTCTACTGTCTCTACAAAAGCTTAAATAAGATATGAAAGTAATTCTCTGCTTCCTGCTTTCAAATGCATTTCTTTGTATTTATGCAAATGTTCCATTCAATCTCTTGGAAAATTCCAGTGAAGAGCTATCCTAAATAACTCTGAAGACGAAATTTAGTTACCTGTGATTTCAAAGAAAATATTTTTAAGTTTTCCTTTAAATAGGATTTACAATACTAAAATCTCTTGCTTCTTGTCCGTGAAGTCCATGTCTTATGTCATGAAGGAAAGTATATAAAATAGTCATTTTGATTCATATGATTTTACCCAATACTACTTAGGGGTTGGTAATTACTTGTCACTGATGAGAAGTTACCACTCCCCATCTCTAAATTATAAATATGACAACCCCTGTTAAGTTTCATTTATCATTCTACATTGGTTCAATGAATTCAATGTTAATTAGGTCAAGTTTCATTCTTTCTGCTTCCATGTTTAAGAAAAAGAATAATAAATAATGATTCAGTTGAATGTATTAAATCACATATATTCAATAGTAATTCACTAAACTAAAGCAGTTATCTTTATTGTTGGCTAAACATTTTTTCACTTTATAAGATTTTCACCATAATAGATTCTTTTCTGTTTATTGAATATTAGTAAAGTTAAAACATCTTAATTACATTACACAGTTTAAAAGAATAGTGAAATAAATCTGCTTTAGGCAAAAGAGCATATGCAATACATAGTAACTAACTATTCTTAAGCCACCAAAATAAAACTAAAGATGTTCAACTTTTACATTTTAAATTTTGATTCCCACTTCAAAACATTTGGAATTTTGAATATGAGCAAAAGCAGTGAAAAACTCAGCTGCTCAATATTAATTACTGTGGATGTATCTCTGCTATATATTTAATTTGTCACTATGATTAACAATATTTACTTCAAATCCCTTTAATTATGAATATTCTATTCAGGCTATTCAGACAAAATCCCAAAGCCTTCAGAACTACATCTACACCCAGGTGTGCTATTAGGAAGAAATTCTTCTAAGCTTTAGGAAGATTCTAATCAAGGGATTCACAGATTTCTTCCAGAGATAGCATACTGGAAACAAACATGTATCATCCTTCTCTTTCCTGATCTACCAGGGCTGAAATTGTATGCCAGGCAGATGAATTGGTTACTTGAGAACTAATATTTATCCAGGCTTGAAAGCAACATTGTGAACCATAAGGGTGATCGTGTTTGCTTAACTATTACTAAGGGATATGTTATAAAATTGGCTACCCTTTAGATGGTAGATTTGACATGGAATGAATTTATGATCCACTATCAAGACTGTACTATGTGTATGACCAACAACACAAAGAATAATTTTCAACACATTTACTTTTCAACTATAAGAATAGCTTTATATCATCAATATCAGTCCAGTGCATTCTCAGAATGATACTTTTGTGTTTTTTTTTGAGAAATTAAGAAGACAGTTTTATCCTTACTCTCTGGTAGGCAGTCACTCACACAGTGATATTTGGTGTGCTGTTATCTTAAGGGTATTTATAAGATGTTTCCCAGCACAATTGATTGCATTGAATTCCCTCAAATTTATTGAACATCTTCATTGAATAAGATGCTAATGGTTGTTACATATACCTGGTTACATGTACATGGCAGGTAAAATGCCTAAAAATATTTGAAAGAAAAGCCCAGAAAGGACAAATGCAAATAGTTATCACTGATCCCTTAAATCTGTTCTTCCTCCTGGTCTCATAGTTTTTAAGCCATCACCACTCAAGATAAAATCCTGAAGCCTATAATTTTGGCTGTTTTGATACCCTTGTTTACCCTGATCCCCCAGGTAACACTAAGTCCCACAATGTGGGTCTAAAATATAAGATTTGTAATGGATTGTGAGAACACATCTACCACATGGGAAATGCTGCTGTACAGTGATTGGGTCCTAAACTGCTGCAGTGGCCATGTTTGGTCCTGAGACCTGGGTATATTGCAATATTGGTGCTACAGTATCTTCATGCAGGTTGCTAATTCCCTAGGACTCTGATGTGATGGGAAGTATAAGAGACATATAGTTAAGGGTATTCAGTCTTAGAAGTACTTGTAGAAGTTATATAAATTACTGTTGAAACATATGTCAAGGTTATAGCTGAAGAAATGACTCAAGCTCCAAAAGGTACCTAAGTGAAACTCTTCTAGATGGCTCAGAATATTTTAAAAATGGGAGCATGAAGGGGCTTCCCTGGCAGTCCAGTGGTTAAGACTTTGTGCTTCCACTGCAGGTGGTATGGGTTTGATCTCTGGTGGGGGAACTAAGATCCCACATGCCAGGAGGCATAGCCAAACATTTTTTAAAAAGTTTTTTTTTTTTAATGAGAACATGAAGAGACTTTAGTATAAATTGTGAAATTTCACTGTTTGACCTAAAATGGGAGAATAATGCGAGAATCATGTCTGTGATTTGGTAGAAACAAATGATTGCCTTGGAGTGGGGAAGTTTTCACATTTTAGAAAGCAATTTGAGAAGATTTTATAAGGTTTTGCTTGGAATAGCATTACTTTATTATCTGGGGGACATCATGTAATCCAAACTGGTGTATTTGCATGGATAACGTAGCTACATACAATTAAAGAAGGGAAATACATACAGGGTGAATTATTGGTCCAATGCTCACTGTCCATTACATGTGTCACAGGTAACAGAAACATGTAGCTATTAAAAATTTACAGTGTGGTTAGTACCACATTTTATAATTGAAAAACTGAAGCAATGGACAAAAATGAAACTATCTCATTAATAATATTTTATTGATTATATGTTGAAATGATAATATTTTGGGTATATTGCATTAAAGAAAATATATTATTTAAATCTATTCAATCTGTTTATTTTTACATTTTTAACATGGCTACCAGAATGTCTAAAATTACCTGTGAAGCTTGCATTATATTTTGATTGGGCAGAACTGGTCTAGTATTAAGTAAGGACAGTATTCCATGGCAAGGTAACATCCTTCTGAAAACATTTCAGAAGTTTTAGGACAACATCAAAGAACATTGTATGAAAGTTTTGAGAGTTTGAATCACTCACTGCATTGTTCTCATGTAGGAGTAGGTACAGAAAGGTTTGTAAAAACAACCTCACAAAGTTGTGGACAGGAGTTTTCTGGGACATCACTAATTACAGCCGCAAAAGGGGCAACCTCCACTTCACCATAAAAGAGGCCATTGCATTTGGTAATCAAGAGGAAAAAACAAAAAATGGAGAACTGTTTGCTACACATTCTTACTATTAGAAGGTAGAAGGTACCATCTAAAATGAATTCTAATAAGCAACAAAGTCCTCAGTGAAACACAATGAGGCATCAGGGAGCTATGGTACTTGTAGGTAAGAAGCATAAAACTGCCTGGACTGAAGTGTAATGCCCAGAAGATGGAAGGTTAGTGGCAGCAGAAATCAACAGGAGGTCCCCAGGGGTAGATGAACCTCACTGGTTCAGAATTCAGTGGTCTCCCCAACACTCCCCACACCTCTCCCACATCTCTCATTACCAAGCAGATTCTCCATCCATGGATAATCTTGAGGAAACTGCCTGTGCTTTTACAAAACTGTCAGTTAATAAAAAGCCAAACTGCATTTGTTTTAAGAAGCACAATTTGTACACATATGGTTTGCTCTGTTTTCTTTTTACTTGTCTCATAATTTAAGAAAGATATCCTGAAATTAGTACTGAAATCTGGCTGTGTTCACTTAATTCATGCATTTTTTTTTCTCCATATAGAGGATTGCCATGTTTCTGAAAAGTATACTAAAGCTGAAACCACATCAGCAAAGCTTATATTTCTGTGTATTGACACGAAAAAAGGAAACATATTTATCTGTAGAACAAAGAGAGCTCTACCTATGCATGCTGCTATAATCAAGTAAAAAAAATGGCTAAAGGCTAAAACTACCAAAATACCACCTCTATATGATTTTTAAAAAAGAGATTAAGGTTTATGTCTTAAGATGTGAGTTCACACAAACATAGAAAACAAATTTATGGTGACCAAAGGGGAAAGAGGAGGATAAATTAGGAGTTTGGGATTAGCAGATTCAAACTACTATATATGAGATAGATAAAAAACTAGGTCCTACTGTATAGCTCAGGGAACTATATTCAATATCCTGTAATAAACCATAATGGAAAAGAATATGAAAAAGTGTATGTGTATGTTTGTGTATATATATATATATATATATATATATATATCACTTAGCTGTACACCAGAGAGTAACACAACATTGTAAATCAACTATACTTCAATTAAAAAAAAGATGTGAGTTCAGTGAACAATAGAATATTTCATTTTAGTTAGACACAGAGAGATGACAGATAAATAGAAAATACTTTTGTCAGATTTTTTTGAGGAAAAAATCTACTGAAATTCAGACTTAAAATGGAATTTGGAGATTTGATGTAATAGGATATTGGTCTATAATAGAAACTTTATTCATCACAGGAAATGTGGAAGATAATCTACCAGGGAGATGGAATAAAATATTAGAACTTCTTTCCTTATTGATTTATTAAATATCATTCTTTTTTACTTCTAATTTGGGTATGCTTTAGTCAATGAATAGAATTTATCAATAACCAAATAAAATAAAAATTGAGCCATGCTCAAAAAATTTAATCCTTAAAATACTTGATCAAAAATTTTGAAGATCACTACAATTATTAAGTAGAGTTAATATAAATACATCATTTAATAATAAACAAATTTAAGTCTGTACTAAACCAATTTTTACAACTTTATTGAAATCTGTACACTAATAATTAAAAATTGAACATTTAAATTGTTTAAATTATGGAGATCATTACATTTTCTTAAAATTTACATTCTGCTTTTCTGAATCCCTAGAGTCTTATGATATTTTGCCCAGTATTTTAACATATCAGCAATTCACTGTTCTCTTTAACCAACTTCACATGATATCAGAAGAACACAAAGCAATAAAGATGAAATTTCACCCCAAAGCAGGAAATGAAAGTCATAAATACAGCAAGGCCAAAGAGTGCAAGCCTTGGATCAAAGGATACATCTTTAGAATTTCAGATTTTAACTTAATTCCTCTGGTTATCTATTCATATAGAATTATAAAACATTCTCCTTTCAATACCTTTTAAGGATGATTGAAAGAAAAAGCAAAACAAATTATCCAGTTTTAACTAAGAATTTATTTATACTATGTTAGGATCCATCTTAAACTCATCTGAAAAGTCAAAAAGGAATATAAAAATACTTTATTGGCCCACAGGAAAGAGTAGACAGCACAAGACTTAAGAGAGAGCTCTCAAGGGTAAGAGAGCATCCCAATCTGCTTCTTTGCCAAAGCACCTGTGGAAGGCTCAGAGGAAGGTGAAAACCATTTTCAAACTGATCGTAAAGCAAACTTGATATGACAAAGGAGTAACAATGCTTTGGCTGCCTTGAGAAGGATACTCTGACCTTTGAAGCTGGTAATATCACAATCAAATTAGAATCCTAGCCTACTGACCCCCAGGCTGGTGATCCTTCCAGTCAATAGCTCTTAACCAGGAAGACTGTAGCAGTCACCTGTGGGCCTTTAATCAATGCATTTGCCTAGACCTAGAGTTCAGAGATCTGACTCTGTATAACACAGAGAACCTGACCTGAACCTCGTGAGCAGCGCTGTGCAAGGATGCCCATCATAGGATGGACAGCCAGTACTTTTCCAGACTTGGTTTTCTTAAACCTATCCATGCTACACTATCAATCTAGGAATCCTTCTTTGTCTCAAAAATGTCTACTCATTTGCTCTGGAAATTTCTGAGAGTATCTCCTAAACATTCCCCTGTCCAGACCACCACACATCCACAAGTTTGTTTATGTCCCATGGAAGGGTTTTTGCATTTTGTACAAATAATTCCTGTCTGTTCTTTGGTAACTAAAAATATACACATTTTGTTTTAAAGAAATATTAAGAGATATCAGTAAGGAATTAATATTAAAACACTCAGTTTTTCCACATGAAAACAATGAGTTAAAAAATATAACAAAGGGAAAACTATAAATATTCATTCAATGGAATCAATGACAATGTTGAATATATCATAATTTTTTTTTCTAATATGTATGTGCTTCTTTCTTCCTCTTTCCTAATACACTGACTGGAGCTTCTATGACAATATTAACAATAGTGAACATGATCCCTTTTCAGTTATTTTCCCCTGAATTAACTAAAAATGTTTCAATTGAACACTATTTTTCTTGAGGCTGGTAAATAAATGGGTTATTAAGTAGGTAGTCGTGTAATTGAATTCAACTAAATTCAACTAAACAATTTTTTATTGTTTTCTAAAAATAAACAGTTGTGGAAGTTAGTTTGTCAAAATCTTTTTGGCATTCTTTGAAAAGACCATACAGTCTTTCTCTGTAATCTATTATTACAGTGTATGATACTAACAAATATCTTAATTTTAAAACATACTTTACATTACTGGATTGAATGTTTTATGTGGTATCTACATGGAATTCTGATATAGAGGCATTTATTCATCACCTTTAACTACTAAGCATCTCTTATGCATAGTATTCTGGCCTCAGCTCAAATGGCAATAGATTCTAGGTATACTGAAGTAGATCATTTAATAAACACTATAAGTCCTCTTCAATGGAGTTCCACTGGTTCTGTTTCACTGTGGGAGTTGAAAGATAACAGGGGTTAAGATGATATTGGACTTTATTATAATTGTGGCCAAATTTTATTATACACAGAACCATTGTACTCATATTCCTCCTTTGCTTATCTTTCCTTCCTTCTTTATTATTTTTTTAATTTTATTTTACATTAACAGAACTAAAGCAGAGTGTTATAATTATTTTTCAAAGTATGTAATGGTACTAATAATTTTGTACTTGAGCACTAAATAAATGTTGGAGTGATCACTGTTAACAATAAATGGATTTCATAAATCGTTTATCCCAAAGTATCATCCCCTTTTGTCCACAAGCAGTACTTTCTAAGAAAATTTACTTGTTGGCACCATTAAGATACTTTTTTCATCTGTTTTAGTGAAGGTAACATGAAATGGCAACAGGCACTGGCTCTATGTTATCCAGGGCAGCCCAGTACTGTTAACCCTCAAAATACACAAAGCAGTGTTTTATCACACCAATCTAACAGCTTTTACAAATAATGCTGCTTATGTATCACAGACATAGGTAAACAGCTCTTGAATAATTTCTGTCAATACTTGTCTTTTACTATCAATGTGGTACATACTGCATATGTGCATATCTAGCCTATAATAACAATAAAAATAATGAAGACCTGTTTAGTTAGAAGTATCTGAAGGATCTTATAACTTAATTCCTCCCATTTACAATGATGGTATTGACTTTAAGACAGAAGTTAAATAACTTGCCCAAGGCCTTGTAAGCAATAAATGATAGAGACGGTACTACATGTAGCTCTAAAGATTCCTAATTCAGTGCTCTTTTCAATACAACCTGTTGTCTCCTTAAAGCCAAGTGAAGACAAGCACTGGGGTCTGGAAACACTGGGAAGTGCTTCTAAGAAGTAGATGACAGACAGTGGATATGGCCAGAATGCTGCAGAATGCCGTTACTCACCATGTGCCTCTCTCTACAGATCAAGTTTTTGCATCAAGTCTTCCTAAAATAATTCCACTCCCGCCAACTAAACACTGCTTTAATTCCTTTCTCGAACGCTTCAAACTCCCACTTTTTCCTAAGGCTACTTTCTTTTTTCTATCTTTTTTTTAAATTTCTGTGTCAGAAACACTCTTCCCTGTCCTTGTTTCCCCTAACTAATTCCTACTTAGCCATGAGGCTGCAACTTAAATGTTATTTGCTCCAGGTGAACTTTGCTCATTCTTGATAGTCTCTACTGTGCCCCTGTTAATAGGCTCCCATAACTGGTTTATTTTCCTTACAACAGCATTTAGTATATGTTATTTCTTTTTTAATTGTCGGTCTCCCTGACAAACTATAAATTCCAGGAAGGACAGGACTATTTTTTTTTCTTTCTTACCATCTTACTTTATCCCCAAGGCCTTTTAGACAATAAAATCCAAACTACCCCATGAAAAGTCATTCATTTTCTCACTTATGAAAGATGAACTATTTCTTCTTCCGAAGGCAAATCCCTCTAACCATGTTAGTCCTAACTCCTTGCTGCCTTATTTGGAGACAAAACTTTTGATTATCTCTTCTTTTTATTGTATATTTCACCTCTGCCTCTCAGTTGGATCCTTCCAATGTCTGTTTTTCTTTTTTAAAAATTTTATTGTTGTGGTAAAATATGCATGACATACAATTTACCATTTTAACTATTTTTAAGTGTACAATTCAGTGTCATTTCCATTGTCACACAACCATCACCACTGTCCATCTCTAGAACTTTTTCCAGTGGCTTTTAAACATACTTAAGCATCTGCCACTTAAAAAAATGTAGAACTGTCATCTCATCCTCCTCCGGTGATAACCTTTCTTTCTCTTCAAAGCCAGCTTCCTATTTCTATGGTATCTATTGTCTCAACAACTGCTTACTCCTAACTTATTCCAGTCAGGATTAGAGCACCACCATCATTCTTCCAAGGTAATTTCAATTAGTGAGCAATAGTGGTCCATACTGAAGAATTCAATGAGCTCTTTCCACTTCTCAACAGTATGTCTAAATGTTACCCACTTCTTCCTCCTCAGTAAACTTCTCCCCTTACTTCCCCAGCCCCGTACATTCCTTGTTTTCTTCTTGTCCCTCCAGCTGCTTATTTTCTATATCCTTTGTATATACTTTTGCTACACAAAGCCAATCACTGTAAGAGCCCCTGAATGCTCCTCTCTAGGTCTTCTCTTGTTTTCCTAACATACTTTCCCCTTTCCTTATAGGTAAGCTTCACCATGCCTTTGACTCTGGTTACTACCTGTGTATTTCAAACTCACATATTTATATGTGACAGTCCAGCCAAAACTTTTTGTCAAGATTAAATAAGTATTACAAACTGCTTTCTTATTCCCTACATACAAATGCCCCAAACTCCACATTCCAAATCAAGCTCCTAAATGTCCTCTAAGATCATTCTCTTCCAGTGTTTTCTACCTCACTAAGAAGCTCACGGGTCTAAGAAAGAGTCAGAACAAAAACATGACAATTTCAACTTGTAGTTAGAGAAAAGGTAGGGCCCTTCATGCATACAGTGGAGAGTGGGGACAGAGAGGTTCAAGCTGATATCTGACAAGTATGGGCTAGTCACACAACTGGGAGATAGGCATAGGGGAGAACATTCCACTCAGATTTTATAGCTTGGAGAGAGAAGCACATTGGATGGATGAATAAGAGTGAAAAGGGGTCACAGAGAAAAAAGAATATAAGGAAAATATAGGTCATAGGGACATGGATCACTTTTTTTTTCTTCTTCATATGTTTCCATATATCTAAACTTTATACATTGTTCGTCAAGGAAAAAAAATGTTAAAGCTATTACAAAAGCTAGCAAAATAGAAAATGGTTGTAATAGCACACATAGTTGACCCATAAAGCACATCATCAAAACAATTGTCACATCAGATGACTGTTGTCAGGAAGAAAATTTTATAAAAAAAAGGAAGAAAATAAAAGAGCAATAGATTTCAAAAGCTTGAAGAAATAAAATACATATATATCACACATACACACATACACATGCACAAAAACACACACTCACATAGGAAGTGTTTTTTGCAATAGTGCTAGTCATTTCACACTAAACATTTTCTTTTAGATCTTACTTAAAAACTAGTCATTTCTAATTATTTGCAATAGTTTATGTTCTGAAAAGTCACTGTAAACACTAGCAAATGTTGAATCATGACTTCAAGAGGAAATACACATACACATCTCACAGTGATTATAATCTTAAATCCTAAAAACAACTTAAATTAGTAAATTCTATTTTCTTTATTTTACAAAAAAGAAAACAAGGTTCAGAGTGTTAAGTGACTTGCATGAAGTCAACCCACTAACAGGTGTCTGAGTTGGGGTTCAAACCCCATACAACTAAGCCAGAGTTTCTTGCACTGTGCTGGACTGTGCTATCCCCAGCCATCTCTATCCTGTTTGGCCTCGCCTGGGAGTGTGTATATTGGTGACACACATTTTTTGCCTCTCTGTGCCTGTCTGTGAATTAACTGCAAAATATCACTGATTGATTTTGAGTTTAATAATCAATCATAGCAAGTAGGTAAATTCACAATTATGGAATCCATGAATAAGGAGGATGGAGTATACAGTGGAAACACCCACATTATACATCATGTGACCCTAAGATATATATGTAGAGAGAAACATTGACATGTGCCTGTTTTATGTGTGGTACAGTGGAAAGAGTCCTGTCAGCTTGGGTCCTTTCATTTAATAGCCATGCTATTGAGAAAATCTATAACCTTTTTGAACTGAAATTTCCTCTTCTGTATAATGAAAAAAAAATGGACTCTATAATTTCAGAATTTTCTTTTGACCTCAAGTCTATGTCTAATGAAGGTTTTTCCATCTCTAAATATTTTCTACTTCAAGGGTTTTATGACCTTGTAGACATGTATTAAATTTAAATATCTAACAATAGTTCAATAAGTCCCATCTCACTTGTGAGGGACAATTTGAAATCACAACACTCTAAGGCAAAAAACAGCGAGAGAGGAATGAGAATTCCTGATTCATTTCATATTGAATTTAAACATCAATCCCAAATTAATAAAGCAAGAACAGTGTTCACCAAATCATGACACCTTACTTGTTTACAACCTTCTGGATATAGAAGTAACCATAACCTATGCTGGATATCCATTTTTACTCACATTTTGCTTACATAAGTAGAATAGGAAAAATTCCCTTAAATATTCAAGAACTGAAGAGATTATCCGTTTCCAATGAATTAAACCTTGTTTAACTTGATGTGTGAAGTCAGTTAAAAAATAAGGTCAAATTTTAAAGAAAATAGGGACATAAGCATATATTCTACTATGGATGTGGCTAAAATATTTTAAAGTCCTCCTCAATCTAGCAGTATTGTTGTATGCCAAAACCAATAGCTACTGGAAGCTACAATAATAGATACTATAATGAGAGAAGTAAACTAGAAAGATCTTTCTTTCTGTAGAAGGATTTGACTCCTTGGACAGGCACTTCAGGGCTTTGGTCTAAGGGTCTTTGTTCACTCCCTGCTTTTACCAGAGGTCAGAAAGTAAACTTAGTGTCTGAGAGTGAGGAGGCATGGAGGCACGAACTTTTCCAGACTGGGGGTAGAGGCAAACTAAAGCTCTCTCTCTTTAATTAAGTAGAAAAATATACTTGGAGTGAACAAATTAATAAAAGCTGAAGGTGAGAATAAAAAGTCCAAGGGAAGGCCAAGCCTAGATTTTTAGAGATTAATCATTAGCAACATTTTTTATTTCAAATTAATATTCCAGGTAAATTGATTAAAAACAGAAATATGAGAGAAAATTAAAAAAATAAAATTGCATTTTCAATAGATAGCAGTTTTTAAAATGTGAAAAACAATTAGCATTTTTAGAGAACTTAGTGTTTACCATATGCTTTATAAATATTATCTTTACTCCTCCAACTAACAGTCATAGGTAAGCATTACTGTCTTAGTTTATGAATGAAGACACAGACTCAGAAATGTTAAACAATTTCCCTAAAGTTATACACAGTTAGTATTTTGAGGAGGTGTTATTTTTAACTTAGGTCTACCTCGATATAAAGTCCATTCTCATTCCATTGCACAATGGATGCTGCCTCCTGAAAATAGTACCTTGAAAGCCAAAATCAATAATTATTAAGTAAGAATTATTCTAAAATAATTACCTGCATTGTTGAAAAGATTAACATTTAATAAGAAATTATATTTTTAAATTAAAAGTTAGCAAAATCCTTTAAACCTCATTTAATTTGTTACTATTTTTTTTTTTAATTTTCATATTAGTTCACAGTCTCGGCAGTTTTAACTATTAGTTGTTGGGGAGGCTTATGGAGTCCCTTGAGAATTTGAAGAAAAGATCTTAAGGAAATACTAATGTACAAATACTGCATTTGACTTCATAGAGTTCACAGTGCCCTGATGGCTACATACCTAATTCTCTAGGGTGCTGTGAACACCAGGTGAGGAACCATCAGCATTAGGTACAAGTACTATCCTAGCTAAAGCAATCTTGATATAATACTGATTATTACGTACTTAAATTGCCAGTAAGCAAAAAGCCTTCTAAAAAATCAATAAATATTAGAAAGTTAAATATGTAACAGAAATCATATGATTGGGAAAATTAAATCTGTAAGTCATAAAAGATTGCTCTCTGAGGTCTTCACAAAACAGGTTTTATTTATAATCTAGATTACTAACCAATCTTTCCTTCATTGGTATTCATAAAAGCCCAAATGTGGAAATCCATAAACATTATTTACTTCAATCACCAACATCAAATATGCATAGAAACACTTTGTGGAAAATATTAGCATTTAATTAGAAATTATGTTTATATATTAAAAATTAACAAAAACCTATAAACCTCTTTTACTTTAATCTAAATATTATTCTTTTTTTATATTAACACACAGTGACAGTAGTTTTTACTCTCAGTTGATGGTGGTTTTGGATTTCTTTGAGAATCTGAAGAAAGAATCTCTGGAATATACACATATAAAAACACTACACATGACCTCAGGGAGTTCACAGTGCCCTGATGTCTATCTACTTCACTCTCTAGAATTCCATGAACACCAGGTAGTGAACACTCAGCTATGAAAACTACAAATAGAAGACTTTAAAAGTAAATTAAATATCACAACTGCAATTTTGGTTATATCATAAGATATGCCATAGATGATTTTAAGTAGATTTAAAAATAGTTAAAACAGTTAACACTAAAAGTTTTCTAGGTTCTGAGAATTCATGTCTTACTACTTTCTCTCTCTTCACTGTGTCCCCTCACTATTTATTTAGCTGATGTTGATCTAAGCTAATCTCCTTCTCAAAATGACCTACTTTTTAAAAAAGACAACTCTAAAAGTTGTTGATTGATGAAAGTTTAAAGTAGCTTTGGTGACCACCTAGAGGGATGGGATAGGGAGGGCTGGAGGGAGGGAGACGCAAGAGGGAAGAGATATGGGAATATATGTATATGTATAACTGATTCACTTTGTTATAAAGCAGAAACTAACATACCATTGTAAAGCAATTATACTCCAATAAAGATGTTAAAAAATAATAATAATAAATAAATAAAGTAGCTTTGAACTGGAAGTAAGCCCCTATCTAATCAAACCCATTATCAATTAAAAACATCTTAGAGTAACAAAATCCAATTTAATTAGCTATTGTTCTTTCTTCCAAATATCATAATTTAAATGACAATAAGAATAAACACTTTTTAAAAATTTTAATCCATTCCATTTAAAGTGAGCATCACCCATGTTCTTTGAACTTGAAGGACATATAAATAAAGGTATACTGGACATATTTTAAAGTGTACACTGTATATTTTTAAATCTCATTTAATTCTCAAAACTTTATGAGATAGGCACTATTATCCGATTCTCTATAGAATAGGTAACTTAGCAAAGCAAAATAAGTTTCAGTGTTTAAGCAATTTATCCAAAACTACATAATATAAGTAAACTTAGGATTTAAATGCAGGCCAGTGGATGCCCCCTCTTCAACCCCCCTCTTTATATAAAGCATCCCTAGTTATTCCAAGTCCTGTTTGCTGATGTTTGATGAGCAACTATTATGTGACAGACACTTTTTTAGGCATTCTATATTTTGATAAGGAAGAAAGAAAAGGAAAAATAAAAAGAAGCCTGAGGACCATGCTAAAACACTTCAAAACTAGACCAACCATCAGTCCAATTGTTATTAACAGTCATTCAAGCCAGCATAAATGGAAAGTTATTGAAACTTGATACATGAAGATATTTGTGTGTTTAATTGACTTTTCATAAAGTGGTTTTATAAATCCTAACATTTCATTAACTAAGGAAACCTTATTGTCATATTTATATACACACATGTGAATGCATGCACATACAATAAGCTTTCTTGACAATCCATCTGGGCTTGGATTACAGTTTCCTAAGGCAACATCTGGCATTGAAATCCATACCAACTATGAAGCTGCATGAATTGATGATTAAGCTGTGTGTGTGTGTGTCAGTGTTTTGATTTGTGTTTCTTTTTGTTGGACCTAACATTTTCACTATTAGTAATGAAATACAGGAGGGAAACATCCACTTAGGTCTCAGTTCCTATTTTCAAGGGATTAGTGTTGTAAGTATCTCCTTCATCTTACAAAATACTGTGAATCCTTTGGGATATGGCATGAAGGATGTAGGAATTAAACCTCATTCTAATTCACAGATGTGACTAGTAATTAATAAGGGCACACATTGCTTCCACATTTCCTCCTGGATTTAAAATTAGTCTCCACTTATTTGGAAGTTATGTTCCACATTGAATTCCAATTTTCCACCAAATACTTGATTGTTTACCCCTGGAATCCAGAATGTAGGCTCTCCAAGGATTCAGGAAGGAAAATAATAGCTGAGCAAAACCCAACAATGTCAAGTTCTATTACTGCTATTGGTAGAAGTAATCCACAACATACGAAGTTGAAGAAGATAAAATGGAATAGAAAAAAAAAGTGATATATACCTATAGATTGGGCAGATCCCGATAAACTCTGTATTCATAGACTCTTTCAGAGAAAACTTTACATAATAAAGAACATATCTTATACCTTTAAAAAAGAGCAATTTAAGTTATGTGTGCTTTCAGTGATGGTCTCAATTTTCCAAAGTGGCTGAGTCTATCAAAGAAAGATATTTTTAAATGCCTTTTGTTTTTATTACTGCTCAAACCTAATAAACATGGTGGTTTCTGGAAAGAATACAGAAATGTTTTCCAACCCTTAATCTGCTTTCATAAAACACATGTTGGTTAAAGAAATAAGGTAATTCTGGAAATTGGGTAGTAATTTCTTTGGAAATTATAAGTGAAGCACAGATGGTAATACATTGCTTTTACAAGATATATTTTCATATGCAGATTATATTATCATGAACCTTGTACTGTACCATTTTTCTCTAACAAGATATAAAACAGCACCATAAATGTGCATGACTGAAAAAAAAAGAAAAATCAAAACTTTAGACATAATATTTTGCTAGATTGCATTAAAATGTTTCATAATAGAAATATATATATAAACATTTAGATTAATTGTATATTAATCCTAATTATTAATATACTTGTCTGAATAAAATACCAAGAATATGTTTATAAACCAATATTTTATCCCGCCTCAAATTTCCTCAGTCTCCATCATTCAGCAATCATTTATTTAGCTTTTACTAATTGCCAGGCATGATGCTGGGATAAAAAGGTGAATAAGAATATTACTCTACATTCGAGAATTCTAAAAGATGTATGAAATGAAGGGAATTATTATTTAAACCGGTGGCTTCAGCCACATTTACTCCTAACAAGATAGTTGGTATCATTTTTCTTTTAATATAGAGTAAGTTCAAAATAAGTTACTGTGACTAGGAATCCTAAAATTATTATTTTAAAAGTAAAAAGAAGTTTCCAGTATGTTTATTGTAAAGAAATAATATATTATGTTATTAAAACTTGGAATTTCAATAGCTATAATCTTTAATCCTTCTATTTTAACAGGTTGGCTAAGATATGACTTTGTCCAAAGGATTAGTTCCCACAAAGCTAGACACATGTGCCAGACACTCTACTGTGTACTCAGATCTGAAAAAATGACCTCCCAAGAGCAGTTTGTTGAAGGCCATATAGTGAGTATGAGTATTTCCATCACCTGTGCTATTAACAGAAGAAAAATTTTAGAGTGCTCTAAGGATGAAATGTCAATATCTGGAAAAGAAGCCCTATAGAAGGTCTTCTCCCAAACTCATACAACTTCTCTGTAATAACCAAGAAGGTCTCTGAGACCTGAGAACAGTCCCTTATGGGTGCTGGAGAGAATAAAGCTGCATGAATCATTTTGATTAACTGCAGAGATGATTTCTCTGAATGTTGTCCACACCAAAGCTCAGGATGAATCACCAAAGGTTTAAGGCCTTGCCTATTAGAGAAAAGAAATGATGGTGTGTCTCTCTTAAAGACTCCCTGGTGCTCTGCTGGCAAGGGACTTGAAACAATCGGGAACGGAAAGTCTACCCGAGCTTACATATTGTAAGTGCTCTGTAGTAGTTGCCTGAGTGTGTTCTAGAGTTACACTGTCTGGAACTGATTCCCAGCTTTCACACTTACTAGTTGCATGACTTTAGTTAGGCAAGCTTCTCAACTTCTCTGTGACCTCAGTTTTCTTGTTTGTAAAATGAATATGGTAAAATATGATAAAATATGATAGTTGGTATCATTTTTCTTTTAAAATATTTAAATAATTATATAATATTTAATAATTTAAAATGTTAGTATTTAAACATTAATATTTAATAACTGAAATATTAAATAATAATTTTAAATATTATATATACCTCAGAAAGTTAAAAATGGAATAAGGTAATACACATAACATTTAGCACAGTATCTGACACAATGGCAAATGCTCAATAAATCTTGGCTATATTTCAAGGCAAAGAAGCCAAGTCTATGTAGATGACAATCGGAGAAAAGATGTTCAACACAACCAAACTTATAATTCTACCATATGCAAGTGAATTCAGTAAGTTCAGTTGTACAAAAAGCAAAGATCTAGACTTAACAATAGGTAGAGAAAAAAATAAAGTAAGAAAGGTAGCTAAATCATACCTGTGCCTGTTCAAAGTGATTAGAAGGTAAAGAGAAAAGGGGAGAAAGCCAATGACAGGTCACCACTGGAAAACAGAAGAAAAAAATGCAGCAGGAACATTTTGAATACAATCAGTTAAAACGCATAATAGCCTTAAAACATTTCACCTCCTCTTCCCTAAACACTCCATGTTAGGAATAGTGTAAGAGAGTAGATCCATCTAAGTATCAAAGGGTAGACTGGGAGGTAAAAAATGTACTGCTTGTAATTGCCAAATTTATGTGTGGGACAAGAAGTGAAGCAGAGAATTACAGGCCAATAAACCTGATTTCAATTTAGGGAAAGAAATGGAAAACACGTGGAACTGTGGAACTGCTCAGATAACAATCCTTGAGGAATTTCTATAACTGTACTTCTAAAAGCCAGATCAATAGTTTGGTAACATTAAAATCATTTTGGGGGAGGGGAAACATTTTTCAAAATGTAGAATCTGAAGTTCTACATCAGACATCCTGAAATAGACCTTCTGGAGGAGCCAAGGAATCATCACTTTAGACAAGCTCCTCCAGATGACTCATCTACACATTGAAGTTTGAGACCCACATCTCCATGGCACAAAAAGAAGTGACAGCAAGAGATGATGAACAAAAAATTTAAATACTGATGGCATCTTTTCAATTCAGTGCTACTTACTCTATGACTGCCTATATAAATGTTATCTATATTGTTTTTTCAGTGGTATTTTACTTCAAATACATGTGTTACATGGTAAGAGTACACAGTTTGAAAAAGCAAATTAAATTTCAAAACATGATTATAATTAATTTTAAATGGATCCACTGAATTTTTTAAACATGGACAGCCTATAAGTAAAATTGTCTTAGCTCATTTTTAACATTATATTTGTAGGTTATAACTTGCTTAGTACAAATCCAATTTTTTTTTTCTTTTTAAGCTTAACCTTTTAAAACCACACAGTATCGGGGAAATGGGGTGGAGATGACCTTCCATGGGAGAAAAGGTACAATGGACAGAGGAATAAAGTTGAGCTTATTCAGTGAAAAGCTCAGTCCTGTTTACCTACACTCTGTAGATACATATGCATCTGTTCTTAATTTGAAAAGAATATATTGCAAACAGATTAGTTCATTTTTTTCATGGCTGACCTCTTCTGTTCAGAAAGTAAATGTATAAATTCCTGTCTCATGCTTTAAGTTATTAATTTGTATCAATATGTTGTTTAAATAAAAAGGCAAAGAAAAAAGTCCTCCAAACTTCAAATTCCTCAATTAATGCTAATACCATGTCTCTTGATTCCCTAGCTGGTTCCCACCTGGAAGTAGTAAGCAAACAAGGGAAGGATCCTGGAGTTTAGGTCTCATTTTCCATCACCCACTTCTTCCTCATCCTCAAATAACACTTAGACAAAAGCACCGCCATAGATATTCATACAATACAAACATAAAAGTGAATGATTCTTCCTCTCTATTTTGTAGCTATCCAAATATTTACCAAAACTTCTTGCCACCTAAGATCTGAACTGTCATTATGTCATCAACTGAGTCAGTCTGAGGAGATTTGTAACAATATTGTTATACTGTCTGGAATATATCCTGTTTTTTTTTGACCTGGAAAAAAAACTGTCCATTGTATCTCATAAAACAGATAAAAGCCCTTCTTACAAAGTCATTCCTCTCTAACCTTGAATAAAAGAGTCTATAAGGGAGTCCATCAATGACAGCTTATATTAGAAACATCAGAACTTGGGAACACATGGCCTATTCTATATTCTTTTCTTGGCTGCATCCCTTGTCTCTCCAGACTACATGGACAGCAGAGGTCTTAACATCTATTCTTTGTGTGTGCTAGATACTAGACACAAACTAGTATACATACTTATCCGTAGGTTTATATTTATTTCCTATTAAAGTGAATATAAATGTCTGCCATGTTGGGAAATGCGAAAAACATTTACATTAAAAATGTGAAAGCAATGTAGACCATATGCAAGTGGTCTCTCTGGAAAAGAGTGGCCAGTACCTTTATAGTATCAACTACTAAACTTAAAATACATTCTATCATGAAGACTGGGATGTGAATTCTATTGTACTCTACTCTTCTATCTCTTAAACTGTGAATTCCAACTTTCCTTATTAAAATATTATCCAATAATTATTTGATATAAATAATATACTCACTCCCTCAAGCCCTCACTGAAGAGAGAGAGAATGAGAGAGAGAGAATGGGAAAATACATAAGCCTTAGAATCCTCTAAGACTGAAAAAAAGAACTGTACATGAAGGACTTGTTCTTTAAGAGCCTGGAAGTGGAGTAACTCTTCTACCAGCTAATGAAATGCCATCAGTCACAAGCACAAAAATGACTTTGAAACAGGTAGATGGGAAAAACAAGAAGAATCACAAAGTTTACTATTTTCTATGTGTGAGTTTAAAGATGGGGAGAAGCAGGAAGTTGAAATATTAACACGAGAGGAGGTATCATTTAAATCTTTATTTTTGCCTTATAATAACACATTAAAATTTAATCAATTATTTATCTTGCCATAAAAACAGCATCATCCTTTATTTTAAACCTAGCTCAATAAAAGACTAGGGTTACCTCTCATAGAGCTCCATTCAATAATTCTGGATCAAAGGACAAATATTCATTTTTGCAATGCTAGTTCTTCTAAGGATAATGTGCATTGGGAGAGAAAAAGTCCTTTCTCAGCCTTCTCTTGTTCCACCAATATTCCACCTTCTCAGCTTCTCTCCATTTTATATCTGCAATAAGTCTTATATATAAGACCTAAGAAAGAACTCTTAGAGCTTAAGTGTCTTATCCTCTTCTGGAAGAAGGAAAACAGTTATCTCCTTTTAATATCACCCTGACTTATTTGCTACAAAGTTTTAAAATAAGACGAAAATCTCTAGATGTATATAAAAAGCTATTTTCCCAAATCACTCAGAAAGCTCTCTTTCAATATATGCATTCATATTTTGTTGCATTCCATACCTTTCCTTTAAGAACACACACACACACACACACACACACACACATATATATATATATATACATGCATGAATATGGTATTATGTATATATAGTTAGAAATGTGTTTAATTGTAACATTACAGATAAATTGAAACAAAGGTGAAACAAAGGCACTTATTTAATAGTGCCTAGAACATGTGAACATCTTTGCTCTTGAGGAAGAAAGCATATCTCAAGTAAAATTATTTCGGACAAAATGAATTTGTCAAAATCTGATTTTAGAAGGCATTTGGTAATGTCCTAATATTTTCTTTCTATTCTTTTGCCCTATTGAAACTGTTTTTTAGGAAATACATAAATAATAAATTCATACATCAATATTAAAATGGCTAAAACATTTTATTTTTTCACAAGGTATTTTTGTCAACAGAGGGCCAGAATCCAAATAAAAATAAAATAACATTTATCCAATCCATATTACAGTGGTAATTTCTGTAATTCGGTTGTTAATAGCATAGCAGAATGCCCATTTTTCAATAATAGCACAATTCGTCATAAATCCTCTCAAGAACACTGGAGTCTGAAGCCCTGTTTTCTACTCTGGTTTCTGCAATGAACTTTCAGTGAAGCCTGAGGTGAAGTCATGTCCACAGCCATGTCCTCAGACTCCTCACCCAGAAAAGCATTGATCTAGATTATGGTTAAAGTCCCAACATGAAAAATATAGACTTGTGGGGGGGGTGCAGTGGGCAAAGAGCAACAGACTCAGCACTTTGCTGTCACCTCTCAAATAAAATCAAAGAAGTTTCTGGAGAAAAAAGTTATTTATTTGTCACCTCTTGAGTACAAATATTGAGTGTAAATCCAAAATTTAACCTAAGGCTTAAACCCAACCTTAAGCCTCTTGACTTTGTGTTTTCTCAGTCACACTAGCTCAAAAATCTACCTCATTTATTCTAATTTCTGTTTTTATTATACAGAGTAATCTGTGCGTGATGACTATTCTTACTCCTTTACCACTGAAACTTCACTCCAAATAGGTAACAATGCTACAACAGAAGGCACATCTTAATCCTAACTTGTCCAGAGAAATGGAGGGAAGATGGATGACAGTGAAAAGAAAAGGGAAGTGAAAGATAGTCAAGAAGGTAAATGCATGTGTGTGTGTTGGGGTTGGCAGCTGGGAATAAAGGGGGGAGGGGAAGACAGATAAAAGGGAAGAGCAGAAAGAAAAGAAAAAGGATAAATCAATTCACCTGTTTTAGACCTCTATTGCTGAAGTTCTGTCCAACATGCCTTCTCAGGTTTCTGTGGAAAGTGCTATTCCTCCATTATCCAGTTGTACTGTGAGCTGTCATTCATGGACCCTACAAACTACCTCCAGCTACATACAGGAAAAAGCATGCGATTCAAACTGGACTAATCAGAAACCTTCTTTAGGGTTTTTCATAGTTGAGCTGGAAGTGTGTGCATATTGACAGAGGGAAGTTATTTTCTCCCAGAAAGGTGATAAAGAGAAATGGTTTCCAGCTGATAGAAAACCCACACCACATGGAGAAAAATAATCTGCAGCAAGAGAGAATGAAGCCAACCAAGAAAGAAGCAGAGATGTGGGTAAGAGAGAAAGCTCTTCCAAGGTCTCAGCTTTAAGATATCTGCAGTTGCCCCAGGCTGGCTTGGTCAGCCCTTCCCCACAATTTGTGAACTCTGCTAGTATTTTCCAATAAACCTCCTCTATCACTCAGGTAGTTCAAATTGGCTTCCTTTGCATGAAACAAAATCCAGAATAAAAGTCTAGAATAAAATGCCCAAATTCCATCACAAAATTAATCAATCAATCCATTTGTTGTTTTGTTCAGAAAATGATTTTTGTCTATCCAACCACTAATATTCATGGAAATACTACAATAAATAAGTCAGAGTCAAACTTTCAAGGAAACTATAGGAAATATTAAAAGAAAAATCACACTAAAATCAAGAAAAAGGTGAAGAACATTATTTAATAAGACCAAATTTCAATTTTTTGTCATGCTAAACATGCTGTGTACTCACCATCAATCTTAATCTAAAGGCAATATACAGAGATTCTAGAAGTAACTATCCTGGATAAAGTGACTAGGATTTTAATTATTTTAAAGGCTAATGATTGACAATTGAAAACAAATGGGTCTTCGTTTCCCCTAAAGTCAGAATAAAGACAATGTGTCTAGTATCACAATAATTACTTAATACTGCTCTGGAAGTCAATTACCCAAAAGAATGAATTAAAGAAAAAATTGAGGAGGTAAAATTATCTTTAAGTATAAATGACATGATCATGTACCCAGACAACTCAAGAGATTCTACAGAAGAATTATGTGATACAATATGATGATTTAACAAGGTGGTTATTTGAAATTAATATATTAAAAAAATCATTAGCTTTTCTTTAAATAAAAATCATTTGGTAAGTATAGTAGAAGTTCCCATTCTAAATAGCAACAACAAAAAAAAGGAAAAATAAATTAACTACATGCCTATAGAAAGTTGCAAAACATTACTGAAGAGAATAAGCAAAATAGTTTGGTATTTTCCCAGGAAGATTTAAATAAATCAGTGGAAAAAACTGTATTCAGAAATAGGCTAAGATATATGTACAAATTAGTATATAATAAAGGCAGCATTTAAATCAGTAAAAGTGTCATAGGTTGAATTACTAGTCCCAATTCTTCACTCCTCCTACATCCACACCCTTACCCTGGTCTCATCAGAGGCAATGTGCACATCTGATCTCCTTGACCTTGGGCCTTGTCAAGTAACCAACTTGCTTTAGGTAAAAGAATTTGGTCAGAAAAGACCATGTGCTAGTTACGAGGATAAGAACTGATGTGGTTGCTTGCTCTCCAGCACCTTTGCCATCACCAAGGGAACATGTTCCCATATGCCTCTGGTTCCAAGAGCATGTGTGACATATACAGCACAGCTGCCCTCGCCAAGCTATATGAAAACAAGGTGTCTTCAGCCTTTGGATCCATCAAACCTAATCAAATTTGTCTTAAACCACTGTATTTTATAGTTATTAGTTCTCAACAAAACCTATGTGATATACAGGAAAAGACTACTACTCAGTCTATAGTGCCAAAGCACCTATTAATCAATTTTGGGGAAATCATGAGTTATAGTCTAATTTTAGTGCCTGTACCATAAGTATTTTATGCAAATCAAAGATTTAAACAGAAAAAAAAAAAGACAGAAAGAAACAATTGTTTATAAAAACAGATTTGAAATGCTGGAGACTTTTTGAAGCATGATACAAAACTAAAAGCCATAATATATATGACTAATTAACCTGAAAAAATAAATTAGCAAAACCAAAACATATCAACAAATTCATTTTATTATGTATGACAGAGAAAGGGTCAATTTTCTTAATAAATATGTATAAAGCTTATAAATCAGTAAGAAAAGAAGACAAAGAATGGCAGGGAAAAATTTCTTGAATTAAAAATTTAATTAATTAAAATATTTTTAAGTGCCAAATGTTTGTATTAGTTTAAATTTGTATAAAAATTAATTTTTCACCTATCAGATTTGGAAAAAAATTAAAAGTACTGGTAGGTGTGTGTGGAATCAATAATGCTAAAGCATTCTTGATAAAGATTAAACTGATGTATTTTGGGGGTAGCAATTTGGCAAAATACACCAAAATTATAAATAAATATAGTCATTAATGCAGCAATTCCACTTCCAGAAATTTTATTTGTTAAACTCACACAAGCTTAGGTAAGCATACTGTATTACTGTTTATAATAGAAGTAACCTTGAAAATGACCTAATTATCCAGCAATAGGCTATAATTAAATAAATTACCATATATGTAAGTTATAAGTATGAGGTTGTTCTTTATGTACTGACAAGAAAAATTCACCAAAGTGTATTGTTATGTTAAAATGTATAGAATATTTTAAATAATGTATTTCCATAAGAAGGAAAAAAGAAGGAACACAGGAAAGAATGCATTATGTGTGTATGTGTGTCTAGAAAGTTTCTGGAAATTACTCAAGTAACACAGAGAAAAGAAAACAAGGTTTTCGAAAAAAATAAATGCAACTGAAAACCCTTAGACAGATGGCTGTCCTCAACTAATAGACTCAGTAAGTTTGCCATTCCTAATATGATGCTATAATAGAAGACTCATTTTTCTTTTAAAATGCAAAAGTAAGTTAATAATGGACTGTTTCATATTCAGAAGACTATATTTCCTCTCCTCTTAAGGAAGATGTAATCCAGACAGACAGTACATGTATCAATGAAAGACTGAAGAAAGTCTTGTGTTTCTGCTGTTCTTATCCTGACAATCAACAATATGCAGGAGTTCAGCAAGAGAAAATCCATCAAATTTTAACATCTCTTGAGTCAGTTCTTCATGTGTCTTCAATATTGTGCTTGTTAGAACACTAAAGATGATCTAATTTTAATGTAAGTTATTTAAAAGAAATTCAAATTATTATGTGATTATTCACTCTTAGGTTTTACATGCTAATGGATGCAAAATTTGACAGCATATCAATTTATTTCTCATCCATGTAGCTAAAAGAGGTATTGAAATGATTTAAGATGTCCCATGAAATACAAGTAAAATTGTTTTTGCTCTTTCCTGAACATTCTTTTGAGGAGGTTGCCATTTATTAATAGTAATAACTACAACTGAAGTCACTGAACCAGAACAAGGTTATTTTCCTTTTATATTTTCCCTACATGTTCTGATACACCCCTCTGAAAACAAAGACCAATTTTACATTTTTTTTGATGCTAAGCCAATAGGTATTTATAGAAATGTTCTATCAGTGGAATAAGATAAAAAACACTTATTTATACCAGGAACACTGATGCAATGTAATGATGATAACTAGAAAAAATTCCAGGGGTGCAGTCTATTCACTAGTTAACCATTAATCACTAAGATAAATATGGCCTTTTATTATTAGAAGTTAAATATATTGAATAAAGTAACTAAAGTAAATGTAAGATATACACAGCATATTTTCACCTAGTATGGGCAAAATGAGTTAAAGGAAAAGATAACTATTGAAATGGATCATAAGATGTCAGTTAAACTAGAAATTTAACACCTGTGAATAGGGATGATGTAACCCATTCATTCCTCCATCACGTATCTGCTGAGCTCTCAACTTTTTGCATGGCAGCATTAGGCTTATGGCATACAGTGGTGGTGACCAAGGCAGATATACTCTGTCTCATAAAGTTATAATTTACCATTAGAGATATTAATTTATTACACACAAACCATTTACAACAGATTATTTGCACATGGATTTAATGTAATACAGCAAATTTAACCATATGCTCCAGGCAAAAAGAGAGAAAAATTACCTAATTCAAGTCTCCTTAAATTTCTCCCCCAGGAAACATGAGTTTGGCCTATATGATTCCAAAGACAGGAAGACCAAAATTCAAAGGTGCTGAGAAACAGAAGTTGATACTTGGCTTCTGCATGTCCATGTGCCAAGTCTTAGCAATTAATAAGCCATTTAATGGATTTTCAACAGTAATTTAAGGGTGAGCTTTTTGTCTTAAATAAATATATCAGTATCTAACTTTGAGGGAAGGTAAAACACTCTGTATAATTATGATAGGTACTTTGAAGCATAAGAAAAGTTATTATAAATGCATAACGGGCTCATCTTCTCATGGGGGTAAAGATGGGAATTAGGGAAGATCAGATGATGTTTGCTGGGCACTGAAGAATCTGTAGAAGGGTGGGAAATAAATGAAAGGGTTAAGCATTTTGATGAAGACTCCAAGGAAAATGGATCTTGGTATCTAGGAGGAAAAGAGATTAACAGTATAGCTGCTGATACAGTGGTTCTCAAAGTTTGATCCTGGAACTTCTGTAGGTCCTAAAACTCTTGCAGGAGTTGGCTAGGTCAATAATATTTTAACAGGATATTATTTGCCTTTTCATTCTCATTAGCTTGCAATTGACAGTGGTGTTGACCAGGGCTACATGATTTATAATATTGCAAGTGTGAATGCATAAACAAATATGAGAGTAATATTCCATTTTGTGTGTGCATTTTTTTTTCTTCCTTATCCACTCATCTGTCGATCGACATTTAGGTTGCCTCCATGTCTGGCTATTGTAAATAGTTCTGCCATGAACACTGGGGTACATGTATCTTTTTGAATCAGAGTTTTCTCCAAATATATGACCAGGACTGAGACTGCTGGATCTTGTGGTAACTTTATTTTTAGTGTTTTAAGGAATCTCCATACTGTTCTACATATTGGATATACCAATCTACATTCTCACCAACAGTGTTGGAAGGTTCCTTTTTCTTCACATACTCTCCAGAGTTTATTATTTGTAAACTTTTTAATGATGGCCACTCTGACTGGTGTGAGGTGAGACCTCATTGTAGTTTTGATTTGCATTTCTCTAATAAATAGCAATATTGAGCATCTTTTCATGTGTCTGTTGGCCATCTGCATGTCTTCTTGTGAGAATTGTCTGCTTAGGTCTTCTGTCCATTTTTTGATTGGGTTGTTTTTTTGATATTGAGCTGCATGAACTGTCTGTATATTTTGGAAATTAATCCCTTGTCGGTAGCAACATTTGCAAATATGTTCTTCCAGTCTATAGGTTGTCTTTTTGTTTTGTTTATGATTACCTTTGCTATGCAAAAGCTTTTAAGTTTAATTAGCTCCCATTTGTTTATTTTTGTTTTTATTTCCATTACTCTAGGAGATGGATCCAAAAAAATATTGTTTCAATTTATGTCAGTGTTCTGCCTATGTTTATGTCTAGGAGTTTTATGGTATCTGTTTTTAGTATTAGGTTTTTAATCCATTTTGAGTTTATTTTTGTATATGGTGTTAGAGAATGTTCTAATTCCATTCTTTTACATGTAGCCGTCCAGTTCTCCCAGCACCACTTATTGAAGAAACTGTCTTTTCTCCATTGTATATTCTTGCCTCCTTTGTCATAGATTACTTGACCATAAGTGTGTTAATTTATTTCTGGGCTTTCTATCCTGTTCCATTGATCTGAATGTCTATTTTGTGCCAGTACCATATTGTTTTGATTACTGTAGCTTTGTAGTATAGTCTGAAGCCTCAGCTCTGTTCTTCTTTCTCAAGATTGTTTTGGCTGTTTGGGGCATTTTGTATTTCCATGAAATTTTTAATTTTTTTTGTTCTCAGCCACAAGAAACAATGAAATAATGCCATTTGCAGCAATATGGATGGACCTAGAGATTATCATATGAAGTGAAGTAAGTCAGACAGAAAAAGACAAATACCATATGATATCACTTATATGTGGAATCTAAAAAATTATACAAATGAACTTATTTACAAAACAGAAGTAGACTCACGGACAAAGAAAACAAACTTATGGTTACCAAAGAGGATAGCTTAAGAGTAGGGGGAGAGATATATTAGGAGCTTGGGATTAACATACACACACTACTATATAAAAAATAAACGAGGACCTACTGTATACTACAGGGAACTATATTCAATATCTTGTAATAACCTATAATTGAAAAGAATCTGAAAAAGAATAATATATATATATATATATATGACTGAATCAATTTTCTGTACACCTGAAATTAACACAGCATTTTGTGAATTAACTATACTTCAATTTAAAAACTTTAACATAAAAGAAACAAATATGAGAATCCAGCTATCTTTTGTTAAGCCAGATATTAAAGGTATTTGGAGAAAAGTAAAACAATATCTTTTTTTCTTACAATTGCTCTTTTGTAAAATGTGCTTTTCATAAAAATATGTTATCTATGTTAATATATTAAGTTAATTATTATTGTTTTAAACGAATTTCTAAGTAAATATTTTTAAACTTTCTCAGGTTTATTTGTCTAGAACTATAAACATAGACAGATACAAATCACACAATAAAAACTTTTGGGGGTTTTCAGTAATATTAGGCCTGTACAGGGATCTTTCGTTTGAGTGCTGTGCTAAATCACAGGGCTCAGTAGATAAACTTTGAGCTATGAGGCTACAAAGAGGGGTGGGGTCTGATCATGAGAGGTCGTACAGACCATGGGATAATACAGCATGTCCAGACTGGCTATAGAGGCTCAAAGTAGGGCTGTAGCCAAGTACATATGAGAAATGAACAGACCGAAGATGCATGTTATAGGGAAAAAAAATGACAACTGATTAGAAGTAACGAGTGAGGGGCAGGAAGTTGGGGGATTGGTGCCCACTTTTCTCGCATGAACACACATGTGGTAGGTGGTGCCAAGTGATGGAAATCACTGAGGGAGGACAGTTTAGACAGATTGATATTTCTCCTCTTTATGTATTGTGTCTTCCTGCTTTTTTGCATGCTTGGTAATTTTTTTTATTGGATGTCAGACATTGTGAATTTTAACTTGTTGAGTGCTGGATTTTTGTATTCCCATATGTCTTACTGAGTTTTATTGTGAAAAGCAGTTTAGTCACTTAGAAAAAGTTTGATCCTTTAAGGTCTTGCTTTTAAGACTTTTTAAGCAGAACTAGAGCAGTTTTCAGTCCAGGGATTTTTTTTCCCACTACTGGAGCAAGATGCTTCTGAGTACTCTACCCAACACCCTGTAAATGATGAGGTTTTCCAGTGTGGCTGGTGAGAATGGGCACTATTCCCAGCCCTGTGTGATCTGCAGGCATGGTCCCCTCTGATCCTGTTGGTTGATTCTTTCTCTGGCCTCCACTAGTTACTTCACAGGAATGTGCATATCACTTCTTAATTGAATACTCAAGGGGAATGCTCTGCAGATCTCCAGTGCTTTCTCTCTCTGCAGAATTCTCCTTTCTGGTATTCTGACCTGTGAATTCTAAACTCCTTGGTTTCTCCATACTCCCAGCTTCATCTCCTTAACTCAAGGAGTCTGTATGGCTCAACCTGGTTCTGCCTTCCCTGTACTATCACCTGGAAACCCTCTCTATGAACTAAATTGATATAATCATAGGGCTCATCTTGTTTGTTTCCCATCTTTCAGGGATGACTGTCCTTCACTACCTGATGTCCAGTGATTTAAAAACCAGTTTCATATGTTTGTCCTTTTTGTTTGTTTGTTTATTTCAGCAGGGAATAGTAAATCAGAAGGCTATTACTTATCTTGACCCATTATCTTTTACCTCTTTAATCTCAGAACCACCCTTGAGTTGAGTATTATTACCTCTGTTTTACACATGAGGAAATAAATAGTAACTTGGCTCACTCAAGTTTACTGAGATTTGGTGACACAGCTAAGATTTTTAAGCATTCCTTCCAAAGTTCTTGCGTATAGCCATTATGATATACTGCCTATAGAGAAAGTGACAGATAGCTGAATGGATACTTAACACTGAGAATGTTTTATAAAGTCACCTTTGTAAATTGGTTTAGAAATAGTGTTTCCTTAAAACGCTAATAAATGAACTAAGTGAGCCTTGAAAGCTATATACAGCAACAATCTTAAGGACTGAAGAATTTTTAAAACATCCTTAGGTCAACCACCAAGAAGTTTCCATTGCCTCTACAATAAAGACAATAACCAGATATCAGGCCTATTCTCAAACAGCGAGTTCTGAGGCACCTCATCCACCTCTGAAATGATCTACTTCTGAGTAAGTTCTCTTTTACATTAAAATAAAAAAATATATATTAGAAATGATCAAATATATCTGTTTCCTTGTAGCTTCTACCCAATCAAAGCAATATATAAAAATAACAAACTCCAGAACTCATGCCAGTCAGCAGCCATATACATACATATTCTTCCCCAGCAGGGCACTGGAACACAGATCTAACAGGTTTTCCTTTACATGTTGTACTCTTTTCATCTTGGAATGTAATCAAATCTTCCTAAAACCTTTGAAATTCACATTTAATGTGACAACATGCAACATAACAAATAGTTAAGGAATGAGATATTATGATTAATTTAATATTACATATAATTAAGATTGTGCCACATTTAGTATTATGCAATTTAACATAGGTTACCAACTTTCTATAAGTAAAAAATCATAAAGGGTATTAAACAATAAATTTATATTGAGCACCAAATAATCACTCTTGAATCAACAAATCAAATCAACAACAGTCTATTCAGTTTTTACTCCAGGTAAGTCTCTATACTAGGATAGACCTAGCATTTTCTTTATGCATGTCAATGATTTCTTTCCAGTTTGGAATATAAAAGATGTGAGCAATGGAACTGGACTACACTGTCCCTACTGGGAACCTGGGAGTTATTTCTTGCCTGTATTTACTCGGTTAGGACCCTGGGCTCCATAGCCAACCTGCCTGCTTTGATTCTGGGCTATTCCACTTCAGGAAAATTCAGGGGTAGGTGGCCTTGGCAAGTTCCTCAACCTCTCCATGCCTCAGATTCCTTATCTGTGAAAGAGAAATAGTAGTGCTATCTCACAAGATTGTAATAAAATGTAAATGAGTTAAAATATATGAAGCACTTAGAATACTATCAGGCACATAGCAAATGCTCAACCAGTGATAATTAACTCTGTTTTTCTTATCATTAAAATAAGGTGTTCAGTGAAATCAATTCCAGGTATTTCTATTCTACTGGCTATTTGGACCTTGTCTAATTAGAATATAATGCTGGCACATAATTGTTTCTACATTCCCAGTTATCTGCGGGAGTGAAAAAACTGAGATATACCCTTTTCTTACCTAAGAAAGAGATTGCTTGGGATTGTCTCAATGCTGTCATTACAAAATCTGTGCTATAGACAAGCAATAAAGATCACAAATCCATTTTATGAATGGTCAAAATAAGGCAAAGACTGTTTTAGTAATTTGCTTGATTCATCCACGGGACTAACAAACGATTTCACTCCATCTACATACAGGAGCAAGTTAGCAAGTTCTATGAATAGAGCTGTTGTAATATTAAAACACACAGATGTCCAAAAGAATTTTATCTGTAACTGGGAGTGAGTATTTGTAAGCTGGTTATCAATTTCATATAAATCATTGAGTGTACATTTGACTCTGGAAGTTCTTTGAATTTATTCTGCCTTATTCACAATGAAAGAGGGAAGAGTAAAAAATGTAGCTTCTTGTAAAATTTTACGCAATTTCCAAGCCTGGTGTCCTGTAATATATCTAGAATACAAAGTCCCTCAAGAGTTCAACTAGAAGAAAAAGTAGGGCTACAAGAAGGAACTGGCTTGCAATTGTTTAAAGGGAGAATGAATACACAGACATTAGAAACCTAAAACAAATTCAAATTTCTAATCACTATAAACAATGAGAAACTATTAACACATGGTATGAATTCAACAGTGAAAAGTTCCCATGGAAAAAATGCTTCCACTGATGTCACTTAGGGTCTGACTGCATCAGCACCTGCAGAGGCACAGGCCTGTAGTCCACTGACATCACCTCAGGTGCATACAATTTGGGGACATGAAATAAAGTTCATAAAAGTATCCAGCTTCCTTAAAACAATGGCAGTTTATTCCCCCATAACTTGAGCATGACTAAAACAAATACTGTAAAATTCCATCCCATTGAGTAGTTTATTTGGTCATTTGAATACATCACTCTAAGGACTATCTCTCCTGAGAATATCTGTCTGTGGGGCCATGGCTTACTTCGTATATCCATATTTCACTTAATTGACTAGATTAAAAACTTTAAAAAATCTGAATGATGCTTGTAAGTGGATTATAATATCTTAATTAAATGTCAGCACTCCCTAATGCATTAGTGACTGCCCCCTTTTTAATCTCCACTTATATAACAATCTGGTCAACTGAAAACATATTTGAGGTTCCTATTAAAGGTAAAGCACTATTTCACACTTTTGTGGCTTATTTCTTACATAGTTTTTTAAAAGATAAAGAGGTAAAACCTATATTTTAAAACGTGTTTTCATCAAAAAATATTTATTCAGTAAATTACCCTGGTAAACATTAAAAAATAAAATAAGTCTGACAAGCATTTAAAAGTGGATTTTTGCTATATATCTAAAAGGCATAATCAAATTAGATTTATCCCACTCTGATCTGTAAGACTACAATTATTTCATTTTAGTTAAAATGAGAATACCAAAAGCATCTACAGTTACTACGATATATAGTGTAAGGAGATATAAAGCTGTCCTACATTGTAACAATCTTTGTCATATTGTCATGCCCAGAACTCCTCCCAAACTCCTCCAGAAGTGTTCATTTCCTTCTTAGTTCATCAAATATGTAATACCCGGTACCAAATGGCTATTAGTAAACCTAAGTCACACATTAAATCGTGAATAGTTCATTGATTTCCTTAAGCTCTCTATGATTGGCTATGATTCATTTTAAGACATCTAATTGCACCTACTGGCCTTGATTTTTAAACCAAGTTCTACCATTGGAATCTTTAAACGGCTCAATTGCTCCCTCTAGCCTCCTTTTATATACTACACCCACAGGTCACAATCAAAGGTTAGGAGCCTATCGTGGGATTACTCTTACTCTCTTGCCTAAACTTGTTATGTGGCTCATCAAGATATTCCACTGATCCAAACCCAAGGATGCACAATGCCAAATGGTAGTGGTGAGACACTAAGACAAAGAACATCTATTCAGAGTGCTAAATTATAGGAAGCAACAATCAAATATGATTACATGAATAACCTCAAAATCTATAAATGACTTTCCCAAGGAAAGAAGGCAAAAGAAAAAAGTTGAGTGTCACATATTTTAACTTAGTAGTTTATCCTTTTAACCTGGAATATTTTTGCTGTTTGCATAAGCTGCATATTTCATAAAACAAATGCAGTCTGATTTTTCACGTTCAAAATCAAATGTGTTGTGAAGAACAAAAATAACCCTCAAAGAGCCAGGCGCCAAAATTATTTTCCACAGTGGGCAAAAGGAATATACAGTATAAGTACTTCATTTCACTACAAAATATGTGTATATTTTTTATATATAGATATAGATGGATTTGAATTTTGAGACCCTCCCCCAAAAAACTATTTTGATTTCATTCCAACTTGCCTTTCTATGATTGAAGTACCACTTGTAGATGACACGTATTTTTCAAAATAACATCAAGCCATGTTTTTAACATTAAATTTTTAAAGTTTGCTACCTTGGCAAAAAATTGATTTTAAAATTACATATAATTTGCTGCCAGTGTTTTTACTACTCAGCAGAAGGCTAGGATAGTTTCCAAAATGGAACACCCTGTGTCACTACAGAAGATAACAAATGTTAGATTTAAGTTGCACATTCTGTATTTCTTCATGATAGGCACTTCAGAAAGAAAAAATCTGAACATTTGTTAGCCAGTTGCCCCAAAATTTACAGGATAAATATGTACATTTTCCCCTTTTGGCTATATAAATTAAAGCTTGGAGGTTCATACAATAGAACTTCAAATTTGGAAATGGCCTTAGTGACAGGTTAGTTCAATTGTCTTTTTGCCGAAGATCAAGGCTATGTTAGTAAAAGAACCAAAGTTAAAGGCCACATCCCTTGACCCTCTGTCCTAGGGCTACATTATACTATATTGCTAGCTATCTTCTATTCCCAATGTTACATGCACAAGTTATTTTATTTTAAACTTCTTTGTCATTGAATAAACCACTTTAATATCTTTTTCTGCCCATCCTCCTCCTTCCCCTATTAACTAAAAGAAAAAAAGATGTTTATGGTCTGAATTTGGGGTATAACATTGAGCTGGTCTAAGTTATATATCAAATCCTACTCCTAATGTGAATAGGAAGCACTTGGGCATTGAGCCAGTTAAAATAAACAGGCCCATTGAATCATAAAGGTCTATTTCTTTTCCATGGTATTAGAAGAAAAGATAAACAGATTTCAGCAAATTCAGTCTTATAAAAGAAGGTGTGAGCTGAACTTGACATTCTATGATAGTAACAGATGATGAGGCAAAATGTGAAAATCACATTCCTGAACTAAACTAAGAAAAACCCACGGGAAGAAAATGTACTGATGTTAGCTTGGCTGACTTTAGTGTATTACATTTTGTAAAATTTTAAAAGTATTAAAATAAAATCTTCCTAGACCAGCTGGTATATCCTAACCTGATAGACTTTCTGTAATTAGATGCTATCATACCTTTGAATCAGCATTTATTTTTACTAACAATATCTAAATAGTATGGAGTATTTAACTATGAGAAGGCATGTTGCTGTCTATCCACTATCTATCTACCTAATATGATATACATGTATTCATTTAATCATCAGAACCCCTATGAGACAAGTACTGTTAGTATCTCCGTTTTACAGATATGTACACTGAGGCTCACAGAGGTTATCTTGCCTGTTATTGACTTAACAATTAAGTTGCAAGTAAAAGGGCTGGGATTAAAATCCAGGCAATCTGGTGACAAAATATGAGCTCTTTTTTTTTTTTTTTAAGTATAGTTGATTTACAATGTTGTGTTAGTTTCTGGTATGCAGCAAAGTGATTCAATTTTATATGCATATATATATATATATATATATATATATATTCCATTTCAGATTCTTTTCCATTATAGGTTATTACAAGATATCAAATATAGTTCCCTGTGCTATACAGTAGGTCCTTGTTGTTTATCTATTTTATATATAGTAGTATCTATTAATATCAGACTCCTAATTTATCCCTCCCCCTTCCTTTCCCTTTTGGTAATGATAAATTTATTTTCTATGTCTGTGAGTCTGTTTCTGTTTTGTAAATAAGTTCATTTGTATCATTTTTTATATTCCATATATAAGTGATACCATATGATATTTGTCTTTCTCTGTGATTTATTTCACTTAGTACGATAATTTCTAGGTCCATCCATGTTGGTGCAAATGGCATCATTTCATTCTTTTTAATGGATGAGTAATCAGAATATGTGCTCTTAATCACTATACTATACCACAATAAAAAATTATTTGATGAATATAATTACATTCACAGATATTTAAAATGAATTGTGATGGAAAGTAACATGAAAAATGACTTTCTCAATTTGAAATATATATGCTGAAGGGTCAGAAAGCTCCTGAAGGTGCACAATGAAATCAGTCTTTGTCTTTTGACACTCAACAAATTTAACTAATTGATTTAAATGTTCAATGTCCTTTTTTGGTCCAGAAATAATTTCAGTTGGTCATTTACCAAATATTCTGAACAGATACATTTTGAGTAGTACCTTGGGGTAGGCCAGGCAGAAAAATAAATTTACATAAAATAATTGATTAATCCAACATAAGAGAAAATAATTATACCACTGAACAAGTGCATTAAAATTTTCTCATGTTAATAACCTGAAATAGCTATAAACTTTAGATCTATCACTTTGTGTGTGTGGGGGGGGGGGGGGGGTACGCGGGCCTCTCACTGTTGTGGCCTTTCCCGTTGCGGAGCACAGGCTCCGGACGCACAGGCTCAGCGGCCATGACTCACGGGCTCAGCCGCTCCGCGGCATGTGGGATCTTCCCAGACCGGGACACGAACCCGCATCCTCTGCATCGGCAGGCGGGCTCTCAACCACTGCGCCACCAGGGAAGCCCAGATCTATCACTTTTCACCTGACTCTAGAGATTAAAAAGCTGTTATTGAACCCAACTCTATTCTTACTTGATAGGGATGAAGAGACTGAAAGCGAAAACCCAGCTGTACAAAGGGATGGACTTGGATGGTTATTTTCTGTGGATTTCTCAGGGGTAGTATGAGACAATCTACCTCACTGGTATAGGCTCAATAGTAAGGATTTCATGAATAACCCTAGATTTGGGCAACCTGACCAAGCAATTCTGAACAGAGAAAGGCACAGTTAAGGTGGAACACACAGGAGAAGCTGAAGAACCTGAGGCCTAGTGAGTCTTCTGGCCTCTTGGTCAGAGTTCTTGGTTCTTTTGATATTCTGAATGGCCAGCAAACTTGGGATTCCAAAGCATGGAATGTTGCTGCAGGTTAAAAACCTTTGTGAATCAGTTATGCAGCCCCTGCTATTGACCAGTATAAAACTGCTACCATGGAGAATTATGGGATGTAGTCAGAATCCCTTACTCAAGGAGATTGACCAGATCACGTTGTCACCATCCTTCCATGAGCAAATAAAATAATGCATGTTGATTATTTAAGCAAGTAGAAAATAAGAGATATGAGAAAAGATCCCAACATCTGACATTTTAAAATCTGTAAAATATACTTTTTTTATCTCTGAAATGTCTCACCACTAATTCCTGCTAAGATGATATGCAGTACAAAGCTAATCCAAGGAAACTGAACTTTTAGGTAGATTCAGATAAACCTGACAAAGGTGAATAAATACTAAATCAGTTAAACACTGCAAGAAAAATGTAGGAGGGTTACACTCACAATTCATAGTATTTGTCATAAAACAGCCTTCAGAAATCTAGAATCTCTCTTCTTTCTTTAACAAAGAAAGGAACAAAATCAATTTTTGTTTTATCAAGTTCTTATTGTCACCAAGTCATTCTTCTCATGCTTTGATATATGCATCATTCAGAGTATCACATGCTTTTATTTTACCATTAAATTGGCTTAAAATAATTTTTCTCACTAGAAATGTGTGCTATTGTTTAAAAAAATAAAGAACATGTTCACATAAATATTTAACACTTGACAAACTATGAAAGTTGATGATGAAAGTTATTGATTATGAACTATATTCTATCTTAATTTCATGACAAAAGTGTTTGCAGTGTTAAAAAAATAAATAAATAAAGGAGTCTCAGGATCATGAGAATCCCCACTACAACATGAAAATTATTTTAGCCACAAAATGACTTTTTAGAGCGTACAGATTAAATCATGATTCTCTGCTAACAATTTAGCTTCTTCTGACCAATGAACACGTCTGATTCAGACTGCTGTCCAATGACAGCAGTCTTTGAGTTTTAGTTAATATTAGCAATGTACCTCCTTTGCATCATGCTAATGATTACACACTGAAAGGCGCACTCCAATAAATGGATCCAGTGATATACAAAAATCTTTAAACAAATGTATAGTGAAATTTTAGCATTAAACATTGTTCTACCAGAAATATATAAGGAGGGGAATTTATTGAACCTCTTCCATAGTACTGCTTCTGGTAGTGTCTTACCCTTCTTAGCTGTAAGAGATGTTCCTTTTTGCTTCTTAAATACAAAAACAAACAAACAAAATGCACTCTTTCTCTGTAATAGGCTTTCATCAGCATATTAACAAATATCTCCTGCTCTAAAATTTAAAAATTTCAAATATTTATACTTTCAAAATCAGACAGGAAAGAGTTAACATGAATACCTCTACCCAACTCCCTCCCACCTAGATGGGGAGGGAACACAGGTTTTTAAACATTAAATTGTAGAAATGAAAAGTATAGGGGTCCCACCAATTGTGAAGCTCAGCGAGGAATAAAGCATTGTAATCTCAGTTGTCAGCATAAAAAGCATCTCTTAGAAGCTTCGTTCCAACTATAATAACTTAGTGCGCTTGCTAGAAAAAAAAAATTGTGATCATATGAGCTTCATGCATGATTGATACCATTACTGTTTATTTTAAGACTGTCTTTAAGAATCAGTCAAATAAAGCAGTCTCAGTTTATGTTTTGCAATCAGAATGTGCAATACAATATAAATGCCTTTTCTGAAGATGTGATGGACTATTCTTCCCATTACTGTTTCCTACCAAAAAGAAACATCTAATAAAAGTGAATCAGGCAGAAATTCATGTCACAAAATATCCTGTCATCCGTGTTCTTTATAGTATGCTGAATTACCTAGCAGCTATTCTTATGATTTTAAAAAAAGGAGGTTATCATGACACACAAATAAGTATATAAACCCAACTAAGGATATGTTCAAATGCTTAAAAAATGCTGTTTGGGAATAATACACACTCTGAAACATAATCTACTTTAAATAATTAGAAAATCTCCTTTGTATCAAATACCCTTTTTAAGGTCTCAGATGGCACATGCCTCTTATCTTTCATAATTAAATCTTTGCATTGTGTAATAAATATGGATGGAATAAGTTAAATACTCTAAAAATGGAAGAAAAAAAAACCCCTCTTTTTTCCATGAACAATTTTTAAAATGTATCTTGAAGAAAGAACAGAAATTACAGAAATTCAAAATAAAATTTTTTTTAGCAAAATCATAACTTTTTCTCCCATAATAATATCTTATTGAACTGATTGAGGGATTCAAACTATGAAGAAATACACACACATTTTATTTAGGCTCAAAAAGGAAAGCTAATGATCATCAATACACTTATGTTATCCCAATAATCTCTGAAAGCAAATCTAAGACTTTCCTAAAGCAGGTGGCCATGAATCCAGGCTCTCCCTCCCTCTTCAGATTGAGCAAGATAAAACTAGCCCCTACTTTTAACACCTCCCCCACACCCCATCTCACCACCATCACCACCACCAATCTGAAGCAATAGGCCCTTCTGTTTATAACCTTATAAATAACAGCTTGCCACTTTCATTCCTCTAGTCTATGAACTGCTTACTTTTTTTCATTTCCACATTAAATTATCTCTTGATTTAAACATTAGAAACAAAAATCCATCTGTGGCATGCAATTCCAACAGTTCAAATTTGCAACCAAGAAAAGTCTGGACTTACCAGATTTACCTTTCCATCTCTTTTATTCAGAAAAACAAAGTTGTATTTTTCAAAGGGTTAAACAGTTTTGGTTTGAATTAGGGTTTGGGTGTAATATAATCATACTTAATATCTGTAAACTTAATTCTTGATAATGGTTCTTACTTTTTCAAATATTTTGTTTCTCTATTAACCATCACTTATTACATGTAGTCCTAAGAACAGTTTATACAGAGAATTATATTCAGAATATGGCCTCACATATGGCATTTATTATGCACACTTTGTATATAAATCTGTTACATGAAACACGTTCAAATACTGTGCAACAGGTTCTGCTGTTGTGTAAACACACACACCCAACAAAATGAAAATAAGCTTTAAAGAATCAACAATATAGGGGAAAAAATCACATTATTCTTCAGAGACTTAATCATAATTCTTTTGAGGTGACAGAAGATCTAACCAAAAGGAGTATATTTTACTAAGACCCTCTTATTGTCTTTGTACTCCACCGTGTAGGTGATAAACTGGTTAGAACCCAGGTGTATACAAGCTTCCATTGATTTATTGCATGTTACTGGCTTTAGTGCTGAGTTGATGACAGGAGAAGTACTTTGGCAGAGGTCTGACAAGTCGTTATCCTTAAGTTCCCTTTTGCTTTGTGTCTGTCTGTTCCCAAAGCTATCAAAGTAAAGCAAATGACAGTCTAAATCCTCTATGTTTTGCCATGAGAGTGTGAAATCAAATTGTAAGACACACCTCAGAACTATTACATTGGGCCACATTTATTTTCAATTGGCGGGGGAGGGGAAGCGAAAACACTTCAAGAGATGGATTTCATGTCCTCTGTGAAGCCAGATCTAGTTACAGTGTATTAAGTTATGTCTAAATGAGAAAAAGACTCTGTCTAGTCAAGTGTTTTATCACAAAGTAATGTTATTAAACTTATCAAGTATTCCCACGCTCTCCTCTAGATTCTTTGATTTTAACCTCCTTTGTTAGGCACAAAACACAGGGAAAAAGATTTCAGGAACAATACCAAGGCAGCACATTATGCCAAGCAATGAATTCTGTGTTTCCCGAGCAGTTTATTTATTATAAACTCAAACTGCTTTTATGAAACTACACGTTTGCTATATGTAGGTCTTCTAGGTCTTCGCCTCTTTCCTTGATAAGAAGCATGGATCGGCTACAATTGTGTCTTTGAGCGCGCAGCACGGTGCTTTGTGCTGCTGGGGATAACGGATTCTCAGTCTCACGCGCATCCATCACCTAAGACAGGGAAACTCAACACGGGTCTTGGCGGCTGGAAGGGAAACAATGTGTTGAGACCCTGGCTGCTGTGAGCTACAAGGATCTGACGAGCGAACGATATGTTTCAGGGAGCAGCCCAGGCAAGGGGGAAGGAAGAAAGCCCTCGTACTCTTACCTCCACATTGAAATACTGCTCCGTTCCGCAGACGGTAGCACATAAAATCCAAAGCAAGGTTTGCAAGTAAAATACCCCCGAATGATGCACGAAATCCAACCGTCTTCCAGTGCTGAATGTGAGTAAGATCATAGTGAACTGTGCTTCAATGGATGGACGAGCTCCCCTTCGTTTTCTCCCTCTCTCCCTTTCCCTCCCTCCCTGGTTTCCTTTCAAAAGTCCTCCGGGTGGGTAAGGAGCCTGCAGGTTCACCCACAGCCCGGCAAGGGGAGGAGACAGAGGGCCCCCGCGCTCGGCAGCCCCCAGAGAAGCAGCGGCTGAGGTAGAGTCAGCAGCAGCTCGCATTCACCATCCTCGTGGGCCCGCGGCCGGGAACGTGGCGCCCAAGTTCACCGGCGGTTCCGGCTCAAAGAACCGAGTCGCAGCCGCAGCAGCCGCCGCCGCCTCCAGAGGGTGCGTCCTCCTCCTCCTCCACCGCCCACTCCTCCTCCGCCGCTACCGCCTCCTGCTTCTGCGGGAAGGGCCTCGGCCGCTCCTCGCTCTCTCGTCTCTGCTTCTCCTTCCCTCCTCTCCTCGCTCCCCTCCAGAACGTTCATCCGTAATCTACATAACTCCTCCTTCCCGGGGTCTGCCTGACTCTTGGGCCCTCGGCGCGCGCGCGCGCGCACACGCACACGCACACACACATACACACACACACACACATCTGCACACGAACACACTCACACAACCCGACTCGCACGCGCGCGCTTCTTAAAGGAGACGGCTGGTAAAGGGGAACTGCCACTGTACCGCGCACTGAAAGTAGACAGCCCGGGAGAAGGGCCCTGAATTGAGACGTGGTGTTTAATATACCACCCACCCCTTATCCTCGAGACAAGCACGCAAGAACCTGGGCGGCTCCATTCTTTCGTCTCGCCCACCTTCCGCCGAGCACCTAGAAACAAGTGCGCCCCTCTCCTGCCGGGGACTGGCTGGGGCTCAGGCTGCGGACCCCGGTATGGGCTGGGGAGCTGCCCAGGCCTGGTCCCGGTGGGCGACCGTCGTCCTCAGTCGAAAAAACGCTGGGAATCTGAGGGAGCGCCCGGGTCACTGTGCGCTGCTTGGGGGCTCGGGTCTGTTGCCAGCAGGCCAAGTTTAAAAAGCCTGAGCTGGCAAGTCCTGAGCGTCCAAAACTTTGTTGGGGCCCACCAACCAAGTATGTGGCCTGTTGTCTCCCTGAATTCTCTCTACCATCATTACATCCCGCCTTTTGGGCTCGCGGGGATGGCAAAGGGTGGGGGCGTGAGGGAAATCTAGTCAAATACAAAGCACGAGGAAAATGCTCACTTCCCAAAGATGTTCTGTCTGATGGAAACAGGTACACACTGGGACCCCGGAGAGGTGGTCCGGGTGTTAACAAAACACCGGGCCAGAGAGGGCGGGGGCGCCTGAAAGGATCGCGCTGTGGGAGCTTGGGGAAGGGCTGGGGAGGAAAGGAGAGGGAGCAGCCTGAAGAAAGGCGAGTAAAGCAGCTGGCTAGGGCGGGAGGAAGAGGCTGCGCGCAGACCAAGCGGGGGAGAGACTGGCGGGAGCGAGGAGAGCTGCAGTCAAGAGGGGGAGGCTGCTGGCAGGGGAACTTCGGTAGAGGCTGCCAAAAAGGACTCGAGCCGCAGCAGTGTGAGGCAGTGGACTGGGGTGGCAGCAACCACCAGCCCTTGGCAGGTGATGGTTTGGCTGAAAGAGAAAGGGGGAAGGGAGACAGGCAGGCATCTGTTTGGGGGCCGTGCCAATAAACGTGCTTCTCCTTGGCAACCAGCAGAGGGGAAGAGGAGCCCACTGGAAAGAAATGTAGGCAAGGCTGAGAATAAAGACTGTTCCAGGTATGGCAGCTACCTCGGTGAGGTGGAAGAGAGAATTGACAAAGCAAATTTCATGGGTGAATTGGTAAAGCAAGCAGTAGAGCTACAAGAGGTCATGCAAATGGAAAATGTTGAAACACATCTTGCCAAAAATTGCATTGGACTGTAATAAAGCTGAGGAATGGGACTTTTTGACTAATGCTTTAAAAACTGTAGGAAATATGACCCACCCAATTTGACTCAAGTCTCTCAGGGAGACTTTCCTGACAGTCTGTTTTGTGCACAGCATGTCCTGTCCACAAGAATTTTGAAGACATAAGAAATACCTTATACTGTATAGCATATTATAGTTTGCAGAATGTTTCCACACATAGTATCTCATTTAATTTTCACAAACATCCCTGAGGATTTTGTTTTCATCTCACACGTGGATAAAACGATGGTAATAAAAGATAACTTTCCAGCAGATCATTCAAGTGGCAGAATTAAGACCTGAGTTTTCTGACTCCCACTTCGGTGCATTTCCCAATACACTCCACTGACTTTCCATATAGAAATCTGTTTCTGCTCTTAACAGTTGTATAACCCGTAGATTGAGTTGATTTATCTACCTGAAACAATTAGAAGGCAACATGAAAGCCAGATCATTATATAGAAGGTACAAGGTGTTATATGTCAATATAGAGTAACAAAATGTGGTGGGAAATATTTGTTAATAAATTAAGAATTATTTTTATGTATATATTATATCTAGCAAAGTACAAAATTTTAGTGGGAAGAGATACAGGGAAAAAAATGTTGTTTTACTCATCCTGGAGATAGCATTGAAGGGAGGGAGGTAAAACAAACTTACACAAGATTTACATGAGAAAACAGTTCTAAATGGTGAAGTCCTTGCTAAATGAGCCAGAATATTAGAAGACTTTATCAAGGAAGTGGAATGCAAGTTAAATGCTGCTGACCTATCAACAAGGAGGGATTTCTCACTGCAAGCAACCTGTTTGTCAAAGAAAATAGCTGAGCTCAGAACAGAGAGATACATTAACAGGGTATTTATGGAAGGCAAGATATGGGGAAGGGCCGGCAATGAAATATTTAGTTAACATTCAGTTAAATAGGTGAACAATGATTGCTAAAACATTTTATATAAGAATAGGTATCTACTGAAGATTATCTTCAAAATTATGCATAAAATTGGCCATGGGGAAGACTGGGCTCAAAGAGATGACAGTTAAAACAGTGTTTAAGTCCAGCTGTGAAACTGTAAGGGCCTGTACTAGTGAGGTGTCCTTGGAGACCCATCGTAAGGGAAATGAAAGTAGGGAATCCTAAATTCAAAAGATAATCTCAAATTAGTGATTAGTAATCATAACATTTTTTACAAACTTTAAAAAATTCATTAGTGAGCATTCAATGAGCAATGAATATATAAATGAATATACTGAAATGAATGAATATTCAAAGTTCCAGAATACAGAAATAAAATACTGAGACAGACATATAATAATTATAGCAATGTTGTAAGGACTCAGGTAATTATGTATGCAAGATGGTATAGAACAAGGTGGAAGAAGTAGTTGATTTTCCCTGAGGTCCTTGGACAATACATCACAAAAGTAGTGGTTCTCAAAGGGTATCTTGAAGAAAAAGTAAAAAATTAATAGGCAGTTAAAAGAAGGAAGGATATTTCAGACCTGTGTGCAACGGAGGTATAAACACAAGATCTGGAGAACTACAAATGGTTTGTCAGGGCTGGAGGCCAAGGTGTTATAAAGGAAGGTCAAGGTCAGAAGTTACATGGATATGTAGAGGTCAAATCAGAGTCTTGAGTATGTTTCAGGCTTTAGACTTTATCTTAAAAATTTTCTTAGGAGGAGATGATTGAATTATCACTACCTTTTTTTTTTTTTTTAACATCTTTATTGGGGTATAATTGCTTTACAATGGTGTGTTAGTTTCTGCTTTATAACAAAGTGAATCAGTCATACATAAACATATGTTCCCATATGTCTTCCCTCTTGCGTCTCCCTCCCTCCCACCCTCCCTATCCCACCCCTCCAGGCTGTCACAAAGCACCGAGCCAATATCCCTGTGCCATGCGGCTGCTTCCCACTAGCTATCTACCTTACTACGTTTGTTAGTGTGTATATGCCCATGACTCTCTCTCGCCCTGTCACAGCTCACCCTTCCCCCTCCCCATAACCTCAAGTCTGTTCTCTAGGAGGTCTGCGTCTTTATTCCTGCTTTACCCCTAGGTTCTTCATGACATTTTTTTTCTTAAATTCCATATATATGTGTTAGCATATGGTATTTGTCTTTTTCTTTCTGACTTACTTCACTCTGTATGACAGACTCTAGGCCTATCCACCTCATTACAAATAGCTCAATTTCGTTTCTTTTTATGGCTGAGTAATATTCCATTGTATATATGTGCCACATCTTCTTTATCCATTCATCCGATGATGGGCACTTAGGTTGTTTCCATCTCCGGGCTATTGTAAATAGAGCTGCAATGAACATTTTGGTACATGACTCTTTTTGAATTTTGGTTTTCTCAGGGTATATGCCCAGTAGTGGGATTGCTGGGTCATATGGTAGTTCTATTTGTAGTTTTTTAAGGAACCTCCATACTGTTCTCCATAGTGGCTGAACCAATTCACATTCCCACCAGCAGTGCAAGAGTGTTCCCTTTTCTCCACACCCTCTCCAGCATTTATTGTTTCTAGATTTTTTGATGATGGCCATTCTGACTGGTGTGAGATGATATCTCATTGTAGTTTTGATTTGCATTTCTCTAATGATTAATGATGTTGAGCATTCTTTCATGTGTTTGTTGGCAGTCTGTATATCTTCTTTGGAGAAATGTCTATTTAGGTCTTCTGCCCATTTTTGGATTGGGTTGTTTGTTTTCTTGTTATTGAGCTGCATGAGCTGCTTGTAAATTTTGGAGATTAATCCTTTGTCGGTTGCTTCATTTGCAAATATTTTCTCCCATTCTGAGGGTTGTCTTTTGGTCTTGTTTATGGTTTCCTTTGCTGTGCAAAAGCTTTGAAGTTTCATTAGGTCCCATTTGTTTATTTTTGTTTTTATTTCCATTACTCTAGGAGGTGGGTCAGAAAGGATCTTGCTGTGATTTATGTCTATCACTACCTTTTTATACACTTGCTAGGTCTGTGGAAATAGTCACCATGTAGAAGTTCTTATATTTTTTCCTTCATATGTTCCATTAAGCATTTAATATCTATGCTCTTTGTAGACCTTGTATCTGTGCTAGTATGATATGCCTGATACAACAATTCTCCATGTGGACTCAGCTGGGTACCTATGGAAATGTAATCACTTTCTTTATCAGGTGAATTTGTTATTTCATTTCTCATCTGTTAAACAGGATTATCTTTTAAAGGGTAGAATTATGAAGAAGTTTCTATTCTCATATCTTACTAGTGTTAGCTTCTTAGTTGGTGATCTTCTTGGAGAAGGACTTGTTTTCCTATCCACAGTAAGTCAAGGTATAGAATATCACCATTCCTTTTAATGTTAATGAAATTTTTCCTCCCAGCTCTTGGCTCTCACTGTGCTTTCTCTCAAATTCTTTCTTCTCACAATTTCACAAAACTAATGAACAATCTCGGAATTACATGTGAATGGAGAACAGAGAATCCAAAAGAGACTGAAAAAATGAATAAGGAAGTCAGAAGAAAGGAATAATTGCCCCTGGTGAAGGTTAATAGCAATTCAATAGACTATTACATAGGAGAGAAAGGGTCTGAGGAAGCAAATGATATAACTCCCAAGAAGCAAATGACAGATACTTAAAAGTGAGCAGTTGAGTGGCATGCTGGGATGTGTGAATAATAATAACTACCTAAAATAATATTGGAGGTAAATAATATATTACAACCATCATTGAACTTAATAAACTAGAGCCTTAGAAAGGAGTTTATAGCTTTGGAAAGTTACATAAACTTGTTCATTCTTCTATCATATCAATTAATGTGCTTTCTCCCCTACTTCCGTCAGTTGAATCTGCAGTGTTTTTATTGTTTGCTTGTTTTTAATTCAGAGAATATTGAATTAGTGCTGAGCTATGGGCATTTTCTCATGCGTCTTTTATTTGCAGGGGCATGAATGTATAGAACAATCATCTAAAGCCTTGTCACCTAAGGCATGCTCCCTGGTGTAAACTTAAGGTCTGAGAGCTTGTCAGAAATGCTGAGTCTCTGGCTGTACCAAGATCCCCCATGATTCATACACATGGTAAAATTGAGAAGTTGCTAGCTCTTATCAGTCTGTTAAGAAAGTATGATTTTTTTCCATTTTCTTCATTGACTTACGCTCTCTTTTTACCTCCATAACTATGAGTGTTTCTCAAATATTTGGTTTTCTGCTCATTTATTTGTTCATTCATTCTCCTTCATTAACTACTATTAAAAAACAAGCAATTGAGGATATAAAAAGGTAAAAGTGAAATGAGTTAAGATAGACCACCTCAGTTGGTTAAGGTCTAAGACAGATGAAAATGAAGTCTTGGACTTTAAATTTGTTTTCATATGGATTTACTATCAACATAAGGAAATAGCTAGCATTGCAAATCTTAGAGGCAAGATTTTGATATAAGTGGGTGAGTGGAGATAGCCTCCAGTGCCTCCCTATTATTTCTTTATCATGGATTATCTGAAGTTTGGAGGTCCAAATGAATGGGAAGTATGAGGAGCACACCAGTTGAAAGAAGAAAAGAAATAGTGGGTATACAGCCTTTTATACCATTAGGCTATGGGGGGAGCTTTGTCTGTGCCCACAGTTGTGTCCATCACCCTATGAGGCCATTTCTCCAGCACTACAATTATATTCTTCCCAGAGACCTTGGTATGCTACAACACATACCAGGATTTGCAGAAGCTCAGAGTCTAATGCTGCTCTTCTCTCACTCTACCATCTCCCTCAGAAAGTTTTGTCCGTTACTTCTACTCTGGTGATTTTCATATCTCCAGCCTTAAGCTCAACCCCATGGCCTAGAATTCATATCATCACTTTCACCTAAAACTCAGTATGTTCCCAAACAAGTTCACCACTTTTTCCTTAGATGATGTACCCCCTTAGTTTCCCCATTTCAATCTAGACCAACTTTTCCACTAAATCTTGAACACAACTTTGACTCTAATACTAATTTATGCTCCATGCTGAATAAGTCACCAGTAGCTGTCATGTCTTTCTGTCCAATACTACTGTGATTCATTCCTTCACCTGCACCTGTAGTTTATCACTGTTCCTTATAAATTCATACCCTTGTCATTTCATGACTAACCACTGCAGTAGCCTCCAATATGTGTGCATGCCTATGTTCTTTTTTGGTCTCCAATTATTCTTCATGCCAGTCCATTGAAACCTCCCCCTTTTACTATGCTTATACATCATTTTCAACCTAGACATGGCATTTATAAGTTGGAAGGAAATTTTTAAGGTTCTGTTCTTCAAATTCCTCATTATACAGAAGAGGAGGTTGAGGGTCAGTGATGTTAAATAAGTCATGTGCCTAGTAGACAAAGGTAAAAAACACATGTATTCTGACTGATTCACAGCTGATTTCACTTTTTAAAGAAAAAGATTCATTATAAACTAGTTAGACATGCAAGAAAACACTGTGAACAAACAACTCGGTTTAAGAAATAGTTTTGTTGCTGTTTCACTCATGCCATATAAATAATTATAGCAGAATAAAATTGAATAATACTCTGTGGATCATCAGACTTATAGCTTGGTGAGTGGTGAGATATTTAAATGTTTAAATGCTAAACAACATAAGGTATCATTACAGCATGTGACTGTTGCATGTTATACACATGCAAGCAGGCAGCAAAGACTCATTTGGGACTCCAGTTAACAAAAGAAGTTAAAAAAGAAAACAGAGTTAGAAATGTTCAGAGTGAGGACACTATGAGAACATTCCTAATAGTTTGTATTGGAGAGGAACAAGTACTGTGTATTTTACTGGTATTAACAGAAATGATAAAGGTTTTCATTTCTTAGAAAATGAAAAGGAGCTATAGAATGGCAGTCTTTAACATTTTTATCAAAATACAATTAATCCCTTTTGAACTATTACACAGTATATTAAATGCACTTTTTATTAGTTCACAGGGAAAGAAAAGGAAATGGAAAATAGAATGGAAATTCGATTGGCATCCATAAAGCTGTAAGATCACAATAAAAATGTATGACATAGAAGTGACTATTTTAGATTAGAGGCATTGACTCAGAATCTAAACTTACAGAGTTCAGAAAATATTTTATAAGCTAATTTCCAACAGTAATGAGAAACTAAACATCTAAGTTGAAATGTCCTTTTTCTACATATAAGACCAAAAATAAAAGTGAATTAACCCATAGCAGTATAGTTATAATTAGAGGAAAGACAGTAATAGAAAGATAAGAAAAGATGTAAAATAATCTTAGTTCTATAGTATCTAGTGCTTCAATTGTATGTTTCTTCATTTTGAAATTATTTAACCTCACTTATCTCTAATTCCCTGAATGCTGGAGTAGGCAGAATAATTAATATACTGCTTACTGTTATTAAGAAACTTAATATTATATTGAACTTGATTGTCCACTACATCTTTCATTCTCTGACTCACTTTCACCCCTCTGTTGAAAAGGAGGGCATTTCAATCACCATGTTAGTCTAATACGCAGTTAGTATCCATACACATTTATAAAATCCCTCCAAAAGATTCATTTTCCCTACCATATATGTTAAATGTTGTCATTGTTTTATTAATATCACTAAGATGTATCATTCTGTTTACATTGGAAAGGTTGTGTTTTTATGTCATTCACGAGGTCAAAATAAGTGACTCATTCACTGTAAATTATAAAGTAATCAATGTTGGGAATATGGAGACTTACAAGAATTTATTTCTTCCTTGAAAAAATAGCTATAGTCATTTCAAATGAGCTAAGACTAAAACAGAATTTTTGTTTATATAATAAAAATGTAAGCAGTGTGATTTCAATATAAGAGTATTAGTCAGTGTATGTAAATTGTAATTTGACACTATAGTTAATACTTATTTATTTTTTGGTAAAATATGTGATTATTCTCAGTAACATTAAAATTTATCTTAAAAATTCTTAAAAATGAATTAGAAAAAATTATCTAAATTTTTATACCCAATATTTTCTTCAACATCAGTATCATCATATATGTCTAAGTAAAATCATCATCCTATTAACCCAAGAAGTCAGAAAAATATTTTATGCCTTGCTTTAGATTCTTATACTTTCTATAGGACAACCAAATATACTACCCACAAATACAATTTAAACGTTACAGTAAATAATTCTAGAGCAAGAATATATATATATATATATATATATATATATATATATATTCATAATAACACTTTTGGGATTTTGTCTATATCAATGTTACATCTGCACTTACTCGTTTTTAATTACTTTTACTTTAAAAAAAATTCTTAGTGTAGTTAATTTAAAGACAACTTTTGAGGGGGGAGTCAAGATGGCAGAATAGGAGGATGTGGAATTTGTCACTCCTCACAAGTTCATCAAAAACAAATGGAACATTTCCCACAGAGCTCTTGCTGAATGGTAGCAGTAGACTTTGGACACCTAAAAGAATAAAAGAAAGGAAAAAAGAAAAGAGGAATCAAAAAAAAGACCAGCAACCCTGGTGGGAGGCTGCAGGTGAGGAGAGATACCCACATTAAGAAAGACTCCCTCATGGAGGGGAAATCAGCTGGGACAGAAAAGGAACTTTGGGGGATCAAAGGAGAATGCAGCAGACGGTCTGTGGAAGGCCAGGCAAAGTAAGAACCACACGTATGATCAACACAGCAACTCTGCGCATTCCAGCCTAAATCATGAGTTGCCTGTTGCAAAGGGGGACTGGGTGCCGGAAGGAGGGATTTGGAGTGCAGGCCCAGGAACAGGACAGCTCTTGGCTGTGAAAAGACAGCCTGAAGGGACAAGAGCAAGGGGCACCACAACTGGGAAGGTCTGTGGAAAAAGCCTGAGACACCATAGCAAGGCATCATTGTCGAGCAACATGCAAGGGGCGGAGCCGCCATTATAACCCCCTTAGGTGGCTTCTTCAGCCTCTGCAGGCATTGGGAGGGGTGCCCAGCCCTTGGACTGGGGTTGACTCTGCCTGTGTAGGCTCCAGCGGCCTGAGCACTGCCCACCCCAAAACTTCCTTGGGAATCAGCCCTGGACGCCCCTGCCTGGGGGGAGAGTCTGCTGAAGCTGGCATGGTTGGACGGCTAAAGCATGGGGTTGAAAGAATAGACCTAGAGAGAGAAACGCAGTTGGCTGCACATACACAATAGAAGGGACGGGAGTAAGGGGACACATGGGCAGGAATGCTCAAGAGGAAGCATGATCTGCTTGGAAAGCGAGGCACCATTGTTGAGAAGCGCTGTGAGGTGTGGGGCCAACGACGTTCCCATATGCCAGCTCCTGCCACTGCAGCTACTGGGAGTACCCAACTGTGCTCCAAGCAGCCATGGCTTTCACTCCCACTTACCTGGACAAGGATCAGACACCTGAGGGCGCACACATGCAGAGGTGGGGTTAAAACCAAGCTGAGCCCAAGGGGTGGTGCAACTAAAGAAGAGAAACACAGATCTTTCTATGTAGTAGTGCAAGCTGTGAATTAAATCTCCAAGATCAGCTGGGTAAATCCTGCATTTGCAGAATACCTGAATAGACAAAGAGTGTTTCAACATCTTAGAACAGTCTAACCTTCACAGCACGGGACTTTGGGGGCAAATACACACAGGAATTGAGCCAGATCAGTGTCTGAACTGGCCCAATGTGTCCACAGCAGGTCCAGAGACCTACTTAGAGGTATTGGAAGGCCTCCTGGGGAGGTGGCTCCAGGAAAATATTCTTATTACTATTATTCTTTGTTGGTTTGTTTCATTTTGTTCAGTTGTTGGTGTTGTTGCTTTTATTATTTTTTATCTTTCAGTTTTGATTTTCTACTTTTATTTTTTTATTTTTTAATCTTGTGTTATTTTCTTAATATATATGTCTTTATTTTTATATTTTTCTTTTACTTTTTTGTTGCTCTGTGGCTTTTCTCTTGTTTTTGTTCTTCATTTTTTTATATATATTTTTTCTCTTTCTCTTTTTTTCAGTTCTTTTTAGTTGTATATTCTATGTTTTATTTGATTTTTTGTTGTTGTTTGCTTGCCTCTGTTTCTGTTTTATTTTTCATTCTTTGTTTTCATTAGTATAATCCTTATCAACTGTTCTCATAGTAGAATACTCTTGTTTGGTTGTCTGTTCCCTTGGTTATTTTTTTTTTCCTGTGTGTGTGTGTGTATGTGTGTGTGTGTGTGTGTGTGTGTGTGTGAGAGAGAGAGAGAGAGAGAGAGAGAGAGTGTTGTGTTGCTGTTGCTGCTATTTGTTTGCTGCTGTTCTTGCTATTTGCCCTGAGCTTTGTTTCTCTGTTTGTTTTTCTGTTTGTTTGCTTGGTTTTTGTTTTATTTTTATTTTTTCTTTTATTTTCTCTATTTTTTATTGGGTTGCACTGTGCAGCTTACAGCCTCCTGGTTCCCCAACCAGGGGTCAGGCCTGGGCCTCTGGGGAGGGAAAATAGAGTCCCGGATGCTGGAACAACAGAGAATTCCTGAGCCCAGTGAATATTAATTGGCACCTTCTTGAAGGTATCCATATCAACACAGGACCCAGCCCCACGAAACTGCCTGCAGGCTACAGTGCTAAACACCTCACACCAAACAACCAGCAAGACAGGAACAGAGCTTCATCATCAGTAAACAGGCTACCTAAAGTCATACTAAGCTCACTGACACCCCTAAAACACACCACCTGATGCAGCCCTGCCCATCAGATGGAAAAGACTCAGCTCCACCCACCAGAGTGCAGACACCAGGCCCTCCCACGAGGAAGCCTGCACAAGCCCCTGGACCTAACTCACTCAACAGTGGTCAGTCAAAAGACACAAGAGAAACTACAACCCTGCAGCCTGAAGAAAGAAGACCATAAACACAGTAGGTTAGAGGAAATGAAATAACAGAGAAATACGGTGCAGACAAAGGAGCAAGATAAAATCCCACAAGACCAAATAAATAAAGAGAAAATAGGCAAGCTATCAGAAAAGAATTCAGAGTAATGATAATAAAGATGATCCGAGATCTAGGAAATAGAATAGAGAAAATACAAGAAATGTTTAACAAGGACCTAAAGAACTATAGAACAAACAATCAGTTATGAATAACAAAATAACTGAAATGAAGAATACACAAGAAGGAATCAACAGCAGAATAACTGATGCAGAAGAAAGAAAAAGTGAGCTGGAAAGTAGAAAGGTAGAAATAACTGCCAAGGAACAGAATAAAGAAAAAAGAATGAAAAGAATTGAGGACAGTATCAGGGACTTCTGGGACAACGTCAAGTGCACCAACATTCGAATTATAGGGATCCCAGAAGAAGAAGAGAAAGGAAAAGGACCTGAGAAAATATCTGAAGAGATTATAGTCAAAAACTTCCCTAACATGGTAAAAGAAATAGTCAATCAAGTGCAGGAAGTGCAGAGATTTCCATAGAGGATAAACCCAAGGAGAAACATGCCAAGATACATATTAATCAAACTAACAAAAATTAAATACAAAGAAAAACTATTAAAAGCAACAATGGAAATGCAACAAATGACCTACAAGGGAATACCCATAAGTTTATCAGCTGATTTTTCAGCAGAAACTTTGCAGGATAGAAGGGAATGGCAGGACATATTTAAAGTGATAAAAGGGAAAACCCTACAACCAAGATTTCTCTACCTAGTGTGGATCTCATTCATAATTGACAGAAAAATCAAAAGCTTTATAGAGAAGCAAAAGCTAAAAGAATTCAGCACCACCAATCCAGCATTACAGCAAATGCTAAAGGAACTTCTGTATGTGAGAAACACAAGGAAAAAATAAATAAATAAATAAACTACAAGAACAAACCCAAAACAATTAAGATAATAATAATAGGAATGTACATATCTATAATTACCTTAAATGTAAATGGATTAAATGCTCCAACCAAAAGACATGGACTAGCTGAATGCATGCAAAAATAAGACCTGTATATATGCTGTCTACAAGAGACCCACTTCAGACCAAGGGACACATACAGAATGAAAGTGAGGGAATGGAAAAAGATATTCCATGCAAATAGGAATCAAAAGAAAGCTGGAGTAGCAATACTCATATCAGACGAGATAGACTTTAAAATAAAGACTATTACAAGAGACAAGGAAGGACACTATATAATGATCAAAGGATAAATCCAAGAAGAAGATATAACAATTGTAAATATTGATGTACCCAACAATACTCATATTAGACGAGATAGACTTTAAAATAAAGACTATTACAAGAGACAAGGAAGGACACTACATAATGATCAATCCAAGAAGAAGATATAACAATTGTAAATATTGATGCACCCAACATAGGAGCACCTCAATACATAATACAAATGCTAACAGCCATAAAAGGAGAAATCATCAGTAACACAAAAATAGTGGGGCACTTTAACACGCCACTTACACCAATGAACAGATTAACCAAACAGAAAATAAATAAGGAAACACAAGCTTTCAATGACACAATAGATATAAATATCATTTAAGTGGATATTTATAGGACATTCCACCCAAAAGTGGTAGAATACACTTTCTTCTCAAGTGTTCATGGAACATTTTCCGGGATAGATAACATCTTGGGTCACAAGTCAAGCCTTGGTAAACTTAAGAAAATTGAAATCATATCAAGTATCTTTTCTGACAACAATGCTATGAGATTAGAAAGCAATTACAAGAAAATACCATAAAAAATACAAACACATGGAGGCTAAACAATATGCTACTAAATAACCAAGAGATCACTGAAGAAATTCAAAAGGAAACTAAAAAATACCTGGAAACAAGTGACAATGAAAACACGATGACCCAAAACCTATGGGACACAGCAAAAGCCGTTCTAAGAGGGAAGTTTATAGCAATATAATCCTACCTCAAGAAACAAGAAAAATCTCGAACAAAGAACCTAACCTTGCACTTAAAGCAACTACTGAAAGAAGAAGAAACAAAACCCAAATTTAGTAGAAGGAAAGAAATCATAAAGATCAGAGCAGAAATAAATGAAATATAAATGAAGAAAACAGTAGCAAAGATCAATAAAACTAAAAGCTGGTTCTTTGAGAAGATAAACAAAATTTATAAACCTTTAGCCAGAGTCATCAAGAAAAGGAGAGGACTCAAATCAGTAAAATTTAGAAACGAAAAAGGAGAAGTTACAACTGGCACCATAGAAATACAAACGATCATATGAGAGTACTACAAGAAACTATATGCCAATAAAATGGACAACCTGGATGAAATGGACAAATTCTTACAAAAGTACAACCTTCCAAGACTGAACCAAGAAGAAATAGAAAATATAAACAGACCAATCACAAGTACTGAAATTGAAACTCTGATTAGAAATCTTCCAACAAGCAAAAGTCCAGGACCAGATGGCTTCACAGGTGAATTCTATCAAACATTTAGGGAAAAGTTAACACCTACACTTCTGAAACTATTCCAAAAAATTGCAGAGGTTGGAACACTCCCAAACTCATTCTACGAGGCTACCATCGTCCTGATACCAAAACCAAAGATATCACGAAAAAAGAAAATTACAGGACAATATCATTAATGAACTTAGATGCAAAAATCCTCAGAATACTAGCAAACAGAATCCAGCAACACATTGAAAAGATCATACACCATGTTCAAGTGGGGTTTATTCCAGAGATGCAAGGATTCTTTAATATACAGAAATCAATCAATGTGGTACACGACATTAATTAATTAAAGAATAAAAACCATATGATCATCTCAGTAGAAGCAGAAAAAGCTTTCAACCAAATTCAACACCTATTTATGATAAAAACTCTCCAGAAAGTGACCATAGAGGGAAACTACCTCAACATAATAAAGGCTATATATGACAAACCCACAGCAAACATTATTCTCAATGGTGAAAAAGTGAAAACATTTCCTGTAAGATCAGGAAAAAGACAAGGATGCCCACTCTCATCACTATTATTTAACATAGTTTTGGAGGTCCTAGCCATGACAATCAGAGAAGAAAAAGAAATAAAAGGAACCCAAATTGGAAAAGAAGAAAACTGTCACTGCTTGCAGGTGACATGATATTATACCTAGAAAATCCTAAAGATGTTACCAGAAAACTACTAGAGCTCATCAATGAATTTGTTAAAGCTGCAGTATAGAAAATTAATGCACAGAAATCTCTTGCATTCCTATACACTAATAACAAAAGGGCAGAAAGAGAAATTAAGGAAACAATCCCATTTACCACTGCAACAGAAAGAATAAAATATCTAGGAATAAACCTACTGAAGGAGGTAAAAGACCTGTACTCAGAAAACTGTAAAACACTTATGAAAGAAATCAAAGATGACATAAACAGATGGAGAGATAGACAATGTTCCTGGATTGGAAGAATCAATATTGTGAAAATGACTATGCTACCCAAAGCAATATACAGTTTCAATGCAATCCATATCAAATTATCAATGGCATTTTTCACATTACTAGATCAAAAAATTTTACAATTTGTATGGAAACACAAAAGACCCTGAATAGCCAAAGCAATCTTGAAATGAAAAGCGGAGCTAGAGGAATCAGGTTCCCTGACTTCAGACTATACTACAAAGCTACAGTAATCAAGACAGTATGGTACTGGTGCAAAAACAGAAATATAGGCTAGTGGAACAGGATGGAAAGCCCAGAGATAAACCCATACACTAAAGTCACCTAATATATGGCAAAGGAGGTAAAAATATACATTTGAGAAAAGACAGCCTCTTCAATAAGTGGTGCTGGGAAAACTGGACAGCTCCATGTTAAAAAATGAAATTAAAACACTCCCTAACACCATACATAAAAATAAACTCAAAATGGATTAAAGACCTAAATGTAAGGCCAGATATTATAAAAGTCTTAGAGGAAAACATAGGCAGAGCACTCTTTGACATAAATCACAGCAACATCTTTTTTGACCCACCTCCTAGAGTAATGAAAATTAAAACAAAAATAAACAAATGGGAACTAATGGAACTTAAAAGCTTTTGCACAGCAAAGGAAACCAAAAGCAAGAAGAAAATACAATGCACAGAATGGGAGAAAATATTTGCAAATGAAGCAACTGACAAAGGATTAATCTTCAAAATATACAAGCAGTTCATGCAGTTCAATATCAAAAAAAACAAATAACCCAATCCAAAAACGGGCGCAAGACCTAAATAGACATTTCTCCAAAGAAGACATACAGATGGCCAACAAACATATGAAAAGATGCTCAACATCATTAGTTATTAGAGAAATGCAAATCAAAACTACTATGAGGTATTACCTCACACTGATCAGAATGGCCATCATCAAAATATCCACAAACAATAAATGTTAGAGAGGGTGTGGAGAAAAGGGAACCCTCTTGCTCTGTTGGTGGGAATGTAAATTGATATAGCCACTATGGAAAACAATATAGAGGTTCCCTAAAAACTAAAAATAGAACTACCATATGACCCAGCAATCCCACTACTGGGCATATACTCAGAGAAAACCATAATTCAAAAAAACACATGCACCCCAAAGTTCATGGCAACACTATTTACAATAGCCAGGACATGGAAACACCCTAATGTCCATTGAGAGATGAATGGATAAAGAAGATATGGTACTTATATAAAATGGAATATTACTTAGCATTAAAAAGGAATGAAACTGGGTCATTTGTAGAGACGTGGATGGACCTAGAGAGTGTCATACAGAGTGAAGTCATAAAGAGAAAAGCAAATATTGTATAATAACATATATATATAAGGAATCTAGAAGAATGGTATAGATAGATGATCTTATTTGCAAAGCAGAAACAGAGACATAGACGTTGAGAACAAATGTATGGAGACCAAGGGGGAAAGGGGTGGGGTGGGAGGAGTTGGGAAACAGGGATTGACACATATACATTATTGATACTATGTATAAAATAGACAACTGATGGGAACATACTATATAGCACCGGGAACTCTACCTAATGCACTGTGGTAACCTAAATGGGAGGGAAGTCCAAACATGAAGGGATATCTCTATGTGCATGGTTGATCCATTTTGCTGTTCAGTGGAGGCTAACACAATATTTTAAAGCAACCATACTCCAATAGTAATTAATAAAAATTAGTAAAAAAATAACTTATTTTATATCTTTAGAGAATCTTAGATGATTCTTAAGCCTTGGAAATAAGACAATGAAGTTAAATATTGGATATTGTTTACATGAAATTTTTATTAATTTTTAATTTTCATTTAAATTGCATTGGGAGTAAACTTCATAGGACAGTGAGGACTGAACTGTTAATCCAAAATTTAGAGAGACACTTCATTAAGTGGAAAGGGAGGGGGTGCTCTCACCCAAAGAAAAAATTAATTTAGCTATTCTTAATAGGTAGTCATTCAACTACATCTTGAAAACAACCAGGAATGGGAGTTTTACTACAAAGCAAAATATTCAGTGAAGCTTCCAAGTGCATATGACCTTTTTCATTTTGATCAAATTTCCAAACCAAAATTATGTAGTTTTTCATAGCTAAAATAATTTGTGAATCATTAAAATATATATATATATATATATATAAACACCTTATCAGAAGCCATTCAAGTACCTCCATTTAAAAGTGAAATTAAAAATATGAAAACTCATGATATGGGATACTGACCAAGAACAGAAAAATGTATTTGAAATCTGCTTATGAACCTACAATTTGTTTAAACAAAATAATCCATAAATACATTTCCCATAAAATGTTAAATTTCAAGGTTTCTGGGGGCTTTGAAGAACATAGGTAATTCATTTTCTTATCTATGATTTGAATCTTCTCTAAAATATCCCCCAGTTTTTTTTAATTTTAAAAAGTCCATTATTACATCATAATTAATTAAATATTTTGGGCTCTTACTAAAATGTTATACTAAAATTTAATGTAAAATGTTCTCTATTCAAATGAAATCTATATTTTCATATTATTATTATATTTCTTGATCCTATTTTATTATAACATAATGGCTTAAGGTTATTAAATTCAATTTTACTAATTTCCTCAATTTTATTTGTCATTAATATATATACATAGCTATATCTTAACCTTAATCAGAATATAGGACCTTATTTCCTGCCTCTTAGGGTATGAATATAGTCTGTAGAGAATATGATTAATACCTTCCTTCAGGAAAGGTATAGACTTTCTTTAATGAATATTAGGTCCCTATACAAAACCACAAGGTTCTGCTCTTTTTTTTCCTCTTATAGCAAATATTGTGAACTGTTAATTAGGAGGCACTGGTGGATATTAGAAACTGCATTGAGATGGTAGTATTAGAGACGTTTCTTAGTTCTAGCTTTGTCAATAAATAGCTGATGGAATTTAAGCAAGCCTGCCAATCATTCTCTGCTCAATATATTCTACTTGTCAAACGAAGAGTTTGAGTCAGATAATTTCTGAAGTATTCTAAATTTCTCAGCTTCTGTGAATGTATAAATTGATGTTAACTCAAAGTCATAATCAATACCTGTATTGTTAAGAAGTCAAAAATTAAAATTGTGTTACTATGTACTAGATACAAATGTATTTTAATCTATTTTCTCTGTTAGTTTAGTAAGTTTCATAATCTGCCTATACTAAGTATATTAAATTATATTTTATATTACCCTGAATTGAATTCAGAAGAACACATGGATTGATGTAATAGTAAGGTGAGTTTTTATACCCACATGAGGCTTCTTGATTAAAAGCTATTCTATGCCTGTGTGTCTGGGTGTGTCTGCGTATGCTGGCACATTTGCTTGTCTTTACCACTAGAGGTCATCATAATGTGCATGTCTGAGAGGAGGAGGAAGGCTTTGAAGCCTGTCAATGATTTTTCTTCTTTTTTTTTGCGTAGGTGCAGCAACACATGATGATCAATTTTCTTTATGGATTATATAATTTAAAAGAGGGCTTCTATTTAAAAATAGCCTGTTATGTTGACATATATGTGAAATTGTTCTACCATAAGAAATACTTTTATAGAAAGAGAAAAAAAAAATCATGTTTCCCATCCCCACTTAAGTTCCTTCTGATTTAGCATTTGCTTCTCATTGCAAACTTCCTTATTTAGTTTTTCTTCTGTATTATCTGTTGCTCAAGGATATCAATAAATTTCTAAGTGTTTTAGAATAAGTCAGTATATTGATTCAGTATAAGGTGGCTATTTACCTATTTGTAAATAAATGTCTCTGTTTCTAATTCCAATAAAATAAATTAGAGATAGGTTATAATAAATAATATAACAATATATTCAATTATTATAAAAGTGAAAATAGGTAGTTTTATTGTGACAGGTATAATATAGGTCATAAAGAATTTTGTCATGTTATATTTGGCAATTTCTAATTTTCCTGATGTAAATGTTGTTTACATCTCCCTGGTGGACAACTGACATAGCTTTAACATTCAAAATTATAAAATGATTTTTAACACTGCTTGATTAAAAAACTAATTTATCAGGCCTGTAAGAAATACTTAGGTTAAGATTGCCAAATTTAGCAAATAAAAATACAGTTAAATGTGAATTTCAGATAAACAACAAATAATTTTTAGTATAAGTATATCCCATGCAATATTTGGGACATACATGAAAGAATTATCTGTTGTTTATTTAAAATTCAAATTTGACTAGATATTTTATATGGTTAATGTTCTTAGTGTATAAATATGTACAATTGAGTAAAGTTATTTCTGAACTCTATATACATATAAATTATATACATGATATATTTGAAATATAGTTTCATCTCAGTTATTTAGAAGTCTAACTTTAGACTTCCTTAAGGCTAAAGAAAGAAGTACAATCAGAATTATAGGAGAACAAGATGGGGGAAAGAAGGAAGATTGGGAGGAAGGGAGGAAGGGAGAGAGGAAGAGTAAGAAAGTAAAAGGGAAGGAAGGAGAAACTAACAAAATGTTTATGGCTCTGTAAAAGTGACCTGTGAACATCTAGCAACTGAAGATAACCAAGCATAACATAAGAAAAAGGATTATGCTTAATGCTTCAGAAATCGTTATGCTTCCTACCAGGTGAATAACAACACTCACATCAGCAAGCAATTGCACAAAAAAAGTGAGAATTATATGGAAGAGAGACTGGAAAAGTCAAAAGAACAAAAGATAAATGATAGAGAAAAGTTAAAAGTGAGTTACAAAGAGCCTAAGTAGTGTCAATAAAAGTGGAACTCTTAATAGAAATGGAGAGCCAGTGACTTAAATCAGCTCTGGTCTTTGCGAAGATATAATGGAGTAGGTCAGTCTTTCATTCTTAGGAACTAGCATGAGCATGAGTGTACCACATTAAAGCCATATTATTATTTGGCCAATCCTTTAGCATGTTAAAGGTAGAAATTAGAAAGGTGATGGCAAAAACATTTTTAGTTCAGTTGTCTTGCCACAAATATGCAAATTTCATTGGTATGCGAAAAGATATGTAGTTTGCCTAAAGTCACACAGCAAGTAAAGGAGTAGAGTCAAGATTCAACCCCATGTTTTGCAACAAAAGAACCATATTTGTTTCACTTAGCAAAATTATCCTGCCAACCAACATATTTATTTGACCAGGAGGGAGAGTCACTCTGGCAGAAATGAGTTAAAACATAACACAGTGGAGGTGTTTGACTTGTATTGTGTTTATTCATGGAAAGCAAACTCAAGTTAACTATGTTTTAGAATCCAACTAATGAAAAGATTAAAGAATATCCTTATTATCTTAATGGAAAAGAGATTAATGTTTTATATATAAATACTTAAGAATCATATACAAAGAGATACAAGGAAACTTTGGGACAAATTAGATATGTCTGTTACCTTGATGGTGATATTATTAAGTTGTTTGCATATGTTCAAACTCATCAAATTGTACACATTAAATATGTGCATTTCTTTGTATATCAATTATATTTCAATAAAGCTATTAAAATGAATGCACAATTGAAATATTTCCATTTAAGAAATACAACAAAATCAGTTATCAATTTATAAGCAAAACAAAAAAAAGTAAGGTTAGCTTTAAATGGTGAGAAACGACTACAATCCATGAAATTGTAGAATTATGGCCAGTTTATCCCTAGAAGAGTTTGGGAGCAACTGAATATAGAATATACAAAATATTGATGAATTATTGACCATTTGTACATGTACAAATGCTGCAATTAGTATCTTCAGCATACTGGTCACCTACTCAGAGAATCCTTTTCTAAATAGTTATCTGAAAGATCTCTCAACCTGCCAGTCACCATGATAAATTATTGTTTTATCTCCGCCCCCCTCCTCCAATTTCCAGCCAAAAAATGTAAGCTCTATGGGATCAGGGACCTCCGCTAAATTGTTTGCTGCTGAATCACCAGGACCTAGCATAACGGCTGCTTCAGAAAGGAAGAATGTTAAATCTTTATTGAAAGAATGAATGAATGATACTAATATAAACCAATCCAATGCATGTAAGAAATGCGATATTTGTTTTATGCTCTGAATTTTACCATGGAGCAGTTGTTTCAAAATGGACTCATGGCTCCTATATTCCCTCATTTCTATTGGTTAAAAAAAATCTACCCGCTGCTTTTGAACTTAAATAGTAAGTTGAGGTGGTATAAAAATAAGAGATCACTATTTCTATCAAATAATGAAACTCATTGGAGATTTCTAGGGCTAGTCATGTAAGTATGTATTTTATTTCACTTGGTTTGGATCTTGGAAGCCTGTTGACTGTTTTGCTTTTTTTTTTTTTTTTTAATCAATTTCCCAAGAATGTGTTATATCTGCTTAATTTGGTAAAATTCAATGCTATCACTATTCTAATAAATTTCCTTCTGTCATATCTTTTAGTATTTTTGTTCATTTATTTTGTTCTCTATTCAGAAATATCTGCATGATGGATCTCCTTTTTTCTATATATAATACTTTTCTTTTAATCATTCTAAAGTATTTGTTGCTTTCCATTTTATTTTCCACTTTTCAAGTCTTTCATCCATACTATTACGATATTCTTTATTTTTTATATGCTTCTAATAAAGCATTTGTTGATAATAGATTTATTTTTAATTAAACTTATTAAATTTATTTTGAATGAGAATCCTTTAAACTATTAATCCCTAAATAATCCATGAAACATAGTTGTGTGGGTCCTCAGAAATTCATCTAGGTTTTCCATGTTTTAAAACTATTCTCACACTTATTACCAGTTAAAATGTCTAGTATCTCAATGTTCTGCACTGTTACATCAAGTAGAAAACTGATGAGAGGTACAAGTTTTCATTAAATAAAAATCTTATACATTGATGAGAAAAATACCATTATGTTTCATAAACTTTCTGATCATCAGCAAATGCATCCTTCTTTTAGTGTCAACAAGATATACCAAGTTTCTCTTGACACTGTCCAGCTCACATGCACTCCCCCATGAATTGTTTCAATTCTTTCTTGTTCAACAAACATCTTAGCACTGTTTCTGAGAATACAGAGTTACTCTGCAACTATGATAGTACTAACTAATCTGGGGAATGGAAACAAGTATTTGAACTTCAATAAAATGTATACACAATATTTAATGAACACTTAGTGTGTACAGATTTTTCACTAGGCTCAGAGGATCTTAATGAATAAACCATGATCTTTATCCTCGAGTCATTATGAAGCCTATTCAAAAGATGAGTCATCCAGAAAGAGCAATGTTATTTCATTTAATTTTTTATTTAGTAGTGGTGTGACTTACTGCATAGAAAATAGATTTGATATAAAATAAATGGCAAAGACATCTGGCTCCTCCATTTACTTGCTAATATATTTCAAGATCTCTGTTTGCAGAACTGGGCCAATAAAAGCTTAGCTCATTAAGGATTTGTATTAGTACAGTCCTTAGGAAGAACTAAACAGTCGATCAAAGTCTGTTCCCCCTTTCCTTACTTGGAAAGTTGCAATGATCAATTGGACAGTAACTGTCACCATACCATGTGGTCCATGTCTCAAGGGCACTCACATTGGAAGGTGGTGTGCTATCTTCCAATGTTTCTCCAGTCTAAAAGCCAAGATGTTTTTGGTGATGAACAAGATGTCTTAGGTAATGCCTTTGATCATGACTTATTATAACTCCTAATAATTGCAATGTTATTTATAGACAGGAAGTACAATTGGTTTGTTAGAAGGTAGATATAACATCAATCTAATTTGCCCACACATTTCTTAATCCAAAAAGCTCATTTCACAGCCTAGAAAATTAATACCAGATAGTTTAAATGAATTGCTCAAGGTTAAATCAGCTGCTCTCTTAACTCTTACTTCATTACTTTTTTCAGTAAATCATTTGCATATTACATTTGGAAACTATAGATTCAAAGATTTGGGGATACAGAATACATGAATATATGTAAAGAGATTACTCTTGCTAATTATTCAAGCATCATGGACTTTCTTCCCTCTTGCTTTTTAGATTGAAATAGTTCTTCAGGTTAGAGGAGATAGAAGCAAAATGTAATTTGAGTAACAAACTTGGTCTCTATTAATATGGCTTAAACTAAAATCACCTCTAAATAGTATGACTATTTCTATCTATCCTAGTATTTCTCTTGCTCTGAACTTAGATTTAAAAATCCCAACTCTTTTTTTTATTACTATTTTAGAGTTTGTTAAATGTAACCACATTGTGAGCTTTGTTATTCAGACACCATTATTCCTTTTTATGTTATATTAACATATAGATACATTAACATATTAAAAGACTTCTTTCATTATATGCTTATATGCTAAGAATACAATTGTAAAAATAATTAGAAGTTTATGAAATGTTTGTGTTACTAATTCAATCACTATAATAAATCAGAATTTACTATCCAAATTGTGTAAAAAATTGTAGTTTATAGCTAACAAGAGGTAAATTACTATAAAGTACCACCTTTGAGGAAAAAAGCACTGTTCCATTCCCTCCAAAATTGTGTTTCAATGTGTAGTTTTTGTGAAACAGCTCTACATACGGATGCCATTAAGTCACTACTCAATTAAATATAAACAGATGTTACCAAATACAACACTTGTTAGCTTTCTTATCTAAAGCATGTTATTACATGGTAAATATGCATTAATCTTTTTCAGACTAGAATTTAAGGCCCTCTGAATATCAACAATGCCTCCTTCTTTCAGTATCAGCAAGATATATCAAGCAGGAGCTCGCCAGCTTCTCTTGACCCTGTCCAGCTCACATACAATCCCCCATGAATTGTTTCCATCCTTTCTTGTTCAACAAACATCTTAGCACTATTTCTGAGAAGACATAGTTGCTGTGCAACAATGTTAATTCTAACTAATCTGGGGAAAGGAAATAGATAGTTGAATTTCAATAAAATATATACATATTGAGGGTTGATTGTATAATACTAATGCATAAATTACGAGAGATAGTCATCCATTCACTTTATAGATCTTCCTCGATTTATGATGGGATTACTTCCAGATAAACCCATCATAAGTTGAAAGATCATCATCAAAATGCATTTAATACACCTAATTTACCAAACATAATAACTTAGCCTACCTTACCTTAAATGTTCTCAGAACATGCACATTAGCTTACTGTTGGGCAAAACCACCTAATGCAAAGCCTATTTTATAATAGTGTTGACTGTCTCATGTAATTTACTGAATTAGTACTGAAATTGAAAAACAATTGTACCAGTTGTTTACCCTGTTATCACTTGATTGACTAGAGCTGTGGCATGCTGCCACCACCAGCATCACAAAAAAGTACCATACTGCATATTGCTAGACCGGTAAGAGATCAAAATTCAAAATATTGTTTCTACTGAATACTTATGGCTTTCTCACCATCATAAAGTTGAAAAATTGTAGGTTGAGCCATCTTAAATCATGGACTGTGTGTAATTCTATAGATAACAGCACCAAATTTATATGGGAAGTATTTGTTCATTAGGAAAGATATTCTTAATTCCAATTCCCTCCCTAAAAGAGTCAATGCAATTTTTATCAAAATTGTGATTTATGTTTAGTGATAATTTCACATTATTGTTATTGTTAGGAGATGATTTTCAGTGGCTCTCATGTGTCTACATGTCTCATGAGTGAGTCACTAACTGCCCTTTGTTCTGGGCTCTCTTTTCAAAGATCTTTGCATAGTGGTCAGACTAAGAAGATATAGTGTCTCTGAAGCAAAGAGTAGCCTTGCTTGCTGTTTAACATAATGAGACAATGATTCCTATAGAAGCAAAGGGCAAACATGCTTACTTCCTATTATAGAATATTCAAGTTCCTGAAACCCACTATGTTTGCAAGGGTCATTTGGCCCTCTTCATCCTGGGAGAATTGGAATTCATGTAATATATGCAAAAGTTTGGATACTCTTGCTACTATTACTGTCATGAAAAATAAAGTCCTTTGTCTCTGACACAGGAGACTCATGTCTTCTCCCAGCATCCACAAAACTGTCTCTGTTTTGTGGCAGTCTAACTTATTACCTTGCAAATTAAGTAAAAATATCAGACCTTTTGCAGTTCTAGAAAGATGTTTTGGCAGTGAAGATGGGATGCTGATAGAGACAAGAATTTCTGGAAGAGGAAGAATGAAAGCCACGCAGCCTAATAGAATTTATGGGAAATCCATGGAAATTGGTAATAAACATGTTGATCAAATTGTATGGTCAACCAGGAAATAAATGGTTCTCAACTTTATTGCCTGTTAATTAGAAAAAAAATTGGGTAGCAGCTGCATTCTGACAACTTGAAAGTAGGCTCAAAGACAGCTATCTGAACAGTGTGCTATAATTGTTAATTCTCCCATAGTTGGGAACAGGGATGGAGGGAGAGGAAGGGTGGATGGAAGGAGGAGTTTCTTGCCAATATGGTGAGGAGCCTCAGGTCCATCCATTGTAATACCTAGTGCTAAGATTCACCCTGGAAGGACAGAAGTAGTTCTACTTACTTTCAAACAGCAGTTATAAAAATGGGCACCTAAATAGCATGGAAGGAGGAAAATTCACAAGAGGTATAGGCAGAAGCAAGGTGAATCAAAAATTTGGCTACTTCATTTCAGAAACAGGGAAAGGGCATGCGATGCTCTTTGAGGAACACTGGAAATAACTGGGCTGTCTTATATCTTAGCCCTTCTTGCAGTCTATTATGCTTATCTTAAATCCATTTGAAGATGATCGTTGGAGATCTGAGGGGTTTTATTTTGTTTTGTATTGTTTTGTAACGGGTTCTGGATGCTATAAGAGAGCTTTGATCCTCTAGGGAAGAATTCCCTGAAAAAAACAAACAAAAAAAAAACTCTTATGGGAAAACATAGATTAGACATTGACTAAAATTGAGGCTTTTGCTGATCCAGATCGTTTACAATGCTGACAAAGGTGACCCACTGGAGAATTAGAAATGACCTTCAATATTTAAATTCTTGTGAGACAAACATAGATAAATTTTTGAGGTCAGAAATTCAGCACCTCTTGAAACCAAAGTAAATGTACCTTGCTTATTGGTGTGTAGCATTCTCTCCCTTTATCCTCACTGATTCCTGCTCTCCCCAGATGTCAACTTCAGGTACTTTAATAAGAAAGCTTATTAAGAGTGAGATGTAGTTCTTATTGTCTCCAAGAAAAAACAAAAGCTATACTCCAAGAATGTTGGGGAATTTTGGGGAGGGGAGAATTACAAAATTTATTATTCTGTTGGGTAGAGTCCTCCCAAGTCTCCATAATATCTGGTTCCATGGGAGGAAGTGGTACCCAAGTTCAACATATAAGTTTTAGGCAGAGTTTATAATGGGGAAGGAAAACTAAGTGACCTTGTTGGTGGGATCCATTGAGACAATTCAATGTACTGTTGTTGTGGCTTCTAAACTACTGAATGTATAATTAATTGTATTGATGTTTTACCTGCTGAATGTTCATAAGTGCCAGAGGAGCTCCCCTAGTTGGGAAAAGTCACTGGTACCAAAAACCAATGCTAGTACTTGGAGTCACACAACCCTAATATTCCATTTGAGCTACAAGTGCTGAGGATTTTGGCTTTGGAACCTCTGACAATGAAAAGCAGCCTCTACACCATGGTATCTCTTCAGGTTTGGCAGTCATGTCTCCTCTGACATGGTGACTAAGTAAACTCCTTTTGTAAAGCAGCTATTGACTTGTCATTAGAGCGCTTATTGAAATGAAATACCTGAAACATAGAAGTGTGTGACTTTACACTTTGATATTCCCATTTTGAGGTGGGTCAGCTCAAACTCAACAAACAAGGTGTGAAGAGCCAAAAATCCTCCCTTATTAAATGCAATTTGTATATCTAAGAATGCACTAGGCTACATGCCAGCAGCATTGCAACTTTATATGAAAAAATGGCAGCTAAAATTTTGGGAGACTGTTTATGTCCCCTCTGCCTCTGAAAGTAAAACTGGCTTGATAAGGGGCTTTGATTCACAAGGTTCCCCTGAACTCCTGGATCTAGGTCACTAATATTTTGAGTGAGCTCAACTTTGATGGTGTCCTGGACTGAAATATTGGCTAAAACTTATGGTGTCTACTGAACTATTTAGCCTTAGCACCAACTGTGCTGAACTGAAAATGGACAGGTGATCTTCTCTTGACGGGCAGAACACAAGGATGTTTTCATAACTCTGGCCAATACTCTGCTTAAGGAATCTTATTACAAGTTTACTGCCTTTTGAGCTTTTGCCAATGGACTAGAAGTTTGCTCTGCCACACAAGTCATGGTTACTGATCGAATTTACTGGATCACACCTGTAGGTGTTCATGGTAAGCACCCTTTCCCTGATGAGTCCAACTAAAATCCAGCTGTTGCATGAGACTGTATTGCCAAGATTGCCAACCTTGCTACCTAAATTCATTGTTGTCCTGGACATAGCAATGCATCCTCCATCATAAACTGACTGGAACTTGGAGGACTCTGTGCTTCTAAAGTTGGACATTTTAATCAGTGAATAAAAGAAACCACCATCATGTACAATGAGCAGTAGGGAAGAATTTTATTTAAAGTTTAGAATGAATATTTCTCCTACCAAGAGCAAGGAAGTATATAAAGTCCTGGTATTGCACCGATGAAAGTCACTTTGCAGAGATTTTGCAGATTGTAGAAGATGAAGTTTGAATCCTTGCTTTGCCATTTACTAGCTATATTTCCCTAAGCAAATCAAAAACTCCTAGAGATTCAGCATTACTATTTTTACTTTTGTTGTTGTTGTTGTTGTTGTTGTTGTGTGGAGCACAGGCTCCGGACATGCAGGCTCAGCAGCCATGGCTCACGGGCGCAGCTGCTCTGCGGCATGTGGGATCTTCCCGGACCGGGGCACGAGCCCGTGTCCCCTCCATCATGAGGTGGACTCTCAACCACTGCGCCACAAGGGAAGCCCTATTTTTACTTTTTAATTTAATTTAATTTTTATACAGCAGGTTCTTATTAGTTATCCATTTTATACATATTAGTGTATATATGTTAACCCCAATCTCCCTGTTCATCACACCACTACCACCAGTACCCTGCCACTTTCCCCCCTTGGTGTCCATACATTTGTTCTCTACATCTGTGTCTCAATTTCTGCCCTACAAAACAGTTCATCTGTACCATTTTTCTAGGTTCTAAATATATGTGTTCATATACGATATTTGTTTTTCTATTTCTGACTTACTTCACTCTGTAGGACAGTTTGTAGATCATCCATGTCTCTACAAATGACCCAATTTCGTTCCTTTATATGGCTTAGTAATATTCCATTGTATATATATACCACATCTTTATCCATTCGTCTGTCAATAGGCATTTAGGTTGCTTCCATGTCCTAGCTATTGTAAATAGTGCTGCAATGAACACTGAGGTGTATGTGTCTTTTTGAATTATGGTTTTCTCTGGTTATGTGCCCAGTAGTGGCATTGCTGGGTCATATAGTAATTTCCTTTTTAGTTTTTTAAGGAACCTACATACTGTTCTCCATAGTGGCTCTATCAATTTACATTTGCACCAACAGTGTAAGAGGGTTCTCTTTTCTCCACCCCCTCTCCAGCATTCGTTGTTTGTAGATTTTCTGATGATGCTCATTCTAACTGGTGTGAGGTGATACCTCATTGTAGTTTTGATTTATATTTCTCTAATAATTAGTGATGTTGAGCAGATTTTCATGTGCCTCTTGGCCACCTGTATGTCCTCTTTGGAGAAATATCTATTTAGGTCTTCTGCCCATTTTTGGATTGGGTTGTTTGTTTATTTAATATTGAGCTGCATGAACTGTTTATATATTTTGGAGATTAATCCTTTGTCCATTGATTCCTTTGCAAATATTTTCTCCCATTCTGAGAGTTCTCTTTTCGTCTTGTTTGTAGTTTCCTTTGCTGTGCAAAAACTTTTAAGTTTCATCATAATTTTTGGTTTTATTTCCATTACTCTAGGAGGTGGATCAAAAAAGATCTTGCTGTGATTTATGTCAAAGAGTGTTCTTCCTGTGTTTTCCTGTAAGAGTTTTATAGTGTCTAGTCTTACATTAGGTTTTTAATCCATTTTAAGTTTATTTTTGTGTATGGTGTTAGGGAGTGTTCTAATTTCATTCTTTTACATGCAGCTGTCCAATTCTCCCAACACCACTTATTGAAGAGACTGTCTTTTCTACATTGTATAGCCTTGCCTGCTATATCATAGATTATTTGACCATAAGTGTGTGGGTTTATCTCTGGGCATTCTATCCTGTTCCCTTGATCTGTATTTCTGTTTTTGTGCCAGTACCATATTGTCTTGATTACTGTAGCTTTGTAATATAGTCTGAAGTCAGGGAGCCTGATTCCTCCCACTCCATTTATTTCCCTCAAGACTGTTTTTGCTATTCAGGGTCTTTTGTGTCTCCATACAAATTTTAAGATATTTTGGTTCTAGTTCTGTAAAAAACGCCAATGGTAAATTGAAAGAAATTGCATTGAATCTGTAGATTGCTTTGGGTAGTAGAGTCATTTTCACGATGTTGATTCCTCCAATCCAACAACATGGTATACTCTCCATCTGTCTGAATCATCTATAATTACTTTCATCAGTGTCTTATAATTTTCTGCATATAGGTCTTTTGTCTCCCTAGTAGGTCTGTTCCTAGGTATTTTATTCTTTTTGTTTCAATGGTAAATGGGAGTCTTTCCTTAATATCTCTTTCAGATTTTTCATCATTAGTTTTTAAGAATGCAAGAGATTTCTGTGCATTAATGTTGTATCCTACAACTTTACCAAATTCATTGATTAGCTCTAGTAGTTTTCTGGTGGCATCTTTAGGATTCTCTATGTGTAGTATCATGGCATCTGCAAACCATGGCAATTTTACTTCTTCTTTTCCAATTTGTATTCCTTTTATTTCTTTTTCTTCTCCGATTGCCATGGCTAGGACTTCCAAAACTATGTTGAATAAAGTGGTGAGAGTGGACATCCTTGTATTGTTCCTGATCTTAGAGGAAATGCTTTCAGTTTTTCACCATTGAGAATGATGTTTGCTGTGGGTTTGTCATATATGGCCTTTATTATGTTGAGGTAGGTTCCCTCTATGCCCACTTTCTGGAGAGTTTTTATCATAAATGGGTGTTGAATTTTGTCAAAAGATTTTTCTGTGTCAATTGAGATGATGATATGGTTTTTCTCCTTCAATTGGTTAATATGGTGTATCACATTGATTGATTTGTGTATATTGAAGAATCGCTGCATCCCTGGGATAAATCTCACTTGATCATGGTGTATGATCCTTTTAATGTGCTGTTGGATTCTGTTTGCTAGTATTTTGCTAAGGATGTTTGTATCTATATTCATCAGTGATATTGGCCTGTAATTTTCTTATTTAATAGTATCTTTGTCTGGTTTTGGTATCAGGGTGATGGTGACATCATACAATGTGTTTGGGAATGTTCCTTTCTCTGCAGTTTTTGGAAGTTGAGAAGGATGGGTGTTAGGTCTTCTCTAAATGTTTGATAGAATTCACCTGTGAAGCCATCTGGTCCTGGGCTTTTGTTTGTTGGAACATTTTTAATCACAGTTTCAACTTCATTACTTGTGGTTTGTCTGTTCATATTTTCTATTTCTTTCTGGTTCAGTCTTAGGAGGTTATACCTTTCTAAGAATTTGTCTATTTCTTCCAGGTTGTCCATTTTATTGGCATAGAGCTGCTTGTAGTAGTCTCTTAAGATGCTTTGTATTTCTGCAGTGCCTGTTGTAAATTCTCCTTCATTTCTAAGTTTTTTGATTCGATCTCTCTCCCTCTTTTACTTGATGAGTCTGGCTAAAGGTTTATCCATTTTGTTTATCTTCTCAAAGAATCAGTTTTTAGTTTTATTGATCTTTGCTATTGTTTTCTTAATTTCTATTTCATTTATTTCTGCTCTGATCTTTATGATTTCTTTTCTTCTACTAAATTTGGGTTTTGTTTGTTCTTTCTCTAGTTCCTTTAAGTGTACGGTTAGATTGTTTATTTGAAATATCTGTTGTTTCTTGAGGTGGGATTGTATTTGTATAAACTTCCCTCTTAAAACTGCTTTTGCTGTATCCCATAGGTTTTGGATCATCGTGTTTTCATTGTCATTTGTCTCGAGGTAATTTTTGATTTCCTCTTTGATTTCTTCAGTGATCTCCTGGTTATTTAGTAATGTATCATTTAGCCTCCATGTATTTGTGTTTTTCATGTTTTTTTCCCCCTGTAATTGATTTCTACTCTCATAGCGTTGTGATGAGAAAAGATGCTTGATATGATTTCAATTTTATTAAATTTACTGAGGCTTGATTTGTGACCCAAGATGTGATCTATCCTAGAGAATGTTCCACGTGCACTTGAGAAGAAAGTATAATCTGCTGTTTTTGGATGGAATGTCTTATAAATATTAATTAAATCTATCTGGTCTATTTTGTCATTTAAAGCTTCTGTTTCCTTATTTATTTTCATTTTGGATGATCTATCCATTGATTTAAGTGCAGTGTTAATGTCCCCCACTATTATTGCATTACTATCAATTTCCTCTTTTGTAGCTGTTAGCAGTTGCCTTATGTATTGCGGTGCTCCTATGTTGGGTGCATATATATTTATAATTGTTATTTCTTCTTCTTGGATGGATCTCTTGATCATTATGTAGTGTCCTTCTTTTTCTTTTGTAACATTCTTTATTTAAAGTCTGTTTTATCTGATATGAGTATTGCTACTCCAGCTTTCCTTTGATTTCCATTTGCATGGAATATCTTTTTCAATCCTGTCGCTTTCAGTCTGTATTTGTCCCTAGGCCTGAAGTGGGTCTCTTGTAGACAGCATATATATGGGTCTTGCTTTTGTATCCAATCAGCAAGCCTGTGTCTTTTGGTTGCAGCATTTAATCCATTCACATTTAAGGCAATTATCGATATGTATGTTCCTATGACCATTTTCTTAATTGTTTTGGGTTTGTTACTGTAGGTCCTTTTCTTCTCTTGTGTTTCCCGCCTAGAGAAGTTCTTTTAGCATTTGTTGTAGAGCTGGTTTGGAGGTGCTGAATTCTTTTTGCTTTTCTTTCTCTGTAGAGTTTTTGATTTCTCCATCAAATCTGAATGGGATCCTTGCTGGCTAGAGTAACCTTGGCAGTAGGTTCTTCTCTTTCATCACTTTAAAGATGTCATTCCACTCCTTTCTGGTTTGTAGAGTTTCTGCTGAGACATCAGCTGTTAACCTTATGGGAGTTCCCTTGTATGCTATTTGTCATTTTTCCCTTGGTGCTTTCAATAATTTTTCTTTGTCTTTAATTTTTGCCAATTTGATTACTGTGTGTCTTGGCATGTTTATCCTCGGGTTTATCCTGTATGGGACTCTGCGCTTCCTGGACTTGGGTGGCTATTTCCTTTCCCATGTTAGGGAAGTGTACAACTATAATCTCTTCAAATATTTTTTCGGGCTCTTTCTCTCTCTCTTCTCCTTCTGAGACCCCTATAATGCCAATGTTGTTGTATTTAATGTTGTCCCATAGGTCTCATATGCTTTCTTCATTTCTTTTCATTCTTTTTTCTTTATTCTGTTCTGCAGCAGTGAATTCCACCATTCTGTCTTCCAGGTCATTTATTTGTTCTTCTGCCTCAGTTATTCTGCTATTGATTCCTTCTAGTGTATTTTTCATTTCAGTTATCACATTGTCCATCTCTGTTTTTTTGTTCTTTAATTCTTCTATGTGTTTTTTAATCATTTCTTGCATCTTCTCAGTCTTTGCCTCCACTCTTTTTCGAGATCTTGGATCATCTTCACTATCATTATTCTGAATTCTTTTTCTGAAAGGTTGCCTATCTCCACTTCATTTAGTTGTTTTTCTTAGGTTTTATCTTGCTCTTTCTTCTGGTATATAGCTCTCTGCCTTTTCATCTTGTCTGTCTTTCTGTGAATGTGGTTTTCCTTCCACAGGCTGCAGGATTGTAGTTCTTGCTTCTGCTCTCTGCCTTCTGGTGTTGAGGCTATCTAAGTGGCTTGTGTGAGCCTCCTGATGGGAGGGACTGGTGATGGGTAGAGCTGGGTGTTGCTCTGGTAGGCAGAGCTCAGTAAAACTTTAATCCACTTGTCTGCTAATGAGTTGGGCTGAGTTTCTTCCCTTTTGTTTGTTTGGTCTTGGGCAACCCAAACCTGGAGCCTACCCAGGCTCTTTTGTGGGGCTAATGGCGAACTCTGGGAGGGCTCATTCTAAGGAATACTTCTCAGAACTTCTGCTGTCAGTGTCCTTGTCCTCACGGTGAGCCACATCTACTGCCTGACTCTGCAGGAGATCCTCCAACACTAGCAGGTAGGTCTGGTTCAGTCTCCTATGCAGTCACTGCTCTTTCCCCCATTTCCTGATGCACATACTACTTTTTCTGTGCCCTCCAAGAGTGGAGTCTCTGTTTCCCCCAGTCCTGTTGAAGTCCTGCAATCAAATCCCACTAGCCTTCAAAGTCTGATTCTCTAGGAATTCTTCCTCCCTTTACCGGACTTCCAGGTTGGGAAGTCTGATGTTGGGCTCAGAACCTTCACTCCAGTAGGTGGACTTCTGTTACAAGTGTTCTCCAGTTTGTGAGTCACCCACCCAGCAGTTATGGGATTTGAATTTATTGTGATTGTGCCCCTCCTACCATCTCACTGTGACTTCTCCTTTGTCTTTGGATGTGGGGTATCTTTCTTGGTGAGTTCCAGTGTCTTTCTGTTAATGATTGTTCAGCAGTTAGTTGTGATTCTAGTGCTCTCACAAGAGGGAGTGAGAGCACGTCCTTCTACTCCACCATCTTGAACCAATCTCTCCATGTTTCAGCATTTTTTTAAAAAAGGGAGGAAATGGGTTAGTGTTAAAATATCAAAGAAAGAACACTGGTGAAAGTGCTTTCTAAGCGCAAAAGCACTCTATAAATATTAGTTGTTTTTCTACTATTTCTGTACATTTATGCTGTAAAAATAGAAACAAAGCAGTAGAAATATATTAAAGTTAAATAAAAATTACAAAAAATAGACCTTGATTTTAAAGCATTTGGCACATTAGCTGTAATACAATGCCATAACCAGTGCACTTGACTAAGCAGAGAAAGGGAACTTGGGGGAAGTACACAACAGCCTGGGAGGAAGAAAGTTTAAAGAGGAAGAAAATGGAAACCAGAAAGACAAAGAAATGTACTATACACCAAGACCACACAGTTGTTATCTATATATTACACTACATGTAGCTTGAGTTATTCATTTTTATACCAGCACTTAACATTTAATAAAATACACTTGGTTTTTTAGATAATGTGGATCCAAACACTTCAACTAATTATCGAATATACTCTTATGTCAAAAGAATTCTTTAAATATTGGGTAAACAAACAAACAATAAATGACCTGAATATTTTTCAGTTTAGTGGAGGTTGCTAATCATCACCCCAATTTCCCTACTTGGAAAAGCAAATAAAGAGTGTTTGCATATTTCATTGTAATTTACTTAGCCTGGTATCATTTTTTTTCTTTTGAAACTATAGCAATGACATATGTAATTTGTAACCCATGATGCCTTCAGCTTTTTCTTAGGTCTTTGCACAAGGCTAAGCATGACTTATTTGTATTTATGCAAAATGTTCTGTCTTCTTAACCTAATTACCTTCTCTTTACCTTTATGGGATTTCACCTTGATTGTATACACTTTATACCTGCTTATTTCAGAAAGTATATTTGACCTTCTATTTTTGTTTATATCTGCAACTCTAATTAAGTTAAAAAATAATAACCCTGGACTTTGATTCAAAAGATTTAACCTTTAAAATTTCAAAGCATCCTCAAAATTCATGTTAAAATTCCACTCATTTCTCAGAAGACAAAATGTAAATCTATTTAATGAACAGCATTGTGCTACAGTATGCAAATCAAAGTACTCTTTTGTAAGGAATCACAAGTTAATATAAAATACATAAAGTATAATTTCAAAAAGTTACAAGTATACAAATGTATAAAACAGAAGAGAACATAAGACATGTTCACAAAAATGACACAATGGACTATACGGATTGAGGTAAAGAACACAAAAGAGCTAAAAGTGTTACCCAGTTTAATATGAAAATATAATATTAATAGGTATAATAGAAGAGGTAAAAGAAGAGCAAAATAAAGGGAAAAAGGAAAAAGGGGAGGAGCAGAGAGCTAATATTTATAGAATATTTACTATAAGTTAAGCATGTGATTACCACACTAAATCCTTATAGTATTCTCTTTGATGAGTACTACATTTTACAAATGAGAAAATTGAATTTTATTATAGAAAAATAGTAAAGAATAACTTAGGAAATATATATTGGGATCCATACACAGGGAATTTGAAATAGGCAAAAAGGTATAAAGCAGCATCTTCTTGAAATGTAAGTGGATTTTATGGTTACAAAAATTACTACTACAAATTTCCTGAATTTGAATTTCAGCACCCCTATTTTCTGAGACCTTGGTCATGTTATTTAATCTCTCATTACATCAATCTGATACAGCTTCCTGTGACACAACTTCAAAAATAAAATACTCTATAATTTTATTATTGTTACAGATTCTTTTACAATGACATAATTTTTGATCAAGAGAATGACATGGTGAGAACTGCCTTTTACAAAAATTAATTTAACAATATAGAATCCAAATTTAAATGAAGGAAGCAATAAAAGTATGGATGCCAATTAAGAACAGAAAAATAATTCAAGTGATACCTGTTGTCCAATGTTTGAAAGCTATTTTTTCACATATTTTGTTTAGCTTATTGCTCTAGCAGAGCAGTTCTTGTTGCAGTTCAGCTTTCATGAATGTAGTGGAAGACCGATATACTATTTCAAAGTCAATCTCCTACAAAACTCTATGCACACCTTTACATCCCCACTGACATTTTCATTTTTGGTCTCCAGCTCTATTCAACTAAACACCACAGGCACTTTCAGCCTCATCCTTATTCTAATCACCCTGACATTACCACCAGTATTATCTTTTCAGTATGAAAATTCAGAGGTTTACTTATCTTTTCCAGCTACCTGTCACTGAGCTCTTTGAGGACAAAGATGATATCCTGATATTTACCAGTTGTGTGCTGGTAAATCAGCTCATCTGGGGGTAAAAAAGTCAAAACCCCAGCTATCTAACATTTACCCATTATGATGTTGTAAATACTCCACCATGGCCACTTCAAACTGCTGATGTAATGTCATATGTAATGCAGACATGTGAAGGGGTGCACAATCAACTTTCATGGGGAAGTACAATTCAGTGTCAGCACATTTTCATATGACAGTACTACTCAGCTTCAGGTCCATTGTAGGTGTTTGGTAAGCATTTCTCAAATGAAATATTGTTTAATTATTTGTGTTAAAGTATAAGAACACAAGGAAAACTAGGGGCAACTAACTACATAGTTATTGCAGGCTCCAAAAGCTGTCATCAACAAGGTGCATTCATCTAGTTAATTAGGGAAAAATGATCTTAGATAGGAATATCATGTATTAATAATTTGGTGTTTAAATACTGATCTTAGCATGGAAATTAAGTAGGACCTTGCTGAGAACATGAAAAGTAAAAGTTAATTGAATTACTTTATGATAATTATTCTGCAATGTCAGTGAGAATTGTGAGGCAGTAGGTAAGCTTTGTAAAATAAATTGAATGAGATCAAGCATGTATAAAATTGTACTTTCCTGGATATGGCAATTTTAGTATCTAGAAGGCATTCAAATCGCACAACATTAAGTCTGAGAACAATAAACTCTAACCAGTAAACACATAATAAAGGAGAAATGTTGGGAGATCGCCTGCATTAAGAATGTAAGATAAGCAAAGTTAGAAATTTGTGTTGCAAAGTTCTAATTGAAAGATAATGAGAAGGTATATGAATTGGTAAATTATTCCCACCCACAAATCTTTAGAAGTCGGATTGTCTACCTGTATAACTCCACTTCACCTCACTCACTCAATGCCAAAGTGTGCTAAATAGAAGACTGTTTCTTTAGGTGTGTTGGGACAGAGAATCTCTAAGAAATGTACATATTTTATGATATATTATACTGTGTTGCTATCTCTCATATCTCCATATGTAGAAATTGTTCTTGATTGGGCAAGTAGATCCTACTCAAACTGCCAACTAAAGGTAGACAGGAAGTGGTTTTGAGATAGAGCTGGGGGAATTAGGAGTGGGGGAGGACATTCTGTGGGGTGGGATAGGAGAAAATAGGGACCCAATCCAACATCCACTTAGGTGGACTTTGGCCACATGACCTAAAAGAGAGAATACAACCAGCCAAAGTTCAGGTAAAATCCTAAAAATATTCTTTGTCCCTTCTAGGTACTTCCTTTTAGTTTTCTATTGATGAAAACTGTGTTTATGAAACTAGGTGTATACTTATGCTTACTTTTCATAATAGTACAGAAACAAGGAAATGTTAGGAGAAAATAAATAATATCTGGCACATAGTATTAATCATTATTATTATCATTTTAAAATATGAATATCTCCTTTAAACTTGTCCCCAGAAGGCAGCCATTACAAGTTATATTGAGCATAAAGCAAACACTAAATTATCAACTCATTTATCACTTAGCTCTCCTAATTTCTCTCTCATCTAAGAGAAATAAAAGAAATACATTGAATATGTTGCTTTATTTGAAGCATTATAGAAAGAACTACTAGCATTCTAGAAAGGGGAATGAGGAAGAATGTGGTGAAAGAAATATGTTTAACAGTTTTCCTAGGGTCAAACAGAATAAAAATCCTGGAATATCAGCAACATATGACCAGATGAGAGTGTAAATGTATGTTAACAAAGAGGAAAGGGGGATAATTATATTTATAGGTAATTTAACTTATTTTAATTACCTCAACTATAATATATTTTATTTTAAAAGAATAGGGTGGTTGAAGTACAGCTCCCCTCTGATACAAGATAGACATAGTCAGCAGAGTTTGAAAATTAAGTCTCATGGGTAGTCTACAGAACCAGGACCAGGGCCTGGTATATGCTTCTTTTTCATTTATTCTTCTTATTTAATAAACATACACATATCCTCAATCCAATTCTCATAGTCTCTCACGATTAATGTTTTCATTGTCCTAATTTTGTCAGATTCAAATGTTTTACTCCATCTTGATGTTTCTCAAAATTTGATCCTCCTACCTCCTACCTAAATCAAGTGCTTATTCAAAATGCAAATTCCAAACCCCATCAGAGAGCACTGAAATCAGTTGCTAAGAAAGGGTCCAAATATTTGCTCTTCTAACAAGTACGTACTGTGATTCTTATGTACTTTTGAGTTTTATAATCACTACTACTTGTCTTTGGATGAGGCAGCCATTAACAATTACAGCAATATTCTGCACTATATGAGTTAGAATTGACCTGGGCAAAAACTAATATAACAGCAAGAAAGGAGGAAAACAATAAATAGAAATAAAAAGAGAGTTGCAGGATGAATTAGAATTAGCTTAAAATGAATTACTGTATAGTCTGGCAGACCTCCTGGTTCCCAAATGTTAAAGATCACCCCTCATCTTCTTTGAATAAAGTATAAAGCAAGAAATGCAGGTTATGGCACACATTTTTTTTTCCTTAAATGTGATCAAGACATTTTATAAATTTAACAGAAATTGTGTTTAGGGTAAATGCTATGAATTATCTGAAATTTCCCAAAGTTCACTGAATTTTTTTACTTTTATAAATGATAACTGAAACAGATTGGAAAGCAGATTGTGTCCTTTCAATTACAGTAATTGCATGAAAAGAGAGACCTATAAAAAGGGAACAAGGAAGAAAGGAAGAAAGATAGGGCGGAAAGAAAGAAGGAAGGAAGAGAAGAAAAAAGAAAATGGGAAAATTTCACATTCATAAAATGAAATGTCTTTCTTTCAAATGTTATCTCATTAGTTTTTCCTTGTAGTGCATGGACCCTCCTTTCACCAGATTTCATTGTTTTTATCTTGAAAGAAACATTTCTTAAACTACACAGTATTTTGGAACATTAACTGAAATGATGAGTTTCAGTAATTACTCAATTACAAACTGAGAAACAAATAAGCACACATTTACCTAAAAATATAATCTGCATAATTTTTATAAAAAAGCCAAATGTAAAAACTATTATTTTTGTCAAAGAAAAATTTTATCAAAGTTAAGCAGGCAAGGAATAATTTATTCAAGACTACTGAAATAGGAAAGAGAGAGATTAAATTCAACTCTGTTCAAATGATAGGTAGTAGAGTTTTAGTGCTGAGTTGAGCTAGTAGAACATCACTGGAGGACATTAGGGAGGAGGCCAACAATGTGATTAGATCATCAGTGTTTGCTAGTTGGCATTTGAAGAAGTTAGGCTTCTACCTTCCCCCAGAGACTAGGAGAGATAGGGGCACTATTTTCTCAGTGATTACATTTCAAAGGGATGACTCCCAGTTCCATGGGAAAGACATTCCTTGCTCGTAAAACTGGCTACAGGCTAAGAGAAGACTTAAATCTCAGAGTCTGGGGAGTAAATTTACAATTAAAAGTTTTCTAAAGTAAATGTTCTAAGAAAAGTTAGGGGCCTATAGTCAGGAAGAAACTTGTCTAAAATTCTGTCATTCTGAGAAGAATGTTAAGGCTACCTTGGTCAATTCCCTTCGTTTAAGGTTTCAGATGATGGAGTTTTCACATGTATTAATTCACTTGCTGCAGTTATTTATTAGACATTAAGTTACATTAGCCCAAACTTTATTTCATTTAAAACTAAAGGACATAGGCTAATTGCTTAATTCTAAGGCTGATCTGTCATATTTAATTACAGATTCTTTTGAGCTATATCAAAATTCTTGTTGAGCACCTAAATTGCTTTCTTGTTCATTGATTTAAGCAGAAATTGTCTTTTTAAAGAAGATTTTAGTTTATGATTTTTGGTTAAGAATAGCATTTGACAAGCAGCCCGTCCAATACAGTCTGTCCTGCTATTTCATGAAAATTCCTAAGGAGACACTGAAAAAACCCCACAATATCTCCAAGTCCAGCTAAGGACAGGGAAACAGAATCCATCCATTGACAGAATCTGGCAGGAATTGGAAAAAAACCAATGTTCTTACTTTGTGTCACTTCATTGAAACCACAACTGAGAGAGAGGAGTAAAAGTCACCTGACCCTATCCTCACTAACTGTCCCCAGGTCGAAAAACCCAGGGTCAGTAAAAAAAAAAAATCAATAATCCAGGGGAAGTACTGCTTTTTGAGATAGTGAGAACATTGTTTCCTTATTCCACTCCATCACCTCACACATAGTCATTTGGATCTCCAAAGTTCAAAAAGTCACTGGACAGGAAATAAGGGTAATAGCTTATAGCACTTTGCATTTTAGGTGCTGTGGCCCCAAGCCCTGCAGAGTGAAGGTAATTTGGTGTTAGTGCATAAACCCCTAAATCCATCAGATGACAACAATACAACTTGAAATGGAAGTTGTGCATGAGTAAGTTTTAACAACTAGTTCATTTCTCAACATCTGGAACATATTTGTTTGGTTCTGATGATCTCAAGCAGAATCATCTCTTACCCACAAGGATTGGTCTCTGACATTTCATACAGATGAAGTTAATGATAAACTACAACTGAGAACACACAATACATTAAGATGACAATGTTGAATATACCTTAGTGAATGCTGTGATCCTGAAAAACAGAGATGGTTAAAGAAATCTTTCGCCACCCCCAACCTTTGTGTTTCAGAAACATCTTTTTTTGTGTGTTTTATTGAAGTCCAAAACTATGTGGAATAAAAGTAGCTAGAATGGACATCCTTGACTTGTTCCTGATCTTAGAGGAAATGCTTTCAGCTTGTCACCATTGAGTATGATGTTATCTGTGGGTTGGTCATATTTGATGTTTATTATGTTGAGGTAAGTTCCCTCTATGCCCACTTTCTGGAGAGTTTTATCATAAATAGGCGTTAAATTTTGTCAAAAGATTTTTCTGCATCTATTAAGATGATCATATGGTTTTTAGTCTTCAATTTGTTAATGTGGTTTATCACACTGATTGATTTGAAGATACTGAAAAATTCTTGCATCCCTGGAATCCCACTTGATCATAGTGTATAATTGGTGTAATGTATTATTGGATTTGGTTTGCTAGTATTTTGTTCATGATTTTTGCATCTATGTTCATCAGCAATATTGGCCTATAATTTCCTTTATTTGTGGTATCTTTGTCTGGTTTTGGTATCAGGGTGATGGTGGCCTCAAAGAATGAGATTGGGAGTGTTCCTTCCTCTATAATTTTTTCAATAGTTTCAGAAGTGTAGGTGTAAACTCTTCTCTAAATGTTTGATAGAATTTGCCTGTGAAGCCATCTGGTCCTGGACTTTTGTTTGTTGGGAGTTTTTAAATCAGTTTCCATTTCAGTACTTGTGATTATCTGTTCATATTTTCTATTTCTTCCTGGTTCAGTCTTGGGAGTTTGTATCTTTCTAAGAATTTGTCCATTTCTTCTAGGTTGTTGATTTTATTGGCATATAGTTGCTTGTAGTAGTCTCTCATAATCCTTTGTAATTTTGTGGAGTCAGTTGTAACTTCTCATTTTTCATTTCTAATTTTATTGATTTCAGCCCTCTCTCTTTTTTTCTTGATGAGTCTGGCTAAAGGTTTAGTAATTTTGTTTATCTTCTCAAAGAACTATCTTTTAGCTTTATTGATCTTGTCTATTGTTTTCTTCATCTCTATTTCATTTATTTCTGCTCTGCTCTTTATGATTTCTTTCCTTCTACTAACTTCGGGTTCTGTTTGTTCTTCTTTTCCTAGCTGGTTTAGGTGTAAGGTTAAGTTGTTTCCTTGAGATTTTTGTTTCCTGAGGTACAACTGTATTCCTATAAACTTCCCTCTTAGAAACGCTCTTGCTGTGTCCCATAGGATTTGGATCATTGTGTTTTTATTTTTATTTGTCTCTAAGTATTTTTTGATATCCTCTTTGATTTCCTTAGTGATCCATTTGTTGTTTAGTAGCATATGGTTTAGCATCCATGTGTTTGTGTTTTTTGCAGTTTTTTTCTTGTAGTTGATTTCTAATCTCATAGCATTGTGGTTGGAAAAGTTACTTGATATAATTTCAATTTTGAAAAATTTATTGAGGCTTGCTTTTTGATACATCACATCATCTATCCTGGAGAATGTTCCATGTGCACTTGAAAAGAATGTGTATTCTGCTGCTTTCAGATGGTACACTCTACAAATACCAATTAAATCCATCTGGTTTAATGTGTTATTTAAGGCCTGAGTTTCATTATTGATTTTCTGTCTAGATAATTGGTCCATTGATGTAAGTAAGTGTTAAAGTACACCACTATTATTGTGTTACTGTCAATTTTTCCTTTTATGTCTGTTAATGTTTGCCCTATATATTCTGATGTGCTCCTTTGTTAGATGCATATATATTTACAATTGTTATATCTTCTTGGATTGATACGTTGATCATTATGTAGTGTCCTTCTTTGTCTTTTCTAACAGTCTTTATTTTAAAGTTTATTTTTTCTGATATGAGTATTGCTAAGCCAGCTTTCCTCTGTCTTCCATTTTCATGAACTAACTTTTTCCATCCTCTCACTTTCAGTCTGCATGTCTCTGGATCTGAAGTGGGTGTCTTGTAGACAACATATATATGGGTCTTGTTTTGTATACATTCAGCCAGTGTATGTCATTTGGTTAAAGTATTTAATCCTTTTACATTTAGGGTAACTATCAATATGTATGTTCTTATTGTCATTTTGCTAATTGTTTTGGATTGGTTTTTGTAGGATATTTTTTCTTCCTTTTCTCTTTTGTTCTCTTCTCTTGTGAGTTGATGACTATTTTTAGTGTTGTATTTGGATTCCTTTTTCTCTTTTGTGTGTATATCTATTTTAGATTTTTGGCTTGCAGTTACCATAAGGTTTTGATATAGCAGTCCATATACATATAAGATTGTTTTAAGTTGCTAATCTCTTAATTTCAAAAGCATTTCAAATATCCTGCACATGTACTCTCCTACTGTCACAATTACTGGTTTTGATATCATATTTGTTTGTGGATGGTTTCTTACCTTACTGTGTGGTTGCCTTTACTGGTGAGGTTTCCCATTTCATAACTTTCTTGTTTCTAGTTGTGGCATTTTTTTTTCTACCTAGAGAAGTTCCTTTAGCATTTGTTGTAAAGCTGGTTTGGTGGTGCTGAATTCTTTTAGCTTTTGCTTCTCTGTAAAACTTCTTTGTAAATCATTCTCCATTGAATCCAAATGATAGCCTTGCTGGGTAGAGTGTTCTTGGTTGTAGGTTTTTCCCTTTCATCACTTTAAATGTATCATGCCACTCCTTTCTGGCCTGCAGAGTTTCTGCTGAAAAATCAGCTGATAATTTTATGGGAATTCTCTTCTTGTATGTTATTTGTTGCTTTCCCTTGTTGCTTTTAATATTTTTTCTTTGTCTTTAATTTTTGTCAGTTTGATTACTATGTGTCTTGGTGTGTTCCTCCTTGGGTTTATCCTGTATGGAACTCTCTGTGCTTCTTGGACTTGAGATACTGTTTCCTGTCCCATGTTAGGGAACTTTTCAGCTATTATCTCTTCAAATATTTTCTGAGGCCCTTTCTCTCCCTCTTCTCCTTCTGGGACCCTTATAATGTGAATTTTGACATTGTCCCAGAGATCACTTAAACTGTCCTCATATGTTTTCATCCTTTTTTTCTTTATTCTGTTCTGTGGCTCTGATTTCCATTCAGAAATTCAATGGAATTTCCATTTCCATTCTGTCTTCCAGCTCACTGATCCATTCTTTTGCCTCAGTTATTCTATTGATTGCTTCTAGTATATTTTTTCATTTCAGTTATTGTATTCTTCAACTCTGCTTGTTATTCTTTATATTTTCTAACTCATTGTTAAAAACTTCTTGTAACTTCTTGTTCTGGGCATCCATTCTTTTCCCAAGTTCTTGGATCATCTTTACTATCATTACTCTGAACTCTTTCTCAGGTAGATTGGCTATCTCCACTTCACTTAGTTGTTCTTCTGGGGTTTTATCTTGTTCCCTCATCTGGAACATATTCCTTTGCCATCTCACTTTGTTTAAATTTCTATTGTGCTTTTATGTATGTAGTAGCTATGTTACATTTCTCAACCTTGGAGAAGTGACCTCCTGTAGGGGATGTCCTATGTGTACCAGAAGTACATTCCCCTATTGTCACCCAAGGGCCAGGGGCCAGCTGGTCCCTGGGTAGGTTCTGACCTGTGTTTGTGTTAGTTCTGCAGGCTGCAGGACCATAGTTTCCTTGCTTCTGGTGTCTGCCCCCTGGTGTATTAGGCTGATCTAGAGGCTTCCTGGAGGGAGGGGTCATTGTCTGCCCACTGGTGAGTGGATCTGGGTCGTAGCCCTCTGATTGGCAGGGCTGTGTTAAGGGGCATATCTAGAGATAGCTGTGGGCTCAGGAAGTCTTTAGGCAGCCTGTCTGCTGAGGGATGAGACTGTGTTCGTACCCTGTTGATTGTTTGGCCTGAGGCATCCCAGCATTGGGGCCTACAGCTCTTGAATGGGGCCAGGTCTTTGTGCTAAGACCCAAGCAAGATGTCTGACTCAAGGAGAGTTCATGCAGTTGAATATTTCTGAGTATTTCCACCACCAGTGTCTGTGTCCCCAGGGTGGGCCACAGCTGCCCCCACCTCCCCAGGAGACCCTGAAAGACCAGCAGGTAGGTCTGCCCATGCTCCTATGGAGTCACTGCTTTTTCCCTGGGTCCTGGTGTGCACAAGAACTTGTGTGTGTCCTCTAAAAGTGGAGTCTCTATTTCCCCTAGTCTTATGGAGCTCCTGCAATCAAGCCCTGCTGGTCTTCAATGCCAAATGCTCTGGGGGCTCCTCCTCCAGAGGACAGACCCCTAGGCTGGGATGTCTGGTGTGGGGCTCAGAGCTCTCACTCTTGTAGGAGAAGTTCTGTGATACAATTATTCTCCATTTTGTAGGCCACCCATCTGGCTGGTATGGTATTTGATTACATCACATGGGCACCCCTCCTACTGGTTCGTGGTTTCTTCATGTTTTTGGTTGTAAAATATCTTTTTTTTTTCTTTTTTGGTAGATTCCAGTCTTTTTTATCAATAGTTATTCAGCAGTTAGTTGTGATTTTGGTGTGCTCATGAGAGTAGGTGAGTTCAAGGTCCTCCTACTCTGCCATCTTGTCTCTCTCTCATAAACATCTTAAAGCATGGAACCACTCTTCCTCTATGACTTACATAAGGTTCAAGAATGTCCCACTTTTTTACCTATGACAAGGTCAGACAAAGAATCTCCAAATTCCATTCTTTGTTCATAAATGATTAACTGAACTGCTTGCTCCCTGATCAATGTGGACAAAATGCTTATTATCAAATATTGCCTAAGCTTCTTTACTTCTCCCGGGACCCTGAACTCTGACTGATCTTTGACCTGGGCTAGCATTGCAGTACTTCCTTAAGGCCTCCCTGGAGTACAGGCTAGTATCAAGGTAAAACAATCTCTGATCTACTCCAATCATGCCACACTTTCATCTCACTTCCCCATACCTTGTTCTCTCCAGTCTTGTTTACTTCTCCTTATGAAAGAAAACCTCTTTTGCTTAACCTTTGAAAACATTGAATAGCTCATGGTACCAATGTTCTCCATTTTGCAGTGATAATCTCCCCTTTGCCAGAGTCCCATTCCTGTCCTCTTGAAATAAAAATATCAAATAGAATCCTTCTTATTAAAAAAAAAGAAAACAAACCTAAAGTCTGGACTTGTTTTTTATCTGACAAAGGATTCTTCTGAATTCCATTCATTTATCATCTCAGTGTTTTGTTTTGGAAACTATATTTCTTTCACGACTATGCATATGCTTTTCTTTCCAATGCATATCTCCTTATATTGCCTAGCATAAATAACACTTCATACATCATTTTAGATATATTGCTTCCTTCAGGAAAACTTCCCTGACCTCCTAAGCCCTATGCTCCCATGAGACATCATGTTCTAAATTCTAATTGTTTTATTTTCACACCAAACTATAAGTTCTTTAAGAGAACATTGTCTTATTCTCCCAACACCTAATATTGAGACAAGTATATGGTAGATGTTCAAGAGATGTTTCTTTAATTCATAATTTAAAAAAAATATATCAGAAGGCAATTTTCCTTAGCTATGCTTTCTTTACACCCTAATTAATAATTTGATGAGTTGGAGAGTAGTCTCAAAACCAACACTGATACTTTCCAGGTATGACTGTGTCCCTATTAGTTAAGAAAATTCATTCCTGTACCAAGACGCAGATAGGGAGAGCAGCAGAGGCTCTTTTGATTTTCAACCAGACTGCCAGTTGTGTACCTAATACTCATGGGAAACTCAAATTAGTTTTTCAATTCAATTCCATCTGTGTTATAAATGGTGAAATTTTCTCCAACTTTGGAATAGAATAGAAATAATTCCTAAGTGTTTGGTGTTGTTGATAGTTTCCATATTTGTTCTGTGTTTTCTGGGTATTTCAGTGGTAAGTTAAGAGGGATTTTGTAAAGACCACTAGCTAGAGGACATTTTTAACCACAAAAATAACTAGAGAAAATTTACCTGCCAGACTTTGGAGTTAACCTTCAGAGTAAGAATTCTTTTTCTCCCTCACTCCACCCTGGGTTTGATTCTCTTACCAGCCTCCTCTATCCTCAATACAAATTTTTGCAATAAAAAGGTATGCCAGGAAAGGAAATAGATGCAGTCACAGTTACACTTAGAAAGTGCCTAATATTTTTGAAATGATGTAAAGTTATAATACATTAACTCTGAAAAATTAGCATTAGTATTCAGACCAGTGAGGGTCCCAGCAGAAAATATATTGCACAAAATAGGATAATTTGGTTAACGATTTATAAAGCCACAGCATAGGAAAACATAATGGCAGTGCATTAGACCAGGGTTGGTAATGCTGGAATCTCATTAATACACCTAAACATGAAGAAACAAATGAAAGGAATAGCTAATGGAACCTAGAAAGAGAGAGACAGCTGTGTGTAGAAGGCTGCCTGACAAGAATTAAAACCTTCAGGTGGAAGGTTGCAGCCTTAAAACCTTCAGTTAATGTACGTAAATAACCTGCAATAATCCCACAGAGAGGGGTCAGCAACAAGGGGATAAATACTCCAAACTCATTCTTCTCCCTTCCACCAATCCTTTGGCAGTACTACCATTGACAAACCCAATCAGAAGTCAGTGGGCAAGAAAGCCTTTTGATATAGTCCAAATTGACCTGATCAGCAAGCCATGGCCCATGGACGAAATGCAGCTTGCCACCTGTTTGTGTATGGACCTCAAGCTAAGAATTATTTATTTAATTCAAGTGCATACTCATCTTGTCATACTTTTAAGTTTATAGTTTATTTTATTATAGAATTAGTTACAAATATTGTGTTTATTATTCAACTATAATTATATGAAAAGAATATAATATACATTGATGTCAACATAAGCACTTATGACAATATTCTTAACTTACAGAAAAGTGAAAAAAGGTAGAAAATTTTAAATGGGAGATTTAATAATGTCAGAATTTCTTCACAAAAATAAAAACTAAAAATTATGCTGAAACTAAAATAAGTTTCTGGATGGCTCATTCATAAACCAAACAAGTAATGCCATTTAATTAAATTGTGTCTGATTGCAGTGATCAAAGTACCCAGAAAAAATAAACTTGGTTAGGACTAATAGCTTTTGAGTGAGAACAATTGTTCAAAGATTTGAGAACTTGAGTAAAATTGCAATAGTCAATTAAGAAAAAACATAGCAATTGTTTTCAAGTACTTTTCTGTAGTTCTTGCTAAGTCAACAGATGATATTGATACTGCTCAGACGTTATTTGAGGAGTCAATGCCAAGTTTGAAGTAGTTAAAAAATCTACTTATGTGAATACTCTCTGTGGACAGAAAGAATACTTTCAAGGAAGTTGAGTAAACATGAATTCAGTAAAATCTGAAGAAGAATTTGGTAAGATATATTACAACAGATGATGATAAAAATGCATGTGTAGTAGAAATAGGAAAAGTTGGACAAAGTTTAGAAACTTATGAAAATGTAGTGTGGTTAAAGCCTATGAATATTCATTGTAATATTCATGCAGGTATTTTGTGGAAAAAATGTGACCGCTATCATTTTTTATTGCAAATATGAGCTTCATTTGCTCTTATGACTTAACTGTTATCAGTCGTGTCAAGTTTTGTTAGAAATAGAAGCTAAAGAATCTGACCTGACCTACTTCACAGAAGTTTGATGGTTTGACAGTGATAAAATTTCATTGAGGTTTTTTGTTTGTTTGTTTTGAGCACAGGACCAAAACTGCTTTTTTTTTTTTTCTGAATAAAAATAATTGCTTCAACCACTATTAATTATAGACATGATAATATTTCTTAATGAATCAAACTAAAAGTAAAAGGCAGAATAGTGCTTATATGTGCAGTGTATGCAGGAGCATAGTCATTTCAACAACTGCTGTTGTTTGAGTCACAAGTAATGTTAAGCTGCTTTAAACACTTCCCATGCTGTAACAAGTTAAAACAAAAAGCGAGATCTCTTTTCCCATGCAAATTTGTGGTGGATATATTTCCTGAGCTAAAACTACCGATCCAGATTTTTTTTTTTTTTGGACCTTGATGCAAGTGTAAAAGAAATTTTCACATTTGAAAATCCATTCAACTGTACATTTGAGGAGCTTCCACCTAAACTTCAAATAGAAGTGATTAATCCTCACTATAATGACATACTAAAAGGTGCATATCAAGAGAAGAATCTAATAGAATTCTGTAAATAACTCTCAAATGATGAATATGTTCAACTGAAGTTATAAGTTTGTGGATTAATCTCAGTATTTAATAGTACTAACTTGTGTGGAAAAGCACAAGATGAAATATGTAAAATCTAATTACATAGTAGCACTAAACATTAAATTTCAACCTCCATTAAGCAAAATGTTACACAGAATTGCTGAGACCAAAGTTTATTTCTCATTTGAACTGTAATTTCTAATGTTTCCATGGACATCTGATTGTTTTCTCTTCCATTTTTTGAACTCTGTAACTTTATCTTTTCCTTTGGATTTTTCCAAATTTCTATTTTGATATCAGTTCTATCATACCTCCTATTTGTTTCTTAACGTCCTCTCCTGTGACTGCCAGCCATTTTTCCTCCTTGTCTAGTTTGAATTTTTGCCCCTAGCCTTGTAGCACAGTTGTCATGGAGGACTCTAAGAGAAGTTGAATCTCTCTACCTTTTCCCCTTCCCATAAGCTATGACTACCAGTTGTTTTTCTAAGACTCTAATTCAGTAAATTCCTAAAATAGGGTTCATGGGAGATAAGGTTTAAGGTCCTGAAAATGTCTTTGCTTGTCCACATTTGATGAAATTTTTGGCTAGGTATAAAAAGACTAGATTTTTTTATTACTCTCATGGTTTTCTCCACAACCTTTTGTATAACTAACAAGTTTGTTGTCATTCAATTCTCATTTATTAATGGATATCTTATCATGATTTATTTTCAATCTGGAATACTTCACAACTTTTAAACACTTTGAATGCTGACATTTTACACTCATAGATCTAAGTATGTGTCTCTTTCTTCATTCTATTCAGAACACTCTAGGTCCTGTTCTTGACAAAAACTCTGGATTCTTTGTCTCCACTAATTTTTAAATATAGTCAAATATAAGACATCCTACATTGATCCTGATTGTCTTTGATTTCTATTTTCAAAAATTATATTTACCATCTATTTGTCTTTGTGTTCTATATTTTTGGAGAGGCCCTCAAAATAATTTTCCTTTTCTTGTAGTTTTATTTTTAAATTTGAAGTTATACGTTTACTTTCTTAGAGTTCTTTGTCTCCAATAATTTCAGTTAAATCTCTCTAAGAATACTAATGCAAGGGTTGAGTAATTGTTAATATTTTCTAATATATTTTTGGGTCCCTCTAGGACATTCTTTTCTACTTGTCTGGGTTTTTTTATGTTAATTGTTGAGTGATGTATCATTTATTCATATTTTAAATTAAGGCAGTAAAGAAGACCTCTATGTACTTAGGTAAGTAAATATAGTCAGCCGTCTTTTGCTTTAAGGTATTGGATGAGGTTATATCTATTACCCTGGAAAATTCCTAAATGCCAAAAAGAATAAAATTTTAATCTGGTGTGATAAAACAAAGTATCAGCTTTAACTTTACAGATGATTTTTATAATTTCCATAGAGAATAAAGTTCTGATATTTTTACCTAAGCTTAAGTGACTAACTGAAAGCTTTCTGTATCCACATAGAGTAGAGAGGAGAGGAATAAATAAATCAAGAGTTCTATATATAAAACTTCAATTAGTTCCTCTGCTTCCAACTATGTACATATCTCTTCCTCTCCCTTTGCTGAACTTGTTGCTTACCTTGGCTCCCTCCCTGGATACAGCTGCATTAGTGTATATTCTAGACTGTGGTTTCCTCTGCTCTCTCTAATCAATCTGTAATAGTGATTTCCTTTTGGTTCTTTAGACATTGTTGAAAAATGTATTCAGTAATGGAATATCCTCATGTTCTTTTTGTTTTAATTTCTTCAATATATTTTAATGGGGTATTGAGAAAGAAGAGGGAAAATGAGACATATGTCTCAGTCTGCCATATTAAAATGGAAACACTCAAAAATTTATTGAACTCCTACTGTGTGGCACCACTTTGCCATATTTATTTGAACAGGACAAAAATGTATTTTTAACCTTATACGTTTTATCTTCTGATGGCACAACAGTTGATAAGTAAGCAGTTACAATATAATTTAAAATTAAATCCCTTGAGAAGGAATGCCAGAAGAGACCAACTCTAGATATGATGGTCAGAAAACAAAAAGAGTAGAAAACAATTATGCTCAGCCTTAAAAGATAAGCAAGAGACAGTCATACAAAGAGAAAGTGAGTAGAATATTATAAGCAAAAATATCCCTATTTGGAAAAATCTTTAGATAGTAGAAACAAGTGACTGAAAACAAGGCAAAGAATCTGCTAGTCAAAGGATAGTAAACCAAGAAAAGTTTAGAGACAGAAGCAGAGGCTGTATTGTTCAGGGCATTGTAAACCATGGAAGAGTATAGATTTTATGTACTTTGAAATGTTTTATTCAGAGGTATGAAATAATTTAATTTATGTTTTAAGAAGATCATTTTTTTTTCCAAGGAAAGGTGGAAGGTAAGGCTAGATGTCAGGAGCTTATCTCAGTAATTCAGGTGAGAGAAAATGAGCTGATTAGTAGAAGAGAAAAGAAAGAGAATAGATTCTATGTCGTGTGAAAGATTAAATTACTGAGACTTATTGATGGATTGGTTATGAAGGGTGAAAAAAAGAGAAGAATCTAGAAGACTCGAAGTATTTACTACAAAACTTATTGTTTTGTGGAATTTTATTGAGATGAGGAAGACTGAAGAAGAAAGGAAGAAATAATTTAATTTTAGACTCATTAAATTTAAGACACCAGTAGAACATTCAGATGGAAATGCCAAGACAAGAAGGCTACACTGAGAATTTAAATTTTGTTTTATTAGTACATATGTGGTAATGAAAACCATGTGACTGGATAAAAAGATCTCAGGAGAAAGAAGCAGGAGGGAAGAGAACCTAGTTCTTAGTCAGATAGAGGCAGAGGAGTTGGCAATGGAGACTGAGAAATAATATAATCAGGAAGGCACAGGAAAAAACGCCAGGAAATTCTGAAATCAATCATGAAAGTCAAATCATGAAAGTGAAGAAGAAATAGAGTTCAAAGAAGGAAGCTTTCAAATTAAAGGCAAAGAAATATGCATTAGATTTGTTGATTTTGACAATGTCAGTTTCAGAGAAGGCAAGTTGATTAGAATATTTTGAAGAGTAAGAGAGAGATAAGGAAATGATTGGGAAAAGCATGTGCAGAAAATTATTGTAAGAATTTTAGATATAAAGGAGACCAGAAAGGAGCTGAATAGGCCATATGGGGTAAAGGAAGGTTTTGTTTATTTGGTTGATTATAAGATTAAAGACATTTCATCTTTTATGTAAATCTTCCTACATAAGTGCTCAGGTCCACAGTTGTGCCTGTAATGCTCCAGATGGCCTAAGAAATGAGGAGCTACTTGCCTCAGTACTTGGGCAGTCTAACCAGTTTTCTCCAGTGTGATTTAACATTATTATAACTTTATATTTGTGTCATGATGTGAAACATGTTGTGAAGGAATGATTTCTGGCATATGAAAACCATCTAGGGGAGAGAGAGACAGACAGAGAGAGAGCATAAGGATGCAAGAAGAGAGAAAGAACCAAAGAGGTAAAGTCATAAAGAAGAAGCAGAGTGCCAATTGCCAAGAGAAAGAAAATTTCTCCCATTTCTTCAGTAAAAAAGGAAATAAGTTACTGGCAGATGCAGGTGAGTTATAAATTTGATCATGAGATGGTTGGACATCTTTTGGAATGATTTTCATTCTCTGTGTAAAATATAAAGCAAGATGATAATAAGTAAAGAGGAAAAATATAGGGCATTGAAAAATCAAGGAAGAGATGTGACGTATTTATTGCAAATAGAAAAAAAAACTATATTACTTGATAAGATGCTACTTTTTGCTGGATTATTCTGATCAAAGAAGATTCAATATCACTAAATATAGATATAAAACTATTTGTTCATATTGGTTAAGCCTAGAGTGTAAACTACTGGAGGCCAGGGATGTTTATCTCCCTTAGGGCTTCATCACTGACACTTTCTGTGAAGTAAGCACATGATACATACTTGTTGAATGAAAGGACAACAATCTTGACTCCTACAAAAGGATTTTCTGGGACCAGGAGATTGATAAATGGATTGCAACATTGTTTTTGGAGGGAAAAGTCACCTTTTGTCCAATTTTTTTTCTTCCTCCATCTTTTCCTTCTCTAATTTTTCCTCTCATCCAAATAAAATAAAACATTTGTGCCATCATTTCCAGCCAAACCCTTTTAAAAATATTGCTCCCTAATGTAAAGGTTGACTTTCAGCCAAAATTTCTCTAACTGATTTAATTGGACAAATATTAGAACAAATTAAAATTTTCATTATAAATCGTCCAAGTAAGAATTATCTTTCTAGCATATTTCAATCCTGGATGGTCTTTTCACATAGAATGCCAAAGTCAGCACTTTTCCATGAATCCTTTGCTATCAGATTTAAGCCATAGCTTTAACTTGATTGATCACTTTCTTTTCTGCTTCAAGGAAACCTGTTGCCTCTGTTGGCATATTTACTGCTGCCCTTGCAAATATGTGAACTATCCCAAGCATAACATGACCACAGATGGTAGAAAACTCACTTTAATCAAACCCTTGCTGTGTTCCTGGAACTACCACTGGCAGCTCCCACTTCATGGCTGATTGTCAGTGCCCAGCCTCTGCACACTGGTTGTGTGAAGCACTAATCGATTTAATTTTAATAGAGCACATTGTAGCATTTTATCTTGCAGCTTTTAAGAGAGTAAATATTTATCTTCCACTACTCTCCAGCTACTTCAAGGATGACTACTTGGTCTGAACTAGGAGATTTCAGTATACTGAAACTTTCTGTTTAAAACAAATGGGCAGATGATCTGAAATGTTTTTATCTACCGCAAGTTACTATAAACTCATTTCAAGTAATATTTTGCTTACTCTGACTAATAGAAAAGGGGCATGGCTTGTTATATTAACCAAATGGATATCATCGTTTGCTTCTGGGGAAACCAAACTCGAGGTTTGTTTGCCAGTATCAAGTAGGAAGTCCTGTATAATTGTCTGGTTCAGATTTTAGTGGAGAAGGCTGTCTTTTATCTTTGTAAAATAGAACTGCAGTCTTAGAAGAGATTTTATCCTCAGTCAGCTGCAGGGGAAATGCAGCATTTCTAGCTGCTCTTAAGTCCTTGGGGAGAATATCAGGAAAGTAGAGGAAATGCAGTACAAAACATGGCCAAATGAGTAATCTGATTAGATTGAATCTGCTTCATGTACTTCGGTAAATCAGAGAGGCAGAGTTAAAAATTGCCTTGGGTTGTTGCAAAACTCTAGAACAATGAAAATTATAAATCTTATTTACAAATAGGAATAATTAGATATGATCTTATTCAAATATAGTAAGTGTACACATTCTTCTCTTTTGTCAAATGAATAAAGAATTCTGAAATATCATCTACAAATATATTAACTGAAAACTCCTCTGTAAGAGATTCTTTCTGCTTATCAAAAATCTGTTCATAATATAAAAGTTCAAGAAATAGACTTAACAATTCCCAAATGCTAACTTAATTTATCCTCTGTTCAAATTTAATTCCACAAGTTTTATTATTTTTTATGATTTTTTGCCAATTAATGGAATCAAAATAATGTCTAAAAAAATCCAGAAAACATAAGAAACATAACATTTTTTTCATTTGGATATTCAGATACCATCTAACATTATGAGAATAAATATTCAAATGTCAAAATTTCAACAGGTTAAAATATCCTTTCTACCATCAGATGTTAGGGTTCATAACCACACTGGAGGTTATAGCTTCATCATGTGTCAAGCAGTACAACTACAAAAAAACCTAGAAATGTTCTAGCGTATTAACACCAGGCATTCATTATTAGAATTCTTATGCATTTGTAGCTAGATTTTTGCAGAAAGCTGGGTTATACTTGAGATTAATTAATTAATGTATCAATATTCTTATTGAGAAATAAAGAAAAATCATCCAAATAACTCTAAAAAACAACGTAATATAATGCCGATTATGTGTCATACTTAGAACATGTCTAGTTATATACATAGTTATACATATAATATATAATCTTTATTGCTATGTACCTATTAATTCTAATTTTGTCATATTTCAGATGCCACTAATAAATATGTACTTTGTAGAATTTTCAGATGCCACTGTCAAAGTTTTTTTTTTTACAGTGTAAATCTATGTGTTAACTCATAACCTGTGTAAAAAGAATGACCACATATCCTCTTATTATAATACTTTGAAACAGGTATTAGTCCAACCACTGTATTTGAATTTTCATGGTTCTGAGACCTCAAAGCTTTTTTGTCATGTTGTCCATCACTAGGCTAAGAAATAACATTTACACATATTTTTAACAACACAATTAGAAACTTTATTTAAAAACATTAAGATTCTCATTAAATACATAGGAGAAAAACACACATAAACATTCATTATGAAAATAAAGCCAAATGGACATTATTGGTTGCCTTCCCTGCATCTATCCCTGAATTTCCCCCTCCCCCAAAGTTCCTGATTTTAGTTTCAGATTTCTATCTCTGATCTATTTGTTGCAATATTCTAAGCCTAAGTTGATCAGTCTATGACATTTCTCTAGCCATCAGGAGTAATTCACATATGAGAAAGTTTACTCAGTTCAGGCCAAAAAGTTGCATGGAATATTTGCTGGGGCTTATCTAAAGAGAAAAGACATCTTCCTTCTTTCTCTGAACATTGTTGTATGAAAGCATGTGATGTAGATTACAAAAGTATTTTTTCCAATAATCCCCCTCCTGATAAAGCTAAATAAGAGAGGAGAGTTGGGAAAATCCCATAGAAATAGCACAAAAGGTATTGGATTTAGCCAGTCCCAGAGACTACCCTTTCCTTGGGTCAATACACTTACTTATAGTTTAATCTAGTTTAGACTTTATGTTATTTGTAAATGAAAGTATTATAACTGTTACATATGACTGTTCTGACTATTGATTGATTACAGTATTGTAAAAAGGGTGCCAAATATGTTCTATGTGTTATCTCACCTGATACAACAATATGAAGTACGTATTATAGTAAGTTAAATATTAAAGATACAGCCCAGAATAACATGATTGCTAAGTGGTAGAGCCAGGATTTAAACCAAAATCTGTTTGACCTAAAAGTCTACAAAGTTATTTTGTCTCAACACTATTCACTGATCACTTTATTAGCACCTTTGGAGGAAATACAGAGGGAGTGTCTATGTGAAGACTTTTTGATTGTGGAAAACATGAACTGTAATTTCAGGGGCACCTCAGTCCTTCTTGTCTGGAAGACAAAGAACATTTTACTAATTTTATTTGATATTAAAATCTAATTCTGTTCCTCAGAACAACATAGCACTTTCTATCACATGATGCCAAGGTAGCCACATTAATTCAGAGCCCTTTTAGCTGAAGTATTTATGTAACCCATATTACTGAGACAGTTGGAGTAACAGGCATAGGAAAAAATGTTCAGAAGAGAATCAAGATTTCTCTCTTATTTATAAATCAACTGTTACTGTGATAGAAAGAGAATAGAGAGAAACACATAATTTATATAAAATTAAACCATTCAGAAAGCATGAAATGTTATCCTTTGGTTGTGTACAAGAATGAACAAGGTACCAATGAAATGAGACTGTTGTAGGTAGTTGAGGTTACATTACTTTACTTGGGAAGATTAAGGAATTCTCTCTGAAAGAAATCTATCCTTTATATTTTATCCTTTATATAATTAAGTAAGCTTTTCAACTGTATCTGGTAGAATTGGTACCATTACTTCTATCATTGCATCTTATGAAATGCTGGGTGTATCCAGAATGCAGAAACATTCTTCCTCCCCAGAAATGGGAAATGTCCAGTCAGAACAAAGCAATAACTAAGATCCTTGTTGTTACGATTTTCTCTAATGAGAGTTGTATAAGGAACCATGGTTCCTGAAAATATCCCACTTAACAGGATAAAGAACAAGGAATATCTTTTACTTATGAATAGTAGTGGTGAAATTCAGAGAGTATAGGGGTTAAGAACATGGGCCTTGGAACTATACTGTCAGGGTTTTAATTCTGTGTGTACTCTGCCACTTACTAGCTTGGTGACCTAATAAAATCACTTTATTTCTTTGTGTATCATTTCTTTTTTTATAAAATATTAACTAAATACACTTTGGTAGTATTTCAAGGAGCTTATATATTAAAAAGTTTAAACTATGACATGATAGGTGATAAGTACTCAAATATTGTCTAGTAATAGTAGTGATATAGATAATCATAGGAAAAAATATGAAATAGTTGCTGTACAATATTCCAGGCACTAAAGGTATTTGATGCTTTACAAATATTATCTTATTTAATCATCAAAATCACTTTAATTAAAGAGAGAAGTATTACCCTTATTTTCAGATGAAGACATTAAGAAACAGTGGTTAAGAAATGTTCCCAAGTTCAGATAGCCTGTGAATTCTGAGATATAAACTCAGATATACCTGGTGTTAAGACTAGGCTGTTAACCACTACTCCAGCATATTTTCTTTGATTGGTCTTATTTGAACTAGAATAGATCACTGAGTCTCACATAAGGAGTCATAATTCTCATTTATTCATATACAAATATTCTATATCTTTGAACACAATATATTCCTTAAATTAGAACTTGCTCGTTGAAGAAATGAATTAATGACAGCATCATTTTTAGAAATTGCTATTGCTATTGCCATTGCTATGATTTAAATGGTGTCAGGAAAAATGACAGGCAGTAGCAGTCTATGCCAACAGCTTGCAAACATATGGCTACAAGGATGGGTAAGTGCAATGAGGCAAACTTATTCCTATGCTTCTGCACCATTTAAGTGCAAGGACCAAAAAAAAAAAAATTACATCTTGCTGGATAACAAAGCAGATAAAATTGCCAAAATTTGTACTTAAAATATTATCGACAAGGATAGTATGTTATAAAAAAATAAATATTATAATGTATTTATTTAATTGTTAGCTTTTTAAGGGCAGGGATATTCTCTTGTCCATATTTCCCCACACTACATTACTGACATTCTAGCCTTCTACCTCTGAACAAGACATGGACCAGTTCCAACAGCCTACCCACTTCTATCCCATATAATTTTTGTTATGATAGGAGAGGAGTTCCTGGTCCCATTTAAAGTCAGTCCCTCCATCTGTGCCCTGAATTTCATTCCCATTAATTTTTCTCAAGGACATTGCTTCTGCAATTGCTTTTTTCTCTCCTGCAATAACAAGTTCTTTTTCTTTCTCTGATGTAACAAGACTTAATACAATTCGTCTTTTTAAAAAATCATCACATATCCTCACATTTTTTCCAATCACTGCCCCATTTTTCTATTTCTCTTTCATGCAAAACTTCCTTAAAAGATACATTTATTTTATTGTTCTTTCCCTTTTCTTACTTTTCACTCTCACTCTAACCTACTCCAATGAGGCTTTTCCCCTTGAAACTCCAATAAAAACACTCTTTTCAAGATTATAAATGACCAGAACTAGTGGTGAAGTCACTGTTATTATACTTGACTTTTAGCAACATTTGACATAAGTGATCGCAGTTCTTTCTTGAAACACACACTATCCTCATCTTCAAGGATACCTAAGATGCCTGATTTTCTTCTTACTTCATGAATGTCTTTTTAAAGTCCATTTTTATGGTTCCTCTTCTACCAGACATGTAAACATCATAGTGCTCCAGATGTTTCCCTCTTCTAGGAATCCTCTAGATAATCTTATCAAGACTCATGACTTTCATTACAACCAATGCAAAGATGACATTCAAATTCATTTTTTTCCTGGAAGCCACTATTGAGTTCCAGACTTTTCAGATTTAAAATTGTCAAAACGATTTTTCCAAGCCTTCCTCATACCAATAAATATAGCATTCTATCTTGAACCATTTGTTTATTCCTGAAACCTAGCTCACTGTTGATTCCTCACTTACCCTCATATGACACACTCAATCCATCAGTAAATCTTCTCTCCACCTCCAAAATACTTCTGCAATCCAACAACTTCTCTCTTTTTTTTTAACATCTTTATTGGAGTATAATTGCTTTACAATGGTGTTAGTTTCTGCTTTATAACAAAGTGAAACAGTTATACATATACACATGTTCCCATATCACTTCCCTCTTGCGTCTCCCTCCCTCCCACCCTCCCTATCCCACCACTCTAAGTGGTCACAAACCACCTAGCTGATCTCCCTGTGTTATGCGGCTGCTTCCCACTAGCTATCTATTTTACTATAGCTATCTATTTATCTATGTTTGGTAGTGTATATATGACCATGCCACTCTCTCACTTTGTCACAGCTTACCCTTCCCCCTCCCCATATCCTCAAGTCCATGCTCTAGTAGGTCTGTGTCTTTATTCCCGTCTTGCTCCTAGTTTTTCATGACCTTTTTTATTTTTCTTGGATTCCATATATATGTGTTAGCATATGGTATTTGTTTTTCTCTTTCTGACTTACTTCACTCTGCATGACAGACTCTAGGTCCATCCATCTCACTACAAATAACTCAATTTCATTTCTTTTTATGGCTGAGTAATATTCCATTGTATATATGTGTCACATCTTTATCCATTCATCTGTTGATGGACACTTAGGTTGCTTCCATGTCCTGGCTATTGTAAACAGAGCTGCAATGACCATTGTGGTACATGACTCTTTTTGAACTATGGTTTTCTCAGGGTATATGCCCAGTAGTGGGATTGCTTGGTCATATGGTAGTTCTATTTGTAGTTTTTTAAGGAACCTCCATACTGTTCTCCATAGTACCTGTATCAATTTACATTCCCACCAACTGAAACTGTGATTAAAAATCTTCCAACAAACAAAAACCCAGGACCAGATGGCTTCACAGGCGAATTCTATCAAACATTTAGAGAAGAGCTAACACCTATCCTTCTCAAACTCTTCCAAAATATAGCAGAGGGAGGAATACTCCCAAACTCATTCTACAAAGCCACCAACACCCTGACACCAAAACCAGACAAAGATGTCACAAAGAAAGAAAACTACAGACCAATATCACTGATGAACATAGGTGCAAAAATCCTCAACAAAATACTAGCAAACAGAATCCAACAGCACATTAAAAGGATCAAACACCATGATCAAGTGGGGTTTATTCCAGGAATGCAAGGATTCTTCAATACATGCAAATCAATCAACGTGATACACCATATTAATCAATTGAAGGAGAAAAACCATATGATCATCTCAATAGATGTAGAGAAATCTTTCGACAAAATTCAACACCTATTTATGATAAAAACCCTGCAGAATGTAGGCATAGAGGGAAATTTCCTCAACATAATAAAGGCCATATATGACAAACCCACAGCCAACATTGTCCTCAATGGTGAAAAACTGAAACCATTTCCACTAAGATCAGGAACAAGACAAGGTTGCCCACTCTCACCACTATTATTCAACATAGTTTTGGAAGTTTTAGCCACAGCAGTCAGAGAAGAAAAAGAAATAAAAGAAATCCAAATCGGAAAAGAAGAAGTAAAGCTGTCACTGTTTGCAGATGACATGATACTATATATAGCGAATCCTAAAGATGTTACCAGAAAACTAGTAGAGCTAATCAATGAATTTGGTAAAGTAGCAGGATACAAAATTAATGCACAGAAATCTCTGGCATTCTTACACACTAATGATGAAAACTCTGAAAGTGAAATTAAGAAAACACTCCCATTTACCATTGCAACAAAAAGAATAATATATCTAGGAATAAACTTACCTAAGGAGACAAAAGATCTGTATGCAGAAAATTATAAGACACTGATGAAAGAAATTAAAGATGATACAAATAGATGGAGAGATATACCATGTTCTTGGATTGGAAGAATCAACATTGTGAAAATGACTCTACTACCCAAAGCAATCTACAGACTCAATGCAATCCCTATCAAACTACCACTGGCATTTTTCACAGAACTAGAACAAAAAAATTCACAATTTGTATGGAAACACAAAACTACCACTTCTGTTTTAAACCCAAACTCACAACACCATCCTCTTTCACCTAGACTATTGCAATAGTATCCTAATAGTAACTTCACCTTCATTCTTGCCTCATTAAGTTTCACCTTTTACACAGCAGCCAGACTCTTCTTTGAAAAGCGTAAATCAGATTATGTCACTCCACTGCTCAAACTCTCCAATGGCTATGCCTTATCCTTGGAAAATAATTGAAAACTCTCTATTGTGTGTCCTTTAAGACCACATATGATCTCGCACCTGGCTATATTTTAGACCCATCTTGGAAACATTTACTCACTCTGTTCTAGTCACTTTGGCTTTCTTCACACACACACACAAAAGCTTATCTCCAATTTAGGGTGTATATTATTCCTGAAATTCCACTTTCCATTCCTTTAAATGATTAACTTTTTCAAGTAATTCATTCCTCTGAGCATATTACCTATTCAGAATCTTTTCCAGATGCTCTATTCTAAAGTAGTTTACCCCATCGCTTTCAATGATGTCACCTTATTTCATTTTGTTCTTAGCATTTATCACTATCTGCAAGTAGTCTCTATGCCTACTTATCAATTTATGTATGTGTGTATTTTCTTATCATCTGTATCATCCTGATCACAATCCACTGGAATATAAAACTCAAGACAGTGAAGATCTTGTTTTATTTATTCATCACTACTGAGTGGACAACTCCTGATTCTTTGCAAATCTTGGGGTAGAAAGGTAGTAGAAGGGAAAATTAGGAAAGGTAAAATATAGACCATCACTTCCACTGAGAAAAATAATAGCCATGTAATTATATTAAGCTTAAAACTCTACGATGTGTGCATACAATTTTTTTTCCCACAAAGGATGTTATTCATCATCCAAATCTATCATTCCTGGGTCACTATGATGAGATTCAGCAAACTTTAAATATAAAAAGAAAGTTACTGGGAGAAAGGGATTGCCAGAAGCAAAATATAAAGCATAGAGAACATAGATGGACCACAGAAACACTCTCCTCTTTGCCTCTGTCTTTCTCCTTTAGAAAATAATTTTCTGACAGCATGTGATTATACTCTAGTTTTTTTAATTTTTCTTCAAGCTTTTTAGGCCTCAGTCATTATTGTATTCATCATCACCCACAGAGGAGGTAAAACTCATTGAATTCTTATTAAATTTAAAATTCCACTAAATTTTAAAATCCAGGTAAGTGACATTGGTATACTTAGCTTACCATTACAGTCTTGCTAATTAACAAAAACCTTAGGACCTCATACCTATTAAAATATTTTAGGATCTTTGTTTAACACTTCATTGTGCTGTCTCCTTAATCCTCATAAAACCAATACAACTTAGATTTTATTGTTTTTTCTTTTACTGAGTTTAATATGGCAAGGAAATGGAAACACAGAGAAGTTAATTTGCCCAATAAAAATTACATGCTTGTAAATAAAATGCCTGGGACTCCAACCAAATACTAATTCTAGTGATTTGGATGATTCTAGTAACTCATGCTTTTAATCACTTAATCAAATAATTCCCAAACTTTAGAGTACAAAGGAATCATCTAGATTAGTTCTTTTGAGAATTTCTGGTTCTCAACTCAGATATTCCATTCAGAAGTTCTCAGGAGGTCAATGGATATATACTTTGGACAATATTACAGTGATTCCATTGTTGGAGGGAAAAGAACCACTCTTTGAGGGGCAATGTAATAACTCACACTATCTCATTTGACTAACACATATTGTAGGCATTTAATGATACTTATTAAACAGAAAATAATTAATTTGGAGGAATGGAGTCTTTTAACATAAAGTCACTGTTATTTAATTTTTTTGACGTTTTAAAGACTTTATTTTTAAAGAAGTTTTAGGTTTATAATAAAGTTGAAATGAAGGTACAGTGATTTCCTATATACCACCTGCCCCCACACGTGCATAGCTGCTCTCATTATTAACATTTCTCACCAGAGTGGTACATTTTTTTTTTTACCAATGATGAAGCTACATGGACACATCATAATCACCCAAAGTCCATAGTTTTCCTTAGGGCTCACTTTTGGTGCTGTACATTCTATGGACTTTGAGAAATACTTAATGACATATATCCATCATTATAATATCATATAAAGTATTTCCACTCCCTTAAAAATCCTCTGTTCTCTGCTTATTCACCTCTTCGTCCCTCACGCTGGCAACCAGTGATCTTTTGTTGTCTCCATAGTTTTGCCTTTTCCAGAATGTCATATAGTTGGAATCAAACAGTATGGAGTGTTCTCAGATTGGCTTCTTTTTACTTAGTGATGTATATAAAGTCCCTCCATGTCTTTTCGTGTCTTGATAGCTAATTTTTTTTATGTCCTTATTGGAATATAATTGCTTTACAATGTTGTGTTAGTTTCTGCTGTAAAACAGACTGAATCAGCTATGTGTGTGTGTGTGTGTGTGTATATATATATATATATATATTCCCATATCCACTCGCTCTTGGGCTTCCCTCCCACCCTCCCTATCCTACCCCTCTAGGTGGTCACAAAGCACTGAGCTAATCTCCCTGTTCTATGCAGCTGCTTCCCACTAGCCATCTATCTTACAGTTGGTAGTGTATATATGTCAATGCTCTCAATTCATCCCAGCTTCACCTTCCCACCCCCGTGTCCTCAGGTCCATTGTCTATGTCTGCATCTTTATTCCTGTCCTGCCCCTAGGTTCATCAAAACCTTTTTTTTCTTTTATTCCATATATATGTGTTAGAATCTGGTATTTGTTTTTCTCTTTCTAACTTACTTCACTCTGTATGACAAACTCTAGGTCCATCCACCTCACTACAAATAACTCAATTTTGTTTCTTTTTATGGCTGAGTAATATTCCATTTTATATATGTGCCTCATCTTCTTTAGCCATTCATCTGTTGATGGACACTTAGGTTGCTTCCATGTCCTGACTATTATAAATAGTGCTACAATGAACATTGTCATACATGTCTCTTTTTGAATTATGGATTTCTCACTGTATATGCCCAGTAGTGGGATTGTTTTGTCATATGGTAGTTCTGTTCTTAGTTTTTTAAAGAACTTCCATACTGTTCTCCATAGTGACTGTATCAATTTACATTCCCACCAACAGTGCAAGAGGGTTCTCTTTCCTCCACACCCTCTCCAGCATTTATTGTTTGTCTATTTTTTGATGATGGCCATTCTGACTGGTGTGAGGTGATACCTCATTGTGGTTTTGATTTGCATTTCTCTGACGATTAGTGATGTTTCATATGTTTGTTGGCAATCTGCATACCTTCTTTGGAGAAATGTCTATTTAGGTCTTCTGCCCATTTTTGATTGGGTTGTTTGTTTTTATGATATTGAGCTGCATGAGCTGCTTGTATATTTTGGAGATTAATCCTCTGTCAGTTGCTTCATTTGCAAATATTTTCTCCCATTCTGAGGGTTGGTTATCTGTCTTGTTTCCAGTATCCTTTGCTGTACAAAAGCTTTTGTTTCATTAGGTCCCATTTGTTTATTTTTGTTTTCACTTCCATTACTCTAGGAGGTGGATCAAAAAGGATCTTGCTGTGATTTATATCATAAAGTGTCCTGCTTAGGTTTTCCTGTAAGAGTTTTATAGTGTCTGGCCTTACATTGAGATCTTTAATCCATTTTGATTTTATTTTTGTGTATGGTGTTATGAAGTGTTCTAATTTCATTATTTTACATGGAGCTGTTCAGTCTTCCCAGCACTACTTATTGAAAGGCTGTCTTTTCTCCATTGTATATTCTTCCTTAATTTGTAAAAGATAAGGTGACCATATGGGCATGAGTTTATCTCTGGACTTTCTATCCTATTCCATTGATCTATATTTCTATTTCTGTGCCAGTACCATACTGTCTTGATTACTGTATCTTTGTAGTGTAGTCTGAATTCTGGGAGCCTGATTTCTCCAACTCCATTTTTCTTTCTCAAGATTGTTTGGTTACATGGGGTCTTTTGTGTTTCCATACAAATTGTGATTTTTTTTTGTTCTAGTTCTGTGAAAAATGCCCTTGGTAGTTTGATAGGGATTGCATTAAGTCTGTAGATTTCTTTGGGTAGTATAATCATTATAACAATGTTGATTCTTCCTATCTAAGAACATGGTATATCTCTCCATCTGTTTGTGTTATCTTTGATTTCTTTTGTCAGTCTCTTGTAATTTTCTGCATAAAGTTCTTTTGTCTCCTTAGGTAGGTTTATTCCTAGGTATTTTATTCTTTTCATTGTCATGGTAACTGGGAGTGTTTCCTTAATTTTTCTTTCAGATTTTTCATTGTTAGTGTATAGGAATGCAAGAGATTTCTGTGCATTAATTTTGTATCTTGCTACTTTACCAAATTCATTGATTACCTTTAGTAGTTTTCTGGTAGGATCTTTAGGATACTTTATGTATAGTATCATGTCATCTGCAAACAGTGACAAATTTACTTCTTTTCCAATTTGGATTCCTTTCATTTCTTTTTCATCTCTGATTGCCATGGCTAAAACTATGTTGAATAATACTGGTGAGAGTGGGCCTCCTTGTCTTGTTCCTTATCTTAGAGGAAATGGTTTCAGTTTTTCACCATTGAGAATGATGTTGGCTGTGGTTTGTCATATATAGCCTTTATTATGTTGAGATAGGTTCCCTCAATGCCCAGTTTCTGGAGAGTTTTTATCATAAATGTGTGTTGAATTTTGTCAAGAGATTTTTCTGTGTCTATTGAGATAATTATATGGTTTTTATTTTTCAGTTTGTTAATGTGATGTATCACATTGATTTAATTACATAAGTTGAAGAATCCTTGAATCCCTAGGATAACTCCCACTTGATCATGGTGTATGATCCTTTTAATGTGCTGTTGGATTCTGTTTGCTAGTATTTTGTTGAGGATTTTTGCATCTATGTTCATCAGTGATATTGGCCTGTAGATTTTTTCTTTGTGTCATCTTTGTCTGGTTTTGGTATCAGGGTGATGGTGGCCTCGTAGAATGAGTTTGGGTGTGTTCTGACCTCTGCTATATTTTGGAAGAGTTTGAGAAGGATAGGTGTTAGCTCTTCTCTAAATGTTTGATAGAATTTGCCTCTGAAGCCACCTGGTCCTGGGTTTTTGTTTGTTGGAAGATTTTTAATTTTCACAGTTTTAAATTTTACAGTTTCAATTTCAATGTTTGTGATTGGTCTTTTCATATTTTCTGTTTCTTGCTGGTTCAGTCTTTGAAGGTTGTACCTTTCTAAGAATTTGTCCATTTCTTCCAGATTGTCCATTTTATTGGCATATACTTGCTTTTAGTAGTCTCTCATTATCCTTTGTATTTCTGCAGTATCAGTTGTTAATTCTTTCTCATTTCTAATTCTGTTGATTTGAGTCTTCTTCCTTTTTTTCTTGATGAGTCTGGCTAATGGTTTATCAATTTTGTTTATCTTCTCAGAGAACAAACTTAATTTTATTGATCTTTGCTATTGTTTTCTTCATTTCTTTTTCATTTCTTTTTAATTGGATCTTTATGATTTCTTTCTTCTGCTAACTTTGGGGGAATTTTGGTCTTTTTCTCTAATTGCTTTAGGTGTAAAGGCAGGTTGTTTATTTGAGAGTTTTCTTGTTTCTTGGTGTAGGATTTTGTTGCTATAAATTTCCCTCTTAGAACTGCTTTTGCTGCATCCCATAGGTTTTGGGTTTTCTTGTTTTCATTGTCATTTGTTTCTTGGTATTTTTTGATATCCTCTTTGATTTCTTCAGTGATCTCTTGGTTATTTATTAGCGTATTATTTAGTCTTCATGTGTTTGGTTTTTTTACATTTTTTTTTCCTGTGATTGATATCTAGTCTCATAGCATTGTGGTTGGAAAAGATACTTGATATGATTTCAGTTTTGTTAAATTTACTGAGGCTTGATTTCTGACCCAAGATATGATCTATCCTGGAGAATGTTCCATATGTACTTGAGAAGAACGTGTATTCTTTTGTTTTCTGATGGAATTCCTATAAATATCTATTAAGTCCATCTGGTCTAACGTGTCATATAAAGCTTGTGTTTCCTTATTTATTTTCATTTTAGATGATCTGTGTATTGGTGAACGCAGGTTGTTAAATTCCCTACTATTATTCTGTTACTGTCAATTTCCCCTTTTATGGTTGTTAGCATTTGCCTTATATATTGAGGTGCTCCTATGTTGGGTGAATAAATATTTTAAAGTATTATATCTTCTTCTTAGATTGATCTCTTTATCATTATGTATGTCCTTTTTTTCTCTTATTATGGTCTTTATTTTAAAGTGTATTTTGTCTGATATGAGAATTGCTACTCCAGCTTTCTTTTGATTTCAGTTTGCATGGAATATCTTTTCCATCCTCTGACTTTCAGTCTGTATGTGTCCATAGGTCTGAATTGTGTCTCTTGTAGACAGCATATATATGGGTCTTTTTTTTGTATCCACTCAGCGAGCCTGTGTCTTTTGGTTGGAGCATTTAATCCATTTACATTTAAGATAATTATCAATTTGTATGTTCCTATGAACATTTTCTTAATTGTTTTTGGTTTGTTTTTGTACGTCTTTTCCTTTTCTTGTGTTTCCCACCTAGAGAAGTTCCTTTAGCATTTGTTGTAAAGCTGGTTTGGTGGTGCTGAATTCTCTTAACTTTTGCTTGTCTGTAAAGATTTTCATTTCTCCATTGAATCTGAATGAGATCCTTGCTGGGCAGAGTAATCTTGGTTGTAGGTTTTTCCATTTCATCAAATTAAATATATCCTGCTGCTCCCTTCTGGCTTAAAAATCAGCTGTTATCCTTATAGGGATTCCGCTGTATGTTGTTTGTTCTTTTTCCCTTGCTCCTTTTAATAATTTTTCTTTGTATTTAATATTTGATAGTTTGATTAATATGCGTCTTGGCATGTTTCTTCTTGGATTTATCCTGTATTTATCCTGACTCTGCTCTTCCTAGACTTGATTGACTATTTCTTTTCCAATGTTAGGGAAGTTTTCAACTGTAATCTCTTCAAATATTTTCTCAGACCCTTTCTTTTTTCTCTTCTTCTTCTGGGATCCCTGTAATTCTAATGTTGGTGCATTTAATTTTGTCCCAGATGTCTCTGAGACTGTCCTCAATTATTTTCATTCTTTTCTCTTTATTCTGCTCTGTGGCAGTTATTTTCATTATTCTATCTTCCAACTTACTTATCCGTCCTTCTGCCTCAGTTACTCTGATATTGATTCCTTCTGGAGTATTTTAAAATTCATTTGTTGTGTTGTTCATCATTGTTTGTTTGTTCTTTAGTTCTTCTATGTCCTTGTTAATCGTTTCTTGTATTTTCTCCATTCTATTTCTGAGATTTTGGGTCATCTTTACTATCATTACTCTGAATTATTTTTCAGGTAGACTGCCTATTTCCTCTTCATTTGTTTGGTCTGGTTAGGTTTTTACCTTGCTCCTTCATCTGCTGCATATTTCTCTGTCTTCTCATTTTGTTTAAGTTACTGTGCTTGAGGTCTCCTTTTTGCAGCCTAAATGTTTGTAGTTCCTCTTATTTCTAGTGTCTACCCCCAGTGGGTGATGTTGGTTCAGTGACTTCTGTAGTTTTCCTTGTGGGGAAGACTGGTGCCTGTTTTCTGTTGGGTGGTGCTAGATCTTGTCCCTCTGTTGGGCAGGGCCGTGTTAGGTGGTGTGTTTTGGGGTGTCTGTGAATTTAGTGTGACTTTAGGCAGCCTCTCTGCTAATGGGTGTGGTTGTGTCCCTGTCTTTCTAGTTGTTTTGTATGGGGCATCAAGCAATGGAGCTTGCTGGCTGTTTGGTGGAACTGGGCCTTAGTGTTGAGATGGAGATCTCTGGGAGAGCTCTCACTGATTAATATTACTTGGGGCCACGAGGTCTCTGGTGGTCCAAATTCCTGCACTCAGCTCTCCCACCTTAGAGACTCAGGCCCAATATCTGGCCAGAGCACCAAGACCCTGCCAGCCTCACTGTTCAGAAAAAAAGAAGAAAAAATAATGAACAGACTGAACTGCAAAACAAATGGTAAAAGCAAAACTAAACAGACAAAATCACACAAAGAAACATACATACACACACTCACAAGAAGAGAAAAAAAAGAAAGGATGAGAGCAATCAAACAAATAAACAAACCCACAAGTAAAAACAATCACTAAAAACTAAACTAAGGTAAACATAAAACCAAAAACAAATCAAATGCAGAAAGCAAACCTCAAGTCCACAGTTGGCCCCAAAGTTCACCACCTCAATTTTGGGAACACTCATTTTCTATTCATATATTCCACACATGCAGGGTTTACCAAGCTGATTGTGAGGATTTTGTCCCCTGCTCCTGAGGCTGCATGGAGAAATTTCCCTTTCTCTTCTTTGTTCACACAGCTTCTGGGGTTCAGCTTTGATATTGGCCCTGCCTCTGTGTGTAGGCCACCTTCAGATATCTGTTCCCCATACAGACAGGAACTGGTTAAAGCAGAGGCTGATTAGGGCTCTCCTGCTCACTCAGGCAGGGGAGAGGGTGGAGTACAGAAGTCACAGTTGGAATGTGGGGCATGCTTGTGGTGGCAGAGGCTGGGGCATGATGTTGCAACAGCCTGAAGTGTGCCGTGTGTCCTCCCAGCAAAGTTGGCCCTGGATCACGGGACCCTGAAAGTGGCATGATGCATAGGGTCCCAGGAAGTTGTGGGTAGTTACCTGTGTTTGCACACAGGATCCTTGGTGGCAGCAACGGCAGCAGTAGTGGTCCATGCCTGCCTCTGAGGTCCAAGGTGATAGCCATAGCTCACACCTATCTCTGGAGCTCACTTAGGCATTGCTTTGCCATCTGTGGCACTTGGAGCAGGAAGCCCCTCTCCTTGTACACCCCAAAACAATGGTGTCTTGCCTCTCTGGCAGGTCCAGACATTTTCCCATAATCCCTCCCAGATAGCTGTGGCACAGTAGCCCCATTCAGGCTGTCTTCACACTTCCATTCCAAGTCCTCTCCCTGGGATGTCACCTCCGAAGCCCAAGCCTCAGCTCCCAGCCATCCCACCAACCCTGGTGGGTAAGCAGACAAGTGTTTCAGGTTTGTGTGTGCTGGTTGGCACTGATCCTCTGTGCGGGGATCTCTCTGCTTTGCTTTGCTTTGCCCTTTCCACCCCTTGTTGCTGTGACCTCCTCTGTGGCTCTGAAGCTCTCCCTACACTTCTGCCAGTGCTTCCTAGTGTGTGGAAACTTTTCCTCCTTCACAGCTACCTCCCAGAGACATATGCCCCATCCTTATTCTTTTGTCTCTTTTTTTTTTCTTTTGCCCTACCTGAGTACATGAGGATTTTCCTGACTTTTTGGAAGTCTGTGGTCTTTTATCAGCTCTCAGTAGGTGTTCTGTAGGTGTTGTTCCACATGTAGATGTATTTCTGATGTATTTGTAGGGGTGATCTCAATGTCTTACTCCTATGTCATCTTGAAGGTCTCTCCATTTTACATTTTTTATAAAGACTTTTCCTACCCCAAGATTTAAAAAAAATTTTCACCTTTATTTTCTACTAAGCATTTTAAAGTTTATTTATTTATTTGATGTTTAAGTCCTTAATCTATCTGAAGTTGGGTTTGTATTTGGTATGAGATAGGAATCCAAATTCATCCTTTTGCATTTGCTTAACTATTTATTCCATATCAATTTATTGAACAATTCCTTCTTTTCCTTTAATTTGACCTGCTAACCTGTCTTCTACTAAAGTTGCATTGGTCTGTTTCTGGGTTCTCTATTACACTCCATTTTACTAATGCTGCACAAATACAACACTCTTAGTTGTTATATATTTATTACAAATCCCAATAACCAATAGGGCAAGTGCACCACTGCTCTTAAGTGTCTTGGGTTTTCTTGGAACTTTGTTCTTATGAAATATTCTCATAATTTGCTGCATAACAAACCACTCCAAAAGTTAGAAGCTTAAAACAAAAATGTTATTTATTTTGCTCATGAATTTATGAATTGGAAGAGTAGTGGAGTAACAGCTATTCTCAGCTCATTGGTGTCACCTAATATAGCATGAAAACTGAATCTGGAATTATCAGAAGGCTTGTTCATTCATATGTCTTGCAGGTTATTTTTTAACTGTTGGCTGGAACTTTGGCTATGCTGTCAATGAGAATACTATACATGGCCTCTCCATGTGGCCTAAGCTTTCTCATTACATGGTGGATAGGTTCCCAGGAAAAGTGTCTTGACAGAGAGAGAGAGAGAAAGTGAAGCTATATTGCCAGAGTGAATCTATATTGTATTTTATCACTTAGACTCAGAAAAAAAGCACTATCACTTATGCTGCATTCTATTTATTGAAACAAACATAAAAGCCTACGAGCTTTTAAGGGGAGAGGAAATAAGCTTCATAACTTGATGAGGGAGTGGAAGGTTCTGTAAAGCATATGGGAATATAAATATTGCAATGTAATTTTGGAAAAATATATTCTTCCACATAAAATTTTATATGAAACCATTTAGATTTTATTTAGATTTCCCTTGGATTCAAGTAACAATTTAGGGAAAATTGATATCACTGAAATATTGTGTTCTTATGCATAAACAGAATTTACTTTATTTAGGTTTTGTAAAGTAGCTGTTAATGAATTTTACACATTTCACTGTAGAGATACTGTACATCTTTGTTAGATTTTTTCTTATTCTGAGATGCTATGGTAAATTGAGTTTTTCCTTTAATTTATTTATTTATTTTTTCTAATGTTTAGTCATAACTGACTTTTGGATATTGGTCTTATATCCAGTCAAAATTGTAAACTGTCACATTATTGCTAAAATTGCCTATAGATTTTCTTGAAAGTACTTTTTTTAATTAAGTAAAATGCATATATTTTGATTTAAGTTTTGTGAGTTTTGGCAAATATATATCCCATGTAAACCATAATTACAAGAAAGATACAAAATAATTTTATCACCTCAAAGAGTTCCTTTATGCCTCTGTCCAGCCAATACTGTGCACTCAAGTACAATTAGTATTTTGATTTCTATAGTAGTAAATAAGTTTTGCCTGTATAGAACATTATATAAATGGAATTATGCAGCATGTCCTTTTTTTGTATACGGCTTATTTTTTTTTTGACATAGTGTATTTGTATTCATATTTGCCATTTGTCACTTTTATTATGGAGTAGTAATTATATCAATAAACTATAATTTGTTTATCTATTCTCCTATTGATGGACTGAAATAATCTGGGTCCAATAAAGAGATAGAAACCACATAGTAATTTGAACAGAGAATATTTAATGTTAAGAATGGTTAATTCTTTTTTTTTTTTTTTTTCTGTACACGGGCCTCTCACTGTTGTGGCCTCTCCCGTTGCAGAGCACAGGCTCTGGACGCGCAGGCTCAGCGGCCATGGCTCATGGGCCCAGACGCTCTGTGGCATGTGGGATCTTCCCGGACCAGGACACGAATCCGTGTCCCCTGCATCGGCAGGTGGACTCTCAACCAGTGTGCCACCACGGAAGCCCTAAGAATGATTAATTCTTCATGATGGATGTTAACTAAACTCATTGTGGTAATCATTTTACTGTATATATATATATATATATATATATATGTCAATTTGTTATGCTGTACACTTTAAGCTTACACAGTGTTGTATGTCAATTATATTGTATGTCAATTATATTCAATCAAACTAAAAAAATGATTAACTTTAAGAGAAAATTAGACAAGCAAAGGATTGACTAGTAAGAAGTAAAGGAAAACGTAAAGAACATAGAAGCAGAAGTTATAAGGAACAGCCACTACACTTAGGGTTGTGACAGAGTGCCCAAGGAAGATACTACGCTTAGGTTTATATCCAGACCTTGTTGGAAAAGGCGTGGCCATGCATTACAAAATGACAGGAAAGCCATAGTGCCAACCACCTGAACTTGCTAGAAATATATCTTACAAAACTTACTGGAAATCTGACCTCTAGGATGCTGAAGAAGGCTGTTCACAGGGAGGTATGTCATCAGTGTTACTCTGCTACAAAGCCATCCAAGGTGGTTGCTGGGGGAAGCTGGGTGCTGGGTGAAGCTGAGTGCTGCTGGCTGATGAGTGATTCCTGAGCTGTGGACTGGAGAAACCACACACACAGCAGTGGCCAACTGAGTAAGTCCACTGGAACTAGGAATTAAAACTGTTTTTTTCTTCTGCAATAGCTCTCCAGTGCATTCTGTTGAGCAAACTTCAGTGCTAGATGGAACAAACAAAAATATTTAAAGGACCCAGATCCTTTTTCACAGATTAGTCTAAAAGGGTGAATTTGAAGCCAGGAGCCAATAAATAGATAACCAACATTTGAAACTTTGGTTATTTGGGGATAAAGCTGCAATAAATGTATTTAAATTTATTTGTGGAGATAACGCTTTATTTTCTCTTGGACAAAGGCCCAAGGGTAAAATTGCTGGATCACAGAGTAGATATATGTTTAACTTTATGATAGATTGCTAAAAGTGTGAATCAGTTTGTAAATTTCTACAAATAAGCTGATATAGACTTTAATTGGAATTACACTGAAGCTATCAAAATCAAGAGATTTGACATCTTAATAATATTGAGTTGTCTAATCCATAAATATGCTATATTTCTCTATTTATTAAGATCTTCTTTACTGTCTCCAATAATGTTTAGTGTTTTTCAGGGTAAGGTCTTGTACAAATTTTATTCATTTATTCCTGAATAGTCTATATTTTAAGTGTTGCCAGTAGACCTCTGCCTACGCTGTACCTGGGCAATCAGAGTTTTCTCACCCCCATTCTGTGTCCTTGGAATGTCTGTTCAGCCCACTGTTCCCACAGCCAGTGCTGTTTTCAAGGATGCAGGCTTGAGAGAGTAATATGTTGTTGAGATCATCTAGGCAATATACCTAACTGAACCCTGTTAAGGCCTCTGTGTAAACTTTTAAGATTCTGATGGGCAGGTTATGAGTTATATTGATTTACAGTCACCAAAAGCAAGCCTCATAAGTAAGTTCCTTTGATTATTAAACCTGCCACCTACAAACTACAATGGCCTGCCTCTTTCTTCTATTTCTTCTTGCCTTCCACATATAGGGCTAGTTTCAGATTTTACCTGGGAAGCTCCTGAGATTTCAAACCAACTACTGTACTTTTCATATCTAGTATTTCAATTTTATTTGTGGTTTCTCACTCATATTTTATATTGGTTAATATCTTCTATTATCTCTTTTAGTATGTTTTTAAAGCTAATTTAAAATTCTTAAGTTTAAAATTTATGTTTTAATTTTCTTTCTTTCTTTCTTTCTTTTTTTTGCAGTACGCAGGCCTCTCACTGTTGTGGCCTTTCCTGTTGCGGAGCACAGGCTCCAGACACAGAGGCCCAGCGGCCATGGCTTACTGGCCCAGCCGCTCTGCGGCATGTGTGATCCTCCCGGACCGGGGCACGAACCTGCGTCCTCTGCATTGGCAGGTGGACTCTCAACCACTGCGCCACCAGGGAAGCCCGAAGAGCACAATTTTATCAAAACAATGCACACTAAAGATTTATAGATTCTGTCAGAGATATAAATATTAAAGCATAGGGCTTCCCTGGTGGCGTAGTGGTTGAGAGTCCGCCTGCCGCTGCAGGGGATGCAGGTTTGTGCCCCTGTCTGGGAGGATCCCGCGTGCCGCGGAGCAGCTGGGCCGGTGAGCCATGGCCGCTGGGCCTCTGCATCCGGAGCCTGTGCTCCGCAATGGGAGAGGCCACAATAGTGAGAGGCCCACGTACCACCAAAAAGAAAAAAAAAAAAGAAAAATTGTGCTCTTCAAAGATCTTGTTTATTGAGCCTTTGAGCTCATATTTCTCCTCAGGGTATCAGCTCCTTTGATAGGACTGTGGAATAGTGAAGGTTGGTCCAAGTTAGCCCCAAAGAGCTCAGGGGATAAAGCAATGGATGTTCAAGTGTCTTTGGCTCCAGAAAGTCACAGTCAGTTGCTTTTAACCCTACCAAACAAGTCCACGGGTGAGGGCTTCATGCTTTCTAACATCCCCTTTTTATATACCCCCTAACATCAGTATTAGAAGAATATAACCCTACATATTAATTCACCAGTCATGGGCATTTAGAGGGCAAGAAGGGGGAAGCAACCACTGAAATTAAGTTAGTCACAATCTGTTTTCCTCAAGTCCTCTTAAGCACAGAGTTTCTGCGTTGTCCTAATTTTGTTCCTGAGGACATTTGAGCAAGAGCTTTGAGTACCTTTTGTTGTCTCAAGGCAATCGGTAGGGGAAAGACATGACAAGAAGTTCAAAACTGTGTTTAGTATATTATGCTCATGCATCCATGCTGTGTTTTCTCCTCCCTAAGGCCAAAGCCAGTGTTCACAAAGAGGTTCAGAGACCTGTCATCCAAGAGTTTCTGAATTTTCTATCCTGGTTTCCAACCATTTTAAGATGGAATTTTGGCCAGGGAGTCAGTTAAGACTTTATGAGTTGAGCCTTCTAATTTGAATTTGGATATTGAAAACATTAAGGAAATTCTTATCTTGGGTTCATATGTATTTGATCTTACAGACCGGAAATATTCAAACACCATTGGTATCTGTAAAACACAATTTAAATAAATATTATAATACTACAAAGATTAAATTTTGTCAGCTAAATTGCCAGAATAGTATGGAAATTAAAATTATTTTGTGCATTATTATATTTTATTTGTTTTAAATCATTCTACTTTTTATGGGAACATTTTCAGAGATTTCTTATTCAAATTTGGAATGGGAGTGGGTTGTGTTTTCAAAAGCATTTTACATGAATGTAATTTGTGCTATTTAAAAAGGCAATACAGAAAAAGAAAGTTCAGAGCCCATGTTAACCAATTAGTCAACCACTATGTAAGCTAGAGAACAAAGGAGAGATTTGGCAGGTATGTTGGTATTAAATGATTTTTAAAAGTCACAAAGTCTTTAATGCCAATTGACAATCCTTGCCTGAGTTAATACACACCTAAAATGGGACTTGATACAGCAGCCTGGGAGACACTGATTCAAGAAAAATTGAATTGTATTTCCCTGACCTACATAATGGGGGAGGCTTATAAACAGGAAAAAAAAAAAATACAGGGCTTCCCTGGTGGCGCAGTGGTTGAGAATCCGCCTGCCGATACAGGGGACACGGGTTCGTGCCCCGGTCCGGGAAGATCCCACATGCCGTGGAGCGGCTGGGCCCGTGAGCCATGGCCTCTGAGCCTGCGCGTCCGGAGCCTCTGCTCCACAACAGGAGAGGCCACAACAGTGAGAGGCCCGCATACCGCAAAAAAAAAAAAAAAAGTTTACAGTTAATTACATGAATTGTTTATCAAGAATTATAATAGGAAGTTGCAAGAAGTAAGGGTCCTTGTTAAATAAGGATTTGTTGGGGTCTAAAATGGTTGCACAGTTACAAAGGGAGAACTTGAGACCGTAAGGCTGCAGCTGGTGGGTGTTATTCTGGATACGGCTGTTGGTGTCCTTGGGTCTGGTACATTTCAAAGGAAGTTTAAGTTCTCAGTGGTGCTTTGATATGTCTAAGACCAGATCCTCAATGGCCAACTGACTCCATTTTTGTATGCCTGAACTGTGATTACCCCATTATAATTTCAATTTTTTATCAATACCTTGCTATTCTTTTTGGAAGTTTATTTATACATTTAACTGTCTTCAGCATTTTTAGGTGGTGTTATGGCTGTGCTTTGAAGCCCTTCATACCTGCCAAATTGCTGGAAGTAGAATTGTTCTAAATTTAAAAATTTGGAAATCATAATTTTTGATTCAGAAAGTTGTTTTTTTCCCCCTTGATTCCCTGAGATTCTTATTGCTTAAATTACTTTTTGATTCTTTCATTGGATTACCATGCTAGCAGCCAATAATTCTAATTATTCATCTTGATCTTTTTTTTCCCTCAGTTTACTGAGTCTCCTGAAGTATGCTATCATTCATCATTAGTCATCCATGATTTGGTATTTCTATAGCATCATTAAGAGTCAGGATTTCTTGACAAAGCCAAATCATAACTTTAAGGATGACCTGGACAATTTTAATGATTTTGGTCTGTAGCAAATGAGCTATTAAACTATTATTCTATCGCTGAGGTGTGAGGAGGACAAATCTGTCAGTTATTACCTATGGGTAGTCCTTTTCAACTACATGAATCAGAAGCAATTCTCTTTAGGAGTAATGTCCCCATAGGCTCACCAGAAATCTGTGACGTGTTGTAGTGAGAAGAAACTACACTCAATGAACAGACATGTGTATCATTTTCCTCTGTACTTTCTTTGGCTCATGCCTAGAAGCACAGGGAATGGTATTTTTTCCCCAAATCCTAGAGCTCTCAATAGAACATTTGAGTCTCAAATATAAATTTGAGCAGGTGCTCTTGGGTAGAGTGAAAGTTGGAAATGAGGTTCAGCAAGTCATGATTATATTGCTATCCTCACAGAACAGCTCTTCTAAGCCATATACTTTGATTTCCAAAGAGCTAATTCTGGATGATTATATTTTCCATTGTGACATGTATAATAGGCATCTCCAACCATCAGAAACCTAGCTGAGAGAATTTAAAAAATTGGTTAATTTAATCTGAATCCTCTTTGGGGAGTAAAATGAAACAAAGATCAAACCTAAAAATATTTTGGGTAAAGATCCAAAGGAAATGGATTGTATATAATAATGCTACAAATCTCTGATCATTTTCATTTTCCACTATTAAAAGCTTAAATACAGGTGCAAGTGCTGATCTAAAATACAGATGATAACTTTTCCCTGTAATATAGTTCTGAGGCTGATTAAAATTTAAGTTAAAGTGTTATTCTAGCCAACCTGTTTTTACTTATTAATATATCAACAAACTTTACATCATTATGTTTCTTATAAGGACAGTTATTGGATTCCCAGGTCAAGACTAAAGTGATCTTAGCATTAATGAATTCATCAGAGTCACAAAATATTATCACTTGATATCAGATTTTTATGTTATTGATAAGAAAGGCAAAATGGTATAGAACAAAGGCAAAAACTTGAAATTTAAAAAGCTATAATACTATTCCTAAGTCTGAAAGTAAAATTATAAGTGAACTTAAACAAGATATCCTCTCTCTTGGCCATAGACCCATAATGGCTAAAAGGATACAGTAGGACTAGGTTAATCATCAGGTCAGCTTCAATTTCAAAGTTTCACAATCAAGTCCAAGATATATGTTATTTTATGTCTATCCCTAGATAGAGATTCCCACATAATGTGTTCTTTGGGAAATTAGAAGCTTTCCTGGCACCCTTGAAATCACAACATATGTTTAATCACTTTCTCCCCCAGGGAATAATTCATAAACAAGATTTTTTCAGAACTAAACAGTACTGTTTATTGTGTAAAACATGATAAAAAGAAATGGAAAATTCTTCAGAATCAAAATGTGCATGTTATGTGCATGTGAATCCTTCTTAATAACTGTTTTAACTCAGATAAATCACTTAATCCAGCTGAGACTCAATTTTCTCATCTGTAAAATGGAGATGATTCTGTATATATCACAAAACCAAACCTAAAACATTAAAAAGATGGATGCACTTTACATTTCATTAGTGTGCATATGCCAACTTTATGCCTTTTTACATGATCAGTTAGCAAAATAAAAGTACCTAGCTACTTTCAAATTTTGATATTTTTCCAGTTTGATTTTCAGGAGTGTTTATTTCTCCAGGATGCTCATTTTTCAATTGAGAGTGCAAGATATAATTTAATATATCATATCATCTCAAAGAGCCTGTTTGCAGTTGCTGCGTACTTTTGGCACAACTGCACAGAGCTCTGCACTATAAATGTCACCTATGATAGATACGATTGGCTATCAGGCCACCGGCATCTCTGGTCCATGGAGTAGGTCAACAGGCAATTTTACAGAGTGTCTGAGCAATCTACAGGAAGAACTTACTCAGCAGCAATACCAATTGCTTTTACTTAAAATTTAATTTGTATGATGAGTGCTTAAAGCAAGTTTTTACTTTTACCATCACATCAATATCTTCCAAAAGAAACTTCAAAGGCATAAACAAAAGGTAGATGAAGAAGCAGAAACTTAATAGGAAACGACAGTTTGTTTGTGAAAGGCCCATTTCTTCTTTAACTTCCGTGACGGTCTGTACAAGTTTGACTTGTACACCCCTTGTACAAGTTTGACTATGGCAGTGAATATGTCATAGGTTCTTTTTCCTTTTTTTTTTCTTTCAGAACTACATTCTTTGCTTAAAAGTGACAAGACATACTGTCTCTGATACTGAAAACATGAAGAATATAGAACAAACACAGCCAAGTTTAGAGACTAATACAATTACTAAATCTATGAATCAGAAGGTTCTTTTGTGTAATCTTCACAGGGAATGATATGTGCTGTTTATTTAGAACTTTAAAAGATGTAACTGAACAGTGTAAAATCTTTAGGGGGACAACTCTGGAGTATTGGAAAGGATAAAAGGAGTAATAATTGACTGAGGAATGAAGCAAGTTATTGAAAGTGAGGTTGTCAATGAAAGTGTCTACTTTGTGGTCTTGTCTAAATTTTAAAAGTATAGTTCATAAGCACCATGATGGGTTTTGACAGTCAAGCATGTCTGATATTTTTGTTTATTTTTTTGTTTTTGTTTGTTTTTAGTTTATTTTGACACTACAGGATTTTAACTTTTGTTTAAAGGGCTGGAAATAACATATTTTTATAAGAAATTTGCAATAATATTTACTCCATTTTCTCATAACCATGCCCAGCAAGTGGAGAGCTCTGTTGATAATTCAAGTGTTGACATTTAGATTAGGTAGATTGGCATACATTAAAATACACAATTTTAATTAATTCCCTAGGTCACTTTTTAAACCCAAGATTTTACACTGCTTTGTTGAATCCAGGATTTATATTCTAAAACAGGGAACTGGTTTCATGAACCCAGTGGGTGTATTACATCTATCCCAATGTTTTAAAGAGACAGAGGTATTTAATAAGTGTCTGTTAAACTCATCATTGATCTTACAATATATTTCTGTTAAAAATGGTGGAAACTCTTTTGCCTTTAGCGTATAAGCTGAAAAGTATTTAATTCTTTTAAATAAGGACTATTATTTGTTAATAATAATAAGCACTATGTTTTTGGATTTTAGGGTTTTGTTTTTCTTTTTATTTCTTAAAAAAACCCAAGCCTCATATTTTGAATATGTAGTCAATAAGATAAAAATTACCCCATTTAGAGTGCATATTTTTAGTTTTTGTGTTTTTTGAATTTATTAATACATATTATCTATCCTTAACATAAGCTTCACAGTGCATATCTGAATTAATGCTGACTCTGCTTGTAGTGCAAGATATTACATGGGTTTTCTAACCTTTTTTAAAATTAGTCTAATAAGTTATTACATTACAACCTACTGGAACTGATTCATGACTTGAAACATAATCCCTACATTAATTTCATATTACTACATCAATTATGATTAGCTGAATAGCAGAGGGAACAGAGAGTATAACAGATAAGCCAGAAAAACTCTTTGATTTTAGTCTGTTATTAAAAAATATTCTTAAATATGGTCTAGTTCCTGGTTTTAGACAATGCTTTAAATGAAATGAAAGTAATATATTTCTTCAATTCTTAGTGCCTTGGATGCTTTTTTTTTTTCTCTCTGGATATCACTGATCATACTGTAAAATAATACTAAAATTGTAGAAGATAGGGTAATTATACTGAATGCATATTGACTCCAAGAATCTGTTTCAAAAATATTTTATTACTGATAGAAACAAATTGTTCTATTTGAAGCTGAGCCCTTAGCCACAATCTCATAAATCACACAGAGACCTGGGTGGTTGAGTGATAGCTGGCTGGAGGCAGGTGATTATCGTGGTGAAATTCAGGTTTACAGGTTCAGAAAAATGATGAGATATGAGTTGTTTGATTGTCTAAGGGTGCTACAACAAAGAAAATCAGAAGTTTATAAGCAAAAGTCTGGAAATAAATTCTACTCCTGCTTGTCAGAATAGTAGAAAAGATGGTTAGCTTTTTGCTCTGTGAGCCCCCTAATTTGAACACTTGGAAACCTCCATTTGATCCCTTCCCCAGAAAGGGATGAAAATTCTTCTTCATTATCAGAGATTCTGTCACAGTTAGGACAGGAAATCCTTATTCAATGTTTTAGGAAGATAATTGCTGATTTTGACATAAAGTCATTGTTATGTATTTGAGATACAGTGACTTGTAGCAATCTGTTAAGTGACTCAAGTCATCCACATCTTTTACTTTTGAACAAATATTTTCATATTTGCACTTACTTCATTAAAGACCTGTATTCATTTGTTAAGGCCTGTCTGTCTGTTTTCTTCAGACCTGGCTTCATGATACCAGGAGCTATCTTTGTTGGTTTTGTCTTCCTTTCTTCTTGGTTTCTAGCATAATGCTCAGCTTTTAAAGTTATTTATTAAATTCTATTGATGTAAAGAAAGATAGGCTGACTCCAAGTGGCTTCCCTGCTGTTAGATTTGGTGTTGGAGTTGTTAGTACGTATTACTGAATCCCTAAAAGATCATGTCCAGAGCAGGGATTCCCTTAGTTTCATATTCCTGTAGCAGAAAGTATAAAATATTTTCCTTTTATTAGCTTATTTCAGGAAGAGTGAATTGTAGATTAAAACAAAATGCCATTTATTCAGTTGGATTCTGATTAATTGAAGTTTATTGAATTGCTGTAGTCATATATTTAAACAATATGCTAAAATTTAGTGACATAATTAATTATTCATAATTGTTGAATACTCTTACTACTTTAGGCACTCAGAATATTTTACATACATTATCTCATTTAAATGGGCCACATTAATACATTTAAATTTGACATATGAGACAAGTGGATGATAAAAAATGAAAATACTTATATCACTCTTCAGTTGGTTCACAGTGCCTGGGAAGCTGTGCATGTATGTAGGTCATTGTGAGAAATAAAAGTGTTACTTAGACACTGATGATGAGCATATGTGCATCCAAAATGTGATGCAAAATATTTCCTCTCTTCCATCAAATCACATTTTTCTCCATAGAATTCTCCTTGGAAGTTTATCTAGGAATCTCTTTTGTTGTCTGAATTCCTATTTCACTACTGCCACATTCACCTGTCTTTTCCTTCACTCTGTATTTTCCCCACCCTTCCTCAATCCTAGATATAGTCTTTTCTTTCTGGAAAGAAACAAATATTGAATAAATTTGGCAGAGCACGATGAGATGATGCTCAGAGTGTCAAAGTCCTTTTCCTAGAGCAAGGCAATTCCTGTTGTTCGTATTGTTGACTGTAATTCTTTTTTGATGCATTACTATACCAAAATCTTCTCCCTAACATTCTACCAAAGGACTCCTTGTCAGGAGGATGAAAAACGAAAGAAAAGGAAATGATGGCAAAATAGAAAAACGTACCTATTCTAACATACCCATTATGTAATTCTTAAAGGAATCATAAGAGTGGATTAAGCCTTAGAAATTTGAAATGTACTTTAATAAACTTCATGATTATTCTTAAGAAAAACATTGCTACTCTGGAAAAACAGACTCAACATGAAATGCATGTTTGTGAAGTAAATTAGCTCACACACAGTCAGTTTGTGAGGGATAATGTGAATAACATGTGTAGCTGCATGTGATCATTTGTGATTCCCCCCACCGTGCTTTTTGTGGTTTATTCATCAAATAACAGCACTGAATACAAAGTACACTAATTGCAGAGAAACATGGTGTTGTGCAGTCTACCCACTTACCAGAACTTCTTCCCCTCAGTTTATATTAGAAATTACCCCCTAAAACATAGTGTCTTAAAACAACAAACTTTGTTTTTAAAAATAGCTTCTTTGGGTCAGGCATATGGAACTTCTAGGCTGGGGCCTCAGGCTAAGCATTTCTCACAGGGCTATAATCATCTCAAGGCTCAACTGGGAGAAAATTCATTTCTAAGCTCTTTCCTATGTGTGGCTGTTAGCAGGCTTCATTTCTTCATGGGCTTTTGGGCTGAGAACCCCAGTTCCTCCCTGGTTGATGATCCAAGCTATTTTGCCAGGTGGACAGCTCAGAATTTAGCAGTGAGCAACTGAAAGAATGAGAGAAGTAAGACAGAAGCTAATCTCAGAAGTAATACCCCATTAATTTTGTTGTATTCTCTTTATTAGAAGCTAGTCACTAAGTCTCACTGCATTTACAGGGCATTGATATAAGGAAGCTGAGACATAGGGAGTCATTTAGAGGCTGCCTACTTACCAGGCTTTTGTATATTTTGCCATTGACTCCATAATTTAGCAATCTGGATTACTTTCTTATTTTATTGCCATCTGGCAATTTCACTTCTTTATTACTTTGAAAGGTGAAATCCTTTATATAGTGTAGTACAGTGATTCACTAGCCTTAAATTGTGTTGCAGTCACCTGGAGGGCTTGATAAAACACAGATTGCTCAGCCTGGCCCCAGAATTTTTGATTCAGTAGGCTAGGGATTCAGTGGGCCTGAGAATGTACATTTCTAAAAATGTACATTCTAAATGTACATTTCTAAAAACTTTCCAGGTGATGTTGGTACCGCTGGACAACTGCTTTATTTATTAAGAATCTATCATGGGGGGACCTTAAAGATGGCGGAAGAGTAAGATGCGGAGATCACCTTCCTCCCCACAGATACACCAGAAATACATGTACACGTGGAACAGCTCCTACAAAACACCTACTGAAGGCTGGCAGAAGACCTCAGACCTCCCAAAAGGCAAGAAACTCCCCACGTACCTGGGTAGGGCAAAAGAAAAAAAAAGAAAAAACAGAGACAAAAGAATAGGGACGGCACCTGCACCAGTGGGAGGGAGCTGTGAAGGAGGAAAAGTTTCCACACACTAGAAAGCCCCTTCACGGGAGGAGACTGCGGGAGGCAGAGGGGGGAGCTTCGAAGCCGCGGAGGAGTGCACAGCAACGGGTGCGGAGGGCAAAGCGGGGAGATTCCCGCACAGAGGATCGGGGCCGACCGGCACTCACCAGCCCGAGATGCTTGTCTGCTCATCCGCCGGGGCGGGCGGGGCTGCGAGCTGAGGCTCTGAGGCTCGGGTTTCGGTTTCGGACGGAGCGCAGGGAGAGGACTGGGGTTGGCGGCTTGAACATAGCCTGAAGGGGTTAGTGCACCACGGCTAGCCCGGAGGGAGTCCGGGGAAAAGTCTGCACCTGCCGAAGAGGCAAGAGACTTCTTCTTCCCTCTTTGTTTCCTGGGGCGTGAGGAGAGGGGTTTAAGAACTCTGCTTAAACGAACTCCAGAGACGGGCGCGAGCCGCGGCTAAAAGTGCGAACCCCAGAGAAGGGCGCGAGCCGCAGCTAAAAGCGCGGACCCCAGAGACGGGCGGGAGACGCTAAGGCTGCTGCTGCCGCCACCAGGGGGCCTGTGTTTGAGCACAGGTCACTCTCCACACCCCCCTTCCGCGGAGACTGTGCAGCCCGCCACTACCAGGTTCCCGGGATCCAGGGACAACTTCCCCGGGAGAACGCACGGCGGGCCTCAGGCTGGTGCAAAGTCACGCCAGACTTTGCCGCCGCAGGCCCGCCCCGTACTCCGTGCCCTTCCCTCCCCGCCGGCCTGAGTGCGCCAGAGCCCCCGAATCAGCAGCTCCTTTAACCCCGTCCTGTCTGAACAAAAAACAGACGCCCTCCAGCGACCTACACGCAGTGGCAGGGCCAAATCCAAAGCTGAGCCCCTGTGAGCTGTGAGAACAAAGAAGAGAAAGGGAAATCTTTCCCAGTAGCCTCAGAAGCAGCGGATTAAAGCTCCACAATCAACTTGATGTACCCTGCATCTGTGGAATACATGAATAGACAACCAATCATCCCAAATTAAGGAAGTGGACTTTAGGAGCAAGATCTATGATTTTTTCCCTTTTCCTCTTTTTGTGAATGTGTATGTGTATGCTTCTGTATGAGATCTTGTCTGTATAGTCTTGCTTCCACCATTTGTCCTAGGGTTCTATCCGTCCATGGTTTTTTTAAAAAAATTTTTTTCTTAATAATTTTAATTTTACTAACGTTATTATACTTTACCTTCGTTCTTTCTTTCTTTCTTTCCTTCCTTCCTTCCCTCCTTTAGACAACGAATCATCCCAAATTGAGGAGGTGGTCTCTGACAGCAAGATTTATGATTTTTCCCCCTTTACCTCTTTTAGTGAGGGTGTATGTGTATGCTTCTGTGTAAGATTTTGTCTGTTAGCTTTGCTTCCAACATTTGTCCTAAGGTTCTATCCGTCCCTTTTTTTTTTTTTTTCTAAATAAGAATTTTTTAATTCAATAACTTTATTATACTTTTTTTATTTTTACTGTATCTTCTTTCTTTCTGTCTTTTTTCCTTCTTTGCCTCCTTCCTTCCTCCCTCCCTCCCTCCCTCCTTTCTTTCCTTCTTGCCTTCTTTCCTTCTTTGCTTCTTTCTTTCTTTCTTCCTTCCTTCCTTCCCTCCTTTCCTTCTTTCTTTCCTCATACTTCTAATTCCCTCTACTTTTTCTCCCTTTTATTCTGAGCCGTGTGGATGAAAGGCTCTTGGTGCTCCAGCCAGGAGTCAGGGCTCTGCCTCTGAGGTAGGAGAGCCAACTTCAGGACACTGGTCAACAAGAGACCTCCCAGCTCCACATAATATCAAATGGCGAAAATCTCCAAGAGACCTCCATCTTAACACCAGCACCCAGCTTCACTCAACGACCAGCAAGCCACAGTGTTGGACAACCTATGCCAAACAACTAGCAAAACAGGAACACAGCCCCACCCATTAACAGAGAGGCTGCCTAAAATCATAATAAGGCCACAGACACCCCAACACACACCACCAGATGTGAACCTGCCCACTAGAGAGACAAGATCCAGCCTCATCCACCACAACACAGGCACTAGTCCTCTCCACCAGGAAGCCTACACAACCCACTGAACCAACATTAGCCACTGGAGACAGACATAAAAAACAGGAGGAACTACGAACCTGCAGCCTGCAAAAAGGAGACCCCAAACACAGTAAGATAAGCAAAATGAGAAGACAGAAAAACACACAGCAGATAAAGGAGCAAGATAAAAATGCACCAGACCTAACAAATGAAGAGGAAATAGGCAGTCTACCTGAAAAATAATTCAGAATAATGATAGTAAGGATGATCCAAAATCTTGGAGATAGAATGGACAAAATGCAAGAATCAGTTAACAAGGACCTAGAAGAAATAAAAATGAAACAAGCAACGATGAACAACACAATAAATGAAATTAAAAGTTCCCTAGATGGGATCAATAGCAGAATAACTGAGGCAGAAGAACGGATAAGTGACCTGGAAGATAAAATAGTGGAAAAAACTACTGCAGAGCAGAATAAAGAAAAAAGAATGAAAAGAACTGAGGACAGTCTCAGAGACCTCTGGGACAACATTAAATGCACCAACATTCGAATTATAGGGTTTCCAGAAGAAGAAGAGAAAAAGAAAGGGACTGAGAAAATATTTGAAGAGATTATAGTTGAAAACTTCCCTAATGTGGGAAAGGAAATAGTTAATCAAGTCCAGGAAGCACAGAGAGTCCCATACAGGATAAATACAAGGAGAAATACGCCAAGACACATATTAATCAAACTGTCAAAAATTAAATACAAAGAAAGCATATTAAAAGCAGCAAGGGAAAAACAACAAATAACACATAAGGGAATCCCCATAAGGTTAACAGCTGATCTCTCAGCAGAAACCTTACAAGCCAGAAGGGAGTGGCAGGACATACTGAAAGTGATGAAGGAGAAAAACCTGCAGCCAAGACTACTCTACCCAGCAAGGATCTCATTCAGATTTGATGGAGAAATTAAAACCTTTACAGACAAGCAAAAGCTGAGAGAGTTCAGCACCACCAAACCAGCTTTACAACAAATGCTAAAGGATCTTCTCTAGGCAAGAAACACAAGAGAAGGAAAAGACCTATAATGACGAACCCAAAACAATTTAGAAAATGGGAATAGGAACATACATATCGATAATTACCTTAAATGTAAATGGACTAAATGCTCCCACCAAAAGACACAGATTAGCTGAATGGATACAAAAACAAGACCTTTATATATGCTGTCTACAAGAGACCCACTTCAGACCTAGAGACACATACAGACTGAAAGTAAGGGGATGGAAAAAGATATTCCATGCAAATGGAAACCAAAAGAAAGCTGGAGTAGCAATTCTCATAACAGAGAAAATAGACTTTAAAATAAGGACTATTAAAAGAGACAAAGAAGGACACTACATAATGATCAAGGGATCGATCCAAGAAGAAGATATAACAATTGTAAATATTTATGCACCCAACATAGGAGCACCTCAGTATATAAGGCAAATACTAACAGCCATAAAAGGGGAAATTGACAGTAACACATTCATAGTAGGGGACTTAAACACCCCACTTTCACCCATGGACAGGTCATCCAAATTGAAAATAAATAAGGAAACACAAGCTTTAAATGATACATTAAACAAGATGGACTTAATTGGTATTTATAGGACACTCCATCCAAAAACAACAGAATACACATTTTTCTCAAGTGCTGATGGAACATTCTCCAGGATAGATCATATCTTGGGTCACAAGTCAAGCCTTGGTAAATTTAAGAAAATTGAAATTGTATCAAGTATCTTTTCTGACCACAACGCCATGAGACTAGATATCAATTACAGGAAAAGATCTGTAAAAAATACAAACACATGGAGGCTAAACAATACACTACTGAATACTGAAGTGATCACTGAAGAAATCAAAGAGGAAATCAAAAAATACCTAGAAACAAATGACAATGGAGACACAACGACCCAAAACCTATGGGATGCAGCAAAAGCAGTTCTAAGGGGGAAGTTTATAGCAATACAAGCCCACCTTAAGAAGCAGGAAACATCTCGAATAAACAACCTAACCTTGCACCTCAAACAATTAGAGAAAGAAGAACAAAAAAACCGCATAGCTATCAGAAGGAAAGAAATCATAAAAATCGGATCAGAAATAAATGAAAAAGAAATGAAGGAAACAATAGCAAAGATCAATAAAACTAAAAGCTGGTTCTTTGAGAAGATAAACAAAATAGATAAACCACTAGCCAGACTCATCAAGAAAAAAAGGGAGAAGACTCAAATCAATAGAATTAGAAATGAAAAAGGAGAGGTAACAACTGACACTGCAGAGATAAAAGAGATCATGAGAGATTACTACAAGCAACTCTATGCCAATAAAATGGACAATCTGGAAGAAATGGACAAATTCTTAGAAATGCACAACCTGCCAAGACTGAATCAGGAAGAAATAGAAAATATGAACAGACCAACCACAAGCACTGAAATTGAAACTGTGATTAAAAATCTTCCAACAAACAAAAGCCCAAGACCAGATGGCTTCACAGGCGAATTCTATCAAACATTTAGAGAAGAGGTAACACCTATCCTTCTCAAACTCTTCCAAAATATAGCAGAGGGAGGAAGACTCCCAAACTCCTTCTACGAGGCCACCATCACCTTGATACCAAAACCAGACAAGGATGTCACAAAGAAAGAAAACTACAGGCCAATATCACTGATGAATATAGATGCAAAAATCCTCAACAAAATACTAGCAAACAGAATCCAACAGCACATTAAAAGGATCATACACCATGATCAAGTGGGGTTTACTCCAGGAATGCAAGGATTCTTCAATATACGCAAATCTATCAATGTGATAAACCATATTAACAAATTGAAGGAGAAAACGCATACGATCATCTCAATAGATGCAGAGAAATCTTTTGACAAAATTCAACACCCATTTATGATAAAAATCCTGCAGAAAGTAGGCATAGAGGGAACTTTCCTCAACATAATAAAGGCCATATATGACAAGCCCACAGCCAACATCATCCTCAATGGTGAAAAACTGAAAGCATTTCCACTAAGATCAGGAACAAGACTCTCCACTTGGCCCACTCTCACCACTCTTATTCAACATAGTTTTGGAAGTTTTAGCCAAAGCAATCAGAGAAGAAAAGGAAATAAAAGGAATCCAAATCAGAAAAGAAGAAGTAAAGCTGTCACTGTTTGCAGATGACATGATCCTATACATAGAGAATCCTAAAGATGCTACCAGAAAACTACTAGAGCTAATCAATGAATTTGGTAAAGTGGCAGGATGCAAAATTAATGCACAGAAATCTCTGGCATTCCTATATACTAATGATGAAAAATCTGAAAGTGAAATCAAGAAAACACTCCCATTTACCATTGCAACAAAAAGAATAAAATATCTAAGAATAAACCGGAAGGCGGAAGATGGCGGAAGAGTAAGACGCGGAGATCACCTTCCTCCCCACAGATACACCAGAAATACATGTACACGTGGAACAACTCCTACAAAACACCTACTGAAGGCTGGCAGAAGACCTCAGACCTCCCAAAAGGCAAGAAACTCCCCACGTACCTGGGTAGGGCAAAAGAAAAAAAGAAAAAACAGAGACAAAAGAATAGGGATGGCACCTGCACCAGTGGGAGGGAGCTGTGAAGGAGGAAAAGTTTCCACACACTAGGAAGCCCCTTCACGGGCGGAGACTGCGGGAGGCAGAGGGGGGAGCTTCGAAGCCGCGGAGGAGTGCACAGCAACGGGTGCGGAGGGCAAAGCGGGGAGATTCCCGCACAGAGGATCGGGGCCGACGGGCACTCACCAGCCCGAGAGGCTTGTCTGCTCATCCGCCGGGGCGGGCGGGGCTGCGAGCTGAGGCTCTGAGGCTCGGGTTTCGGTTTCGGACGGAGCGCAGGGAGAGGACTGGGGTTGGCGGCTTGAGCATAGCCTGAAGGGGTTAGTGCACCACAGCTAGCCGGGAGGGTGTCCGGGGAAAAGTCTGCACCTGCCAAAGAGGCAGGAGACTTTTCCTTCCCTCTTTGTTTCCTGGGGCGTGAGGAGAGGGGTTTAAGAACGCTGCTTAAAGGAACTCCAGAGACGGGCGCGAGCCGTGGCTAAAAGTGCGGAATCCAGAGACGGGCGCGAGCCGCGGCTGAAAGCGCGGACCCCAGAGGCGGCGGGAGACGCTAAGGCTGCTGTTGCCGCCACCAAGGGGCCTGTGTTTGAGCACAGGTCACTCTCCACACCCCTCTTCTGCGGAGCCTGTGCACCCGCCACTGCCAGGTTCCCGGGATCCAGGGACAACTTCCCCGGGAGAACGCACAGTGCGCCTCAGGCTGATGCAAAGTCACGCCGGCCTTTGCCACCGCAGGACCGCCCCACACTCCGTGCTGAGTGCGCCAGAGCCCCCGAATCAGCAGCTCTTTTAACCCCATCCTGTCTGAGCAAAAAACAGACGCCCTCCAGCGACCTACACGCAGTGGCAGGGCCAAATCCAAAGCTGAGCCCTGGGAGCTGTGAGAACAAAGAAGAGAAAGGGAAATCTCTCCCAGCAGCCTCAGAAGCAGCGGATTAAAGCTCCACAATCAACTTGATATACCCTGCATCTGTGGAATACCTGAATAGACAACCAATCATCCCAAATTAAGGAAGTGGACTTCAGGAGCAAGATCTATGATTTTTTCCCTTTTCCTCTTTTTGTGAATGTGTATGTGTATGCTTCTGTATGAGATCTTGTCTGTATAGTCTTGCTTCCACCATTTGTCCTAGGGTTCTATTCGTCCATGTTTTTTTTAAAATTTTCTTTTTCTTAATAATTAATTTTAATAACGTTATTATACTTTACCTTCGTTCGTTCTTTCTTTCTTTCTTTCTTTCTTTCTTTCTTTCTTTCTTTCTTTCTTTCTTTCTTTCTTTCCTTCCTTCCCTCCTTTAGACAACGAATCATCCCAAATTGAGGAGGTGGTCTCTGACAGCAAGATTTATGATTTTTCCCCATTTACCTCTTTTAGTGAGGGTGTATGTGTATGCTTCTGTGTAAGATTTTGTCTGTATAGCTTTGCTTCAAACATTTGTCCTAAGGTTCTATCTGTCCCTTTTTTTTTTTTAAATAAGAATTTTTTAATTCAATAACTTTATTATACTTTTTTATTTTTACTGTATCTTCTTTCTTTCTGTCTTTTTTCCTTCTTTGCCTCCTTCCTTCCTCCCTCCCTCCCTCCCTCCTTTCTTTCCTTCTTGCCTTCTTTCCTTCTTTGCTTCTTTCTTTCTTTCTTCCTTCCTTCCTTCCCTCCTTTCCTTCTTTCTTTCCTCATACTTCTAATTCCCTCTACTTTTTCTCCCTTTTATTCTGAGCCGTGTGGATGAAAGGCTCTTGGTGCTCCAACCAGGAGTCAGGGCTCTGCCTCTGAGGTAGGAGAGCCAACTTCAGGACACTGGTCAGCAAGAGACCTCCCAGCTCCACATAATATCAAATGGCGAAAATCTCCAAGAGACCTCCATCTTAACACCAGCACCCAGCTTCACTCAACGACCAGCAAGCCACAGTGTTGGACAACCTATGCCAAACAACTAGCAAAACAGGAACACAGCCCCACCCATTAACAGAGAGGCTGCCTAAAATCATAATAAGGCCACAGACACCCCAACACACACCACCAGATGTGAACCTGCCCACTAGAGAGACAAGATCCAGCCTCATCCACCACAACACAGGCACTAGTCCTCTCCACCAGGAAGCCTACACAACCCACTGAACCAACATTAGCCACTGGAGACAGACATAAAAAACAGGAGGAACTACGAACCTGCAGCCTGCAAAAAGGAGACCCCAAACACAGTAAGATAAGCAAAGTGAGAAGACAGAAAAACACACAGCAGATAAAGGAGCAAGATAAAAATGCACCAGACCTAACAAATGAAGAGGAAATAGGCAGTCTACCTGAAAAATAATTCAGAATAATGATAGTAAGGATGATCCAAAATCTTGGAGATAGAATGGACAATAGAATGGACAAAATGCAAGAATCAGTTAACAAGGACCTAGAAGAAATAAAAATGAAACAAGCAACGATGAACAACACAATAAATGAAATTAAAAGTACTCTAGATGGGATCAATAGCAGAATAACTGAGGCAGAACGGATAAGTGACCTGGAAGATAAAATAGTGGAAAAAACTACTGCAGAGCAGAATAAAGAAAAAAGAATGAAAAGAACTGAGGACAGTCTCAGAGACCTCTGGGACAACATTAAATGCACCAACATTCGAATTATAGGGTTTCCAGAAGAAGAAGAGAAAAAGAAAGGGACTGAGAAAATATTTGAAGAGATTATAGTTGAAAACTTCCCCTAATGTGGGAAAGGAAATAGTTAATCAAGTCCAGGAAGCACAGAGAGTCCCATACAGGATAAATACAAGGAGAAATACGCCAAGACACATATTAATCAAACTGTCAAAAATTAAATACAAAGAAAGCATATTAAAAGCAGCAAGGGAAAAACAACAAATAACACATAAGGGAATCCCCATAAGGTTAACAGCTGATCTCTCAGCAGAAACCTTACAAGCCAGAAGGGAGTGGCAGGACATACTGAAAGTGATGAAGGAGAAAAACCTGCAGCCAAGACTACTCTACCCAGCAAGGATCTCATTCAGATTTGATGGAGAAATTAAAACCTTTACAGACAAGCAAAAGCTGAGAGAGTTCAGCACCACCAAACCAGCTTTACAACAAATGCTAAAGGATCTTCTCTAGGCAAGAAACACAAGAGAAGGAAAAGACCTATAATGACGAACCCAAAACAATTTAGAAAATGGGAATAGGAACATACATATCGATAATTACCTTAAATGTAAATGGACTAAATGCTCCCACCAAAAGACACAGATTAGCTGAATGGATACAAAAACAAGACCCTTATATATGCTGTCTACAAGAGACCCACTTCAGACCTAGAGACACATACAGACTGAAAGTAAGGGGATGGAAAAAGATATTCCATGCAAATGGAAACCAAAAGAAAGCTGGAGTAGCAATTCTCATAACAGAGAAAATAGACTTTAAAATAAGGACTATTAAAAGAGACAAAGAAGGACACTACATAATGATCAAGGGATCGATCCAAGAAGAAGATATAACAATTGTAAATATTTATGCACCCAACATAGGAGCACCTCAATACATAAGGCAAATACGAACAGCCATAAAAGGGGAAATTGACAGTAACACATTCATAGTAGGGGACTTAAACACCCCACTTTCACCCATGGACAGGTCATCCAAATTGAAAATAAATAAGGAAACACAAGCTTTAAATGATACATTAAACAAGATGGACTTAATTGGTATTTATAGGACACTCCATCCAAAAACAACAGAATACACATTTTCTCAAGTGCTCATGGAACATTCTCCAGGATAGATCATATCTTAGGTCACAAATCAAGCCTTGGTAAATTTAAGAAAATTGAAATTGTATCAAGTATCTTTTCTGACCACAACGCCATGAGACTAGATATCAATTACAGGAAAAGATCTGTAAAAAATACAAACACATGGAGGCTAAACAATACACTACTGAATACTGAAGTGATCACTGAAGAAATCAAAGAGGAAATCAAAAAATACCTAGAAACAAATGACAATGGAGACACAACGACCCAAAACCTGTGGGATGCAGCAAAAGCAGTTCTAAGGGGGAAGTTTATAGCAATACAAGCCCACCTTAAGAAGCAGGAAACATCTCGAATAAACAACCTAACCTTGCACCTCAAGCAATTAGAGAAAGAAGAACAAAAAAACCGCATAGCTATCAGAAGGAAAGAAATCATAAAAATCGGATCAGAAATAAATGAAAAAGAAATGAAGGAAACAATAGCAAAGATCAATAAAACTAAAAGCTGGTTCTTTGAGAAGATAAACAAAATAGATAAACCACTAGCCAGACTCATCAAGAAAAAAAGGGAGAAGACTCAAATCAATAGAATTAGAAATGAAAAAGGAGAGGTAACAACTGACACTGCAGAGATAAAAGAGATCATGAGAGATTACTACAAGCAACTCTATGCCAATAAAATGGACAATCTGGAAGAAATGGACAAATTCTTAGAAATGCACAACCTGCCAAGACTGAATCAGGAAGAAATAGGAAATATGAACAGACCAACCACAAGCACTGAAATTGAAACTGTGATTAAAAATCTTCCAACAAACAAAAGCCCAAGACCAGATGGCTTCACAGGCGAATTCTATCAAACATTTAGAGAAGAGCTAACACCTATCCTTCTCAAACTCTTCCAAAATATAGCAGAGGGAGGAATACTCCCAAACTCCTTCTACGAGGCCACCATCACCTTGATACCAAAACCAGACAAGGATGTCACAAAGAAAGAAAACTACAGGCCAATATCACTGATGAATATAGATGCAAAAATCCTCAACAAAATACTAGCAAACAGAATCCAACAGCACATTAAAAGGATCATACACCATGATCAAGTGGGGTTTACTCCAGGAATGCAAGGATTCTTCAATATACGCAAATCTATCAATGTGATAAACCATATTAACAAATTGAAGGAGAAAACGCATACGATCATCTCAATAGATGCAGAGAAATCTTTTGACAAAATTCAACACCCATTTATGATAAAAATCCTGCAGAAAGTAGGCATAGAGGGAACTTTCCTCAACATAATAAAGGCCATATATGACAAGCCCACAGCCAACATCATCCTCAATGGTGAAAAACTGAAAGCATTTCCACTAAGATCAGGAACAAGACTCTCCACTTGGCCCACTCTCACCACTCTTATTCAACATAGTTTTGGAAGTTTTAGCCAAAGCAATCAGAGAAGAAAAGGAAATAAAAGGAATCCAAATCGGAAAAGAAGAAGTAAAGCTGTCACTGTTTGCAGATGACATGATCCTATACATAGAGAACCCTAAAGATGCTACCAGAAAACTACTAGAGCTAATCAATGAATTTGGTAAAGTGGCAGGATACAAAATTAATGCACAGAAATCTCTGGCATTCCTATATATTAATGATGAAAAATCTGAAAGTGAAATCAAGAAAACACTCCCATTTACCATTGCAACAAAAAGAATAAAATATCTAGGAATAAACCTACCTAAGGAGACAAAAGACCTGTATGCAGAAAATTATAAGACACTGATGAAAGATATTAAAGATGATACAAATAGATGGAGAGATACACCATGTTCTTGGATTGGAAGAATCAACATTGTGAAAATGACTCTACTACCCAAAGCAATCTACAGATTCAATGCAATCCCTATCAAACTACCACTGGCATTTTTCACAGAACTAGAACAAAAAATTTCGCAATTTGTATGGAAACAAAAAAGACCCCGAATAGCCAAAGCAATCTTGAGAACGAAAGAAGGAACTAGAGGAATCAGGCTCCCTGACTTCAGACTATACTACAAAGCTACAGTTATCAAGACAGTATGGTACTGGCACAAAAACAGAAAGATAGATCAATGGAACAGGATAGAAAGCCCAGAGACACCTTATCTTTGATGAAGGTGGCAGTAATGTACAGTGGAGAAAGGACAGCCTCTTCAATAAGTGGTGCTGGGAAAACTGGACAGGTACATGTAAAAGTATGAGATTAGATCACTCCCTAACACCATACACAAAAATAAGCTCAAAATGGATTAAAGACCTAAATGTAAGGCCAGAAACTATCAAACTCTTAGAGGAAAACATAGGCAGAACACTCTATGACATAAATCACAGCAAGATCCTTTCTGACCCACCTCCTAGAGTAATGGAAATAAAAACAAAAATAAACAAATGGGACCTAATGAAACTTCAAAGCTTTTGTACAACAAAGGAAACCATAAACAAGACCAAAAGAGAACCCTCAGAATGGGAGAAAATATTTGCAAATGAAGCAACTGACCAAGGATTAATCTCCAAAATTTACAAGCAGCTCATGCAGCTCAATAACAAGAAAACAAACAACCCAATCCAAAAATGGGCAGAAGACCTAAATAGACATTTCTCCAAAGAAGATATACAGACTGCCAACGAACACATGAAAGAATTCTCAACATCATTAATCATTAGAGAAATGCAAATCAAAACTACAATGAGATATCATCTCACACCAGTCAGAATGGCCATCATCAAAAAATCTAGAAACAATAAATGCTGGAGAGGGTGTGGAGAAAAGGGAACACTCTTGCACTGCTGGTGGGAATGTGAATTGGTTCAGCCACTATGGAGAACAGTATGGAGGTTCCTTAAAAAACTACAAATAGAACTACCATATGACCCAGCAATCCCACTACTGGGCATATACCCTGAGAAAACCAAAATTCAAAAAGAGTCATGTACCAAAATGTTCATTGCAGCTCTATTTACAATAGCCCAGAGATGGAAACAACATAAGTGCCCATCATCGGATGAATGGATAAAGAAGATGTGGCACATATATACAATGGAATATTACTCAGCCATAAAAAGAAACGAAATTGAGCTATTTGTAATGAGGTGGATAGGCCTAGAGTCTGTCATACAGAGTGAAGTAAGTCAGAAAGAAAAAGACAAATACCATATGCTAACACATATATATGGAATTTAAGAAAAAAAATGTCATGAAGAACCTAGGGGTAAAGCAGGAATAAAGACGCAGACCTCCTAGAGAACGGACTTGAGGTTATGGGGAGGGGGAAGGGTGAGCTGTGACAGGGCGAGAGAGAGTCATGGGCATATACACACTAACAAACGTAGTAAGGTAGATAGCTAGTGGGAAGCAGCCACATGGCACAGGGATATTGGCTCAGTGCTTTGTGACAGCCTGGTGGGGTGGGATAGGGAGGGTGGGAGGGAGGGAGATGCAAGAGGGAAGACATATGGGAACATACGTTTATGTATGACTGATTCACTTTGTTATAAAGCAGAAACTAACACACCATTGTAAAGCAATTATACCCCAATAAAGATGTAAAAAAAAAAGAAAAAAAAGAATAAACCTACCTAAGGAGACAAAAGACCTGTATGCAGAAAATTATAAGACACTGATGAAAGAAATTAAAGATGATACAAATAGATGGAGAGATATACCATGTTCTTGGATTGGAAGAATCAACGTTGTGAAAATGACTCTACTACCCAAAGCAATCTATAGATTCAATGCAATCCCTATCAAACTACCACTGGCATTTTTCACAGAACTAGAACAAAAAATTTCGCAATTTGTATGGAAACAAAAAAGACCCCGAATAGCCAAAGCAGTCTTGAGAACGAAAAAAGGAACTGGAGGAATCAGGCTCCCTGACTTCAGACTATACTACAAAGCTACAGTTATCAAGACAGTATGGTACTGGCACAAAAACAGAAAGATAGATCAATGGAACAGGATAGAAAGCCCAGAGATAAACCGACACACATATGGACACCTTATCTTTGATAAAGGTGGCAGGAATGTACAGTGGAGAAAGGACAGCCTCTTCAATAAGTGGTGCTGGGAAAACTGGACAGGTACATGTAAAAGTATGAGATTAGATCACTCCCTAACACCATACACAAAAATAAGCTCAAAATGGATTAAAGACCTAAATGTAAGGCCAGAAACTATCAAACTCTTAGAGGAAAACATAGGCAGAACACTCTATGACATAAATCACAGCAAGATCCTTTCTGACCCACCTCCTAGAGTAATGGAAATAAAAACAAAAATAAACAAATGGGACCTAATGAAACTTCAAAGCTTTTGCACAGCAAAGGAAACCATAAACAAGACCAAAAGACAACCCTCAGAATGGGAGAAAATATTTGCAAATGAAGCAACCGACCAAGGATTAATCTCCAAAATTTACAAGCAGCTCATGCAGCTCAATAACAAAAAAACAAACAACCCAATCCAAAAATGGGCAGAAGACCTAAATAGACATTTCTCCAAAGAAGATATACAGACTGCCAACAAACACATGAAAGAATTCTCAACATCATTAATCATTAGAGAAATGCAAATAAAACTACAATGAGATATCATCTCACACCAGTCAGAATGGCCATCATCAAAAAATCTAGAAACAATACATGCTGGAGAGGGTGTGGAGAAAAGGGAACACTCTTGCACTGCTGGTGGGAATGTGAATTGGTTCAGCCACTATGGAGAACAGTATGGAGGTTCCTTAAAAAACTACAAATAGAACTACCATATGACCCAGCAATCCCACTACTGGGCATATACCCTGAGAAAACCAAAATTCAAAAAGAGTCATGTACCAAAATGTTCATTGCTGCTCTATTTACAATAGCCCGGAGATGGAAACAACCTAAGTGCCCATCATCGGATGAGTGGATAAAGAAGATGTGGCACATATATACAATGGAATATTACTCAGCCATAAAAAGAAACGAAATTGAGCTATTTGTAATGATGTGGATAGGCCTAGAGTCTGTCATACAGAGTGAAATAAGTCAGAAAGAAAAAGACAAATACCGTATGCTAACACATATATATGGAATTTAAGGGAAAAAAAATGTCATGAAGAACCTAGGGGTAAGGCAGGAATAAAGACGCAGACCTCCTAGAGAACAGACTTGAGGTTATGGGGAGGGGGAAGGGTGAGCTGTGACAGGGCGAGAGAGAGTCATGGACATATACACACTAACAAACGTAGTAAGGTAGATAGCTAGTGGAAAGCAGCCGCATGGCACAGGGATATTGGCTCGGTGCTTTGTGACAGCCTGGAGGGGTGGGATAGGGAGGGTGGGAGGGAGGGAGACGCAAGAGGAAGACATATGGGAACATACGTTTATGTATGACTGATTCACTTTGTTATAAAGCAGAAACTAACACACCATTGTAAAGCAATTATACCCCAATAAAGATGTTAAAAAAAAAAAGAATCTATTATGTCTTCTGAATTGTGTTACTATTTCAATTAATACTTATTTTTATTTGAGTTCTGATTGCAAAGTTATATAGGTTTTGAATGATCTACACAAGTCTATTTTCCCATAAGCTCTGATATATTGTGTCTGCTTCTTCAAAAAGTAAGGTTTTTTCTCAAGAATATATATACTTCATGACAGCACTATCATTTGTATCAGGAGAGTGGTACAAAAAAATCTATTTTATGGATGATGAGTAGGCATATGGCAATAAAAGCACATATTTTATTTACAGCTGTGTGAGAATAAAATGATTAATTCAGGGAATGTCTATACCTGTCATAATGATTCTAGCAATTACTCTTTTGCCACTCAAGTAAACAAAAACTGAGATGTCGTGATTGTTGACTTCCCACTTCTCACAGTCTTACAACTGTGATCACTTTGGAAAATGAAAAGACTTAAAAATTTTAAGGGTTTCATTTCCTCTTATTTTGTTATCTTATGTTATGTACAAGGTATTTAAAATTATTATTCTTTGAAAATATATTCTTAGAATCTAACATTGTATATACAAGTGTAAAATTTGAAACTAATATTTTCTAGTTCTTTGTATGTAATATCCTCAAGTTATACTGACCCAGGTTTTTACTGATAGGTGTCCTTCCATAATAGCTAAATCACTAGAATGGGAACAAGTCCTGCATTCATGTCTCAGCTCACTTTTTAAAAATTTGTTTTGAGAGCCTGTGTTAGTCTGTTTGGGCTTCTACCAAAAAAGGTCACAGATTAGGTAGCTTATAAACAATAGAAATCTATTTCTCACAGTTATGGAGGCTGGAAGTCCAAGATCAGGGTGCAAAAATGTTTGGGTGAGAGCCCTTTTCCAGGTCAAAGACTTCTTCATTGTACCTTCCCATAGTGAAAGGGCTGGGGAGCTCTGTGGTGTCTTTTGCTAAAAGGGCACTAATTTTATTTATGAGGGCTCCATCCTCTTGACCTAGTCACCTCCCAAAAGTCCCACCTACTAATACTAATGAAAGATCCCACCTTTAAGAGTTACAATTTCAACATAGGAATTTGGGGCGGGTGGGGGAAACACAAACATTCAGACTACAGCAGACCCTATAAAGTTATCTGACTTCACCAGGACTTCTTTTGTATTTCTGTGAAAGAGACTAATAAAATAGTCCCTTTTGTCTTGACTATCTTATTAGCCTATAAAAAGTCGATAGTAGACATGATATATTAATCAAACAAGATTTATTTTTCTTTCTTTCTGTGAAGGCATTTGAGCTTGCCAGGCACAAAAGAGGCTGAGAAGAGGAAATCATCATTGTATAGTGCACAAATGTTACACAGTTATCTTCTGTGAGGCTGAGCTATCAAATTATGAAATTTCTCTTTGTGTGACATTAGATGACTCCTAGTTTGCTGAGAATCATTGGAACAAGAAGTTTAAAGTATTATGAAAAATAAACTTGCTTTGACTAGTAGCATACATTAGAATGTAACCGATAGCCACTAAGATATTTATTTCTATAAGCATAATTTAAATTTTTTTGTGAAATACCTTTAAGATTGATTAATTTTCACATGTATCTGTCATACATCAGTCAATTTTAGATTTGTCTCTTATGGGTCACTTCTGAAGAAGTTGCTTTGTATGGTGTCTAGGAGGGTCAAATGCAGGTCATTCTAAAATAATTGAATATTTCAAAAATTTGTTACATATGAAAATAAATGAGAATATTAGTATGCACTAAATTATAAACCTACCAATATATTTCTTAGCTATGTTTGTTGGATTTGCTGAACTTAGTTTTTCAACTCAGTAAAAAGATTATTATTTTTTTTCTTAAGATCATCTTATGAACAACAAAAGAAAGAAAAAAACCTCCTCCACATTGAACGTCATTTACCATTGGCACAAAGAAATGAATCAGAAAGGGTGTCTCTGCAAAAGACCAAGCATAGGATATTAAACGTCTCTGAGGGAGCTGTGAGTCAAATTTGTACCACCATTCAGAGAGGACCCAGAAAAAACTACAAGAAATGCATACTGTGAGCTGGGCATCCCTCAGCCCACTGTCTGGAATACACTCCTAAGTGGCTGAAGGGGACGCTTTATGGATAGTACCTATGGCAGGCCTTGGCAGAGTCAGAAAGGATGCTTCCACTGAAATTTTCATAATTAAATAGAAGATAAAAATACTTTTTGGGAATAAAAGCAAATATAAACAAATGAAACCTAATGAGACTTAAAAGGTTTGGCACAGAAAAGGAAACCATCGACAAAACAAAAAGACAACCAACTGAATGGGAGAAAATATTTGCTAATGACATGACTAATCAAGGGTGAGCTCAACATCAAAAAAACAAACAACCTGATTAAAAAATGGCCATAAAACCTGAATTGATTTTTTTTTCAAAGAAGATATACAGATGGTCAACAGGTACATGAAAAAATGCTCAACATCATTAATCATCAGATAAATGCAAATCAAAACCACAATGAGATATCATTTCACACCAATCAGAATGGCTATCATCAAAAAGACCATAAATAACAAATGTTGGTGAGGATGTTGAGGAAAGGGAATGCACCCTTGAGGGGAACATAAATTGGTGTAGCCACTGTGGAGAACAGTATGGTGGTTTCTCAAAAAACTAAAAAAAGAACTACCATATAACCCAACAATTCCACTACTGGGTATATATTCAAAAAAACCCAAAATCATTATTTCAAAGACATACATGCACCCCAACGTTCATAGCAGCATTATTTACAATAGCCAAGATATGGAAGCAATTGAAGTGTTCATCAACAGATGAAGGGATAAAGAAACTGTGGTAATACATATGTGATTGAATACTATTCATCCATAAAAAAGAATGAAATTTTGACATTTGCAACAACATGCATGGACTTAGAGGGTATTATGCTAAGTAAAATAAGTCAGACAGAGAAAGAAAAATTACTCTATGACATCACTTTTATGTGAAATCTAAAGAATAAAAAATCTAGTGAATATAACAAAAAGGAAATAGACTCACAGATATAGAGAACAAACTACTGGTTTACAGTAAGGAGAAGGAAGGGAGGAGGGACAAGAGAGGTGTAGCAAATTAAGAGCTACAATTTATTATGTATAAAATAAATAAGCTACAAGGATATATTATACAACACAGGGAATATAGTCAATATTTTATAATAACAATACAGGTAGTATAACATTTAAAAATTGTAAATCTCTGTTGTACAGCTGTAACATATAATATTGTACATCAATTACATCTCAATAAAAAATTACTTTTAAGGTCACATCCTATTCAGTTACCAGATTACATTGCTTTTATGCAGAAGTCAATTATCATCATGTCACTTTATGGGGAAAAGAAAAGTAATCTGTGTTTGAACAAGTTAGGGATTCTCTAAAACTTAATATCTTATTTTTTTCCCATGTTTCAACACTGGAGTCTTAGGACTATACATTTCTCTGTGTACCATGATAACCAGAATCATGTATCTAGATTAAAAAAAATAGTTTTTCTCATGTTACAGGATGTCACAAGCTATTTACCAGGAGATTAAGACTCTGCCTTAATTCCTTACAGTGTGGAGGTTTCTAATGAACTTTCAAGGGTGTAATATGGGGTACTCAGTGTAAAATTTTGCCTTATCTGGAGCACAGTCCAACTGTATGTCCAGATACCATGTCATGGAAGTTAATACTATGGGATGTGATTAGAACTTTGTACCATAGCTTCCACATAGTTTTCAGACAATGAAAAAATGAATCATAGTTGTCATTTCTAAGACAGACAGTGATGTGCAAAAAAGTAGACTGGACAAATTACAGATTGATGAAAATCATGTGACCTTAGGACTACATTTTGAGCATTTGAGGATTATAAAAGTAATGGTGATACTTGCTTTACAAATTGATTTTCACTACATGTTCTTACATAAGCCAGTTACTCTGTAACATAATTATGTATATGTGTGTATGTACTATGCTTTTGTATTGCAATTAAGTATTAGTATTGCTTACTAAAAGTTTTAGAAGATGGCAAAGATAATGTTGGCTTTAATTTGATCAATAAATGATCAATATTTAGCTATCTGACTTCAGCAAAAATGTTTCTCATTCTCCTTTTGCCTTCCAGGTTTGCCTGTTCTCTTCTGTTAATAATAGCTTTTACCAAATTTCTACATGTGGAAAATCATCAAACTTCAGTCTTTGGATCTTTGCTATTTTTCCTCCAAATTATCTCCCAATCCAGTTATATGGTTTTAACCTCTATGTATATAACGTCGATATTTTTAACTCAGCATTCCTCAGCTGACAACCAGCCCATATCTGTTAAATTATTTCTACAACTTAGTATGTGGATATTTCCCTATTACCTCACATTCAAAATATCTGGAATTAATTTTTTAGTGTCAATTCAAAATCTGCTATTTCTCCTGATGTATATCCTCTTTCCCCAGCCACTCAGACCTGAAATAACATATATCATTTTTAGTATTCTAATTTCATCACTAATTCTTTCTTAAAAATTGCATTTGCAAAGTGTTTTGGGATCTGCCAAATTTGTGGATGCCTCCCCAGTCTGGGCCAGATTATGATTACATTTATGAATGAGACAAAAAATTCATTACACCAAGTGGCAGAGCTCTCAAGGGTTTCAGATGCCCATTAATGTAAATAAAGGTCAATATCCATCAAGGTCTAGGTGTTACTCCCACTCTTCTCATCCCTCTGTCCGATAAGGACACTTCATTGTTCAAAGGGACCGAGGCCATATAATTAGAATTGCTCCCTCTGTAATTGTTGTAGACCAAAGAGATGTGACTTAAAACTTATAGGTGATCTTCAGCAAAGAAGAGATTACTTAGTTCTTGTTATTATTCCGCTCAGAGTAAACATTTTGAATTATGGGAAGTTTATTTCAAATTTATTTTGCATCATAGGGATAAAAAGAAATATTTTTTCTTCCTAATCTATTTTTGGGAATTTATGTGTCCAAAGATAAAGAAGGGAAGATACTCAAACAAACGAATTAATAGCTGTTTCTCAATAATCCTAACTAAAGACTTGCAGTGTGTCTCTCAGGCAAAGTCTTCAGAAGACAACAATTATCATCTATGAGTATCCTCTTTTCTTATGAAATTAAAAAAAAAAAATCTTTAAGCGGCCAGTGTCTGAGGTTGCAGGTCACCTTCAGATATTTTCCAAATTATCTTCAGTAACATAATGTAATGATGGTTCTCCTTTCTTTCCACTCTGTTTACCACTACAATCTGGAAATCTGTAATTTCCAAATGCTCTTGGTACTCCCCTTTTTCACAGTTTTACTACACTAATGTTTCCAAATTGTATTTTCAAAATGCCAATTCTAGCCTCAAAATTCTTTAGTACCTGTAACCTTCCTGCATTCTTTGACAACCAGAATCCTCTATATTGTAACTCTCTCTTTCTCGAAATCTTATTTGTATTTTTCTAAACTTTTAGCGTTTACCAGTGTACCCAGTTCTCTTTTCCTACATATTCGTATTTATGATGTTACCCATATATTCGCTTCAAAAAAACATTCCTGCCCCCTCCTGTTTTTTGAAACTTTTGTTGGATTATAGTTGATTTACAATGCTGTGTTAGTATCAGGTGTACAGCAAAGTGAATCAGTTTACATATACATAATCCACTCGTTTTTAGATTCATTTCCAGAGAGTCCATTATAGAGTATTGAGTACAGTTTCCTGTACTATATAGTAGGTCCTTATGAAATAGTTATCAATTTTATATATTGTAGTGTGTATATGTCAATAACAATCTCCCATTTTATCCCTCACCCCCGCTTACCCACTGGGAACCATAAGTTTGTTTCCTACATCTGTAACTCTATTTCTGTTTCATAGATAAGTTCATTTGTACCCATTTTTAGACTCCACATATAAACGATAACATATGATATTTGTCTTTCTCTCTTTAACTTACTTCACTCAGTAGGACAAACACTAGGTCCATCCATGTGGCTACAAATAACATTATTTCATTTATTTTTATGGCTGAGTAATATTCCATTTTATATATGTATCACATCTTCTTTATCCATTCCTCTGTTGATGGACATTTAGGTTGCTTCCATGTCTTGGCTATTGTAAATAGGAGTGCAGTAAACATTGAGGTGCATGTATCTTTTTGAATTATGGTTTTCTTCACATATATGTCCAGGAGTGGGATTACTGGACCATACTGTTGCTCTACTAATAGTTGTTTAAGGAACTTCCATACTGTTCTCCATAGTGGCTGTACCAATTTACATTCCCACCAACAGCATATGAGGGTTCCCTTTTCTCCACATCCTCTCCAGCATTTATTGTTTATAGATTTTTTGATGATGGCAATTCTGACCAGTGTGAGGTAATACCTCATTTTAGTTTTGACTTGCATTTCTATAATTAGTGATGTTGAGCATATTTTCATGTGTTTTATAGCCATTTGTATGTCTTATGTGGAGAAATGTCTACTTAGATCTTCTGCCCACACACCTAGTTTATGACAAAGGAGGTAAGAATATGCAATGGAGAAAAGACTCTCTCTTCAATTAATGATGCTGTGAAAACTGGACAGCTACATGTAAGTGAATGAAATTAGAACACTTCCTAACACCATACACAAAAATAAATGCAAAATGAATTAAAGACTTAATGTAAGGCACAATACTATAAAACTGTAAAAAATACAAACACATGGAAGCTAAACAATACACTACTAAATATACAAGAGATCACTGAAGAAATCAAAGAGGAAATCAAAAAATACCTGGAAACAAATGACAATGAAAACAGGACCACCTAAAACCTATGGGATGAAGCAAAAGCAGTTCAAAGAGGGAAGCTTATAGCAATACAATCTTACCTCAAGAAACAAGAAAAATCTCAAGTAAACAACCTAACTTTACATCTAAAATAACTAGAGAAAGAAGAACAAACAAAACCCAAAGTTAGCAGAAGGAAAGAAATCATAAAAATCAGATCAGAAATAAATGAAAAAGAAATGAAGGAAACAATAGCAAAGATCAATAAAACTAAAAGCTGGTTATTCGAGAATATAAACAAAATTGATAAACCATTGGCCAGACTTATCAAGAAAAAAAAAGGGAGAAGATTCAAATCAACAGAATTAGAAATGAAAAAGGAGAAGTAACAACTGACACTGCAAAAATAGAAAGGATCATGAGAGATTGCTACAAGCACTATATGTCAATAAAATGGACAACCTGGGAGAAATGGACAATTTTTTAGAAAAGCACAACCTTCCAAGACTGAACCAGGAAGAAATAGAAAATATGAACAGAACAATCAAAGCACGGAAACTGAAGCTGTGATTAAAAATCTTCCAACAAACAAAAGCCCAGGACCAGATGGCTTCACAGGCGAATTCTATCAAACATTTAGAGAAGAGTTAACACTCATCTTTCTCAAACTCTTCCAAAATATAGAAGAAGGAGGAATGCTCCCAAACTCATTCTATGAGGCTGCCATCACCCTGATACCCTGATACCAAAAACAGAGAAAGATGTCACACACAAAAAAGAAAACTATAGACCAATATCACTGATGAGCATAGATGCAAAAGTCCTCAACAAAGTACTAGCAAACAGAATCTAACAGCACATTAAAAGGATCATACACCACGATCAAGTGGGTTTATCCCAGGAATGCAAGTATTCTTTAATATATGTAAATCAATCAATGTGATACACCATATTAACAAATTGAAGGGTAAAAAATATGTGGTAATCTCAATAGATGCAGAGAAAGCTTTTAAATTCAACATCCATTTGTGATAAAAACTCTCCAGAAAGTAGGCATAGAGGGAACCTGCCTCAACATAATAAAGGCCATATATGAAAAACCCTCAGCCAACATCATTCTCAATGGTGAAAAAATGAAAAAAATTCCACTAAGATCAGGAACAAGAAAACGTTGCACACTCTCACTATAGTTTTGGAAGTTTTAGCCACAGCAATCAGAGACAAAAAAGAAATAAAAGGATTCCAAACTGAAAAAGAAGAAGTAAAGCTATCACTGTTTGCAGATGACATGATACTACACATACAGAATACTAAAAATGCTACCAGAACACTACTAGAGCTAATCAATAAATTTGGTAAAGCAGCTGGATAAAAAATTCATGCACAGAAATCTCTTACATTCCTGTACACTAACAATGAAAATTCTGAAAGAGATATTAAGGAAACACTCCATTTACTATTGCAACAAAAAGAATAAAATACCTAGGAATAAACCTACGTAAGGAGACAAAATACCTGTGTGAAGAAAACTATAAGACACTGATGAAAGAAATTAAAGATGATACAAACAGATGGGGAGATATACCATGTTCTTGGATTAGAAGAATCAACATTGTGAAAATGACTATACTACCCAAAGCAATCTACAGATTCAATGCAATCCCTATCAAACTGCCAATGGCATTTTTCACACAACTAGGAAAAAAATTGCATAATTTGTATGGAAACACAAAAGATCTCGAATAGCCAAAGCAATCGTGAGGAAGAAAAACAGCTGGAGGAATCAGGCTCCCTGACTTCAGACTATACTACAAAGCTACAGAAATCAAGACAGTATGGTACTGGCACAAAAACAGAAATATAGATCAACGGAACAGTATAGAAAGCCCAGAGAGAGATAAACCCATATACAAATGGTCACCTTATCTTTGACAAAAGTGGCAAGTATATACAGTGGAGAAAAGAGAGCCTCTTCAATAAGTGGTGCTGGGAAAAGTGGACAGCTACATGTAAAAGAATGAAATTGGAACACTGCCTAACACCATACACAAAAATAAACTCAAAATGGATTAAAGACCTAAATGTAAGGCTAGACACTCTAAAACTCTTAGAGGAAAACATAGGCAGAACAGTCTATGACATAAATCACAGCAAGATCCTTTTTGACCCACCTCCTAGAGAATAGGAAATAAAAACAAAAGTAAACAAGTGAGACCTAATGAAACTTTAAAGCTTTTGCACAGCAAAGGAAAGCATAAACAAGATGTAAAGACAACTTTCAGAATGGGAGGAAATATTTGCAAACAAACAACTGACAAACGATTTACCTCCAAAATATACAAGCTGGTCATGCAGCTCAGTATCAGAAAAACAAACAACCTAATGCAAAATTGGGTAGAACACCTAAACAGACATTTCTCCAAAGAAGCTATACAGATTGCCAACAAACATGTGAAAGAATGCTCAGCTTTACTAATCATTAGATAAATGCAAATCAAAACCACAGTGAGGTATCACATCACACCAGTTAGAATGGCCATCATAAAAAATCTACAAACAATAAATGCTGGAGAGGGTGTGGAGAAAAGGGAACTTTTTGCATTATTGCTGGGAGTGTAAATTGATACAGTCACTATGGAGAACTGTATGGATGTTCCTTAAAAAACTAAAAACAGAACTACCAGATGACCTACTACTAGGCATATACTCTGAGAATACCGTAATTCAAAAAGAGTTGTTTGCCACAATGTTCATTGCAGCACTATTTACAATAGTCAGGATATGAAGCCACCTAAGTGTCCATTGACATATGAATGGATAAAAAAGATGTGGCACATATATACAATAGTGTATTGCTCAGCCATAAATTGAAACGAAATTCAGTTATTTGTAATGAGGTGGACGGACCTTGAGTCTGTCACACAGAGTGAAGTAAATCAGAAAGAGATACACAAATACCATATGATAACACATATATATGGAATCAAAAAAATAAAAATAAAAGATGGTTCTGAAGAACCTAGGGGCAGGACAGGTATAAAGACGCAGACGTAGAGAATGGGCTTGAGGACATGGAGGGGGGAAGGGTAAGTTGGGATGAAGTGAGAGAGTGGTATGGACATATATACCCTACCAAATGTAAAATAGATAGCTAGTGAGAAGCAGCCACATAGCACCGGAGATCAGTTCAGTGCTTTGTGCTCACCCAATTGGGGTTGGGAGGGAGGTGCAAGAGGGAGTGGATATGGGGATATATGTATGCATATAGCTGATTCATTTTGTTATACAGCAGAAGCTAACACAACATTGTAAAGCAATTATACTCCAATAAAGATGTTTAAATAAAAAAAAGAAAAACAAAAAAAATGGGACTAAATTAAAGATTTTTGCACAGGTAAGGAAACCATACACAAAATGAAAAGACAACCCTCAGAATGGAGTAAAATATTAGCAAGTGAAGCAACCAATGAGGGATTAATCTCCAAAATATACAAACAGCCCATGCAGCTCAATATTAAAAAAAAAAAAAAAGAAAAGAAACTTACCCCCTTCTTATAAAATAATTTGTCTCTCTTTCAAGATTCTTTTTTTTTTGTGGTACACAGGCCTCTCACTGTTGTGGCCTCTCCCATTACGGAGCACAGGCTCCGGATGTGCAGGCTCAGCGACCATGGCTCATGGGCCCAGCCTCTCCGCGGCATGTAGGATCTTCCCAGACTGGGGCATGAACCCATGTCCCCTGCATCAGCAGGCGGACTTTCAATCATTTGCCTTTATTAGAACATAAAGTGTATGAAGTGCTTCCACGAATCTTTAATCTTTTGGACAATAGGAAATGTGGTTTTTATTTTCTATTTGTTTCTAATATGAGAAACATAACAATTTGATTCTTGGGTAATATATGTTTATTAGTTGATCAGTATTTTAAAAATTACAGATTGTTTCTCTCTCAGGAATGGAAAATTAGGGCACATTTTTCCCCCTGCTATGTTTATTATATGTTTATCTTTATAACACACATAAAAAGAGTGAGGGAAAAGGAAGTTTGTTTATATTCTGTAATAAGGTATCTTTTTAATTAATATGTTATGGATATATTTGCATTTTCTATTTCTGGCAATTCAGAGGCCTTGGTTTATATTTGATCTCTGTATATTTGTTATTTTAAAGATATTAATAAACTGTATGATTTCATTCTTGTATTTTTCATGTGTTGCTTTCATCTCTGTGTTTTTGGAAGTATATATTATAACTTTTCTCTTGAGTTAGCAGGATTTTTTTTTTCTTTTTCTACTTTGACCATCATTTGAGTGAATGCGTCTGCCTTTATCTTACAGAGATTCTAAATAAATAATGTTTAGATTTTCCTTAACCTGCTAACATAAGCATAACAAATTTTAAACTTTGAACATGACCTTTATGTGCTAATAATTAAACGTTGAAAACTAGGCTGTTTTTTATAGGTAAATACCTAAATTAATGATCTCAATCTAAATCATACATGTGCCATATCCTTATTTTGTATTTAGATCACACATTTCTCAGAGTGAATTTTTTTTACAGAATAGTAAAGAGGTCTTCCAATAAGTCAAATAAAGGCAATAATAGAAAATATGAATGTGACCACAGTTTGTGAATATTTTGATAAATAAAAAACATGTTGTCTACTTAGGAGATCTGGATCATCTTCATTATTTGATTTTAAGGGCACCAAAACAGTAATGTAAGCTCACTTTAAAGATTATATGTGATGACTCTAGCAGTGTGCTACTATTGAGGTTAACAGTCAATTTCTGAGGTTATGTGGTTTATAAGATTTTACTGTAATTGTTTAAAAAAGAACTATGTGATGTTATAAAAGAAGCAATGTTCTTGCAGGATTAATTCTAGTGTTCCTGCTATAGTACACATAATATTTTTGATATATCATAGTCAACATGAGGATATTTGAGAGAATGTTTGACATATATTTTTTAATTTAAAAGTGACTTTATGTCAGAGACCTTCAAAGATAGCAGAAGAGTAAGACATGGAGATCACCTTCCTCCCCACAAATATATCAAAAATACATCTACATGTGAAACAACTCCTACAGAACACTGGCAGAAGACCTCAGACTTCACAAAAGACAAGAAACTTCCCACATACCTGGGTCAGGCAAAAGAAGAAAGAAAAAAACAGAGACAAAAAAATAGGAATGGGACCTGTACTATGGGATGGAGCTGTGAAGGAAGAAAAGTTTCCATACACTAGGAAACCCCTTCACTGGCAGGGATTGGGTGGGGGGAAGCTTTGGAGTCACAGAGGAGAGCACAACAGGGGTGCGGAGGGCAAAGCAGAGAGATTCCTGCACAGAGGATCAGTGCGACCATCACTCACCAGCCTGAGTCGCTTGTCTGCTCACCCACCAGGGTGGGTGGGGGCTGGGATCTGAGGCTTGGGCTTTGGACATCAGACCTCAGGGAGAGGACAGGGTTTGGCTGCATGAAGACAGCCTAAAAGGGGCTAGTACATCACAGCTTGCTGAGAGGGAGTCAGGGAAAATTCTGAACCTGCCAGAGAGGCAAGAGACCATTGTTTTGGGGTGTGCAAGGAGAGGGGCTTCCTGCTCTGTGTGTCCACAGATGACAGAGCACTACCTAAGTGAGGTTCAGAGACAGGTGTCAGCTGCAGCTATCATCTCAGACACCAGAGGCAGGTGTGGACCACTACCACAGCTGCCTTGACACCAAGAATCATATGTGCAAGCAAAGGTCACTACCCACACACCCCCAGGAGCCATAGCAGCACTTCACTGCCAGGGTCCCATGATCCATGTCTAACTTCCCCAGGAGAACACATGGTGCACCTCAGGCTGTTGCAATATCATGCCAGCCTCTGCAGCTGCAGGCACATCCCACATTCCAATTATTACTGCTGTACCCCTCTCTCTCCCCAGCCTGAGTGAGCAAGTGAGCTCTAATAAGCCACTGTTTTTACCCCCTCCTTTATCTATGGGGAACAGGTGCCTGACAGTGGTATACACACAAAGGCAGGGCCAAAACCAAAGTTGAACCCTAGGAGCAGTGCGAACAAAGAAGAGAAAGGGAAATTTCTCCATGAAGCCTCAGGAGTAGTGGATTAAATCCCTTCAATCAGCTTGATAAACCCTGCATCTGTGGAATACCTGAATAGACAACAAACATTCTCAAAACAGAAGAACTTTGAGAGAAACTGTAGGCTTGGGGTTTGATTTCTGAGTCTGAATTGTTTTTCATTTTATGTTTATCTTAGTTTAATTTTAGTGATTGTTTTCATTGGTGGGTTTGTTTACTGGTTTGGTTGCTCTTTTTCTTTTTCTTTTTTTCTCTTTTTGTGAGTGTGTGTGTATGTTTCTTTGTGTGATTTTTTATATTTAGTTTTGATTTACAATTTGTTTTGGGGTTCTGTCTGTTCAATTATTTTGTTATTTTGTTTGCTTCTTTGTTTTCTCTTCCTTTTCTTTTGTGTCATGCAGCTGATAAGGTCTTGGTTCTCCGGCCAGGTGTCAGGCCTGAGCCTCCAAGGTGTGAGACCTGAGTCCAGGACTTTGGGCCACCAGAGCCTTCCCAGCCCCATGTAATATTAATCAGTGAGTGCTCTCCCAGAGATCTCCATCTCAATACTAAGACCCAGCTCCATCCTATGGCCAAAAAGCTCCATTGCTTGATGCCCCATACAAAACAGATAGAAAGACAGGGACACAACCCCACCCATTAGCAGAGAGGCAGCCTAAAATCATACTAAATTCAGAGACTCTCCAAACACACCACCTGACACGGCCCTACCCACCAGAGGGAAAATATCCAGAACAATCTGCCAGAAAACAGGCACCAGGAAACCTACGCAAGCCACTGAACAAACCTCACCCAGTGAGGACAGACACAAGAAATGAGAGGAACTACAAACATGCAAGTTGCAAAAAGGAGACCCCAAACACAGTAAGTTAAACAAAATGAGAAGACAGAGATATATGCAGCAGTTGAAGGAGCAAGGTTAAAACCCACTAGACTAAACAAATGAAGAGGAAATAGGCAGTCTACCAGAAAAAGAATTCAGAATAATGATAGTAAAGATGACTCTAAATCTCAGAAAAGAATGGAGAGAAGAGAAGAAACGTTTAACAAGAGCCTAGAAGAACCAAAGAGCAAACAAGCAATGATGAACAACACAATAAATGAATTTAAAAATACTCTAGAAGGAATCAAAAGCAGAATAACTGAGGAAGAAGAACAGGTAAGTGAGTTGGAAGATAGAATAGTGTAAATAACTGTTGCAGGACAGAATAAAGAAAAAAGAAAGAAAAGAATTGAGGACAGCCTCAGAGACCTCTAGGACAACATTAAATGCACCAACATTTGAATGCAAGGGTTACAGAAGAAGAAGGGAAAAAAGAAAGGGTCTGAGAAAATATTTGAAGAGATTACAGTTGAAAACTTCCCTAACATTGGAAAACAAATAGTCAATGAAGTCCAGGAAGAGCAGAGAGTCCCATACAGGATACATTGAAGGAGAAACATGCCAAGACACATATTAATCAAACTATCAAAAATTAAATAAAAAGAAAAAATATTAAACACAACAAGGGAAAAGCAACAAATAACATACAAGGGAATCCCTATAAGGTGAACAGCTGATCTTTCAGCAAGCCAGAAGTGAGTGGCAAGACATACTTAAAATGATGAAATGGAAAAAACTAAAACCAAGATTACTCTACCCAGCAAGCATCTCATTCAGATTTGACAGAGAAATTGAAACATTTCCAGAGAAGCAAAAGTTAAGAGAATTCATCACCACCAAAACCACTTTAAAACAAATGCTAAAGGAACTTCTCTGGGTGGGAAACACAAGAGAAGGAAAAGACATAAAAAACAAAAACAAAACAGTTAGGAAAATGGTAATAGAAACACACGTACTGATAATTACCTTAAATGTAAATGGATGAAGTGCTCCAACCAAAAGGCACAGACTGCCTCAATGGACACAAAAATAAGACCCCTATATATGCTGTCTATGAGAGACCCACTGCAGACCTAGGGACACATACAGACTGAAAGTGAGGGGATGGAAAAAGATATTTCATGCAAGTGGAAATCAAAAGAAAGCTGGAGTAGCAATTCTCATATCACACAAAATAGACTTTAAAATAAAGACTATAACAAGAGACAAAGAAGGACACTGCATAATGATCAAGGGATGACGCCAAGAAGAAGATATAACAATTGTAAATATTTATGCATGCAACATAGGAGAATATCAATACATAAGGCAAATGCTAACAGCCAGAAAAGGGGAAATCAACAGTAACACAATCATAGTAGGGGAGTTTGTTTTCTTTGTACGTGGGCCTCTCACTGCTGTGGCCTCTCCCTTTGTGGAGCACAGGCTCTGGATGTGCAGGCTCAGCAGCCATTGCTCCCTGGCCCAGCCACTCTGTGGCATGTGGGATCTTCTTGGACCGGGGCACGAACCCTTGTCCCCTGCATCGGCAGGCGGACTCAACTACTACACCACCAAGGACGCCCCATAGTAGGGGACTTTAACACCACACTTTCAGCAATGGACAGATCATCCAAAATGAAAATAAAAAAGGAAACTGAAGATTTAAATGACACAATAAACAAGATGGACTTAATTGATATTTATAGGACATTCCATCCAAAAACAACAGAATACACATTCTTCTCAAGTGCTCTCCAGGATAGATCAATTCTTGGGTCACAAATCAAGCCTTGGTAAATTTAAGAAAATAGAAATCATATCAAGTAACTTTTCTGACCAAAACGTTATGAGACTATATCTCAATTACAGGAGAAAAACTGTAAAGTATACACACACATGGAGGCTAAACAATATGCTACTAAATAACAAAGAGATCACTGAAGAACTCAAAGAGGAAATCAAAAAATACCAAGAGACAAATGACAATGAAAACACGATGACCCAAAACCTGTGTGTTGCAGCAAAAGCAGTTCTAAGAGGGAAGTTTATAACAATACAATGCTACCTCAAGAAACAAGAAAAATCTCAAATAAACAACCTAACCAAGCAAGAAGAACTACAATCCTGCAGCTTGTGGAACAAAAACCACATTCACAGAAAGATAGACAAGATGAAAAGGCACAAGGCTATGTATCAGATGAAGGAACAAGATAAAACCCCAGAACAACAACTAAATGAAGTGAGATAGGCAACCTTCCAGAAAAAGAAATCAGAATAATGATAGTGAAGATGATCCAGGACTTTGGAAAAAGAATGGAGGCAAAGATCGAGAAGATGCAAGAAATGTTTAACAAAGACATAGAAGAATTAAAGAATAAACAAACAGAGATGAACAATGTGATAACTGAAATGAAATCTACACTAGAAGGAATCAATAGCAGAATAACTGAGACAGAGGAACGGATAACTGACATCGAAGACAGAATGGTGGAATTCACTGCTGTGGAACAGAATAAAGAAAAAAGAATGAAAAGAAATGAAGACAGCCTAAGAGACCTCTGGGACAACATTAAATACAACAATATTTGCCTTATAGGGGTCCCAGAAGGAGAAAAGAGAGAGAGAAAGGACCACAGAAAATACTTGAAGAGATTATAGTAGTAAACTTCCCTAAAATGGGAAAGGAAATAGCCACCCAAGTCCAGGAAGGCCAGTGAGTCCCATACAGGATAAACCCAAGGAGAAAAATGGTGAGACACATAGTAATCAAATTGACAAATATTAAAGGGAAAGATAAATTATTGAAAGCAGCAAAGGAAAAATGACAAATAACATACAAGGGAACTCCCATAAGGTTAACAGCTGATTTCTCAGCAGAAACTCTACAAGCCAGAAGGGAGTGGCATGATATACTTAAAGTGATGAAACAGAAGAACCTACAAGCAAGATTACTCTACCCAGCAAGGATTTCATTCAGATTCAATGGAGAAATCAAAAGCTTTACAGAGAAAGAAAAAGCTAAGAGAAGTCAGCAACATCAAACGAGCTCTACAACAAATGCTAAAGTAAGTTCTCTAAGTGGGAAACACAAGAGAAGAAAAGGACCTACATAAACAAACCAAAAACAATTAAGAAAATGCTCATAGGATCATACATATCAATAAATACCTTAAACGTGAATGGATTAAATACTCCAACCAAAAGACACAGGCTTGCTGATTGGATACAAAAGCAACACCCATCTATATGCTGTCTACAAGAGACACACTTCAGGCTTAAGGACACATATAGACTGAAAGTGAGGGGATGGAAAAAGATATTCCATGCAAATGGAAATCAAAAGAAACCTGGAGTAGCAATACTCAGATAAAACAGACTTTAAAATAAAGAATGCTACAAGAGACAAGGAAGAACACTACATAATGATCAGGGGATCAATTGAAGAAGCAGATATAACAATTGTAAACATATATGCACCCAATATAGGAGCACCTCAATACATAAGGCAACTGCTAAGAGTTATAAAAGAGGAAATTGACACTAACACAATAATAGTGGGGGACTTTAACACCTCACTTACATCAATGGACAGATCATCCAAATTGAAAATTAATAAGGAAACACAAGCTTTAAATGACACAATACAACAGAGAGATTTAATTGATATTTATAAGACATTACATCCAAAAACATCAGAATGTATTTTCTTCTCAAGTGTGCATGGATCATTCTCCAGGATAGATCACATCTTGGGTCACAAATCAAGCCTCAGTAAATTTAAGATAATTGAAATCATACCCAGCATATTTCCTGACCAAAATACTATGAGCTTACACGTGAATTACAGGGAAAACAACATAAAAAAAAAACACAAACACATGGAAGCTAAAAAATATGTTACTAAATAACCAAGAGATCACTGAAGAAATCAAAGAGGAAATCAAAAAATATGTAGAGACAAATGACAATGAAAACACGACAATATAAAACCTATGGGATGCAGCAAAACCAGTTCTAAGTGGGAAGATTATAGTTATAAAAGCCTACCTCAAGAAACAAGAAAAACCTCAAATAAACAATCTAACCTTACACCTAAAGGAACTAGAGAAAGAAGAGCAAACAAAACCCAAAGTTAGCAGAAGGAAAGAAATCATAAAGGTCAGAGCAGAAGTAAATGAAATAGAAACAAAGAAAACAATAGAAAAGTTCAATAAAACTAAAAGCAGATCCTCTGAGAAAAACAAATTTGATAAACCATTAGCCAGACTCATCAAGAAAAAGAGGGAGAGGACTCAAATTAATAAAATTAGAAATGAAAAAGGAAAAGCTACAATAGGCACAGCAGAAATACAAGGCATCCAAAGAAACTACTACAAGCAACTCCATGCCAATTAAATGGGCAACCTGGAAAAAATGGGCAAATTTCTAGAAAGGTATAACCATCCAAGACTGAACCAGGAAGAAATAGAAAATATGAACAGACCAATTACAAGTAATGAAATTGAAACTGTGATTAAAATTTTTCAAGAAACAGAAGTCCAGGACCAGATGGCTTCACAGGTGAGTTCTATCAAACATTTAGAAAAGACCTAACACCCATCCTTCTCAAACTCTTCCAAAAAATTATGGAGGAAGGAACACTCCCAATCTCATTCTATGAGGCCACCATCACCCTGATACCAAAACCAGACAAAAATACTACAAAAAAAGAAAATTACAGAACAATATCACTGATGAATATACGTGCAAAAATCCTCAATAAAATACTAGCAAACAGAATCCAACAGCACAATAAAAGTATCATACACCATTATTAAGTGGGATTTATCTGAGGGATGCAAAGATTCTTCAATATATGCAAATCAGTCAATGTGATAAACCATATTAACAAATTGAAGAATAAAAACCATACGATCATCTCAATAAGTGCAGAAAAAGTTTTTGACAAAATTCAACACCCATTTATGATTAAAAACTCTACAGAAAGTGGACATAGAGGGAACCTACCTCAACATAATAAAGGCTATATATGACAAACCCACAGGAAACATCATTCTCAATGGTGAAAAACTGAAACTATTTCCTCTAAGATCAGGAACAAGAGAAGGATGCCCACTCTCACCAGTATTATTCAACATAGTTTTGGAAGTCCTAGCCATGGCAATCAGAGAAGAAAAAGAAATAAAAGGAACACAAATTGGAAAAGAAGAAGTAAAACTGTCACTCTTTGCAGATGACATGATACTATACATAGGGAATACTAAAGATGTTACCAGAAAACTACTAGAGATAATCAATGAATTTGGAAAAGTTGCAGGATACAAAATTAATGCACAGAAATCTCTGGCATTCCTATACACTAATGATGAAAAATCTGAAAGAGAAATTAAGAAAACACTCCCATTTACCATTGCAACAAAATGAATAAAATACCTAGGAATAAACCTACCTAAGGAGACAAAAGACCTGTATGCAGAAAACTGTAAGACACTGAAGAAAGAAATTAAAGATGATACCAACAGAGGGAGAGATATACCATGTTCTTGGATTGGAGGAATAAATATTGTGAAAATGACTATACTACCCAAAGCAATCTACAGATTCAATGCAATCCCTATCAACTTACCAAAGACATTTTTTACACAACTAGAACAAAATATCTTAAAATTTGTATGGAAACACAAAAGACCCTGAATAGCCCAAGCAGTCTTGAGGGGAAAAAACGGAGCTGGAGGAATTAGACTCCCTGACTTCAAACTATACTACAAAGCTACAGTAATTAAGACAATATGGTTCTAGCACAAAATCAGAAACATAGATCAATGGGACAAGATAGAAAGCCCAGAGATAAACCCACACACCTATGGTCATCTAATCTATGACAAAGGAGGCAAGGATATACAATGGAGAAAAGACAATCTCTTCAATAAGTGGTACTGGGAAAACTGGACAGCTACATGTAAAAGAATGAAATTAGAACACTCCCTAACACCATACATAAAAATAAACTCAAAATGGATTCGAGACCTAAATTTAAGACTGGACACTATAAAACTCTTAGATGAAAACATAAGAAGAACACTCTTTGACATAAATCACAGCAAGATCTTTTTTGATCCACCTCCTGTAATTGGAATAATGGAAGTAGTGGAAATAAAACAAAAAAAAATGGGACCTAATGAAACTTAAAAGCTTTTGCATAGCAAACAAAACCATAAACAACATGAATAGACAACCCTCAGAAGGGGAGAAAATAATTGCAAATGAATCAATGGACAAAGGATTAATCTCCAAAATATATAAATAGCTCATGCAGTTCAATATTAGAAAACACAAACAACCCAATCCAAAAATGGGCAGAAGACCTAAACAGATGTGTCTCCAAAGAAGACATACAGATGGCCAAGAAGCATATGAAAAGCTGCTCAACATCAGAAATGCAAATTACTACAGAAATGCAAATCAAAACTACAATGAGTTATCACCTCACACCAGTTAGAATGGGCATCATCAGAAAATCTACAAACAACAAATACTGGAGAGGGTGTGGAGAGAAGGGAACCCTCTTGCACTGTGGGTGGGAATGTAAATTGATCCAGCTTCTATGGAGAACAGTTTGGAGGTTCCTTAAAAAGCTAGAAATAGAATTACCATATGATCCAGCAATCCCACTACTGGGCATATACCCAGAGAAAACCATAATTCAAATAGACACATGCACCCCAATGTTCATTGCATCACTATTTACAATAGCCAGGACATGGAAGAAACCTAAATGCCCATTGACAGATGAATGGATAAAAAAGATGTGGTACAGGGCTTCCCTGGTGGCGCAGTGGTTGAGAGTCTTCCTGCCGATGCAGGGGACATGGGTTCGTGCCCCAGTCCAGGAAGATCCCACATGTCACAGAGTGGCTGGGCCTGTGAGCCATGGCCGCTGAGCCTGCATGTCCGGAGGCTGTGCTCCACAATGGGAGAGGCCACAACAGTGAGAGGCCCACATACCACAGAAAAACAAAACAAAACAAAAACAAAAAAGATGTGGTACATATACAGAATGGAGTATTACTCAGACGTAAAAAGGAACGAAATTGGGTCATTTGTTGAGACATAGATGGATCTAGAAACTGTGATACAGAGTGAAGTAAGTCAGAAAGAGAAAAACAAATATCGTGTATTAACACATATATGTGGAGCCTGGAAAAATGCTACAGATGAACTGGTTTGTAGGGCAGAAATTGAGATACAGATGTAGAGAAAAAACATGGTCACCAAATGGGAAAGTGGCGGGGTGGTGTGGGTGGTGGTGTGATAAATTGGGTGATTGGAATTCACTTGTATACACTGATGTGTATCAATCTGATGACTAATAAGAACTGGCTGTATAAAAAAATAAAATAGAATTCAAAATTTTTTAAAAAAATCTAACCTTACACCTAAAGCATTTAGAGAAAGAAGAACAAACCACAAAGTTAGCAGAAGGAAAGAAATCATAAAGAGCAGATTAGAAATAAATGGGAAAAATGCAGGAAAAATGGCAAATATCAATAAAACTAAAAGATGTTTCTTTGAGAAAATAAACAAAACTGATAAACCATTAGCCTGACTCATCAAGAAAATAAAAGGGAGAAGACTCAAATCAAAAGAACTAGAAATGAAAAAGGAGAAGTAACAACTGACACTACAGAAGTACAAAGGATCATGAAAGATTACTACAAGCACCTCTAGACCAATAAAATGGACAACCTGGAAGAAGTGGACAAATTCATAGAAAAGCAAAACCTCCTGGAACTGAACCAGGAAGAAATAGAAAATATGAACAGAACAATGACAAGAACTGAAATTGGAAATGTGATTAAACTCTTCCAACAAACAAAAGCCCAGGAGCAGATGGATTCACAGGTGAATTCTATCAAATATTTAGAGAAGAGATAACACCTATCCTTCCCAAACTCTTCAAAAATATAGCAGAAGGAGGAACACTCCCAAACTCATTCTATGAGGCCACCATCACCCTGATACCAAAACTAGACAAATGGGTCACAAAAAGCTACAGGATAATATCACTGATGAACATAGATGAAAATCCACAACAAAATACTAGCAAAGAGAATCTCTCCGCACATTAAAAGGATCATACACCATGATCAAGTGGGTTTTATCCCAGCAATGCAAGGATTCTCCAATATATGCAAATCAATCAATGTGATCCACTATATTAACAAAATGAATGATAACAACAATAATATCTTCTCAATAGATGCAGGAAAAGCTTTTGACAAAATTCAACATGATATATGATAAAAACTCTCGAGAAAGTGGGCATAAAGGGAAGCTACCTCAATAGAGTAAAGGCCGTATATGCAAAACCCACAGCTAATATAATTCTCAATGGTGAAAAACTGAAACATTTCCTCTAAGATCAGGAATAAGACAAGGATGCCCACTCTCACTGCTATTATTCAACATAGCTTTAGAAGTTTTAGCCACAGCAACCAGAAAAAAAAAGGAATCCGAATAGGAAAAGAAGAAGTAAAACTGCCACAGTTTGCAGATGACATAATCTTATACATACAGAATCCTAAAAATGCTACCAGAAAATTACTAAATCTATTCAATGAATTTGGCAAGGTAGCAGGATAAAAATTTAATGCACAGAAATCTCTTGCATTCCTATACACTAACAATGAAAATTCTGAAAGAGAAGTTAAGGAAACACTCCCATTTACCATTGCAACAAAAAGAATAAAATACCTAGGAGTAAACCTACCTAAGGAGACAAAAGACCTGTATGCAGAAAAGTATAGGAGACTGATGAAAGAAATCAAAGACGATATGAACAGATGGAGAGATATACCATGTTCTTTGATTAGAAATACCAACATTGTGTAAATGACTATACTACCCAAAGTAATCTACAGATTCAATGCATTCCCTATCAAACCACCAAGGATATTTCTCAGAACTAGAAGAAACAATTGCACAATTTGTGTGGAAACAAAAAGACCCCAAATAGCCAAGGCAATCTTGAGAAAGAAATACGGAACTCGTGGAATCAGCGTCCCTAACTTCAGACTACACTACAAAGCTACAGTAATCAAGACAGTATGGTACTGGCACAAAAACAGAAATATAGATCAATGGAACAGTATAGAAAGCCCAGAGAGAGATAAACCCATATACATATGGTCACCTTAACTTTGACAAAAGTGGCAAGTATATACAGTGGAGAAAAACAGCCTCTTCAATAAGTGGTGCTGGGAAAACTGGACAGCTACAAGTAAAAGAATGAAATTAGAACACTGCCTAACACCATACATAAAAATAAACTCAAAATGGATTAAAGACCTAAATGTAAGGCCAGACACTCTAAAACTCTTAGAGGAAAACAGGCAGAACAGTCTATGACATAAATCACAGCAAGATCCTTTTTGACCCATCTCCTAGAGTAACGGAAATAAAAACAAACAAACAAATAACCAAATGGGGCCTAATGAAACATAAAAGCTTTTGCACAGCAAAGGAAAACATAAAGCAGACAAGCAAAATATACAAGCAAGTCATGCAGCTCAATATCAAGAAAACAAACAACCCAATCCAAAATTGGGCAGAAGACCTAAATAGACATTTCTCCAAAGAAGATATACAGACTGCTAACAAACATATGAAAGAATGCTCAGCTTCACTAATCATTAGAGAAATGCAAATCAAAACCACAATGAGATGTCACCTCACACAAGTCAGAATGGCCATCATCGAAATATCTACAAACAAGGGGCTTCCCTGGTGGCACAGTGGTTGAGAGTCCCCCTGACGATGCAGGGGACACAGGTTCGTGCCACAGTCTGGGAAGATCCCACATGCAGCAGAGCGGCTAGGCCTGTGAACCATGGCCACTGAGCCTGCGCATCCAGTGCCTGTGCTCTGCAACGGGAGAGGCCACAAGAGTGAGAGGCCCGCATACCACAAAATAAATAAATAAATAAATAAATAAATAAATATTTTTAAAAAAATAAAGAATTAAAAAAATATATCTACAAACAATAAATGCTGGAGAGGGTGTGGAGAAAAGGAAGCCCTCTTGCACTGTTGGTGGGAATGTAAATTGATACAGCCACTATGGAGAACAGTATGTAGGTTCCTTTAAAAACTAAAAACAGAGCTACTATATGACCCAGCAATCCCACTTCTGGGCATATAGCCTGAGAATACCATAATTCAAAAAGAGTCATGTACCACAATGTTCACTGCAGCACTATTTACAATAGCCAGGACATGGAAGCAACATAAATGTCCATTGACAAATGAATGGATAAAGAGATGTGGCACATATGTACAATGGAATATTACTCAGCCATAAAAAGAAATAAAATTAAGTTACTTGTAGTGAGGTGGATGGACTTAGAGTCTGTCATGCAGAGTGAAGTAAGTCAGAAAGAGAAAAACAAATACTGTATGCTAACACATATATATGGAATCTAAAAAAGAATAAAATGGGTCTGATGAATCTAGGGGCAGGACAGGAAAAAAGATACAGGCATAGAGAATTGACTTGAGGCTATGGTCGCTGGAGGGGAAGCTGGGACAAAGTGAGAGAGTACATTGACATATATACTCTACCAAATGTAAAATAGATTGCAGTGGGAAGCAGCTGCATTGCACAGGGAGATCAGCTCAGTTCTTTGTGACCACCTAGAGGGGTGGGATAGGGAGGGTGAAAGGAAGGCACAAGAGGGGGGTGATATGAGGATATATGTGTACATATAGCTGATTCACTTTGTTATATAGCACAAACTAACACAACATTGTAAAGCAGTTATATTCCAATATTGATGTAAAATAAATGTAAAGTGTATTGACTAAAAAATATTAAGTTGTCTGTATTGAAACTAGTAAATTTTGTTCAAGTCTCAAAGATGATAAGAAAATTTACAAACAGAGACTGAGAGAAAATATTTGCAATACCGTATCAATACTTTTAATACTATATTATAAAATTAAAATATTTGACACTTTGGTAAAAGTTTAAATTATATGGATCTGATTTCTATATATCTGAAGGGATTTTAAACTGGTTCAATCTTTTCACAACATAGTTGAAAAGTCGTATGCTGTGGTCAAGCAGTTGCACCTAATGCATTGTTGGGTGGCAGGGATATTGGATAACATACTCCAAACTGTGATGGAACTTTGAGACTGAAAAACGAAGCAGGCAACTCCATAAAGTGTAATTATAAAGTTTCTTGTGTGTAACTTACATACAGGCAGGATCGTCAGAGGATCCAGAGACATTTGCAGCCGCACTCTTGTGCTGTTGAAAGAAGTATACTGGGATTTAAAGGGGCCAAATCTAAAGACAGAATCTGACTACTAAGGGAGAAGCACAGCACGTCTGCACAGATGGAAACTAGGGGTCTCATGACAGTTATTCCTTGTGGACCATTAACCATCTCATGAGCAAAAGGTATTCTCCCAGTTTTAATATCAGATGAGAAAAAGGTAAAAGTTGTTAGGGAACTTATCTGGTTTGGGTGCATTCCTTGTGAGTAGGCTAAATCTCAGTCATGCAGAAAGGGAAGAGTAAGACTGCAGCCTAAGATGGAGCTGACAAAGTGGAGTCAGTGTGGTTCAGTCGCACATGCATAAGTGAGAAATTTTGCTCAGAACCAGCCTGAGAAATGAGGAGAGACAGACAAGAAAGTCAATGGCAGCAGTACTCACAAATGTCAAATCCTTGAAACCACCAAAATGTCATATATGTAATAAATGATTATATTCATGTAATGAAATATATAGCAGTTAAAATGTATAAATTACAACAAACTCAACAGTAGGGATGAGTCAGTGGTATTAGATTTTTTAAAAGTCCTCAGAAAGTTATATAAAAACATATCCGTTTATAAATTTAAAAGCAACTAAAGCAATATTTAAATTTCTATATTTAAAAGCGATTAAAATAACAAATATTGTGTTTTTTTAATATTCTTATAATACACCTGTACTTTCCAGGAAAACATATATGGGCCTACCTTGTTTTACTGAACTTTGCTTTATTGTACTTTATAAATACTGTGGGGTTTTTTGTTGGTGGTCATGGTGGTTTTTTGGGTTTTTTTGTTTTTTGGTTTTTTTTTTACAAATTGAAGGTTTGTGACAAACCAGTAATTAACAAGTCTGTCAGTGCATTTTTCCAACAACATTTGCTCACTTCATGTCTCTATGTCTCCATTTTGGTAATTCTCACAATATTTTAGACTTTTTATTATTATTATATTTGTTATGGTGATCTGAGATTGGCTACCATTGATGTTTCTATTACAAAAAGATTACAATTCACTGAAGGCTCAGATGATGGTTATAATTTCTTAGCAATAAAGTATTTTTAAATTAAGATATGTACATTGTTTTTTAGACGTAATTCTATTGCATACTTAGAGAACAGCATAGTGTTAACATAACTTTCATACGCACTGAGAAATTAGAAAACTCATGACACTCAATTTATTGTGATATTCCCTTTATTGCAGTGGTCTGGAACCAAACCCCAATATTTCCAAGATATGCCTGTAGATATAATGATGAGCACAGACTCCAAAATAATGCTTACTATAGGTGGGAGGAGATAGAAAAGGGTTGAGTGAAGGGACTATCTAATAAGATGGAAATTATCTCCGTGTTCTCAATTTTGTGGATTAGATTGTTTTTAAAACCAATTGACAAACTAATATATAAGGAAGGAAACTGCATGAATCAATCATAAGAGTGCCATAGATCTGGATTGTGTTTTATTCAATTCTGTGCAACTGAGGTTAACTGAGGAAAGCTAAATATAGTTGTCTGTCCCTACCCATGGTTTTGCACCCCTAAATTTCCATTCTTCAATTTCCATCCAGGGTTGGTTGAATCTGCAACTTGAAGTCGGTGGATACAGAGGGCCAAGTTTATACAAAATATTAATAAATAAATACATACATAAAAGTTACTTAAAATCTCTATTGTAATGAATTGTTGTTAGAATGAAAATTTAAATTACAATTTTGACAAAGTGAATTTCATTTCTGTGTTTTTAAGGAGTCGTTTTCTGTAGTTCATCTCTATATTGGTGTGTCCAACAGCTTGATCTTTGGAGCCATGTATTCTCTCTGATTATGCTCATCTATAAAAAATAATTCCTAATTTATTATTTCCAACCTAAATCTGTTTTCGATATTCCGGAGGGGTCTAGACTTCTTTATACAACTATGTAATAGACATCCGCATTGAGATAGCCCATGTACTTTCTCAGAGGGCATAGATGTGTCATTGATATTTTTCACTGGTGTATCCTCATGCTCTATCACAGTGCCTGACAGAGAGCAGGAGTTGAATAAATATTTGCTGAATGAATGAATATCTCAAATTCAGCATTCAAAGTTGTCTCCTTTGTTATATTCCTTACACATACATCTTTTTCTTCATCCTTTTCTCTTTATGTTCTTTATTCTATGAGTGGAACTGTATCCACCAAGAAACACAATTCTGAAACCCATATAGCTCCTTCACTAACTCCTCTCATTGATTCTAATTTCTAGATATCTTTCACACCCACCCACTGTTCTCCAAATTTCACTGCTACCGCCTTCATTCAGACCCTTGTTACTTCTCACGTGAATACTAAGAATCCCAATTGATTTTACAGCCTCAATCCACCCACTTCAACCTGGCCCCACTTTAACCTGTCCCCACTCTCTTCCCCAAATCATTTAAACATTTGAGGTCTCCAAAGGTAAATTAGAATGAAACAGAGGTTAAAATACTGCACATTTCCTATATCATAAGGGAAGATATTACCCTTGTATATGCCAAAGACATTGCAAAAAGCTTTATAAAATATTTTAAAACTATAAGTTCACTAGTGCTTTCCAATTCAGTCCCTTTTGAAAAAAAAAGATGTTGAGTAGGGAAAGTGGAAAGGAAAAGCAAGAGGAGAGGGATCTTCTTTCTTTGAAGTTCAAATTGATACGTCAAGATTTCATGGTTTCTCATGCAAAACATCAGAAATCCTGTTACTTAGATTTTATTTACCAAATGAAGAAAATATATATTGTTAACTATTCCAATTTGACCCTGTTCACTGACCTAAGTAAAAATGCATATATTAAGGACAAGGAAAGGAAGAAGAAATAGTACATTTTCCAAAAGTTAAGTCTATTTCATCTTATAAAATTTCCTCCAAACCTTACTAATAATTGTGAAAATTGTAAATTTGGAAAATTGGATTCTGGTAAACTGGTTTAACAAAATTGAACTAGAGCCAAATTAACCACAATGGGGTCACCTTACCTTAAAAGTTCTCTTATCAGGGGTAATACATTTTTCTTAATGAATGAGACGTATAAAGTACATCTTCTTAGTTGCAGTCAAATGCAACATAGCAGATGTGGTATTTCACTGCAATTAACTGTGAAAGCCAGACTAAGACCATTCACAACTGTTCCTCTTTAAGATTATGCTACCAAATCAAAAAAGAGGTGTACTTAAAAGTCGTATGTCTGTTTGAGCAATTAAATATATCTATAATAAATATCTGGTGTCTGTATGATTATTAATATTATTGCTCAATAATTTTCCTCCTTAACATCCTTTAATGACCCTTTTTAGCTTCAGTATTATATCTAGACTTTTTCCAATGATTTTCAAGACATAAGAGTTTGACCTCTACTCATATAAGCAGCGTTCATTTGTGTTATTTCCTCCTTATGCATTAGCCTTCACCTATACTTGAAATATTTGAAGGTCTCTGTGCTTACCACTAGCTTCAATGATTTCTTTGATGTGTGTTCTTAGTCTAACAATAGTTCTTTCCCTCTGATCCTTCTATCTGCTTTTCCTCAAGACCAATTCAAACATCTATGTTTTCATGATGAACCCTTATGTTAGATATGTAGTGCTCCATCCAGGTTTCTGGTTCTTTGTATAAATCTTACAGCTCTGTTTGCTCTGCTTCTATCTGTACTTGCAACTTTCTTTAAAACACTGGTATTGGGCAATAGGGAGCTGGAGGTGCTTGGGAGCTTACATCATTCATAGTCTATGACTGACTGCTGTGAAAAGCCAGCTCACTTGCCTCCAGGTAGGAAAAACTCTGAGGGGGAATTTATACTCTAGTAATCTACACTAGATTACTACTAGACATCCATTACTCTATAATATAATGTTCAACATGGTAGCCACTAAACACACATGTCTATTGGGTAATTGACATATGGCTAATTTGAATTTTGATGTGCTTTAAGTGTAAAATACACATCAGATTTCAAAGGCAGTACCAAAAAATGTAAAATATCACATTAGTATTTTTGATCACGTTTAAATGTTAATATTTTACAACTATTCTTAAAATTATTTCCACTATTCCTTTTTACTTTTTTATTGTGCATACTAGAAAATTTTGTTACACATATTAAAAAACAAAATTCAACTGATGAAATTTCTATTTTAAGGCAGGACAAGAAAAAAAATTAACATAAAATTCTCTCTGGGTGTTTGGGCCTTCTCCCTCCCAGATGTGTAGTGTGTATCTGCATTACACATTAATCAGAGCCCCTCAAAGATAGGAATGCCTGCTCAACTGTAAATATATTCTTTTTTACTTGTGATGCTAACAATGTAACTTCTTGAAAGAATAGTGTTCTTTTCCAGCTATGTTGGAGGTCATGATGACTTGCTGCTCACTTTGTATGAGCTTACCTGGACTATGTATCTTTGGTGACCTTTATGTAAAATATCAGTATGTAATTTTGATGGAGGATCTTTTCTCTCAAAAATGTATATGACTATGCCTTCAACTTCTAACAGGCGGAACAATTCTCAGAGCTTTCTGAGAATCTGCTTCCAGGGTTATAATCTTTAGTTTGGCTTGAATAAAATTCCTTTTTTTTCTTCTTAACTTGATAGTTAATTGGATTTTCATCTACTCAACCAAGTAAATATGAAGATCTAATTGGCTTTATTCAATAATTAATTCATGAATCAGGCATCTAGTAAATAGAAAGGTGCTTTGAGGAACTGTACAGGATGGAAGGCTTTTATAACAAAGAGGAGGGACAAGGAGGTTATTAGCAAAAGAAAAGAAATGATTGTTTCATGCTGTCACTTTCCCTTCTCCCTTAAGGAGAAGGGCATAGGGTTTTATCATGCAATTACTCCACTAATGTTGACCAAGAAATTCCAGACTGATTGGTCTAAGACTCTTTGCTGGACAGCTAATAACTTAGCAATGGAATCTTCAAAGTCTCCAAGAGTTAAGGAGAGGTTTCTGAACATACTCTTATTTTTATTTATTCCTAAGCTAGGGGCAAGTCATATTTTTAGCACACATGAGAAGAAAAGCTCCTAGCTTAAAATATAAGTTGGTCTAAATTTCAGACATATGTAATTCACATTATATTTCTATTGGGCAGTGTTTCTCTAGAGCCTCTTGTTACCACAGTCAGTTCGAGTCTAATATTTGGCCTTAATCACTTCCTTCCTTGGATCGTTCCCCTTCACTCTTTCTTCCCTCACTCCATTTCTCATTTCCTCTGGGAAAATTACTTTAAGAAATCACTCTTAACTGAATTACCATCTCAGTCTCAGTTACTTCTGGGGAACTGACACAGAAGAGAACGGGGCAGGGAACAACCTTTAAAAGAATGACATAGCCATAGGACACAACATAAACTGACTAGAATCAAATAGGTCCAAGATGGCAGACGAGTTGACTTCCATTAGAACTTGAGCCTCAGTATACCCTCATTGTAATACATCAGCAAGCTAAATGACACACCCGCAGGCACCAGGACAGTTCCAAGGCCAGCCATAAAGGTCAAAAAGTGGGTGGTGGCCCAATTCTTGGAAATCCCCACCCCTCTCCGAAAATGGCTAGAATACTCCTTCCACTAATTAGCCTATGAAATTACCCACCCCTATAAAAGCTGACAACCCCATACCCTGGTGCTGCTCTTGCCTTCTATGATGGCCCACACTCTGTCTGTGGAGTGTGTTTCTCTCTAAATAAATCTACTTCTTACCTATCACTTTGTGTCTCACCAAATTCTTTCTGCAATGAGACATCAAGAACCTGAGCTTCATTAAGTCCTGAGGCCAGGTGTACGATCTCAGTTAAAAGACTGAGTTCAAGTCCCAATCTGGGTTTAGGCTGGGTTTGAGTCCTGGCACAGGGGTTCAAGTTCCAATCTGAGTTAAATGGTTTCAGAATCAGACCTATGTAGTAAGGAATTTGCCCTTGCCCATAGAGAGTTCATGAGGGGTAACCTCTAAGTTTCCCTAGTATTAGAAGTGTCTTTGTTATTCATCATCAGTCCCTGAGATCGTATTTGAGAGTTTATGATAATGAGACTTAGGGTGGGGTCAGCTCTACCTAGCAGTATTAGGGTATGGGCTGGCCAAGCTAGAAAGATCCTCCACATGATTTAGGGTGGGGACTTTGGGTCACAGGGTATTAGCTTACCTAGAAACTGAGTTCAACCAATGAATCATGCCCTACAATAGCTCTGGATGCCAAAGCTTTGATGAACTTCCTGGGTTGGCAATATGCCATGAAGGGTATTGTTACACATCAATGCTGCATATTTAACATGTTCTGAGGACAATAGAAGCTTCATATTTTAAATCTTCCCAGGCTCTTCCCTATGCATCTTTTCCCTTGGCTGATTTTAATGTATCTTTTCTTTATAGTAAATGCAATTTATTTATTGTACCATGAGTACAATAAATTTTATAGATTCTATTAGTTTGCTTAGTGAATTACCAAGTGTGGTTTTGAGAAATTCCCAAACTTGCAATTGGTGTCAGAAATGGAAATGATTTTGTACTGGCTCTTTCCTCTAACTTTGTAGTTGAACCCCCAACTCCTTGCAGTTGGGATCAGAAATCTTGGGCAGACTTTGCATCTGTAGGTCTTAACCTCACAGTTTGGCTACCTTTACATAAGCCCTAAATCAATACCTCCTCCCCACTTTGGTTAAGAAAACCTCTTCTGTGCTGGCAATGTACTTGATGCATATTTTTATGACACAACTTAATAATTAATGTTATAATTAATTCTATTAGTACCTGTGTATTAAACTGGAATGTGAGATAGCTAAGGGCAGGGACCCTAACTCTTCTCTGTATACCAATGCCTAGTATGGAGATATGTAGTAGCCACTAAAAAACTTGGAGGAGGGGGCAAGTATTGCTCATCAATCTTTTGGTATCCTTTTAAACTCCTTTTCTTTCTAAAATATTAATTTGGAAGAACTTCATTTTGGCTTGGAACTTACTCTCTGCCTTTTTACTGCCTGCACCCAGAATACTAAGGGCTACTGGGAAAAATCATACAACCAGAAAGATTATACTAAAACTCTCATGCCTGAATTCAATTGAACAATCATCATGATTTTAATTCTTATTAGATTTCTCTAGTGTGAAGGGAAAATCAAAATGGAGTCAGTATTGTTAAAAAAGCTCTCTGAAATGGAACTGGGAGACCATTGCAGAAGTGGGATTTATGCACGTCTCAGTCAGGATGAAATCTGAACTTCTGACCACTCGTTATCTTAGCATCGGCACCCAGAACATCTGTGCAATGTTACAGAAACTCAATATATTAATCTGACCCTTATGCTAAATAACTCGTGACAGCCTATCCATTAAGGACAAATATTTCCCTTTTTGCCTCAGAGCCAATTATAATTCTTGCAAGACAATTTTAACAACTTCATGGATTTGCTTTTATAAGCCCCTGGCTCTTTTTCTTCTCAGGAACTATCTTTCAGTTTTACCCATATCTGTGTCTCCCAAATTGCAATTCCTAAAATCCCCCAAATAAAGGTTTTTATTCTTTGCAGCCTTGATACTGATTGCTGTTTGACACTAGACAGACCATTCTCTTCAGTCTGTAGACAGGTTCAGTCTTCTAACTACTGACTGTTCCTATCCCCTGGCTGACCAGTTCAACATGATCATGTTTCTACTTAGTAGATAAAATAAAAACTATCACCCCAATATTTAGTCAGTTTTCTATCATCACATTTCCACATCTCTCTACCTCTGGAGCATTTCTTATCTCACCTCCTATCAAAATCTAGAACTACTTCGCTTATCTTAAGTCAATTTTGCTCTACACTCCACCTCCTAAATTCTCAGAAATTTGTCCTTGATAAGCTGTCTCTCTTACATTTTTAAGCCATTAAATATATTCAACTCTGCCCCACCTTAAAGCAAAAATCCTGTTTTAAATTTTTCTTAACCAAATTCACGACAGAAAACAAAATCTACATTCATGAGCTCCAATTCCTCACCCCTCTCACTCATTAACCTTAAACTAGATTCCACCTCATTACTTCATCAATTCTATTCTCATTAGGGACCTGAAAGACTCCCCCGGTGGATTTTTTTGGGGGGCTCTTAGCTGCTTTACCTCTCAGATACATTGAACACAGCTGATCACGTTCTCCTTGAAACAAGCTCTTTCCTCCACTTCCATCGCTCCACATTCACTTGGTTTAACCATAACCTCTCTGACTGATCTGTTCCCTTCTTCTACACAGAAATTAAGTATTGAAGTTTCTGAGGAATTTGTCCTAAACTTTTTTCTTTCTTAATTATTATTGCCCTAGATAATTACATCTACTTCCTTAGTGGCTATTATCAATTCACCTGCCAAATTATATTCCAATTCAGTTTACATTTACATTACATTCTCTTTTTAATTTCAGATCCAAATATCCATCCACCTACATAGACACTTAAAATTAATTGTTCGTGTTCTTTGATACCGGCTAGATAATAAGTCAAAGAAAAGGACAACATCCATCTTTTTAAACTTTGAATTATCAACACCAAGCAGAAGTTCTGAAATAATGTCAGAATGGTAGGCAAATAATATTTGACCTAATTAAAATAATGAGTAAATGCTAAGAATTAATAATTTTAATTATTAATCATTATTAATAATTAATATTTTCCCAAAAATGAATACATTGTTTTTTGTTTTGGTTTGGTTTGTACTCTTTTGGTTAAAAAAATACTTGTTCAACTTTCACTGATATAACTAAACATTCATTTATCTGAGGACTATTTTCTCAACTACAAATTTACAAATCAGGTGGGGAATATTAATTGTGTCTCATGACATCTTCAGTTTCTTTATATTTTTTTGAAAAGACTAGGCCTTGGACTGGTTGGTATTTTAATGAATATATGCAAAAATAAATGATGTTTTTACTAAAGCATCCTAAGCTTTAGTACAGTATAGTATAGTATAGTATAGTTAGTATAGTATAGTATATACTACAGTATAGTATAGTATAATTAGTATATTAGCTAACATCTAAATTATAAATACATTATAAAAATTACCATATTTAAGTTTCAACAATTCTATGCAGAAGATATTATTACTGTGATTATGATATTTTTAGCCATTAATCTCAATGTGAGAGCTCTTCCAGGGGAAACTTTTGTAAAAACATTTTGGCTGCTTATCAGAGTTCACTCAAATTTAAAATGTTCCTACCTGAAAAGATTTGTTCCTCATCCTAAAGCCCCATTAGCAATGTACAAAAATTGTTAGTGTTTGTACTCTTTGAATCCTAAGAATGAATAAAAAGTGGAATTCACTTTGAAATAACAAAAAAAATTAAAGTTTGGCAAGTCATAAATAAAGCTAAGTTGAAATGGAAATGAAAAACAAGAACTGGGACTAAGCCAAATAATCTTGTTTGTTCTTTGCTTTTGAAAAGGATGAATAAAAAGGAACTTGCTTACACCCATTGCACAGTAACCTGCATATGTTGCTTTTCACATACAGAAGTAAGACTGTGTCACAGGGAAGTTTTAAAAACATAGGAGTAAAAACTTAGATCCAAGAGAAAAGAAATAATGTAATCATTATTTAATGTAATCATTATCACTCAAATATACTAAGTGATCTTTAAAAGTGCCTTATGTATAATTTTTCTCCCGAGAAAATAACATTAAACTGTGGGGAATATTCCTTGCATTACATATTCAATGTCTTAAAGGGTTCAGGTGGTTTGCATAGGATTTAATTTTATAAATAACCCTAGAGAAAAACACATCTAATCAATTGATAATAAAGAATATAAGCATAATGAAATTGGGTACAATATTTTAGGATAGCTTTTGTTTACAGAAAAGTTGTGAAAATGGTAGAGTTCCAATATACCCCATTCCCAGTTTCACTACTGTTAACTTCTTTCATAGTATGATACATTTGTCACAACTAATAAACTAATATTGATACATTATTATTAATTAAAGACCATTCTATATTCAGATTTTCTTAGTTTATTTTCCCCTCATGTGCTTTCTTTTTCTGTTCTAGGTTCCCATGCAGAACATCATTTTATATATAGTCATCATGTCTCCTTAGAGTTCTGTAGACTGTGACAATTTCTAAGACTATCTTTGTTTTTGATGACCTGACAGTTTTTAAGAGTATTGGTCAGGTATTTTACAGTCTGTCTTTTAATTTGGATTTGTATGATATTTTTCTCATGGTTCCACAGGGTTTAGGGATTTTGAGGAGGAAAACTACAAAGACAGACAAAGTACCATTCTCACATCATATCAAAGGTATATGGTATTGAAATGACTTGTCATTGTTGATATTAAACTTGATAACCTGGCTGCGATGATATTTTTTAGCTTCCTCTTACTCTAAATTTACTCTCTTTCCTCTTTTCCATACTATGATTTTTGGAAAGAAGTCACTATGTGAAGCTCACACTTAAGGGGAAGAGACTTATGTTTCACACTTGTGAGGGGTAGGTGGCTACATAAATTATTTGGAATTCTTCTTTATGGGAGATTTGTCTATTCTCCTTCATCTACTTATTTATTCAGTCATTTATATGAGTACAAATTCATTGATACTAATTTTATGTCTTGGATTATAATTTATTATAACTTTAATTACTTTGTTGCTTAAATTGTTCCAACTTTGTCCAAAGCGAGCTCTTTCCAGTGTGTCCCTTTGACAAACAACCATTTGTGTACATGTGTATGTGTGTGTTTGAGCATGTCCTTACTTTCTGTCACTATAAGATGCTCCAGCCTCATCTTGGATATTCCAAGCTCCAGCCCTAGAATCAGCAATTCTTCCAAGGAACCCTGGTTCCTTTTACTGAAGAAATGATATTAGGAATAAAGATATGGGTACTGGGTGTTCTCATCACAGAAACAAATCTATTTTTATAGTCTGATTAAAGGTATTGGTATTATTAAGTAGAAAATCATATAAACAGTTTTCTTCAAAAATTGGCAAACTATATATGGCATGAAGTTTGTGTTTCATAAAATCATAAGGACTGTCAATGGTGTTATTAAAGTAATATAGACAAGAAGAATAGGGAACAATACTATGAGGCATAGGTTTATATTTCATGACTTCTTTTCAGAAAATTTTATAGAATTCATGAATCTTCATGGAAAAATCTAATACACATTTCCACAGTGATTGTTAGATATCCCCAGAGAATATGGCCCAGGATAAGAATCAGTCCAAAAATTGTTAAATTTTGCAGTACATATGAACTAGAGAGCTTTTTATTAAAGAGATGAGAGATGCTGTTGTATAATCAATAAATTATATTTGAAGAGGCAAGACATACACAATGCTAAAAATGATTTAAAAAAATAAACAATGCAAAAGATAGTGCCAAATGATTAGCATACCTCTAGATGATAACCATTAGAAGTTATATATTTTATACTTACAAATTTAAACAAAGAATGTGCAGACCAAAGATGGCATGTTCATTTGGATAAAACTTAACAAAATCTGGTTCTCACCTGAAACTACTTTAGAAGAGTCTTTCTTCCTAGGCTTGTGGTTCTTAGAGTATGATCTGGGAACTCTTGTTTGTTCCTGAGACCTTTTTAGGAGATTACAACAGTACTAAGATGTTACCTGTCTTTTTCACTTTTATCCAGTCAAAACTTACTGTGTAGTTCTCTGGAGGCCACATTACCCTATGATGACATAGCCATTCAGATGCCTAATGGTATGTGTCCTTGCATATTTTTGTGCTTTAATAATTCTTCAGTTTAATTATTAATACTATAGGGTCAATAAATATAACTCAAATAAACAAAAGCTTTTAGGGGTCCTCAATATTTTTAAGAAAACTGCTAGGTAAGACTAATCACTCCAGAAATTAAAGTCTAAATATAAGCATAAAGGATGAGTAACAGTGCAGAGAAATCTGAGACACATTAAATATTTAGGATGCTGGAAAACAGACCAAAACCTTACAAGAGATGACATTTTTTATAGGATATTCCAAACTGAGTGGAGATAGAGAGAGATAGGGAAAGGGAGCAGGGGAGAGAGAGAAAAAAAAAACTAATTACCAATATTTGAAATGACAGAGCAGCTATCACCACAGATTCTACAGACATCAAAATAATAACAAGTAATATTTAGACATTATGACAATAAATCCATAACTTGGATGAAATGGACAAATTCCTTAAAATACCCAGCTTACCCAAATGGGCACAGATGAAAAAAATTAAAAGAATCCTCTATCTGTTAAAGTTGTTGAATTTGTTAAAAAGAAAATCTCCAAACACAATTCGAGGTCCAGATGGTTTCAAAGGTGAATTCCATCAAACACTTAAGGAAGAAATAATGCCAAATTTACACAAACTCTTTCAGAAAATAGAGGGGGAATGAACATTTTCCAATGTGTTTTAGGAAGTCAACATAAATTTGACACCAAATCTGACAAAAACATTATAGAAAAAATGCTAGGCTAATATCAAGACACAAAAATTCTCAAAAATATAAACAGATCAATGCACCAATACATTAGAAGGTAGGTAGTAAAAAGTAGATAGGCACTTCCTTTTGGAAATAATCACTTGGCTATAGGTACCCCCACCTCCACGCCCCCAACTCCTGGTAACTAACCCTTTAAGTAGGAGTCTCTGCTATATTTGTAAATCCTTATATGTTGAACTCAAGGATATCTAGTATTGATATCCTCATGATCTAATAGTTGGCACTATTTTATCCATAAAAATGGATTTGAAAAAAGGCACATTTGAATATTGGATATATCTACAATGCATAATGAGATAATTAAGAAAGCATATTTGTTTCAAATGAAACAATTTTCCTCTTTATCATATAAGACTTGGAGCAAAATCAATTTTTCTCAGTTACAAGTTTTTGGAAATATGATTAAGGATTTAAATTAATAACCGAATCTTTTATTTTAAAATTTATGTCATACAAGCAGCTCAATAACAAAAAAAAAGAAACCAAACAACCCAATCCACAAACGGGTGGAAGACCTAAACAGACATTTCCCCAAAGTAGACATACAGATTACTAACAAACACATGAAAAGGTACTCAACATTACCAATCATTAGAGAAATGCAAACAAAAACCACAATGAAGTGTCACCTCACACTGGTCAGAATGGCCATCATCAAAAAAATCTACAAACAATAAATGATGGAGAGGGTTTGGAGAAAAGGGAACCCTCTTGCACTGTGGGTAAGAATGTAAATTGATACAGCCACTATGGAGAACAGTATGGAGGTTCCTTAAGAAACTAAAAATAGAACTAACATATGACCCAGCAATCCCACTACTGGGCATATACCTGGAGAAAACCATAATTCAAAAAGACACATGCACCCCAATGTTCATTGCAGCACTATTTGCAACAGCCAGGACATGGAAGCAACCTAAATGTCCATCGACAAATGAATGGATAAAGAGATGTGGCACATATATACAATGGAATATTACTCAGCCATAAAAAGAAATAAAATTGAGTTATTTGTAGTGAGGTGGATGGACCTAGAGTCTGTCATGCAGAGTGAAGTAAGTCAGAAAGAGAAAAACAAATATCGCATGCTAACACGTATATATGGAATCTAAAAACAATGGTACTCATCAACCTAGTGGCAGGGCAGGAATAAAGACGCAGATGTAGAGGAAGGACTTGAGGACACAGGTGGAGGAGGGAAGCTGGATCGAAGTGAGAGAGTAGCATTGACATATATACACTACCAAATGTAAAATGGATGGCCAGTGGGAAACTGCTGCATAGCCCGGGGAGACCAGCTCGATGCTTTTTAACCACATAGAGGGGTGGGATAGGGAGGGAGAGAGGGAGGTTCAAGAGAGAGGGGATATGGGGATATATGTATACATATAGCTGATTCACTTTGTTGTACAGCAGAAACTAACACAACATTGTAAAGCAATTATACTCCAATGAAGATATTAAAAAAATAAAAAATAGTAAAATTTATGTCAACTGTAAATTTAAAGAACTAGCTATATTTTGTCCCACTTGTCTTGAAGTGACTCTCCTTCTTTGTGAGTTGGGCATTAGGTTGGGTGGTAACTTCTGATTTTTCTTGCTTTTCTTTTTGTAAGTTGAACCTCTGTCCAATGAGCAAAGTGAATGGAGGATGATTGGAACCTTAGTATTTAACCTGCTGTGCCTGGGATAGAGTCTTCACCCTTAAAGTGGAGCTGGGTGGTGGAAGGAACTCCCTAACTTCTCAGTTGCATTAGTCTAGAATATAACCTTTGCACCGTGGAGCTTTGCTGATGAGAAGGGGGCTGGGGAGAAAGTGAGTCATTGCTCAATTGCCTATACTGTTACTGTTCTCACTGAGATTTAGATTTTCTTGAATAAGTGTTTATTCATTAACTGTTTGCCCTAAGGAAAATTTCCAGAGACTTTATATTTTAGAATAATTTTTATCAGTTACTCTTTTGCTGGGGATTGGGTCTATGGGGCTCCTCATGGTGTCATTCCTGTCCTATAGTATCCTATACTTTTGAATAATTACTTGATTTAAGTTTTCTTTCTCCCAGAATTTAATATTGCTGTACTTTTTTATAATCCTGAAAGTTACAGTGAATTAAGAGATCAACTTGGAACTGTCACTTTCTCTTTTCTATGTGATTTCTCCCCTTATCTGGATGCTTATACATTCCTTTCTTTTCCTTGAAATTTATTAACTTTGCCAACATGTTAAGGGTGATTATTCTATAGTATTTATATTTAATAAGGAGTGCCACTTTCTTTCAAAGATTCCATGTTCCTATTTTTTTTTATATATGCAAGTATGGAAACATTATTATTTTATTTTAGTCATCCTTATATTGAGTAACTACTATATGCTTGGCACTCTGCAGGTAATTTCTTGGAGTGATATAAGATAAAAGGATATCAGGATGGAGTAAAAATGCCACTTTAGAAAGGAAACATAAGAAACAAAATTATGAAGAGATTGTATTTTTGTGGAGGGATAAAGATAAATAACAAGTCATTTGCACCACAAGGGAAGTCATGTGCTCAGTCAAGATAAGAATGAATGCACAAGGTCCGGGTCAAGAGAAGACCGAAGTATTTTTAAACAGAAGAAAGGCCAGTATGGCTGGGTACACTGACGTAGGGTAAAGAGGTGTAAGGAGATGTCAGAAAAGTAGTCTGGGATAATTGTTTAGGATAGGTTGACAAATTATAGCCCACAGGCCAAATCTAGCCTACCGCCTGATTTTGGACAAGTTAAGAAAGTTTCCTATATTTTTAAATTGCTGCAGAAAAATCAAAATAAGAAAACTATGATGTAAAGTTATATGAAATTCAAATTTCAGTGTCATACTTAAAATTTTATCTAAACATAGCCATGCTCATTTGTTTATATTTCGCCTATGGTTGCTTTTGTGTTACAACGGTACAACACTAGGGATTTCAAACCCTAAATGTTTTCCTATTTGGATCTTTACAGAAAATGGCTTGCTGACCCCTGATTTAGGGCACTTTCTGGTCAGGACAGAGAATGGATTTAACTTTAAGTTCAACGGGAATTTTTTAGAGACTTTTAAGCAAGGAAACAACAATCTTATTTGCTCATGTGCAGAACAGACTGCAGTTGGGTAAAATGGAGAAAATACATAGCTGCAGGGAGACTAATTGGGGGACTAATACAGTAATGAAGCAATCCAAATAAGAGATGATAGTGATTTATACTGGGGCTATGGAAGGGGACCTGTGTTGAAATAGATGCGTTGGAGATAGAACCCATGAAAGTGAAGATGGATTCAATGTAAGTGGATAAAAGCATGGGCGGGATCACAGATGAATCTTGATTTGGGTTGGAGTAACCAGGTTAATAGTAATACCATTTATTAACAGTAGACACCTGGGAGAAGGCCTTGGTTTGGTTTGAGTAGTGCATAAGGAGAAAACAAGAGGTTTTTTTTTGGACATATGTGTATAAGGCATATGTTGGAAATATTAAGTAGTTGGAAATATTAAATAGAGAGTTGGGTTATATATGAGTTTAGTTTAAGGGAAATGGTTTGGTTTTAAGACATGAATATTTGAGAAATTAGCATGGTATTTAAAATCATGGGAAAAAATGAGCTTATCTGGGAAGAGAAGGGATAACCAAAGAGAAGGCTCAGGATCAGCTCTTGAAGTAAGTCAAATTGGGTAGCAGTTGGGTTCTCAAGTCACAAACTCAAATCACCAGTTTATCAAATTAATTCATTCCTTTTAATTATTTAAGTTTACTGATTTTTGCCTTGCATTCATCACTGCATTTTTAGAAATGTTTACTTTTTTCCTGCCCCATCTTCCTGCTGCTCTAGTCAGAGACTAAGGGGCAGAGAAAAAGAAGACAAAGGGAAAAAAGGAGCCTTATATACCTTGGAAATGAGAGATAAATAGCCTTCCCTTGAGAAAAGGATGTGGTGTCCTTGGGGGAAAGCCATTTTAGCCTAGACAAGAAGGACTGGAAAAAGTTCAAATAAAAGATTATTGATATAGAAGATTTGCTAGCTCTGAAATACATTACTTGAGGGCACAGTAAAAGGAAGGAAGGGTTAGTGGAATAGGTAAGATAAAATGATGAAGACACCGGATTAATAATGAAAGTTCTAGTGAAAATGGATGTCCAGGAAACTTAAGGCTTCAAACCTTGCCAGAAATAAACATTGATGCCAGTATTCATCCTGAAAAGTCAGGCAGATAAGGTTGTGATTCATTCAAGCCATATTCTTAATAATTAGCTTGGTTGAAAGGGTCTCTTTATAATTGACTATCTGGAAAAGACTGCTTCTTCCTTTGGGTCTCAATAGTGTGGTCTATTGAGAGTAGTAACACTGTTTAAAAAACACAAGAATTGGAATGTTCTCTCTGTTTCTCATAAGGATTTGGTAGAGTTGATTATGGTGATGGGGGTCATTTTTTTGTTTATTACATTATTTTCCGGACTAAAAAAAAAAAAAAATTCTATCAGCAGAGGCCCCGTGCTGCTTCCTTTCTGTTTACTACTCCTTTCTGAATTAGTGTATGTAAGTAAGCCAGGACAATCAGCAAGTTTAATTTGTAAATCTGGAGTAAAATAATTTCAAAACAAATCTTCCATAATTATTGGCATTTCCTCCTTGAGGAAAAAAATCAGTGAGTGAATCCTCATTTGCCAGATTATTTTTGTGTGGTTCACTTTATTCTAAATAGCAACTGCCTAGGTGATTGTTCCTTCCCTTGTCCCTTTACCCTAACTTTTACAGGCAGTTTTTCTTTAGATTGGGAGGATGGATTGTGGGAAGTAGAGACAGCCTGTGTGACATTTCTCCTTTAGTCCTGTGCCTCTGCTATTCAGAAGCTGGAACTTGGTCTTTTCAATGATATATTTTGTTTCTTCAACAATCTACCCTTTTCCTTATATTCATTATTCCAAGTAAAAAAACATTCCTTGTCATTTTTACTTACTTTTGATGAAATCTGTCCCTTAAGTGGGGTCTAGGGAGGTATTTGTTGGGAGTAAGACTAGCAATTCCTCCTCTATTCCATATCTATAGTATCTGATATTTTATCCCAACATTCTCTTAATCTGGTCCAAAGTTTATAAAGTTTGAAAGACACTTTTCATAATTTTTGATTTGGTAACAAGATCTTTCTTCATTCTTATCTTTTTTGTTACTTTTCTTGTATCTGATGAGTTGTATTAGTGTATAGACTAAAAATACCCTAACTTGCCATGTGATTCCAGGGATTCTAAGAAGAGAGAGGCAATATAGGGTAATGGTCAAAAAAAAAAATTATAGAGACAGATTGGCTGGGTTTGAATCCTATCTGCAACTCTTGTTAACAGTGTAGCCTCAGGAACCCATTTACACAATCATATTTTGCCTTAGTTTTTTTTTTTTTTTTTTTACCTGTACAACAAGGATAATAAGAGCATCTAATCATAATACTGTTTGCATATATAAAGCATTTAGAAGAGAACCTGGCATATGAGAAGTACCATATCATGCTAAGTATCATTATTATAATTACTGTTGCAACTACTATACATTAAAATCAATTCTATAGTGATGTCACCTGTCTTTAGTTTTCTATTTTGGTTGTTTCAGTTTGTCTAAACACATTATAGTCTTTAAGGTCAAGCTACTTACCTTACTCCCCTTTTCATTTTCCATAGTGTTTGCTATAATGTGTTTCATGTTGTTGGCAATCCACAAATGAATTGAGAGTCTATGACAGCTTAACTTTACTGGAAATCTGATCATACATATTTTTAAAGATCTGGTCCTTCTAATAGGAAGAACTGGTAACTTTGCTCTTTAAGACTTTTGAAACTAAAGACATAGGAAGAAATATACAGGTAAAATAACATTGAAAATCAGTAGGCTTTTATTTTCCTTTTGATGTAGATTGGGTATAAAATATGCATCACAAGTGTAAACTTCAAAGCCTAGCCACAATTTCTTACTAACATTTTTATAAAAGGAAAATGTTGGGATTTTTCCCCCTCCTAACAGAAGTGGTTTCATAGAGATTTGTCAGTCAGAAAATCATCAGATAAAGTGAAAATGAGTTAATTATATCATTTTTGTACTAAAAGAATTAGCTTTCAGCAAATTTCAGATTGTCTCTCTTTGTGCCTATAAGAAAATCAAATAACCCTTCTAGTAAACATAGTCCATAAATCTTCAATAACAGTACATTTCAAAGTGAATTTTTTTAGTAGATAAAGCATTGGATTTGAAATCTTGAAAATCTTATAAAAGTAGCTTTTGAATTTATTCTTGCTGCTTATCTACAAGTCATGACTATTTCCCCCAAAAATGGAACTTTATTGGAGCCAAACAAATGGGCTTCATTTTGCTTACCACTGCATAGAGTTTATTACAATGTGATTTATGCATGAATATTATGAGAATTACAGGTACTATTCCAAAGTCTGGGTGTGAGAATACATTACTTTTTTGCTTATAGAAGACATTTATTTAAATGTTTTTGTGGATTGAATTGTGTTCCCTAAAAGTTCATATGTTGAAGTCCTAGCCCCTGATACCTCAGAATGTGACCTTATTTGGAAGTGGGTTCCTTGCATATGCAATTAGTTAAGATGAGGTCATACTGGAAAAAGGAAGGCCCCGATATGTCTGAGGTTCTTGTAAAAAGAGGAAATCTGGACACAGACATGCACACAGAAGGAACACGCTGTGAAGACTGGAGTTATGCTGCCACAAACCAAGGAAGTACCAAAAGTTAGGAGAGAGGCCTGGGATAGATCCTTCCCTACTGTCTTCAGGGGAAGGATGGCCCTGCCAACACTTTTATCTGGAACTTTAAGTCTCCAGAATTGTTAGGCAATAAATTCTATTGTTTTAAGCCACTTAGTTTGTGGTACTTTGTTATGATTTCTCTAACTACATAATAAACTTTATGATTCTTAATATGCATTACATATTATTGTATAGGCAAAGAATTATTGCTGTTTGGTTTCTGAAAGACAAAGGGCTTATTATCAAGTATGCTCAGCTCCTAGTGGTGGGTCAGCAGACCAAGTCCTGTTAATCAAAACCTCTTAGCAAAGCCCTAGACTGTCTTTCTTGACAAGAAATGCACTTTGATTACCTATATGATTGTTTGAGAACAGAACCTTGTCTCCAGTATCTTCCTCTTAAAGCATTTTGCCATGCATTGTGTTTATTTTAGCTCTTTCTAGATTGCATTTGTTCTTTGGGAAATATATCCAAGAACATAAACTGCCATTATTTTAAAGAATAAAAGCATAAACTTTCACATTGTGTTTTTATTTAACAGGCCTTCAAATAATCCATTCTGACAATCTGACAATCTGACAATATGACAATGCTAAGAAAAAGAAATAACTGCCTCAAATATGTAGCCTAATTATTTTCCTTTTGTTTTTCCCATCAGAAAATGAATATATATTTTTTTATCAATGAACATATATATATATATATCAATAGTTATCATATATATGATAATACTATTCTTTTTTGTACAGTTATAACAAAGCCTTATGAAGTATTAGTTTCATAAAATGTCTTACAATGTCTCTGTGTCATAAGAGTAGCTGTTCAATATAATATGCCTATTTGAAGTGGGGTTTCCACATTTGAGAGGTGATGCAGTTTGAGTCTCTAACAACCATAGTTCACAGTATCATTCATTTTGAACTACTGTTACTTACATCTGGTGTCTTGTCATTGGACATTTTGATTGCTCATGAGATAAAGCAGTAAATTGGGAAATAAAGTAAAAAAAAAAAATTCTTTCTTGTAGTGGGACCAACCATGACTGAGATCTACTTCAGTCTTTATGAAATATTTTACAGGAGAAATAGAAAACCAGGATATGAAATAAACTTGAAATGATTGGTTCATACCTATGTCAGGTTCAATGAGGGAAAATTGCCTTTCTTGTGAACAAAACTGCTATGATGCTCTAGGAAAAGAAGAGAGAAAATATAAGCATTCACTAAAAATGTTTTTTTTTTTTACATTCTGTGCTCTATTCTTTCATCTAATTCTAGCTCTTAAGTACTGGGACAATCAGTTTTACAAAGTAAGTGTGTGCTCAATAAATATTTTGCTGACTAATATCTATGACAGACATGATCTGGAATTTGTTAAGAGGAGACATTGTGCTGAGATACTGCATTGGGTATTGTGAAGAAGACTAGAAGAGGTCACGGTGTTAGAAGAGTTAAGTTATCCAAAAATGCTTTGGGGTAGATTGTGCAGGGTGATGTGTGGAATGATTGTGAAAAGTACCGCGACTTCTTAATGGTCATGAAAGAATAGATCAATGTGTTGTTTTTTTTTTTTCCCCTTTTGGTTCTCATCTAGACTGATGGATATTATAAAACATAATTCTGAAAACTCAACAAATGGTCTCAGATATTATAAATATTAATCTGTTCCACATTTATTATGGATACAATTGTACTATGTACTTTTATTCTGATCCTGTATATAAGTAGAATAGCATATGTACATTGAAAACTGCTATTGAGACCACAGAAACTATAAATTATCTCTAGTTATAGAGAAAAAGGCAGTATTGATTCTAATAATCCAGAAGAATTTAAGAAAGTACAGTTTAATCCATAATCTTCCTCCATCTTCTAAACCATTTTGACCAGAGCAGATAAATAAAATAGAATTGACTAATTTCAGTTTCTATTCCAGCCTTCTCCTACTTTTGGTAAACCATCTAAGAAACTCCAAAATCACAAAAATTATTGACAGCAGAAAGGTAACAATTGATATCTAGGCATTATTTGTAACCTTCAGGCTGGGAATTCAGTTTCCTTATTTCCCATGTACTAACTCACCTTTCCTCCAAGATTAATGCATATTCAAATGAAAAATCAAAAGGCACAATTTCTCAAAGAACAAAATGCATTTTTAGTTCTCTGTCTCCATTCAAATCCCAATTTTAATAACTTCTTTTGCTTCTTTCTCCTCCCCTTTGTACTCTCATTTATTCCTCATGAAATGATAGTAATTATTATGCTATTGTCTTATGAAATTTTAAAATAGTGATTGTTTAATGTAACTTTGATAAAAAGAAACTTTCTTTAAAAAAAAAATCTGTGAACAGGACTGAGTAAAGGACAAGGTAAGATATATGAAGGATTCCTATTCGATTTTTTAAATACATATATATATTTATAATTAGCAAATAATAAACTTTAAATATTTATAATGTACAATTTAATAACTTGTGACATAGGTATTCACCCAGGAAACCATCACCACAATCAAAATAATGAAAACATTCACCTCTTCCATAAGATTCCTGTGCCTCTTGATAATCCTGCCCCTGTTTATTTCCTCATCTTTCCTGAAACAACTGATCTGCTTTTGGTCATAATAGATTAATTTTCATTTTCAGAATTTTCTATTACCAGAATCATGCAATATGTACTCTTTTCTTTGCCTTTTCTTATTCCACAAAATTATTTTTAGATTCAACCATGTTATTTCATTTATCAGTATTTCATTTCTTTGTATTGTTAAGTAGTATTCCATTGTATGCATATTTTATATTTTTGCATTCACCAGTTGATGGACACCCTCCTCAGCTCCCAGCTACTCTTTTCCTAAACATTTTTTTTTCTCAATTTGTGCAACATTTTATAACCCTTTGAATGGTATCGAGTTCCTATCTCACAAAATGCTTTTTGTTTTGTTTTTCATTTACACATATTTCATATGAAGTTAATTTAAGGCACAAGTTACTCAGTATACTTTTTTGTATTGTATTATTACAACAAAGCACACACAAAATTTGAGAAGAACTATTCTGAAATAATTAAGCTAGCAATATGAATGTGGAGAAAAGGAAAATATAATATTCTTTCAAGGTGTTTTTCTGTTAAGTAGCAGTGAAATACATAATTCAATGTATTAAATTTCTGCTCATACATAATTATTTCCCCTTAATTTTATATTATTATACAATAAAAACAGTTTCAGTTACTATAACAAGATAGTGTTTAATATTTTAAAAATAATAAATAATACATCCTTATTAATTTTCTTATGACTTTTTCCATATTATTAAGGCTAATTTATCAACATGTTAATACCTCTTCAAAATAATTAATATTTTGATTGAAAATACATTAAATATATCAACAATTTGATCTCATATACCCCTCAAGAAAGTTTTATGATTTTATTCATTCATATTAAATTTTCATGTAATGTTTAACCTTGGAATTTTACAGTTTTTCTATAAATTATTTTTGTAACAGTGAAATATTATTTTTTCCTTTTAATTTTTTAATACTTTATGTATATTTATGTATATATTAATTTTCAAACTATTTTACCACATTTTTATATACTGTCACTGGTTCTGTAATTTTCATTTGAATTGCTTCAGTTTTCTAGGTATTCATTCATAGTATTTGTGAGTAATCATGATTTGATGATTGCATTTCCAGCATTTATTTCCCTTATTCCTTTTTCTTAATGGTCAGTGATATAAAGTAAGAGCAATAACAATAAGCAATAACAATAAGCGTAACAATAAGCATACTTTCCTTCTCTTGTCTAAAATGAGAATGATTTTAGCATTTTATGCAATATTTATTCATGGTTTCTGACAAATATTCTCTGTCATTCTAGGGAAGTTTCATAATATTAATATCTATTACCTTTCATGTTAAATAAGTCTTATTTTTAACAGATGATAGTCACTTCATTTTCCAACAAAATCATTTGAACTACTTGATGCCTTTCTTGGTATTTTTGTTTCTATTTTCTATTTAGCAACTCAGATTTATTCTTTCCAATTCATATGATTGTTTTAGGCTTATCTAGTAAGACAATTTTTATTTAAATTTTCCTTTTATTAATCTCTTCTCCCTTACTTCCTTGAAAATAATTTCCACTCAAAATGTTTTCCCTAAAATTTCTTTTATCAATTTTTATTCATCATTCATTCTAAAACTTCATTAGTTCATTCAATAAAATGATGCAGTAGCAGACTATCATAGCCAAGGTATGGTACCAGTCAGATCTCCATAAGAAAATAACTTGTCATTAAGCTACATGGAGCTTATTCCCCCTGCACTGGATCTGAGTCTGTTTTGAGCTGAGGCCAGATTCTTCCTAGGCTTCCTTCAATCAAAACCAAGTATGAGGGGAATACTAGGACCTGGCTATTTATGCCCAATGTGAGACTCAAAATAGGCAGTCTTTGCTCTGAATCTCCTGATCAGTGTGCTTAAAATATTGTCAGATATGCATTGCAGTCTGAAAGTTTCCTTGCTCAATCCTGCTTCTTCTCTCCCTTTCCTTTCACTGGCAGCATATCTGTATCACAGTCTGAATGATCTGCTTCCTCTCCATTAAATCTTTCACAGGCTTAATTCTTAACAAATGAATTGCACTTCTAACTCCATCTCAGCTGACACACATGCTTTGTGCTACATGCTAGGCCTAGAGTAATATTTCTTGCCCTCATGTTGCTTACAGTTTAGTAAAGCAGATACACATAACCTAATAATTACAATGCAATAATAGGACTGCAATTGTAGCCTACTAGAACTAGTAAAAGCATTTAACTTAGATAGCATTACCAGTTTAGCAGTGTAAATGTGGGCAATTTTATTAGCCTTATTGAACCACTATATCATCATTTATAAAATGGAAATAATAGTTTATTCTTAAAGTTATTGTGAAGGTTACATCACATCACATATAGTAGTATCCAACTATTTAAGCTCAGGAATCACCTCTTATAATTAACCACCTAAAAACATGCCTCCCTAAACCTTGACTACTGAATTGTGGTAGGTACCATGTGCATATCTTTCATTTTCTCTTGTAATTGTTCTTACAATGAGGGTCTGTTTCTCTCATTGGTACGGCCATCAATGTACCAATAAACATGCATGGTTATCTCTTAGCAAATATTTGCCTGCTAAATGACCACATCATCAATATATTTTTGTTTTCTTCCCCAGCTTACTTGGGCCCCATATCACTGTGCCTCTACCTATAGAAAATGCCCTCTGAACATAGAGATTACCATGAAAGCTAAGCATAACATATTTGCAATCATGTCATTAAACTCAGTTCTTATTGTACTGTGGTGACTGTTATTCATACCATTCAGATTCCTTTTCATTGTTTATTCCAAGTGTGTATATATATCATCATCACTTTTCAGTTTTATGTTTCATATTACTATACTCCTCCTGCTAACTACATAATAGAAATCAGTGGCAAATGAAAACAAAACAAATTTATAAACATACTATCAATGGATGATCAATGTTAGGGGTAAAAATTGAATTTCATTGTAGCTGCCATTTCATATTAAAAAACAAATAATTCCATGTAAAATAAATACTTATCAAGTCACTGTATTTGCATTTTATTAATCAACTGAGAGTAAAGTAAGTTTAGAGAATTTTAGAAAACAGTAACATCTAGCTACTTATCAGACAACAATTGCTTTAAGTAAAATTTTCTCCAAAATTGAGTGAAGTTTCAACATGCTCACCTATTTTTTAAAAAAAATATTGTAAAAAAAATCTCTATAGAAAATATTTTCTAAAAGAATGCAGGAGTGAAGTAATCTATATTTCTATCCTTGAAGAGACCCTTATCAGGTTTAATACAATTTACTGTCTGCAACAAGGATTTTAATCTATAATTCTGCGTTGGTACTGTTTTTTGTGAGGGAACATTTTACATTTCCCTGAAATGTGAGGAGTTTTTGTCAGTATGTAGTGGCACATTACCAAGAGGTCATTGAACATATTTTCTCAATGGAATTCTATTTACTCAGGAGAAATTACAACTCAAAATGACCTCTTTCTCTGCTTGGTCCAAGGAGGTTGAGAAACTACACGTTCACCAAATTGAAATTTATTTTTTTTACTTAATTTCCATGGGAGGAAATTAAATGCAAAAAAGTATTTAAGAAACTCTCAGATTGTTTTGGGTATAGCAAATATGTTGGATAAAATATAATAAATTTCGTCATTTATGAAAATAGTTTGTTAAATTGAACTAGTAAGAATACAAGAAGTGGAGGCATGAGGGGAAGATGGCAGAAAAGTAAGACACGGAGATCACCTTCCTCCCCACAGATACACCAGAAATACATCTACACGTGGAACAACTCCTACAGAACACCTACTGAACACTGTCAGAAGACCTCAGACCTCCCAAAAGGAAAGAAAGTCCCCACATACCTGGATAGGGCAAAAGAAAAAGAAATAAACAGAGACAAAGGATAGGGCCGGGACCTGCACCAGTGGGAGGGAGCTGTGAAGGAGGAAAGGTTTCCACACACTAGGAAGCCCCTTCGTGGGTGGAGAATGCGGGTGGCAGAAGGGGGAGCTTCGGGGTCACAGAGGAGAGATCAGCAACAGGGGTGCAGAGGGCAAAGTGGAGAGATTTCCACACAGAGGATCGGTGCCCACCAGCACTCACCAGCCCGAGAGACTTGTCTGCTCACACGCCGGCGTGGGCGGGGCTGGGAGCTGAGGCTTGGGCTTCGGTTGGAGCACAGGGAGAGGACTGGGCCTGAACACTGCCTGAAAGAGTTAGTGCACCAAGGCTAGCCGGGAGGGAGTCCGAGGAAAAGTCTGGACCTGCCGAAGAGGCAAGAGACTTTTTCTTCCCTCTTTGTTTCCTGGTGCATGAGGAGAGGGGATTAAGAGCACTGCTTAAAGGAGTTCCAGAGACAGGGGCGAGCCGCGGCTAACAGCGCGGACCACAGAGACAGGCATGAGATGCTAAGGCTGCTGCTGCCACCGCCAAGAAGCCTGAGTGCGATCGCAGGTCACTATCCACACCTCCCTTCTGGGGAGCCTGTGCAGCCAGCCACTGCCAGGGTCCCGGAATCCAGGGACAACTTCCCCAGGAGAACGCATGGCATGCCTCAGGCTGGTGTAATGTAATGCTGGCCTCTGCTGCCGCAGGCTCACTCTGCATCCATACCCCGCCCTCCCCATGGCCTGAGCGAGCCAGAGCCCCCGAATCAGCTGCTCCTTTACCCCGTCCTGTCTGAGCGAAGAACAGACGCCATCCGGCGACCTACATGCAGAGGCGGGCCCAAATCCAAAACTGAGCCCCTGGGAGCTGTGAGAACAAAGAAGAGAAAGGGAAATCTCTCCCAGCAGCCTCAGAAGCAGCAGATTAAAGCTCCACAATCAACTTGATGTACCCTGCATCTGTGGAAATCATGAATAGACAACGAATCCTTCAAATTGAGGAGGTGGACATTGAAAGGAAGGTTTATGATTTTTTCCCCTTTACCTCTTTTTGTGAGAGTGTATATGTATGCTTCTGTGTGAGATTTTGTCTGTATAGCTTTGCTTCCACCATTTGTCCTAGGGTTGTATCCATGTTTTTTCTGTTTGTTTGTTTAAAAAATTTTTCTTCTTAATTATTTTTTATTTTAATAACTTTATTTTATTTTATCTTCATTCTTTCTTTCTTTCTTTCCTTCCTTCCTTCCCTCCTTCCTCCCTCCCTCCCTCCCTCCTTTCTTTCTTCTTTCCTTTCTTTTTCTTTCTCTATTTCTTTTTTCTTCCTTTCTTTCCTTCTCTCTTTCTTTCTTTGTCTTTCTTTCTTTCTTTCTTTCTTTTTTCTTTCTTTCTTTCTTTCTTTCTTTCTTTCTTTCTTTCTATTTTTCTCCCTTTTACTCTGAGCCATGTGGATGAAAGGCTCTTGGTGCTACAGCCAGGAGTTAGTGCTGTGCCTCTGAGGTGGGGGAGCAAACTTCAGGACACTGGTCCACAAGAGAACTACCAGCTCCATATAATATCAAACGGTGAAAATCTCCCAGATATCTTCATCTCAAAGCCAGCACCCAGCTTCACTCAATGACCAGCAACCTACAGTGCTGGACACCCTATGGCAAACAACTAGCAAGACAGGAACACAACCCCACCTATTAGCAGAGAGGCTGCCTAAAATCATAATAAGTGCACAGACACCCAAAAACACAACACCAGACTTCGACCTGCCCACCAGAAAGACAAGATCCAGCCTCATCCACCATAACACAGGCACTAGTCCCTTCCACCAGGAAGTCTACACAACTCACTGAAACAACTTCAGCCACTGGGGACAGACACCAAAAACAATGGGAACTATGAACGTGCAGCCTGCAAAAAGGAGACCCCAAACACAGTAAGATAAGCAAAATGAGAAGACAGAAAAACACACAGCAGAGGAAGGAGCAAGATAAAAACCCACCAGACCTAACAAATGAAGAGGAAGTAGGCAGTCTACCTGAAAAGGAATTCAGAATAATGATAGTAAAGATGATTCAAAATCTTAGAAATAGAATAGAGAAAATGCAAGAAACATTTAACAAGGACCTAGAACTAAAGATGAAACAAGCAATGATGAACAACACAATAAATGAAATTAAAAATACTCTAGATGAGATCAATAGCAGAATAACTGAGGCAGAAGAATGGATAAGTAACCTGTAAGATAAAATAGTGGAAATAACTACTGCAGAGCAGAATAAAATAAGAAAGAAAAGAACTGAAGACAGTCTCAGAGACCTCTGGGACAACATTAAATGCACCAATGTTCGAATTATAGGGGTTCCAGAAGAAGAAGAGAAAAAGAAAGAGACTGAGAAAATATTTGAAGAGATTATAGCTTAAAACTTCCATAATATAAGAAAGGAAATAGTTAATCAAGTCCTGGCAGCAGAGAGAGTTCCATACATGATAAATCCAAGGAGAAATATGCCAAGACACATATTAATCAAACTGTCAAAAATTAAATACAAAGAAAACATATTAAAAGCAGTAAGGGAAAAACAACAAATAACACACAAGGGAATCCCCATAAGGTTAACAGCTGATCTCTCAGCAGAAACTCTGCAAGCCAGAAGGACTGGCAGGACATATTTAAATTGATGGAGAAAAATCTACAACCAAGATTACTCTATCTAGCAAGGATCTAATTCAGATTTCATGGAGAAATTAAAACCTTTACAGACAAGTAAAAGCTGAGAGAGTTCAGCACCACCAAACCAGGTTTACAACAAATGCTAAAGGAACTTCTCTAGGCAAGAAACACAAGAGAAGGAAAAGACCTATAATAATGAACCCAAAACAATTAAGAACATGGAAATTGGAATATATATATCAATAATTACCTTAAATGTAAATGGACTAAATGCTCCCACCAAAAGACACAGATTGGCTGAATGGATACAAAAACAAGACCCATATATATGCTATCTACAAGAGACCCCCTTCAGACCTAGAGACACATACAGACTGAAAGTAAGGGGATGGAAAAAGATATTCCAAGCAAATGGAAACCAAAAGAAAGCTGGAGTAGCAATTCTCATAACAGACAAAATAGAGTATAAAATAAAGACTATTAGAAGAGACAAAGAAGGACACTACATAATGCTCAAGGGATCGATCCAAGAAGAAGATATAACAATTGTAAATATTTATGCACCCATCATAAGAACACCTCAATACATAAGGCAAATACTAACAGCCATAAAAGGGGAAATCAACAGTAACACATTCATATTAGGGGACTTTAACACCCCACTTTCACCCATGGACAGATCATCCAAAATGAAAATAAATAAGGAAACACAAGCTTTAAATGATACATTAAACAAGATGGACTTACTTGACATTTATAGGACATTCCATCCAAAAATAACAGAATATACATTTATCTCAAGTGCTTATGGAACATTCTCGAGGATAGATCATATCTTGGGTCACAAATCAAGTCTTGGTAAATTTAAGAAAATTGAAATTGTATGAAGTTTCTTTTCTGACCACAATGCTATGAGACTAGATATCAATTACAGGAAAAGATCTGTAAAAAATACAAACACATTGGTGGCTAAGCAATACACTACTTAATAACGAAGTGATCACAGAAGAACTCAAAGAGGAAATAAAAAAAAAATACCTAGAAACAAATGACAATGGAGACACAATGTCCCAAAACCTATGGGATGCAGCAAAAGAAATTCTAAGAGGGAGGTTTATAGCAATACAATCCTACCTTAAGAAACAGGAAACATATCGAATAAACAACCTAACCTTGCACCTCAAGCAATTAGAGAAAGAAGAACAAAAAAACCCCAAAGCTAGCAGAAGGAAAGAAATCATAAAAATCAGATCCAAGAAAAATGAAAAAGAAATGAAGGAAATGATAGCAAAGATCAATAAAACTAAAAGCTGGTTCCTTGAGAAGATAAATAAAATTGATAAACAATTAGCCAGACTCATCATGAAAAAAAAGGGAGAAGACTCAAATCAATAAAATTAGAAATGAAAAAGGAGAAGTAACAACTGACACTGCAGAAATACAAAAGATCATGAGAGATTACTACAAGAAACTCTATGCCAATAAAATGGACAACCTGGAAGAAATGGACAAATTCTTAGAAATGCACAACCTGCCAAGACTGAATCAGGAAAAAATAGAAAATATGAACAGACCAATCACAAGTGCTGGAATTGAAACTGTGATTAAAATCTTCCAACAAACAAAAGCCCAGGACCAGATGGCTTCACAGGCAAATTCTATTAAACATTTAGAGAAGAGCTGACACCTATCCTTCTCAAACTCTTCCAACACATAGCAGAGGGAGGAATACTCCCAAACTCATTCTACAAGGCCACCATCACCTTGATACCAAAACCAGACAAGGATGTCACAAAGAAAGAAACTACAGGCCAATATCACTAATGAACAAAGATGCAAAAATCCTCAATAAAATACTAGCAAACAATCCGACAGCACATTAAAAGGATCATACACCATGATCAAGTGGGATTTATTCCAGGAATGCAAGAATTCTTCAATATAGGCAAATCAATCAATGTGATACACCATATTAACAAATTGAAGGAGAAACACCATACGATCATCTGAATAGATGCAGAGAAAGTTTATGACAAAATTCAACACCAATTTATGATAAAAACCCTGCAGAATGTGGGCACAGAGGGAACTTTCCTCAACATAATAAAGGCCATATATGACAAACCCACAGCCAACATCGTCCTCAATGGTGAAAAACTGAAAGCATTTCCACTAGGATCAGGAGCAATACAGGGTTGCCCACTCTCACCACTCTTATTCAACATAGTTTTGGAATTTTTAGCCACAGCAATCAGAGAAGTAAAGGAAATAAAAGGAATCCAAATCGGAAAAGAAGAAGCAAAGCTGTCACTGTTTGCAGATGACATGATACTATACATAAAGAATCCATAAATGCTATCAGAAAACTAATAGAGTTAATCAATGAATTTGGTAAAGTAGCAGGAAACAAAATTAATGCACAGAAATCTCTGGCATTCCTATACACTAATGTTGAAATATCTGAAAGTGAAATCAAGAAAACACCCCCATTTACCATTGCAACAAAAAGAATAAAATATCTAGGAATAAACCTACTCAAGGAGACAAAAGACCTGTATGCAGAAAATTGTAAGACACTGATGAAAGAAATTAAAGATGATAGAAATAGATGGAGAGATATACCATGTTCTTGGATTGGAACAATCAACGTTGTGAAAATGACTCTACTACCCAAAGCAATCTACAGATTCAATGCAATCCCTATCAAACTACCACTGGCATTTTTCACAGAACTAGAACAAAAAAATTCTCAATTTTTATGGAAACACAAAAGACTCCAAAGAGCCAAAGGAATCTTGAGAATGAGAAATGGAGCTGGAGGAATCAGGCTCCCTGACTTCAGACTATACTACAAAGCTACAGTAATCAAGACAGTATGGTACTGACACAAAAACAGAAATATAGATCAATGGAACAGGATAGAAAGTCCAGAGATAAACCTACGCACATATGGTCACCTTATCTTTGATAAAGAAGACAGGAATGTACAGTGGAGAAAGGACAGCCTCTTCAATAACTGTTGCTTTGAAAACTGGACAGGTACATGTAAAAGTATGAGATTAGATTACTCCCTAACACCATATAAAAAAATAAGCTCAAAATGGATTAAAGACCTAAATGTAAGTCCAGAAACTGTCAAACTTTTAGAGGAAAACATAGGCAGAACACTCTATGACATAAATCACAGCAAGGTCCTTTTTGACCCGCCTCCTAGAGAAATCGAAATGAAAACAAAAATAAACAAGTGGGACCTAATGAAACTTAAAAGCTTTTGCATAACAAAGGAAACCATAAAGAAGATCAAAAGACAACCCTCAGAATGGGAGAAAATATTTGCAAATGAAGCACCTGACAAAGGATTAATCTCCAAAGTTTATAAGCAGCTCACACAGCTCAATAACATAAAAACAAACAACCCAATCCAAAAATGGGCAGAAGACGTAAATAGACATTTCTGCAAAGAAGATATACAGACTGCCAAAAAACACATGATAAAATGCTCAACATCATCAGTCATTAGAGAAATGCAAATCAAAACTACAATGAGATATCATCTCACACCAGTCAGAATGGCCATCATCAAAAAATCTAGAAACAATACATGCTGGAGAGGGTGTGGAGAAAAGGGAACACTCTTGCACCACTGGTAGGAATATGAATTGGTACAGCCACTATGGAGAACAGTATGGAGGTTCCTTAAAAAACTACAAATAGAACTACCATATGACCCAGCAATCTCACTATTGGGCATATACCCTGAGAAAACCAAAATTCAAAAACAGTCATGTACCAAAATGTTCATTGCAGCTCTATTTACAATAGCCCAGAGATGGAAACAACCTAACTGTCCATTGTCAGATGAATGGATAAAGAAGATGTGGCACATATATACAATGGAATATTACTCAGCCATAAAAAGAAAAAAAATTCAGCTATTTCTAATGAGGTGGATGGACCTAGAGTCTTTCATACAGAGTGAAGTAAGTCAGAAAGAGAAAGACAAATACCATATGCTAACACATTTATATGGAATTTAAGGGGAAAAAAATGTCATGAAGAACCTACAGATAAGACAGGAATAAAGACACAGACCTACTAGAGAATGGACTTGAGGATATGGGGAGGGGGAAGGGTAAAGTGTGACAAAGCGAGAGAGTGGCATGGACATATATACACTACCAAGTGTAAGATAGATAGCTAGTGGGAAGCAGCTGCATAGCACAGGGTGATAAGCTCGGTGCTTTTTGACCACCTAGAGGGGTGGGATAGGGAGGGTGGGAGGGAGGGAGACGCAAGAGGGACGAAATATGGGAACATATGTATACGTATAACTGATTCACTTTGTTATAAAGCAGAAACTAACACACCATTGTAAAGCAATTATACTCCAATAAAGATGTAAAAAAAAGAATACAAGAAGTCAAATATCATTACATGGATAAGAAAGATCAAAAGATTCCTTGAGTGTCTGGAACATGTTATGCATTTGTCAACTACAAATTGACACTTTCCATTGGCACCTGCCATCTACCTCCACAATGATTAAATCATGTGCTGTTCCAACTGCTGACTTTCAACATGCCCTGAAAGAAATTCAGGGTGGAGAGCAGAAATGAAGCACTCAGTTCTCTGGAAAAAACTGACCAAACAGGTATTCAGACAGTTAGATATTTTCAGAAGCCAATTTTATGAGCCCAATTCTTGTATCTCTGCATATCTAGAAAAGCATTAAAATCCTTCATGGTGACATCTTCTCCTTGTGACTAAAAGTAACGTTCATGAGACTAGTAGAAACCTTCTGCAAAAAATATGTTCTTGACTGCATGTACTCCCCTTTCACCAAAATAACATGTATACTGACCTTTCCCCCTGCCACTTTGGGGCAGTTTCTCAGAGCTATCTGAAATGCTGTCTTCCAAGCTATAGTACTCTTTTTGCCCCAAATAAAACTGAGCTCTCACATTGTGCATTTTTTTAAGTTGACACATTTTACAATTCTTACCACTTAATGTAGGTTTCACAATAAATTAATTCTCTCCAAAATTTTTAATCATCATGTGCGTATACTGATTAATGTTGTTCCATTCATTTTTAATGTATTATGTCATTTGCCTCATAAATTTTATGCTTTAAAATGTGGATATACTAGAACAGTGTTTATGTATGATTTTTTTCTCCCTATTTTTCTCTCATGTGTTCTCAGTCTATATGAAGGCAGACCACATCATTCGCTGTACACACTTGACCTATGAGCAAGGTCACCTTAGTGAACATATCTTAGTCATTGATTGCTCATTGTTCTTGGATTTCTTGAGTGTAATTTGAGACAAGTAATTTACCCTTATTTAACATATAGTGACTATTATCTCTTTCGTTGTTGTTTTTATTCAAATTTATTGTGGTATAAGTTGAATACAATAAAATTTATACATTTTAACTCTATGGTTTGATTACTTTTGACAAATGAAACCATCACTAAAGTAAATATATGGATTATTTCCACCACCCAAAATATTCCCTTGTGCCCAGTAGTATACTGGTTAATATTTGACAACAGGTCTCTGGTAAAAAATGTTATATATTTAACATCCATTTATTTAACATACTAATAATTTTTTATGCCAATTCTCTAGCTTACACCAAGCCTTAAAATCAGGATCATACATCCTTTAACTTTTTAAAAAATTATCTTGGCTTTTCTAAACCTTTTGAATTAACACATAAATTTGTAAATGAGCTTGTAAATTTCTACGTGAAATCCTGTTAGGATTTTGGCTTGGACTGCATTAACTCTGTAAGTCAATTTGGGAAGAATGGACATCTTAACAGATGCTGTCTTCCAATCCATTAACATTTCTTTCTTTATTTAAATCTTCTGAAATTTCTCTAAGAATAGTTTTAGAGTTTTCAGTATAGATATCTGTAACAAATTTTATTTAACATATTCCCAAGTATTTCATGTTTTTTGATATGATTTCTATCACTACACACTATCGTTGATACTATTTAAAATATATTTTTTAAACTGAAGCAAAATCAACCTACAAAACTATGTTAGTTCTAGGTACACAATCCAGGTGATTGAATATTTCTATACATTACAAAACAGATCATCCCAATAAGTCTGCTTACCATCTGTCACCATACAAAGTTATTATGATATTATTGACTATATTCCCCATACTGTACTTTTCATCTTTGTGACTCATTTATTTTGTACCTAGCAGTTTGTACCTCTTGATCTCCCTGACCTATTTCATGCATCCCTCCCATTCCCCTAACTTCGGGCAACCACATGTTTGTTTTCTGCCTCTATGACACTTTCTGTTTTGTTATTTTGTTCTTTTGTTGTTTCTTAGATTGCACATATAAATGAAATCATACAGTATTTGTCTTTCTCTGTGTGACTTACTTCACTTAGCATTAAACCCTCTAGTTCAATTCATATTGTAGCAAATGACAAGATTTCATTATTGATGACTGAATGATATTCATTCATTTGATGGCTGAGTAATATTCCTTTACACACACACACACACACACACACACACACACACACACACACACCCCACATTTTTTTGTCCATTCTTCTATTGATTGGCACTTAGGTTGCTTCCATGTCTTGGTTTATATAAATAGTGCTGCAATGAACATAGAGGTGCATATATCTTTTTAAATTAATGTTTTTGTTTCCTTTCAAAAAATACCCAGAAGTTGAATTGCTGAATCATATAGCAGTTCTAGTTTTAATTTTTTGAGGACTTTCCATACCATTTTCTATAGGAGTGTGAGAATTTGCATTCCCCCCAACAGAGTATGTGAGTTTGCTTTTCTCCATCCATGCCAACACTTATTATTTGTTGTCTTTTACATGAAAGCCATTCTAACATGTGTGATGTGATATCTCACTGATTTGCATTTCCGAGATGATTAGTAATGTTGAGTATCTTTTCATGTGTCTGTTGGCCTGTGTACAACTTCTTTAGAAAAAATGTCTATTCAAGTACTCTACTCAATCTTAATCAGGTTGTTTGTTTTCTTGAGGTTGTTTTGTACAAGTTATTTGTATATTTGGGGTATTAACCCTTATCCAATATATTGTTTACAAATGTCTTCTCTCATTCAGTAGGCTGATTTTTCATTTTATTGATAGTTTACTTCACTGTACAAAAGCTTTCTAGTTTGATTTGGTCCATTTGTTTATTTTTACTTTTGTTTCCCTTGCCTGAAGAGACATATCAGAAAATAAAATTCTAAGACTGATGTCAGATTGTACACAGTTTATATTTTCTTCTAGGAGTTTTATGATTTCAGGTCTTACATTTAAGCCTTTAATACATTTTGAGTTTATTTTTGTGTATGGTGTGAGAAAGTAGTCCAATTTAATTCGTTTTCATGTAGCAGTCCAATTTTCCCACCATTTATTGAAGAAGCTATATTTTTCTCATTGTATATTCTTTCATGCTTCATTGTATTTTAACTGACCACATCAGATCTCTATTCTGTTCCATTGATCTATGTGTCTGTTTTGTGCCAGTACCATACTGTTTTGATTATTATATTTTGTAGTCTAGTTTGAAAACAGGGTGCATGATACCTCTATCTTTGTTCTTCTTTCTCTGAATTATTTTAGCTATTCAGGGTGTTTGTCTTTCCATACACTTTTTTTTCTTTAATAAATTTTTTTATTTATGGCTGTGTTGGGTCTTCATTGCTGTGCACAGGCTTTCTCTAGTTGCAGTGAGTGGGGGGTACCCTTGGATGCGGTGCACAAGCTTGTCAATGTCGTGTCTTCTTTTGTTGCAGAGCATGAGCTCTAGGCACGCAGGCTTCAGTAGTTGTGGTACATGGGCTTAGTAGTTCTGGCTTGTGGGCACTAGAGTGCAGGCTCAGTAGTTGTGGCCCACGGGTTTAGTTGCTCCGCAGCATGTGGGATCTTCCCAGACCAGGACTCAAACCCGTGTCCCCTGCATTGGCAGGTGGATTCTTAACCACTGTGCCACCAGAGAAGCCCCTCCATACAAGTTTTATAATTTTTGTTCTCATGCTGTGAAAAATGCCATTGGTATTTTGAAAATGATTACATTGTATCTGTAGCTTGCCTTGAGTGGTGTGTATAGTTTTAAAAATATTAATTCTTCCAATCTATGATCACAGTATAATACATCTTTTCATTTGTCTGTGTTGTCTTCAATTTTTTTTTCATCATAGATTTACAAATTTTTTTTGCCTCCTTGATTAGATTTATCCCTAGGTATTTTATTCTTTTGGTGCAATTATTAATGATAATTAATTAATTATTAATTTTGGTGCAATTCTCTTTCTTATAGTTAATTTGCAGTATATATAAATTAAACAGATTTTTGTAAAATAATTTTGCATCCTTCACCTTTACTGAATTTATTTGTTAGTTCTAATAGTTTGTTTTAGTGGAGTCTTTGGGGTTTTCTATATATATTCATGTCACCTACAAAGATTGAAAGTTTTACTGCTCTTATCCAATTTGGATGCCATTTACTTCTTTTTTCTTGCCTAACTGCTGTGACTAAAACTTCCAATATTATGTTGAATAAAGGTGGCGAGTGGACATACTTGTCTTGCTGCTGATCTTAGAGAAAAATCTTTCAGCTTTTCACTGTTGAGTATGACATTAGTTGTGGGCTTGTCATATGTGACATTTATTATGTTGAGGTATGTTTCCTCTATACACACTTTGTTGAAAGTTTTAATCATAAATATATGTTGAATTCTGTCAAAAGCTTTCTCTTCATCTATTGAGATTATCAAATGATTTTTATTCTTCAATTTGTAAATGTAATGTATCATTTTGATTAATTTGCAGATATTGAACCATCCTTGAATTCCTGGGATAAAACCCACGTGATTATGGTTTGTGATCCTTTTAATATATTTGTTGAATTTGTTAATACTTTGTTGAGGATTTTTACATCTATAGTCATCAGTGATATTGGCCTGTAATTTCCTATTTTGTGGTGGTGTTGTCTGCTTTTAGTATCAGGGTGATGCTGGCCTTGTAAAATGAATTCAGAACTTTTCCCTCCTCTACAATATTTTGGAACAGTTTGAGAAGGAGAGGTGTTAACTTTAAATATTTTGTAGAATTCAACTATGAAGCCATTGATCCTGGACTTTTGTTTCTTGGAAGTTTTTTTGTTTGTTTTTTTTATTACTGATTCAATTTCATTGCTGGATATTTGTCTCTTCATATTTTCTATTGCTTTCTGATTCAGTCTTGGGATATTATAAATTTCTGGGAATTTATCCATTTCTTATTAATTGTCCATTTTATTGGCATATAAGTGATCATAGTAATGTCTTACTATGCTTAAATTTTGTTATTGATTTTCTGTCTGGATGATTTGCCTATTGATGTAAGTGGGTTGTTCAAGTGCCGTACAATTTTGTGTTACTGTCAATATCTCCATTTACTTCTATTAATATTTGTTTTATGTATTTAGGTGCTCCTCTGTTGGGCGCATATATATTTATAATCATTATATCTTTTTACTCAACTTATCCCTTTCTCATTATATAATGCCCTTCTCTGTCTCTTGTTATATTATTTGCTTAAATTCTAATTTGTGTTATATCAGTATTTCCACCCCTTCTTGCTCTTCATTTCCATTTCCATGGAGTACTTTTCCATCTCTCACTTTCAATATGTGTGTGTCTTTGGATCTGATGAAGTGAGTCTTTTAGGCAGCATACACATAGGTCTTGGTTTTTTGTCCATTTATCCACTCTCTATCTTTTGAAGCATTTTGTCCAGTTAATTTTCAGTAATTAATAGGTATGTAGTCATTGCCGTGATGGTAATCATTTTTAGATTGTTTTTGTAGTTCATTTCTGTTTTTTCTTCTTTTATTACTCTATTCCCTTGTGATTTGATGACTGTCTTTCATATTATGTTTGTATTTCTTTCTCTTTTGTGTGTGTATTATAGGTTTTTGGTTTGTGGTTACCATGTGAGATATGTATATAAATATATATATATATATATATATATAGTTATTTTAAGTTTATAGTCTCTTATGTTTGAAAGCATTCTAACAACCTTTCATTTTTACTCAACCTTCAAATTTAATGTTTTTGACATCATATTTTATATTCTTTTTTGCAGACATTAACTACTTTTAGTAGATATAGATGATTTCACTACTTTTGTCTTTTCACCTTCCTACTAGCTTTATAAGTGATTGATCTACTCCTTTTACTGTGTACTTGTCTTAACCAATGAAATTTTTCCCTATAACAATACCATCCTGCAAGTGCCCAATATTTTCTGATCTCAGAAGCTAAGCACAGTCAGGCCTAGTTAGTACTTGGATGGGAGACTGCCTTGGAATACCAGGTGCTGTAGGCTTAAAAAAAAAATGAAATTTTTCCTTTTTTAAATTTCATATTTCTAGTTGTGGACTTTTCTACTATGAGACATTCCTTTAATGTTTCCTGTAAAGCCAGTTTAGTGGTACTGAACTCTTTAAGCTTTTCTTGTCCATAAAACATTTGACATCTCCTTCAAGTCTGAATGATAACCTTGTCAGGTAGTCTATTCTTGGTTGTATGGATTTTTCTTCCATCACTTTAAATATATTATGCCACTCCCTTCTGGCCTTCAAATTTCCTGCTGAAAAGTCAGCTGACTGCCTCATGGGAGTTTCCTTTTATGTCACTAATTGCTTTTCTCTTGTTACTTGTAATTTCTCTTTTTATCTTTAATTTTGCCCTTTTAATTACAAATTTTCTTGGTGTGTGTCTCTTTGGGTTCATCTTGTTTGGCACTCTGCTTTGAGCTTCTAAGACTTGGATGTCTGTTTCCTTCCCAGGCTAAGAAAGTTTTCAGCTATTACTTTTGAATGTTTCTCTGCCCCTTTCTCTCTCTTTTTATCCTCTGAGATACCTATAAAGTAAGTATTAGTATGTATCATCTACTCTACTGCTTGGAAGCCTTTTGACTTTCAGAGCCAGAACATGGGTCCAACCACCAGCAGGCAGGCATCCACCAAACAAGGCAGGGCCTGGCAGCCAGCCAGCCCAGAGGCCAGCCCTGCCTACAGTGTGCTCACAGTACTCTACCACACTTCAATAGAAGGTCCCACATAGCCTGTATAGAAGGTATACCTAAAGCATGTATTTCTGGTGACCAGAAGGGAGTGTGCTGCTGGGTCCCATAGAACAATTCCTACATGAGGCCACTTCTCCAAAATTGAGAAAAATAATCAATGTACCTAATATCTATAAATAAGTAGAGAATTAGGCAAAATGTGGTGCCAGAGGAATATGTTCCAACCTCAGAAAAAGAACTAAACAATATACACAGTAAAAAGATCAAAGTAATGATCATATAGATGCTCAATTAACTCAGAAGAAGAATGGATGAACACAGAGAGATTTTACCAAAACTGTAGATAATATGAAGAAGAACAAAGCAGAGGTAAAGAATACAATAACTGAAATTAAAAATACACCCAGGAGTCCATATGGCAGAGGAGTAGGAGGACATGGAGTTCATCTCTCCCTACAAACACATCAATAATACATCTATAAATAGAACTATTCTCACAGAGCACCTGCTGAAGAGTAGCCAAGGCCCTTGGACACCTAAAAGGATAAGAAATATCCATGCCTAACTGAGTAGAATGGAAGAAGGGGAGAGGAAGAGAAGATGAAGCAGAACAGAACATACATCCCTGGTGGGGAACTGAAGGAGAAGAGAGGTTCCTGCATCTAGGGAAGCTCCGTAACCAGCTGGGAGATCATTTGGGGGCTTCAGGATATATTGGAGGAGAGTGCAACAACTGATCTGTTGCAGACAGGACAGAGTGAGACTTACACAGATGGTGTTTACCACAGCCCTGCCTGCCCCAGCTTGAGAGGTGTGTCCATAGGTGCAGATGTTCACTGGCTGCTGGGACATGGGTTTGGAGAGAAGACCCGGGTAAGGGACTGCTGTTGGATACAAGGAGACAGACTTAAGGGATGGGAGTGAGGAAATCTTCAAACAGGAATGCTCATGGAGGAAACTTAGAATACCTTAGAAGTAAAGTGCTATTGTTGAGTGATGCACAAAGGACAAGGTCCCCATCACAGCCTCTGTCCCAACACTGCAACCCCTCCTTCCCTGGGCATTAGGAAGGGATCCCAATGGGGTAGGTGCTCTTGTGAAAATGGCAGCCTGCCTCCTCCTCGGTGTCCCATCCCAGCCACAGTGGATGCTCTCAAAACCCCAGCAACAACTGCCTTTTCCTCTGTGGCTTGTCCCTGCTGGGGTGGGCTCTCTTGCACTGCTGGCCACTCTCTCCTCCATGTCCCCTCCTTACTGGGGTGGATTTGTGTGCTCTGAGGCAGCCTTGGGAACAGACCCATGTGGATGGCCCACAGGCAGATGTGGGGCTGAAACCACAGCTGAGCACCAGGGGCCATGCAACTAAGCAATAAAAGCTGAAATCTCTCTTTGAAGCTGTGCAAACCATGGATTGACACCCATATGACTGGCTTTGTAAACTCAGTGACTCCAGAACAATTGAACAGACGAGTGCTTCTGCAGCTAAGATAGATCTAGCTTTAGTGGCTGTAGACTTTGTGAGCATGTACACCCGGGGATTGGGTCAGGCCAGAGTCTGAGCTGCCCCTATAGTGGCCACAATGTGTCCAGATCCATGATTACTGCAATCCCAGAACCTGACTTCAGTGGATCTATGCTGGTGGCCTGTGAAAAAAAAAGCCTGAGAGATACCAGGGTCAATTGTTGGCATAATTATGGTTGAGGTGGGGCTGAGAGCAGTGCTCAAAACAGTGTAATCTGAGAGCTTGCACAACAGGTGAAAGGTGATACAACAAAGAACACCCACAGGTAAACAACTCCAGAGGAGGAATACTCAGTGACTTGTCTCCCAGTGAGAGTGCTCCAATCCCTCCTACCTCACACTGCAGATCAGAAACACAGCTAAGAAACAGGTTTGAGGTCCTCTACTCCAACAAGTAGGCAACAGACCCCACCCCTGACAGGGCAGTGACACCCACAGAGCAAAGGGGAGGTCTTGCTCAATATCCAGGGCAGGCTCTGGCCACCACAACATCAGACATACCTCTTAGCAAGAGGATAATGGCCTGTATACAATGAGGAAAGAGGTGGCAGACATCTATACTAAAAACAGTACTCCTACCAAAAAATATTAAACCCATGCAGGATACACAGGGATGTTCCCACATAAAATAGCCCTCCAAGATAGTCTGAAGGTCTGGCATCAGGAGGAAGAATCCCCTGAGCATTTAACCTTGAAGGCCAGAAGTGCTTGAGTGTAGAATATCCATAGGGCTGGAGGAAACAAAGACTCCACTCTTGGAGAGTACACACAAGACCTCAAGCGCACTGGGATCCAGTACAAAGTACTACCTCCATGGGAACCTGGGCTAGACCTACCTAGGGGTCATGGAGGGTCTCTTGGGGAAGCAAAGGTCAACTCTAGCTCACTGTGGACAAGGACACAAGCAGCAGATGCCCGAGGGAATATTCATCAGAGTGAGCTCCCCTGAAGGTCCCCATTTTGGCACCAAGACCCAGACCCACCCAAAAACCTGCAGACTCCAGTGCTGGAAATCCTCAGGCCCAAAAACAAACAAGATAGGAACACAGCCCCATCCAACAGAAGATAGGCTGCCTAAAGTTGTTCTAAGCTCACAGCCACCTCAAAACACACCCCTTGACATGGCCTTGCCAACCAGAGGGACAAGACCCAGCTCAACCCACCAAAGGGCAGGCACCAGTCCATCACACCAGGAAGCCTACACAAGCCCCAGGACTCATCCACAAGGGAGCAGACACTAGAATCAAGAGGTACTATGATCCTGCAGCTTGAAGAAATAAGAGAACAAAACACAGAAAGTTAGACAAAATGAGACAACAGAGAAATATATTGCAAATGAAGGAACAAAATAAAAACATACAAGAACAACTAAATTAAGTGGAGATAGGCAGGAACAGGACAAGTATGTCCACTCTCTCCATTTTATTCAAGTGGAGTTTTATTTGGAAGTCGTAGCCACAGCAGTCAGAGAAGAAAGAGAAATAAAAGAAATCCAATTTGGAAAAGAAGAATTAAAACTGTCACTGCTTGCAGATGACATAATACTATAAATAGAAAATCCTAAAGATGCTACTGGAAAAGTACTAGAGCTAATCAATGAATTTGGTAAAGTTTCAGGATACAAAATTAATGCACAGAAATCTCGTGCATTCCTATACATTAACAATGAAAGATTAGAAGGAGAAATTAGAGAAACAACCCCATCTACCATTGCATCAAAAATAATAAAATACCTAGGAATAAACCTACCTAAGAAGGCAAAAACCTGTACTTAGAAAACTGTAAGACACTGATGAAAGATATCAAAGATGACACAAACAGATGGAAAGATATACCATATTCTTAGATTGGAAGGATCAATATCGTGAAAATGACTATACTACTTAAAGCAATCTACAGATTCAAAGTAGTTCCTATCAACTTACCAATAGCATTTTTCACAGAATTGGAACAAAAATTTTTACAATTTTCATGGAAACGCAAAAGGCGATGAATAGGCAAAGCAATCCTGAGAAAGAAAAATGGAACTGGAGAAATCAGGCTACCTGACTTCAGACTATACTATAAAGCTACAGTCCTGATAACATATGGCACTGGCACAAAAACAGAAATATAGATCAAGGGAACAGGATAGAAAGTCCAGAGATAAACCCACACACCTATGGTCACCTAATCTATGACAAAGGAGGCAAGAATATACAAGGGAGAAAAGACAGTCTCTTCAATAAGTGGTGCTGGGAAAACTGGATAGCTACATGTAAAAGAATGAAATTAGAACATAAATAAACTCAAAATGAATTAAATGTCTAAATGTAAGGCCAGATACTATAAAACTCTTAGAGGAAAACATAGGAAGAACACACTCTGATATAAATAGCAGCAAGATCTTTTATGATCCGTCTCCTAAAGTAATGAAAATAAAAATAAACAAATGAGACCTAATTAAACTTAAAACCATTGGACAGCAAAAGAAACCCATAAACAAAATGAAAACACAACCCACACAATGGGAGAATATATTTGCAAACAAAGGGACTGACAATGGATTAATCTCCACAATATACAAACAGCTCATGCAGCTCAAAATAGATAAAAAAAAAAATCAAACAATGGGTGGAAGATCTAAATAGACATTTCTCCAAAGAAGACATACAGATGGCTAAGAAGCACATTGAAAAGATGCTCAATGTCACTAATTATTAGAGAATTGCAAATCAAAACAACAGTGAGGTATCACCTCACACCAGTCAGAATGGCCATCTTCAAAAAATCTACAAACAATAAATTATGGAGAGGGTGTGGAGAAAAGGGAACTCTTTTACACTGCTGAAGGGAATGTAAATTAGTACAGCCACTGTGGAGAACAGTATGGAGGTTCCTATAAAAACTAAAAATAAAGCTATCATGTGATCCAGCTATCCCATTCCTGGGCATATATCCAGAGCAAACCATAATCTGAAAAGATACATGCACCCCAATATTCATTGCAGCACTATTTATAATAGCCAAGACATGGAGGCAACCTAAATGTCCATCAACAGAAGAATGGATAAAAATGTGGTACATACATAAAATGGAATATTACTAAGCCATAAAAAAGAACAAAATAATGTCATTTGCAGCAACATGGAAGGACCTAGAGATTGTCATGCTGAGTGAAGTGAGTCAGATAGAGAAAGACAAATATCATATGATATCACTTATATGTGGAATCTAAGAATGGTACAAATGAACATTTGCAAAACAGAAAAAGAGCCACAGATGTAAAAAACAAACTCATGTTTACCAGGAGGGAAGGCAGGGGAGGGATAAACTGGGAGATTGGTCTTGATATACACACACTACCACATATAAAATAGATAAGTAATACGGAACTACTATATAACACAGGTGACTCTACTCAATACTCTCTAATGACCTATATGGGAAAACAATTTTTAAAAGAGTGGATATATGTGTATGTATGACTGATCCACTTTGCTGTACAGCAGAAACTAACACAACATTATAAATCAACTATACTCTAATAAAAATTTAAAAATAAAAAACAAACAAAAAAGTCATTTCAAAAAAATGATATACCCAAATATAACACAGGAAAAAATAAATTAAAATACACTCACAGAAATCAACAGTAAATTAGATGATACAAGGAGCAGATAGTTGAACTGGAAGACAGAGTAGTGGAAATCATTCAAGCTACAAAGAAAACTGAGAAAAGAATTTTTGAAAGAAGGACAGTTTAAGAGAACTGTAGCACAACAGCAAGCATACTAATATTTGCTTTGTAGGGGTCCCAGAGAAAAAGAGAGAGAGAAAGGGAAGGGATCTTGCCCCAGATGCTCCTTGTGTTAGTGCTAGCTCACTCTTGGGCAAAGATTAGTTCCAGGGTCTCTGGCTGAAGGGCCTTGGGTGTTCCAAATTTTGTGTCAGTCTACTGGTGGGATAGGCCAGAGCCCAGGGAATCTTGGGCCTAGTTCTGGTTCACTGATGAGTGGAGCTTGGTCCCAGGGTGGGTACAGCTGAGTCCCAGATGGTGTCCTTGGACTGGTGTTGACCAGGTGGTCAGTGGGTATGCTGAAGTGCTAAAAGGCTACAGGGAGGACTCCAAAGTGGCATTTGACAACACCAGTGTCCTCGTGGTAGTACAAGTTCCCCAAAATTGATGCCACCTGAGTCATTGTCCCCAGGCAGAGTTCCAGTTGCCTACCGTCTCTCTAGGAGTCCCCTCCAGATCCTCAACTGTGTCTGAACTAGGCTTCTTTCAAATTATTGCCTCTGCACTGGGTCTTATATTAAGTGAGATTTTGCCTGTACCCTTTAAAAGCAGAATCTCTGTTTCCTATAGCCCTCCAGCTTTCCTATACACAAGCTTGCTGGATTTCAAAGCCTGATACTCTGGGGTCTTGTCTTTCTGGTGCAGGACCCTCGGCTGGGGAACCCAGTGTGGGCTCAGACCTCTCACTATTTGGGAAGAAAATCTACAGTTCTGATTATCTTCCTATTTGTGATTTGCTTACCCAGTAATGTGGGTCTTGACTATACTGCATCTCCACTTCTTTTGTTCTTGTTGTGGTTCCTGCTTTATACCTTTGTGGAAAATCTTTTCTGCTAGTGTTTGCATAGCTCTTATCAATGGTTGGTCTGCAAATAGTTGTAATTTTGGAGTGCCCATGGAAGACGGTAAGTTCATGGTCTTCCCACTCTGCCTTCTTGACCACTCCCCTCGATTATTTCTGCATATACTTATGGTTACCTATCTCTCATTACTCTTCTGGGACTCTAATTCCACATATATTTCTTTTTACTATGTCTCATGTGTCTCTCCTATTTTTCTTTTTTTCTTTTTTTTTCCTTTTTTCCAAACTCTGTGCTTTGGATAATTTCTATTGACGTGTATTTCCATTTAAAATTCTTACATTTTTCTTTGCCTAATATGTTATTAAACCCATCCACTGAGTTTCTAATTTTAGATTTTTAATAGTTTATTTCCAAATATTTATTGTACTTCAATTATCTATTCCGATTCTGCCATAAGTTTATTTCACTATCTATCTTTTTCTCTTTTTTTTCTTTTTATCTTTTTGTTGAACATAATACTTATATCTCTTTTAAATTTCTTGTACACTGATTACAATATTTTAAATACTTGTGGGTATTTCCCCTAATATGTTTATTTTTATTTTTGAATATCAGATATATTTTCCAGGCTACTTGAATGGTTGGTGCTGAAAGTGGAATATGTTGTTTTATTCCACATTATAGGTTTTGAAATTGCCTCAGTTAGACATAAAGGTTGAAGAATGATCATCTAAATTAAATTAAAATCTAATTTGAGATAAACCTGGGTGACACTTTGGTAAGATTTATTTTGTCTCTTTCCCTAGGTTTTTAGTAAACAGTTAGCATCATAGTATAGAAAAAAAATAAATGCTTTTTCTTTAAGACAGGGTTTGTCAACTTCAGCACTACTGATATTTTGGATTAGATAATTCTTTGTTGTGTCAGGATGTCCTTTGACTGTACAATATTCAGCAGGCTGTCTACTATCTACTGTCTACTAGATGCCAGTTCTACAACCCCCTACATGTTCCTCAATTTATATCTCACAAGAATAACTCTAGAATTTTCAAATAGCCCCTGAGTTTGGGGAAAAAACTAAGTTAATTACTGCTCACAACTTCTTTTCAACACTGTACTGAAGTTTGTAATTAGGGCAATAATTTAGTTCAATAAGGCCAGAAAAATACACGCATCTCATTTGGGAAGTGATAGATACAGATAGAGATACTGTATGCTGAGAGGGCCTGAAAGCAATGACACCTTAGTATCCATGAGGACACCTAGTGCCAAGATTTGGGTTTCTAATTGTCACTATCCAATAAAATAAAATGAAAGCTTCTTAGAGAAATAGATGATTTCAGTGTTGAGGAAGAGAAAAAACAAGATGAGACTGAACCATCCTTTGGTGCCAGGAATAAAGTAAGAGCTGAAAAATAAATGATAGAACCATGTCCAAAGGACACAAGAAGCAATTAGTAGTTCCCTGTGGCCATATTTGATATAGTAATGGCTTAAAACACAGAGAATAAAATAAATATCCATGAATATATGTTGATACATAAGTAACTAAAAAATAACTAATTGCAGAGAAAGGAAAATTACTTTTTATAGTAAAAGATTAATCAATAACTAGAAAAAATATGGAAAAAGAAAACTACCGTTTTTGTTTTTTTTTTTCGCTATGCAGGCCTCTCAATGCTGTGGCCTCTCCTGTTGCGGAGCACAGGCTCTGGACGCGCAGGCTCAGCGGCCATGGCTCACGGGCCCAGCCGCTCCGCAGCATGTGGGATCTTCGCGGACCGGGACACGAACCCGTGTCCCCTGCATTGGTAGGTGGACTTTCAACCAGTGCGCCACCAGGGAAGCCTGAAAACTACCATTTGGCTAACATCACTTACCTAACACCTTAGTAATATCGGTTGCAAGCAAGAATCATTAGTAGATGCTAAAATTAATGAGTGAATGTATGAAAAGATACAATCTATTTACATAGTCTCAAAGTATAGGCTTACAAGATACTTATTAATTACCATGAGAAGAAAGTATTACTTTTCAATGGAGATAGAAAGAATAGGACATGAAAAATGATTGAAGGAATAATGGTTGAAATATTATCATATTTTGTGAAAGACATAAACAAACAAATTTAAGAAGTTCAGCCAACCCAAAACAGGATATAATTCAATTAAAGCCACATATACATATGGCATAATCAAGTGACTGAATAACAGAGATAAAGAATATTCTTTGAAGCTGTCAAATAAAAATGTCACATTATATAATTCAGAAATGATGATCTTTAAGTCAACATATTTCTCATTAGAAACCAAAATGATGGTGGCTCATTTTTTAAAGAGCTTGGGAAAATAAAACTCTGCCAGCAGAATTCAATGTGCAGCAACTCTATCATTAAGGAATAAAGTAAAAAAAAAAAAAATTAAATATATTTAGGTAAATAAAAATGAAAATTTGTCACCATATGACCTCCTCTTCAGTAAGTGCTAAAAGAATTTCTTCAGAATGAAACATCACTTACAACAAGGATGCTTTCTTTCAAATATCATTCAACATTGAACTAGAGATCTTTGCTTTATGATAAGGCAAACAAACAAACAAAAAGTATACAGATTGGAAAAACATAAGTAAAGCTGTAATTTCATTTCAACATAATTTTACCTAGCAAATTCCTCAAAATCTACAAAAAATAAAAAAAAAAATACTGGAACTAATATGTCAACTTACAGAAGTTTTGGATGCAAGGTCAATATGTAAAAATCAATTGTATTTTTATTTACTAATAACAAAAAATTAAAAAGTAAATCATAAAGTTAATTTTATCTCTAATGGCACCAAACATAATTTTATACTAATAAGAAATTTAATAAAAGGTATCTAAGACTTCTATACTAAAATTGTGAATCACTGCTCAAAGAAATTGAAGATATAGAAAAGTGGAGCAGTTAACCATGTTCATGGATTGAAAGTCTAATTATCCTAAAATTAATCTATAGATATTAATAACATCCTAGCAGACTTTTTAGTAGGAATTGACAAGCTGATTCTTAAATTTTTATGAAATACCAGAAACTTTGAGTAAGGTGAGCAATTTTTAATGGGTAGAACAATCAAGTTCATTTGGAATTGACAGATGTACCTGGAACAGATCAATGGAACAAGATAAAGAGTGCAGAAATGTACCCACACATATTTAATCATTCAGTTTGTCATAAAGGGGCCAATCTCATTCAACTGGAAAAATAAAGTCTTTGTAACAAATAATGCTAGAACAACTTTATATCTGTAAATTTGCCTCAAATGTATAATAGTTCGAAATGGAAAACCTCAAACTATAAAACTTGCAGAAGAAAACAATCTCCATGACATTGAAGTAGGGAAAGATTTCTTAAATTGCATGCAGAAAGCACAAACCATTAAAAATTGGTAAATTTGACTTTACAGGAATCAAAAACGTTTGCTCTAGGAATGACACTGGTGTACAAAGAAAAAGGAACCAGAGAGTGGGGAGAAAATTTTTTTTGCAACATGTATTACAAAAAAGGGTCTTGTGTTTAGAATGTATAAAGAATTCATACAATTTAATAAGAGGAAAAACAAATTTAAAAATGGGTACTTAACAAAAGAAAGTGATACATATGTCAATAAACATGAAAAATTGCTTAACATCTGTTACTAGGGAAATACAAATGAAAACCATAACTAGATATCAGTATACACACATTAGAAAGGCTAAAGTTAAAACCAAAGATTGACAATACCAAGTGTTGACAAGGATATGTTACCATGATACTTAGTTACTTAAAATATTTAAATGTCTTCCAAACTCTTTTAGGATAAAATGTATGTGTTAGTATAATTTAACAGTTTGTCTTGGTTTGGTACTGGCCACCTGAGATTATTATGCATACACATTTACTTTCAGGTGGTATACTTCCTGTCATCTTCATGCCTGGGCATTCTTCCCTCTGCTAATAATCTCCATTTCTATTTTATCTAGCTAAACATTTCTTGTTATGCTTCAAGGCTTAGTTTAAGTATAGACTTCTCTGAAAATCCTTCTCTGGCTCCTCCATGGAGAGTTTAAAATTCCCATCTCTAGGCTACTCTGGCTCTGTATATAATCTCTGTTCACTTTTTAAAAGTCATTGCATTATCCCATTTTCATTATAATTAAGTTAAATGTTTATATTACCCATTAGAGATTATAAACCCTCTCCAAAATGGAATTCTGTTTAATTCCATGTATATCCCTAGAAATAAGCACAGTGCCTGAAACATAGGCTTTTAAAATTGCTTATAGCATTCTATATATTCAACATTTTAAAGTACTCAATAAACACTGAGTAATGGAGGAGTTAATTCATTGGAGCATTATTGATCAAAATCTAACTTTATTACTCTTGGAGACCTCAGGAGGCAAGAGGAACAAACAGAGAAAGAGAAGATTATAAATATTTTTTTTTAAATTCCTGTGATGTCAACTGGTTTTTATATGTATGTGTGTGCCTTTAGAAAGAGCAGGGACTCTCTGTTTTCATTTTTCCTTAGGCTCATGTCAGATATTTATTAGTATAGGAGCTTCTGATTCAATATTTCTGTGTTTATATTAGTATAATTCCTCTGCACCCTTACATCAATGTTGTTGATTGGAATTTCAAACTCTTTGAAACTGAGAGCTCAAATCTAGATGTCATTAGTTAGATGACAAATTTGAGTTGTATTTTATAATAGAGAAGAAATGAGTTGTTTCTATTTATACCTCAGTTTTAAAATGCCTAGTGATTTTAAAAAGCTACAAATGTCATATTTGTTTATGTAGATTTCATCCCAGAGGGCTCTAATGCTCAGAACAAAACTAAATTATAGAAACACAATAAAAAACTTACCTCAATGTTATCCCTCTCACTGAATTTTTCTTAAAACAGTTTATAACATAAATGAGCTGAAACATCACCAAGATGGCAACATACGAAGATTTTTCTCCTCCCACAGATGCACTGAATATACAGCTACACACATATCAGTTGCTTCTGAGAGAAATCCAGAAACTAACTGAGTGAATCCTATGCACTGGATGGCTGAGAAAATACACTGAAATGAATATAGTTCCCTCCAAAAACCACACCCCTGGCACAATGCCTTACTATCGTGGGGGAATTCCCAACTCCCAACATTTCCCTAAGGAGAAAATGGTTTGGATCACATATGTAGTAGCCCAAATTTTAAGGATGCTATGTGAAGGATGGGTCCCCAAATCACCTATCTCTGAGAACCAACAGGACTTGAATTCATGTGTCCCACAGAACAATAGAAAATAAAGCATCAGCTGTAAAATAAATGCACAAGCAATCCCTGTGTCTATCCTCTTGGACTCAGTACAGAGAAAGCAGGGGAAAAAAAGATTATCTCCCAGTTTGTTTGTTTGTTTTTTTCCTGCAAGGGCTGTGACTGTATACTTTCCCAGCTGCTTTCAGAGGGTCTGTCTTCTTATCAACCTGCATCTGTCTGCTGACCAGGATACTTTCTGGAGGCTGAAAGTGCTGGGCGACACTTCCCTTACTTTCTCCATCCAGTTAGCTCTAACAATAAAACCAAATTGCCAACATCTCTCTGGAATGAGTTTGTCCATACATCTAGTGCCCCAACTTTTGCAGCTGCTACCTAAGGAATGAACCCTCAACTCACCTAGCTCCGACAGCCAACAGGGTTTGGCATTTTGAGTTTCACAGGACCATAAAATCAGTTTAATATGTTTTCAAATAGGTGAGCATGAGTTTACTGCAACTATCCTCCCTGGTCTCAGGGCAAAAAAACAGGCAAAATCACACATCTCTCATTTTCTCCTTGGAAGGGATTGTCTGCATCTTCTCCTAGATGCTGTCTGAAGTTCCAGCTTCTAATCAACCTAAATGTGGGTGTTGACTTGGATCCTTCTAGAAGCTTGAAAGAACTAGTGGACATGTTACTGCTGTCTCCCCATAGCTCATTACAACAGTAAAACCAAGTCTCCAGTTCTCTTCTGAAGAAGCTTGTCCACTGATCTAGTACACCAACTGTTATGGCTGGCTGACACCAAAATCACCTAGCTCTGGAAGCTGATGGGGCTTCGCATTCATTAATCCCCTGGGACTACATGAAAACAAGGAAACTGTTCTATTTGGACACATCAGCATTCCTGGTGACTATTTCCTCTGGCTCACCACAGAGTCAGGAGACAAAAACATGCAGTTCCATGTTCTCTGATAAGGGCTAGATTGCATATATGAATTCTGACTTTCCCAGTTGTTTCTTGAAGGTCAGTTTTCTAATTAGCCAGCATCAGGGAGCTAAAGAAGCAGACAATTAGTAGTCCTCTGGGAGCCTGGACAGATGAATGGGAAGTTCTAATATCTTTGGGACACTGATAGGTCTTGACACACCCTCTTTTACTGGGAACACTAAGAACAAATATTGGAGCTTGGGCAATCACAAAGGCTTGAGAGGCAATCAGGAGCTAGGGACAGGCTGATTGATGAGGTTCTTCTCCTACACAAGGCAAATCTTCTGTCAAGACTGGGAGAGAAGTCTCTTTTGTCCAACACTCATAAGCCAATACAGAGAGTCAGGGAAAGAAAAAAAAATTAGGGAACATGTTCCAAAGAAAAGAACACTATAAATCTCCAGAAACTGACCTTAATAAAACAGAAATAAGTGAATTACCCAATAGAGAGTTCAAATTTATAAACATGCTCACTGAGGTCAGTAGAACAATGCATGAACAAAGTGAGAATTTCAACAGAGATAGAAAATATAAAAAATCATGAAACAGAATTATAGAGCTGAAGAATATAGTAACTGAGCTGAAAATTTTAATAGAGTGGTGCAAAAACAGACTATATTAAACAGAAGAAAAGATCAGCAAACTCAAAGACAAGGCAGTAGTAGTCACCCAATCAGAGGAGCAAAAAGAAAAATATATATATGAAAAGAGTGAAAATAGATTAAGGGATTTATGGGACACCATCAAGCTGTCCATTATACATATTCTATGTTCCCCAGGAGAAGAAAGTGAAAGGAGCAGAAGGCTTATTCAAAGTAATGGTTAAATACTTCCCTAAACTGGGGAAAGAAACAGACAATTCAGATTCAGTAAGTCCAACAAGTACCAAATTAGATGGATCCTAGAAAACATACAACAGGATATATTATAATTAAATTGCCAAAAGTTAAAGACAAAGACTATTAAAAGCAACAAGAGAAAAGAAACTTGCTATAAACAAGGGTACCCCTGTAACACTATCAGCAGATTCTTCAGCAGAAAACTTGCAGGCCCAAAGGGAGTGGCACAATATATTCAAAGTGCTGAAAGAGAAACAAAACAAAAATCCAACCTAGAATACTCTACCTGGTAAAGTTGTCCTTTAAAAATTGAAGGAGAGATAGAGTTTGCCTGACAAAAAAAGCTGGTGTTCATCACCACTAGACCAAACTTACAAGAAATGTTCTAGGGAGTTTTTGAAGTTGAAAGGAAAAGACACTAATTAGTAACATGAAAACATATGTAAGTATAAAACTCACAGGTAAAGCTGACAAAAAATTTAAAACTTGAGGAACATATTCCATTTTCACCTTTAGATACAACTTCTGTACTAAAGATATAAAAGTTAACCCTTGTTTTATTGAGGTCTGCTTGTATGTCACTGTATCAAAGAGAAATTTGTGACCATTACTCTAAAAAAGCATTCATTTCATGCTCTAACCAATTGTTTTATGTTATTTTCTACCTTATTATATATTACATATTTATTGTATTATTGTTTATTGCTTGCCACTCAACTAAATACATGTTTCATGAAAGTAGGAACATTATTGTTCACTGCAATATTCCTCATATTATAAAAAATGGCTGATCTTGAAAAAAATGTGCAACAAATTTTCATTGAATGAAAGAATGACCCAAGATATTATGGCCTGAAAGAATTGCTGATGAAGAAATTCAGACTTCCTTGCCTAAGTAGGTAGAGGAAAAATAATTTTTGTCAGGATAAAATTTCCATACTCATTAGATTTATGTAAAATAAAGAAAAATATCTTTAAATTTTACTCTAAGATTTACACTTAATAAATTTCAATTTCTCCATTTGTAAAGAATGAATACAAATATCTACTAGAGATATTCCAAAGTCCATCTTTAACCCTTGAATTTTGTAAAACTCTTCTCTTTGGTCACAGCTACAGATTTGAACTTTGGAAGAATGATTAGTTGTATTCCCATTTAAGTACACTTCTCATATTCCTGAATTTAGGGTAATCCTTATCAATGAACGTGTGAATATAATTTCAATCACCATTGCAATGTTACTGGTATAGATAATGTGTGACACTTGGATGCATTGTTAATATCTGAATATTTTCTATCAAAAATAAATATTTTAGTTCTGACTCCAAGTGGAAAAAGAAACAAAACCAAAAACCTTGTTATGTGTTTCATATGTTGAAATTTATCAATCTAATGTAATTTTACAAGGAAAAATTGTTAAAATAATCATTTTTAACAATTATGAAGAACTTTAATTAACTAAACAGAAAAATAGATTAAAAATTAATAAACATTAAGAACCCACATATCAGATAGCTTTAGAAAAATATTGTATCCTTTGAAGCATACAAATGCTTAGAAAAATTTTGACAGAATTTTAAATTATATCATAATTAAACAATTGTAGAACTACATAGTGTACTACTAATTATAATATCACATAAGGTAAACTTTAAGAATTCTATTTTCTTTTTAGTCATTTAAGTTCATTTAAGCCACTAGAATTTTTTTAAAAGTAAATTTGTATCTTTATATTCCTCTTATCGCTTGCAGTTAAAAAATGTAACATTAATTTGTTAAAAATGGAAAACTTCACAACTATGTTAAACAATTTCCATGATATATCATCTATGAACCAGTAAGTAAATCCATCTTTGATTAAATACACCCCAATGAAAATGAAAAGTTTCATGGAGAGTTGTAAAGAGAGTTAAAGTACACAGAAAATAAATAGTTCCTACACCAACATAGCTGAAAATATATTTCTATTATGTACATCTATTGTGTACTACTGTAAATAGAAGAGCAAAGTAGCATCTGATAATGCCAAGAAACTACTGATCCTACAATATAGTTTCATATCTTTAATATTTGACCATTAAAATACTTTAATAAATTATAATAATTATTGTCTTAAGAGTTCAGATTTATTCTTATGTTAAAAAGATGTATCAAGTATCATTTCCAACCACAACACTATGAGACTAGATATGAATTACAGGAAAAAAATCTGTAAAATATACAAACACATGGAGGCTAAACAATACACTACTTAATAACGAAGTGATCACTGAAGAAATCAAAGAGGAAAAAAAAATACCTAGAAACAAATGACAATGGAGACACAACGACCCAAAACCTATGGGATGCAGCAAAAGCAGTTCTAAGAGGGAGGTTTATAGCAATACAATCTTACCTTAAGAAACAGGAAACATATCAAATAAACAACCTAACCTTGCACCTAAAGCAATTAGAAAAAGAAAAACAAAAAAAAAACCCAAAGTTAACAGAAGGAAAGAAATCATAAAAATCAGATCAGAAATAAATGAAAAAGAAATGAAGGAAACGATAGCAAAGATCAATAAAACTACAGGATGGTTCTTTGAGAAGATAAACAAAATCGATATAGCATTAGCAAGACTCATCAAGAAAAAAAGGGAGAAGACTCACATCAATAGAATTAGAAATGAAAAAGGAGAAGTAACAACTGACACTGCAGAAATACAAAGGATCATGAGAGATTACTACAAGCAACTCTATGCCAATAAAATGGACAACCTGGAAGAAATGGACAAATTCTTAGAAAAGCACAACCTTCCAAGACTGAATCAGAAAGAAGTAGAAAATATGAACAGACCAATCACAAGCACTGAAGTTGAAACTGTAATTAAAAATCTTCCAACAAACAAAAGCCCAGGACCAGATGGCTTCACAGGCAAATTCTATTAAACATTTAGAGAAGAGCTAACACCTATCCTTCTCAAACTCTTCCAAATTATAGCAGAGGGAGGAACACTCCCAAACTCATACTATGAGGTCACCATCACCCTGATAACAAAACCAGACAAGGATGTCACAAAGAAAGAAAACTACAGGCCAATATCACTGATGAAATAAGATGCAAAAATCCTCAACAAAATACTAGCAAACAGATTCCAACAGCACATTAAAAGGATCATGCACCATGATCAAGTGGGGTTTATTCCAGGAATGCAAGGATTCTTCAATATACGGAAATCAATCAATGTGATACACCATATTAACAAAGTGAATGAGAAAAAACGTATGATCATCTCAATAGATGCAGAGAAAGATTTTGACAAAATTCAACACCCATTTATGATAAAAAAAAAACCTGCAGAAAGTAAGATTTCGACAAAATTCAACATCCATTTATGATAAAAACCCTGCAGAAAGTAGGCATACAGGGAATTTTCCTCAACATAATAAAGGCCATATATGACAAACCCACAGCCAACATCATCGTCAATGGTGAAAAACTGATAGCATTTCCACTAAGATCAGGAACAAGAAAAGGTTGCCCACTCTCACCACTCTTATTCAACTTAATTTTGGAAGTTTTAGCCAGAGCAATCAGAGAAGAAAAGGAAGTAAAAGGAATCCAAATTGGAAAAGAAGAAGTAAAGCTGTCACTGTTTGCAGATGACATGATACTATACATAGAGAATCCTAAAGATGCTACCAGAAAACTACTAGAGCTAATCAATGAATTTGGTAAAGTAGCAGGAAACAAAATTAATGCACAGAAATCTCTGGCATTCCTATACACTAATGATGAAAAATCTGAAAGTGAAATCAAGAAACACTCCCATTTACCATTGCAACAAAAAGAATAAAATATCTAGGAATAAACCTACCTAAGGAGACAAAAGACCTGTATGCAGAGAATTATAAGACACTGATGAAAGAAATTAAAGATGATACAAATAGATGGAGAGATATACCATGTTCTTGGATTGGAAGAATCAACATTGTGAAAATGACTCTACTACCCAAAGCAATCGAAATATTCAATGCAATCCCTATCAAACTACCACTGGCATTTTTCACAGAACTAGAACAAAAAAATTCACAATTTGTTGGGAAACACAAAAGACCCCGAATAGCCAGAGCAATCTTGGGAACAAAAAATGGAGTGGAGGAATCAGGTTCCCTGACTTCAGACTATAATACAAAGCTACAGTAATCAAGACGGTATGGTGCTGGCACAAAAACAGAAATATAGATCAGTGGAATAGGATAGAAAGCCACACACATATGGTCACCTTATCTTTGATAAAGGAGGCAGGAATGTACAGTGGAGAAAAGACAGCCTCTTCAGTAAGTGGTGCTGGGAAAACTGGACAGATACATGTCAAAGTATGAGATTAGATCACTCCCTTACACCATACACAAAAATAAGCTCAAAATGGATTAAAGATCTAAATGTAAATCCAGAAACTATCAAACTCGTAGAGGAAAACATAGCCAGAACAATCTATGACATAAATCACAGTAAGATGCTTTTTGACCCACCTCCTACAGAAATGGAAATAAAAACAAAAATAAACAAATGGGACCTAATGAAACTTCAAAGTTGTTGCACAGCAAAGGAAACCATAAACAAGACCAAAAGACAACCCTCAGAATGGGAGAAAATAATTGCAAATGAAGCAACTAACAAAGGATTAATCTCCAAAATTTATAAGCAGCTCATGCAACTCAATAACAAAAAAACAAACAACACAATCCAAAAGGGGCAGAAGACGTAAATAGACATTTCTCCAAAGAAGATATACAGACTGCCAACAAACGCATGACAGAATGCTCAACATCATTAATCATTAGAGAAATGCAAATCAAAACTACAATGAGATATCATCTCACACCAGTCAGAATGGCCATCATCAAAAAATCTAGAAACAATAAATGTTGGAGAGGGTGTGGAGAAAAGGGAACACTCTTACACCGCTGGTAGGAATGTGAATTGGTACAGCCACTATGGAGGTTCCTTAAAAAACTACAAATAGAACTACCATATGACCCAGTAATCCCACTACTGGGCATATACCCTGAAAAAAAACATAATTCAAAAAGAGTCATGTACCAAAATATTCATTGTAGCTCTATTTACAATAGCCCAGATATGGAAACAACCTAAATGTCCATCATCAGATGAATGCATAAAGAAGATGTGGCACATATATACAATGGAATATTACTCAGCCATAAAAAGAAACTAAATTGAGCTATTTGTAATGAGGTGGATAGACCTAGAGTCTGTCATACAGAGTGAAGCAAGTCAGAACGAGAAAGACAAATACCATATGCTAACACATATATATGGAATTTAAGAAAAAAAATGTCATGAAGAACCTAGGGGTAAGACAGGAATAAAGACACAGACCTATTAAAGAATGGACTTGAGGATATGGGGAGGGGTAAGGGTAAGGTGTGACAAAGCGAGAGAGAGGCATGGACATATATACACTACCAAACTTAAGGTAGATAGCTAGTGGGAAGCAGACGCACAGCACAGGGAGATCAGCTCAGTGCTTTGTGACCACCTGGTGAGGTGGGATAGGGAGGGTGGGACGGAGGGATACGCAAGAGGGAAGAGATATGGGAATATACGTATATGTATAACTGATTCACTTTGTTATAAAGCAGAAACTAACACACCATTGTAAAGCAATTATACTCCAATAAAGGTGTAAAAAAAAAGAAAGAAAAAGATGTATTCCATAACTAGGAACTAGTCTCTGCTTCCAGTAAGTATTATTGATTTTCATGCCCAGGTAGTTAGTATTTGCCTAAAACTACTACTTGCCAAGTTTTGAAGATTACATGATTAATCAATATATAGTACATGGCTACAGCAAGTACACAGTTAAGGTTACTATGTTTGATGTTCCAACTTGTGAAACGTGGAAGTGATTAAGATTCACATAAAGTGTTTTCTTTCTCCTTTATTTTGTCCTAAAGTAACAGTAAGGAATCTGTTTCCTAATTCTCGCTACTTATATTTGCATATTTAATGACCTACCATGTTTCCAAAAAGAATAATTAAAAAGATACATTCTTGGCAAAGAACTTCAATGCAAAGAACCATTAAAATTCTTTCCAAAACAAATTGTTTCCAGAAAAATGAACTGTGAATCTTTGGTTTAAATTGAAATATGGAAAGTACAATATTGCAAATATATACCTTTTATGAAAGTAAATTTCATTTATAAACTAAAGGATTTAAAATTATATTAGTTTTATTAATTTTTGTTGGAGTAGACTACATAAGTGATATGCAAGCATTTGCCATTTTTAGCAAAAAAAGGATTATTTAAGAATACTGAGTACTACTAACAATGTAGGAAATAAATGTTTACAGAAAATTTATATTTTGGTTAGTTTTGTGCTTAAAATCACGGGAAAATGACATGACACATTTTTGAATTTTCTAGAATTCAAAATTCTAGAATATTTTTTCAATGTTTCTTTTTTATACTTACAATTAATTTAAAATATTATCAGTATATGAAAAATAAATAATGACAACTGTATGTTAATCCTTGTAATTTCTTCATAGGACAGAGCTAAGAATGTACTCAAAATGTTAAAGTGTTTCAAAATGAACAAAGTGCTTCATATGGTGTCCAAATGAATGAAAGAATGTGCTTACTTCAATTTTTTAAATAAATTTTCAATGGTTTCATAAAAAGAAAGCTCTTTAGTTAACTTTTTCATCAAATATAACATCCTATTAATATAACATTTTGGAATGTCAAAGATCACCTGTACACATTATATTTTAAGTAAATAATTTGCAATTATCAGGTATGCCATCTAGAAAAGGAAATGTGCAGAACTTTAGGATTATTATTATGGGTTTTTCCCAAAAAGTTCTCTTTATGATCAGTGGCTCCTTGACATGCCTTAAAACATTCTGTGCTCTATGAAACTGCCCTTTTGTGTCACTACTTAAAGAAAAGAAGAAACAAAGAACTGGACAAGATTTTTCTTTATCATTTACATTTGAAACAAATAAAAATATGTGATACAGTAAAATGCATTTTCTCTCAGTGGGAAGGTAGTCATCTCCTGCTCTTGAGTCCTTCAAAGAATAATAAAGGTGGCTGGAGATATATCTTAAATGTATTCTCTCCTTCTTAAAACTTATGTTAACTGACAATCAGAACAAACAAAACAAAACAAACAAATAAAACCAACCAACATAAGTAGGTAAAACAATTGCCTTGTCTTTTCAAATTTTAATTTGGTAAATTTGCTTTAGGAAACATAATCTACCAACTGATAAATAGAACTTCAGTGTCAAGATTAGTGAGATATTTCAAATTATATGATTCAAATAATGTTTTTCTATATGATAGAACAAAATCCTGAGTTTATTAATTCAATCTATTACTCTGAAATGAACAGATATGTCAAGTCAATTTTTAAAAATTGGAATAGGGAGGAAAAATAAACAGTTGAAGAATGTTTTTCTCTTCAATCTGGAATATATTACAATAATCCAACTTTTGCAACTTCAGAATATGAAAGAAGAAAGAAAAAGTGAAAGTGAGTAATGAGGAAAGAAATACTGGTGAAAATGACTACAACAAAGGAATCCTGTTTGGATTGAGCTCGTTTTTTTCAGCAAAATTTTCAATCATGATTCTTTCAGGAGGTATATATTTAACATATGCAGTACCTGCTCTGTGCTGGGCACAGTGCTAATCACTGAGGTACAGTGACGAACAAACCAGGCATGTTTCTTGCCCTTATGCAGCTTACATCAATCAAAGAACACTTATAAGAAAGGAGCTGAATGAGTCATTTTGTTTTATACAGCACCCTAGCTGAAATTGTGCTCAGTAAATATTTTATAATAATGAGAGTTATGAGGTTTATATCAGTTTCAAATAACACCCAGAAGGAGTCAAGTTTTGCATGGTATATTTTGGCAAATTATGATCTTCTAATCATAAAGCGTATAGGTAAGGACCCAATTCAGAAACTGCTTTTGATGGTACTACTGTAATCTCACAATGAATTGGTACATTAAATCACAAATTCTGTGAACATACTCTGTCATTTTTCCAAATAGTTTATTCTGATGCAGCCTTCCCAAGATTTTCATTCTGTATTATGAATGTAATTTGCTGGTTAATTCTGTTAGGAAAAGAAGGACTTTTGAACTTGCCATGCCTTAGTCCATGTCATACTTCCAGGCTTTTCACATTAAGAACAACAAATGTAGTGTATTTCCTTGGAAGGTCTAATAACTTCATTATAAAAAATGCCTAAAATGTCAGTTTAAAGAATTATATCACTCAATAAATACTTTTTATTTTGTTTGAAATATTAAGAAAATTTAAAAAGGACTGGTGAGAAGTTAGTTCTACATTTTTACAAATAATTGTATAAGGACTCTTAGAAAGGAGCAGACATGAAAGTAAAAGAATAAGATAAATTTAGTTAGTGTAAAAATGTGGTAATAATGTGGAACTCAGGTCAATTCTGTAATTTTTATACAGTCCCTCATACCTAAATAAGGTATGTATATTCTGAATTATAATACTTAAAGAAAGACAAAAAGAAAAGAACTCTAATTTAGAATTGGAGAAATTGCATACATATTAATAATCTTAAATTAAGATTGATGCTGTCCTAATAGACCTCATAAATATAAAGTATAAATTTTTGACTGCCAAACTAGTTGATTAAATATTTCTGATGTATTTATGTTAAACTAATGCATATAGGATGAAGAGTTTTCTGGCTAGATTACATTACCATTATATGAATTACCATTAGTTGTCTGCATTCTCTTCTGATTGTCTACATTAGTCCATTAAAATTTCTTTGATTGGGCTTCCCTGGTGGCACAGTTGTTGAGAATCTGCCTGCTAATGCAGGGGACACGGGTTTGAGCCCTTGTCCGTGAGGATCCCACATGCGGTGGAGCAACTTGGTCCGTGCACCACATCTACTGAGCTTGTGCTCTAGAGCCTGTGAGCCACAATTACTGAAGCCTGTGCACCTAGAGTCTGTTCTCTGCAACAAGAGAAGCCACTGCAATGAGAAGCCCGGGCACCGCAACAAAGAGTAGCCCCCTCTTGCTGCAACTAGAGGAAGCCCGCATGCAGCAAAGAAGACTCAACGCAGCCAAAAATAAAATAAAATAAGATTAAAAAAATTTCTTTGATCACAATTGTACAATTGATGGTATAGAGACAATTTGTTTATCTCTGACCTTCTCCAGCCCCAAATAACAATGATATAATTATAGTTTGTGATCAACTCATAGGGGTTTAATTATAGGATAATACAGTACTCTGCTTTCATGAAGGATTATTTTCTTTATTATATATCTTTTGGAAAAAATGTTTTCTTAAAATATAGAACTATGTATGACAAAGACAAAACAATTTAATAAAATCATATGATCCACATATATTCTTGAATATGCTTGCATAAAATAGTTATGACATAGAGATATTGAGGTGTATAAATCTTACCATTAGACTGTTTTTATTATTTTAGCAGATTTTCCATCATTGAAACATGGTTTTATTTAGCTTAAGAGTGTCAATAATTTTAAATTTACTGTATCATTTTAAAATTTGAATGTTTTAATTACTACTGTTGGAGCACATTATGCATTCTTTTATTTAATGAGAAAAATACCAAATAGAATACTTTGAGAATTTAGTTTCCATCTTGGATAAATCATCTTGTTAATATTTTTATAGCTATTGCTAAAGGATAGATAATTAGCTCTGCCATGGCCCAAAACAGGAATAAAATTAAAAAACAGGAACTTTACAAAAATGTGGCATACAAAGTTAAATTCAAGACATAAATGTACTCATGATGGAGAAATTGAACAAAATTGGATGCAGGCAACTAGCTGAGTTCATTAATCAGCAAACTGAATTTATTTTATTTAGGATGAAGAGAAAATGAATTGTAGAATGGGATGAAATAAATGAAAATGCAGGCTCATTGACAGATAATTATGCTGTTAGGTTATTACCATATTTTTTGACATTTTCATTATAACTGCTACAAAAATAAAAATAAGTATAAAGTTAAGTTTCTTGTATTTTGACATTATATGAGTGGGAATCTCATGATATGAAATTAACTTTTCAGTTACATGTCAGAAACATATGTCTTAAGGAAATAATCAAGATAATAATATGCCATTTAAAAGAAATGAAAACAGTTCCCAGAGTATGACCACAAATAATTTTTAAAACTAAGAAATTACCCATACATTAGAAACTTTACTAAATACAAAAGTGCTATGTTTCAGAAAGATAATTTTCTATCATTAATCAGTTCTGAAAGCATAATCTTATGAAAATTCTAAAGCTAACTCTGTATAATTTAAAATAATAATTCAGTTTTCTAGAGTGTGAAATCCATTTACACCTAAGCAGAAAACTAGTTTTATTGTCGACTAAAACTTAATTTACACACTATTTTGCATTTTACTTTATATATTATTTGCTATGGACAAACAGTTCTACTGTGGTCATATTTTATTATTTATTAAGAAACGATTTTTGCTGTTTAAGGATACAAACAATAAAGTTAAGTACTTTAAAATATTTTATGTTATTTCAGCTGTATTATTATGATAATATGCTGAGAAGATAATTATTTTATTGTTACATTAAAATTATACAATAATATTATCCCTTTTTTATTAGAGCATGCTTAGTCTCTGTATAAAATAAATTTTATTTCATATCCTAACATAATTAGGTAAAATAGAATATAGCTTTCAAAAGGTAAAGTTTGCTGAATACAAGTTCTGAAAATTCTAGATTTTTTACAGTTACCAAAAATGAGTGCCATATTTTTATTTCACCATACCTAATCAGCAGAAAATTAAAGACAATTTTTGGCAAAACAGGGATTTCTCTCTACTAAAGAGACATGAAATATGCTTCTCTTAAAAGTTAAATTAAGTATCAAGTTTTTAAATACCCAATACTCAAACACTCTGCCAACTAAAAATTGTCACTTGCCATCTGCCTCTACATAGACTGTCACAAATCACTGCAGCCACTGACCTTCAACACACCCTGGAAGGATTTCAGGGTGGAGATCAGGAATGAGGCACTCTGTGCTCTGGGAAAAAACTGGCAGAACAGACATTTTTGAGAGCTAGATATTTTCAGAAGATTTTAAGAGCCCAATTCTTGCATCTCCTCATATCTAGACAGCACTAAAATCATTAATGGTGACATCTGTTCCTTATGACTAGCAGCAAGCCTCTGCCAAAATGTGTACCTGACTGCATGTACCCCCTTCACTAAAATCATATATAACAATGACTTTGCCTCTATCTCTTTGGAGTGGTTTCTCAAAGCTATTTGATATGTTGTCTCCTGGGCTATAGTACTCATTTTGACCCAAATAATTCTTAATTCACAACTCTCACATTGTGCAGTTTTTTTCAGTCAACATTCATGGTGACCAAAGAAATAGATCCAGAGCAGACTTCTCTCCTTTGCCTGAATTCTACAAGGAACCAGACTTGGTACCAGCAGAGGCCTCTTGTGTCCATCCACCTCCTCTGAGAGTCCAGACGAATTTGGGTGAGTCTCTCCTGATTCTCAAATCTCCCATATTGATTGATGATCCTGAGTTTTATTTGATGGTGTGTAACAGATACCTGGCCCCCCAGTTTCAAAATACTGAGGGTGGGCAGCTGTTTGAAAGATACCAGGAAAACACCCACCCAGGTGAAAGATACTGGCATTTGCTCATTTGTAAAAGGCTGAGTGGTCCAGGCTGAATGGTTAGGTAAGAGGCTGATCTTATGTTTTTTCTCAATTTGGCTGCCTTAATAGAATTTTTCAGGATAAAAGTGAAGATATTACATGAGAGCATTTTCTCCAAAGAAAAGAACAAATCTCCTCCCAGTCAGTTATGGCTCTCTTAGGCAATTGAGAAATTTATGGGAGTGGTGGAGGCAGTGTCTTCATACAATGCAGTTGTCCCATAGGGAAAACTACTCATTACTTAAAAGATTTGCTCCTCCGGGGATCACACATAAGAATTGATCATTCAGTGATCTGAGCACCCACTGTGGTCTTACATGACCAAAGGCAGAAACCGAGCCATGTAAAAGGGCTGAAATGACTATAGAGTGATGCCTAGAGGAATTTAAGCTCACAAGCAGCACACTGGCCCACGACACAGTTTCGTTAGTAAATTTTATCCCTGAAAAATTCAACTTTAAAATGGGAAATAGAGCCTCTCAAACATGGAAATGAAGGGTGTCAGAAAGCCAGCCTCTGACTAACACCTCAGCCAGGTTTATGTATGTACAAAACTTATATAAGCAAGTACCTAATTAATTGGAACTTAAAGGAAATTTTTGCCCTAGAAATGGCCAAAATGAGCTCTTTTATTGCAAATTCGGTTGTTAGAGAAAGCTAGCTTGAGAGAAAAACAAATATTTAGTATTAAATTAATATCTGGTATTAAAGTTAGTTTAACTTTGTTGATCTAATTAATACAGACATGTCTTTAGAGTCATCAACATTTTATTGTACTTAAGTTTAACATGTTAAATAAAATCTTGTTATATCTGTTGCAAATTTGTCAACAAGAAAAATAACTTGGTATGATGAAATTTTTATAAGTGAATTATACATAAGTGAGATAAGAGCTTTTGGGTAAACTTTTTAGGAATGATTCTATTTTAGAAACATCTACTTAAGAATAATCTCTCCAGAGGTTTGACAACTTGAAATTTAGAGTTGTACTAAATTAAGTGATGGAAGTTTATTGAATAGCTAGGACATTCCCAAATAAAATAAGTTACTGAGACATCAACTAATAAACAGAGAAACTAAAGGTATTTAGAACTATTAATGAATATGTTTGGTGCCACCCTGAGATGTTCTATATACGAAAGCAAATATTTTTAGAAATTAACACTGGTATTTATGTTCACCAATCTAATAAGGTTAATGTAAATGTTCATAATTGCTTACTTCTTAGTTTTCACTAGAAATTAAGGTTTTAAGAGTTGAGGATTCTAATTTAAACATGTAATTAAAGCTAATAGAAATAATAAAGGAAACATTTCAGTATACAGTAGGAAAGTAAGATGTATTTTTCTTTTTTCAGTAAAGAAGTTATGAGGAATGGAATTGTTCTTTATTAAGGGGAAAAAAAGTATGTTTGTTTTAGAGCTGGTTGTTTCTGGATGGAAAAAAAAATAAGGGACAAACTATCATGGATATAGAAATGATGGAACTTTTTGGGAATTGGACCCTGAGAAGAAACTTTTGTGTGTGGTCAGGATTGACTAAGTGTAGAATAAATTTAACTGAGTAAATGAATTTTAAAAGTAAGCTGGTGCAAAACTTGATTTGGCCTTTCTCTCTGTTAAGAGGACAAGTTTTCTTAAAATGTTGAGCTGCATTTGATAACATTTCCTTTACTTTTAAGAGATAAATTCTGTATTTGCCTTTGAAATACTTTATCATCACTTTGGCTAAGTGAATAACTATTGTTTCACAGTAACCTATGATCCTATCTGACTAAGTGTTTTAAAGCAGTTTTGATATTTTGACAAAACTTCCCAAATCAAATTCTAATGAAATTCCTTTGACCTCTAGCTAACTTTGGGATGCTTCAAAGGGCCCCTGAAACATCCCAAGGAGAGCTATTAAACTAATTATAGTTTGGTATGTTAAATTACATGCGAAGTATTGTCAAATGAGTAATAAATCTTCTTGGGTTATATTGTACAGTAAATATTATTAATATAGATATTCTAGAAATTATGTGGAGTTCTTAAAATTCTGATATGTTCTGGTAAAATGTTATCAGTCATAATTCTAGTTATTATCTTAAAGTGTTGTATGCCAGAGCAACCAAGTTTCTTTGTCAATTGTATTGTAATCAGCTTTTTTTTTTTAACTGTGTCTTTTTTCAAAAAAAAAATTATTTATTTAGTTAGTTAGTTTTGGCTGCATTGGGTATTTGTTGCTGTGTGGGCTTTCTCTAGTTGTGGCTAGTGAGGGCTACTCTTCCTTGTGGTGCACAGGCTTCTCATTGAGGTGCCTTCTCTTGTTGTGGAGCACGGGCTCTAAGCACACAGGCTTCAGTAGTTGTGGCATGTGGGCTCACTAGTTGTGGCTCATGGGATCTAGAGTGCAGGCTCAGTAGTTGTGGTGCACTGGCTTAGTTGCTCTGCAGCATGTGGGATCTTCCCAGACCAGGGCTCAAACCCGTGTCTCCTACATTGGCAAGTGGATTCTTAACCACTGCTCCACCAGGAAAGCCCTTAACTGTGTCTTCTTCAGTCTTTTTCTTATTCATAGACACTTATAGTTTTAGTATGAATACGTTTCAAAAATGCTACCTCTTCAAGATTTATAGAAAGAACTTTCAGATCATAATGCTGAACTGGGTAAGAAATTAAAGAATTCTAATTGGAAACCTGATTGCTTCATAAAACTGTTAACAAAAAAGGATTAGTTACATAGGACTGAGTGAATTGGTGAATATGGTTATAATTTTTATGGTTTCTATCTGAAATATTACTGGCTTTTAATGTGTTTTCCAGGTATAAAGAAACCCTTCTCCTCAAGCTAATTATGACTTACAGTAATTTGTTAAATTATACCTTTGTAAGCAGAATTGAAACATTTATCTTTTCTCTCTATTTGATTCCTCCAGAGATTGGAAACTCTTAGATTACCATCAGCTTTATGAGATAAATTAGGAAGGCCACCTCCTAACAGGTACAAGAATCTCAAGGTATTTTGGGAACCCTGAAAAGGGAGGAATTCACCTAAATCTGTAAGGGAAAATCTGTGAAAAGCCCTTACCATGACCTTCCTAGCTCTGAGAAGATTTTTTAAAAGTTCAGTCTGAGACTCCTTATAAAAATTTCAGCACAGCCAATTTAAAAAACAACTATATGATCAATTACACTTATATAAATCATCAGGCCAAGTTTATTGAGACCAGATTTATTTTCCAAACAAATTAGTGTTAATTTGGCTATATTTGGTACAAATGAGGGTAATTTTAGAGAGAAAAAGATTGTTTCAGTGAATATTAAATTCCAGTTTTGATAATGAAGGTCTGTATTAACTGAGACTCACTTTCCAGATAGCTCCTTACTGTTATGTTATATCAATGTAAAGTTTAATTGAATTATTAAAAGGGTACTCTAAGTTTGTTTCTGAAGTTTATCTCAGTAATCTGTCTTTGGATGAAGATCAGATGCCCCACAATTTGTAACCAGGGGATTATGCATACTGGAAGAGACATAATTTAAAGGACTATCATCTCCAACCTAGATAGAAGGACCCTTAGCAGGTACTCTTAAATAGCTCAAGCTCAGAGAAAGTGAAGGGAATTGACCCTTAGATTAATTTCCACTTACAAAGGACTGGCTGGGCTGGCCTGTAGAGAGGATGGCTGACCCCAAAATCACCTTAAAACAATGCTCAAACAGAGGAGAAACCACACTGACACCAGGATTAGAAGATGACATCAGAAGTATACAGCTGACCCAAGATGCTAGACCAAATCTGTACGATCATTTATAATGTTTTTTTGACTTCTTGGACTTTTACATACGAATCAAATGTTTTCTGTCATGGACATGATCCTATGCTAGTTTTAAAAATCAATCCAATTGTTGGGTTTTCGACCCAGTGCCTGTGTCTAGTACTTCTGAGTTACTTTGGGGGAATTTCTTCATTCCAAGGCTTTAATTGGTTGGCTCTTAGGAAATTTGGTCTAGGAGAAAGAAATTATAGTCCTGTTCAGGCCAATATTGATATTACTCAGTGGGATCCCCTCACCAGCCCAATTAATAATACCTGCTCTATAAGTGGTGCTGGGAAAACTGGACAGCTACATGTAAAAGAATGAAATTAGAACACTCCCTAACACCATACACAAAAATAAACTCAAAATGGATTAGAGACCTAAATGTAAGATTGGACACTATAAAACTCTTAGAGGAAAACATAGAAAGAACACTCTTTGATATAAATCACAGCAAAATCTTTTTTGATCCACCTCCTATAGTAATGGAAATAAAACACAAATAAACAAATGGGACCTAATGAAACTTAAAAGCTTTTGCACTGAAAAGGAAACCATAAACAAGAAACAAAGACAACCCCCAGAATGGGAGAAAATATTTGCAAATGAATCAACAGACAAAGGGTTAATCTCCAAAATATATAAACAGCTCATGCAGCTCAATATTAACAAAACAAACAACCTAATCCAAAAATGGGCAGAAGACCTAAATAGACATTTCTCCAAAGAAGACATACAGATGGCCAAGAAGCACATGAAAAGCTGTTCAACATCACTAATTATTAGAGAAATGCAAATCAAAACTACAATGAGGTATCACCTCACACCAGTTAGAATGGGCATCATCAGAAAATCTACAAACAATAAATGCTGGAGAGGGTGTGGAGAAAAGGGAAGGCTCCTGCACTGTTGGTGGGAATGTAAATCGATACAGCCACTATGGAGAACAGTACGGATGTTCCTTAAAAAACTAAAAATAGAATTACCATATGATCCAGCAATCCCACCACTGGGTATATACCCAGAGAAAACCATAATTCAAAAAGACACATGCACCCCAATGTTCATTACAGCATTCTACAATATCCAGGTCATGGAAGCAACCTAAATGCCTATCAACAGACGAATGGATAAAGAAGATGTGGTACATATATACAATGGAATATTACTCAGCCATAAAAAGGAATGATATTGGGTCATTTTTTGAGACGTGGATGGATATAGAGACTGTCATACAGAGTGCAGTAAGTCAGAAAGAGAAAAACAAAAATCGTATATTAACGCATATATGTGGAACCTAGAAAAATGGTACAGATGAGCCGGTTTGCAGGGCAGAAATTGAGACACAGATGTAGAGAACAAATGTATGGACACCAAAGGGGGAAAGACGCGGTGGGGATGGGGGGGTTGGTGTGATGATTTGGGCCATTGGGATTGACATGTATACACTGATGTATATAAAATTGATGACTAATAAGTATCTGCTGTATAAATAAATAAATAAAATAAAATTCAAAAAGAAAATAATACTTGCTCTGACCCTGGCCATAAATATGAATTTTCTACTAAAGTTACTCAAGCTTAACAAGAGCAACATGCAAAACTTCAGCCAAGGAATAAAACTCCCACAATATGGGATATATTTATGTAGTTAACACCAGGCTATGGTCATTTAAGTTTTAAGGCCCCTCCTTATGTTGGGAACAATTAAATTATACTAAGGATAATCAGCCTAGTAACACTAGGAAATTGGGCTGGGAGCCTTATGGACAGTGCCAATATATAATTTCCCTGAAAGATAAGGATTGGCACAGAACAGAGTAAATCAGATGACTGGAGATATACTGGACCACACCTAATTAAACTTCTTGGTTTAATTCTTACTTATGACTTTACTAATACTGCTAGCTGTTATTTGTATTTTGCCTGTTTTATAAGATTGTTTTTTGCATTACGAAATGTGTGACTGAGCTTCCAACAAAAATATATAGTTCTATGTGAGATCAATGATTGTAATAGCGTAACTCTAGATATGGGAAATGCAGCCAGAGGGAATACTTTTCTGGACCATAAGAGACTAGTAAGACAGGTGGTCCAGAGATTTTTGGCTACTGTTAATAAGGCCTAGTTCAATAATAACACATTGAGTGGCCTAT